>NC_134121.1:51724695-53088861 GCF_040939455.1 Microcebus murinus
AACTCTACAGCATTTGTTTTTTCTTAACACGGGCTCTTGTTAAGCCATTCTGTACTCATACGGCTGATTTGTTTGGACCCAAGTATGTGATCTAACATTTGTTGATCCAAGAGCTCCTTCTCGTTCAGCCCAGCCCTGATCCCAGTCTGTTGAGGTTATGCAGAATCCCAAGGCGGTCATCCAGCCATCCCTTTGGCCGTGGGAGGGACCGCCAATTTGTTTCGCATGTTTTCTAGAGCTTAATCCAAGCCATTGATAAAAATGTTGAATAGAACTGGACCAATGACACAGCCCTGTGCTACTAGAAATCTTTCTTGGAGTCAGAGGTCACATGTTGATGGGTCCCATTGCCAAATCCAGGCTGCAGATATGTTTTGTTTGGCCTGCATAATATTTTTTTTTTCTCAAACTTTGAGTTAGTGGCCAACAGCTGGATTTCTGGCTTCTCCTGAAAGATCAAAGATGTCTCAACACTGGGTCCACAATCCAACAACCAGAGCAGCTATGGGTGGTTGTGTAGGTTGTGGACTGCACTTTCCACATGGATGTGTGTAGCAACCACACCCACCAGACAAGACATGGGCTCTCCATTTTGCCTCTGTCCCCACGGTCCCCTGTTATCAAGCACCTGGCCTACTCTTCCCCATTGATGACACCTGCCTCACTCCTGAAGGTAATCGAGTTAGTAGCCTCCACTCCTTATTTATCAGCACCCTTTGGGTGTGATCTGTCAACTAGTCATAAATCCACCTGGTTGTACCATCTCCCAGGCCATGTAATCTCTCCTGGATTCTATGATAGATCTTGTTAAATGCTGCATGAAACTCAGTTGTCAGAGTTCACTGCATCTCCTCTATGTACAGTTTGTAAGACTATGGAAAAGGAATTTGCAATCAGCCTGGCTTGTCTTGAGCTCAGAAACCTATGCTGACTCTTAACTATTACCTTTCTAAGAGCATACAAACTGTCCTTTAAAACTGCAGTTCCCAACCCCTGGGCTTCCAGTAACAGTCTGTGGCCTGTTAGGAAGGGTGCTACACAGCAGGTGACCCAGCAAAGCTTCATCTGTATTTATAGCCACTCTCCATCGCTGGCACCACTGCATAAGCTCCACCTCCTGTCAGATCCACTGTGGCCTTAGATTCTCACAGGGGCATGAACCCTACTGTAAACTGCACATGCAAGGGATCTAGGTTGCACGCTCCTTATGAGAATCTAATGCCTGATGATCTGAGGTGGAGTTGAGGTGGTGATGCTAGTGCCAGGGAGTAGCTGCAAATACAGATTATTATTAGCAGAGAGGTTTGACTGCACAATAAATGTAATGCGCTTGAATCATCCTGAAATTTTCCTCCACCCAGATCCATGGAAAAATTATCTTCCATGAAACCAGTCCCTGGTGCCCAAAAGGTTGGGGACTGCCACTTTAAAACTTTGTTTTTAGGACTTTCTAGACTTAACCTGGGATTGGTAATCAACCCACCAAGCAAGATTACACAAAGATACCTTCTTCTCTTTTATGATAGTTAGGAGTGTATTTTACTCATCTTTAGTTTTCAGGTACTTGTATTGTACCATTTTAGCAAGTTCTCTTAGGATCTCTAGGGTAGAACCATCCAACCAGGAAAGCCAATTCAAGTGCAATCAGTTATTGTTTCAGGTTGAGTTTTAATTCCTTTTCACCAATGTTCATTCTACTCTAGTCAGTCTGATTATTCTCTTCCCAGACGGAGAAACCAGAAGCAAGGGGAGATGAGGAACTTCATACATTTCCATCATAAATACTGTAGCAATAGGCTCAAAAAGCAGGTCTGCCCCTTCCTTGATCATCTTCTTGCTTTAGCTGTCACTTTAAACAAGGAAAGTCCTTCATATTGCTGTAACAGAGCTACTGGTCCACCAGCAATTTATCCTTTTCCTGTCGTAGTGTAAGGGTGTATCTGGGAAGGGCTGCCCTGCCCAAGACTACATTTCCTAGCCCCCTTTGCACCCAGATGGGGCCATGTGACCAGTTCTAGAATAGAATGTTAGAAGTGATGAGAATCACTTCTGGGTTCAAGACCTTAACGTGAGTGGTCTTCTCCTCTCCCCTTGCCCTGCCCCAGCCAGATGACAGCTCTTAGGCCCTGGAGAAAGGTGGAGACACAGGTGGAAAGAACATGGATCCCTGCATCACTGTATGGAAGCCACCTGCTGAGGAAATCCTTGATGAACTGTTACATGAGTAAGAAACAAGCATTAATTATGCTGCCCCCAGCAAAATGTTGTGCTTTGTTGGTGTCAGTGGCTAGTGCCTTATTTAATAGAGTCATTCTAGGTATTTTTCAGAAGTTTCAAGCTGCCCGAGATTTTTCTTCTAATTCTGAATGACTTTAGTATCTTTGTCCTTGGTTAGGTGATCTTTGCATCTTTTGTTAAATGTGTCCTGTTAGAACTGAACTTTCTGAAAATCCTCTGTCTAGCTAGTCTCCTCAGGTATATCCCCTTTTGCATCTTCACTGGGACCATTTGAAATTGCATGGTCAGAACTACATTTGTATAAGCTTCCAACTCTCTTGAGGTTATTTCAGTGACAGTCACGGAATTGTGCCCAAAACTCCCCAGCCATGCACCTGGGCTTTCTTCCCAACATCCCACAGCCTCTAGGAAGCTCTCAGATCAATGACGTGAATTGTATCAGAGACTGGTTATTAGTTAAGATCACACTAGATGCTAAGTAACCTGCAAGATGTGCAATGGCTCATGCAAAATAGATGTTTATTACTGACTTACATTCAGCTTTGCCTGCATGATAACAAGCTTTCCTGGAATGGACACTCAGGGACTCTGTCTCCTTCCACCTCCTGGTGGTACCATCTTGAACACCTCACTTCCCAGGTGTCTCATGGCCAGACTTAGTGCTCATGGCTTCCGAGTTGCCTCACCTGCAAAGGAGTCTGGGACATGTAGTCCGGCTGTGGGCCCCAGATACCCAGCCTCTGCCACCATGCTGTGAGGTTCCTTATGCTTTGAAAAACCACTTTCATAGACATTAGCTCACATTCTCTTTATCCAACACCTCAGAATATATTTGTTGAGAGCCCACTGTGTGCGCAAGAGTTTAAGATCTCTGTGGGTGGTCTTCTGTGAGTTCTCTGTGCCCCTGGACACATTCATGGGTTCTCTGCTCACAAGTCGATCCCTTCTCAGGGGTCCCTCCTGCTGACAGATGAGGGTTCAGTCCTGCTCTGTTACCTGCACAACAGCTGGGCTCATCTCCTGGGCTAAGCAGTTTCAACTCCGGATCACCACGGGTTCTCTCTCCACAAATTTATCCCGACACCAGGCACTGCACAGACCAAAAGGGGACCAGCAGTAAGTCAGATGCTGTGTGCAAAATAGTAAGGTAAACCGGGCCCATATTTTTATTCCCATTCTAAAGTCAAGTCAATTGAGAGCAAAGAGGCAAGCAGTCTGGACAGGAGGTGCACCTGCGGGTACCGGCAGGCGAGGGCTGGCGTGCAGGTCCCCTGACTGAGGCCACGCTTTGCACTGCAGTGACAAGGAATGGCCCACACCCAAGTCTGCTTTTATGTTTCCTGCTCGTCTGTGCACAGTAGTCCAAGTGTGCTGGCCTGGCGTAGGGAGGAAACTGAACTGTGGGGCAGAAACACTTTAACACTCATCGAAACCTAGGACTTGTCCTTGATACAGTTTTTAGGTTGGCAGGAGAGTGATCATCTTGGCATCTCTGTTCGAGGGTGGTAGAACCCAGCGGCCCGTGGACATTCTCTGTCCAGGGCCTCCCATGTGGCAATGGCAACTCATGTTTGGCCCCCAAGCCTAGGCTGTTACAGTCTGCTGAATTTCTCCTCCCAGCCAGGTATGCTGTGAGTTCTTTGGCATCCTTCTGAACAAGCCCCAAATACTTGTTTCTCAAGTTACCATCTTGCCTGATGTGCTGTGGTTCTGCTTCTAAGTAGCATGGCTACGAAAAGGGCGTCATCCCCCAAAACCCCAGCCGCCGGGCAACTGCTGCCAAGTCCTGCCTGGCCTGACCATGCCAGCCACACAGAGGGCCTGCTTGGGAACCAGCCACGGGAGAGATGTTCCTGTCTGGGCACGTCTCAGGCTGTCTTAGAGCAGAGAGTGGCAGGGCTGTGCATTGCTACAAAATAACCCTAGATGTGGAGGGATGGGGCCAACCAGTTGGCTAGAAGTGAGGTCTTCAGGATTTATCTGCATAAAATAGACTAAAATCACTTGGACCAAAAGTTTATAAATACTTTTTTTTTCTTATTACACCAAGTAAATTATGTTTATTGTTTTGAAAATAAAGGAACTAAAAGTCACTTCTATCATCATCATCATTGCCTGGATATATTGTTCTTAATGTTTTGGTCTCTGCTATGGATCACGTTGTGTCTCCCCATAAGTTTATATGTTGAAGCCTTAACCCTCAATATGACTGTATTTGAACATAGGGCTTTTGGAGATAGTTAAGGCTAAAGGAGGTCATAAGGGTGAGGTCCTAATCTGATAGGATTTGTGGCCTTGTGAGAAGAGGAAGAGAAGGTGATCTCTCTATTTATACACACACACGCGCACACGCACCAAGGAAAGGCCATGCGGGGACACAGTGAGAAGGCAGATATGAGCCAGGAAGAAAACCCTCGGTAGGAAACAAACTAACCTGCACTAACCTTGATCTTGGACTCTAGGACTGTGAAAAAATAGATTTCTATTGATGAAGCCACTTAGTCTGTGGCATTTTGCCATAGGAGCCCAAGCAGATTAATACAGTCTCTATACTCTTCTTTCTCTAGCAAAACCTCATATGCTTGGCATGAAGGTTAAATGCACTGATATATATATATATGTATATATATATATATATATATATAATATTTAGAATAGTACCTGATACATAATATGCACTTGATAAATGAAGTCTATTGTTGTTATTATAAAACAGAGAGACCATTTCTTCCTGGGTGTTGCATCAAAGCAATGGAAGTCTTTGGCAAATATATAATAGCTTCTAAGGAGAAAAAAGAAAAAGCAACACTCTTGAGAAAATATTGCCTTGGTTTCTGCTTAGACAACAAAGCACTTAAATAGGACAGTTTTTAGAGGAGATAAAGAAAAACGTAAAGTATCCAAGCACAAAAGAGTTGTTTGTTGGGCATAAAGGAATGAGTGAACAGGCAGACAATCTTATCACCCCAAGTGTTGGGTAGCCTGATCATAGCTTTAAGCCACTGAGGCTTAATGTCACCCTGTCTTCAATTTAACGCCACGGATCCCCTGTCTTGGGCTGTTTCCCCAATAGAAGAGCTGGTTGCACTGGATACTTTATCTCATCTCATTTTCTATCTCTGGTCATGTCCACTGACAAGGGCTGGGAGAGCCAGAAGGGTCAATTTCATACCCTGGAACAGAACGCAGTTAATTGTATCTCTCAAAACTCTGGGATTTGCAGCCAACTTCACTGCCTGACCTTGGTCAACAAGAAGGACATCTAGATGCCCAGCATGTGGACTCCAAAGTCTGAGTGCCTTGGTTCAAATCTTGGTTCCACAACCCCCTAGCTCTGTGTCCCAGTTTCTTTGCCTATAAAATGGGGATAACAAAAGAACCTGCCATATAGGCTTATTGTAACAATTAAATATGTTAATCTGTGTAAACAGAGACCAACACAGAGTAAATGCTCAATAAATATGGCGTGGGTTAGGAGCTACGTCAAGACCAAGGGATGGATTTGGTGGCCTCCCAAGGCTCTTCCAACCCAGATCACCTATGTGGTGTCTTCTACAGGATGGTTGCAGCAAGGTCTCTTCCAAGTTCATCTTTGGCCATAGAAAGTGCAGCTCTTGCTCCCATCAGCATGGAGGGCTGATGCCCAGGGCTACATGCAGAGCTACGCAGCTGTGTGTAGCAAGCTCCCAGACCCTTCTGTGCTCCCCGTCAAATGTTAGGTTCTTGAGAAAGAAAATCAGATTGTCCCCCAAAAGGAGGGAAAAACAAAAACTGCTTTGTGGTTAGTGTTGGAAGAAACCTAACTCACGAGTGTGTTTCTTGTCCTGGAGACCTCAGTTGGAGAGGCTGGGATGCCAGTTAAGTGCCACTTCCCCTCCTTTTATTAATAGCAGTCCCATCTTGGCCGAAAGAAAGGGAGAGAGAGAGAGAGGAGAAAAAGAGACCGGGGGCCTCACTCCCTCAAAAAGAAAGGAACCCAGATTTCAAAACGCTCAGACTTATTCTTCTTTCAAAAGGCAACTTCAGAAACCTGCCCACCCCTCCATCAAAGAGCAGAGCTGTTTGAAGCCGCCCCCTCCCCAAGCCTACCTGCTGATTATTCAGGAAAATATTATATTGACATGACTTTTTAGAACAGAAAGGATTGGCAATGTTTGGGCCCAACCCTGTGACTATCTTGCATCCACACATGATTAAAAATTTAGATGGCTAACTTTGAAACAATCACGGGCATTAGAAGCCCCTTAATGAGCCGCTATCTGAACTAAAGCACTGCAAACTTCAGAAAAGTGCTTCTGTGGAAATTCCATCGTCTTTGATCCGGTAAAGTCACGGCGGGGTGGATTTATTTCAAGTTTATTTTTTTGGCATACTGGTCCTCCCGAAATATTGGAAGATATCTTTCTTAGCAAGATGTGGGAGAAAACAATGGTGCCATCTCTTTCATTTATCTGCAATTTGACAGGAGTGCAGTTTATTAACTTGAAAAGAGGCAGAGACATTATCTGAAGCCCGGAGACTCTAGTGGGTATTGCCTCCTTTTGTGCCAGTGGGAGTTGGCGACATTTTGAACTTGCTCACCATTAAATGCCTTCCTGAGTGGTGGAAGAGCCTTTAAAAAGAAGCCGACGCATTTATGATGTAAATTCGTTATTTTGACAGTCTTTGAAATCTGTCATATTCACATCCAATTTAATGCCTTGCAAAAAAAAAAAAGTCCCTTTTCTTTTAAAACACTTTTAAGATTTTCAAAGCCATTTTCATGTAGCAAACTATTGTTATACCTAACATATCCTGAAAGTATTTTAGCAAAGGAACTTATAGGATTCTGTTTTAAGTCATGTCGAGTTTTAAAACATGGCAGTCTTCAAATACGCTTTGACCAGGATGTCTCTTTTTGATTAGTTAAAAGCTGTTCTTGATTTCCATGTACACAATTAGCCAGCACAGATGCACTTATCAATTTAGGCAATCATTTAGCATAAGAGAAGTTGGCCTCGAGAGCTGCTGCATATGTTGTTGTATATTCCGGGTAACCGAATCTTCTAGACCATTGAATACAGAGGTCTCCCATCAGCGATCTCAGCTAAGCGGACATAACTGAAATTCTAGAGCAGTGGTTCCCAACCAGAGGCGATTTTTTCCTCCCAGGGGAAATCCAGCAATGTCCGGGGACAAAATGAGAGAGGGCAGATCCTAAACTTCTTAGGATGCACAGGCCAGCCTCTCACAATTAGCCATCCCAAAATGTCGATAGTGGTGAGTGTGAGAACCCTGCCGTAGGGGCGATCGGTAAAGGTCTCTCTCTGCGGGTCTATACAAGGTGTTCCCACGCCTGTGCATGCAGCTGGCGGTTGCCAAACTTGCAAAGTGTGAGGACACCTGGGCTGCTTTTTGACAAACAGATTCTCAGACCTCACTCCACGCCTGCGGAAACAGGTCCTCCGGGCAGGGAGTGGCAGGAATCTGTACCATTCAGATGTTCCCCGGGTAACGGTGCTGCAGTTAATCCACAGCTGAGCATCTGGGGACCCCCACACTAAACCACAGGCATCTTTTGTTTTTCTGCCGTGCTCAGAGTCATTAACTTTTCCTTGGTAGGCAATTCCAATAAACTTGCTTTCTGAGTTCAGGACATACTCATAGCAGGGTGGCTAACAGCGATAGGAGTCCTGTCAATAAAAAGGGAGGCGTCGGAAAAGCTATTTTTAAAAAGAAGATACTCTGGGAGGCCGAGGTGGGCAGATTGCTCGAGGTCAGGAGTTCAAAAAACCAGCCTGAGCAAGAGTGAGACCCCATCTCTACTATAAAAATAGAAAGAAATTAATTGGCCAACTAATATATATAGAAAAAAAAAAAAGAAGATACGAATTCTTAAGGTATGGCACTCTGGGGTAACATCTTTATTAGGGAGAGTTGGGTAAAGACAATAAATAAACAAGTAAACGAAACATCTCCTAGTGGTAAGTGCGATGCAGAGAATTAAAATACGGCGGTAGAGAGTGACTGGGTACCTAAATTAGTTTGCAAGATCAGGAAAGGCCTGCTTAAGCTGATTGGAATGACAGGAAGCAACTAGCCATGTGGAAATAGCATTCCGGGCCAACGGCACATCTAGTGCAAAGGCCCTGTGGCAGGAATGAGTTTGGGACGTTCTGAGGAAGGAAAAGAAGACCAGAGAGCCTAGACTATGGTAGCCCAGAGGGAGAATGATGTGAAAAGAGGTTGGGCTTTGGATGCTGGAGTGAGGAATCTGGGTATTATTCTAAATACAAGAGGAAACCACCGGAGGGCTTCAAGCAGAATAGTGTTACCATTATGTTTTAATAACATCCCATTGCCAGCAGGTAGAAAATGGACCGCAAGGGGGCGAGAGTGAGAGGAAGGCCAGCATGGTGGTCAGCCATGACCACGATCTCGGGTGTTGGTGGAGCCGGAGAGAAGGAGTGGGTTTGGGACCGACTGGTGGGACTTGCTGGTGGATTGTGGTGCTGAGGAAAAGAGAGGAATGAGGGATGAAATCCTAGACTCCTGGCTGCGGCTGATTGGTTTAGAGAGGGCCGTCTAGAGAGGTGGGCTGGGCTGGGACAGCACATTGGAAGTCAGTGGCTCTGCTTTGTGCTACCCCTGAGGGGCCCTTGGATGGCCGCGTGGAGATGCCAGCTGACAATGAAACGTGCCTGGAGCTCCAGGGAGAGCTGACTATGCATCGGCAATCACTGACATGTAGATGGTCCCTAAAGTCATCACTTAGGGCTGGACTAGAGAAGGGCACCAGGACAGAGCACCAGCTCTGGGGACAGAGGAGGTGTTGCAAGCAGGAGAGAGTGGTTAGCCACGTCCCATCCCGGTGTCCACCAAGAGCTGGGTGCGCTCCTGCTGTAAAGGCGTGTGCAGAGGGATGGTGAAACTGATTAGCGGTTGATAAGATGCCAGCCAATCAGAGCAGACACTGGGCCTCAGCAGCAGGTGCAGGACCCAGAGACCCTCTGCTGGGTCATTCATTAACTCCTTGGTGTCTGAATTGTGGGAAAGTCCAGGAGGTCCTGGGGGAGGGGGAGGGGAGTCGGGGGCAGCAGGTGGCACTCAGGGACAGAGGCTATGGCTGTTTACCAACCATTGCCCCAATATTGTGACATTTTCACCACCAGTACCAGGACACACCACTAGACCACCACCCAGTGCATATATGGTACTGACCACTTGTCAGATGGTTCTAGAACCTTTTTCAAAAATCTAGTCTTGACCAGCTGCTTCAGAAGTCCCCGGGGTCTGACTGAAAATCCAGCTCACTGGGTCTCAACGTAGACTATGCAAATAAGACTCCGCGGCACTAGAGCCCCAGAATCTGCATTTCTGTGGGCAATTTGTACACCTGATGAAATTTGAGAACCTCCACGTAGAGGAAGCGTTATACAAACCGTTTCTGAAATTGAAGGACTTTCTGAATTTGCAGGCGGGCACTCACAGGGTCTGGCTGAGGAACCCATCCCTGTGGGACGGGGCTGCAGGGTGGGAGACTGGTGTTTGGGTGCTTTGTCGTTGAACCCAAACCTCACATTTTTTTCAACTCAGTCTTCAATCCAAACAAACCTTCTCGGGCTCACTAATCCCTATTACCGAGTGGATTTTAGCTGGATCCGCACTTCTTTATCAGCTGGCAAGATATTTTCATCTCACACAGAGGTCTTCCTGCAGTTCTACTTCAAAGTGGCAAACCCAGGAAGGCTGGGGAAGGAGTTTCAGAGAGTGTTTACAGATGCCTTATCGCTCTGGGGGGTGGGGAGGGAGAGTCAGAGAGTTGGGTAAAGGAACAAATTTCTCCAAAGCAGTTCAGAGCTACCCTAATCGGTCGAGGTTATCAAACAGTAGCTTGAAAGGCTTCTCCTGCAAAGAGGGAAATTAAGTTTTCTGGCTTGTCAGTCACCCAGGATCCAGGCTGGCTTTTTCTAGTACATAGAAGTGTCCTTTAGGGCAGCGGTCCTCAACGTTTTTAGCACCAGGGACAGATTTCATGGAAGACAATTTTTCCATGGACCAGGGTGGGCAGGAGGGGATGGTTTCAGGATGATTCAAGTGCTTTGCATTTATTGTGCAGTCAGACCTCTCTGCTAATGATAATCTGTATTTGCGGCTGCTCCCCAGCGCTAGCATCACGGCCTCAGTTCCACCTCAGGTCATCAGGCATCAGATTCTCATAAGGAGTGAGCAACCTAGACCCCTCGCATGTGCGGTTTACAGTAGGGTTCATGCTCCTGTGAGAATCTAATGCCGCTGCTGATCTGGCAGGAGGCGGGGCTTGGGCGGTGATGCGAGCCATGGGGAGCGGCTGTAAATACAGACGAAGCTTCACTTTCTCTCCCATAGCTCACTTCCTGCTATGCAGCCCGGTTCCTAACAGGCCACGGACCAGCCTGGGGGCTGGGGACGGCAGCTTTAGGGGGTGCTAATTACAGGATCGGGAGGCCGATGTGTGAGAGTGTGCGCGCACACACACACACACACGAGCACACAGAATCATCTCCTGTGTGGATATTTGCGGATGCGAGTGGGTGGCCATATAGTTAGGGGAGCGACATGTCTTTCCTCCAGCTGCCCTGGAGAGGGAACACGGTCACTTTGAAAACCACCGTCTCCATTTCTGAGTTGAGTTGGGGGGGGGAAGGGGGGATTGGTTTTTACCTCTAATTCCTTTAACTGCCTGACGTGAGAAAGGGACAAACCTATATTCCTTTCTTCTCTCACCCAGAGAGATTCCGTCCTTTCCCATGTTCCTCCCTGGAGAAGGGAAGTCGAGCGCGTCAGAGACTCAGGTGAACTGGAAGTTCAGCGCGCGGGGACCTGAGTCGCAGAGAACAGTCCCTTGGGGGTGCTCGGCAGTTGCCCCCCCTCAGCCCCAAGTGGCAAGCGTGGCTCAGGGATGGAACTTCCATGCCCTGGACTTCTGCCCGGCATAAGTGAGACCCAGCTGCTGAGAAAAAAAAGAAAGAACTAGTTTGGAACTTAGCCTAATAAACTTGGGCCCAGCTCAGCACATAGTATGCCACACAAACCACCGTACCAGCGCTTGGGAGAGAGAGGGGCCCCCTGTTTGGTTAAACCGTGGGGTATTTCCTCTGCAGGAAGCATATTTAATCAGGTTTAAGTACAGGTTTGCTGTGGCAGGGAAACGGGCATGGCCATCACTGATTTTCCCACAGAGGGACTCGGCTCTCCCGGTGTCAGCAACGGAGCACCGGAGGGTTTGGGTGGGGGGGTGACAGAGCCACCCCCTTCCCGCGGAAGCCACAGCGCAGCCTTTCTCCTCTGACAGTGGGATGATAGCTGGGTCCCTGACACTCAACACTCTCTCTCTCTCTCTGCTCAGAGACCTTGGGGAAGTTGCTTAACCGCTTTGTGCCTCAGTTTCCTCAGTGTAAGATGGGGGTAATGATAGTGCCTGCCTCGTAGGGTTGTCTGAGGATGAGACACGAGTACCTGTGTTAAGAAGGGCTGAGAAGAGTGCCTGGTACGTGGAACCTTCCACGGACTGTTAGCCGCCATCGCTCTTCTGCTCCTCGGCCCGTGGCCCTGACAGCTCCAGAGAAGGGGCTCAGTCACTGTCTGCACGGCCCACTGTGCCACGTGGCACAAGAACTCACAAAGGGCCTGGCGCAGTGGCTCATGCCTGTAATCCTAGCACTCTGGGAGGCTGAGGCAGGCGGATTGCTCAAGGTCAGGAGTTCGAAACCAGCCTGAGCAAGAGCGAGACCCTGTCTCTACTATAAATAGAAAGAAATTCATTGGCCAACTAATATATATATATATATATATATATATATATATATATATATATATATATATAATTAGCCGGGCATGGTGGCACATGCCTGTAGTCCCAGCTACTCGGGAGGCTGAGGCAGCAGGATTGCCTGAGCCCAGGAGTTTGAGGTTGCTGTGAGCTAGGCTGACGCCACGGCACTCACTCTAGCCTGGGCAACAAAGTGAGACTCTGTCTCAAAATAAAATAAAATAAAATAAAATAAAACTCACAAAGGTCTCCGGCCCAGGGGCCCAATGGGGTGCTGAAGTGGAGGCTGAAACTCTGCAAATGCTGTTGGGCGAGGGGCACACTGGGGAGGGGCCTTCGTGGCAGTGGAGGGGACTCTGGGGTGGGTAAAGTCTGTGCTGCCCCCTTGGACGGCACCTATCGCAGGACGTATCATCATCGTGCCACACTAGGCAGGACAAACTCCTGCTGAAGGGCTCTGCATGTGCCGTCTGTGCCCAGCGCCCGCTGTCCCCCCACCCCACACAGCTCGGCCCTGTGCCGCGGTGTTGTCACGTATCTTCCCACACGTCCGCGGCTGCAGACTCTTCCCTCCCAGCAGAGGACGTGCAGGCCTCCTCCCTGCCACTCCTGACGGTCTCCCGCTCCTTCTCCAGTCCCCCACGGTCTGTCCCTCAAGAGCAGCGAGAGCCGTCCACGAGGAGCGAGCGTCAGAACATGCCGCTCCCTGCTAGAATCTCTCCAACAAAACAAGACTCCAACACCTTTCCACCGCCTGCAAAAGCCGCCCGGATGTGCCCTCTTTGGCTGCTCATTTCCCTGCAGCCACCCTGGGCCACCTTTGGGTCCTCTGAGTTGTCCTGCCTCCAGATCTTTGTCCCTGCAGTACCGCCCTCCAGGAATCTGCTTCTTCCAGATTCTTCCCTTCCTGCAGATCTTAGCCCAAATGTCACCTCCTCAGAGGGGCCCTCCCAGACCACCTGCTCCAAAGGGGCCCCTCCTGTCTTCACTCTGGGCAGGTGTCACCATCTGTACGGACCCGTCCATACTCCGCTGGAGACTCTCCAAGGGTTTGGTCTGCATCTCACACACCAGTTCTCCCCAGTGCCTGGGAGAAGACACGGCACATTTTGGCATACACATACACACACTTTTAAAATCAATGGATAAAATGCTTCCCCTTGTCTATTTTATGGGGGCTCTTTGAAGAGCCTCTGACTCAGGATAGAGGGTTTGGACAGATTTGGGGAACTGCTTGCCCCCCCCCTTCGTGCTAGGATCTTGTGCAAGTTACTTAAACATGTTGGGCCTCAGAGTCTTCATCTATAAAATGGGGACAGTCCCTGCCTATCTTAAGTGGCTTGGGGCCAGATGAGCGTGGCACCCAGCTTGGAGTAAGTGCTCAGTAAATCGGAAGTCCTCTGGTGGTCACTGTCACTGTTGTTGTTATGGGCCAGAGGAGACAGATTGTCCTAACACACCCCTTCCACCCAAATGCCAGTTGTCACCACTTATCCCTCTGCATACTTTCACGAGGCCTGAATTAAACGCAAACATTTTCCCTGGAAGGGGAACCCCAGCCACCTGTTTGCCTACATCAGCCTCGATAGAAGTTGATTTGTAGGCTGAGAGCAAAGAGGCTTCAAGGAAAGTGAAATAAATTTATTTCAGAGTAAGAGAGGGACAAGATTGTCCAGATCAAGGACGAATCACCTCACCAAGGTCAGACACCTGGACTCCCCAGAGACAGCAGAACATGCCCGGGTTCCAACCTAACAGGTGGCAGATGTCGGACGGGCAGCCTGAGAGCCACGTGAGGGGCCAGAGCCAGAGGGGAGAGGGGCAGAGTGGGGGCTGGGACACCAGGTGGGGGATTCGAGAAGAAGGGCATCCACTTTCCAGTCTTGACCTCGGCCCGTGATCCACCCTGCCCCTGGCCGGAGAGACCCAGGACCCCCTGGCCGGCCCGGCCCTGCCACTCCCAAGGCCTCCACCTGTGCTGGGAGCCCTTCTCCAGCCTGGCCTCCCTGGAGCAGCCTGCGGGGTGGCCAAGGTCAACCTGACCGGCCGGTGTCCAAGGCTAAATCCCCTTGTTTTGCCGGGGCTTGGTTCCTCTCGCTCCCAGCTAATCACTGTCATCATCTGCTGTGTCACGCGGTTATTGCTGGGATTAAAGAGCTCAGAGTTGGAAAAACACTTTGAACTGTGTGAATGAAAGGGTTCGAAGAAGAGTGTTGGCGAAGAGCAGGACCGTCGGGGTGAAGTGCCGCTTCTGGGCGTTGCGAGGAAAGTCACTTTACTTCTCTGAACTGCCATCTCCCTCTAATTCAGTCGAGGCCTGCCTGCGATGGCCACGTTTCCCCCTCCCTCTTTCTGCCCTTCCCCCAACACACACACACACACACACACATATCGAACGGTATAAATTCGCCACTGCCCCCAGCCACGTGCGAATCGCTCTGGACTAAACAGGTCAAGTTCAACAGCAGATCACGCCATCGTCCGCTGGGCAAGCGCAGAAGAGCAGGGCACCCGTGGTAGGACGAGGGTCACTGGAGGGAGGAAGGGGAGCAAATAAGGCCACCAAGTCTTCGCTAAGGAGAGAAGCAGGTGCGATCAATTCCTCACACTGGGAGCTGCCCAAAGTCTCTTCAACTGGGTCTGAACCAGCCCAGAAGGCGTGGGGGTGTTTGCTGTGGTCTGAAGACAGTGGTTCCTCGGGAGGGGGGAGCAGTGGCCAGAGCCGGAGACTCGGCCAGGTAGCCTGGGACCTGGGATGTGTATATGCGCCACCTTCTTAGAAGGGTGGTTCCTTGGGTCATGGTCTTGACGTCTTGGGAAAAAGAGCACAGAGTGGGGAGAACAAGTTTTCTTGAACAACAGGTACAAGGTGGAACTCATGGTTCCCTTGCAGAGCACCCCCCAGCCAAGCCCACCCAGACTGCGGCAAGGAGTGAGATGAGAGAGAGAGAGAGAGAGACAGAGAGAGACAGAGAGACAGAGAGAGAGAAAGAGTAGAGGGTGCTGGGCTGGAAGGGACCTCCGGCCACATGGAGGCAGCAGCCGAGCTGGTGGAAAGTGCTTATTTCCTATTCTAGAAAATCTGTGACTACCCTTGCTGGCGATGCTCTTTCCCTTCTTCTGAAACCCAAAGTGGTTGGAGTGCAAATGACAAGAAGTTGGGGCTGGGGGAGAAACACTGAGGATGTCTCTGTGTGGATTAATAAAAGCCTCCAAAATAAAAATGCTTAAAAGCTTAAACACTTGCTCATGACCCAGATGGGATTTTTTTACTTACACCAGTGCCAGAGGCAAATGCAGACCATGCCTAATTGTCTGAAAACAATTCTTCCTAGAGTCACTCTAAAATTCAGTCTTCTTTTAGCATTCGAGCAGGGGTGGGAGTCTTGGGGGAAGAGGCAGAGGAGACAGGCAGCATGAAGAGGCAGCGTGGAAGGCAGGGCGAAATCATTTTCTGAGACTCCCTTCTTAAAAGGCATTGTCTGCCATTAAAACTGCAGAGAAAACTCACTTGGATATACATGTACTTTTGTTTTTCAAGTATGAGATCGTAATCATTCCTCTTTTCCTGTGTCCTGTTTTTTATATAGGTAGGTAGACAGACAGACAGATAGATGGTAGATAGACTTCCCCCCACTTTTGGACCATTTGAGAGTAGGTTGCAGAGTTCAAGCCTCTTGACCCCTTAATATTCTGATGTGCATTTCTTAAGAGCAAGGACATTCTCTTACATAACCATCAGTAAATTACCAAATTTAGGAAATTTCCGCTAAGACATTGCTTTATCTAATCTACAGTTCATATTCCAAGTTTATCAGTTATTCCCCAAAAAAGTGTCCTTTATAATAATTCTAACTTCGTAGTTGTGATCTACCTAGAATCACATAAAGCAAGAATGATCTTTTGGCTTTAATTGAACCCCATGGATGTCCTTCCTCTTTGCTTTATATACTGTCCACTGGGACTTCAGAGAGGATTTCAAACAACATACAAAAGACATAAATAGATAATCAGATAAGACACAAATAAAAATATCAGGTGAAGGAAATGAAACAGAAGAGAAGCTAAAGCTGGGGGTGAAGTCACTTCACAAGGACATAATACAAAGTCCTTTGCATTTGATGCCATTCTTTTTGCCTCTAAGCTTCCTAGTGGCCAAAACAAAGAAGAAAACAAGATCAGATAGGCAGGACAACAGGATGGTCCCAGGTGGGGGTTTCTATCTTGTCAGGGAGCTTTTTATAAAGCATGTTAGCGTTGATGATTGCCATACATACTGTCTTCTCAGCTGCTTCTCCAAACTCGCGTGTCCCTGAGCTCTAGAAGCTGGGAGAAGCCTGCTGGTGGACAGTAGTTCACATATACCTGAGTGTGCACTTGTCTATTGCTTCTCTCTGTCACTGGTCCCCCCTGGGGGACCGGACCTCATCTGTTTTGCTCCCCAGTGTCTTTCTGGGGCTTTGAATAATTCCAAGCATGGAGTGAGTGCCCAAGAGTTTGATGAATACATGAACGTCCCCAGGAAGCAGCCTCTCTCCCACCACACCCGTCCCGCCATGTGTCAGCCTTTTCTCCCTGTGAAGTCTGCGAAGCCTGAAGGAGCCGAGCATTTTCTCTGCTCGCATGTGGAATCCAAACTCCCAGAGGACAGCTGGGCAGCCGGTGGACACTCGATAGCACTTGCTGACAGATGGGCGTTCGGAGAGACTGAGCCGGCCAGGAACAGAGTCTGGCGTTGGCCAGGGAGGTGAGGACACCCTCCCACCTCCGCTGCCTGTTGCAGCTGCACAAAAGAGCCATCTGGGCCACACCCGGCTGGAAGGGGGGCCCGGTGGCGCCAGCGTTCCTTGTGAGCACTGGGCAGCCCTCTGCCTGGGCCCTCCGCCCTCCTCCCCCGCGGCGCCCAGAGCCTCTCGAGGCGCCGCGTGGCATTAGGGCTCCAGCCCCCGGCCAGATGCCGGGCTCCCGCGGGGACACCACTGCCCGCGCTGTCCCCTGACACCTTGTGACGCTTGGGGAGCGTCTGGCCTGGGCCCGCGTGCCTGTTCCTCCGCTGCCGCCACCTCGTCCCTCCTGTCGGGTCCGGCCCCCTCCTCCGACACCTCCACCCCCCCCTCCAGCACCCCACACTCCACGCTGGCCCTGGCTCCTCGGGATTCAGTCAGAGCCTCCAACACATCTTTTATTAATATTAATTCTAAAAAAAATTTTTTCAGCGCTATTTACCATCTGTTTTTTCCCTTGGCTGAAAATAATTGGAGATGAAACGGCTGCTGCCTGGTCCCCCGCGCAGGCTCGGAAGGAGCGATGGCGGCAGACAGTGACTGCATTTCTTTTTCCCCAAGCAAAACGAGCTGGAGTGAGCTCTTCGTGCTGTGCTGCAGAAGTTGCACTAAATCAAGCGGGGCTCGAACCCCCGAGTTTCCTATCTGCTGCACGTTCAAAGTCCCGAGCATCTCGGGTGGAGAAAGCCTTCCTTCGTTGGGGTGGGGGTGTCTTTTATTTCTATTAGCCAAGTTCCCTAAGTTTCCTCTGTCCTAACAACATCTGGCACATTTGATGTTCCACTGAAGTTTGCACCATCTGTAAATATAAATAGCTAGGTCTTGATTCCATTAGAGGCCCGTGAATGGAACAAAAATATTCCAAACTGACTCTGCCACAAGTCCACGGGCCTGACGAGATTGGACTCCCGCTTTGCAGAAAGGAAGGATGTGCTTGGTGGTTCCTTCTTTCCCTTCCGGCAGAGCCAGACCTTTGAGCTTCCTGGCTGATGGGCTCTAAGCCTCCCTCGATCTCTTCAGAATCCTAGAAACGTATGTCACTCCTGGAAGGGACCACTTCCCCAGGAAGCAGCAGCCCGTAGATGGGGGTCCCTGGGGATTCTACAGCTCATGTCACTCAGGGGCACCAGTGGGCACTGAGCCAACATGATACTGAGCCCTCATGCTGCCAGCCTCGCCCAGCTCCTCTGTCCTGCGCCCACCAGGTGGCAGGGAGGGTCTGAGGCAGAGGGACCCGCCATCACTCCATGGGCTCAACTAAGGGTCGGGGGCTGGATTCAGTTCTTATAGGCGCTCACTGACTTTGCCTCCTTTCCACTGTACTCTTTCTCTCCTGCCTGGTCATTTTGTACCTACCCCTAGGTGTCTAGGCCGAGCTCATTTAATCTTCAGTCTCTCTCTCTACCCCCCTTCTCTCTCTCTCTCTCTCTCTCCCTTCCTTCAATCTCTCTCCAATCTCTCCCCTATCAATTTCCAAGAAAAAACTAGGATCCTTTTAACCTCGATGCTATGAACTGCATGTCTGTATACTCCCAAGATCCAGGTCGAAATTGTTGAAATCCTAACCCCCAAGGTGATATTAGTAGAAGGTGGAGCCTTCAGGAGGTGATGAGGTCAGGAGAGTAGAGCCCCCCAATGGGATTAGTACCTTCTTAAGAAGAGACCTGAGAGAGCTTGGTTCCTCTCTCTCTTTCCCATGGGAGAACACTGTGAGCAGGTGGCTGTCTGCAAACCAAGAAGAGAGTCCTCACCAGATATCAAATCTGTTGGCGCCTTGATCTTGGACTTTCCAGTCTCCAGAATTGTGAGAAATAAATGTCTGTTTAAGCTATCCAGTCTGTGGTATTTTTGTTACAGCAACCCAAACGAACTAAGGCACTAGGTCTCGTGCCCTCCTCTCAGCTTCAGGGAGAAACTGCTCTTTCTAAAGCTGCCTGAAGTTTGACCAAAGAATGGCCCTGAACTCTGTCTGTGCCCTCCCAGCTGAGCCCGGTCTCATAGCTAGTGTTTCCCGCTATCCACCAGAGCCCCAACGGCATCTGGACATGACTGAATTTTCTCTATAAACCTTAAGCTCATTAACCACTCTGCCTCCAATTCTTCACTGAGAGACTTTCCAAAATCTGGCACTATGGAAATTCACCTACACAACACAGTTATCTGTGAGTCTCTTGTCAGGCAGCATTAACACCAACTACCTTTCTGGAAGTATCTCTCTCAGAAAAACCATACTGTGGTGACACACACCAAAAGAGAATTTGCTAGAAAATAAGTTTGAGATACTAGATGTTATGGGCTCAATGTTGGCGACCCCCTCCACCACATCCATATGTTGAAGTTGTAATCCCCAGTGTGACTGTATTTGGAGATGGGGCCTCTAAGGAAGTAATTAAGGTTAAATGAGGTCACCAAGGCATGACTCTAATCCAATAAGATTAGTAGTGTGCTTATGAGAAGAGACACCAGAGTGTGTGCACGATCTCCCTCTCCCTCTCTCTCTCCCCCTCTCTCGTCACACACATATTAATTGAGGAAAGGTGATGTGAGGATACAGTGACAAAAGAACACAACCCAAGAGGACAGCCCTCACCAGACACCATCCCTGGTGGACCTTGATGTTGGATTTCCAGACTCCAGGACTATAAGAAAACAAATTTCTGCTGTCCAAGCCACCTGGTCTATTTCATCACGGCATCCGGCGCATACTAATACACTGTGTTACACCAAATGAACAGGTTTCAACACAGTCATTCATTCGTTCACTTGTTTGATCCATAAATATTTGCTGAGCTCCTACTGGAGTCCAGAGCTGGGCTGGGGACACTGTGGGGACAGCAGTCACCCTCTATTCATCTCCTACACTAATGTGCTTTGTGGTTCTCAAAGATGGGGGATGGGCCCCATTCTCATCTGACCACAGAACACTTTTGTTGAGGAGCAACAACATATCACAACTGATACTTTGAGAAACACTCAATAGTGCTGTGGTCCAATGGGGAGATGGATTCTTTAGGTTGTATTTTACCACAGCTATTATTTGGTTCCCCATAACTTGGCATTCATGCTGGGCACAGAGTGCCAGGCTGAACACCAGGAAGGTTGAACAGCAAACAGAAGGCAGTGAGTTGGGAGAAAACTGTGTGTTGGAGAGATGGAGAGAGCAGGAACCTCAGAATATGGTGGTCCTGAGTTTGAGACTTGGGTTGGCCACCACCGATTTGCGTGGCTTCTGGTTAGTCATTTGAACTCTCTGTGCTTCTGTTTCTTCCCATGTAAAATAAGAATAGTTTGAAATATTGTGAAGCCTTGACATAAAATAGATACAAATTTCTATGCACCCACAGTACCTGTCACAGGTGGTCACCATCATTGTGGGCTGCACAGACCATGCCCTGCATGCACAGAAATCAGAGAGCATTGCACCTGCCCTGGCCTAGAAACCTTGTACAAATCCCATGACCCCCTCCTGACACTACTTCCACATCCAGAAACCAGCTTCCTCCCAAGAAAGCCACATTCAGTGGTTCCTGGGTGCCTCTCGGAACTGTTCTCTCCTCCAAGTCCCATCTACCTTGACCCGGGGAGCTGAAGCTGGGCCCATGGTGTTTAATCCTCTATTTTTATTAATTTAGTGGTAACCAGGCCCCTGTGCTAAAGTAGAGGTCTAATTATGAAGGCCCAATTCCACATTTCCCCAGCATGATGACAGCCAGCAGGTTCCTCTTTGATCTGCAAGAATTTTCCTACAGTTCAAGACGGGCTGCATTTGTGTTTCCACACTCTGATCAGTTTTATTATCTCCTGCAGAGCCAGGTAAGCTTGCTCAGGCTTGCATTTTAACAGCACCTTGCCGGGCCCTTCTACCTATGCTTGTGTACCAGTCAACAGGTTGTCTGACCCCACGGTTGGCTTTGCTATTAAAGCTCTTTCCCAAAGTCTCCACATTAGGTGATAGAAAGGTCTGCCCTGGCCGAGATGCAGGATTGGAAACACAGCCTGTGTCAGTCAGGGTTTGACCTCTCAGGCCAGTGTTACCCGCCCTTTGTGTTTCTTCCTCTCCACTGTGTTCCTAAAGGGCATTGGAAGGTGCACCGGACTCAGAGTGACAAGAAAGGGATGTGACTCCATTGCTGCCACCAGCTCCCTGTATGACAGTGGGAAAGTGACTGGGACCCTCCAAGTCTCCATTTCCTCTTTTACAAAGGGAGTTACAACAGGGTATTTGAGGATTACCCAGTGCACCTGTTTTCAAGGGGCTGCATAGCAAAGCACCATTCAGACAGGGTGATTTAGACAACAGAAATGTATTGTCTCGCAGTCCTGGAGGCTGGAAGTCCAAGATCAAGGTGTCAGCAGGGTTGGTTTCCTCTGAGGCCTCTCTCCTAAGCTTAGCCAGCTGTCTTCTCCCTGTGCCTTCACATGGTCCTTCTTCCATGAGGGTACGTGTGTCACCATCTCCTTTTGTTATGAGGACACCAGTCATATTAGATTAGGACCCACCCTAATGACCCCATTTTAACTTAATTACCTCTTCAATGACTCTATCTCCAAATGTAGTCACAATCCGGGGTTCCAGAGGTCAGGACTTCAGGGTATGAATGGGGGGAGAGTGGCGCAATTCAGCTCGTAACACCCCATGTATTAATAACTCAGGGGAAGTGGCTACATCACATCGTGTAAGGTGAATTGTTGAAACCGAACACGGTGACAGCTCAAGTGCCTTTGGTCATTTAAAAGATGTCATTGTTGACCATCGTCTGCAGGTTTCATGCTGTGCGATGGGAGAGGAGGGTGGTCTTTTAGAGGACCCTTGTGAAGAGCATCTGCCGGTGGAGACACAGAGTGAAGCGACACGGGGCGGCCTAAGCTGGAGTCCCGGGACCACTCCATGGCGGAATGAACTCAGACAAGTCTCGCAAATTCTCTGTAGGGCCCCACCTTCTTCGTCTGAAAGGCAAGGACAATGGTCGCAGGACTGCAGAGATGACGAAATGAGATAACCATGCAACGAACCTAACAGCAAGCGAGAAGCGTAAGAAGCGCAGGATCGCGGTGAGCTGTCGGCTATCACTTCCGGGCTGTAGGTTATCACTTCCGGCTGTCAGTTATCACTTCCGGCTGACCCTGCGCACGAAGGCCGCGGATGGGCAGGAAAGCAGGGCTTACGTGCGGTTTGTGTGCTTCTTCTCTGAGTTTGGGTTATTCAGACTCTCCCTGGCTTTTTCCAGGAGAAATACTTCCAATTCCTTTAACCTTCCCTCACAGGGCCTCGTTTCCATCTCTTTGATCATGTCTGTGGCTCCTGCCCGGACACCCTCCAGCGTCTGCCGGCCGGTTCGGGAGGGGGTGACGCAGACTCGACTCAGCGATCTCATAAGGAGCTGACTAATGCGGGACCGAGAGGGGGATGACTTCGGGGCCGGCACGTCACGGGCCTTTTATGTGTGCGGAATCCAGGCAGCTTTGAAGGAGGCAGGCGAGGCGCTCCGCTGACTACCACCAGATGCCCCGGATTTTCCAGCACGAGCTTTTCGGAGAGGGTTCGGATTTCAAATGTTCTATTTGATTGTCCCCATAAACCAGTAAAATGTCCCAGAACTTCAAACTTTCCTGCCTCCACACTGCAGCCCCCAGAGTGCCTCTTACACTTGAACGTGACACCAGAATGTTCCCCTAGCCTGGCAGGGGACAGATGACATCCTGATGTGGTGAGGTCACACGACAGCAGTCCTAGAACGGAAAGGTTGTTCCGATTTCAGAGGGCCTTTCCTTTCGCAAACTGGAAGTCATACCTCATGTCAGACCACTTTGTTAGGATTTCACATTCTGAAAACAGGGTCCTGAGGATGATCTCACACCTTTGTCCTCAGCCTGGGGACTTTGACCCTGACCAGGTCTTTTTCTCCTAAACCCATGCCTGGTCCCCACCCTTAGCTCCGGTCCCCACCTGTACCTAGTAGGGCCTCACATGGTCGTTGCTGACTGATTGGAAGCTGCTCCTGTCTTCATCCTAAACATATGGTGGCTGCTTCTAGCCCTAAATATATCACCTTATAATTGCACTATTGGATTTCATCCGGTTTTTGTAGGGCCATGTTTCCAATTTGTCGTGGTTGTTTTGAATTTTATTCTCGGCTCTCTGAGAATAAGCCACCCCACCAAATTTAGCCTCATGTGAAGATCTGATGAACACAAGCCCCATCCTTTTGTTTTTAAGTCATTAGTAAAGACATGCCCGGCAACTCATCCCCAGAGGAGTGGCATTCTTTCAAGTAAATGCCTCAACACAGATTGTGAAATAAAGAGTCATTTTTATTGGGGGTCCTAACATAGAGGTTCATTCCAGAACATCACAAAGTGCAGATACGCATAAGAAGGAAATATAAATAATTTATAAATATAAATAAAGAAGGAAATATAAATAATTTGTAATCCTACCATCCAGACCTAAGTGCTGTCGTTCAGTGTGGATCCTTCTTGTTAAATATACGTACATTAATCAACAGGGATTAAGTGGCAGGCTTTGTACTATCACGTGCTTATTTGTGGACTTGATGATATAGTACAATCCCAGACCTAGTTTCAAAGTCTATTCCATGAATACTACCTCCACGAGATGTTCCAAGAAAGCAAGGGTAGTGTTGTTAATTGCATTGAGAAATACTTTTCACTCTACTGGCACCTAGAAAAGTCACAACGTAACAGACATAGGAAAGGCTCTGAGAAGACCTGCAGCTAAAAATCCTATGTAATTTTTTTCTAACTCAACATTCCCCAAATTCAATAATCTATAAGATCCCATTAATAGAAGCACCTATGATATTTCTGTGAAAAACATTTGGATAAAATGCTCTTATAGATTATATCTAGACATCAGGAGGAAGAATGTTAATCACTTTTAAAAGCTTAACTTTTAAAAACTTTAAAAACTGTTAACTTGACTTAAAGTGAGGAGCTCAGCTCCCCTCCTTGGCTCTTAATGAACTTATGACCTTGGATAAGTCTCTCTGGTCTGTGTCTTGGTTTAGCAAAATGGCTGGATTCCCCTTGTAGCCCCAACCTGCCATGTTTTCCCTTTAAAGCGAAGATGAATTAAGATGAACCGAGTCTGGGATGACATCGTCTTCATGACATCGTTTGGTGCTTTCCTCCTGCCTTGCAGTCACAGGCATCGTGCAGTCAGCCCTTCCGAATGCACTAACTCTCTGGGGCCTTACGACATCCTTGCGGCAGGTGAGGGGCACTGAAGGGGTTAAAGCCACTTGCCGTATAACACACCAGATCGGTTAGGATTTGAACCCCAGGGCTCCTGCTCTTCTTCCCTAAACTACACTACCCCTCTTCCCCTAGATGGTTGGTGTTTTCCCAGGAAAGGCCAAGCCTGCTGGTTATTGGCTGGTGACTCCCTCTTCTCATCCTTGGAGCCCCCCTTATCCTCTGTGATGCCACTAAAATAACTGTTCCACCCCAGTGTGCACCAGCCTCTCATGTGCGTTCCGCAAATCCTGCTGGTTTGAACAGACCTGGCTTCCAAAGTCTCCAGCTGCTGCTTTGATGGGGGCGGGAGCCTGTGAGACGTGCAGGGGCCAAGTTTCCTCCAGCCTCTCCTGATTGCCCAGTCAAATTAATAAGAAATAGCTGAAACTCATTGAGTGCTTACTAGATGCAGGCACTTTTTACGTGGACCCTCATTTAAATGGCCCCAGAGCCCCATGTAGTAGTCTATCTTCAATTACAGATGAGTGAATGGAAACAGAGAGGTTGAGTCATTTGCCTAAAACCCCACAGCTAGTTAAGACTCAGGGCTAGCATGCAAACACAGACCCAGCCTGTCCTCCAGGGCCTGTGTGCTTAACCCCTTTATAAATAATGCCCCCTCCCTTCTCCATCCTCCCCATGCTGAGCCTGCTCTAAGGGGAGTTCCTCCCCCTCCAACTCCCCCTCCACCGTCCTCCCCCTTCACCGTCCTCCCCCTCCACCCCCTTATGCCTCCCTAGTCTTCGCCCCTTTCCCAATCCCTGACGTGCCCCCTCCTGCTTCCCCCCTGGAGGGTGGTGCCTGAGGAACCCCCAGAGCCTCCATGGGCAACCTGGGTATAGGGGAGCGAGGACTCTGCATCTTTCTGCTGCCTGTCCCCAAACAGTGTGTAACAGAGACACCTACTGGCTGCTCTGAGCACAGGGGCCAGGGAAGCCCTGCAACCTGGCTCCAGCCTTCATCCCCCCATGGGCCTGGAGGATGGAGCCATTTGGTAGAGTTTTTTGTCAGCTTTTCTTCCCACTTGAGCCAGGCTGGACCAGTCCCTAAGAAGGCCTAGGAGGACCTTTGTCTTCTTCCTCCTATTCCGCCCTGAGGACAAAAGCAAAAGGGATGGGGCAACTTTGATTGCAAAGCATGAGGCTACTCACGGCTGCGGTGTGGCCCAGATGCCAGGAAGGCTGGAGGCAGAGCCCTTATTATGGGCAAATACACACAGGGTAGCTTTTCTTTAATGCAAATTGGGATCAAGTGACAGCTTGGGGCAGGTTGAGTTGATGTGGAATGTGTTATTCAGGAAGGACCACCCTCCTGGGCATGATGTCCCCTCTCCCTCCCTTTGAATCAGGGTACAGCCCCTCATCCGGGTCCCAGAACCACGTGATGCAGAAAAACTCGGCCCACGGTTCTGGTTAATTGCCATAATTTACAAGTTCCAATACTGAGCTGTAAGGTGGATGGAGAAGAGAAGATAACCATATCCCAGGAAATCACTAACCTAAATAAAAGACAGCGAAGGATATTGTTCCTCAAAAGTTCTGCCAAAGACTGGGCGCCACCATGGCCAGCAATGCCCCCATCACCCCACTCCCCTCAGGGAAGGATATCAGGGCTGGAGGGAACCATACATTGCTGGTGGACAGCTGTTCCCAAGGCTACTCAGCCTGTGCCCCCTCTGCCTGAACAATTCCCGTTTGATTTGCTCTGAATGAGGCCCTCATTCTCCATTAAACCCATCAACAAACATTAGTGAAGACACAGCTGTGCCATGTATACGGTGTAGGTTTGAGTAAATAGTAGCAGCTTAAATATGATCACCATCTCTCTCCAATGTGAGCGACCCCTAACATTAACATACCCTGTCTAATTATTCTAGTGAGTATATTCATGTAAGGCAAGTCCTTCACAAACGGGATGAGCAATATTTATAGACTCCAAGCACGTGGAAGTCCTTCACACACTCGAAGAGTAAAGAGCTAAAGACACGAAAGCTAAGGCATGATACAATCTGTTAGGAACTGTTTGATATCCATGTCCTCAAGACAATTGGATGATTATTCCCAATTAATTGGTGCAGACAGGTTCTGACAATGAGAAAGGTCACCATGGAAACCCTGAAGGCTTCTGGGAGGAGGAAGGGTTTAAAAGGGTCTTCAGGGGTGAATAGGTTTTGACAGGCGGAAATCAGGAGGGGAGAATGCCAAGTGAGGAGAGCTGTGCAAGGAATCGTAGCCGTTTGGTTGGAACAGGAAGTAAAACTCGAGGTGAGAGGCCTCCAAAAGGTGGACCATGGCCAGTTCGCAATAGGCTCTGACGATCCGACTCAAGAGTCTGGGCTTCCTCGGGTGTTTTGAGGCAGCCATTGAAGGTTCTTAAACAGGAAGATTAGGAGGCTCATAGCAATGCATCTGGGAGGTCACAGAAGGAAGAGACAAGAGTCGGGAAGAGGGATTAAGAAACCAATGAAATGGTTCTAGGGTAGCACAGATTGCAGGACAGCATGACCAGCTGACACAAATGCAGATGCCCAGGGGCGGGGCCCTGCCTGACCAGTCATTATGGAAGCTTGTGGGATCCTTCCTCCTGTGTCTCTTCACAGGGCACAGTTTCAAGCATGGGACATATTTAAAGGGGCCACCGTCAGACCTGGGCGTGGTCTTAGGGGTCTCAGGTGCAGCAGAAGTTTCCCCAGGAGTGGGGGAGGGGCAGGGTCGGATAAGACAAAGGCAGACCCACTAGCCTGATGTCACCATGTTGCCTAAAGGACTGAATGCAAGTGGGGACAAACTAACTCAGCACTGTCCAGGGGAAATATAATTCAAGACAGTTTTGTAATTTTAAGCCTTCTAGGGGCCACATTTTAAAAAGAGGCCAGGCACAGTGGCTCACACCTACAATCCTGGCACTTTGGGGAGTGGAGGTGGGGGAATTGCTTAAGGCCAGGAGTCCAAGACCAGCTTGAGCAATATAGCAAGACCTTATGAATGCAAAAAATAAAAAAAATTAGCTGGGCGTGGTGGCAGGCACCTGTAGTCCTAGCTACTCAGGAGGCTGAAGCAGGAGGATCACATGAGCCCAGGAGTTTGAGGTCACTATGAGTGAGACCCTGTCTCTAAACAATAGAAAAAGAAAAAGTAAAAAGAAACAAGTGAAATTAATGTTACAATGTATTTTAATTAATCCAACCTGTCTAAAATATTATCATTTTAACATGTAATGCTTAGAAATTATTATCGAGGGTTTTCTTGGACTAACTCTTTGAAATCTAGTGTATATTTTATACCTAGAGAACATCTCAATTTGGACTAGACACACTTTGAGTGTTCAAGAGTCATGTGTGGCTGGTGGCTACTGTATTAGACAACACTGAGCTAACTGCTAGAGTATTGCTTGTCAACCCCAGGGACATTTGGCAATGTCTAGGGACAGTTTTAGTTGTCACGATTTAGGGTGAGGGGTGCTACTGGCAACTTGTGGGTAGAGACCAAGGATGCTGCTAAACATCCTATTAACACAATGCACAGGACAGCCCCCCACAACAAGGAACGATCCAACCCCAAACGTCAACAGACACTGGAGGAAGTGGGTGCCCAGTGCCATGTTGTCAGGGAGATGCCACTTAGGAACCCAGGCCTCGCCTCAGACGGGGCAGCTTTCCAGGCGCCAGTGTCAGGACTTCCTGGTGCTTTGTGATATGGCCTGGACTACACCCTGAGCCATTCAGATAAGCCAGACTGTGTTTGTAATGATTTTAGCCCTGCAATTACCTTCGCTCCACCCCACCCAACCCTCAGCATTATGATTGCTATACAGTGTAATTCCATGCAGGGCAACTGTTCAATGGAGAATGATGCAAGCAGCACCCCCTACAGTTGTGCAGTGCACGACCTATGCAACTGTCCATGGCAGCTCCGCTCCCAGAAGCCAGGGATCTGTGCCTCATCGCAGCAGCCTTTTCTAGTTTTATTCTTGGCAATACCCACATTAAGAAGCCATAATGATGTAGAAAAATTGATATCCACGCATGTTCTAGAAAAAGGCTCTTGCTTTCAACTTGGGGGCCATAACCAGGAATTGGAAATGTCACCGAATTTCTATCCAGGTTTCTTCTCTTAACACAGGGACCCTAGTCTTTTTATAAGAGCAATCTTTCCTTCTTTCTCTCTTTCCTGCCCTTCTTACAAGTGTTTATTGTGGTGCAAAATTGTGAGCTATAAGGGGGTTGGGCCTCTGAGCAGATAAGGGCAGAAAGATCACTGCTGGTTGCACAGACATCTTTGCAAGAAACCAAGGTAAACTTAGCGCTGTTTTCAACAGAACCAGCTCGGTTGATGTTAACAGGTGATACAATTAAAAACAATTCATCAAAAAAATAAGAGCAACTCTGAGATACGACAAAGCATTTATATAGCATGGTAGTCACAGCCTTCGCGCTGGAGCCAGGCTTCCTGGATTAGAAGTCAGGCTTCTCTACTTGTTAACTGTATGACAAGTTGCCTAAATGCTCTATGCCTCAGTTTCCCTGCTTGTGGGATGTGATAATTCCTACTACAGAAGGTTATAGTGGGAATTTTAAAAAACTAATATGTGTAAAGTGCTTAGAATCATGTTTGCCATAGAGTAAGTGTGCAATAAATGTTAGCTTGTAGGTAAAACAGGTGTTTGGGGGTTCCCCCCCATTGCAGAACTTCTCAGAGCCTTGACAAGCTTCCACACACTGTGACCCTCCTTCTAAGTGGGGAGGGACAAACCTGTATTATTTCCTAATCTTATCTTACCACTGTTTGGGACTGGGCCCTCTAGAAAGCGAAGCCTAAAGAAAAGATGGAAGTGCTGACACTTTATTTGTAAAGCCCAGGGCAGTGCAGGGGAAGAAAGGGACAGGAAAGCGAAGAGACATGGGTCGTTGTGCCACAGTGACGCCTGTGCCCGGCAGGTGCGCTTGCTGGCCCTACGGGATTGCTCCAGAATAGGCATAAGGAAGAAACACATGCCAGAAGAGTCCCCCAAAGAGAGAAAGAGGGAGAATGTATGTGCCCAGCTCCCTCCCATGGCCCATTGGTCAAATTTCCCTCCAGGAGGAGCTGGCCCCACCTGGTCGTGTCATCTGGTCCCTCTGCAGCCACTCCAGGTCCCACAGCCAGAGGGCGAGCTTCCTCTGAAGTCTGGAAGAGGAGGAGTGGCCCGGCAAGTTGGCACACCGACCCAGGGGGAGGAAGAGGGCAATCTGAGAGGGTGCACGGGCTCACGTGTCATATGACCACGGCGCCATTCGGGGGAAATACTCCCTTACTTAGTAGACGCCCTGCTGAATACGCTAAGTGAGATCTACCTGGATGACCTCAGAGAGCCACCGTCCTGAGCCCTCAGCTTTAAGGAGCTTGCATTTGGGGGTGGTGGTGAGGGGAACAGAGGGCCAGCAAGCAGAAAACTGCTACAGCGTGGAAAAAATGTCATGTGTTTTGGGAGAGCTTTGGGGGGAGGCCAGGAAGCGAGGTCTGATGTGGTGAGGCCGGAGGATCCGCAGGACGGCGCCGTCGAGGGAAGCCAGAGTGCACGTGGGATCGGGCAGGGGGGAGCTGCTGTCCCTGGCAGGGGCCACGGTCTTACTCCACTGGTTTAGTGTGAGTGTCTAGGGCTGCCATAACACAGTACCTCGTGCAAACCGGCTGGCTTAAAACAAGAGAGATGTTTTCATTCTCAGGTCTGGAGGTTAGAAGTCCAAAGTCAAGGTATCTGCAGGGCCACGCTTTCTCTGAAGGCTCCAGGGGAGGAGACCTCGTGGCCTCATCCTCAGTTCTCATGGTTGTGGCCCATCCTTGGCTTTCCTTGGCTGTGGCTGCGTCATTCCAATCTCCGCCTCCACCTTACATGGCATCTTCTCCCCTCCCCTCCCCCCGTGTCTCCGTGTCTCTTCTTATAAGGACACTCGTCGTATTGCATCAAAGGCCAACCCTACTCCAGCGTGGCCTCATCTTAACTACTTCTATCTGCAGTGACTATTTTAAAATAAAATTCTTAATATAGCCTGAGTTTCTGGGAAGGACATGAATTTTGGGGGACACTATTGAACCTAGTACATAGCATGGGTGGCACGAGCAAAGGCCTGGAAGAAGGAGAAAACAGGACCAAAACAGAGGGTCAGGGTGGCTGGAGTGTCTCCTGAGGGCAGAAGCAGCGAAAATGGGGCAGGAGAGGAAGCGAGGATGGTCCCCAAGAGCTTTGAGTGCTGCTGGATCTTTTAGAGCAGGGGCGCGCTCTTGCCAGGCTGTGCGTTAGAGACACCTTGGCCGCCATGTGGAGTACAGTTTGGAGGAGGCTGACTTGGCCAAACTCAGCCAGGGCGGCTGCAGGATAGATTTGAGGTCTGAGTTAGGTCCTGACCAGGCACCAGGTTGGCAGGGAAAGTGGCACGGGCGTTCCAAGTGGGCGTGAGGGTCGGAGCCAGGAGCAGGTTGCATGTTGGCTCCACAAACACTTTCAACGTGGTTGTCATGGAGGCGCCACGTGGTGGGGCAGGGACAATGCAAGACGGACTCAGGGATCCAGTATGGGGCGTCCTTCGTCCTTGTCTGAGCACAGACCACCCACGGGGGCAAGACGACTCCGTTGGCCTGTGGGGTGGGCCAGTTGCCCCTGACGTCAGAGCTAGCATGGACTGAGCCACAGTCCCCAGGCTCCTGACTCTAGACATCCCTCCAAGGGCCCCAACATCTCATGGCAGCTTCTGGAAGCTTCCTAGAGATTTTTTTTTTTTTTTTTTTGAGAAAAAGCCACAGAGGCACTGCCACTCCCTGTCCCTGGCGAGTGGCTGAGCCTTCCCGTCCATCTGGCCCCCTCCTCCTTCTCTGGGGCTCCCTTAACACAGAGGTGGGGACGCAGAAGGAAGCTCTTGGCTGGAGAATGCTGGGGTCAGGAACTCCGGGAAGGAATGTCAAATATGAGAGGGTTCTGCTGACACGATTTAAGATGTGGGTGGTTGGAAGCTGCAGGGGATTTTAGATTAAAAGAGTTTCCAAAGACACTTCTTCAAGGTCAGTGACAGAAGGGTCCAGGCACATCTTGTGCCTCCTGCCAAGAATTCCAGAGGCCAGGACCCTCTTCTGGGAGCCGAGGTTGGAGAATTTCCCATGGAGCCCCCTGATGAGGGCAAATTCCATCTTTACCCATATTTTCCTCCTCTAGAATTCAAAGCGAGGGAGACCCGCGCTTGGGGTGGTGGAAAACAGGCAGACACAGGGTTGAATTCCAGCTCCCCCCTTATGAGCTGCGTGATCTTGGGCAACGGACTTGACCTCTCGGAGCCTGTTTCTTCACTTACAAAGCAGATGTGAAGATGAACGGAGGCCTGTGCAGTGTGTGGCACGTAGGATAGATGCTCACGGTCATTTCTCCTGTGGTCTCAGGGGCCAGGGCGTCCAGCAAAGCTGCCCTCTGCTGTGGTTCTGTCTCACTGACCACTGTCGAGCCACTTCTTCGAAACATGGCTAATGGGGCAGGATTATAGATTATGGACCTCTCTACTAATGGGGACAGACATGGATTTCATTTCATCATTCAGTCATTCACGTAACACATAGTGATTGGAAACTACCTGCCAACAACCGTCACGGGCACTAGGGATTCAACAATAAGCCAAACAGAAGAGACACCTGGAAAGAGAAGGGTGGCATGTTAAACAGGGATGCCGGAATGTTCTCGAGTCAGATATCTTTAAAGAGAGTCCAGAACAAAGCAGGTAGTAAGCCAGACAGAAGTGCAGGGAAGAGCAGGCCATGCAGAAAAATCTACAAGCACAAAGGCCTAGGGCCGAAGCAGGGAACAGCCACCAGGTCAGGGCAGCTGAGAGGCAGAGAATAGACAGACGGTTTAGAGTAGGACGTAAGATTAGAAAGATCTGGGCCCACGGGTGGAAGGTCCTGTTGACCATAGCAAAGACTTTGTTGTACTCACAGTGAGATGGGAGCCATCCCACCAATCCTATTTTTTTTTTTTTTACCTATCTGATACTAATTGGGTTCTTCCCAGGTGCCAGGCATTGGGCTAAGCCCTTGACATACATTTAGCTCTCACAGGAACCTATAAGGAGTGAACCATTGCTGTCCCCGTCTTACAGGTGAGAAGCCCAAGTGCAGAACCAGAGCTGATGACCCAGGACCCAGCCCAGAAGCCCCTGACTCTAAAGCTTCCTTCCAACTTAGGGCACCTTCCTACAGAGCTCTAGCAGTCCCACTCATTTCATTGCTCTCAGAAGAAGGCCATGTAGAGACCAGGGAAGACAGGGGCAGAGACTGGACTAATGATGCATCTACAGCAGCCAACAAACACCAAGGATTTCCAGCAGCCACCAGAAGCTTGGAGACAGGCATGGAACGGCCTCTCCCTCGGAGACTCCAGGAGGGACCCACCCTGCCAGCACCTTGATGTTGGACGTCTGGCCTCCAGACTGTGAGAGAATAAATTCCTGTTGTTTTAAGCCACCGACTTTGTGGTAATTTGTTATGGCTGCCCTAGGAAACTAGTACAGATCTGTGTAGAGTAATGGAATCAGGCCTGTATTTAGAGCCAGACAACCCAAACTGGAGCCCTGGTTCTACGCCTCTACACCCCTGGCTAGCCACGTGTCCTTGCACAACTTCTTTACCTTCCCCCAGGCCTCAGTGTCTCTGTCTGTAGGATGGGTGCAGGATCGCCTGGCTCCCAGGGTGCTAGTGAAAAGGAAATGAAGTCTCGGATGTCGCAGGTGAAGCGCCTGGCAGAGTTGGCAGAGCTCCTGCTAGGCAGAGGCTGGTGCAAGTTTTGGGGGGACAAGACGAGGGGATAGAATCCCTAGTGCTCGGGACAGCACTCAGGACAGAGGTTGGAAGTAGCAATCCCTGGGCATTTGCTTCCAAAGGCTCCAGTGTGTTTTTGGCAAAGTGGTGTCTCCCTGACATCATCTCCTGAACAGGGAGCGCCCCGCTCCTGGGCCAGGCAGAAGTAACCGTTTGGAGAGTGAGTCAAGGAGCCCTGGCACTTGGATACTCAGTCATTCCTTCCTGCCAGGAGCCTGGGCGTGTGTGTGGGAGGGAGCCCTGTGCCAAGGGAGTCTTTAGGCTTCAAAGCCAAAGAAAAGGCAATTAAGTTTATGGTGGAATTAGTCAGGAAACTGTAAACCTAGGACATTGCCCCTGTACAGTAGATTCTTTTAGCACCATCTCAGAGCACACTGAACAGTCTGGGCCTTGGTTCCAAAATTGTCTCTTAAAAATCTATTTAGAGTCTAGATAAGGTCACCATGTCCTCCCTGCCACCCCTGGGACTTCATATGTCACCAGGCTGGGGTACGTGCCCAGTGATAAACCAAGATATTTCAAGTTGTGGACCCCTAACCCCAATCCTACCCCACCCTGGATCTAGCTTTCATTAAACCTCTGCCAGTGGGGAGACGTAGGAAGGAAACTAGATCTGGTGTGGTCCACGGCCCATCAGAGTGGGCCAGGCATGCGTGTGGCTTGGCCTCCCACAGTGCATTGGACTCACCTGGGGCCACACAGTCTTAATAGGTGAAACTAAAGCAACCAGAATGTTGCTTTGTAGGCCACGGACCAGGCATAAAGAAGATCATTTCATAATGATAATGGGATCAACTAATCAAGAGGACATAACAATCCTAAACATTTATGCTCCTAACAACAGAGCTTCAAAATACATGGAGCAAGATCTGATAGAAGGAGAAATAGACAAATTACAACTGTAGTCAGAGACTCCAATACTCCTTTCTCAATAATTGATAAATCAGACAGGAAATCAGAAAAGACAGACTTGAACAACACTGTCAACCTATCTTGACCCAGTTAACTGGAAATAACCCAAATTGCCATCAACAGACGAAAGAATAAACAAATGTGGTATATGCAAACAGCAGAATACTATTCAGTAATAAAAAAGAATAAACTATTGATCACTCAATGATGTGGGTAAACCTCAAAATGCTTCAGTGAGAGTAGTGAACCAAAAAAAGAGTACATACTGTATGAATCTACATATATAAAACTTTAGAAATTGCAAACTAATCTATCACAATGTAAAGCAGATCAGTGGTTACCTGGGAGAAGGGATAGGGAGGGATTACCAAGGAACATGAGGAAACTTTGGGAGAAATGGATATGTGCATAATTTTGCTTGTAGTGATGGTTTTATGGATATATACATATGTTGAAATTTGTCAAATTATACACTGTATGTGCAGCTTATTATATGTCAATTATACCTCAATGAAGCTGGTTTTTTTTTTTTTTAATGTCTTAAGCCTGTCCAGAAGGCAAGGGAGAAAATCTCCACTTGGAAACCTTGTTTTGGAGGTTGTATGATCTGCCCGGTGCCCAAGGTCATGTATTTTGCTGCTGAGATATTGGTAGAAGGTATCAACCAGCTTGGCATTCTCAGTTTGGAGTCAGCATTTCTGGGAGCCCAGTGTAAAGTGCCAAGTGTCCCAGGTAAAAATCTCTTCCATCCAAGAAGGGACTATGAAAATAGACACTTGGCTAACAACTACAAAGATTTTGCTGGGGACTAGGCACAGTGGCTCATGTCTATAATCCTAGCACTTTGGAAGGTCAAGGCAGGAGGATCACTTGAGGCCAGGGCTTTGAGACTGGTCTGGGCAATATAGCAAGATCCCATCTCTACAAAAAATGATCTTAAAAATTAGCCAGGTGTGGGTGGCACACACCTGTAGTTCCAACTATTCAAGGGTCTCAGGCAGGAGGATCACTTGAGCCCAGGAGTTAAAGGCTGCAATGAGCTATGATTGTGTCACTCCAGCTTAGGGCAACAGAGTGAGACCCTATCTCAAAAAAAAAAAAAAAAAAATATTTTACTGAGTCAGAGTCACATACAGTTCTTTTATGGGCCAAGACTGGGCTTCAGGTACTCTTAACACCTGGAGTTGCAATACTCAATTCCCCAAGTGTGTCCATCCATCTGGGTCTTCATAGGGACTGAGGACCTTCTAGGGAGAAAGCTTCTTGTATACAACCACCATTCAGTCATTTGCAGGCATATTTGGCAAACGTTGGGTGGCTGTGCTGGAAATAACATTGGAAGGAATCAGTCACATTGGCCAGTGGGGGTCAGACTCAGCCACAGGACCTGAAGATCAGGAACGAGGGGAGTTTTGGGCAGAGTATGCTGATCAGACACCCTGATGCATAATGTGAACCCTGGGGAAGAAAAATGTTTTTTGTGTGAACTGAAAAAAAATCATCCCTCCGACACCAAAGCCTATGCTCTTAATGATATAACGTATTGACTTCCCAGACCAGGGATCTGCAAACCACCGACCACAGGCCAAATCTGGCTTACTGCCTGTTTTTATAAATAAAGTTTTATTAGAACACAGTCCCACCCATTCATTTACATGTAGCCCATGGCAGCTTTAGTGCTACAACAGCGGACTTTCATAGTTGTTCGATTGCAACAGAGACTGTATTGGCCTGTAAAGCCTAAAATATTTACTACGTGGCCCTATAAGGAAATGTGTGCTGGTGCCTGGCCCTACATGCCAGGCCTTATTATAGTGCGAATAATCCTTTTAACTAGTAAGTAGCTTAAGACATTTTATTTAAAAGAAACAGATACAGACCAACAGATAAAGGAAATGTGGTAGAGAGAGTACAACAGAACACTGCTCGGCCTTAGGAAGGAAGGACATTCTGACACAGGCTGCAGCATGATAAACCTGGAGACTGTTATGCTAAGTGAAAGAAGCTACTTCCCAAATACTGTCTGATTCCACTCATGGGAGGTACTTACAACAGTCAAACTCACAGAGACAGAGAGTAGAATTGTGTCACCAGGGGTTGGGGAGTTGGGAGTGGGGAGTTAATGTCTAATAGGTACAGAGTCTCAGTCTGCAACATGAAAGGAGTTCTGTGGACAGTTGGTGGTGAGGGTCGCACAACAACGTGAGTGTACTTAATACCACTGAACTGTACACCTAAAAATGGTTAAGGCGGCAACTTTTATGGCATGTATATTCTACTACAATGTTTAAAAAGGGAAGAAAAAAATGAAACAGATATGTGGTGAGGCAGAATGTAATTTTCTGTGAAATGTTTTAGATGAAATATAACATTTCAAAATTAGCCGGGCAGGGTGGTGGGCACCTGCAGTCCCAGCTACTCAGGAGGCTGAGGAAGGAGGATCGCTTGAAGACAGGAATTCAAGACCAGCATATGCAACATAGTGAGACCCTGTCTCTAAAAAAAAAAGAAAGAAAGAAAGAAAGAAAATGAAAAATTTAATTAGCCAAGCATAGTGGCCCTTGCCTGTAGTCCCAGCTACTTGGAGGCTGAGGCAAGAGGATTGCTTGAGCCCAGGAGTAAGAGGCTACAGTGGGCTATGATTGCGCCACTGCACTCCAGCCTGGGCATAAGAGTGAGACCCCATCTCTAAAAAAAAAAAAAAAAAATACGTATATACACATATACATATATATACATATTAATATTATACATATATACTTCAAAGAATTTGTAGACCTCTTTCCTACCCCTGCTGTTGAGGACAAGCAGGTGGAAGCTGTCAAGAAGCCCTGTGACTCCAGCTTTTCCAGGTGCTCTGAGGAAGTCATTCAGCTGCATTCCCCTTAGGTACAGGTGAGTCCCATTGGTTCACGGTGCAAATAAAGGCCATTAAGCGCAGGAGGGTTGGGTGGGAGGATGGTGGCTGCCTGCAAACTGCCCGACCCAGTTGGTGGGGTTCCTTGGGGGCGACATCAGCTCCAGGCCTGGCATCTCCCCCAACCACCCCAGCAGGGCTCTGTTGGGAGAAGCAAGAAAGATAACAAAGGCGGATATGAAAGGCTTTTAAAGGTTTAAAGCACGCGACGATGGCTGGCTATTTCTTCAGCCTCCGAGGGGCCCATCTGTTTTTGCAGGTGGTGCGGTGGTAGGAGCCGAGCGTGGGCGAAGCACTCAGGGGGCCTCCCATCAGGCCCCGGCTGGCTCCGCGACCTACCGCCCTTGTGACCTTTGGCAAAGCACATCTTCGATCTGAGCCTGTTTCCTCCTGTGTCCCTGGGCACACTAACGCCTCTCGGGGTGGCCACGACAAATCGGTGCAGTGCTGCGTGACAGTGCCCAAGCGCTCTGCCGAGGCAGCACCTGAGTCACAGTGCTCCAGCGTGGGCCCAAGTCCCCGAGACCAGCCAGCCGGTGGGCGACAGGCAGCTAGCAGACCCCGCTGAAAGCCACTCTGGAGACTGGCCTCTCCCGTGCCTCCAACCCGAGGGGGGCTCGTTTCTGCAAGGGTGGTCTGAGGGAGGTGACCAGACACCTGCTCAGGGTGCCAGAGAGGCGAGCATCTGTGTAAACTGCCCCCGCCCTGCGCCCTCAGGCCTGCCGGCGTGTTGAATGAAGCCGTCGCAAGAGATCCCACTGTTCAGCCAGCTTCTAAGTGAAACAGAGCCGGGTGGCTTGGCCAGGGGCGGCATTGATTATTGTGACAAGCCGATCTGCATTTGTCAGGATGGAGCCTTCTGCGCTAAGGGGGCCCTGGGCCCAGAATCGAGACTTCTGCAGCACAAGACACCCTCCTCCTGGCCTCTCCAGGGACTGCACCCATGGCAGCCGCTCCAGGGCTCCCTGTCGGGCGGTGGCCTGGAGCCGGTGACTCTGCAGGGAGTGTGCTCACAGCTGCTTGGGGCAAAAAGCAGAGGCAGCTGCAATGTCCTAGAGCTAACGGGACACTGCCACAGACAAAATCGAGACCCGGGCGATCTGGGAGTTCAGAGCCCCTTCCTGTTGGAGCTGGGGTGAGAGAACTACGGGGTGCTGGGTTGGACGGGGCAGGTGGAGACAGACAGGAAACCCGACTGGGCTTCATGGATAGGCAGACTCCTCGGTCTTCTTTATGAAGCCTCATGTTGACCCTTTTAATCAAAACAGAAGTTAAAACCTAGAAATGAAAACAATAGTGTTTCTGTGGAGGTTTTTAAAAATTAAATAAAGAGTGAAAGCAAAAGATAAAATAAAGTCGATGGCTCTGGGCTAAGTCTTCTCATCTGACTCTCAACCCAGTCGGCACGTTTCTGAGAGGACATTCACTCTTCTCCTCTCTCTGAATGCGGTTGAATTGTCAAATGACACTTTGTTGAAAATATTAAAACCTAGAGGTCACGCCGAACCCAGCTTGAAAGCAAGGAGACATTCTTTCGTCTTAGCACGAGTGCATATTTGGAATTGTAAATGCAAATTCTTTGGAGACAGACTTGCCTTCCTGGCCGGCAAGTACAGACAGAACATTTGAAAGCAGGTCTCGCTTTAATTTTTGACAAGTGTTAGGAAGAGGTACTCTTCGCAGCTTGAGAGCGAGGGGGAACAAAAGCCAGCTCCGGGTCAGTGTGCAGAGGGAGGCGGAGGGAGGGGGACTGGCTTCTGGAGAAGTATCTGACTCAGTTTCCACCCCTGCTGAGGGCTCCCTCTGATGATACAGACGGGGTGGCAGGGAGGTCACTAGGGGAAGTCGGGTGTCACTTTGCAATGGTCCAGGTACCTAGGAGTCTGGCAAGCGATCCACATTATTCTAGGGGAGGTGAGGAAGCAGCAGAGCCTTGGGTACCTGGAAACACATCGTAGTTCTCTGGCTTGGGACATTCATCCAGCTCCAAATCTTAGGGTTCAATGGCATTCTTATAGGGCTCATGGGAAATTGCCCTTTGGAAAAATCTAGACCTGCGAGATGTGGCTGTGATCAGATTCCTTTCCTGTTATGGAGCTTGAGTAAGGGAGGGTAGGGGTGCAATTTGCCCTTCAACCAGGCTTCCCCTATTCATGCTCACTCACGTGTAAACACTGAGCTCTCGCCATCCTGGGAAGACAGGGAGAAGGGAAAAGCAGGACACTAGCATCGTGTACCGCGTGCCTAGATCTTGACATTGAGTCCTCCCACCAAGCTAGGTTATAGATGAGGAAATCGAGGTTCAGGAGGGCCAGGTTACTTGCCCAAGGTTTCCCAATGAGCAAAGGGCAGGACCAAAATTCAGTACAACACTGCCTGCCTCTGAAATTCAAGTTCTCTCTTCTGTACAGAGCTACTTACATGTATGAGAGAATATAAGGAGATGCCCATTGACCAGATTAAAGTTACCCAGCAAGAGCCAGGCATGGTGGCTCACACCTGTGATCCCAGAACTTTGGGAGGTCGAGGCAGGAGGATCACTTGGGGCCTGGAGGTCGAGACCAGCCTGAGTAACATAGTAAGACCCCGTCTCTACAAAAAAATTAAAAGAAAATTAGCCGGGTGTGGTTGTGTGTGCCTGTAGTCCCAGCTACTTGGAAGGCTGAGGCAGGAGGATCATTTGAGTCCAGGAGTTTGAGGTTTGCAATGAGCTGTGACTATGGCATTGCACTCTAGCCCAGGCAACAGAGCTAGATCCTGTCTTCAAACAAACAAACAAACAACAACAACAACAAAAAGACCCACACAAAAACATAATAAAATTACCCAATAAGGAAAGAAATGAGACCAGTTTGGGCCAATGACACTATGGACAAGTGACCTCTTGGATATACCACTTACATGTGATGATTAAGGAAAATCCCAGGGTGACTAGGAGAAATTAGTCTCCATGCTTCCTAAGCTCTCATTTGCCCCCGTTAGCACTCTTAACTTTATCCTCCAAATTCACCTCCATGGTTTTCTCTAAAAAATGAGGTATAACTCACATACCATCAAATGTATCCATTAAAAGTTTACAAGTCTGTGATTTTTCATATATTCACAAAGTTGTACAACCAGCACCACTACATAACTTCAGAATAATTTTATTACCCATTAGCAGGCACCCCCTACCCCATCTCCAAACTTTAGTCCCTGGAAATCATTGATATACTTTCTGTTTCTATGGATTCACCTATTCTGGACTTTTCCTATAAATGGAATCATATAATAAGCAGCCTGTTGTGTTTGGCTTCCCCAACCTCATATAACATTTTCAAGGTTCATCCATGTTGTAATACGCATCAGTACTTCATTTCTTAGTTATGAATGGAAAACATCCCATAGTATGATATACCACATTTTGTTTATTCATTGGCTGATGGACATTTGGGTTGCTTCCATCTTTTTGCCGTTAGGCTATGAACATTAGTGTACAAGTTTTTGTGTGGACATTTGTTTTCCATTCTCTTGGGTATATGCCTAAGAGTAAAATTGCTGTCTTATAGAAACTCTATGTTTGAATTTTTGAGGAATTGACAAACTGTTTTCCAAAGTGCACCATTTTATATGCCCACCAGCAATTTAGGAGAATTTCAATTCTCCACTTCTTTGCCAATACATGTTATTATCTGTCTTTTGATTATAATCATCCTAGTGGGTGTGAAGAGGTATCTCATTGTGGTTTTTATTTAAGTTTCTCTAATGACTAATGATATTGAGCCTCTTTTCATGTGCTTATTGGCATCTTCTTTGCATATCTTCTTTGGAGAAATATCTATTCACATACTTTGCCCAGTTAAATTGGATTTTTATCTTTTTGAGTTGCAAGAGTTCTAGATACTAGACTCTTATAAGATATTGATATTTTCTTCAATGCTGTGGGCTGTTTTTCACTTTCTTGATGTCCTTTGGAAGCACTTAATTTTGATGAAGTCCAATTTATCTTTTTTTGATTGCTTGTACCTTTGGTGTCAAATCTAAGAAACCATCACCTTATACAAGTTTTAGCTCTTGCATTTAGGTCTTTGATTCATTCTGAGTTAATTTTTGTATATGGTATAAGAGTCGTCTTCGTTCTTTTGCATATGGATGGCCAGCTGACACAGCAGCATTTGTTGAAAAGACTGTTTTTCCCCCCACTGAATGGTCTTTGTCTAAAATTAATTGATCATGAATGTTTGGGTTTATTTCTGGATGCTCTATTCTATTCCATTGACCCATAGGCCTATCTGTCTGCCAGTACCACACAGTCTTGATTACTATAGCTTTGTAGTACATTTTGAAATGGTGAAAGTGTGAGTCCTCCAACTTTTTTTTTTTTTTTCAAGATTGTTTTAGCTATTCTGGGTCCCTTGCATTTCCAAATGAATTCTAGGACCAGGTGGTCAATTCCTGCAAAAAGCAAAGCTGGGATTTTGACTCTGTGACATTTTATCTCTGAAAAGGGAAGAGAAGAAAAGCTGAAGGCAGGTAAGGGAAAAGATAGCAAATATGTGGAATATATGCCTCCACTTTCCCAGCACACTGATAATGGGAACAAGACAACATCCTCCACACCAATTGTCTCATACAGGCTGATAAAAGCTGATATGGCTGTGACTTACCCTGACAACTGAATGACATGGGTTTTCTATCAAAGTCAACACAATAGGGGAGCATTTTATATTAGTCTACCCATTATTCCATGGCCACTTGCAAAGAAATGAACTGAGTTCCATCAAATTTCATCTATGACTAAGAGTGTCAAGGTGTACAATAAATGTGATTTGGGGCTAAGCAAGCCATCTTGAAATTAAATGACATTATCTTTGGTGATTTTAACCAAAGTCACTGAAAATTGACCAAAGATATGAAAGTATGATTGTGTTAGATTAGATCACTAATTAATGCAATAGTTAAATTATGTATGAATACTCTTAGATGTGGGCCTCAGTTTCCCTATCTGTAAATAGAGATGATTCTTTGATCTCTTATAGCTCTGAAGGTCTGCGGTTTCAGTAATTAGCCGAGTTATGGGGAATGAATGGCTCCTTCCCATCTCCAGCATTTTCTCAGCACGTGAACCATCACCTCCCTTTGGGGCTCCTTGTAAATGAGACTCCTCCAAGCTGCTTCTTGGCTGAACACAACAACAATGAGACAGGACTTGCCTTGCTTGCCCACCTCCTGCTTTTCTGTGAGGTTCTCTAAGACAAAAGAGTAAACATCTCTAAAGAAGGGGAAGAGCTCCCCACTAGAGACTCCTGGGCTACCCTTCTCATACATCTTTAGGTTATTTCAATTCAGGAGAGATTCTTATTGTAGGATCACCAATATTCAGCTTCCTCAGGGATTCGAAAGTCCTAAGTCACCAGCCTGATTAATCCAAGTCCATGTGCATCCTTCTCAAGGTCTAGAAGTCTTTAGAATGATGCCAAGCAAGCAACCTCCCCCTCTAGAAACATGCAGTCTACACCAGAGGAAAGAACTGAGTTTTCTCCTGTACTAACTTCCATAGATTGGTAGTGGCTTCTTAGGGTACTGTGTTGAGAAGGATTCTGAGCTGGAGTTTTAGGCTCAGCAGGAAAAAAGGTGTCACGATGGAATAGGCAAAGGATAAGGGCCTGGAGGCATACATTCCACATATTTGCTAACCTTTCTTTAAATCCAGTAGCAAATCCCCAAATTTTGTGAACTCTGGAGTAACTGTGAAAACTATCAATTTGTCTTTCTACTAAGCATTATTTGTAGAATGAATAAGTAATGTCTTGCACATATACGTGCAATGATTTTTCAAATATAAGTGGATACAGTAACAAAATGCAAACTTACTTCAAAAATTATTTAAAAATTCAGAATGGATTGCTTTCATTATGTATTGCCTTTGTTCGCAGATAGGTCCAGCTACCAATCTATGGGGATCCATTTGATACCTAAAAAGTATTCTCATCCTGGGAAAGGTGGGGAACCACTGCTTCACAGCCTTCCCATGAGCAAAGGCTGAGAGACAAACAAAGGCATAAGGCATAAACATGTCACAATGATTTGGCGTGAATCAAAATGCTGAATGAGTTGTTTATATCGTGTCCTGACATCAACATGGTTTTCCCAACGGGCACGGAAGCCTATCTTACCTGTCTTGGAAGGGAGACCCTAACACAGTAAGTTAACTCTATCCCATGAGGATGGGTCCCCAGGGGTGAGGGAATGACCTTTACTCCGAACTCTTCCCAGTTTTGATCTCATAAAATATCAGAACCATGCGTGCTTTGAAATATCTCTTGCAGTGGTTCTCAAATAATGCTGTTAATAACAGATTTCTTTTGGCCACAGAATTTCATCCAGAACTACAAAATATAAAACAGATAAGAGAGTCATCATTGGGGTTGAGTGGAGGAGCAGGTATTAGACTCCTCCTTGTTGCGCACTCCCAGGGTACGCCTGGCGATGCCTGCACGTTCCCAGGACTGGGCACCAACAGCATCTCAAACCCCTGACCTCATGTCCACCTCTAGCACATGGGGTAAGGAAACCTAGACCCACATCCTCAGCCCCAAACCTCAACCCGAATCCTATCCGACTGCCCCGAGAAAGCCCAGACAAGCCAAACATTGTTCTCCCTTTTCCAAATCGGTAAGCTAAAAACAGCTGTGCATGGTGCATTCACGTTGGAACTGTCGTGACACCAAAGAGGGCAATGGCCAAAATCCTGAAGCCTGAGCCTCTCAGTGATCCTGACTCTTTTCAGCTTTGAATTTGTCTCTGTCTTTAAAAAAAATAATAACATAAAAGCCAGATGCCAAAATGCAGGCGTCTACTGTCTCATCTTTATCTTGTATGTTCAGTGTGAAAACTGCCCAGAGACTCCGCCTCTGCCTCCTTCCCTTCCTTCCTCTCTCTCTCTCTCTCTCTTGCCTCTTTTCCCACCACTTTGTTTTTCCCTGGAGCTGGGTTTGAGCCGGCCTGGCCCCTGTGGTCTGGGCCTGCAGCAGCCGGAGGAGCAGTGAGGCCCCCCGACTCCATTCCATGCCACCCCCTGGGCAGTTCCTTGGCAGAGATTTGAAACGTTTCTATTTAAATGACATTTGAACAAACGCGGAGGGGCTCAGTTGCACTTCAATCAAATTCCGTGGGATCCAGTTGGGAGCCGGGTCCCCGTGGACAGCGTGCACGGAGTTCCCTCTGTTTTCTGATTTGAATTGCTTTGTTCACGTTCCAGGAAGGGGGAAGGAGGGGGATGCATTTGGCCTAAAATGAAACATTTCCCTTTTAAGTCAAAAACTTGAACATGGCTTGGAGGAGAGAGTTTAAGCTCCATAATCCCCGGTCCTGAGCAGAGCAGTAGCATGCCTGCAATTTCGTTTTTGGAAGAGAAAAGTCAAGGAAACAGCCATTGGGCAGAGCGGGCTGGCGCCCTCTGTGAGCCTGCTCGGAGCAGGCGTTTCACATGCTCCTGGGGCCACTGCTCAGAAGTGGCGTCCTGCAAGGCAGCTGGGCCTGTTTTCTTTCGAAGTCCATGTTGATATGTGCTGTGTTTCAACTGTTGAGAAAAGAAAGAAAGAGAACCACGGGGAAGCTTTTCTCTGCACGCACGCACACACACTTCTCCACTTTCAATGCCTGGGTGGAGCCAGCCCACTGAGCCAGCCACCAGCTACTTCTGCCTTAACTGGACCTGCTGCCCCATAACCTGTGTGTTCTGCCCGCAGCCTCTTTTCTGTCCTCGCCCAACGGTCATCACAGTGTCTTCAATGGATGGAGTCACCAGGAGAGTAAAGCAGACGTCAGGTCTTTGTACAAATCCCCCAAGCTCCCCAAGTTTAGACTTTCTCATCCCAGAAATGAGAAAATTGGAGCAGATAATACTCTAAGATCATCCAGTCATCAAATCATAGCACTGGAAGAAATTCCAGCAGGTATCTAAGTTAGATTTTCTTGTTTTGCAAATGAGAAAGAGGGTATCTAGCTGAGCCCTGGCTTCCAGGCGGGAAAGTATCTTGCTAGTTTGACCTTGACCTAGTGATTCAAACCCTTTTCCTTAATGGACTTGTGTGATCATTTATTTGAACTCAACAGATATTTGTTTAATTAATGGGCAAACAGAGATGGATGGATGGATAGATGGGTGGATGGATGAAAGGTTGGATGGACGGAAGGATAGCAACTCTATCAGGCTAACAAATGTTTTATGACCTGCCCAGGGTTTCATATTAGTTTATAATCTGGATGTTTATGTCCCCTCAAAATGCATTTGTTGAAACCCAATCACTGATATGTATTAGTAGTGGGAGGTGATTGGATCATGGGAGGTGATTGGATCATGAGGCAGACCCCTCATGAATGTGATTAGTGGCTCTAGAGACCTCTTATTAAAGAGGCTCTAAAGACCTGCCTTTCCCTTTTCACCATGTAAGGACACAGCTAGAAGGTGGCATCTATGAACCAGAAATTAGGCCCTCACTAGACATAGAATCTATTGATGCCTTGATCTTGGACTTCCCAGCCTCCAGAACTATGAGAAATAAATGATTTATAAGCTACCTACTTCGTGGTATTTTGTTATAGCAACCTAAATGGACTAAGACACTATTATAATAAAAACTACCAGAAACAAGTGTCACAGCAGAACCAATGTGATGTGTCTCATCTTTCCATAGCCATTCAAGTGTCACTTAGCCATACATCCATCTTTTTCAGGCCCAGCCTCTCTTCAGATTTGTTCATTCTGAAGGAGGAGGAGATATTTTACATGGTGATTTTATGTCCTTGGAACATGGAAATTTTTTCCCAAGGAGAACATTGAAAACTTCTGATTCAATTTCTCCATGCTAATATTTGTGGAGGAAGCTCACTACATCAATCAGAAGATTTTAGATTGCGAGTGTAAGAAACTAACTCAACCTGGCTTAAGTCACCCAGGGAATGTATTGGCATATATGCACCAAAAAATCCAGAGGTAATTTTGCCTCTGTGTTTAGTTGAAATCAGGTCCATAAACCATGTGGTCAGAAACCTTACTCTCTCTTCAATATGCAGTTTAGTTTTCCTCAGTTTTGGCTTCATTGTCAAGCAGGTTCTTGAACATGGAGCCTTAAAAAGATGCTACACACCAAGTAGCTCCTTACAGCTAATTATCATATTGAAAAGAAGAAAATCCTTTCCCAGTAAGTCTAGCTAAAATCCCAGGGCTAACTCTTATAGGCCTATCTTGAGGCAAGTGACTATTCCTGAAACCATCACTGTGACTGGAAAAATTGGAATAAATATTTTGATCAGTCATGCCAGGTTTGTGGTGGTGGCTAACTGAGAATGAGCAAGGAGTAGTTCCAAAATTAAAAGGAAGTGTCCTATGTCCGGAAGGAGAGATATAGACTATGTAAAGATGCCAGCCAGCCACTACCCTGACTTACCCTGTCCTGCCACAGGCCACAGCAATGTTTTCTCCACTTCTCCCTTGAACATATTTACCTTCATAAAAGATGTTAATATTCAGGAATAAATTTAACCAAAGAGGTGAAAGATCTGTATGCTTAAAAGTATAAAACATGGACGAAATAAGTTGAAAGAGACACAAATAAATGGGAAAATATTCAACAAAATGGAAGACTTAATATTGTTAAAATGTCCATAATACCCAACGTGATCTACAGATTCAATGTAATTACTATCAAAACCTCAATGACATTTTTCATAGAAATATAAAAACAATCCTAAAATTTTTGTGGAACCACAAAAGACCCTGAATAGCCAAAGCAGCCTTGGGCAAAAAGAACAAAGCTGGAGGCATCATACTACTTGATTTCAAAATCTACTACAAAGCTATAATAATCAAAACAACATGATACTGGCATAAAAACAGACAAAGGAATAAAATGAGAATCCAAAATAAATCCATGCATAAATGGTCAATTGATTTTTGACAAAGTTGCCAAGAACACACAATGGGTAAAGGATAGTCTCTTCAATAAACAGCGTTGGGAAAACTGGGTGTCCACATGCAGAAGAATGAAATTAGACCCTTATCTTACACCATATATAAAAATCAACTCAAAAAGGACTAAAAACTTAAACAAAAGACCTAGAAACTACAAAACTACTAGAAGAAAACATAAAGGGAAAGGTTCGTAACATTGGTCTAGGCAATGACTTTTGAATATGACCCCAAAACTATAGGCAACAAAAGCAAAAATAGAAAAATAAGATTATATCAAATTAAAAAGCTTCTGTACAGCAAAGGCAATAATCAACAGAGTGAAGAGATAGACTACAGAATGGGAGAAAATATTTGCAAATAATATATATGGTTAATATCCAAAATATGAAAGGAACTCAACTCAATAGCAAGGAAACAAATAACCTGACTAAAAAAAAATGGACAGAGGACCTGAATAGGCATCTCTCAAAACAAGACGTACAAATGGCCAACAGGTATATGAAAAAGTGCTCAACATCACTAGTCATCAAAAATACAAAAGATAACAAGTGTTGGTGAATCTGTGGAGAAAAGGGAACTAATGTAAATTAGTAGTCATTATGGAAAACAGCATGAAATTTCCTCAAGAAATTAAAAATAGAACGACTATACTATATATGATCCAGCAATCTCCCTACTGGATATATATGCAAAGGCAATCAAATCAGTATGTTGAAGAGATATCTTCATTCTCTTGTTCATTGAAGCATTATTCACAATAGCCAAGATATGGAATCAACTGAAGTGTCCATGAACAGATGAATAGATAAAGAAAAGGTGGTATACACACAATAGAATACTATTTAGACTTAAAAAAAAGAAGGAAATTCTGCCATTTGCAATATGGATGAACCTGGAGGACACTATGCTTAGTGAAATAAGCCAGACATAAAAAGACAAATAGCACATGATCTCATGTATATATGGAATTTTAAAAAGTCAAACTCATAGAAGGAATGGGTAGAATGATGAGTCTGGTGGGCTGAGTATGACAGGGAACTGGGGTGATATTGGTCAAAGGATACAAAATCTCAGTTAGGCAGAAGGGATAAGTTGGAGACATCTATTGTACAAAATGATGAGTATAATTAATAACAATGTATGGTATACTTGCAAATTGCTAAGAGAGTAGATTTTACTCACCCCCCCAAAAAAAGTATAATCAATATGTTAATTAGCTTGATTTACTCATTCCACAATGTATATATACTTCTAAACATCCTCTGTACACCACAAATATATATACAATTTTTATTTGTCAAAAAAAAGATAAAAAGTATTTACAGCATGAATGAATAAATAACTATGATAGGGATGAGTCCAAATCCCAGCTCTACCATGTATAGAATGTAAACTACACAAGCCACTGAAATGTTCTGGTGTTCAATCTCCTCCTCTCTAAAATGAAAATAAAATACTGTTTCCCTCTTGCAATTGTTATTAGAAATGAGATAAATTTGTCAGCTGATCTAACTGATTAAAATAGGTGTTTGTACCTAATGATGACTTGGCCTGCTGGGTAGGTGACTCTGGGCCTCTGAGCTTGTCCGACGTCCACTACCCCTTCCAAACAAAGTGGCCAGAAATGGTCTCTGTGTCTTGTAGCACATTGTCTTAGTCCATTTAGTATTTCTGTAAAAGAATACCTGAGGCTGGGCAATTAGTAAAGAGAAAAGGTTTATTTGACTCACAATTCTGCTGGCTAAAAAGCTCACAACTGGGCACCTGCATGTTGAGGGCCCCAGGCTGCTTCTGTTCATGGCGGAAGGGGAGGGGAGCTGGCATGTGCAGAGATCGCATGGCGAGGGCAGAAGCAAGTGAGGGGGGACAGGGGCCGGGCTCTTTTTAACAACCAGCTCTTGAGGAAACAGAGAACTCACTCACCACCCCCTCATGGAGAGAGCATTCCCCTCTCCAAAGGGACCACCCCATGACCCAAACTCCTCCCATTTGGCCCCGCCTTCAGCGGGGTGTTTGGAGGGGACAAACGTCCAGCCCATAGCACCTGTGATGCTGACACAGCCGACTGACATGAGGCAGCCATTGTGGCTGGCCCGTGGTCCTTGAAGTGGTTTGGTGCAAGAGCTCTGTTCGCAGAGTGGCCTACAAGGGCTGTGCAATCAAACCTCTCTCACTGCAAAAGTGAGGCCTGCAGAGAAAGGGACAGATGCGATTACTGGGGTGGGCAAAGCCGTGGAAAGACGCATGGAGAAAAGATATTACACACAGAAGCCACGCAAACTCTGAGACTGTGGAAGCCTTACTGTGGCAGAATCCAGGAAGTGGGAAGAATCTAGTACGACTTTGTCAATAGCAGCAGCAGTCTGCTAGCCAAGCGTCTGATGCCTTTTATTGGGTGACTGAAGTAGCTGCTAAAACACCAGGACTCCCTATGGTATGGGATGTTCCAGTTCATTGTGGGGGTTGGCTATGGGACTGCTGAGACATTTCCTGTCCCCATAGATTGCCTGTGTACCCATATTATAAGCCCCACTAACCACAGTAACCCAAACATGCCCCTTTTCCACACATCTTAAAAGAACCTATTATGCACACTACACTCTATCTCTAATGTGCATTTTTAGCTAGCTAATATCTTAATGCAATAGAAACTATGACATAGACATTTGTGCATCAGTATAAAGTCTGGTGGGTGCATGTACTTTTGAGCAAGGAAACATCATAAACCACACCACACAGACCACAGTTCCAATTAAACCAAGAGTACATATCAGAATTCTACCATCTACAAAGAACTATAGTAATTATTCTTAAAATAGTACGCTCTAGAAAACATTTTAACAGGACTTCACAAAAAAGAATATCCAAATGGCCAATAAACACATAAAAGGGTATTCAGGTGCTCCATTTCATTAAGACAATGACATACCCAACAAAACAGAAAATACCAAGTGTTGGCAAAGAAGTAAGCAAGCAGTGACTCTTACAATCCTCGTGGGTGACTGTTGATACAACCCACTTGATACAACCACTTTGGAAAGCTTTTTGATGGTATCTACCAAAGCAGAATATACTCATATCCTATGACTGAGCAATTCTGCTCCTAGGTGTATGCCCAAAAGAAATGCAAGCATATGTTCACCAAACAACATGGAAAAATAAAAAGAAACAATGGAATGCCCAACAGCAGGAGAATGGGTAAATTCTACTGTATATACTCACATATAATACATGTATTCACTCAACAGAATACTATATGTTGCTAAGCATGAATAAACTTTATATAAACATCATTCGTAAATCTCATTAACACACTATATGGTCCATTTATGTGATGTTCAAAAAGTTCCGTCTATATAAAGTTTAAAAACAGGCAAAACTAATTTAAGGTGTTAGAAGTCAGAATAGTTGTTACCTTTATTGAGAAGTATCAATTAATTGGTTGAGAGCATGAGGAAGCATCCGGTTTTCTTGGAGTGTCTATTTCTTGATCTAGGTGTGAGTTACATGGCTGTGTTCACTTTGTGAAAATTCACCAAGCTGTACCCTAGGTCACTGTGCGAACCCCTCTATTTATGTTAAACTTCCATGAAAAATGCACCTTAAAAAAAAACTGCCTAGTTCAAAAATGATACTGAGTAGATCCATGTTGATGGGATTCACATGCCTTTGTCTTTTAATAGCAGTTCAGTTCTTTCAGAAAACCATCCTTTCATTGTTGCATCACTATAATCCATCATGGCAAGTTTTCCTTTCGCCCTGTACAGATAGTTGTGTCTGCGGGCCCCACGCTGGCCAGCCCTTTGGGGGGCTCTTCCGCTCACTGACTGGCAAGGCCAGCTCTTCTCAGCACCTGCGCACATCTGCAGCGTCTAACCTAGACGCTTCGGCTAATTGTGCGTTTAGTGGGAAAGGTTTCCCTGATGGACATCGGGGTGAGTTATAAAGAGCATAGCATTTGAAGTTAAATAGACCTGGACTGCTACCGTATCTCGGATGCTTCAGATGAATTGCTGAACTTCTCCTAGCCTGAGGAAGGAATGGGATAATACGAAGTGGCCAGCCCAACGCTTGACACATTAAGCGTCCTTAATAAACACAAGCTAGCATTGCTGTCATTGTTGGTGGAGAAAGAGGTGGTGGAGAAAGATTTTAAATAATGCTTTTTTTTTCTAATTTCAAAATTGATGTTTTATTGCAAAAAAGATAAACATGAAATGCACAGGAAAGCACCAAGAAGGAAACAGAAATCACTCAAGGATAATCGCTGAATCATAATTTTGTGATAGGTCCTTTTACTCTTTTCCTATGCACAGGGAGCGGGCCTAAATCCCAGTCCACAGCTCCAGGTTGGCAAGAAACAGATCTTTATTTCCTCCAGCCCAACTCCACTTCTGTTTTGAGCCCACAATCCACTGCGGGCAGGACTCCAGTCGCCCTGGCTGAGTATCCCTTGTTGGTAGAGGACGGGAGGAGTTAGGGGTTTGGGGATCTGGCCCTGGATGGGTACCTAGATCCACAGCACCTTGCCCCCAACACCTCCCCTCTGCTTTCTCCTCCTCCATTTCCAGTGCTTTCTATTCCATTTCCCTTCCCTGAGGCAAAAAGCACCAAAGAGCTGAACCTTAATACAGAGGATGGGGGTAGGGAGGAGAGTCAGCAAACAGTAAAAGGAAATGCAGACACAAAAATATTCCTTAATGCTTTAAAAATATCGTCTACACACATACTCCCACCCACACCAGTATAATGTAGCTTGGTGGCCTAATTTTTCCACTTAGCAAGGTATTGCAGACCCATCCCTGTATCGTTGCAGCATTTTTATTGTCCACACACTATGCCATTCTATAGAGCTACAGTAATTTACCTTACTATGCCCAGTGTTGGGGAAATGGATTATTTCCATTCATTGCCGCAAGTAACATTGCAACGAGCATCTCCTGAACATGCCACTCGCAAGCTATGGGTTCAAAGACCAGGGTAATAACCGCTCTAAGCCTCAGTTTCTTGACTTACAAAATATATGCAATACTTCATAGAATGGTTGAAAGAATTAAAGGAGACAATACATGTGAAGCGTTCTGTAAATACAAGTCCAACTAAGGACGACAGTGATGATTTTGATGACAACGACGACAACACAACTTCTTACAAGTCCACGATATATTTTTTTAGGATAAAAATCGAAAAGCAAAACTGCTGGATTAAGCAACAAACACATTCTCTAAAGTCTTCCGGTAAATAATTTGATTTACCCCCCCATAGTACCCTGCCCAGAGCCCCTTGGCCGGGATGACGCCTCTCTCTCTCTCGGCTGCTGTGTGTTGGCTGCCAACGGCTCCTAGCTGTCACCTGAAGGCTACCTGCCCTTGGCCTGTGACAGGAGCCGCCTAGGTGGGGAGTGTCTGGAGTATCAGCCCGCCCCCCAGAGGCAGCCGCAGCCCATGGCTGACTGGCACTGGGTACAAAGGCCAGCCCCTTGTGGTCTGGGGATTGGGGGTGGCGCTCCCCTGCAGTGTCCTTCGTTCAGTGGAACGGCCCCATGAGATCAGGCTGAGACCAGACCTCAGGTGAGCCATGGGATCAGGCTGAGACCAGACCTCAGGTGAGCCGCATCTTTGCTTGGCTTCCTCCTGTTGTCTACCCTGCTTCCTTCGCTTCCTTATAGGCTGTTCCCCCAAGAGCCTCCCTCAGTAAATCACTTGCGTGAGAATCCCTGCTTCTGGCTGATCTGTCCCATGTCAGTGTGCGAGGGTGGCCAGGAGGATAACTTTATGTGGTGTTGCTCTTTAAAGCTGGTGGAATGGGGTTGCAGTCCCACCGCACCCCTGCTCAAAATGGCTGCATCTCCCCCTCGTCCTGCAAGCCAGGGGACTCTCCAGGCCGGGCCGGGCCAGGCCGGTGCTGAGAGAGCGGGTGACGCGGAAGCCACGAAAACAGAACCCGGGAGGCCAGGGCTGGCGACGGGGGGTGGGACGACTGAAGGCAAACACCAAAGCAGTCAAGACCAAGTTCAGAGTGGGGCCAAGGTGAAAAGTGAACAGCCTGACCTGGTCCTCGCACATCCGTTTAACAAGGGCCCGAGTTGCTGAGCAAACCACCTGATGCTTGCAGAGGAGAAAAAATAATAATAAAACACCTGGTACTGCCTTTGGGTTGATAAGCCAATATCTTTAATCTTTCTCTTTCTCTCTCTCTCTCTCTCTCTTTTTTCCTTGATGACTGAAGTACCCTTTCTGTGCGGCCTTCTGCTCAATCCACACTGGTAATAGTGACAAGACTTTGATGTCCTCCTCCTTCAACAGAATGTTGTTTAGTTCAAAGTGAAGAACAGAGGCAACTCTTTGCTTTTAAATTATTAGCTCCCTAAGTCTTCTGTAATGATATAGTTTGACTGAAGTGTGCAGTTTATTAACTACATAAAGACGACATTATCAGAGCAGAGAAAGGCCGCTGTGAGTTTTGCCTTTCAGCCTAGCAGCAGGGGTTCCTGATACTTTGATCTCAATCAATGCTAAATGTCTTTGTGAGACAGAGAGCGAGCTGAAATTATCTTTGGCATGGCGGCAGCATCAATTATTCAAGCCCTTCTCCTTATGAATTAAAGTGTTCTTCAACTTCCACCCCACTTGTGGGTTTGGGGTTTTTTTTTTTTTCTTTCTTTCTTTCTTTCATTCTTTTATTGTTGTTTTTCCAGCCAGGAAAGGCACTCGGAATAAGTCTCCAAGAGTCCGCTAATCAGACTCTGCCTGACCTTTCAAAACCCACATCCACTTACTCTCCTCCCCCTTCCTAATTGCTCTCTCCACCCTCCATTCCCCGCCCTGGTCTCCTCTGGGGTGACCCGAAGGACTGTTCGGAGAAAAGGGGAACATTGTTTCCTTTGGGCTTCATGCCAAAGTGGTCAGCAAAGACCAACGGAGCAGCCCCTCGACGAGAAGCGTCAGTTCGAGATTCAGTGACATGAAGGCATCTACAAAACCCTCCCAGCTGACCTCTGCTGCCCGCGGTGCCTGCCACGGAGCAATCCGACTATCAAATTATGCTCATGGTCAATACCCACTTCTCCTTACTACGCCCAGCCTCTGGGATGATGATTTTCCAACTACAAGCTGACACCCTTGAGTGGGTGATCAAACCAGTTTAGTAGGTCGTGTCCGGCAGAAGAGAAGAGTGCATTTGATGTATTCGTCGAAGCTTCTATTTCAGACATGAGTGGGCCGGATCACTAGACATCATCACTGCCTCCCTTGACCCCAAAGAGACCCTGAGACAAAGATTTCAGGGCAAGTAGTTGATTAGGGGGGAGGCGATTCCAGAAATTGCTGTGTGTGCGGGAGTGGAGGAAAGTCAGTCATGTGTTGATGACTGGGCCACCACTTGGGGCCACTGGAGCTCAGGCCCACTGAAGACCCTTGGAGAGACCCATGGGACATGCCTCAGAGCTGACCTGCCACAGGTGAGGAAGCTGAAGCGTTGGTCCCCAAATGCCACCCCTGCATTGGTCAGGGCCTCGCCTGGGCCTGAGCCCCCTAGCACTTTTAGGATGTCCCTCATATAGACCAAGTACTCACTCATGGCCAGAGAACACCCTCAGGCAGAGAGACAGGACATCTGTCAGGGTGTACAGCGACCTCGGGGTAGGCCGAGGGGATACCCGTGGGGCACCAACAGCATCGGCTCTGTCGCGCAAAACGTATTTCTTACCTGGTTTGATCACCCACTCGTGGGTCTCCGCTTGTAGTTGGAAAATCGTCATCCCAGAGGGTGGGCGTACATAGTAAGGAGACCTGGGTCTTGATCATGAGCATAATTTGATATTATGGCAATAGGGGTGGACGACTGAAGGCGAACATCAAAGCTTCAAGACCAAGTTCAGAATGGGGCCAAGGTGAAAAGTGAACAGCCTGACCTGGTCCTCGCACATCCGTTTAACAAGGATCCGCGTGGAAGTGTGGAAGGATCCTAAGCAGGGTATTAGGATGCTCAGATCTGTCTTCTTAAAAACTCATGCTGGGGGTAGTGTGGAGAGTGGGTTGGGAGGGTTGAAGGCAGGGAGTCCAGAGAGTAGGAGGTGGGCTCTGGCAGATGATGGCCATGACGAAAACTGTAGCAGCTGGGGTAAACAGAGGGTGCTTCTTAAACTGTAATGCCCAGAGGTGAAATGGGAACTCTTACATTCTGCTGATAGTATTCTCCTGGAAGGCAATGACCAACAGGTATCAAGAGCCTTACCAACTTTCTCCCCGTTTGCCCAACCAATCCTACCCCTAGAAACCTTTTGTAAGAAACACCTATAAATGTAAATAATTAGAAATACCCCATGTAGCCAACAAAATGGGATCGGCTAAATAAATTCTGCTGTACCTCTACAACTGAATACAATCCCATTGTTAAAAATGACATCGAGATGAAAATTCATTGGCGTGGGGAAGTGTTCAAGACAAGTGGGGGGAAAAAAGCAGGTATTAAACTGGGTGAGAGGTTTCTAACCACCAGCACCTGGGACTCTTTGAAGGCCTGCTCTCAGATTACTGGAACTACTTTGTCCAAATGTGCAGAGAGGTGGAAGTGCTGGGCTCACAACCGTGAGGCGAACCTCACACTGCAGAGTTGCCCTGTGAGCGGAGACTGAAGGTGCCATTCGTGGTACGGAGAACCCACCTTGCTTGGCTGCTCCCTTCCCTGTCCTGCATCCTTCGCCTCCCGACTGCTTTCTCCTGGAAGCACCTCTCTGATAAATCACCTGCACGTGGGTCCTCATCTCAGGATCTACTTTTGGGAAAGCACCCAAGACATGGCTATTGACGTTTTAATGCATCTCCTTCCATTCTTTTTTTTTTTTTAATACATGTTGTGTGGCTCCGAGACACAGTACTTTACGGGAGATTTGGCTCTGATCTTCCCAGCAGCTGGAGCTGAGAGGGAGTCATGAGTGGCCACATGATTCATTGCCTCCCTGGGATTAAAAGAACAAAAGTCCTGGCTGAGGAGCAACAGGGGTATTTGGGGGCACTGAGAAAAAAAGAAAAATTTGTCCTGTACATCATAGAGAACCACATCCTCAACAACTTCCTGTAATAATCACAGAAACTAATTCCATAAGATGGTGGCAAGGAGCCAAAGCAGTGTGGTTGAGGGAAAGAGTTCTCTTGTGCCCTGGTGTGATCCCAGGATTAAATTCAGTGTTTAATCAGGGATCGTACAAGCAAATGCCTACAGGGGACAAAACAGCCGTATGATGCAAATGAGGCACCATGTAAGGAAAAAATAAGTTGAGGGCACATATCCTGTGCAAGGGAGCCACTACCCAGCTTCAGTCAGGAGTTGCCATGTAGGAACATTGTCAGATCTTCCAATTTTCAAGAGGACCTGGGAATCAGAGTTTATATGGAAAATGTCTCAATTTTAAAATATTAGAAACAAATTCTTACTATTTTTTAAACACTGGGCCAAAGAAATATGACCATGAGCCAAATTTAAACCATGACTGACAATTTGCAACCAAAGTTCTACAGGGGAAAATAATGGATGCTGTTCAGATAAGCTACCAAAAGAGCTACCTCTACGTTACTCAAGTACCATGATTCACTTAACTGTTCTCCATGTTTGATAACTTAAAAAGTGTTGGTGTTTTATGCATTAGTAAATAATATAGCATTTCAGCTGAAAATGGCTGAAACCAGTCCAAACTGGCTGAAATCAAGCCAAACTAGCTGAAGCCAGTTCACATTGGCTCAAACCAGACAAGACCAGCTGACACTAGTTCAAATCAGCTAGAATCAGAACAAACTAACTGAAACTGGCTGAAACTAGAACAAATCAATCCAAACTGGTGCGAGCCAGCTAAAACTAACCAGACTAGTCAAATCTGGCTGAAACCAGCTGAAACTGGACCAAATCAGCTAAAACCAGACCAAACCAGTCGAGACCTATTGAAACTGGGCCAGATGGTGTAGAATCAGCTGAAACCAGTTGAAACTGGTCCAGAGTGCCCTAAACTAGTCAAAACCAGCTGAAATTGTCTGGAACTGATTGAAACCAGCTGAGACCAGTATAAAATGGCTGAAACCTGTTGAAACCAATTGAAACAGGCTCTAACTGGTTGAACCCTGTCTAGACCTACTGAAATCAGCTTGAACTGATCAAAACTGGTTGAAGCCTATTGTAACTGGTTGAAACTGGCTCTGACTAGCTAAAACCAAAGTCAGCAGAAACCTGTTGACACTCATTCTATTCCATTTATAATAGCTACAAAAAATATACCTAGCAAGGAATAAATTTAACCAAGAATTGAAAGATGCCTACAAGGAAACTTATAAAATACTAATGAAAGTGGCCAGGTGTGGTGGCTCATGACTGTAATCCCAGTATTTTGAGAGGCCAAGGTGGGCAGAACATTTGAGGCCAAAAATTCAAGACCAGCCTGGGCAACATAGCAAGACCCCATTTCCACAGACAACTTTTTTCAAAGTGCCTGTAGCCCCTGTTACTCAGGAGGCTGAAGCAGGAGGATCACTTGAACCCAGGAGCTTCAGGTTGCAGTGAGCTATGATTGTACCACTGCACTCCAGCCTGTGACAGAGCCAGACCCTGTCTCTTTAAAAAAATTTTTAAAACTAATGAAATTAAAGAGGACACAAAAAAGTGGTGTGATATCTCACACTCATGGATTGGAAAAATAAATATTGTTAAAATGTCTATACTACCCAGAGCGATCTACGGATTCAGTGCAATCTCTATCAAAATACCAATGACATTCATCACAAAAATAGGAAAAAAAATCCTAAAATTCACATGAAATCACAAAAGACTCTAAGTAGCTAAGGCAATCCTGAATAAAAAGAACAAAATTGAGGTGATCAATGTCACAATTACCCTGATTTGACCATTGCATATTGTATATGTGTATCAAAATATCATGTGTCATGTGTATCCCCAAAATACATACAATTATGATGTATCAATAAAAATACAACAAATTAAAAAAAACATAATGGGAAAGATTGACATTGGATCATACTGATTCTATTAAAATTAAGAACTTTTGTTTATCAAAAGACATTATTAAGAGACAGGAAACAGAATAGGAGAAGATATTTGCAACATATATAACTGACAAACATCAAATCAACAAGAGAAAGACAAACTACCCACAAGAAAAATGGGCAAGAGACTCGAACAGGCACCTCACAAAACAGAATATCCAAATGGCCAAGCACGGGAGATAACTCCATTCCTATCACATCAAGGCCATGAACAAGGGCTTCAGAGGAGGGCAGATCTGGGTTCTAGGCCCACCTCTGTGGTCTGTGACCGTGGGCAAGTTTCTTAATTTCTCTAAGCCTCAGTTTCCTCACCTGCAATATGGGATTTGTTGTAGGAGGCATTGTGTCTCCCTTCAAATTCATATGTTGAAGCCCTGACATCTAGTTCCTTAGAATGTGACTGTATTTGGGAGATAGGGCTTTCAAAGTGGTGATAAGGTTCATCCAACTGATGGACATTGAGGTTGCCTCCACTTTTCAGCTATTAGCAATCACGCTGCTATGAGCATGCATGTGACAGTCTTTTGTAGATGTGTTTTTAGTTTATTTGTGGGTTATATAATAACTCTAGATGGCCTACCCATTCTAAGAGAATAAAACCACAAAATACCTTCCCTTGACCCTGCTAGCATCTCCTATTAAAATATTTAATCATTCTCTTTACTGCCAAATTTCTTAGGCCTATACCCTTCATTCCTTAACTCTTGAATTTGGGTTCCAGGAATGAGTGGCTTTTTCTCAGTCTTCAATCCCCTGGAATTCTCTGCTGGAAGTGACTATATATGCAGCAAGTGCTTAGCACATGCCAGATGCTTCTTGAACCTTCTCCGTGTGCTTCCACCATGTGGCTGTCCTTCCTCACCATGGTCTTCTCTTCTGAAGGCCAACTTCTTTTCCTCCAGATTCTTTTATGCTTCTTCTCTTCCTCTCCTCTTTCCTTCAATACCTTCTATTCCAGGACGTCAATATTTTTATTATGTCTACAACGATATCACCAAAGGCCGTATCTCAACCCTGTCTTCTTTCCTGGGGCCAGTTCAGCAATTTCAAACTCAACGTGGTCAATGCATTTTCCCCTAAACCACTTCCTCCTCCTGATTTCCTAGTCCCATGCGGTGGCGGTGCCTTTTCTAACGCACTGGGTTTCATGGGCTCAGCCACCATCACCTTCACCTCTCCTTTCCCCGGGGGTCGCATTGTGCTGTTCATCCCCTTCTGACTGTTCTTCCCTCTCTCGACCCAGGACTGTCATGTCACCTAACACAGTCCCCTTACCTCTTCAGTCCTATGGAGATTCCAAAACCTCACCGTCACTTTGCTCCTCAGTCTGTCACACACCTGCCCCCAGATTCATTTTCTAGAGCATGCCCCAAATCAGGCACTGTCAGGCTCAAAAGCCTCCTGTGGCTCCCTATTGCCTATCACATTAAGTCTAAACTCCTCCACTCAGCTCTGGATCAAACCAACTTTACAACATTATCTCCTACCATCCCTTTAATACACTGGACTTTTAATAACCTGTGGTTCTTGCATGCCACCCCCGCTCACCACACTGTTGTTCTCACTGCATCTTCAACTAGGTGCTTCCCTTTCCTCTCCCTATCATTTAAGGTTTAACACAAATTCATCCATGCATATGGCATCGGTGGGGTGATTCTCTCTCTCTGAAATGCTGCCATCTCTAGGCAATTGATCACATTCTGCTTTGTATTATTTTAGTGCAGGCTTTAGTGCCCCGACAGCTCAGAAAGTCCTCAGAGCCAAAGCCACGTGAGCCACTTGCATCCCCAACATCAAGCACATAGTAAGTCCTCAATAAATGGGTGTTGAATGAATGTGCGGACTATTAACAGCGCTGAGACTTGCAGAGCCAGCCCACGCCTATTTATAAGCCACCCTCTTCCTTCGCTCTGCTACTAAACACACACACAAGCTCTTTGCGCTCTTCTCTCAAGCCGAGCAATGCACACCCATCCCCTCACGACAGCCCCGTCTGACTGCTCTCTCTTCAGACCAGATCTCTTGCCTTTAGGCTTAGACTCGAGCCACCTCCCTCAGACGGGAAGAGAATCGCAGTCTCAGGGCTTAGCCCACTTCTGAGGGCCTGGTTCTCTGTCATGCTGTCCCCAGCTTTCTGCTTCTGGGACAATACTCAGGCCCAGGAGGAGCAAAGCCGAAGCTTGGCCCCAAGGCAGTGTCCCCTTAAAAGCAGCTAAAGAGCAAAAGAAACCCTGCCTTCCCCGAGATCAAAGCTCTGTGCAGCAGGATCACCGGTGGCCTAATGCCACGCTGCCATGGCAACGTGAATTTTAAGCAGCCATCGGCAGAACCTGCCTCCTGGATTTCAACAACCCCGGAGCCGGCCTCTCCAGGGTGACACTCCCCACGGTGAGGGGCCGGGGTGTGCCTGAGGCACCTGCGTCATTTTCTGGGGTCAGGCTGACCTGCCCAGGTAGCCGACATCCTGAGGCCGGATTCGATAGGGGAGTGGGATGTCACGTTTACCTTTCCAGAGACAGAACGCAGCAGCAGCACTGGGAAAGACCTGGGGCACCCGCAGGCTCAGGGCAGAACCCCAGCGAGGAGGCCGAAGCAGCTCCCCACGTCTGCCCCCTCTGGGAACGGGCCCTTCTGTACCCAGGGGCTCGAAGGGGACTGCACAGTTCCCAATCCCCCGACTGCACAGGCTCTCAAGGAGATAAGTCACACCCTGAAACGATGCAAAGTGGATGTGACTGAGGTCACAATAAAGATTCTCTGATTCCTGCTAAGCTTTGCACTAAGACCACTGACGATGGCAGCACCAAATAAACACAAGAAGCCGCACTGAAGCTGGGGCATCTTTGGGATGCTGGGATGTCCCAGGGAACAGGCAGGGAGGCACATGCCCGGTGGTCTGTCTGGTCATCCTCACTGTCCCTGTCTTCCCAGGGTTAGGTGTCTTCAGAGGGACCAGACTCACGACACTCTTGGCTTCTGGAAGAGTAGTATGCTTAGCCCCAGGTGGTCTCACACTGCAGTAAACACTAGCCCTGACAATTCAAAAGTATTTACAGCAGTTCTAGCCAGGATGTAAGGAAATTATTACCCTCATAATGCATTGTTGGTAGCAATCTAAATTAGTATAGACTTTTAAAAAGGCAATTTGGTATGGTGGCCTGGTCTTAACATAAGCACACTCTTTAGCCCAACAACTAGTCATTTTAGTTTTTGTCCTAGGATATACTTATAGATGTGCACAGAGGAATGTGCAAGGATGTTCTTTACAACAGCATTTGTTTTCATGAAAAACTGCAAACAACTTACTGTTCATCTATAAGAGAATAATCAAACTATGGTATAATATAAGCATACTGTGTGAGTTTCCTAGTACAAAGCTAGGTGGCTTAAAACCTAGTAATAAACTGAAATTTACATTCTCACAGTTCTTGAGGCTAGAAATCTGAAATCAAGGTCTCGGCAGGGCCATGCTCCCTCTGCAGGCTCCAGGGGGTCCCCTTCCTTGCCTCTCCCAGCTTCTAGTAACTCCTGACAATCCATCATGTTCCTTGGCTTGTAGCTGCCTCATTCCAATCTCTGCCTCCATCTGCATGTGCCTTCTTCCCTCTGTGTGTTTCTGTGTCCTCTACTCTTCTTATGAGGACTCCAGTCATTGGACTTACAGCCCACCCTAACTCAGTATGACCCGTGTTTCAGCAAAATAACCTGCAGGGATTGTCTTAGTCCGTTTAGTGTTGCTATAAGGGAATACCTCAGGCCAGGCAATCTATAAAGAAAAGAGATTGATTTGGCCCATGGTTCTACAAGCTAGGCAAGCAGCATGGCACTAGCACCTGCTTCTGGTGAGGGTCTCAGGCTGCTTCCACTCACGGTGCAAGGGGAAGGGGAGCTGACGTGTGCAGAGATCACATTGCAAGAGAGGAAGCAAGAGAGAGGGGTGGGGGGGAGGGGCCAGACCCTTCTGAACAACTAGCTGTCCCAGGAACTCAGAGTGAGAACTCATTACCCTGAGGATGGGACCAAGCCATGCATGAGGGATCCACCCCCATGACCCGAACACCTCCCATTAGGCCCCGCCTCCAACATTGGGGATCAAATTTCAACATGACACCAGAGAATACTACTCAGCCATAAAAAAGAATGAAATAATGTCTTTGGAAGCAACTGATTGCTTCCAAAGGTCATTATCCTAAGAGAAGTAACTCAGGAATGAAAAAACAAACACCTCATGTTCTCACTTATAAGTGGGAGCTAAGCTATGGTACACCCGGCCGGTTGTGCAGAGTCAAATAATAGACACTGGAGACTCCAAAGGTGGGAAGGTGGGAGGGGGGTGAGGGATGAAAAATTAACTATTGGGTACAATGTAGCCTGTTTGGGTGATGGACACACTAAAACCCCATCCCTCACTGCTGTGCAATGTATCAATATATCCATGTAACAAAACTGTACTTGTTTTGATATATTGAATATATCAAATATTGAATGTATCAAATCAATATTGATATATTGATATTTGATATATTGTACTTGTTTTGATATATTTATTTCAATAAACACATTGAAATAAAAATAAATAAATAAATAAGCAAATAAATAAATAAATAACAATTTCAACATGAGATTTGGATAGGACAAATATCTAAACTACAGCAGGGATTTTTTTTTTTTTTATGACATAAAAATTCAGACCACTGTCTGCTGTGAAGTCATTGACTTTTCATCCTTTTGCCACAAGAATTCTAGACATTAGTGGGAGATGTAAATGTGAAATAGTAAAAGGTCCACTGATTTATAATATAGCCTCAATTTATAAAGGGATATATCTGGGCATTCCCTTCAACCTGAGCACTCAGATTGAAGAAGCACCATGCAGAACAGGATGAACACAAGCACAGCCAAACCTACACACCCTGCAGGGAGGCTTCAGAACACTCAAGCCAAAGACCAGTTCTTGGAGGCAAAATAAAGAAGAAAATTTATAAAGCAATGGCAACTGGACTTCGCATCAGCAGCAAGGCAGGGCAGAAGACGATGAAATAGTATTTGAAGTGCCAAGGGGAAATTACTCTCTACATTCTTTCTTTCTTTCTTTCTTTCTTTCTTTCTTTCTATCTTTTTTTTTTTTTTTTTTTTTTTTTTTTTTTTTTGAGACAGGGTCTTACTCTATTTCCCAGGCTGCAGTGCAGTGGTGCAATCATAGCTCACTGCAGCCTTGAACTCCTGGCCTCAAGCAATCTTCCTGCTTCAGCTTCCTGAGTAGCTGGGACTACAGGCACATACCACAGGCTAATTTCTCCATATTTTTGGTAGAGATAGGGTCTCACTATGTTGCCCAGGCTGATCTCCAAACTCCTGGCCTCAAGTGATCGTCACATCTCAGCCTCCCAAAGTGCTGGAATTACAGGTGTGAACCACCACACCCAGCCTGACCTATCATTCTTTATTCAGCTAAATGATCATTTAATAGTGGTGATTAAACTCATGATAGGGTAAAATAGTCATGAGGATAAAATAAAGACATTTTCGGACAAAAAGTTGAGTTTGCTTCAGGAGGCCTTGAATGAAAGAATCACTAAAGCATGTGCTTGAGAACAAAGAAAATGGGACCTGGAAGGAAGAAGTGAGATCCAAGAAGCAGTGCTGAGCAAAAGAGTCGGGTAAACTTGTAATTAAAGCTTAAAAAGCATTGACCATAATACACAGTAATAACACTCATAATGATGTATTTTGTTTAAAAATACGATAAATCTAATAACATGGAACAAAGTTCAACAAACTTTGGCCCTTGAGCTAAGTCCAGCCAGCCTTGAGCTTTGTACAGCTCACTGATAAGAATGGTTTTATGTTTTTTATTGTGGTAAAATACACATAACATAAAATTTATCATTTTAACTATCTTGAATTGCACAGCTCAGTGGTATTAAATACATTCACACTGTTGTGGAACCATCACCACCGTCTATCTTCAGAACTTTTCATCTTCCCAAACTAAAACTCTGTATCCATTAAACACTAACTCCCATTCCCTCCCACTCCCGTCCCAGCCCCTGGTAACCACCATTCCACTTTCTGTCTCTATGAATATGACTACCCAGGGTGCTTCATATAAGTGGAATTATACAGTATTTGTCCTTTGGCATCTAGCTTATTTCACATAGTATGAGGCCTCCAAGGTTCTTTCACGTTGCAGCATATGTCAGAATTTCCTTCCTTTTTAAGGCTGAATACTATTCCATTGTACGTGTGTACCACATTTTGTTTATACATTCCTCCATCAGTGGACATTTGAGTTACTTCCATCTTTTAGCTATTGTGAGTAATGCTGCCATGAACACAGGCATACAAATCCATGTTCAAGTCCTTGCTCTCAATTCCTTTGGGTTTATACTCAGAATTGTTGGATCACATGGTAATTCTGTTTTTAATTTTTTAAGGAACCACCATACTATTTTTCACTATTTTACATTCCTACCAGCAATGCCCAAGGGTTCCAATTTCTTTTTTTTTTCTTTTTTTTTTTTTTTTTGAGACAGAGTCTCGCTTTGTTGCCCAGGCTAGAGTGAGTGCCGTGGCGTCAGCCTAGCTCACAGCAACCTCAAACTCCTGGGCTCGAGTGATCCTTCTGCCTCAGCCTCCCGGGTAGCTGGGACTACAGGCATGCGCCACCATGCCCGGCTAATTTTTTATATATATATCAGTTGGCCAATTAATTTCTTTCTATTTATAGTAGAGACGGGGTCTCGCTCTTGCTCAGGCTGGTTTCGAACTCCTGACCTTGAGCAATCCGCCCGCCTCGGCCTCCCAAGAGCTAGGATTACAGGCGTGAGCCACAGCGCCCGGCCAGGGTTCCAATTTCTTTATATCCTCGCTAACATATGTTATTTTCTGTTTTGTTTTGTTTTGTTTTTGTAATAGCTGTCCTAGTTGGTATGAAGTGTTATCTCACTGTGGTTTTGATTTGCATTTCCCCCGTGAATAGCGATGCTAAGCATCTTTTCTTGTGCTTGTTGGTCATTTCTTTGGAGAAATGTCTATACAAGTCGTTTGCCCATTTTCCAATCAGGTTGTTTGTTTTTGTTGTTTTGGGGTTGGAGGAATTCCTTATATATTCTGGATATTAATACCTTATCAGATATATGATAGATTTTACATTTTTTTAATCGTGGGAAGAAAATGAAGGAGACGAAGGAGGAGGAGGATGATTTGAAGGCTGTGTTGGTGAGGAGACAGAGACCCATTGTGGCCTGCAAGGTGTAAAATATTTACTAACCGATCAGTTACTGAGAAAGTTTGCTGTCATATAAGATGGGAGTGAAGGTGGATGAAGGAGGAAAATGAAGATATTGTTTTCTACTTTTTTTAAGATTTAGAAGTTATTAGGGCAAAATGTTGACATTACCCAATTCTAAGTAATGTGCTATGGATATTTGTCATAGTATTCAAAATGTAACATATAGAGAATATATGTAATGGAATATATTATGTATGTATATACAGAGAGAGAGGGAGAGGAGAAAGTGCGTTAGGCTTCAGTTGGAGTGTTTCTACCACTTATAAGCAGGGAAGTCACATTTGCAAGATGAGGACAGTCCCTCTCCTCTCTTCTCCAACGTGGGTCTCTGAATTCTTACTGGTCAATCCCAGCCGCCTCTCTTTGGGGATCTGTGAGCCTGGGACTCCCTCTTCTGGTGAGGTGTGACAGCGCCCAGAGCGGAGGGCGGGACCCCGGAGGCCAAGGTGCTCCAGGTCCCCTGTTCCCTGACCTGAACCTAGTTCATCTTCGGGGCCCCCAGGCACCTCTCGGGTCCTTGCCCCTACACTCTAGTGACCCTCTTCGTTTCTTTCCAAGCGCATAAGCAGCACCGCCTGCTGTCAGGCTCAGTGAAGCCACAGCCCTAATGGGCCACCAAGGGTCCCCTCCCCCGAGGGCAAAGGGGCAACCAACCACCATAGGGACCCTGGAGAAACCTGCTCTGTTTGTAGATCCTCAAGAGAAGGAAAATAACTGCGTCCTGGAACTCTGACCAATGTAATGGGATGTGACAACGGGATTCTCTGTTTCCATGTCTGCTGGGCCCCCAAAAGCTGAGAATAAATAGTAAGTGACAACTACCTGCTCCACACTGAATGGGGTGCAGGGCCCTCGCACAGGCTCTGGTCTGAAAGTCACTCTGGCAAACCCACCCGCTGGGAAGGGGGAGCTTTGCCCTCTCTTAAGCGAAGGGAGGGGGGTTCACGGGGCCACTCAGGGGACTTGGAGTGAAGAAGAAAGCTGAGGCCAGGAGAGAAAGAGGACATGGCTACCCTGGAGGGGCAAGAGATGCACAGAAGGGAGCGGCCTGCAGCATTTGAATCTTGCTCCAGACGGCCAGGATGTGACCACAGGCGTGGTGTGGACCACGGGCTGCGTGAGACCCTCGTTCAGCGGCTGAAGGAGAGAGCCGTGGCCTGGCTGGCCAAGGAGGCTGCGGCCGGGCCCCACCAATCTGGGAAAAGCCCACCTCAGTACGAGCCAGCAGGGGGTCCAAGGGCACCATGCTGAACGGAGTCTGTATTGGTCAACTGAGCATGTCCGTGCTCTCCCGCCCCACCCCTCCCTCTCCCGCAGCCCCCAGATGCCAGTCCCGGCCGGAACAGCCCAGGCTGGAGGAGGGAAGGAGCTTTACCTGCAGATGAAATTCTGGGTTTTGCTTATTTCGCTCATTTTCGAACTGCATACAGAGCTCAATTGAGACTGCTCTTGTCACTGATAGTGCCTGGAGGATTTTTATTATCTGAAAGTGCCCAGAAAAGTGATGGGACTCCTCGGAGCTTTCATCCAGGGGTAGGCAAAGAAACGACTCACAGCATAGCTTTAAACGAAGCATTACATGGAAAAAAATAAAATTGTTTTCTTCTTGCACCATATAAACTTCTTAACAGGCAATAAAGTTATATGTCATCTCAGTCTACATGTTTCCAAATAGCCCTGTGATGAGGGTCATATTGTCACCCCCAGCTCACAGATGAGGAATCGCGAGCTGAAAGGGGGCAGGGCAGGACTCTCACACCTGCAGCCTGGCTACACCTGTGGCTCGAAGATCCAACCTCCCTGGCTGGCTTCAGAGCAACAACAGCAGCTCCATGGGGGAATCAGCTTCACCTCAGCACCATGCTTGGTGTTGACACCCCACAGGCATTCAGTCTGAGCGAGTGAAAAGCCACCTAACCGCAGCACAGAGCCTAGCTGCGTTTTATAGGCATTTATCAAACGTTTGGCTAAACAAAAACTAAGCAGCCACTCCTGTCTCCTTTTGCCCCACCTCCACCATACTTTCCATTGCCCCCAAGACTGTGTGTAATGGCTCCACTGTGGGAGATACCCCCGATATCCATCCTCCCCATCTTCCTTCCTAGTATTCGAAACTCCAGCTACTCACACATCGGCCTAACTGGAGACTCCATTTCCCGGCTCCTTTGCAGCTAGGTGTGGCCATGTGACCAAGCACAGACCAATGGGTGTGAGTAGAAATGGCACATGCTACTTCCTGATTGAGAACTTAAGAAGCAGCTGCCTTCCCACCACTTCCTTTTTTCCCATTAGCTCCCTGGGCATGGACTTGGGCATGAGTGGTGAACCAGCTTCAATCACTACCTCGGGGCAGTGCTTCCCGACCTCAGCGGGACATTGGAATCACCTGGGAAAGGGTGTGTAAAAAACTCCTGATGCTGAGCCTCTACCCCCCAGAGATTCTGACATGATTGGATTCCGTGTGCCTTGGACATGAGGATCTTTCAATTTCCCCCAGTGGATTCTAATGTCCAGACAAGACAGAGAATCATCAGACCTGTGACTAGGACTTGGATGGAGCAACAAGATAAGATAAAAAACTATCGGTCCCTGGATTTCTTCTCTTCCCTGGACTCCATGCTCCCTGAGCTGCCCTCATGCCTTTGGGCAACTATGTGACAGAGACAGACACTGCTTCACATCTGAACCACTTCCTTCCCTCTGCGGTCTGTTTATTACTGAACTGTAGCCTGGACTTTATCCAACCTGTGGATCCTGGAGCCTTGTCAGTTAGGCGAGGGAACCATGTGGGCTTAGGTTCTCTTTAGGACCCTGGGGGCTTAGGAGTGGAGCCCCATAGACACCAGTATCCATATCTAGGGTTGAGATTTTTCCTTATTTCTCGACACACTGGCTGGTCATCGACTTAGGGTATGGACTGCTTCACCTTTAATCTCGTTTTTGACCAGCTTTGCAAATAAAGGCATCAAATTAATCAGCCCATTCACCTTCCAAGAAAGACCCAGACCACTTCACTTACTTTCTGGGAGAAGAGTTTCCTCAACCCTTGAGGAGTGATTCCTCGGTGAGCCTGAGGGAGCAGACGTCTTAGACTCTGAAAAGAGCAATGCTCTGTGAGTATTAAAGCGTTTGTGGTTTCCCTGCAGGGATCAGCAAGTCCAGGCTTCAGCCAGGAACCTACCCAAGATTTATTTCTAGAAGTGCACAGAGAGATGATTCAGCAGCCCCGGTATTTATGGGCCAAATAAGATAAATTGTCAGAGGTTAAAAGCAAGTCAGGGGCTCTTATCTACTAATTGAATTCTGATGAAGATAGGGGTTCAAGGGGAGGAATGTAATGGGTGGTTTGGCAAACCACTTCATTGTTTTCTCCTGTGGGACCTTCTGTGCAACTTTTAAGAATTGTTTCATTACCATGTAGCCCTTAACCTCAACCCACTGTCCAATCCAATTATCATCCCAGCAGGACCTGCTGGTGCTCCAGGGCTTGGGCGGAAACCAAAGACAAGGGTGTGGTCTGTAGCTTCTGGTTCAGGGTTTCAAGACAGTGGCCCCACTGATATTTTGGACCCACAATCTTCTGTTCTGTGGATTGGAAGATGTTCATCAGCATCCCCGGAATTTACCCACTAGATGCCATAGCACCCCCCGCTGGCTGCCCCAGTCCTGACAACCAAAAATATCTCCAGACACTGCCCAATGTCTCAGGAGGGGTGGGGGTAGGGTGCAAAATTGACCTGCTGGAGAACCACTGCTCTGGATGAATTCCTTGAGGCAAGGAGTTCTACTCACAGCTACATCCCCAGGGCCTAGCACAGTGCCTGGCACTTTGTAGGGACTCAATAAATACTTGTTGAATAAATAGCTAAGGGAAGAGGTTGGTGGGGGGCGAATCTCTGGAAGTGCCTGCTGGCCTGGTACGGTGTTCGTGGAAATGAGTGCTCTGAGCCCCTCCTGCAGGGAGCACGTGGGCTGATGTCCCAGCTGCTGCAGCTCAGGACCCACCAGTGTGTGCCCGCCACAGCCAGGCTTCCTTCCCACGGGGCTCCCGGCAGTGACGGTGCATGGTGGGGGTGCAATGCAGGACCCCTCCAACCATGATTTTGGCTTAGGGGCACCCCAGTGACCTGGCCAAAACTTTCTTGGAACCATGATGCCATTGGAGACTCTCCCTGCCCACTCCTCATTCCCAGAGATCACTCCTGCACTGCACAGTCCAGACCCCCAACCCCCAGCTCCTCCAGCTCGGGCCCTGATAGTACCTTCCCCAACAAATCTCTGGTCCATCAGATCCCATCTTGGTGTCTGCTTCTTGGAGAATCTGAATGAACACGCCTGGCGTTCTAGGAGCGTGCCTTCCCCAGCCCTCCCCACCCCCCGGGGCAGCCCTGGGGTGCCTAGCTGACGAAGCCTCACATACAAGCCAGTGTAGACAGCAAGGAAGCTCTTGGAAGTGACTCGATGACATCCATTTTCCAGAAAACTGAAGGAGACGTGAGTTTAACTCATAAATAATCGCTCATAAATAAAATAATTGCTCATAAATAAAACCAGACACACTAACATTCCAATCCGAGAAAACTCTTACAAGTTAACCTTTTATCGGTTTTAAGGCAGCAAGGAAAGTCTTCTGGTCCACATGCCTTTTTTTCTGCTCAAGGGAGGGAAAGTCAGGAGGAGGAGGAGGAGTTGGCCACACCGGGAGCCAGCCAGAGCGTCCTTTGCCACAATCCACCCCACCTTGTCCCTCCAGTCCTGGGACATCACCCTAACGCGCTTTGGTTCTCCAGCAAACGTGTCCTGTGGCGCCCCCGTGTGGCGCCTGCCGGGAGCGTCCTCCTGGTCCAAGGCCCTGGCTCAGCCTGCTTTCCCCGCGGCCTGGCTCTCCCAGGGGCAGATGACCTCCTTCTCTATGGCCCGGTCACCCGCCTCTCCTGTCGCGGTGTCCTCCGAGTCCATGAGGCAGAGCCCGCTCTCCGTGGGCACGTCCATTTTGATCTGGAAAAAGCTTCAGGGGCAAGAGGAAGGCAAGTCATGTAGGGGCGGGAGGGACGGCAAATCCCCGGATTATCCTGACAGCCCTGAAGATTGGGGTCCAGGTGCGCAGCGATTGGCTTCCTGGATCCCTTTTATTGAGGGCTCATATTTGTCTGTTGAATTAAGGATAATCCTGAAGATACTTTATTTTCATTTCCAAGGGGCTTGAATGTTTATGGTTTTTGATGAATTCAGGATGTCCCTGCAGGACATGGTAGTCCTTTAAACTGCCCTCTGAGAAAGTGGGGACCCCGGGAAGAGAGTCCCGCGAAAGCCAGGTGTGAGGCATAGCAGTAGCCGCAGAGCTAGAACGTTCCCTCGGCAGGGCGAGTTGGGAAAAATCAATAGACACACCCTGGATCCTGACCCTCTCCTGAGGCACCCAGAGTCACCCGCCCTCCCCCTCCGCCAGCAACACGGGCAGGTGCAAGTGACAACCTCCACCCGGCTGGCCGTGCATACTGTGGGCAGAAGCCACTCTCCTTGGATAGTCATGGCAACCTAAGACTCTGCATGGCGCTCCCTTCTCCAAGCCCAGGCAGGGCCAAACCAGGAGCGTGGTGATTGGTGCAGGGCTGCACCTGACCGCCTCCCCCAAAACCCAGTAAAGGGGGGGGGGGCTGGTTCTCTGACTTGCATTGTTTGCAACTTTTCTTCCTGGCACTGGTCCAGGCATTGTCAAGCACTCAGAGCCTCAGTTCGGCACCCTGTGCACTGCCTCGGGGCACCTGGGGCTCTCAGAGGTCAGCCTTGCAGGACTGCCACAAACAGAATTTAGAGGGGCCACTGCTCAGGCAGAAGTTGGGCACTTTCATCTTCACAGACACAGCTGCTGGAACAAGGATCCCCACAAGCCCCTCTGAGAGACGGTGTGGGTGGGTGCAGGAGGGGGGGGGAGGGGACCAAGGCACTTAGGTGGGGGAGGGGCAGAGTCCCTGGACCATGCCCTGGGCATCCTGCCACCTGAGGGTTTCACTGCTGCCCCCAATCTTCCCTGCTGTTTACAAACACAATGGATTATTAGACTAATAGTTTTGGGATGGGGCAGGGTGAGCAAAAGAGCTTAGAAGGGGGAAAAGATGGAAAAGAAAGATGCTTGCTCCTTCTCCGCCTTCTTGGGAAGAGAGAGGAGGACAAACTGAGTTTCTGGAGACCTTCTGGGGGCCCAGGGATCTGAGCGGCCCATCTAGGTGTCTGCTCTCCACACCTTCCCACCCGGCCCCACCTCAGCCGCCAGCTCCAGGGCACGGTGGGGCCCGGTGCACACACGGCACACCCCACTCCCTGGTTCTTACTTGGCCACTCTCTTGGATTTCAGCCGTGGCAGCTGCTGGCCCACGTCCCCCAGGGGCTGCACCTTCCCGTGGGACACCGCGGGGCACTTGGGTGACAGCCTGGCGAAGACGGGCGAGGCCAGACAGCCCCGTCGCAGAAACCTGCTGAAGGACAGAGCCATGCGGGCCTTGGGGGGCGCCCTGGGGCGGCTGCGGGGCCAGGCGCCGTCCACGGAGGCCTCGCTGCCCTCGGTGTCGGAGGGCCCGTGGGGGGCCCTGGACCCGCCGGGCTCCCCCTTCTGCTCCACGCCCGAGGAGCTCTCCAAGGCCACTCTGATGGGCGAGGGGCAGATGGTGCTGCTGGGCCGCCGGATGAAGCGGCCGGGCGAGGGGAAGGGCCTCCTGGGGGACCGGCAGGCAGAGGCGAAGGGGCTGGAAGGAGAGGGGGGCACACAGGTCCCAGTGTACACCGCCAGGTGCGGGCTGGGGGCCAAGTGCTGGCCCGGCTGTAGGGAAGGAAAGGAAAACGCTCAGCGGTGGCTCGTGTGGCCAGCACTCGAGCAGGGCCCCGGGCTTCCCTGCGACAACTAGCCCCCTTCCAATGGGGAGAGCACAGGCCTAGCCTGGCTACCCTGCAGGGAGGTGGGAAGGGAGCCCAAAGCCACCTATGACAATGGCACAGCCACATGGAGCCTCCTGCCCAGGGACCTGCCTGTCCCCTAGCCCTGGCCACCGTCCCTGGTGCCAGCGAGTTGTATCCCAGGGCACAAGCTGACCTTCCTCCAAGCCTGGCATGCTGGGCCATGGCCAGGCCGAATTCCCAATCACCCCTCCACTCCTGTCCCCACAAGAGCAATGCTTAGGACCTGCCACAACCCTTGGCATGCTTTCCCCATCCTTGGTCTCCAACCTCAGGCCTGGAGGCACTTAAAACACCATTAGCAGAGCCATGGAGGTGCCGGAAGGCCCAGCTCACGCCTCCCTGACTCCTCCAGGCCTGAAGCCACACCGTGCCTTGGGCCCAGACTGGTGTCCACACTGACAACCCCTTTGGGCAGCTGATCCCCAAACCAGGCGGTGCAGGTGAGATGGAAACAGAACACAGGGTGAGGAGGTATTCATCGGAGAAAGGGGAAGTGCTTCAACCTTCCTGGGCCACCAAGGCCCAAGCCCCAGAGCATGTGGGCAGGAGGGGTGGGTCTGGTGTCTTCAACCCAAGGAGCCTGCAAGAGCTTTGTCTGAGCTGACAAACGGAAATTAAAATTGAAATTTTCAGGGGTGCTCTCTGCTATTACCTCCCTTCCCTTGGCAGAACACATGGGACACGTGGGCTGTGCCCCCTCCCAAAGGCCTGCTGTGGCCCTGTGCCAAGTCAAATCCCAGCGTGAACAGAGCTGGGGACGTGCTGGTTCTGGGAGAAGGGGCTGGGGGCTCCGCGACAGTCAGCCCAGCACCGCCTCCAAGAGGGAACTGAAAGTGACTCCAGTAAAGAACAAATCCTCTTTTAAAGTGCCACAGCCACTTGGGGGTCTTGCTCAGAGGCATCCTCCTGCCCCTTGGGCCCGGGCACTGCCCTGGGCAGAAGGAGGTGGCCCTAAGGCCTAGCAGGAGGCTGCTTGCTCCTGCAGGGGGCAGCCCCTTTCCAGATCACCTACAGAGGGGAGCGCAGGTGCACCCACAAACAGCCTTTCCGAGGAAGGGAAAGGGCAGAGGGCCACAGAGGGCTAGTCTGGGGTCTCCATTCCTTCCCATTCACTCCCTGAAGTTCAAACGAGATTCTGTTCTAAAACTGCAGCTCGGAGCCCCAGATTCCCACAGGCCACCTTGTGGCATTGGGCTATGACACTAATAATGATGTTAATTCACAGCCAGGACTCAGCAAAGGTGAGACCCTGGGCCAGGCACTTTGCTCAGCAATCGTGGATTATTGCACTTGCTCCATCCAGAGAGCCCCTCAGTGAAGCAACTAACTGTTACTATCCCCATTTTACAGATGGGGAAACTGATGCTGTGAGATGCCAACCCACTCCCCCAGGGACGCCCCTCTGCGCACAGTGGGGCAGGCTTCGAAATCCGGCTTGCTGGCTGCAAAGCCTGTGTAGTGACCGCCAGCTGCATGCCTGGGTGTGGCAGGCAGATCACCCAGGGTGCTCCTTACAAACGCAGAACCAGGCTCAGCCCAGACGCACTGAAGGAGAATCTCAGCGAGGTGCTCCTCGGGGGAAGCATTTTCAAACCGACACCTGGGCTTGTTCTGCTCAAAGAGCTCTGCACCAAGCCTCTAGCCACTCCCCTTCTGCAGGGGGTGCGTCTCCACTCGGGACACCTTCTGCAAAGAATGATAATAACAACGGGGGAAAGCTTGGCCCTGAGTAAGGGTTTGGGGGACAACTGTTAGGTGAAAATTATGGCCCTGAAATAGATCAAGCAGCTACTCCATGCTAGGCACTCGGCTCATCTATCAGTATAACCACCGCATTTTAGAGAACAGAAAATGGAGGTGCAGACAGCTTCACTGCCCTCCCCAGCTCTCATCACTGGGCAGTAAGATGGTCCCAAGATGCCCTCTGCCCTTGAGTGCGAGCGTGAGCTGTAAGTGCCATGGGACGGTCACTCCTGCGGCCAGGCTCTGTGATGAGGCAGAGCCGGGTGTGTCCAGGTGTCCTTTCAATCTGAGTCAAGACCAGGTGCAGGGGTCAGAGAGCGTCAAAGCATGACCGGGATTCAACCAGGGGCAAAAGTCTCCACTGCTGGCTTTAAGGCTGGAGAGGCCACACGGCAAGGAACGTGCGCGGCCCCTGCAAGCCGACAGCAGCCCCCGCTGACGGCCAGCAAGGGAACGGGACCCTCGGTCCCAAAACAAGGAACCGAATCCTGCCAACGGCCCGAATGAGTTTGGAAGCAGATTCTTCCCAAGAGGCTCCAGGTAACAGCCCAGTCAGCCTGGCCGTCACCGGGGGCGTGAGACCCTGAGCAGGGAACCTGGCTGCTAGAGGCCAAGGTTTGTGTCCCCCCACAAAATTCATATGTTGAAGTCCTTGCCCCCAAGGTGATGGCCTTTGGGAGGTCATTGGGTCATGAGGGCAGACCCCAGAGAGCTAGCTCGGCCCCTCCACCTCGTAAGGACGCAGCACAAGGTGCCATCCGTGAACCAGAGAGCAGCCCTCCCTCGCCGGACACCAGATCTGCCGCAGTCACGGACGTCCCAGCCTCCAGGGATGGCACCATGGGAAATGTCTGTGGTTTATAGCCGCCCTGTTTATGTCATGTCGTTATAGCAGCCTGGACAGACAGAGACACCCGCCAAGCCTCACTTGCCAACTGTAAGCTAATAAATGTCTGTTGCTTGTGGTCTGTTCTTATACAGCAAGAGAAAACTGAAGCGATGACTAAATGAGACTCGGAGCCCAGGTCTGTGTGACCCAAAAGCCCCTGTTTTTTCTACTGACCCATAACACCATCCTACCGCCTATAGGATTCAGATAGGACTTGGGGTCCTGGAGAATGGGCCCAAAATACCAAAACTAAAAAAACAGACTTTGTCAAAATAGAGAGGTATCAAAATGGGGCCTTCTGAGTTCATTACATTGAATCCTACTTCCTTAGAATTTGTAATAAACTCCTGTTATGATCCCACTTTACAGATAAGAAAACCAAGGCTCGTGGAGGTGATGCAACTGGACCAAGATCACAAAACTTATGACGGGACTAGCCTCTCCATATAGCCCCAGTTCTGTGCCCTCCTCCCTCCTCCTTCCTCTCTCTCTGTCCCTCTTCTCCCCACCCCACGCCTCCCCTGGCATCTTCTCTTTTCCAGGATGAATGACAGACAGGTGAGGAAGGTGGCCACTTACCTGGCCTGAGACGGTCCTTTCTTCTGGGCAAATGGCCATTAGCATTGCCGGGCCTGGACACTCTAAGCAGGATGCCTTCCCCACCTCTCCCACCAGGGACCCACAAACCCGCCCCCCAGCCTGTGCCCCACCTACCTGTGGCGTGAGGCAGCAAAGCAGCGGCATGCAGGACACACGGCAAAGAACGTGACGCGACAGAGACAGTGAAGGAGAGCTTGGTGCGGCTTTGCTGTGTGCCGCTTTTTTATTGTGCAAGGGAGCCCAGGGTGGGGAAGAGCAGGAAATGGCGCGGGCACGTTAACACGAGGACACAACCACAGGCTTGTCAATGGACGGCCAAGCGGATGGTGCACAGAGATGTCATTCGTGTTCTGTCTGGGTGAGAGTTTGATGGAGAGCTTGTGGCCACCTGGAGTCCCACTTGTGGGGAGCAGGGAGGTGAGCAGAGGGCCACATCCGGGCACAGCATGCAGTGTGTGTCTCCCCTCCCCGTCTGCTCCGCTCCTCGCTTCTCCGCTGCCCCAGAGCAAACTAGCGAAGCTGGCCCCACGGGGAAAAGTCCGCACAGGTGAACATGTCATTCCTCCTACCGCTCATCCCCCTCAACACCGTCCAGCACCTTCCCATCAGAACTGACCCTGCTGCAGTCACGGAACTCGGGGCCACGGGACTGACCAGACCCTACACTGCTGCCCGTCAGTCCCCTCCTAGGAGCTGCAGACGGAGGACACGACACCAATGCCCCACCCTCCTCCCCTCGAACATATCCTAACGTTCCCCGGAGAGCTGGGAGGGCCACACTGCGAGATTCTGGGGGAGCAGAGAAGTGAGATGGTTTGGGACAACAGTCTTTTAAACCCCCCCCCCCCGGAAATGCCTTAAATAAGAAAGAATAATGAGCCACTGTCTCAAACAACACTGCCAGAGGGAAGAAAGCACAAGCTTGTTCTGAGACCATGAGGGTGAGGATGGTCGTGTGTTGATAGTGACAGTGAGGGCGAGGACACGATGACAGTGATGGTGACAGTGATTATGATGATGGTGGTGATGAGGAGGAGGAGGAGGATGGTGGTGGTGATGGTGGTGATGATGGCAGTGATGCCGATGATGGTAAGGAGGATGATGATGGTGGTCATGATGATGAAGGTGGTGACAGTAACAGCAGCTAGCACTTATTGAGCACTTACAATGTGCCAGGCATGTTCCTGGGCACTTGACTCATGTTTCATCCCTGGCCCTTGCATTTTCACTTAATACAACGAAAGCTGTCTTTTCTCTAAAAGTCAAGCTGGAAAATGTTCTCTAAAGGAAACCCTGGTACCTTACAGAATAATTTATATTCTAGTGTAACTTAAATTATTTAAAATATGACATTAAGGAATTAAGATGCTGTGTAAATATGTGGCATAACAGAGACTATCATAATGACTTAAATATATCATTAATATTCTCCAAATCAATACTATTTCTGATGCTACTGGAGATTCACAAGGCCCTGTGGGGCTGCCGTTCAGTGCAGGGGAACAAAGGTAGCAAGAGCAGCTGCCACCTGCCCGGCTGTAGCAGGAACTGCAGATGCTCTTGCAAGACCTCAGGCCTAGGGAGGGACCTGCAGCCCTTCACTACCAAACAGGAGACTTTCCTGGACTGGATTTAGGGTTGGTGGGCAGAGTGCTGGCAACACTTAGGTTGAGGGGATACACAATCACCTCTCATGAAGGCCAGCTCCCAAAAATTATTCACGAAAGGATGGCGAAAGGGGCTACCGTTCTTGAAGTAATGGTGATTGATGGGGAGATAATTCTTTAAAGAATGGTTATTTTAAAGGCTTTAGGACTGACTTCTTCGAAATAGCCCCTTAGCTAGGCATCCACATAGAAATCTCTGCGAGCATCATCTCAGACTGTGAGCTCATGAAACCACTCCTCTAAAAATGCTGGTGAAATGCCTCCTGGAGTCTTTGAAGATGGCGAAATAATGGTGAAATAACACTTAAAATGATGCTTTTTACAACACTGGTGCTAGCTACTCCCCGAAAAACCCAGGAGGCAAGAGTCAGAGTGGGAAAGACCTGATGCCTGGAGGTGAGCAGTGGTGAAGCCACACAAGTGTATCAAGCCCTGAGTCCCCAGGAGCTACAAGCTTCCCCATTACAGAACCACGTTCATTTCCTTCATCATCTGCTCGACAGGTTTTATCTTGTATTTGTGTCGTGAATTGCAGTGATGGCCACGATGCTTTAGCTGTCCCTGTGTCCATGTCTTTTGCCATGAGACTTTGAAATTTCTTTCACTAAAGAGATAGAGTCCATTTACCCACCCCTAGAATCCGGGCTGGCTGGAGGACTTGCTTTGGCCAATAAAATGAAGTGGAAGAGACTGTGAAGGGGCCACATGGATGACCCCACTGTACATCAATAATAGACGTGTCTTGTTGTGTGCCACTCTAGTCTTGTGGCTGGTTGTTACCCAGCAACGGCTACCTGAGAATTTGTTTAATTACTTCGTATCCATCCTAGACTATAAGCTCCATGAGTGAGGAAATATGTGTAACTTATTCACCAATGCCTTGCACACAGCAAGTGCCCAATAAATGTGTTGAGCCAGTATTCCTGCTTGGCAAGGTTGGTCTCTCACTCACCTCTGGTCTTCTCTCTTTTGCATTCCTATACAAGTGCAGGGGGCAAGCCTAACTTCAAGAATGACCTTCTAGACTTCCCAAGGTCAGAGTTCGAACTGTCTTTTCTCTCTATCCCTGCCCACCGGGCTGGCCTGGTCTACACCTACCAAGGAGAGAAGCACCAACACCTCGAAAATACCCCAGGGTGTCTTATCTTTGATCCTGACTCACCCTGAATGCCACAGACATCTACTATCCTTCTTCCCACGAATGAAGACACATCAGCACCTTTGTTGCTTAGTCAGATAAGATAGCCCACGAAGACTGCCCTAGAGGCCTACACCTTTCATTCCTGCAAGCTACTTATTTCCCCAGCACACACACGGGGCTGGGAAGACGGGAAAACGACAGCCCACCAGCCCTCAGGTAGCTGTGACGAAGAACAGGCCCAACAGGAGAGATGTTGTAGCGGGGCCTTTCCAGGCAGGTGTGACAGAGGGGCTCAGGGTAAGTGCTTCTCCAGGGGAACCCTGCAGCTCATCCCCTGGGGGATCTCAGAATGCTCTAGAAGCAAGAGTCTAAACTGGAGAGACAGGACAAAGAGCTTCATAAAGCTATTTTAACCAACTGCTCCTGGAAAAACTATGCCTTGTGGGTGGGAGAGGCCTTCTCTTAAGTTTTCCAAAGCAAATAGTGGTACACGAAGCAGCCTGTTTTCCCTGTGGTTCTCACTGCAAGAACTTGCTAAGGTAAGGCAGGCAGTCACACAGCCACTGAGTCAGGTGCCCCCCACCTACCACCATGGCCCACCCCATCCCCTGCTGAGCAGGGGGACAAGCTCTAGCTGCTGTGGCATCAGCAAGTCCACCACGAAGGAACTTAGAGGACTATGGGATGGAACTGATGACTCTACTGTACCACTCATGGGAAATGGAATCTTCTAGACTCTGGCCCTGCCTTTCTTTGTTTTGTCCCTCCCAAGTGCATGCCCCCATCCCCCGGAACCACAGATTTATTTAGGAGGCAGCTCCTTCCTGAGTTGGCTCCTACGGTCCAGCTTGCTCATGACCTGGGTGATGTCCACCGTGTTGGCAGCTTCTCGAGCCTTGGCCTCCTCCTCCAGCTGCCTCAGGATGACGGGGCTCGGGCTGGAGCGCAGGTGACGCCGCATAAATGGGAGGCTGGCACTGGAAGGAAGGACAGATTGGTGGTTGGTGGAAAATGACGCTGCTTGCCCAATGATGACAGTGTCACACCTGGTGGGAGTGGGGGCTGGGAGGCCAGAATCTGGATTTGTTCCCTCCTTTTCCCAGTGAAACTCAGGTGGGGTCCTCAGGGCCATGCCCAGCCTTGGCTCTGTCCTCCCCCTGGGAGGACGAGATCTTAGTGAGCACCAACTGCCGTCAGGTTTAGGTTGGGCTCAAGGAAGGTTCCTTGGATGGTGCAGATGACAGACAAACCTTCTGTGATGTTTAGAAATGAACTTTGTTATCTTAACTTCCTGTAAGATCTTCATGAAAGAAGGGGGCAAGAAGGGCTTGGGTGCTAGATGCCAAGGGCTCCAGCCTCAGGAGGGAGTTGGAGCATTTGTTTTTAAAAAGCCAAGACTCTGGGAGGGAAGGAAGGAGCTAGACTCTCCAAGAGCGCCAGGCCTCAGTGGACAGAAAAAGAGGGAAGGGCCCGAAGGGAATGCTGAGCTGGTGGTACCTTGCTCATGCACAATATCTTTGGCACCTGTCAAAGATGGCATGTGTCAGAAGCCAAACATGGGTTCCTGGGACCATACTCTCTCTACCATGGCCTTAGGAGCCAGGACAAAGCTCCAGGTGTCTGAGGGCTGCAGCGGGTGGTGAGCAGCTGAGACACTTGCCTTTGAGGGCTGACATAGGCTTGGAAAATATGCATTTCAGCAGCAGTGATAGACCGAAGACTACGACCTACTCCAAATTTCTGGACTACATAAGCTCCTAGAACTCTTGTATCTATCCTAGGGAAGAGGAGGGCTCCCCTACCAAGAAGTAAAGCCTCACGTTGGATCTCTCACTAGCTCTGCCAAGCAGAAGGCTTGGAGCTAGGTTTACCCTGCCCTGGGAAAATTATGTTTTAATACATTGCCTTATACCTGCAAGTCATGGAACAAATTCACACACCCACTGCAGTCCCCCCGTGGATTCAGGCCAAGCTTCGCACTTCGCAAACACATTTACACATAATTCTCACTCACAACAGTGAAGACAACATTACCCGGCTGCTGTGCCCCACACCGAAGCCAAGCACTCCACCGGCGGTCTATGCCAGCCCAGGAACTCAAAGCCCCAGCTGTGCCCCAGAAAAGACCCCAGCTGAATTCCCATGTCTGCCCCAAATTATAAAATATCTGGAGAGAGAAGTACAAAACTCCCCTTCCTTTCCCCATTACTTTCTGGCAGAACTTCTGGAACTATTACGGCCCTTTCTTCTGGCTTAAAGGAGACGCTTTTAAGTCCCCAGGGGCACTGAACTCCCTTCCTCACTCTGTAAACCTAGAAGAACAGCCCCACAAAGACCTCCTTTCTCTCCTTTTCATAACAGGGTCATTATCCTCAAGAATGAAACCAAGTTGGGTGTTTTTTCAAGCCCTTTTGATAAAGGCTCTGGTCCAGCCACCTCCGTTTTGCACTGACTGAAGATATTGGAGAAAAGCCCAGCGTGGGCTGAACGGGAACATTTACTGACCGCGGGGGGACAGGACACATGGCCGCCAGTGGGGAAACCTCTGCCAGATCCCACGACTTTGTTCAAGCTGTCATTTGGTTACTCTTTTGAATCTTCAATCCCTGTATTTTTTTTCCCCAAAAAAAGAGTTCAATCTGCCCCTCAGAACATTATTTCATCCACTGTCCCAGTGGCTCTACAAGAAGAGATGCTCCACATCGCCAATGAGGAGAGTGAGAATGAACGAGTTAAGCACTTCCAAAAGGCAGTCCCCCAGAGCAGAAAGAATACTCAGGATGTTACCGTTGGCTTCCTCCCAGTCTAGCATTTTCTCTTGGGGTGCCATATGCTATTCTCTCTAAAGTCCTGGAATGATTTAAATATGAGGGTGTAGCTAAATTAATCCCCATACATCAGTTTGAGGGTGGAGAAGTATAGCTGTGCCTAATATAAAACCAGCGAGATGCTTCCATTTGTGATAAGGGTAATTATTGAACTGATAATCAAAACTTTTTCAAACCAGCATTAAAGGAAACAAATTCGCTGGTGGGAATTACTACAGAAATCTTGCTAGAGTGATTTCACAGCATGCTGAAGCAAAGGAGGCACTTGTCCCCTAAGCAGTACTCCCCAGTCCCCAATATTTTCATTAGGCAACTATCTCAATAAGAGCCATTTGGCTGCAAGAGACCCTCACTCCTCTGTAAACAAACAGCGGGCAGCCAGCAATGACAGACAACTCCACGTGCCTTCTCTTGCTGGTTTCCTGAGGTTCAATAGCTTTGGCCAGCATTTCCTTATAGATGGGAGATTTTAAATAGCGAGCGTAAGAATCCTAGAGGGAGGAAGAGAAAAACAGTAATTATGAGAGAGACACAGCCAAGCCAAACAAACACGCTTGCCCCATTCCCGAGCCCTCCCTCGGCAGCAAAATGAAAACTGCAAGAGAATTTGTCTCCTTGTACAGAGAGGGTGTTTGTTTAGGTAGGTGTCGAGAGCAGGGGTTACAAGTGTGGTTCCCAGGCCAGCAGTGCCAATTTCACTGGGGAACTTGCTAGAAATGCACCTACTCTGCCCGCTCCAAGCCAAGCCGTCTGAAAAGTCCAGTCGTAACAAACACGGGACCAAGCCCACTGCCACAACCCAAAGATTGAGAATATTTTGCCTAATTTATTGAAATGGTACTGTTCTAAAGACAAAGTGGTAACTATGAAAGTTATGAGAACCAGGATAGAGTCTGGGAATAGGAATTATGGAGCCACTGGGTCATGTTGCCACAGGACGGGGCTATAGTATATGCCATCCTGTTCTTGAGTTACCTACGACTTGCCCCGTCCTGGCCAGTAGCTGGCCTCCCTGGGCATCCCCTAAAAGGCTCTATGGAAACTATATTTTTAAGAATCAAAAACATTTTAAAATATATTAAGCAGGAATATTATTAAAGAAACCCTGCTGTGAATCTTGTAGTAGCAAAAACAGAGAAACCCCACTGATAAAAAAAGACATGATAAAAAATGGCTAATCTGGCTTGGCGAAAATTCTAAATTAGTACATGTTTTCAAAGTAAAGTAAAAATATTTTTATAATGCAAATAAAAGGCTGAATAGAAGGAACATAAATTGGGGCAGCTCACAAACATTGACCACACACACAAACCCACATCCTACAACAAAGTTTATAGGGACATTTCACCATTAGAGACGTCACTGCCGCAAAGTGAAGTGGACACCCCCAAAGAGAGTCCTGTCAGGGATGACCCCAAAGAAGAACCAAACTAGACAACTCCCCTAAAGCTAACTCCTAGCCTCAAATACTAATTTCTTAAGAATGTGACTTCCAATAAAATAAAATAATGCAAAACGTCAAAAAAAAAAAGAATGTGACCGATTTTCTCTCAGGTTCCCTTTATTTATTTGTTTATTTATTTTGACAATTCTCTGAAAATTCCCACCGTGTTCACATGGGATTCCTAATTCAGAAGTCTATCTGAATTCTCACAGGGTTTAACGACGGTGACACCTAATCTGTCTCTTTTAGACACTACACCCCCTACGTGTACCCTCCGGCCAAGGCCAGCCGCTCTGCAACAGCGCTAAACTCCCGGGCTTGGCACTCAGACAGGGGGGAATGGGAATCCCAGCCCCACCTCTCGCGAGATCTTGGGGGTTGGGGCACTGGGGCCTGCAGTCGCCATGCCTCCGCGTGGGTTGGCTTCCAGCACCTGCACGTTCTAAGCGCCCGATGAACGCGGCTATCGTAACCATGCTCTCGCCACTGACGTCATCACTACCGGCCGTACTGCTGCTGCAGAGTGAGGCCCCACGAATGCACGCGCACGGCGTCTAGAGGGGGGTCCTCCCTGGCCAGCGGGCTGGGAAAGGGGTTCAAAAAGGGTGGAGGGTGGAAGAGACGGCTGACAACTCCGCATTCCCACCACTGGGATGGCAAGGTGCTATCCTCGTGTCATCTCCCTTTGTCCCACATGTAAGGAACTTTCCAGGTGCGGAGGGGAGGGCCCCCTGGCCCCCGTATCCCGGGCACAGGCGCCACCTACCTTCTTCATGAGCATGTAGATGTGGGTCTGCGCGGCGTCCAGCACGTAGCGGTGGGGGTGCCGCAGCCCCTTCACCGTGATGTCCATGGTTTTGCCGTCTATGTTGATCCAGCGCCTCGCCCCTGGGGCCAGGAACAGCCTGTAGGGGGGCAGAGGGTGGGAATGTTAGTGAAAGGAGCTGAACCAAGTCCATTAGTGAAACCCTCGCGGGCCCTTGGGAGGGAAGGGAGGCCACTCATGTTATCTAGGGTGAGAGTGGTCCCTTTTTTAAGGAGACACAAAAGAGGTTGAGCTTTTGAAGAGGTTGTTGAGCAACTTTTCCCAGAAGCAAGAAAGCAACGATGCAGTGTTGGGAATGTGAATATATCCCACTATGAATCTCCCACCTCCAGGAGAGAGGGCAAAAAGGGGCCAGGGTGTGGTAAGTCCAGGTTGGGATAGGCCCTGGCCATGAGGGTGAAGAATCCAAGCTCCAACGTCACACCTTGTGCCTCCTGACTCACTGGGGTCCCGGGGCCAATTTGGGACCAGGCAAAAACACCTCCAAACAGGCGTTCTGGGGCCCTGTGCTCTCCCCCAGCCCAATCTCAAATGCTGAGTTGGAGGCAGCCCATAAAATCCCAGCGTCCAGAGGTTGGACCCCTGGGCAGCCAGGCCAGTGGCCCCAGTGAAACCAAACTGGGCCACACTTTGTGAGTCCTGTGGGTCTACCTGTGATTTGGGGCGCACCGACCTCGCCTAATACTTCTGATTCCGAGTCATCGTGGGGTTAGAATTACTCACGTGGATATTTTCCCACCCTTCTAAGATGCACATTAAAATTTTGGAATTCAAACTTGGATTTACCTAACTGGGGAGGAAGGAAGCTGATATAGAGTTGGAGGCCGCAAGCTCCCTTGCAGCGGATTTCTGGAATTAGGATTCACCCATGTGTCATTGTGCATGAGGCAGTCAGGCGCCTGCTATTCTGGGGAAGGACATCATGGGACCTTCCTGGCCCAACAGTTCTCTCCACCCCAACCCCACCCCCTTTTCTTGGGGTGTGCAGAGCCCCTCCCTGTGGGAGGAGGTGGGCAAATTTGCAAGAGAGTAAATGTGAGAAGTGAGACCTCAAGCTCTTCCTCTCTATGTTCTTGGCGCCTCTCTGGAAATTGGGGTGGCCCAACCTGAGCCCATTTGAAGAAAGGACATCAGCGATCCCAAAGGCCAAGTTCTTAGAGGGACAGAACTGCCCGGCCTGCTGTCCAAGGCTCTGCGCACAGCCTGGTGGCCGCAAAGGGCTGGTTTCAGCCCACAGTGGTACATGGGCTTGGAGAACCATGGCTATGCATGAGTCTGAATTAAAAATGCTGGACACTTGGGGCCCAAGGCCACCGTCCACCGTGGCTAGTGCAGACAGGAGGAACCGCAGGGATAGGAGCACAGCAGGCCAGCAGCGCCCAGCAGGCTGGCGGGGGGCAGGAGCATTGCAGGGGTGGGAGTGTGGCTCTCAGCAACTTTGGTGGCCCCGTCACATGCCTCCCTGTCCTTCCACCTGGCCATTAAAAGCAGGATTGACCCCTTTAAAAGGAACCATTGGCTCCCAGGTAATTTGGATGCAAGGCCTGGAGAGGGATACATTTGTGCCGCCCACGTACCCCAAGCTGGGCTCACTGTCCCAGACACGTGGGGGGACCTCCCTTCACGGTCTTCGCATCTCTTGGGCAGCTTGCGGAAGAGTTCCCCATCTCACCTCTCTCTCTCATACACACACACATACCCTCTCTCAGGAGACCTCAGGGCTTAGTCAAAGGCAAAGCATTTTGCACTGTAATTTGGAGTTTATGCTTTTTCAGCCCCTAGCCACGTTCCCATAGGAGAGAGGAACCCAGACCTCCCAAAGCAGCAGGGAGGTGTTCACAGCACGGCAGGGCAGTGACTGCCATGCCAGCTGTGGCCACTCCCACCCTGTCTCCAGCTCCAACTCGACAGGGTGGTCAGCGGGAAGCCCGGGGGAGCCTCGCCCAACCTTCTGGCCAGTCCTCACTTGTAAATCTCCTCGGCTTTCTCCTTGACCTTGGACTGATCTCCGTACTTGAGGTCCTCACAGGCTTCCCAGAATCCCAGGTTCTCCCCTGCACCAGGAGGCGGGGTCCACGCGGGTGAGAGCCGGACAGGAAACAAGTTGGGAGAAAAAAAGAAGAAATAAGAGAAATGGGTCGACTGGGGATAGATTCGGTTCCCTGGCTCAGTGAACGTCTTTTCTTCTGCAAAACAAGCCATGGCTGTGGGGTTGCACAAGCTGTGAGGTTGCACAAAATACTCCTGCGGGGAAGGGGCCACATCTCACTTCTGGGGCCTGGGGGAAGGGGTGTATTGGGAACCTAGTACCTGCTCCATACGTGGTCTCTGAAATAAACTAGTTGGGCAGCAATGCGTCCTCACTGCGGCTGCTGTCCTTCCCTCCAGCAGTGAGGTCAGAGCTCACACTAACCCTCCTGAGGCTGTCACATTCTTTTTGCCCTAGAATTTGGCTGTAGCAAATACTGCCTGAACAGGCTCGCGTAGGCTCATCCAGTGTTGCTACAGTATGGGTTTTCTGTTTACTTCGCTGCTCTTTGACGACTGCGTGTGCAGAATGGCCACTCGAGCAGCAGTCCTGATGTGTGGGACCCTCAGGGAAGGCCTGGCCACGAGGGGGACTTCACCGAGCACCCCCTGAGCTGGAGGGAGTCCAGTCCTCTGGCCCAGAAGGAAAGCCAGCTCCCTGCGTCTCCTTCCAACCTGAAGTTCTCTAACCCTGCTCCACAGCACCCACAAGCATTGGGAATACGGTGATCCCGGGGGTGGGGGGAGCAATTTGTGCCTAGGAAAATGAAGATGACCACACCAATGGGAGAGCAAGAGCCTGTGTGTATGTGTAAATTGTGGAGTGCTGCTGTGTGGGGAAATGGACAAGAGAACCCTTCTTTTCCTGTCATTGTACAGTTGACCCTTGAGCAATGTGTGGCTTAGGGGCACTGACTCGCATGCACTCGAAAATTCACATATAACTTTGTGTTCTCTTTTTGTTTTTTTGTTGTTGTTGTTATTTTTGGTTTTTTGAGACAGGCTCAAAAGTGAGACAGACTCACTCTGTTACCCAGGCTGGAGTGCAGTGGCCCAATCACAGCTCACTGTAGCCTTGAATTCCTGGGTTCAAGTGATCCTCCTGCTTCAGTCTCCCCAGTAGCAAGGACCATAGGCACTTGCCACCACGCCTGGCTAATTTCTTACAATTTTTTTTTTTAGAGATGGGGTCTTGCTACATTGCCCAGGCTGGTCTCAAACCCCTGACCTCAAGCAATCTTCCCACCTCACCCTCCCAAAGTGCTGAGATTACAGGTGTGAATCACAGCTCCCAGGCACATATTACTAACTTTTAACTCCCCCAAAACTTAACTACAATAGCCTACTGTTGACTGGAAGCCTTACCAACAACATAAACAGGCAATTAACATTTAAATAGACCAGTATCTATTAATACATTTATTTTATGTATTCATGACATACATGTAATTTTTTTATTAATTTTTTCAATATTTCTAGGCATGCAGTTTATCTGCACATTTTTCCAAATTATGGTAAGTCTACCCCAAATTCTCCAATATATTTATTGAAAAAAATCTACATATAAGTGGACCCGTGCCATACAAACCCCATTATGTTGTTCAAGGGTCAACTGTTGTGTTTTTTTTTTTTTTTGAAAAAACTATACAGATTTGAAAAGGCTATACAATTCTAAACTAGTTGGCATTTGTCACATAACTCTACAGAGGTCCTTCCTCTTCAGCATGAACTCGAGGGTGTTCCTTGGACGGGGGTCACAGGCCAGCAACATGCTGAACTGACAGGCAACTGGTCTGACATCGAATGCAGTATAGACCACCTTGCCCATAGCAGAAGGCAGTGTATTGCTTTAGGTATTAAATAAGCAAGTATTCACAATAGCCAAAAGTTTGGGAACCACCCAAATGTTCACTGATGAGGAACAGATAAACAGAATGTGGTATACCCATACAATAAATTATGATGTGGTCATAAAAAGGAATGAAGCTCTGTCATAGGCTACAACATGGAAACATTATGCTAAGTGAAAGATGACAGAAGGTCACATGTTGTATGATTCCATTTATATGAAATGTCCAGAATAACCAAACCCACAGGCATGGAAAGTAGATTTGTGGTTGCTCAGAGCTGAGTTGGGGGCAGGGGAGCAGTGGGGAGCAGGTGGGGGAGACGGAGGCATAGGGGATGACTTCTAATGGGTAATGGGTTTCGTTTTGGGGTGGTGAAAATGATCTGGAATATATAGTGGTTATGATTGCACAATTTAGTGTATGTATTAAAAACCAGTGAATTGTACACTTTGAAAGGGTGAATTTCATAGTAGGCGAATCACATTTCAATGTAAATTTTTTTTAAAACCGCAAGACTCTCATGAGAAGATTGGCAACAGTACAGTTTAAATAATGCTGGGAAATAGTCTCACCTGTTTCTCACTTTTAAGGAAAGCATGTGAGATAAATTCAGGGTGTCGTTTGTCATTTCGCCACTAGATGGCAACATAACCACTTGTTCTCCAGCATGCCCCTTTTCCATCCACGTTTTCTGGGTTTTATTAAATCATGGCAATTAGACTTGATTAGAGAGAAGGATTTTCAACAATCCATATTATAGTGTAATGTTCTGCATCTGGCAGTCAACCAGGCTAAAGGCATGTCTAGTAGGATTAGCGTCAGGAGCAACCCGACAGATAAGTAGGTTTTAGGTAGCAGGCGGCCGAGTGTCCAGGCTCAAAAGTGAAGTTCCCCAGGGCTGGGACTTGGGACAGAAGTAAATGCATCTTATAAAAATAAACATTTCAGTGGAGGTGGTGAAGCCAACTGAACGCCTAGTGAAATTGGTTCTAATCCAGCCTCTTGGTTTTACCAGATGTGCAATATATTGAAGAACTCACAAGTGCTACCACAAGGAGACATCCAGAGATGGGCTATAGGATGTGGCCCTTCCCATTCCATTAAAATCCACACACTCCCAAGGCTCTGAAGAAATCAGGCTGGGGTTAAGGCGGTGCTCCCAGTCACCTGCACATTAGAATCCTGTGGGGAGTTTCCAAAACTTCGGAGATTCCAACCCCAACCAATAAAAGGCACTCTCTGGGGATGGAACCAGGCAAACATAGGCTTTAAAGTATCCCCAGGTGAATCACATGTGCAGCACCGCCGAGCTAAAGAAAACCAGGCTGGCAGGCAAAAAGAGGAAGACTGCCTGTCTCCATTCCCTTCTTCAAGGTTTCCCCAAAAAGCTGTGCTTTTAGGCAGGAGAAGGAAGAACCCCTTTGGGAGACGGTAAGGACAGCCAAGATGGAGCCCTCAGAAATGCGAGGGACGCTTGTGAGCAGATGTGATTTTTCCCCCACACTATGGGGCTTCTTAGAGCCTACGGAAAGAATGGGTCCCACACTCCGGTTCCATTCTTAAAGCTGTCAAAGTAAGCACCTATTTAAGGGCATAATCAAAGCTACGGAAACACCTGCCCAGAAATCCCCAAAACCCTAGGCTAGACATTAAAGGAGTGTTTCTAAAAGTAATTTTCTTAAAAAAAAAAAAAAAAAAAAAAAGACCCACCACTGAATTCTTTCTTGAGAAAGTACTGGAAGCTTTGTCGACCCTTGGGGTCTCGGATCAGTTCACTGAAGTTGATGGCCCATCGTTCCACCCGCATCTTGGTTGGGATTTCCACCCTGCAAAGACAAGGGTGTGTGAAGTCACCGACACTCCATGCGAGGCAGGGGCCGTGCCAGGAGGTGGTCTGGGAGGGGGTCAAGGGTGTCAGCTCCCCCAACGCCCTTGAGTCCCACAGCCCAGGGCTCGGCCCAGTCCTCCTCCTCCCCCAATCCCTGCGTGAACATGCAAGTAATCGCTCGCTAGGAAGATGCAGCCTCAGACAAGTCCCTGGGGCTCACGTCAAGGAGATGGCCTTCCCAGAGGGAAGGAGGGTGCCCACAGGGGACCCCATGGGGACCCTCATGCTCGCCCTGCACCCTTCACCTTCGGGGCAAAAGAACTCGAATGCCTCCTCCAATGCCTGGTGGCAGCAGCGGGTCAGGCTGCTACCCAGACCAGGAGAGAATTCTGGAGCAGCCCTGGTGACGGGTGCGACAGTCACTGCACTCGCAGGGTGCTTGTCTCCCACCCCAGCTTCTGGTGGGAGCTGGTGGTTCTTCCTGTGCCCGCCTTTAGGCCATGGGAGCCGCTGGACAGACACCCCGTGCCATCGGTGTACTCTCCCAGGGCTTCCTCTGAGCTACAAGGCCACACCACTTCCGTGTTCAGAAAGATCTCCCCTGCCCCAGGTAAGACATGGAAGCCCAGCTAGCAGAGGTCTATCATTCCGTAAAATCCAGAAAATACTGGTTTTCTCTCTTTTTCCTTATAGAATTCTCCTAAAGCCAACAGGGTCCCTTTGAAAGAGTTTCAAGTCCATCATGCCACGTTTCCCACTGAGGTAAAGCAACTGGGAACCAGGTACAAATCACGTCTATGGGGTCCAAAATAAAGTATCCAAGCCAGCTCACGCTTCTGACAGCAAGTGTAAAAACAATAAGCCCTAGTGACAGTCACAGCTACCACTTATGGGGGGCGTCACCACAGGTGAGGTACTGGGTTTTACACTCATGCTGCTGGATCCTTAAGAGAACACTATGAGTTGAGCATTATTATCCCATTTCATTGCTGAAGACTGAGGCTAAATACGTGTCTTAGCTCACATAACAACTAGAAAGAAGCAGAGCCAGGATTAAGTCAGCGATTTGCAAATGTCACCATGCATCAGAATCACCTAAAAGACTCATTGCAACAGCCTGCTGGGCCCCCAGAGCAGAGCTCCTGGTTTGCGAGGTGCAAGTGGAGCCCAGGAATGTGCATGTCTCACAGGTTCCGGCTGCTGCCGCTGCAGGTCCAGAACCCATGCCCTGGACCAATCTGACCCAGGTACTCACGAAAGCCAGCGGAGCTTTTAAAACACTCCAGTGGGGAAAAGAGAGCAACACAGACCAATTAAACAAGAGGTGCATGTCGCCTCTCTTATCGGATACACTAGAGACAGACAGAGGCTCCATAGGGAGAGGGAAGCCTCCCCAGAAGGCAGTTCTAGAGCCTTTAGCTCAGGTGACCCCAGCAGACAGGTGACCCCAAGCTCCAGACAAGTGGCTTCCAGAAGCCGTCAGCTGCTCAGAGCAGGCCACGTGGAATAGGTACAACAACCGCTTCAAGAGCAGAATCAGCCCTGCCCCCAAGGCCATACCTGCTTCCCTGGCTGGGGGTCGTTGTTACCTGTGGGTTCCTGACGCCTCAGGAGGTGACAGCCTGGGCGCTGACCCCTGCAGCAGCGCATACTTGGGCTCCTGTCACCCTGCCTCCCTCATTCACTCACGCATCCCTTCTCCTGCCCCCAGCTTCTGGAGTTGACCGGAAGACCCTTTTCCTCCTCCCTCGGTTGGCCCAGACTCTCCTCCTGCAGTCCCGCCCTCGCCCCGTCTTCCAGGCTGCACGTTTGTGCTGCTACAGTTGCAACAGGTGTTCAAGATTCACAAACAGAGCAAAAGGAAAGGAGTCCCAGCCAGGGCAAGCTTAGGGCCCTGCCTTCCTGGAACTTACGTTTACTCTAATTAGATATCAGACGTGCAAAGCCATAAAGACAATCTTTTTCATCTTCAAAAGTAATATATTGGTCAACACAGTCATCATTTGACTCAGCAATTCCACTCCTAGTATATACCCAAGAGAAATGAAAACAAAAACCTGTACGTGAATGCTCGTTGCAGCATCATTCGTGACAGCTAGAACGCAGGGACAACCCAAATGTCCACCAACAGATGAAAGGATAAACAAAACGTGGTTTATCCACGTCATGAATATTATTCACCCATACACAGGGGTGAAATAAGTCTTGAAATAATTATGCTAAGTGAAAAAAGCTAGTCACAAAAGACAACTTAATATATGCTTCCCTTTATACAAAATGTGCAGAACAGGCAAATCCATAGAGACAGAACAGAGATCCATGGTTGCCTAAGGCCAGAGGGGGGTAAGGAATTTCTTTCTTGGGTGATTAAAATGTTTTAAAATCAATCGTAGGGATGATGGCACTGCTCTATGAATATAATAAATAGCACTGAGTTGAACAGTGTAAATAGATGAACTTGCATGGCATGTGAATTAAAACTCAAAAAGCTGTTTTAAAAAAAAAAATTCTACACATGTTCCTGGCCAAAAAAAATAAATAAATAAAAATAAATAAAATAAAATAAAATAAAAACTATATATATATATATATATATATATATATATATAAAATACATACAATTTGGCATTTAAATCCCAGAACTGGGTATCGTCTGTTATCCAAGGGTTGCTGGGGAGGCAGCCCGACATGATGGCATCGTTGGACGAGAACTGCTCGCTGTATTTGACAATCCTGAAAAGCAAATGGAAAACAGTTTCCTAGAAGCTCAACACCCAAGAGACGAAATCGATACTCAGGTTGATTGACCAGCCTGTCCGCCTTTTCCTGTATTGATTTAGTTACACACGTGTTCCTGTCTTCTCAGATAAATGCTTTAATAGCCCTTGGGATTGGCAGGTATTTGACAGGATCTGTCCCTATTCTACTTGCGAAACAAAATGTCATCTCCCAATCCCGTTCCTTTGCCATTTCTCTGTGCCTATTTCATTAAAATTTGGCTTCCTTACATTTTATCAGTTTTTTTAGACTCAAAGCCAACTCAGTTGGCCCTTGTTCAAACAGGCATCTCCACACCTGTCTTGGAAGCAGGAGGTTGTCACAGTCTGGGGTCTAATTGAGGCATGAACCACAAATGAACTGTTTGAGGAAAGAGCTAATTCCCTCTCCTCTAGCTATTTGCAAATATATTTCATTGTTAACTATAGTTATCCTACAGTGGTATCAAACACTAGAACTTATTCCTCCTATCTAGCTGTCATTTTGTATCTTTTAACAAATCTCTCCCTCTTTCTCCCTTCTTCTGTTAAATGTCCACTGTTAAACCTTGATTTAAAATCCAGTTAGGAGAAATTGGAAATTTATGTTTGATTTATTGAACTTTCAGGCTACCTTGATCCAGCCCCCCCCCCCAAGGGACATAATCTGGGAGTCAGAAAAGGGTTTGGTGGCTCCCCAGTGCAAGCAGCTATCCTTTTGAAATGTGCAATGTGGAATTCATTTCAGGGCCATTCCCCCTACCCTTCCTACCTACCCTTCCTAAACTCTAGTATCCTTGGTCTTACTTTCTATGTATTTTCAAATAGCTAGAAGAGAGAATATTGAATGTTCTCAACCCAAGGAAATGTTACATGTTTGAGACAATGGGTATGTTAATTACCCTGATCTGATCACTATACATTATAAGTATCAAAACATCACTGTGAGCCGGGCACAGTGGCTCACACCTGTAATCCCAGGGACTCAGGAGGCTGAGACAGGAGGATCAATTGGTTGAGAGCAGAAATTTGGGACCAGCCTGGGCAACACAGTGTGACAGCCCTACACGTACCCTGTCTCTAAAAACAAATTTAAAAAATTAGCCAGGCATGGTGGCGCACGCCTGTAGTCCCAGCTACTTGGTAGACTGAGGCAGGAGGATCACTTGTGCCCAGGAGTATAAGGCTGCAGTGAGCTAGGATTGTGCCATTGCACTCCAGCCTGGGTGATAAAATGAGATCCTGTCTCTTAAAAAAAATCACAATGTACCCCATAAATATGTACAATTATTATGTGTCAATTTAAAAAAAACAAAAAACCAGAGTTAATTGCATTGAGATGAGTCAGATCTTCTGAGTCAAAACATTCCTGGTGGCCAGGAAGTGTGGAGAAACCTGCTGTCCCTTCTTCCCACCAGTGGGGAATTGGGCCCATAGTGGATACATAAGGCACCTACTGTCTACCCATGCCATTTTTTTATGGTGAGTTCATTAATTTATTTTTTAATTAAAAAAAATTTTTTAAGTGATAAATAATAATTGTACATATTCATGGGACACATTGTGATGTTTCAATACATATAATGAAAATATACTGATCAAATCAGAGTAATTAGCATATCCATCATCTCCAACATTTATTATTTCTCAGTGGTGGGAACATTCAGTATCTTCCTTCTACCTATTTTAAACTATGTCATATATTACTGGGATTTTGATAGAACAAGATCCGTGCCCTCGAGATAAACTACAGCAGTACATTTGCAAGTCTATGCAGAACTCAAGCCCTTGGATTCATTTCTCCCAAGACTCTCTTATTCTTTAATAAGACATTTACCAGTCAAGCAGCTGAAGGGGGGAAAAAAAAGCTGGTCCATAAGTGGAAACACTAACGGTGTCAAAATTATTGTAATGAGCCCCTGAGATAAGTAAAAATTGGGAAGTGGGTCTAAGAAGTACCCTTGACCCTTCTTCAATTTTCTATCTGTTTGGTTTCATGAAACTGGGTTTCTGGAACATCAGAGTAAAAAGCTTTGACTTCATCACAGAACAGTGATTATCATTATAAACCAAAGTGAGCACCTCCTGAGTACACAGGTGCATTCCTGCTCTGGGAGGAGGTCTCAGCAGCAGAGAGAGTCGCTGAAAAATGTAGGTGGGGTCAGGGTACCTTTTCTTGGGCAGGTGACAGTTTTGAAAACTAGAGATTTGAGGAGATAGAAAAGATTTTTACAAGATTCCCTAGCAACCAGACTTAGGGGAAAAAATATTTTTACAAGAGTCCAACCTCTAACTATATTTGAAGGAAGACACAGCACAAAACTGAATTCTTCGGTCTCAATTAGTACAATGACCTGAGTCTTACACGGTCTGAATAAACGATTAGGCACATTGTGCTTCCCCAGAAATAAGCCAAGTTCATTTTCATGTATATAGGAAAACCTCAGAGTTAGCAATGTGGTACTGAAATGCATTCCACATTGCACATTTCAAAAGGATAACTGCTTGCAATGGGGAGGGACCAAACCCTTTTGTGGCCCCCAGATTATGTCCTGTGGGGGACTGGATCAAGGTTGCCTGAAAGTTCAATAAATCAAACATAAATTTCCAATTTATCCTCACTGGATTTTAAATCAAGGTTTAACAGTGGATATTTAACAGCACATTGAACCAGTAAATCTCACCCACACGTTCCTAATCAATTTGATTAGTAATGACAGGAACACAGGCTATACCCACAGGGTCACAGGTTTCCAAGTCTTCCCACCCTCCCTACCCACACATTAGTGGATTCCAAGAAACATGACAGACTTTTGTGGGACCTCACCCACCCTTGATTTTGTCTAACCCAAGATGAGACCTGGAGACTTAGATTCCCAGTGAAGAACTAGGAACTAAACCCCCCAAGAGACTGGTTCTGTCTCTCCTGGTTTGTCAGGATCTTAAATCAGTCAGCCCATGACCTGCCAAGCTTGCCTTAAAACAGAAGCTCTCCTCTAGCCTGTCTACTGCTCACACATCAGCAAGACCAACAAATTGGGGACATACCCTCCAAGGGACACTGAAGACTTCACTGTAGACCTCATTAGGGCCTGTTGGTAATACATGATCTGGAAGAGACACAGTAGTTAGAAGATGTCCCACTTCCTCACGCTTGAGTGTTGCTAACACCAACACATATGGCCTCCAAAACCAGAAGCCATATGTCCATAACACCACCTCACCCTGTTCCCTCAAGCCAGCTACCTCTGGACCAACGGGACTCAGGCTTACGCGGTAGATGGCCCACCCAAAACTCCAAACGAGTGGCCTCCTTAACCCATCATGTGCTGGTCTGGAAAAAGAGACACCAGCAGAAAAAATAAAATGTCCTAAAGAACATTAAACCGAGACACGAGGAGAGATGCTTGGATTTTCCCCTTGTGTTCCTCTGGCTGGAGGAAGCAGAGGGTGGTCCCCACCACAGGTGACAGCCTTAATCCCCCTGTTCTGCTTCAGCAGAAGCAAGCCATCCCCTCCTCAGACACCTGCTTCCCTGTTCAGATATTGATGGACACGTCCCGCCTCAATGGCCAATGCCTCCCAGGGCTCTGTGTTGGGTCCTGGATTCAAGATTTGCCACAATAGGCAATTTGCCACTCTGGGTAGATTCTGAACGCCCTGTAATTATAGCAGCAGGGGCCTGGGTTGAGGATATAGACACTGCAGCATCCGTTCCCACTGTCCTCTCTGGCCATAGCCTCCTCTCTGTGCCTTTGAGGGGTGTTTCACATCCTGAGTCTCCACCAGCCCCACTCAGATCTTACAGAGGATGCTTTGTCATTCTCTGGTGTCCATTAACTTGGAAACAATTGAACATTACACATGGTTTTCATTTCATTACTGAGTGCAGAGCAGACAGCCAAAGTACACACAATTTATTGGAAGATTTCAAAATCAAACTTCGCTGGAAGTGGAAGACTAATTACCTCTTTTTTGACAGCAGTGATTGTTTGTTTCTGTAAAACAAAGAAGCAAAACCATTAAACAGATGCCATGAAATCCTTACAGGATTTTCAATTTGAAAAATAAAAATCACTCCCCATGAGAAAACTGCCCATCTTTTCTTATTTAAAAGGTAGGATTTTCCATTACCACTGCCTCCACCCTATTCTATGTAACCACTGGAGAATAACAGCAACTAAGAGATTTGGTAAGGGAAGTAGTATAATTTACCACTGTACCTTTACATTGTTCTCCTAAAAGCCAAGGTGAATTAAACACTAAGTTTGGGGTTGGTTCCAATCTAGCATGGCGCTTACAGAATGATCTGCAGAGCAAGAAATAAAGATTCCCATCTGAGATACGGAATGAGAGAAAAAGATGAAGAAACTAGCATGGAGCTGGGGTGTTTCTTTTCTCATGGGGAAGAGCTCTGAAAGAATGATGAGATGCATTCCTCAGGTATTCACAACAACTTGATCAATACCACAAGTTGAAAAAAAAAAAAGCCATGTCACCAAAGATAAAGGACACAATTAAAAGGCTTGAGACCAGCATCCTCTGCAAGCTGGGTCCCAGCGTTGAGCTGCAATGTGGAAGATCACATCGTGCCTATCCCCTGGCTGAAGCTTCCGGATCAAGTTCACACTAGGGATGAGCTTCAAGATGTCTTCTCTCTGGCCTTTTTGAGTTACAGCAGAGAATGGATGGCTCCAAAAGGGCCTCCTTGTTGAGGCTCTTAGAAGCTCCTGAGAACCACTGAGATCTGTCTCCAGCTAAAATACATAGATCTTCTACAAAGTGAGAGGAGCATGCTTCCTCGGTACCACATTTCTGCACCATGTGACTCTTCCAGGTTGGCCACAGTGGTGATTCCAGTCTCAGTTTCAGGGGCTGGCTGGTGCCGACTCTTATACTTCAAGCTGAGCCTCCTGATTCCTGGCTGCCAATATCCATGCTGCTTAACCCAGCCAAGTCTTCACTTGGAAATGAGTCATAAGTCCAAGGAGGTCACTTACTTCCTTTTAGCCAGTTAGCAAAATAAACACTGGCCCATGAGCCCACTGACAAGGAATGCAGCTGAGTCCAGTGTGGAATGTCATATACTCCCTCTCCTTTCTAATCCATGTGGGGTTTCATTTTTGCTTCCCCGGATTACTTTTATATAATTTATTTCCCCTCATGGAGTAGGAAGAGTTATCTCAGAAAGGTAAAACCCAGGTAGGTCCCTATGTTTTAGACCCTCACACAACCTGACTTTCTCCTTTGTAGCACTTATCACAAGTTTAATTATATATTTATCAGTGTGACTCCTTGTTTAATGTATGAATCAACATTAAGGCACCATTAAGAGCAGGGACAACATATCTGTCTTCCCTAGTATAATGTCTGATGCAGAGTAGATGCTCAATAAATATCAAGGAAATGATGACTTCAGGGTGTTTGGAGGCCTACAAAAATGAAGACTTTTTCTAAGCTTAATAGAATTTTTTCCACTTAAACAATTGAAAGCCCTACGCAAATGATCTTGGCAACCACACTTGTTATCTGTTCCCATTCTCTCCCAACAGTAAGCCGCTGTTTTAAGAAGACACACATTTTAGATAGAAAAAGACCCTGGGGCCGGAGTGGATTTGCATTCAAATCTAATACTGTATAATCACTTCCTTCTGTTAGAATCTTGCTGGAGTGGATTACTCAGAATAGTATCTACGGGTCTATGCCCTGTGCTCAAAGAGGAAGTTGGACTTTTGCATAATAATCGCTGCCTAGCACCTACCACAAAGCAATGTACACCTCTTTGACCCTCAACAAAGCTTAAGGGAGGGAGATTTTATTATACTGATTTTCAGCTGAGGAAACCAAGGCTCTGAGAGGCTGAGGGTCACTTTCTCAGTATCCGGACAGTAATTGGTGGAGCCAGGATTCAATCCCAGCTCTGCCCTTTGCACAGCTGAGGAGTGATCCAAGAGAAACAGAAAACCATTGAACCTCTTCACCTTCTCCAACCTAGCCTGCCCTCCTCCCATTCTTCCCTTGCCCGGAGCCGGAGAATGCTGCAGGGTGGAATGACTCTGTCCAGTCATTTAATTCAAAATTAAAACAAAAAGAGAGCTAGAGCCCCAATGATGTCAAGAAACTCAAACACAGGAAACATTATCTCAGGAACACCCATGATGGTGAAGATGGAAATTGTGCTGGGCCCCTGCTCAGCAGCCAGTGCCAAAAACACCTGCAAAGTGTCCAAGCCCCATGACCAAACTTCCTGTCGGCCACCTTTCTGTGACCAGCACCTGGAGGCCCAAGTCTCCCGAGTGACCAAACGCAGGTGTAAGGAGCAAGATCCCAGCTGTCCTGGTGTTCTCTGGGCCCTGCAAGGAGCTATACTTGCCAGCCAGTCTTGCACACTCACTCCTACCTCCGCCCCTCTTCCTTTGACCTAGCATGTTTGCTTCTGGGACCGTTATCTCAGTCTTCGGGGTTTTACCATGTTTATATTTGTATTCACTTCATTTGATTTTATAACCTTTTTAGGGCCCTGCCTGTGTGCTGTAGTCTGCTGCTTGTTTTCGGATTCCCAGAATTACCAGTTATCTTCTGGGAATCCGCAGTGTGCGCCCTAATAATAGGATTCGGTTGAATCTGAGGCTCCCCGCCTCTAGCTGGGATTGTCTGCATGAATTTTAGCTTTTACTTCTAGCTTTAAAAATAGCTGTCTTGGCTGGGTGCGGTGGCCCACGCCTGTACTCCTAGCACTCTGAGAGGCTGAGGCAGGAGGATCGCTTGAGCCCAGGAGTTTGAGACTGCTGTGAGCTATGGTGATGTCACTGAACTCTAGCCCGGGCAAGTCTCAAAAAAAAAAAAAAAGCTGTTCATGGGATTGGCTTCCTCTAGACTGACATACAGGTATCTCTGCCCTTCTAGAGGTGTGTGTACTGGGGCAATGAGGGGAAAGGGGTCTAGACTTTTCTAAAAGGAAGAGACAATTTGCTCTCTGTCAGGGGGAATGGTTAAAATCCTGGTTCTACCACTTACTGGCTATGTGACCTTGGCTGAGTCCCTTAGTACCTCAGAGCCCCCGATTTCTCATTTGTAAAAGGAGAATAGAAGAAAGGGGATTAAAAGAGATGGCAGAAAAACCAGCAACAGTGGCTACTAAGTAGGATCAATACACCACTGCAGAGCGCATGCACGGTGCGATTTTAGCACTCATTACAGGATCAACTACAGGATGCCCAGGCAATATTTGGGACATACTTAGAGGGAGAAGAAATTATTCATTGCCTATCTGAAATGCAAATATAACTGAGAATTCTGTATTTTTTATTTGCTAGATCTCACAAACCTACTATCAATATGACAATTCCTTAGCCAAAGGCCATAAGAAACATTAAAGTTAAGTGAAGCTCTTCAAAGATATACCTAATTGTAAGCAATTCAAAGAAAACCATCTCATGCTAAAAAGAGAAGACATAAACTTTTTTTTCCACCCTGGAACTCGCACACAAATTGCTTCCTTTCTCAGCAGTGGGCCCTCCTGGAGCGAAGCCATTTCTTTTTATTCTTCATCCTGGTGACACACTTTGCTGCAGGAGGAATATTCTGCCTAAGGAATCTTTGAATGCTCTGCATTCTTGGAATTCTAACAACTTCTTATTTATCCCTTGCAGAGTTGCCCAAATAGGGACACAATCTAGGCTTGTTTGTTTACACAGCTCTAAGGCCAGCTGGTCGGAACCTCCACGGAAGATGCGGACAGTTGTCACAGGGCCACCCCCAGGCAGGAGCATAGGAGCCCAGGGAGGGGACAAGCAGGGACCTTAGGACAGGGCAGCCAAGCCGGAGTCTGCAAAGAAATGCAAGGTGGAGGGTTGGGCAAGCCGTGGAGAGAAAGTGAGAATCTGGTAGCACAGCCATTCAGAGAGGAGAGGGGGCCCGAGGAGATCAGAAACCCGGAGATCAGAAACTGAGGCGGTAAATGCAAAGCAGGCAAGAAAGGAGAGGGAGGCAGCTGTCCAGGAGGACAAGGATTCGAGGTTGTGATCCTCTGCGGGAAATATCTGTCCCACCAGGTACTTCCCAATCAGGCAGAGGAGGCAGCTGATAGGTTACAATTTGCAGGGCTCAGTGCAAAATGAAAATGCCGGGACCCTGTCCAGAAAAGTATATAAAGAATTTCAAGATGGCAGCAGAACATTAAACCACGCAAGGGCCCTTCTGAGCATGAGGCCTTGGGCAACATACGAGCCGCCTGCCAGAGAAGCTGGCCCTGGCCACAGGACTGAGGCTGAGGTGGGGGGTGAGGTACGAGGGTAACAGGGAAAAGCATGAGCCACAGAAGTGCAGGAACTCTGAATCCCAGCCCAGCCACCTCCGACAAACGGCGATCTGCCTCTGTGTTTTGGTTTTTTCATATGAAAAAGGAAACTGATATTACCTCTCTTAACAGATTTAAGAAAATCCGGCAAAGCTTCCAAGAGCCACACAATGGATATCAGAAGACATCAGGCAGGATACAGAGTGGCCCTGCTGGCCATCGGCTGAGGTTCAAATCTGGGCTTCAGCATTTCGAGCTGTGTGTCCTTGGAGTTACCTTCCCTCCCCTACCCCTTCTCTCTCTGCCTACTCCCTCAGCTACAAATAGGGATGCTAACGCCACTATTTACCTCCTACTGCCATGAGTCCTACCTGAGCGGTTACTAGGTGGGAAGCACTTAGCCCCAGCTTGGATACAGCGACCTGTCAGTCCTTCCCCGGCCAGCCACGCCCACACAAGGGGCCACAAGGAGAAAGCAGTTTGTCCCCTACCAGTGGGAGCACATGGGGGCTGGGGGAGGGGGTGGCTTTTGTGCGCCGAGGGCTCCAGGCTAGCGCTCTGCAGAGCACAGTGTTTAATACCGTGGGGCCATATTTCTGCCGTTTGCCCGAAGGCCTGTGTACACACCAGTGTAGACGGTGCCATCTCAGCAGCTCCTGATGGGGCTAGGCTGAGAGGTTGAAATCGGTGTGTTTGTTCCTCCCTCCAACTCCAGCCGGGACACAAGTGTGAGATGGGGTGAGAATGGAAGAGGCAATTGGCTAAGGCACAGCCCCTGAAAATGGGGTCTGAGGTCTACCAGCCCCGTAAATTCTCTCTTGCTACGTGGCGACAATTATAATGATGACAGGTTTTGTTCATGGAGCGTCTGCGTGCTGATCACCGTTCTAGACACGTCACATAAATGATCCTGTGTAATCTTCTGAAGAAGGAACTATTGTGATTCCCATTTTATAGATGAGGAAACTGAGACTTCAAATGGCCCAAGAGTGTGCCCAAGATCACATGGCCAGGGAGCGGTAGAGTGGGGCGGACCGTCCTCGACTCTAAATGACAGTGGTGACCCTGTCAGAGCAGCCACCTACCCCATCTCTTCCTGGGGCAGAAGGGCTGGGGGTTTCAGAACTAAGAGAGGACACATGCCCAGGGCTTGGTGCCTGGCCCAGCATCAGTTCCTCCCAGGGCTGGGCAGCCTTGCTGAGGCTGCCATTAGCCTGAGGCAGTGGGTCACCAGGGCTCTAGGTACCCGCCAACCTAACGGCCTCCCGTCTCATGCTTGATGGGCTATTTGCCTCTAAGGAAAACAGATATCTTTTCAAGAATTCACTTGGTCTCAGAAATGCTCTCTCTCTGCAAACCAGCCCGGGCACCGTGAGTTCTCTGAACTGAGACAGAAATCCAAAACCTCTGCACTCGCAAGGCCTCGTGGAGACACTTCACATTCTCGCCGGCCCTCTCCTTCCCCCGCACAGGACAATGGGGACACTCAGACTGCGGGCAACGCTGCAGGCAGGTAAGACACGGTGGCCCGCGGGGCCTGGCCGAGGGGAGGGCCGGGGGGACCCCACGCACGAGCAGTGTCGTTCTTTGCTCTTCTTAACACTGCACAGCAGCTGTGGTATACAGGTAGGAGAAAGATAGCTGGGGGAGAGAGAGAGAGAGGTGACAGGTGAGCAGCAGCGCAGGCCCAGCCCCTGCCCAGCCCCACGCGGTCAGGACAAGCTCGTTCTCACACCCAGTGCACACACTGGGGCCAAGCTGAGGGGACCACCAGCGTCGCAGGAAAGGGGACCTGGAGCAGGAGGATGACCGCCTTCTCAGTGACAAGGGCCGTGTGGCCGCCCTCCTTGGAAGTCACCCTAACCATCACCCCTAGGATGGGACGGATCTGTGGGCTCCTCAGCTCCCCTCCCAAATTGCTGGAGTTAAGGTCCCACCCCGCCCCCAACACACACACAGCTTGGGTTGCGTCCCCACACCCCCCACGGCAGAGTGGGTGACCTGCTTTTAGCCCCCCGCCCTCCCCTCCTCCACAGGAAAGAGGTTTCCAGAGCTGCCAGTCAGCCATAACAAAAGCAAATCTTCCACCCGGGTTCAGTATTTTACTGGAGGATTCTGTTCCCATGGCAACCAAGCCTCCAGGGCCTCAGCAGTGATCTGTTATCTGACAAGGGGAACGAGGGAGAGGCTGCCGGGGAGCAGCTGGGCAGAGGCTGACAGCGCCCGCCCTGTGCATCAAAGGAAGGGACTCTTTGGCTCGCAGACAGGGGACCTAACGACCCCCCTGCCTGGGATGCTCTCTGGGGACTCGATGTCTCTCTTCGCATACCCTAGTCGGCAAAAGCAGGCACTGTCCCAGAGCTGCCAGTCTCCTGCTCTGTTCTCTGTCCCCTCCCACTTCCCTGCAGGTCCCCCCAGGGCCCCACTCACGCTGGAAGGCACTGCCAAGCCCTGTGGACAACACACTAAGCTGAACAGGTGACTGAGCTGAGCCTTGGCTGCCCAAAGACAACAGTAGACAAAAAGCAATGAAAGCGTGTTAGGACCAGTTCGCGTGGGTTTCAGGCTGGTTGACTGGGGTCAGTGGTTCTCAATTTCGACTCCCTCCCGAGGCATGTTGGGCAATGTCTCTAGACATTTTTGACCGGGGCAGGCGGAGGGCAGGGAGAGGGCTGCAGGTCCTGGCATCTAGTGGGTAAAGGCCAGCGATGCTCTTAAACATCCCACAGGCACAGGACAACCCCATCACACCACCAGCACCAAAGAATTATCTGGCCCAAAGTGCCACAGTCTCAGCAGTTCATGAACTGCGGTCTCTTTAAATTTAAAAAAAAAAAAAAAAGTCATAAGAAATCAGCCATCCATCATGAAAGGTGGCCTATTTGTAGAAAGAGTCTTTTTAAAATAAAAAGTGCTAGAGAATCTTTGCAAAGATCCCACCCCACAGGCCCTGCCGCGTGGATTAAGTTTTAAATTTGAAGTTGATTCAAGGGTTTTGCGCCTGGGCCCTGTCATCTTCTCAGGGTCTAGGAACTGGCTGAAACCGTAGGCAAAATGTCTGTCTGTGCCTCTTCCAGTGGAGTGGGTGCATAACCTTCATCAGATTTTCAAAAGAGGAAATGACTCAGAAAAGTCTGAAAACCAGCGATCTCGATCCTATCTGCTCTGCCCTGCACCCTGAGTTCTCTCGTCCCTCTCCACTTGTGATCTCTCTTTCCCAGGACCCTAGGACCCTTGCCGTGGCCTCACCTCTCCCTTGGACCTGATTCCACAGAGCCATAGTCCTCCTCTCTTTGGCATCTCAAAGGGGAGATATCGTTCCCCTAACAGACATGAACAGACACCTTCCTGGCCTCAGGACGTGACCTAGGCAAAGTGTGCGGCAGAGACGTACCTGGTTTACCTTAACTTCATTCGGATCGGTCACTCGGTCCAGGCCATAATCCAGCACGTTGTGCATTCCTGGCTGAACGGAATAATAATAATAAAAAAAAAAAGCATAAGGATCACTATAGAGTAAGTCTCCGGTTTCTGATTAAATTTGTATCTTGGCCAAGCTGCCAATTCTGAGATTGAGCCAAGAAGGTCTTGTGGCCTATCCTGCAGGGAGCCATGAGGGTGTGTAAACCGTCCAGGTGAGCTGGTGAGCTTCACGGGAGCTGCTCTGCACCTATAGCCTCCCCAGAACATAGTGAGATGGATAAATGGATGCATGGGTGGTAGGGTAGGTGGATGGACAGATGGATGGCATCCCCAGCATCATAGTGGAATGAATGAATGGATGGATGGATAGATGGGTAGATGAATGGACAGATGGATGGATGGGTAGATGAATGGATGGACAGATGGGTAGTAAGGTAGATGGATGGACAGATGGATGGCATTCCCAGCATCATAGTGGGATGGAGGGATGATTGGATGGATGGGGGGATGTGTAGGTGGGTGATGGGTGGGTGGATGGATAGATTGTAACACTCAAGCCCGTAAAGAGTTGACTGGGACTAATGCATGGGACTCCTGACTCTTCCCACAGTGCTCCTTCCCCACACTCTGTAGTTTCTGTCTCAGGATGGATGGGGAAAGAGACGTAGCAGAGCAGTGCTTTGGGAGAGTCAGGCACCTCTAGGTTCCAATCCCGGTTCTGCAGCTTCCCAGCTATGCAGAAGATCTGAGAAACCACCTCTCTCTGCTCTCCCTGACCCATCCACGAAACAGATGACGCCTCCTACCTGGCAGGTTCTTGTGAATATTTAACAAGATAGGGTGTGAAGCTCCCAGCAGAAGGCAGCTATTACTGAGCCAGGGGTTGCATTCATTTTAAGATCACGTATGTACAGGTGTGGCCCAAAGCTGGGTCTGCAATCGTTGTCAGCTCCCTTTTCCATCGGGTCAGCCAACCCTCCAGAAAATCTTTCTTGCCCTCTCTCAACTGCTTGACTCCATGTGACCAATGATTTGAGCCTTTCACTTCCCTCTGTGCAGGTTTGGTGCCAGCATCCACCTGTGCTCAGCACCTGTGGCCCACCAGGCTGACTACACGGAGGCAGAGAGTTGGGAAGTGACAGGGTGCTGGTCCTCATGAAGAGCAGACACATTTTTAGCTCAGAGGTAGGGTCACCAGATAAAATATAGAACGTCCAGTTAACTTAAGATAAACAGCATATGATTTCTGGCTCAATATTCTTCTGCTTATTGTATATTCATACTAAAATATATAAAATATATTTGAATACAAAGCATATCTTTTATAAGAATTATTTGTTGCTTAGCTGAAATGCAAATTTAAGCAGGCACCCTGTATTTTATTTGCTAAATCTAGCAACCTAGCTCAGTGGGCTCCCATGGAGGTGAACATTGGGCACACGGCCTAGGCAGGGAAGAGAAAGTGGATGGCAACAGAAAGTGGGTGGGGAGGAGGACAGGGAAAGGGAGAGCCCATCATTACCCTAGTCACAGGTGGCCCTCAATCAACAAGTCCTTACGAGGCACTTCCTGTGTGCCGGACACTGTGCTCAGCCCTGGGGAGCCGAGGCCAGCATGCCCTGAGACCACTGCTGTTGAGACGCCCCCTGCAGGCACGTGGAGGCACTGCCAGCCTCGTGGGGGAGGCAGCCACTCAGCAATTAGTCACACAAAGGATAAATTACAGGTGCCCTGAAGGGACAACACACAGGTCCAAGCCAGCCCTCCATGGATCTAACCTAGCATGGGAAGGGGCAGTGCCTTTGTCTACAGCGGGCTCCCCCCAGCGAAGCTGAAGACAGACTTCACACACACACCGTGACACTCCCACACACACACATACACACGCATGCTCACATATATGCACTCCAACCCACTGACACACACACATGGCCCACACCCCAGCGCCCCACGACCGCTATCTGCTGCTCTTCTGCAGGCATTCACTGGGGCCCCCACAGCTTCGGTGTGGCTGTCTGCTCCAGTCTTGAGTCAGTTACCCAGCTCCTTGCTCTGAACTCGCCCCATGCTCGGACATAGATTTGGCTGCCCTGGCACTCAACGGTGCACCTGTCAGTCACCAAGATTGACACCGGGGTGTCCTCAGCTGCCCAGACCACGTGGCCTTGGACTCTCAGACCTGTCGCTACCCACTGGGCTTTATTACTCTGCGTGCCTGCCCGGTTCCAGGCCCGTGACCTCTGGCTTTCCCCACCAGCCCTAGGGAACAGCTAGGCACATTCCTCCTGCCTGCCCACTGCCCGGGCTGTTGCCCTGTCCTGGCATCCCTGTGGGCAGAGGCCCCGGGAGTCTCAGTGGTTCCTAATCAAGCTGGGGTCCCATCCCCGCTGCTTTGTCTTCAGAACTCCCCCAGGGGCTGCCTTCTGCCTCTGCTGGTTTGGGAGGCTTTCAAGCCCCATTTATTCATTCATTCATCCATGCACCATGTAGTGTACAGTCTTTGACCCACTGTGATAGTCACCAGAGCCAGTTACTGATGCAGTTTCTGTGCTTGAATGAAGGCAACCCAGAGCTGACTGTCAGCGCACAGGAAATGAGGGCAGCCTCGCTGCCTGCCGAGTGTTGCCGGCAGATACGAGGCTCAAAAAAGCTTTCTGCTCCTGGTGCCACACGCAGGAAGCCCTCCAAGGGACATGCAAGCTTCCCCTCTGCAACCAGAGGAACTGCGACCACCAGGGCATGACGCCTCAACAGTGTCCCTTGGGTGTAAGTCAAAGAGGCAATTTGCAAAATGCCGCACCATTTAGGTTAGGAAGGGACCTTCTGTACTCATGACAACTGGTGACATTGCAGGAATCGGCATCCCGAGCAGGGCCAGGGTGGAGCCGACAGACATTTCTTGGTGACACTCTACCATGTCCCTCCTGCCCCTTCTCTAGTTCTGATGCGCTTCTCTCATTTTCACTCTTGTCCCTGTAGGATCAGACCCTTTTGATACATGAGACAGAAAACGATAAGAAAAACACTAACCTGGTTGATAAAACATAACAGGGGAAAGAAAGAGAGAGAAATGAAGCTGAAAAGGGGAAACAATTTTACGTTAAAGGGTTTAAGAAGTCTGCTCCAGGCAGATCCTGGCTCGATTGTCACCCTCCACAGAGAGAGAGGTGTTCCCTGACCCTCCACCTGACACAGGGCCCTGCCACCTACAAGCTCCCATGGCATTCTGTGCATGACTCATTCATGGTGTAATAAATAGTTTTAGTCTTCATCTCTCTACTGGACTGTAGAAAGAAAGCTCCTTCTTGTAATACAGACATCCCTGTTGCTTGGCATAGACTGGCCATATTCACAAAATATATGTTAAATTTCTAAAAATTTGGACCAGAGTATAACGGGGGATCCATCCTGTTTTTATGTTGTAAAATTACATGTCAGACCATTTTCCTAGGTCATGAATGGCTCTGAAAATATTTTACTAGCGTCACGACGTTCTATCATATTAGATATGCTTCAATTTATTTTGCCATTTTCCATTCTTGGACATCCAGCCCCGTCTCAACAGGAAATGGAGGGCAGAGAGCTCCTTCCCTGGCAAGTGTCTGCCGAAACAAGAGCCGTTTAGCTTAATATTCAGACAAATGACCGCTTGATTTAGAGCACACACCGCCAGAAAGCAGCCTTTGTCCACAAAACCAGGCCTGAGCAACGCACTATGTCCTCGGGAGGCATGAAGTCACAGATGGCGCGGCAAAGGTGCGGGGAAGGCCCCCGAAATGACTGTCTAAAGGAGCTGCTTCTCCTTTTGTTCATTTACAAAACTAACTGTTGTCTGCATCGTGCTCAGATCTGCACTTCGTTCCACCTGGGTGATCATTTTCCTCCGTCACAGGATGCTGAGTCACAGGAGGCATCTGAGCTCCGGATGGGAATTCGGGTCACATCCCTCCACGACCACCACCCATGTCTGATCTTGGCCTCTGCCCGCGATGACATCCCTGACACAGTATCTGTCGGACACTCCTTCCTGGCTCTGTAAATCGATTCCCACTCCCTCGCTGAGCCCCTCCCACACTTGGGTCTTGTCCCTGGAAGAGTGCTGCTCACCTGCGTCACTGTCACTGCAATTCGCATCCTGAGCTCCTTGAGCTAAGAGAGAGACCACATGTGGGTGCTCCTTGCACAGCAACAGCAAATCGGGCTTTGCCATCAGACAGATGTGGCTTCCTCGCCCAGCCCTGAACAGGCTACAGAACCTCTCCGAGCCTCGATTTCCCCACATGAATAACAGGCACGGTAACAGTCCCTACTTCACAGCACCGCTGTCAGGTGCGCTGAGACCTTAACACAGGCCCGCGGCAGTTCGCGATGCCTCCCAGCTGTTATTTCATGCCCAGCTCCTGACCCCTCACCTGGCACAGAGTCTGGGGCCAGTGAGGCTTCATGGATCAGCGAACGGACAAATGAACAAGTGAACGAGTCAGTACAGTGACAACAGGCTGTGTCGCACCAACCTACAACAGTTGGGTGCAGTCAGTCCATGGAGCGGCCATTAGGCACTGCACGGAGCCAAATGCTGTTTGCCTCGGCTGGCTCTCTTCCCACTAAACTGGCAGACTGTTCAAGTCTCCTGGAGACCGTCTGACAGGCTGTGCGCTCCTGAGCTCCCGGCCCGTCAGTTAGATTGCTCCATTTCTAGGCTGAGATGCCCTCCAGACAGAACGCTGTCTACCCTGCCCGGCCAACGAGAGACAAGGAGTGTTCTAAGAAAGTTGGAGAGAGCAGGGCCCGACGCAGTCATGCCGGATCTGACTACAGCCTGGTTTTGACTTAGGGAGCAGCTATGCGAGAGATTAGACGCGAAGAACAGTTTTGTGTTCTAGGAGTTTTAGGGCTACTCCAAGTCCATCGAAGCCTCATCCTGAACTTGGGACCCCAGGGCTGTGAAAGAGGGACCAGGCACGTTTAGACCCAGGCATATCTTTGAGCAGCAGTGACCCCGGCAAGGTTCTAGTGGCCAAGGAGGTTACAGAAGGACTGAGCTGTGTGAGACACCACGTGACATCTCATGAGAGGAGAAGGGCACAGGGGCTGAGAGGGAGGGTTCACGGTCAGCGTGGTGTGGGCTCAGACCCTCTGGCACGTATTAGCTGCGTAACTGTGGGCACATTAGCAACATCCCTGAGCCTATACTTGCTCATCAGTAAAATGGGAATAGTAACACTGCCTTCCACACAGGGCTGCAAAGACTAAATAAGACAGCGAGTGCAGAACGTCTAGCACAGCGCCCAGCATGAGTTCTCAACCCAGGTCTGCTGTGATGATGATGATGGAGATCATGACAACAGCAACAACGGCAACGGAAGTATTGGAGGTGGTGGAGAAAGTTCGGGAAATGAGAGAAGTGGTAGAGGTAGGGGCGGGGTAAGGGAGGTGATGGAGGGGGAGGTGAGATGATGGTCGTGGCAGTGGAGATGGGGAGGAGAGGATGATAGGCAAAGCGGGAGATGCCATAGAGACACGTTGTCACTGTTGTCATCTTTATGCACTTCCACATTATGCAGTAAAGAGTCACTTAGCCAGTTGCCTGGTGGGGGCTGAGAGATTGCCCCAGGAGTACTGGGGGGAACTCAGATGATCTGTGTTACATCTTCTTCCCTTTAGACCTCTTGGTTGCCAGGACAGGGGGGAGGACAGAGGCCCTGGCTGGATCGTGTGCATAGCCAGCGATGTTGCTTTGCAGGGAACGCAGTCACAGGGACATTCCCACACCACAGAGTCTCTGCACAGCATAATGGGGAAGCCATTCTCCACCTTGTCAGGAGCAGGCTTCCCTCAGTCATGCTGCCACTACTGGGCAGCAGGGCATCTGGCCAAATATGGCATATCCACCATTTTCCCTTATCTTCACCCAGGTGCTTCTTCCAGAACACATGAACCACGTGCAGCCCCCTTCTCCTACAAAGATCTCACTCCTAAGCTACCAGCAGGGAGGTGTGTGCCTGTGTCCAGGGCCCTGTGCTCTGTCACCCAGCCCCCACGACCCTGGGTCAGGGATCTGCAAACTGGTTTCCCCAGAGAAAGAACCCTAAAGCAAAGAAAAACCAAACGAGCTACTTGGGGGTCAACCCCAGGACCTTAACCTCAGCAACACAGCATCCAAACCCACGCCCTGACAGAGGGAGCCCCTTACAAGGATCTGTTTTGAATGCAGGAAGAAAATAAGCAAAACAGCCCAGGCTTGAAGTTCATAAATCTGCAAACTTTGCAACCACGCCCCACCCAGCTCACATCCTGGTTCTCAGGATTTCGGGCATGTGGCAGGCAGGGGTAACTAAAGGAAGAGGAGGAAGAATATTTACTTTGAACTCTTCAGTTTCCAGACTCTTTCACATCTCCAACCTCCCATGAGCCATAGGCATCCTACAGGCCTGACGCAGGAGGAAACTGAGGCAGCAGAGTCAGCCCCAGTGGGTGGCGGTCAGAGCCTGCTCCTCTGTGCTGGGAGCTGAGGCTACCATTCCCCAGTGATAATTGAGGACCAGTCACATCAGCTGTGACTGTGGAAGTCCCAAAGCCAGAGCCACAGTGGGCTGCAAGCAGTGAGAAGCTGAGCACACACTTATTCCTTCTCTCCTCCCAGCTCAGCTGCTGCGACTGAGGCTAGGAGGGGAGAGGAGAGGGAACAGGACGCACACAGGACAGCTTTGCACATAGCTGTGCAGTTTCCGTTCTCACAACATCCTACTTTTCTGCTTTGGAGCCTACATTCTAGCTTTTCTTCTTATATTCCTTTCCCAAAGGATAGTATGCTGGCCAAAAAAAAAAAAAAAAATTAAAAAAGAAGTCCCTTAAAAACTTTCCCTGCTTGTAAAATTAAAATAAAAAAAAGAAATAAAAAAGAAGGCAAATTAACTAATTAAAAGAAAAAAAATAAAAAATAAAACAAAAAAAATAAAAATAAAAAAGAAGTCCCAGCGCTCATAAAAGACAATTCCATCCAGGTCTCTCCTTCCCTAACAGCAACAGGAGGGCTGGGGAGCAGACCCTATCCAGACCCAGACAGCGCGTGTCCGCTTCCTGCCAAGAGTCACCTGGACACTAACCCCACACCCAGGGGCTCCTCCTGCCGAGCCGATTCCAGGCCGGGAGCCAGAGGCATTGGCAGCAGGGACGAGGAGCGCAGGAGGAGACAGAGGCCCAGGGAGGAGGATACTCACAGGGCATCGGTGCACCAGCCAATACGCCTTCTCCTGGCAGTCCAGGGCGTACCTGTCGGCCTTGTTCCGCTCCTTCCCAGCCCTGAAAAGCCAAAAGCCACGTGTAAGGCCTCCAAGACTGGGCGACTTTGATTGGTGATGGCCCCATTCCTGATGACCTAGCCCACTCCTCCCCACCTGCCCACATAATTCACGTGCACCGTGGCGACAGCAAACAGCACCACGCACTGTGCCAGGTACCGCTCTGACTACTGGTACACAGGCCAACTCCTTTAACCCAATTTAATCCTCCCAGAGACAGTTTCTCACTTCACGCTCAGGGACAAAGAGGGGCCCCGCCTGCCCTGCCAGGGCCACCCCGTCTCCAGTGGCAGAAGCGCGCCCTGCGTTGCAAGGAGGTCCTGCCAGCACGGCTGGTCCTAGGACCAACTCAGCCTCGCCAGCTTCTCCTCCGGAGCCAGCACAGGTGACCATCTGGGCCGACAGGTGACCACCCAGCTTGTTAGCTTTCCCTGCCTTGGCCAACATCGCAGTGAAGTCTGGACTGGCAGGCAGGCAGCCCTCGGGGTGACCGCCATGGGGCAGTGCTGGCCTTGGGCGCCCTCCTTCCTCCCTCCCTGTCATTCTATTGTTACACCGCGGAGTTCGTGCCATGTCGGGCCTCTTTCTGAGCCCGACTTATCGTTATAACACTGGAAAAGGTTATTTATTTTCCCTCTTATCTCCCAGCCTCCTCCTCTCTCGTTATGGATGAGAAACGCTGCCGGGCGCCCCTCCTCCGGGAGCGAGGTCACGCGAACGATCGCTCCACGGCCCACCCCGTCCCATTGCCACGGCGACCCGTGCTCATGTCACTTGTTTTCCCAGGCAGCGTGGGATGACGCAGGTGCCCTCTGCGTGACAGAGCTGGCGGGTTTATCTGCCCCTTAATGTGCTGTGAATCACAGAATAACACCCAGGGAGCCAGATGGGGGAGCAGCGCCAGTCCAGCGCCGTGCTTTGCCAGCCTCCTCTGGAAATTAAATATAAATGCCGTCGCTTGAACTTCCCTTTGCCAGCCGAACCGGATTTGCCACCGGCCCACGTCCTCAGGAGGATGGCCGGGATCTGCCTGGGGCAGACAGGAGTCACGGTGGACAGCCACGCACGGAGTCCACCTCTAATTTTCCCTAAAGGTCCTCTCTGCCTTTGCTCCTCTGCTTTTCTGTCATAGACACTATCCCAGGACAGAGATGATCAATGGCATCCAAGAGAGCCAGTAAACTAGGAATCACTTTAGTTTGTCATATTATGAATTTTTTTTTTTTTAGCAGCAGCATTTGCGTAATCACTCATTCATCCATGTATTTATGGATCTTCTACTACATTCCAAGCCCCGAGAGTCTGCTGGCGAACCACACAGACATAGTCCTTGCCTGTCAGTAGATTTTGGTCTAAACATTATACAAATAGTCAAAAAAAAATTGATATAGTATTGCAAACTGCGTTATGTGCTATCAGGAAACATTCAGGGTCCTATAATGTAGAATCAGGGATGTTCTCTGTAGTAAATTTTTTTTTTTTTTTTGAGACAGAATCTCACTTTGTTGCCCAGGCTAGAGTGAGTGCCATGGCATCAGCCTAGCTCACAGCAACCCTCAAACTCCTCAAGCGATCCTACTGCCTCAGCCTCCCGAGTAGCTGGGACTACAGGCATGCACCACCATGGCCGGTTAATTTTTTGTATATATATATATTTTTTAGTTGGTCAATTAATTTCTTCCTATTTTTAGTAGAGACGGGGTCTCACTCAGGCTGGTTTCGAACTCCTGACCTTGAGCAATCCGCCCGCCTCGGCCTCCCAGAGTGCTAGGATTACAGGCGTGAGCCACCATGCCCGGCCTGTAGAAATTTTTAAATATCGTTATAATTCTTGGACACTCCCTCCATGGACAGAGGGTCTATGTCCCCTCCCGCTGAAGCAGGTGGGGTTTTGTGACGCTTTCGCCCAACATGGGATATCAGACGTGGCGCTGTGTAATTTCTGAGGCTGGGCCATAAAAGGTGGGGCAGCTGTCACCCTCCTCACTGGACTATGTGCTCCTGAAGCCTCCAACCACCGTCACCACGCTGTGAGGAAGCTCAAGCTACACCACGGTGGGGGTGTTGGGGAGGGCAGGAGCTACAAGAGGAGAGCAAGGACTGCCAGCTGCCCCGGCTGCCCCAGGCCCCCAGCTCCAGCCCTCTGACTGCAGCTGCGCAAGAGATTCTGAGTCACAGCTGCCCAGCCATGTCCTTCCTGAACTCCTGACCTCTGGAAATAGTGACAGGTAATAAAATAATTGTTGCTGATTTGGGCCACTGAGTTTAGGATGATCTGAGTGTAGTAACAGCTCATCAGGAAAGCCTCTTTGAGGAAGTGACATTGGACTTGAACATTCTCTCTGCTAGCTGAGAGAAGGTGATCCTATTTGTGTCAAAACATGGGGCAGATTGGGAGCAGAGAGGCCAGTTAGGAGGCTACTGCCACGGTCCGGGTGACAGCGGGTTGGTGTGACCAGGGCGGGGGAAAAACGGAGGCAGACAGGAGTCATACTGAGTGGAAGGGACTTTGCCAGAGGCAGCAACAGGACCGGATGACTGGGCATTGGACACCGCTGGGGACAGAGGTGCATGGTGGCTCCTTGTACTGGCGTGGGTAACCATGGGGGAAGAGGCTGGAGAGCGAGGGAAACACACACTCGCATGTGGACAAGTGAAGTTGCAGGCGTGACATCAACATGAAACCTGAGTAGGCTGCTGACTGCCGAGTCCAGAACTCAGAAGAAAGGGCTCAGCATCACAACATGACCCCCTCATGGGCCGACCTACATGGCCAGCCTAGTTTTGTGAGACCCTAAATCTGAAATCAGAGAGAGACTTGGAGTTAAGCCTTGGAAAGCCAGCATCTCGGAAGGAGAGAACCTCTTAGGAACCGCTCATCCCAAGGCACCTAGAAGGGAATGGAGGAGATGAATGTCCCAGCAGGACACACGCAAGTCTAGACCCTCCAGGATCCAGACCCATCAGGGAGAGTGAGGCTGGGCCAGTGGGATCACTGGTGATCACTGGCGCTGGTCACCAGATATCCCTGGCTTCCCGCTTCTTGGGCACATGGTAGGACTGTAGGTCCCCACCCACTGCCTCTGAAGGTGGGCGTAACCATATGACCTGCTTGACGAATTACGAGCACAAGTGACAGGTGTCTCTCTGACCCGCACAGGCTCTCCCTCCCCCTGCTGTAGCGGTGGCCAGAGCCCCGATGGTGCTGCTTTTTCAGCGTGGGTCCCGGAGTGGGGAAAGAGTGTCAGGACACAGAGCACAAGCAGGAAATGAACCTTGTGCTTTCCCGCCCCTGAGAGTTGGGGGCTGTTCATTACGATAGCCTAACCTCACCCTGACAGAGACACTCCCCCCACCACTCACTGTCCCCCACATTTCCGTCTGGCTCTCACTGGCAAGGCAGAGCCCTCGAGGGGACATTCAGCTCCGGTTCTGATGTGGATGACGGGCAAATGCAAGCGGTGGGTGGTTTTAACGTGCAAATCTGCTTACTGTATTTCCCTCCCCTATTTAAAAATCTTCCTGTGGCTCCCTGAGGCCCTCAGCACAAAGCCTTCTCAGGATCTGCTCTTGCTAACACCTCCAGTTAACACCTTGCTAACCTCTGCCAGTTCCACGCTTTGCACTCTCTGCTGTGGCCACAGGGACTGCTTGCAGCGGGCACTGTCCTCGCTCCCGGCTCAGGTTCTGTCTGCTTAGAACACCCTTTCTCCTGCCCCACCTCTCCTCTCCATCCATCCACCACCCCATCCCTCACCTGGACATCCCCGTGCAGCCGCCAAGTTCAATGCCTTCTGCAACTCCTCATGTCACGGCAGCATCACGACCTGTTCACACATCTGCCTGACCCATGAGACTGTTTCTTTTTTATTTCCTGTGCCCAGCCCAGTGTTTGGCACATACACACCCAAGAAAGGTTTATTTTAGCAAAAGGAAACAAAGAAGGGAGGGTACCAGAGAACGAGAGTGATAGTCGTTCACTTACTTGTACTGCTCCTTGGCCTGCATAATGACGAAGTCCCACTTGTAGTTCATTTTTTGGTTCAAGAAATTGTAATTTTCCTACGGAAGGAGAATAAAATAAGATCAGTGGGCCCCAACGCATAGGCCACATGCTGCAGGGCACAAAGCCCTGAGTCATCGAGGGCACACCCGGCTCATGGCAACTGCAGACCCAGCCCAGCAGTGGGCCCCACTCAAGGAGCAGCACTGAATCCTCAAACAGCTTTCACAATACGTCTTACTTTTCTTGATTTTGCTTGTTTTAAATAAATGTATCACAAATCCGATCAGGAAGAGAGGATTGGGGATGAGGAAGAATGTGGAAATTCAATATTCAACAACAGAGCATCACAAACCCACAAAGATAAGCCCTAACGCTGACGTGATGCTCTGGCTCTTCAAAAACATGCCTGTGAAGAAGAAAAACACAGCAAGATTGCTGCCCTCTGCCCAGAAATGCTAGCCTTTTGAGGGTTGGGGTGTGTTCTTTGGGAAACCTGATTTACCCAGCCTAAAACAAAAGTTTGAACAGTGCTATTGTTTTCCCATCATAAGGTCAAGTTCAAATCTGTTAACCAAGCGTGGACCATTATTATGTACATTGAGTCATATTGTTTTGGGACAGCAAAAGGAGGGGGGTGACCACTGTGCACCCCAGTAGCCACTGAGGCAAGCGCTTAAATTATAGCAGGAGAAACTCAAGTTAGACATGGGGAAGAGTTTACTGCCTCGAGCTGCTTCTAATAAATAAGTGGGTGGGTGGATGGGAAAGATGCAGATGATGTAGTTAGGTGGGGAAGAGGGAAAAATAGCTCAAGACTATATTCCATTCAGCTATAACAACCTCTGCTTGAAAACACCCCTGTACCTTTTCATATTCTTCCAAAATCCCTTTCTTCTTGATATTTCGCTTGGCCAGGTAGATGGCTGGAAAAGAAAGCAGTGGCATTTCCATTGTCATCACATTACAACGCCCGATCTGCAGCCTCCCTGTGCTTGGAGCCCCTGTGCTCAGAGGGGTGGGGAGAACACCCAGCACCCCCGGTCCTTTCCCCCACGAACACGCCCAGCGCAGATGTGAGCTGACATAAAGGTCACGACGACAGCAAGACAAATGTCACCGAAATGCAGCAAGCAAATAAGCAGCATGTTAAGCAATACCGAAGGCATAGGTTGGGGGGCGGGGGCGGTACTTACCATAATCTGTATCTTCAGCCGGCCACTGCTGCGTGGGCCAGAAGTACGGCGTCTGCAAAAGAAATCCGGGAAACTGCGCTTTAATACTGGGTTGTGACTCCATGGACCACCCCCACCCTGCCAGCCCTATGACTAAAGAAATAAAACTATTCTAGTCCCCTCCTCTATTTCTGGAGTCCTGATCTATGAAGATATGAAGCCAACCAATTATATATTTTTTTCTTTTCCAAGACGGGGGTCTCACTCTGTCACCCAGGCTGGAGGGCAGTGGTGTGACCATGGCTCACTGCAGCCTCCAACGCCTGGTCTCAAGCCTCCTTTCACGTGAGATCAACCCCACAGTGGCACCCAAGGCCAAGACTCACCTGAAAGCGGTAGAGGCTGTTGTCAGGCTTGAGAATGAGGTTCTTGGGGTCTTGCAGGGGGTAAATGTAGCCGTACTTGACAATGAAGTTGCCCAAGTTCTGTGCCTCTGGGGAGAAGCGGTTCAGAAGTGGACGTCAAAGCAGGGCCAAGGGCAGAAGCTCAGTGTCTTGTGCCCACACAGCACCCCAAACTCAGGGAGAGGTGCCCCATCCTAACAGCGCTGCATCTGGGGAGTGAGGGCAGCGGCTCCTGAACTTGGCTGTGGACAAGCATCAGCCGGGGCGAGTGCCAGAAGGAAGACTTCCGTTGCACCAGCAACGATGGCTCAGCAAGTCTGGATGGGAGCCAGTGAAGCCGAATGCTAACAGGTCCCACAGGTGGCCTGCTGCACATGGTTTTGGGGTGACAGTTGAGGAAGCCCTGGAGAAGCTTCTCTAATCCCTGTGGGCCTGGGAAATGTCACAGGGTCAACTTCTACCCCAAGCCTCCTTTCTGCCTGCACCCCACGCCCAGGTCCCTCCTCTCCTTCCCACTGTGCTTGAATTCCAACCCCCCTCGGTGTATTTGGAAGCACAGCCTTGTTTCTGAATTTGCTTCGATTAAAGGAAAACGTTCCTGGTTCTGTCTCAGAAGCTCCCACGAAAGCAGGTCTCTCTCCATCCTCTGGAGGGGACCCTGTCCCTCCAGGCCTGCAGGGATCCCCTTCCCAGGGACACAACCTGCATCCCACCCAGAGCTCGGCCTCCGTCCCAGGTGTGGGAAGACTTCCTCTCTGGCCCTCCCTCTTCATGTGGGAGGCTGAAGCCATGACCCCCGATGTCCCCTCTGTGCCCCTCCATGTCCCCTCCATTCCACCCCGACACCATCGCTCATGCCAGTCTCCCTCCAGGGAGATCCTCGGAGCTTCCGTCACCGTTTCACAAGCATCAGTCACATCTTTCCAGAGCAGGTGTACACAGCACCCCTCCAGCACGTCTTTCTCAACTAGGTCCTCCCCGATTACCCCTGATATTTACATGCTCTCGATAATTTGTATAAAATAACCCTTTTGTCCCCAAATTCTCCTGCCCTTGCTTTTGATTCTGGTGGTTTTATGCATGAAAGCTGTGCCTCTCCAATTAAAATGTGAATTTCTCAGTGAGGCAGGCTGAGCGTCTATTCAGTCCCTCCCATGGCGCTGTACACACAGCCGCCCTCGGTGACAGCGCGGGACGGGCTCTCACCCAGGTTGGAGATCCAGAGCCGCTCCACGATCCACTGCAGAACATCACTTCCTGCAACACAGAGAAGTCTTTGATCGTTGTCATGGCTCCTGACACAGCCCCAGGCCTCCCACTGTGCCTGCCTGGTGTCCTCCCTGCTCAGCTGTGATCTTGTCCCTCTTCTGCCCAAAACCTCCAGGGACGCCCCGTCGACAGCCATTATGTTCAGTTCCAACTCTGCAGCCTGAGATTCGGGCCGTCCAGGCTCCCGCTCCGGCAGGTCTGCGGCTTTCCCGCCCCTGCGCACAGCCGGTCTCCACTTCCCTGGTTGTGCTCATTATCTTCCACGTCACAGTAATTTGTGTGTGGACTGTCATTCATCAACGAGACAGTAAACAGACGGAGTCTGAACACTGAAAACAAAACCAGACCCGAGGCCAGCTGTCTGTGGGCTCTGGCTGGAGCTTGGACACGTGGGAGCGAAACAGAGCCAGGCAGGGGAGGAGCAGGAGAGTCCGAGGGCGGGGGCGGCTCCCACCCCCTAGGCGCCAGGCAAAACTCCTGGGAGTCGGAAAATCCTCATTGTAAAGATGCTTCTGTCTAAATAGGAGGACGGGACCTATTTTAGTAACACTTTGTAGGTTGATTTATAACTTTGGACGATGGAATAATGTGGGTACCATTTGTGCTCTTGCCCAGGCCCTGCAAATCTTAGAGGCTGGCCTGAGAATGACAAAGAGTGAGGCTGGCGTGAAAGAAAGAGGGAAGGCAGGCAGGGCCAAGGTCAGGAGAGAGCCAGCACCCCTCCAAACCTCCTGCAAGGATTCAGGTTATCTAAAGGCCAAGACAAGCCACGTTCCACCAACAAGTCCAGAGCTGCTGCAGGACCCCACGGCAGCTGGGAGCCCCCTCCTCCACCCGGGCCCTCTGGCCTCATAAGCAGATGTGCCTTGCAGGAGAAGAGTAGCAGCATCTCAGAAGAAAGACACGGTGCCCCTGAGCCAAGCACCCCAACTCAGATGCCATCTTGCTAAACGCCAGCGACCACATTTTCTAGCAACTTCGGCCGGCTTTCTGAAGGCCAAGCTGGGCCCTGCCTGCAGAACTGGCCCACAATGCACGCCAGGGAAGGGGGTCAGGGCTTGAGACCCCACTGCCTGTGTCCTTACGGCCAGACAGTAGAAAATGATCCTTCCTTCCCTGTAGGTAATGTAGGGACATTTCTTCTGGTGCCCTCCAGGGAGGGCTCCCATGGCCCCCTCACACACTCTCGGCCTAAGTACCCACCCACAGCTATGGCTGCGTGTGGACAACCTATAAGTCCTCCCTTCATGTCCCACACCCTGGGGCACAAACGTCCAGCCGTTGTCTCTGTAAGCGCCCACATGCACACAGTATTGCTTTCAGTGGGTTCCCCTTCTGCTGCTCTTAGCGCAATTCACCCCTGGCTGGCTGCTCAGAGGCAGAATTCTTCATCTAAAATCCTACTTAAAATCCTAGGACTGGGTACTGAGACTTTCCATGCCAAGTCTCTCTTCAAACGATACCCAGCGGCGTGTGGACAGAGAGACAGACCCGGACAGACGCCAGACTGATCAGCTCTCTCCACCAAGGAGCCCAGGGCTTTCTCATCCACTCGACCGCTTCCCGAAATAGACTAAATGAGATTACGGCGCCACCAGCAACTGCCCCACGTGGTCTGTGCTGACAGCAAGGCGGGCTGCTCGGGCTCCCACATCAGCCACCTTTAACTCCAGGAAGCCCTGGGTCCCCTGCCATCCGAGACCTTGGTTGGCGATTTGCTTTTATCGGTGCTTATGTTGCAGAACCAGTGCGTCTCCCTGTGTTCTGTTTCTACAGCAGCTGGAATTCAGCCGTGCAGGAGAAATAAGGGGAAACATGGCAGGCTAGGCGGCCCGCCCAAACCCAGGAACCAAGTGCACTCCTGTGCAAGGAAGGAAAGTAGCTCGCATACACTGATGGTGGATAAGAGGTCTGAGGATAAGAGGTGGATAAGGACTCTGAAGTCACCTCTCTGGGCTCAAATCCAAGCTCACTCATGAATGAGCTTAGTGACATGAGGACAAGCTGCTGCACCTTTTTGCCTCTGCATGGCCCATCTGCAAAACCGGGATGGTCACGTCGACCCTTAACTTTACCGTGGGTGTTAACAGGCCCAGCGTGGGAAGGTGCTGGCTATGGCCACCCGTCCTCAGTGGCTGCACGCTGAGCGATAGCACAGCACGGTCTCATTTACTTCCTTCAATCATTCTCTTACACGATGATTGCAATTCCTGCTTTAAAAATGAGAAAACTGAGAATAGGGCTACACTGCTAGAAAAAGGCACCTGAGGCCCAGCACAGTGGCTCGCACCTGTAATCCCAGCACTTTGGGAGGGTAAGATGGGAAGATCGCTTGAGGCCAGGAGTTCAAGACTGGCCTAGGCAACAAAGTGAAAACCCTTCTCTACAAAAAATAAGAAAAATTAGCTGGGTTTGGTGGTATACACCTGGAGTCCCAGCTACTCGAGAGGCTGAGGCAGGAGGATCACTTGAGCTCAGGAGTTCAAGGTTGTAGTGAGCTATAATTGAGCCACTGTACTCTAGTCTGGGCAACAGAGTAAGACCCGATCAAGAAATGAAAAGAAAAAAAAAAAGAAAAGAAAAGAGGAAAGCAGAAAGAAAGAGGCACCTGAAGAATTCAATCCAATGTTCTTTGCACTATGCTAGACTAGGACTGATGCGTGCATTCAATAAATTTTTATTACCCATCCCTAAGAACACAGCTATGTTAAGCATTGGGATTACCCAGATAAGCAAGACAAGATATCTCCCCTTGAAGGGCCTCCCAGTCCACTATAGAATTCAGGCCAGAATTAATGACAATCAGAGGCAGGGAGGGGGCAGGGGGCAGGGATGCCTTCAGGAAGAATTGCTACAGCTGCATCCTAAGTGATGCAAGGGGCAGAGGCACCCTGAATAATCTACCTATCAGTCCTGCTCCTGGGGTGCCCACAGCTACTCTGGTTCCCAGCTTTTCCCAGGTCTGGCTCATCAGTGTTTCCTTTTCTTCCGTGAGCTGCCCTGTAGCATTCCAATTAATTCCCCTTCTGCTCCAACAAGCCAGAGTTGGTCTTCCGTTGCTTGCATGAAAGGAAACCCACACATGGCTGGTGGGGCTCCCTCTCTTGCAAGCAGTCAGAAAGGGGAAGGGGAGCCAGGTGGGCCAGCTCATCTCTGCAAAGACTAGGGCACCTGAGAGAAAAATGAACAGGGTGGGATGAGCTAGGGCGGGAGGGGAGGCTCACAACAAGCACAGCACAGCGGTGAGGCCCTGCCTTGTGCTGTCTGCTTGTGCAAGCCATACGCCTCGGTACAAAACATACACTTTGCTGCAAAATCAAGCCATAAAACAAGCATAACACATTAACCGAAATGCATTCCTCTTTGTTGTCCAGCCCCTCCTGCCAACATCCCCAAGCAGTGCTCTGCAGACACTCTGCCCGGCAGGGACAGGAGGCAGTGGCGCCATCCCCTCAGGTGGGTAAGGAGGGCCCGAATATGAATTGGAAGGTAGAGAGAGGTGGGACAAGACAAAGGCCAACTTTTTATGACAAATAGTTTTTTTTTCTGCTACTTGATTTCGTTAAAGCAAAACAAACAAGCAACAACAAAAAAAACACTTCCAAAGTGACCTCCTGGGAGGAATAGCACCAAGAAGTGACCTATTGAGTCCCTTTCTCCTTCCTTTCTGATCCCTTCATCATTGTAGTCCAGGAATCAGCAAAGCTACTCTGCAAAGGGCTAAATAGTACGTATTTCAGCTTTGTGGGCCATACGACAGTCTCTGCACAGCTATACAGGGCGACTCTGCCGTTAGTTATGGTGTAAAAGCCACAGACGACAAGTAAATGAGTGGACGTGGCTGTGTTCCGATAAAACCTCCTCTGCAAACACAGGCTGTGACACCCAAGTGTGCCAGCCCCCTTTGTGGTGTCTGCTCCAGGCCAAGGCTAAGCCATGAGATACGTCACCTGTCATGGCGTGAGGGACGCTGGTGACCAGGACCCTCTGGTTCTGCATTCGGACCCCCGTGTCCGGGTTCTGCATGTCCTTCACGAGCGCTTCAATCTGCAAGACAGAGCGGGAAAAGCTGGCTGACTGGAACCGTCTCAGAAGCTGGGCGAGGCCCTTTCTGCGAGGGACCCAAAGGCGCAAAGGTGGGTGCAGGGGCTCCCGGCCTGGGGAGGAGCCTGAGGGGTCTGGACTCGCCACGATGCAACCAGAACCCAACATGCCCGTAGACACGGACACCCTCCCTGTGTCTGGGGCTCTGGGGGATTCCTCCTCACTGGGAGATTTGGGGGAGGCTTTTAAGAGAAGATAGAGCTTAACAAAAAAGGATTGTGCTGGACAGAAAGTGAGAGAACAACAGGAGCAAAGGCATGGGCGGGACAGCAAACGGCGGGAGACGAAGCTGGAACAGCGGGTGGGCGCCGGACTACAGTGGGCCCTGAAAGCCGTTCCTGGAGGGTGGATTTTCCAGTGGCTATTCCTGGAGAGGAGTTTGGAGGTAGATAAAACAGTGGGGTGATCCACTCACAGCTATTGCAACAGGACAGGGCTCCCCGCTCCCTGCATTCTCAGCGGAGCAGCTGGGGGAGGCTTTCCATTATTTTGTAATATTAATATACCACTGCTCTGCTTGGCCATTCACTGCAAGGGCCCTTTCACCCAGAGTAAGTGACAAAGTACCCCTACTTTGGCTGGGGCCTCCCTCCCCTCTGACTTCTCTCCTACCACTCCTCACTGTCCCCCTCTGATCCAGCCACGCTGGCCACTTTGCTGCTCCCGACCGTGGCCAGCGTGCGCCCAGCCTGCCCCAGGGCCTTTGCTCTGGCTGTTTCCTCTTCCTGGACCCGTCCTCCCACGAGATCTCCGTGGCTCTCCTCCTCCTGACAGTCTCGGGAGCCACCCCCTGCCCCACTGACCATCCGGCTTAAAGCTGCAACCTGAAGTCCACCCTTTGCACTCCTGACACCCTGCTCGCTTTTTCTAGAGCACTCACCTCCTAGCATACAAAACAGTTTCCCTATTTATTAAATAGTTTATTGCTCCGAGAAAGTAAGCTCTTCAAGGGCAGGTCTTTTGCCTGTGGCTCGCTGTTGCACTCCCAGGGCCTAGGAAAGAGCCTAGCACGGAGGCGGAAATCAATAAACAGCTGGTGAGTGAATTACTAAATAAACGAAGGCAGTGGCCAGGAAGGCGGTAAGAAGGCATGGCCTTCAGCGCCCCAGAAGAGCAAAATGTAACTGAACTTGCAAGTGACCGGGTAGCTCGGTGAGGGTGGCACAGAGCAATGCCGAAGTTTATAACTTCTATGACCAGCCTTGCCGGTTGCCAAAGTAGAAAATCCAAGACAAGGAGCACCTTCGCACAGGCTTCCGCTTTGCAATGTTGACTGCAAAGGGCTGCTGAGATTTTCAGTGTCAGCAGGTGACTGGAAACGACTGCCCCACGTTCAGAAGAGATAAGGGTCAGAAACATGAATTACAGAGTCAGGATCAAAGAACTGACGGAGGAAGGCTGAGCTGCAGGACGACAGCCACAGGACAGCCCCGATTGCATGTACGGTTGTTTTTATTTGTATTATTAAAAAAAAAGAATTTTCCACCTGGAAAAAGGTTAAATGGAAATCAAAACAACTGAAGCCTATTTTAAAACAAACTGGATGTCTGACACCATTCAAAAGATAATCCAGGTGTTCCTCTTGTCGTTTGGTGTTTGCCATTGACGCTGACAAATCCTCACGTTCCCCAGGAAAGGCCCCACTCGTGGGGGGACTGTCCCCGCCTTCTGCCCCAGATGAGCTTGTCGACAACAGTCAGTCAGTCATTCAACAACCAGGTACAGCCGTGGTCAACTCCGGGAAACCAAAGAGAAGACATTGTGGCCCCTGAGCCCAAGGAGCTCACTGCCTAGTGCAAGGATATTCTAGGTCACTGTGTCATATCACGGTGTGGACACGACGCGCCCGCCAGGAGGGCAGGACTCCTGAGATGAATGTTACGAACGTGAGTGGGAATTAGGCAGTGGAGAGAGCAGAGGTGGGTCGGTGAGGGTGCTCCAGGCTGAAGAGCCGCAGGAGCAGAAGCCCAGAATGTGAACCGGCAGGTAGGACAAAGCCCTTTCCTGCCTTCGCCGGCCCAAAGTTCTCTCCCGAGGCCCAGGCCGCCGTGTGCAGCTGGACATGCCGCTGGGAGGGCTGCGCCTCCCATCCAGCCTGTCCACGTCCCAGCCATTACCCAGAGTAAAACAGCCCGCTGATATTCCTGCCTCTCCTCCAGGTAACTACCTTGGCTACGCCATCATTATTCTCCCATCATTTAATAAAACAACACCCCCCAACTTTGCAATTTACAAAGTCCTTTTACAATTTGAAGGTGCTTGTGGGCCAAAGAAAAAGAACCCCAAGTACTCACAGGCTCCACAGGATTTCCATTCTTTACTAAGTGTAGAATCTTGGGCCACTCACTTACCCTCTCTGAATCTCCTTCTGCCACCATAAAATAGGGACCCTTGATAGTATGTGCACTACTAATTGATATGGTTTTGTAATGTCTTAGAATCTAATTAAGTGATTGTGTCCAAATGTTCCACAAGGAGAATTTTAGGTTATATATGCATAAAGATTTATAAGCATAAAGATATATGCTTTATAAGGAGAGGCATGTTAGTTGTTAGGGTTAGAATCATTATATTAATGATTAGCATTCATACAATTAATGCATTTTTGTAATTTTGCGTGCAGGGCTGTGTTTAGATGTCTAGAAACAGAAATCCAGCTCAATGAATTGAACAAATATAGATATTTACTGAGCACACAACAAATGCCCAGCACTGCAAGGATTCAACAAGGTAAAAGACATATTCCCAGTCCTCAGAGAGTTGAGGAGACAATTATGTGCAAATAAAAAGTGCACTAATATAAAAGCTAGGGATCTGGGTGCAGAGAAAGCTCAATTCAAATCCCTTCTCCAATTTAGAAGCTGAAGACCTTAGGTGTATTGCTAAATTTCACTAAGACTCATTTCTCTGTAAAACAGAGATCACAGTAGCATCTACATCGTCGCAGGGATGTTGCTGGGACTAAATGAGATTAAGGAGATAAAGCACTTAGCACTGTGCTGTGCACCAAGTCTTCATGAACTAGCATCTGCAGACTGGCTGAGAGGAGCCCAAGAGGGTGTGCAAGGCTGAGCAGGATTTCCCCAGGTGGTGGGGACCAGGCTGCTCTGCTGGGGAGGGGTGGTGTGAGAAGGACCCAAGCTTCTCGGTGCAGGAAAGTGAAGCGATTGAAATTGGAACCCTTGTGCAATGTTGGCACAAATGCAAGATGGTGCAGCGCTACGGAAAACAGTATGGAGGTTCATCCAAAAAAAATTAAAAATAGAACTACCATATGATCCAACAATACCACTTCTGGGTATATGTCCAGAAGAGTCGAAATCAGGATCTGGAAGAGATCTATGCACCTCCATGTTGATCGCAGCACTATTCACATTAGCCAAGATGTGGAAACAACCTAAGTCTGTCCGTAGAAGAACAGATTAAGAAGATGCAGTGTATGCATGCAATGGAATAGTCTTTGGCCCTTAAAAAGAAGGAAATTCTGCCATATGCAACAACGTGGATGAACCTGAGTAAGACAGCATGCTAAGTGAAATAAGCCACATTTCTTCATATGCACGATATATCTAAAATAGGCATAGAATCAAACAGCGGAATGGTGGTTGCCAAGGTTTGGCGGGGAAGGGGAAATGGGGAGTTGCTAATCAATGGGTATAAAGTTTCAGTTAAGCAGATGCATCTAGAGATCTGCTCTATAATATTGTACCTAAAGTTAACAGTACTGTATTGTGCACTTAAACTTTCATTCAAACAGTAGATCTCATGTTGAATGTTCTTACCACAATAAAATAATTTTTTTTAGAAAAAAAAGAAAGAGAGACTGACCCAGCTGCATTGGAGGTGAAGGATCATTCAAGGGAGCCCTGATTTGGAAAAATTCCACCTACTACCTCCCACCCAGGCAGCCTGCTCCAGAATCTAGAAGGATCCCACCTCCCCAAGGAATGTAGAACAATGTCCTGATTCAACACTGAGGGGTGGGATCTCCTCTTTCAATCTTTGCTGCTAAACCAGCATTTGCAGCTGGACCACAGTCTCGAGAAACGGGCTGAGGTCAGGCGCACGGTCAAGGCCGCTCCGGGCACGGTGCCATCGGCTCAGCCAGCGTGCAAGACCCAGGCGGCACCAGGTGCTCGCTGTGCAAGACTGACTGCGAGCTTCCTGCTTTCTCAGCTCACAGAATAGCTTTGGAACAGAAACTATTCATGGAGGCTGCATTCGGGACCTGCAGTCCTTGGCCTTCTGCAGTGGCAGGACCTGGCAGTGTCTCAGGTCACCGGGTCAGCCTTGGGGCCTGCAGCAGAGAGGAGAGCGAAAAGACAACCCCAGGAGAGTGTTGAGGCAGGGGGCTGGGAGGTGGCCTCCCTACTCTTGCGGATGGCCAGGGGACCTAGGAGCCCTGGACAAGCTCTTTCCAGAGTTGTCAACTAACCATGAGCCTCTGATCTATATGATACCCCAAGAAGTGCCTGATTTTCTGATGTTAGGGCCCAAGACTCCCCTTTCCCACATTAGCTGCCAGATAAAAGGCTCCATTCATTCAAAAAAAAATTTTTTTTTGAGACAGGGTCTCACTGTGTTGCCCCGGCTGGAGTGTAGTGGCACCCTCATAGCTCACTGCAACCTCCAACTCCTGGGCTCAAGCAATCCTCCTGCCTCACCCTCCCAAGCAGCTGGGAACTACAGGCACATACCACCATGCCCAGCTAATGTTTATATTGTTGTACAGACAGGGTCTGGCTATGCTGCCCAGGCTGGTCTGGAACTCCTGGCCTTAAGCGATCCTCCCACCTTGGTCTCCCAAAGTGCTAGGATTACAGGCATGAGCCACCACACCCGGCCTCCTTCAGAATTTTTTATTAAATGAAACAATAAATAAATAGGGGGCCCCACTTAACTGGAGAAGAAATATAATCCTACTTTGAAAGTTAGAAACCTGAGTTTCTTGGATAGAAAGTTGGCAGATTTGATTCCTTGTCTTTGCATTAAAAAAAAAAAAATCTAGCTATAAAGAGTTTGAAAATTACCTTCAGAGGAGGATAATGAGAGTTATTTTAGAAACACAATGAGGGGAGTCAGATTTCTTTCTAGCAGGTGTGTCACCCTTCACAGAAAGGAAGGGCTGGGTGGGAGGACAGAACATCATGTCACATGGACCTCAGGAACCTTTTTTTTTTTTTTTTTTTTAGAGACAGGGTCTCGCTCTGTCACCCAGGCTGGAGTGCAGTGGCACCATCATCATAGCTCACTGCAGCCTCGAACTCCTGGGCTCAGGCCATCCTCCTGCCTCAGCCTCCCAGGTCGCTCGCTGGGACTACAGGCACGCGCCACCATGCCCTGCCCTGGGAACACTTTGAGGGAGTTCAGCCCATTGAGATTCCGATCGAAGCTCCTCAGGCCTTTGCCCTTTAAATTCCTCTGAGGCTTCTCATCTGTCACCCACCAAGGAAATGACAGGACTCTACCGCTTCGGGCTGAACTGTGCCCGCTCCCCACAAAGCCATATGCTGAAGTCCTAATCCCGCACTCAGAATGTGACTGCTTTTGGAGACAAGGGCTTTAAAGGGGTAAGTAAGGTAAAATGAGGTCACACGTGTGGACTGTTGTCCCATGGGACTGGTGTCTTTATGAGAAGCAATTAGGACACGGATGGGTGCAGAGGGACGGTGACATGAGGACACAGAGAGAAGATGGCCACCTACAAGCCCAGGACAGAGGCCTCAGAAGAAACCACGCCTGCCACACCTTGGTCTCAGACTTCTAGCCCCCAGAATTGTAAGAAAAGAAATTTCTGTTGCTTGTGCCCCTCGGTCTGTGCTAACCCGCTGTGGCAGCAAACCAGCACGGACCCTGGGTTCTGTCCCCGCTCAGACACACCCTTCCCCGTCACAGAGCGGAGAGAATCTGAGAGGTTTCCCAAGTCCTCCAGAGAGCGAGAAGTCCTTGCCTTTCTGCTCCAAACTGCTGCAGGCTCTCGCACCCTCCTCCTGTCCCGTGGGTGCCCCCACCCCCAGAGACGAGGGAGAACCCCGGGCCATCCCCACCCTGACACCAACGCCCCTGTTCCCAGCCCGACTCAGCTTCCCGGCTCCTCCCAAGACGAAGCATCAGCCCCACCTGGTTCCCAAGCAACACGTCCACGCCGAATAGGGTCGGGATGTCATCCCCGCCCCTCCTCCCTCAGATGCCAAAGTGCCAAGGCGTGACTGTGGGCGTGCGGGGGGGGGGCATCACAGAGGGATCAGGAACGATGGCTTTGATGGCTTCGACATCCCACCCACCACGCCCACGCCGCGCCCAGCATGAAGGAGCTGTCACTCACTGCGGGAAATCTGCGGGGCTGGAATTTTCCTTTAAGCTCTGGGGAAGACTCCCAGGGGGTCAGTAATAATCAGCACTTGTCTGTACAAAGACGGGGAAAGTGACCCAGAGCCACAGGGCTGCTTTCCTGTGCGACTGCTAATCAGCCTGGTCACGTAGAGTCCAGCCAGTCCCCCAGCGGTCTCGCCCCCTGTCCCCCAGACGCTCAGACGCTCGAGAGCACTAGGCCTGAAGCAGTGCTCGGTGTTCCTTCCCCCAAACCTGCTCTTCCCACCCTGGTCAAAAGCCCAGGAAGCATTCCAGATGACCCCAGCCAAGACGAGGCCAACTTCTGCCAATTCTGTTTGCAACACGTCTCTTATCTGCCCACTAAATCCTGCCTCAGTGGAACGTCTTCTAACCGCCCTCCCAGATTACCAGTTTGTGCCTTCTAACTGGCATCTGTCTCTAGCCTCCCGTGTGCCCTCTAGCCCAGGGGACCCCCAAGCGCTGCCCCATTGACATTTGGAGCGGGATGGTTATTTGGGGGAGTTGGGGGGTGCTCTCGTGCACTGCAAGACATTTAACAGCACCCGCAGTTGTCAGCAGCACCCCCAAAATGCATCCAGACATTGCTAAATGTCCCCAGGGGCCTCCCTCCTGGCTGCACATCCCAGCCACCTGGGAGCTTTTATAAAAACACCAATGCTGGGCCCTACCCCTAGACCGAGTAAATCAGAGCCTCTAACTACAGTGACTTGGTATCAATGTTTTTAAAAGCACAACTAGAGTGGAGAAGTACTCACACACCCTCTCACCGGAATCATCTTTCTAGCATGTAAACCAACGCATCTTATTCATCCCTGATTTTAAAACAGCTTCTCATTACACACAGAAAGCATCAGACTCCTCAGCCTGCCGTATGAGGCCCTCCAGTTCCGGGTACCTACCAGCCTTCCCGCCCATCACCTCCAAGCCCACCTGCTGCCCCCTCGGACAGCCATCGCAGCCCCCGCGGAGTCTCCAAACCGCCATGCTACTTCAGACGTCTCTGTTTTGCATTTGTCTAAAATATCACTTATCTTCCCATCCTCCTGGCCAAAAACTACTAACCTTATATTACTCGACTCAAATTGCAAGACGCTTTGTGAAACCTGTCCTGATTCCCACGCCCCTGCACCCCAGGTAGAAACGGACCACTGCCCGCTTGGTGTTGTATGTACCTCCGCCAACATCTGCCAAACCTACGTAACACCTTTTCTCTCCTTATTTATACATTCGCCTTTCTCCACCAGACTCTAAGCTCCTTAGTGTCCCCAGCACCTGGCGCAGAGCCTAGCACATAAGTGCTCGCTCGTGCGTGTGTGCTGAACGAAAGAACGACACGAGCAAGACATGCCACGCTCTGCCCGAGTGTCCTCAACATTCCTGCTTCTGCACTTCCTTTCCAAGCGACAAGAGATGCCAGAAGCCACAGGGGAAAACAAAGCTGTCTAACAGAAGGCTTCTCCAGGTGGCACCAAGAGAGTCATCCCATGTGAATCCCAAGGGTAGCGGTAATGGGTGTGGCTGGGATGGGACCACAGAGGGGGATGGGCCAGCACCAGAACAAGAGCCCATGGGTGCGGGAGCCACAGGAGGCCACCCACCTGTGCTCGCCTGCCCAGTGCGTGTCATCAGCTAATGCCCTAGCAAAGCCGTGGACAGGTGGACCCTCCTCTTCCTCCCGCCACCCCTGGAGCAAGCCCGGGCATCAGAGGTGGGCGGCAGCTTGGCGGGTGGACACGCTCGCCCGGGCTGCAGCCAGCCTGAGACGGAGGCATGGGCGTGAAAGCCATCCCCGGAGAAGGAGAAGAGCCCTTCTAACCAGCACCGCTCTCCCTGGCCCCGTGAGACACTGCCATTTCCCAGGTGGCTGGAGTGGCAGGGGACACAGGACCCCGAGGGAACTCTCTTAGCTCAGGGAAAGGAAGACATCCATCCATTCCTGCCGCTCACACCAGTGGTCTTCTTCATTTGCAAATCTGCCCTATCACTTGCCTATTCCAAATTCTGTCCTGGTTCCCTACAAAAGCCACCTTCGAAAGGTTCCAACGGCGCGTGAGGATCTCCTCTAACCTCACCCTACCTTTCCAGCCTCCCTCTCCCTCGTACTTCAAACTCCATCCGTGCAGAACAGCATGTCCACAAACCCACCAGGTTTCCCACGCCTCTGTGCCTCAGCACATGCTGTTCCCTCTGCCTGGAACACCTTTCCCTTCTTCCCTGCCTGGAGCCCACTGTGTACCCTTCAGGCCTCAGCTCTGTGTCCCCACACCCATGTAGCCAGGCCTTCCCACAGCCCCCATGCCCTGCCCCACGTCGTGGGAAAGTTCACAGCATCGCATCGCATTGGATAACAGAAGATGGCCACGCTTGTATTTTTTCCCGGTTTCACCACTCGGTGGGTGTGTGCTTAACCTCTCTGAGCCTCAGTTTCCTTCTCTGTGAATGGAGATCATAACTGCTGGCGTCTGGAACGGATGAGATAATGCACGTAAGCCCCCTACGCACTGAGTGAGCCTGATTGACCGAGGCACCCACGTCCACACTCCTTTGGTCTGGGCCCTTCTGCAGAAGGCTGGGTGCCGTGTGCCGCCGGATCCTCGTTCAGGATCCTTGGCTTCAGCTCTTGAGACCTGCTCTGCTGGCCTTTATTTTATCCCCAGCTCTAAGGAGCTCTGTGACGTGACCAAGGACCTGGGCATACACGGAGAGGGCCCTTGCCGGCCCGAGGCAAAGGGACAGAGTGACGCTAGAGGTCAGGGCAGAGTCTGCTGGGCACAAGGAGGAAGTGGCTCAGCTCGGGGGACAGGAGAAGCCGGCTTCACCGAGGAGGAGCGGTTGAGCCGGGCATGGGAGGTTGGCAGGGGAGAAGCGGGGAAAGGACTTTCCTGAGAGAGGGAAGCTGAGGCATGGAAGGGTGTGGGGTTCCTAGAAAGGCCAGGAAGTCCCTGAGTGCCTGTGGCTGCTTTGTTCTGTTTCCTGGAGGGCGGGTGTGGAAGGCGGGGAGAAGGGAAAGCCAGAGAGGCGGGCCACAGCAGGCCCCTGAGTGGCCAGGCTGAGGGTGGACTTTATCCTGGGAATGTGGGAAGCCAGCGGAGGGCTTCAGGTCAAGGAAGTCACAGTTAGTTTGAGAAAGAAAACCAGTGGATGAAGGATGTCGTGGGGGGCAGGGGGAGGATGGGTGGAGGCTGGGGCAGAGGAGGAGGGCTGGGGTGGAGGAGGGAACATTGGGGTGGAGGAGGGAAGGTCGGGGTGGGGGAGAGGGGCTGGTTGGAGGAGCGAAGGTCGGGGTGGGGGAGAGGGGCTGGGTGGAGGAGGGAAGGTCGGGGTGGGGGAGAGGGGCTGGTTGGAGGAGCGAAGGTCGGGGTGGGGGAGAGGGGCTGGGTGGAGGAGGGAAGGTCGGGGTGGGGGAGAGGGACTGGGTGGAGGAGAGAAGGTCAGGGTGGGGGAGCGGGGCGAGGGTGGAGGACATGGGAGGCTGGAGACCAAGGCACCAGGCAGAAAGCCAAGGTAAAGAAGGAGAATTTGCTAGATTGCAATCATGGTGGCAAAGAACGCTAGAGATTCAATCAGCAAACTGCACATCTGCAGACAATGACACTCTCAGCCTCCAAGCCAGAGGCGTCCTGCCCGGGAGAAGGAAGCGATCCTGGGAGCAATCCTGGGGATGACTTCAGGCTTATCAGACACCGGACTGAAGTGGTTTCTTCTGCTTCTAGGAACTAGTATCTGCCATATAGGCTCTTAGCGCTTTTTCTGACTTAGACAACATTCAGCCTCTCTGTTTCACAAACGGTCCTCACACTTCCACCACCTGGAATATGCGCTCGAGCTTCTCGAAGTAGCTGGGCTGAGTGTGACCAACCGTCCCCGTGTGCCTAGGTTTTACTTTGAAAGTCCTGGGCAGATCGGGGCAGCTGGTCACCAATTTACTGAGCTCCCTGGGCTCAGGGGAGGGCCCAGCTTGTCACAAACATTCAGCTAATTCTCCTCAATGAGATAAGCCTAAGAGGATGGACACGGTGCTCTGGGAAGTGGCCGTGGATGGGAGGAAGGGCAAACAAGCGACCTGGGACCTAATCCTCCACAGATCTCTTCTGACACCGGTCATCTCAGGAGCTCAGGACACGATGAACCACTTTGTGCCCAAACACACAGCCGGACGACTGCACCCCACCTCCCACATGCCCATCCGGGATGCACACCCTGTGCCTGGTCACTTGGTCTGAGAAAGCATTTGCGACAGACGGGAACAGGTTCCGACTTCTGCCCCAGCGCAGAGAGAGGAAGACACACAGAAACACGCGCTCAAAAGAGGGGTCTCGGGGCATTGTAAACCGGGTGGCCCTTTATCCTCCAAAAACACACCTTTTCATGGTATAGGCATACACACACGCACATTTTTAAGTAGTGCAGTTTGGGATCGGAATAAATGACAAAAAAAAAAAAATTGTTAATGAAACATCTGGGTGTCTTCTAACAATACCAGCAGGCTGTCTCAAATCTGACACAGCCTCGGCTGAACTGCCTTCCGGCACCCTCGGCTCCCGAGTAACAGGTTGTTTTCACCCTGCAGCAGACCCTCGGCGCTGGCCTCGGAGTCACCGCTATAAACAGGTGACATGGAAACCTAATTAGTACAGTCTTCAAAAGCGACACACACAGCAAATTAGTCAATTAATAAGATCAAGCAGCACAAACCGACCACAGCGACGCCCTCCACCCCTGCCCAGCATTTCCCCCGCACTTCGCAGACCTGGCCCCCCGCCCCCCGCCAGGGCCCAGGTGGGGACCAGGGTTACCTTCTGCAGAAATGCCATCCTCGGCCTGTACTGCTGGCCTTGGTGTCGGATTGTCATCCTGGACCCCGATGGATTCACAACCGGAGCACTGCTGCGAGGGGAGAGCAGGCGCCCGCAGGTGCGAAGGCCCGCGCGCCTGGGCGGGCCGGGCGTCTGCGGGGAGGCGGCGGGGCGGGCGGGGCAGGGCGCGGGCTGCCGCCTGCGGCCCCTCGACGCTCCCCGGGCGCCCGCGGACTCGGGCGGCAGCTGGAAGCCGCGCCAGCCAATGGGCGCGCGGCGCCGCGGGCTCATTAGCATGCGCTGCGCGTGCGCCCACCCGCCACCAGGGGGCGGTGTCCGACTCGGCCCGCACCCCGCGGAGCCTCAGGTGAGAGCGCAGGTGGGGGCGCGAGGGGGCCGACCTGTCGCCAGGAGCGAGCCTTCCAGCCCGGGCGGAGTTACGCGCAGAAGTGAGACGGAGTCCTCACTGACAAAGCGCGGAGGAAAACGCGGGCTTTCCCATGCCAGCTCTGCCACTAGTTAAGCTGGCAATCTTGGGCAAGTTCCTTAAAATCTCTAAAAATCAATTTCCTCGTCTGACAAGAAAAAATTTAAAAATGGGATCATAATATCCCACAGAAGGGTTGCTGTATCATCGAATGGGGAAATGTGTAACACGGTACTTGGCCCTCAATAAATGTTTAGAAAAAAAAATCAGAAATCAGTGGTGATTTGTTGACCAAATGGAAGAATTGGTAAGGTGTTGGCTTAAAAAGCAAATAAAGGAAGTGAAGAAGGAAGAGACGAAAGTTGTAGTCCCCACTGAGCCGGCTGTCTGGCCTTGGGCATATTATATTTTACGTCTTTGGTTCTTAGAGTTTTGGTGTATTTGTTTTTAATAGACTTCATTTTTAAGAGCCGTTTTAGGGTCACGGCAAAATTGAGCAGAAGGTACAGAGATTCCCCATATATCTCCTTTCCTCACACATTCAGAGCCTCCCCGATTATGCCCCCAAATGGGACATTTGTTACAACTGATGAACCTACACTGACACATGCCCATCTTCTTAGTGTTTTCATCTCTAGAAAAGTGACAGGATACAGCCCCTAAGTCATCAAAAGCCTTTCTGTTTTGTCATGTAAAGCACTGCCCCCTGTTTATACTGGCTGGCTATCAAGTGTAGGAGATAAAATGTTTTAAGTTGGGAGAAAACAAAAAGAGGTTTGCATTGAGAAGACACAGTCAACCGATGTCTCTTTAAGACAGTGGTTCTCATCCATTTTTGAGGGGGTCTTATTTACCTGTAAGAATCTGATGACCGCTGTGACACTCTCAGGAAAACATGCTCGTGTGTGTACACATGCATGCACGCACACACACACATTCACACAGCGCTGATGCAAGTTTACAGATAATTTCAAGGGGTTTTTGGCTTGAATCCCTGATTCAAAGGCTACAATTTAGAGGCCTCTGGACCCTGCAGAGGCTCACCTGTGCAGAAGAACAGAGATCATGCCAAGCAAGTTAGACCACTGAGAAGAATGTTCCTAGTGTGAGCTGAGATCCAAGGAAGGTGATGGAATACCTTGACTTTTTCTCATGAAGCATCTTTTGGGCCTAGTGTTATATAGAACATATACTAGAATATTAGAATATGCCAGAGCAGAAGTATGAAGTTTCTTCCAGCTTCAACATTCCTTAATTCTTTTTTTGCATCTTTGGTTTTTGTTTTGTTTTGTTTTGTTTTGTTTTGTTTTGTTTTCTTGAGACAGAGTCTCCCTATGTTGCCCAAGCTGGTCTTGAACTCCTGGCCTGGAGTGACCCTCCCAGCTCAACCTCCTGAGTAGCTTGGACTAGAGGCATGCACCACCAAGCCCAGCAACATTCCTTAATTCTATAAACCCTAAGAAGAAAGAAGATAAGTAGCTTTCCTAAGATGAAGGATGAGAAACAAATTATTGAGGAGCAAAGAGGTGCACAAATACAAGGAACTTTGCTCAGTAACAGGATAGAAGAGGCCTCAGAATGCCTGCCACTATCCTCCCCACCCCTTCTTCTAACAGTCCTTGCTCTCCACCCAACCTCATTTTATGAGATGCACTCTGGGCTCATTGGACCAGGAATAGTAGGTGCATGACCCAGAGGCCAGTTCCTGGCCCATGGTGTGGCCATGATGTGAATCTGAAAAACTTAGAGTAGCTTGTCAAAGTATTGCCTTTGCAAATGTCAACTTGACTCACACAAGTTAGGGCCAGAGGAAGCTGAGACCAAATGCAAGCTGACTTTATGAGGAAGCAGAAATGAAAGGTGAGCAGAGGAAGCCATCTCAGAAAAGGGAAGCAAACAAACCAAACAGGTAGAGAGCAGCAGAGGGGCCACAGGACAGACAGACAGATCCCTCTGGCTAAGCCAGGTGGGTACCTTCTCAAAGGCAAGGGTGTCTTTACTAATCCTCCCACGTATCTAAGTCTTTGTTTCTTGCAATCAAAAGGACCCAACATGTCAAGTCTCGTGTTAGTGTCCTGGGAAAAAAAATTGATTTAATTCACCTATTTATTTAAACAGTAAACATATTGTGTGCCAGGCATTGTGCTAGAGTCTGGAATTCAAAGCAGAATATGACCCCGTCCCTGCCTCAAGGAGCTCACAGTTTAAAAGGGGAGAAGAATAGTTAAATTAAAGTGTTATAAAACAAAGCGTGGTGGCTCATGCCTGTAATCCTAGCACTCTGGGAAGCCAAGGCAGGTGGATCGATCAAGGTCAGGAGTTCGAAACCAGCCTGAGCAAGAAGGAGACCCCGTCTCTACTAAAAATAGAAAGAAATTAATTGGCCGACTAAAAATATATAGAAAAAATTAGCCAAGCATGATGGTGCATGCCTGTAGTCCCAGCTACCTGGGTGGCTAAGGCAGAAGGATTGCTTGAGCCCAGGAGTTTGAGGTTGCTGTGAGTTAGGCTGATGCTACGGCACTCTAGTCCAGGCAACAAAATGAGACTCTGTCTCAAAAAAATAAATAAATAAATAAGGTGTTAGAAAACAAAATATGCGTGTGATGGAGATCCAGTCAATGCAATATAGAACTTTCTGGAAGGGAACCTCACCCAGCCTGAGTGGAAGAGAAGATCGGAGAGACTTCCTGGAGGAGGAGTCTTAAAGAAAGACAGGAAGTCAACCAGGTGAAGGGGCCAATGACGATTTCTCACAAAGACCAGCACAAGAAAATGTGCAGAGGCAAGGATTGGAGTGATTTGAGGGTGACAACAATGGGATTTTTGGACACAAGATCAAGATGGTAGCAGGGTTTGGAGGTTTTAGTTAAGGGATTGAATGGAAAGGGGCATGAGAGAACTTCCTGGAGTGATAAAAATGTTCTGCATATTGATGAGAGTGGTGGTTATACAAGTGAGTAAGTTTGTCAAAACTCATCCAACTCTATTTTTATAATTACGGCATGTCATTGTGTGTAAACTATAGCTCAATAAAAAGATTGACCAAAAAAATATTACATTGCAATATGGCAGAGGGGCACAGTATTACAATGAAATCCTCCTGTGACTCAGTCAGGTAAAGAAACATCCCAACATCATCATCATCATCAACAAAAGGCTGTGATTCAGGCCCTAAACTGGGGTCATGCTGTCCTGGATAGTATACAATGTGATCTACATAGTCCTGGACTTTGTCCCCAGTAGGAGAGAACCTCATCCAGGTACAATGATGTCATCTAAACAGCACATACAAACAGCAGTGCCCTTTAAAACCCAGGTCTAAGATCATCTCAATCAAGTGCCCCAACGCCCCTGGTCAACTCAACAATTTAGTTCAGTCCACTATGCCCAAGCTTTGTAGCTGAGGCTACAAAGCTTAAAAAAACACACTCCTACATGTGTGCCTCTCGCAGGCTGGGGGGGGAGGCAGGGCCTTAAACAGTTCATTTCAATACAGTGGCTGTATGGGACCACTTCCAGGCAGAGACTTGCGTAAAGGGGCTTCTTAGACGTGGAACCTCTAAGGGATATTGAAGCCCCCGGAGAGTAGCCACTGTGGGAAGCCCTTACCCATTGTCTAGGCACAACGGGATGGAGAGCTGGAGCCGTCCCTCTAGGACAAGAGCCACTGCCAGAGAGGAATAAATGGGGGAATGGATGCCCCTGCTCTGTCTCCTCCTGCCCTCAGTCTCCTGTCGGTGACTCTTGTCGTTCAGTCCTGACCCGAAACCAGAGGGCAACGGAGCCTGGGTGACACCATCTTTAAGGGTCAGCCTCCTGGAGCAAACGTAGAGTCAGGCAGAGGAGCACAAAGGATTTGGGGGCAGGGGAGAGACACAAGCAGGGCCCACTGCACAGAAGCAGCACAATGGGCTAAGTGTCTACGATAGTGTGAACGCCCAGAAAAGTCTCGGCGTTCATCCTGTGTCCCTGAGCAGTTTGGACAACTCAGTGACAGCATCTCCACAGCTGCATGAGCAGACATCTCCCTGACTTGGACAGAAGCAGTATCAGATTCATCCGACTCCCTGGGCCACTGCCCGTCCTCTACTGCTATTGCATTTATTGTGATTCTGTCTTGTTGGAAATTGTTAGAAGTGTATGTCACATTTGCAATTTTTTTTTTTTAAACAGAATCTCACTTTGTTGCCCAGGCTAGAGCGAGTGCCGTGGCATCAGCCTAGCTCACAGCAACCTCAAACTCCTGGGCTCAAGCGATCCTCCTGCCTCAGCCTCCTGAGTAGCTGGGACTACAGGCATGTGCCACCATGCCCGGCTAATTTTTCTATATATTTTTTAGTTGACCAATTAATTTCTTTCTATTTACAGTAGAGACAGGGTCTCGCTCTTGCTCAGGCTGGTTTCAAACTCCTGACCTGGAGCAATCTGCCTGCCTTGGCCTCCCAGAGGGCTAGGATTACAGGCGTGAGCCACCTCGCCCAGCCCACATTTGCAATTTTTTAAAAATCATAAAGAAAAAAATCCCTTAGATGCATGAGTGTTTCTTCCCAGATCCTATTTAGAGAGCCAACAGGTCATGAAAACATACTGTGGAGGGGCTCCCAGAGGGTATTATTACCCACACAGGGCATGCACTGGGCTGCCGGGCAGTTTCCATGCACCGCATGGGTTAGCCCCAGTTCAGCCACAAAGGGAAGTGAAGGTTGAACGCACCTGCCCTTCTCCCTGTACTTTCACCTTCTCCACAAAGAAGCTATTTTGGACCGCTAGAAGCCAGCCACACCTGGTGGCCCTGGGTGTTTGATCAGGGGGGATAAAAGGGAGAAAAAGAGGAGTTGGAACTTCCTGAAAGGTTTCCTGCCTCTTCCTCCCCCAGGGATGGTTCAGAAACTATTTTGACCTGTGCGGACCACCAGCTACCACTGCAACGTACAGTCCCATAACAGAAACCCCATTCCTCTTATCTTTTTTATCCTAAATTAAATTCACTGGATGCATTTAAAGAAGATACGATTCACGAGCCTGGCTGGAGATGAACGTAGGAAAAAAGAACAAAATCACACCTTGCTCTGCTCCCGCCCTGCTCCCAATTCCGTGGGGTACGCTTCTGTCCGCGGACCAGGTCGGATGGGAGCTGCGGGGCAGCATCTGCTTCGTTTTGCTAAGGGTGTTATTATTTTTCAGTATAAACCATTTGGAAATATGGAGCTTTTAAAAATGACACTATGGGAAAAGTCACTCCTACAACTTGAAATCAGCTCTGGTTTTAAGACAGTGCTGGGATTAAGGGGAAGTGTGACACCTTCAAGGCACAAAATGTGTGTTCTGGTCCTTTCTCCGCCTCTGACCGGATGGGTGGCTTTGGCGAACAGCTTTATGGAGGTATAATTAGCATATGATAAACTGCACATACTTAAAGTGCACAATTTGATAAGTTTTGATCTATGTGTGCACCCATGAAACCATCCACACACTCAAGATAGGGAACATATCCATCACCCTCAACATTCTCCTTGTCCCCCTTTCTGGTCCCTCCCCACTGCTGTCCCCACATAGCCACTGATCTCTTTTCAGTCACTATGGATAAGTGACTTTGAGCAAGTTACCTGAACCCTCAATTCTCTAGTTTATTACTAGTAAAAAGAAAGAAGCAGACTTGATGAATTTAAAAGTCCCCTCCAATTTGAAAATCCTATGATGTCAGTAGTCTGAGTAGAATAAAAAGCTCAATCAGCCCCGAAGAGTGGCAGGGTGGGATTAGTGCTCCTTATAAAGCAAGGCCCCCGGGACTTACATCAGCCACCCCAAAATGGGATTCCATGTGACAGACACTCAAAAGAACTGAGGGCTACCATCAACATACCCCAACCATTCCTGCCCCAAGTGATCGGAGATGGATGAAGGTGGGGGGTGGGGCAAGAGGGACCCACTTTAGGAAAAGAGACCCCAGGACAATGTACTGCTTGGTGGACTTCATTTGTATTCATCTTACAGAAGCCCCTTTCTTTTGTCAAACACTCCTCTCCTGCAAAGGATGTTTAAACACAATGCACACCAGCCAAGGGGCCTCCACTGACTCTGGCCCCCAAGATCCACCTGGAGGCTTGAGGCTTCCTGGGTGTTTCTGACAATCGCAGATGCACTCCATGCCCTGACAATTATGGGATGGCTTAGGTACCACAGGGGGCGATGGGGGGGTAGGGGGGGACGGGGGACCCACGGGCATCCCAGCCCCTCCTCCTGCTTCCAGCAGCCACCACTGCCCTTTGTAAGGAGCTGAGAGGGAAGTGGGGAACAAGTGTCTTTCTTATGGCTTTTCAAAGCAAGGGATTTTCCAAAGTTCCTGGCCCTTCTGCTTTTTTACCCTTGGTTTCCCCAGGAATGGAAATGTCTAGAAGTGTACAGGAAGATGATGGATCTAGGAGATGCAAAGAAAGGAGAAAACATTAACCCCTGCAAGAAATTTTTTTAAATCCACAACTTCCACTTTATTCAGATGTTGCATTTGAAGATCCACTTCCTCTATGCTCACTTCTCTTTGCTTTCACATGTGGATGTAATACTGCCGTATCTATCTACCTATCTATCTATCCATCCCTAGCTGAACCTCTCCTTACATCAGCTGAACCTTGGAAAGGCTAACTGTGCTCTTTCTCCTTTATGCTTCATCTTTGGTAGACAGCCCTGTAGACACCAAATTTGGTGTTTTGTTAAAAGTACAGATCTGTAGGAGAGGAGGGAATGGGAAGTGATTGCTAATGAGTACGTGGTCTATTATCATAATGCTCTGGAATTATTATAGATAGCAGATAGTGATTCAACCTCATGAATATACCAAAACCATTGAATTGTGTACTTGAAAAGAGTGAATTTTATAGCATATGAATTATATCTCAGTAAAAATGTGCAAACACAGAGATTAATTTTTTCCAGGCATTGCTACTGTAATGTCCCTCTGTTCCTCTCACTTGCTTCCCTAATAAAGTTCATTCTTTCATAGTCAGGCCCAATCTGATTTTCCAGCTGTGCTTTCCTTGCTCATTAACGTGAACTCTCTTTTCTAGCCAGACCTGAAACTTGCTTTTTCCCTGGCGTATGGTGGATATTCTCACCTTCAGGTCTTCTCTTGCCAGTGTTCTGCTGAAAACCCTCCCTCTTCCGTATTTTTGACATATGAAATCCTTTCTCTGCTGCCTCTGCCTCAAAATCCAGACCAAGTAGCACCATCTGAGGAGACACCTCCCTTCTCACACCTTTGGCACTGAGTTTGTGCCACACATGTGACATTTTCCACATTTTCCACAACGTTGAGTTGTAGATAATTAGCAGACATCTTACATTCCTCCTAATCAATGAGTTTCACTAAGGGTAAGGGCAGTTGGTGGCTTGTAAGCACTTGTTTCCGGGTTTTGCTTTTCATTTTGTTTCTGGCAGGGGGGTAGATCTGATTAGTGGCATTTGCCCATTTCTGTGGTGTAAATGCTTCTTCCAACGTGACCTTGATGACCACAGAGAAACAGACTGGAGTTGGGAAGAGATGCACACAGTCAGCTCTCGTGCACAGGTGCAAGCCGACTCCAGCACATCGGCCCTCCTAAACCCTCTCATTCCTACCCTACTCCACCCACTTCCCACGCGCCTATCCTCCACTGCTGTCCTTGTCCCTGCTGCTGTATCCTCAAGAGCATCTTCATAAACGTAGTCCTCTTTGTCCTCATAGAATATTCTGACAGATCTTTGTTCTAAGTGCAACTGGGCTTGTCCCTCAAGATTGCAGAGGAGGCTGCTTCACTCCTCTGTCATCACCCCTATTTCCAGGCCGGTACTGGGACTTCCCGAAGCTTCCCATTGCCACTTCTAGGCCATACCTCTTCCGCTTGTATGCTAAACCCTTCCTCCTCTGAGGCTCACACGCCTGTCTCTGCCACCCTCAGTCTTCCTTTTGCTCTTATTCGTCTTCCTCCAGATTTCCTTGGGAACTTGGGCACCTCACCCACATCCTCCTCTTATCTTCATCTTGGATGATTTCAGGGTCTTCCATGGACGGCCTGCCAAACTCCCGAGTCGCACAGACCCTTGACCTCTTTCCTCCAGTGATCTTTGCATCTTCTTCTCCTCAGCCACCTACTCCCGTGGCCATATCCTAGTTCTTACCCCTAACTGAGCCATTTGGAAAGCCTGAACTCCTCTAAGCCTGAACTCCTCTTGTCTCCAAGCCTGAACTCCTCTATCTTGCCCTCTAAGTACAGTGTCCAGTCCTGTTCAGAGTCTACATACCTGCTCATCACCATCTTGGCAATCTCCAGGCCCCAGAACCCTCTGTTTGCCCACGTGTCCTATCCCTCACGTAGGGTGTCCCTCACCTCCCTCCTCGCTCAGCTTGGATCTGCCACATGCACTGACTTCCTGAGAGCCCTTCAATCCCTTCACACTCTCTCTCTGACAGGCTTGTCCTAAAATTCCCCAGTCACGGATCAAGTCTATACCCAGGGAGACTCAGCCAGAATTTATTTCATTGAATTTATGTCACTATTACCAACCAGTTCAGGGAGGCAGAGCACTATGGTCACGGAAACGGCACAGGATTTGGAATGAAAAGACCCATGACCGAGTCTTGGTTCGGCTGTTTACTAGCATGTGTATCCCTGGGCAAAGCCTCCACTTCCTAATGATGTCTTCACTCGCTATGGGGAATCAAATTCTAATTATAAAATGATCATTGATATGATATATGACAATATTTGATAAGTTGCAGAATCTGGTGGTGGGAGAAGTTAGCTAAGTCAAGAGGTTCTTCTGTACCTGTTAGGGTCAGGCTGCAGCACCCAAGATTGCTAAAGGTTACCAAAAGCCCCCTCCACACTTTGCATTGTATGTGTGAATTTTTTTTTTTTTTTTTGAGACAGAGTCTCATTCATTTGCCCAGGCTAGAGTGAGTGCTGTGGCGTCAGCCTAGCTCACAGCAACCTCAAACTCCTGGGCTCAAGCAAACCTACTGCCTCAGCCTTCCGAGTAGCTGGGACTATAGGCATGTGCCACCATGCCCAGCTAATTTATATATATATATATATATATATTTTTTTTTTTTTTTAGTTAGCCAATTAATTTCTATTTATAGTAGAGACGGGGTCTTGCTTTTGCTCAGGCTCCTCTGGATCTTGACCTTGAGCAATCCACCAGCCTCGGCCTCCCAGAGAGTATGTGTGAATTTTTGTACATGAATATGGGTCTTGCAGGGTGGTATCGGATATCCTGAGGGTAGATTTGATCTCTCTGAAGAGATCATTTCTCTTGCCAATCCCCAAGGGAAAAGGTGAGTTCTAAGGAAGAAAAAGGAAGCAGTAATTCAGAAAGTGAGCCTCCTGTAGCAGTCTGCTCCTAGAACCCATCACATGGGAGCAAGACCAGGGCTAGGAAGAAATAGAGTCTGCAATCTCCAGGGATTAAGCCCCTTTTTGTAAGAAAATTATTCTAGCTTCATGTGATTCTATTTCCCTTTTGTTTACCCTCTAGAGTTTATTACATTTTTATTAATTGTTCCAACTTTCTCTGCCCTATGCTAGCTAATATTCAGTTTTCTTCAGGACAAAGGTGTCTTCTGGACAAACCTTTATTGAGCACCATTTCTGGGGTGACAACTGTGTTAAGCACCCAAGGTACAAATAAGGGGACTAAGATACAGTCATGCCTTTGGGTTATTTCCAGTAGAGAAGAAAGATATAAAACATGATTTCTGGGATAATGCAGTAGATGATATCGGAGTATGAGGAAAACAAAAAGGGAAAGGAAGGAAAGCTGGAAAGAGCCTGCTAGGCATAGAAAATATTGATCAGAGGCATGGAGGTAGGAAATGACAATGGCAGTAGGAAACTGGCATTATTACACCTACTTCATTCATTCAGTCCTTACTCTAAACCCATGAGATAGGTGTCCACTAGTGGTGTGCCCATCCAACAAACGAGTACACTGAGACCCAGAGAGGCTAAATCACAAGCTGACGCTCATGCACCTGTTAAGCAGCAGAGCCAGGGTGGGGACCCATTCAGCCTGGCCCCAGCCTTCATGCTTTACCCCCTGGCCATGGAGGAATGTTCTGGTTGGCCAGGCCTGGCTAATGTGCCCACCTTGGAAGTGGACAGAGACAGTAGGTTTCCCACGCGGTGGGGGTGGGGGGGAATCCTACTTTTAAAATCAGAAAAACGGACACTGAACAAAATCAACAGTTGTCTATTGTAGAATTACTTCAGAAACGCAGCTTTCCTTTTCTCTTGCATTATTTGCTTGGGATAAATTTTCACAGATGGGATCCCCTGAGTCAGAATGTCTCAATATAAAACGCATTCATAGTTTCTCAACAGTATCATACACGTTTGCCTTCTGTTTGCTCAGAATGAACTAATTTCATCACGCCCTTCTATGTGTTGGATGCTATACGTTTTTTAAACCTAGACAATTTTAATTTCACCACATTCTGCACAGTTTTCCCTTTCTCTCCCAATCGACAGATGAGCCAGCTGGGCCCCCTCATGCCCGTGGGAGGAGACGCGAGAGCAGCACGTCCAGCCCCAGCCTGGGGTTGAAGTTCAAAACGCAAATCCAACGTAAACCCCGGTTTTAAAAAGTTATCTATGTAGGGTCATCTCACCTGACTTACTGCATGAAAATTAGACATCATCTCAATTTTACAATGCGCGTGCACGCACACTAGGGGAACAAAGCTCGAAAACGGTTGAGTTCTGGGGTGCCCTGTTGCGTTCCCGCATCTTCATTTTTTTAGATCGCGATGACAACAGTCTCCGAGCCCAAGCAGGCGGTGCTGCCAGGTGCGCACGCGCAAGACGAGGTAGGAACGGGGTACGGAACAGACTGACCGGGGTTCTTCCCGGCCTGCCCGGGGCGGCCCCTCTTCTTTCTGCTCGAGGGCCGCGGGAGACCCCAGACCATAGAGGTGTGGAAACCTCCAGACGCCTAGAGGGGAAACGCAGCCTCCGGGAGGCGGGCTTCCGCCGGCGGCCCACTTCCGGCCCGGCAGGGCAACGCAGAATGTTGAGTTTGGGGGCCTCGGCCGGAGGCTTGGCTGACGTCTTCCTGACCCCCCTGCTCCGGGCTCTGTGGAGGCCTTGCCGGGAGGGCGCGGGACTCCTCCACCGGCCTCGCGCGCCGCGGAATCGGGGGCCAGGGCGGAAGGCTTCACAGGGGGCCACCTTGAAGCCCGCGGGTGGCCCCGGGGTCCCTTTTCGCGATCGGCCCCTGGGATACTCCCAAGCTGTGATCTTCATTCCCTTTTATATCCCTTCGAGGCCAACTGACTCAAAAAAAAATAATGATGACACTCCAATTTAAGTGTGTGGTTGAGGGCCCGTTGTTCGTGCATCTTGAGAGAACGACTGACTGGCCCGCTTTAAAAACTCAAGTAACCAAAACAACAACAACAAAATGTACTTTAGTATTTAATTGTGGCCAAATATGAGAGAGAAGAGTAGTTAGATCAGCAGTGAGGAATTGTGAGCCTTGAAGAAGAGTGGGGAGGAAAGGAACTGTGCAGACAGTGCGGTTGGCAGGAGGACGGGAGGGGCAGGGGTGGAAGGGGTCTTGGCAGGAGGACGGGAGGGGCAGGGGTGGAAGGGGTCTTGGCAGGAGGACGGGAGGGGCAGGGGTGGAAGGGGTCTTGGCAGGAGGACGGGAGGGGCAGGGGTGGAAGGGGTCTTGGCGGGAGGGGCAGGGGTGGAAGGGGTCTTGGCAGGAGGACGGGAGGGGCAGGGGTGGAAGGGGTCTTGGCAGGAGGACGGGAGGGGCAGGGGTGGAAGGGGTCTTGGCAGGAGGACGGGAGGGGCAGGGGTGGAAGGGGTCTTGGCAGGAGGACGGGAGGGGCAGGGGTGGAAGGGGTCTTGGCGGGAGGGGCAGGGGTGGAAGGGGTCTTGGCAGGAGGACGGGAGGGGCAGGGGTGGAAGGGGTCTTGGCAGGAGGACGGGAGGGGCAGGGGTGGATGGGGTCTTGGCAGGAGGACGGGAGGGGCAGGGGTGGAAGGGGTCGTAGCGTCCTCCCTGTGGGAAAGAAGGGTGAAGACTCAAAATCAGGAGCGCTTACTGGGGTTGAAGAGGGACTGGTGATTTTAGAGTACTGCTTGCAGAGTAGTAGCCTGGGTTCTTTCTCTGCCAGGGCAGGCCCTCACCATAGGAGCTAGCTGCCTAAACTTTTTGAACTCGAGTGTCCTCAGTTTTAAAATGAGCATAATGTCTGCCATCCTGTCCCTCTGTACGTATTTGTGCAGTGGTATATGTTCGCTTGTGAAACTGATACACCTTCTCTGGCACTAGTCTGTGAGATTGTGTTGGGGGAGTATTTCATATAAAGCAGCTTTTAACATAATTTACTACGATTCTTTCTCCCCCACCCCGCCACAACTTTGTGTGAATCTAGATACTGCGTGTTCCTGAGAAGAAAATAAATAAATTTGGGATTTGAACTATAGTCTCTTAACACAGTTAATGTAGAATATTAAATTGTAGAAGACATGTAGTAATGGGACTCAATTTTGTTTAGTCTGGTGTTTTTCAAGCATTTTGACCACAGAAACTTTTGGAAAACGCCCTATTAATATCCGTGGTTTTCCCCAGAACACATTTTGGTAAATGCCAACATAAAGAAATCATTCACCTGAGCACAGGCCTGCTTAAAAGGCATTTCAGATCTACTTCTGAGAAATCATCTGACTGGATTCCAGTAAGGATAGTTTCAGTTTTATGTACATTCCAGAAAATGGTCCTTAATCAATGAAGTACCACAAGAGATACAACAGTTGGAAAAGGAAAGGAACAAAGTCTATCCTCCTTGCCCTTTCTCCTACATACATCATGAACAGCAAGTAACATCTCAATATTACTAAGCAAACATTAATATATAATTACTTATAAGACAATAGAAATAATTATTTGGAAAAGTGTGGATTGTGCCAGGTGGAAATTCTACAATTCAGTACATTTAGGGATTCTTGATGACAAATCTAGGAAATTTGTTCATGGACTCCAAGATGGACCTACTTGGACCTAATCTATGGACCTAATCTAGGACAAGATTAATGTTTTCTCACTGTAGAAATAAAATGCAGCTAAAAACCACTTGAATGTGTTGTGTGTATGCATTAAGTGACATTCACTGGAATCGTGCTCTGACGTTGTAGAATAAAGTTTAGAACAATGCTTGTCTTGAACATCAGTCAAGATAGCTTAGTTACTGAAGTACCAATAGAAACCCTTAATAAGGTAGTTTCATGTGTTTGGCACAAACCTCCTTCAAGTAGATCTGTGAAATGACTTACCAGTATGTTACTGAACTGTTGCAGTTTCAAATAAGACCTGCCTGAGAATGACTGGGTAACAATCCTAGCAATGTCCTTGTTTCAGTGTCTGGTCCTTTACCCTATGGGGCCAAAAAGCTAGTTTCATTAGTTTACACAGAAGTTAACAGGCTCCAGAAGACACACTGATGCTAACCATGTGTCAGCAAGTATGTGTCCTAAGCCAATGGACACTTGGCTCAGGCAGGAATTTCAGGACCCCCCAGCTCTACCTATATGGCAAGAAGCAAAGATTGCTTTGAGACAAGCGTTAAAACCAAAGACTCTCAAATATCAACACAGAGAGCTCCATCCAATTGAAAAGAGGGAAGGGACACAATTCTCTAGGGTAGAGGGTTCCCCAGCCCCTGGTCATAGCACACACCTTTGATTCATTGTCATTCTGGGCTCCTCAAAGCTCTGCCTGTGTCTTTCCTTCTCCTTGTGAGGAATGCCAAGATGACCCAGACACAGATTTCCAGCAGGGTGTGAAATTTATCATTATTTCCACATCTTAACATGCTAAGTATCCTGAAATTGTGCTGCCTTTTACTCTCAAATAGCAAAAATCATACATCTTGTTTATAGTGGTATCCATCCCACTGGCCACCTGCCCCCATTTCACATTTACCTCTCAGTATTTAAAATTTTTAAATCTCTCCTTTTCTGCAGGCCACTATCATAAACCTTGTTAATGTTATTTCCTTTCCTTTTTGCAGTTTTTCGTTTGTTTTATCATGTCTATTTATATCTAAACAATATATTGTTTGGTTTTACTTTTTAAAAAAAAAACTATCAAAAGAGTGTCTTACTGTATTTTAGGATTAGCTTTTTTCACTCAACATTATGTAGCAAATATTAATCCATGTGGTTGTGTTTAGCTCTGGATCATTCATTTTCACTGCTTGTATAACATTCTGACCATCCTCATCACCCTTTCCCAATTTTACCTTATTTTAGTTCCAGACCTTTCCCTCATCCAATAAAGAACAAAAATTTCTTGGGTACTTTTGTGCTCATTTTCACTCTTTATTCATCAAAAATTTGCTAAGTAAACCACAGTGAGCAAAGGGTTAACAAAGCCCACTACTGAGTGAGAATGTGACCCTCAGCCAACTCTCATATTAGTTGTCTACTGCTGAGTAACAGATTTCCACAACACTTAGTAGCTTAATGCAACCAACACTTATCATCTCACTGTTTCTATGGGTCATGAATTTGGTAGCATCTTAGCTGGGTGGTTCTGGCTCAGGGTCTCTCGTGAGATTGTAGTTGAGATGTTGGTCTGGGCTTCTTCACCTGAAGGCTTGGATGAAGTTGGAGAATCCACTTCCATGCTGGTGCGTTCACACGGCTGGTGGCAGGAGGCCTCAGTTCCTCACCACGTGGGCCTCTGCATAGGATTGCTGGAGCGTCCTCACAGCACGGCAGCTGACTTCCCCTGGAACAACCGATTCAAGAGAGTAAGGCAAGAGCCATAATATCTTTTATGACCTCACCTCAGAAGTCATACACCATCATTTCCCCAGTGTGATTGCACAGGCTGTAATGTGAGACGGCATGAACACGGGTTGCAGGGATCACTGGGGGATGGTCTTGGAGGCTGGCCACCGTAACTCTCTCTCTCTGTTTCCTTGGTGACCTATTAAGGTGGCATGTCAATTTTCTTGCCAGATATACTGTAATACTTAAGGGAAAAGTGACCCCTGATTGGTCCACTGCATCTGGTTGGGAGAACTATAATCCCTGATAGGAAGCCACAGCTTTGGGCTTTCCTGACAGTGGTGACTCACAACTGCAGGGGCCCCAGAAGCCATGCCCATACAGCTGTTACAAGACAAAGTGGCTCCTGTGGGGAATGAGACCTCTCAGGCAGGCTGGTTTTCACATCCACCTGATTTGGATCTCGTCTCCTTGTATCTGAGCAGTCACCTGGAGAAAAGATAGTTTTCTGGACTACTGCAAAAGTTCCTTTTCCCCTAGAAAAGGAACCCTGAAGTCAGCCGCGCTGGGCATCTGCACTTCCTGTTCTACATCTTTCTGAGGCACTGGATGACACATGTGGCTTATGGGGGACTTGTGAACTTAAATGTTTAGGTGACCCACCTGGGAAAATCCTCTGGTGGGAGACAGAACTGAATCTCATGCCAACTCAGGAGTGACATGGAAGATGCAGACCCTACCTTTGTGACAGTGGGAGTGAGGGACACATAAACCAGAGCATTGACAGAAATCTATATTCAGGCATACGGCAGGTGTGTTGGGGATTCCCAAGACCACCCAAGACTCCCCAGGTTCAGTGATTTGCTTGGAGGACTCACAGGACTCAGCATACAGTCATCCTCATGGCTGTGATTTATTGCAGTGAAAGGATACAAAGCCAAATTAGGAACAGGAAATGTCACATGGGGCAAAGTCTAGAAACCACCAGTTGCAAGCAGGCTTCCAAGTCTTCTCCCAGTGGGATCACACAGGACACATTTAATTCCTCCAGCAGTGCGTAATGACAAGTATGAAATGTTGAGAACCAGAGAAGCTTAATAGAAACTCAGCATCCAGTGGTTTTGTTGGGGGCTGGCCATGTAGGCAGCCCCTGCCTGGCATGTGCCGAGATTCCAGACTCCAGAAGGAGTTCAACATAAACCGCATTGTTTGCACAAACAGTCTGGGTACAGTGAGCCACTCTTATCAGGAAATCATGGGAACTCTCCTGAAATCCAAGTTCCTAAACACCAGCCAAGGGCCAAGCTTGGAAGCAAGACTTTCTAAGGTTAGCAGTCTCAGGCCTGCAGTGGTAACTCTCCTCTGCACAGCAGAAATGGCGAACTCTGGGCTGCAGAAGCTCAGGAAAGGCTTTAGAGGGGAATGACGTTTGGGGTGACACTTGGATGCTGAATAGATCATTAACAGCTTGAAAAGAGGAGAAAGGGGGCTTCCAGCAGAGGGAAACTTGGTAGCAAAGGCAGAGAGGTGGGGACACCCTGATACCATTGGAGAAGTGTGGGTGGTTTGGGATGACTGGCACGTGGGTGTGGATGACAACCACTGACCTGATCCAAGCCGCAGTCTCCCCATCGATTCTATAAACCAGTGACAGCTGGCCTGGGTGACCTTTCCAGGGCTTCCAGGGAAAATGGTAACAGCTGAGTCACAGCATGTCAGCAGCTGAGACATGAGAAGATGCTGGACCTACAGCAAAGAGCATGAGTTAGGCTGATCCAAACCCTCTGCCATTCACTAGCTGTGTGACCTCAGGCAAGTTACTTCTCTGAGCTTCCATTTCCTTATTTTAAATGGGATAGTAATAATCCGAGAATTATTGTGAGGATTCATGAAACACTGTGTAAAGAAGTCTCAGGCAGAGAACCTGACAACAGTTGGTGCTTAATGAATGGTGACCGCTAAAATTTTAATGTTCAGTCTTCCCTCCCAAACAGTTCAAGCTCTTGTTGCTGGACCAGTCATCGCTGTCACAAGCCTTTTTAGTCCCCAGGAGGCTAAACCACAGCTAATAAATGGTGCAGTCAGAGGGAGGCCGCACTGCCATGACCAAGCCACTTCTTGGAGCAGCCATGAATGACATCAGGGCTCCAGCTCAGCTGGGAACGACAGGCAGAGAGAGGGTCATGCAGCATGGCTCCCTCCCGCAGGGAGAAGGAAGCCAGAAGGCTGATGACCTTGGCTCCTTTGCCAGACGCAGAGACAAACTGAATCGAGGCGAGCACCTTGACAAGAACAAGGAAATCAAGTCACAGATGGGACAGTCGGGGAGGTCTGATGAAGACAACCACCTGGTGCAAAGTCACACACATTTGCTCGGGAAGCCATCTGCTTGAATAGTAAGTAATGTGTTCATGAGATCCACGATTCTGCTTCTTTAAAGAGAAATTAGTGTTTTAAGATATATGTACTACATTCTGTTTGTGAAAACGTATTGATCTGCACGTGTTTTCTGAGTAAATACCATATTTCAATTAGAAATATGTACACATCTATGACATCTTAATCATAATACTATTCTACTTTGGTCTTCCTCGCCTTCATGCAGTATTCTCAATTAATGATTTTTAGGGTCTTTGTCCTCACCCCATAAGAGATATTATAGAGTTCTCCAATTTTATGTTTGAGAATGATTTGAATAAGGAAGGTGGATAAGACAAAGGACAAAGGCCATATTTGGGCCAAGTATGATTTTTCTACTAATAGCATAAAACAACAAGCAGAAATTTTTAACATAGACCCGAAGAACTCACAGTAAGTCTGCAGAATAAAAACGAATGATCCTAGTCAGAAACATGGAAATGCAGGGAAGAATGGAGAAACCAAAATGGATGAATATATGGGTAATTATTAATGAATATTAAGTGTCAACCCAACAGTTATAAAGTCTTATGGAATTTATTATAAATATATGTGTAGATATAACAAAAATATACAATAACAATACAAAACGAGGAAGGGAATAAATGAAACTAAATTTCCTAATGTTATAGAAGTTTTGGGCAACTGGTAAAAATATAATAATAATTTGTATTAGACAGAAATAAGTCAAGGTTGCATCTGGCTTTATCTCTAGGATAACAGCTAAAGGAAAAGAATGTATGACTAACACGTTTGACATAGAAAATAAAATAATAGAAAATATTTTATTAATCTAAAAGAAGACAATAAAGAATATAAACAGATGGATTCAGTAGAAAACAAATAAATAGTAAGAATAAACCCAACTTTATCCATAACAATTTACATTTAAATGGACTTAAATAATCTAAATAAGAGACTAAATTTGTCATACTGGGTAAGAAAAAACAAAATCTAACCATATGTAACCCTTCTAAGAGAGACACTTTACATGAAGACAGATGATTTAAAGTAAAAGGATGGGAAAACATAGATGATAAAATTCTAACAGCCAATCATGGCTGTAGCTCACACCTGTAATCCCAGCACTTTGGGAGGCCAAGGTGGGAGGATCATTTGAGGCCAGGAGTTTGAGACCAGCCTGGGAAACATAGTGAGACATCATCTCTAAAGAAAAAACTAAGAAAAATTAGCCATCCATGGTAATGAGCACCTATAGCTGTAGTCCCAGCTATTTGAGAGGCTGAGACAGGATTACTTAAGCCCAGGAGTTCAAGGCTGCAGTGAGCTACGATCATGCCACTGCACTCCAGCCTGGGCAACAGAGTGAGACATTAAGCCCTAACAAAAGGAAAGCAGGTATATCTATATCAGTACCAAATAAGACTTTAAGGCAAAAAGCATTACTACAAATAAAAAGGTACATATCATAATGGGTCAATCCAACAGATAGATACCAAATCATAAATCTGTATATACTGAATAATATAACTTCATAATATATAATGCAAAAATTAACTCAAAGAAGAAAGAGACAAATCCATAATCATAGTGGAAGACTATAATACACACCTTTCAATAGCTTATAAACAAGAAGATAAAAGAGCAGTAAGGATGTAGCTCTAAATAGCACAATTAACAAATTTGACTTGGTTCTAGATCAAAATCTGTACCCACAATGATAGAATTTACTTTTTAAGTGTACATGAAACATAACAAAATTGATCATGTAGTGGCCAATAAAGAAAATTTGTTTTAAAAAAATTTCAAAACATTGAAATCATTCAGAGAATATTGATTGACCAGAATGGAACTAAGTCAGAAATTAATAATAAAAAGATAAATTTCCACTTATCTAGAAATTATATTTCTAAATAATCCATAGATTAAAGAAGAAATCCAAACATATATTACAAAATATTTTGAACTGAATGTGACCAAAAAAAGACACAAGTTATTAAAACTTATCAGGGCCGGGCGCGGTGGCTCACGCCTGTAATCCTAGCACTTTGGGAGGCCGAGGCGGGCGGATCGCTCAAGGTCAGGAGTTCGAAACCAGCCTGAGCGAGACCCCGTCTCTACCAAAAATAGAAAGAAACTAATTGACCAACTAAAAATATATATACAAAAAATTAGCCGGGCATGGTGGCGCATGCCTGTAGTCCCAGCTACTCGGGAGGCTGAGGCAGTAGGATCGCTGAGCCCAGGAGATTGAGGTTGCTGTGAGCCAGGCTGATGCCACGGCACTCACTCTAGCCTGGGCAACAAAGTGAGACTCTGTCTCAAAAAAAAAAAAAAAAAAAAAAAAACTTATCAGATGCAGCTAATGTAGGGCATACAGAGAAATTTATAAACTTAAAAATGTATTTATTTAACAAAATGGAAAGGCTGAAAATCAATGATTTATTCTTCTACCTTTTTTTTTTTTTTCAGACAAGAGTCTCACTCTGTCACCCTGGGTAGAGTGCAGTAGTGTCATTGTAGCTCACTGCAACATCAAACTCCTGGGCTCAAGTTTGATCCTCTTGCCTCAGCCTCCTGAGTAGCTGGAACTATAGGCATGTGCCACGATGCCTGGCTAATTTTTCTATTTTTAGTAGAGACAGGGTCTTACTCTTGCCAAGACTGGTCTCAAACTCCTGAGTTTAAGTGATCCTCCAGCCTCGGCCTCCCGGAGTTCTAGGGTTATAGGTGTGAATCACCGCAACTGGCCTATTCTTCTATCTTAAGAACAAAAGAATAGCAAATTCTAACTAAGGAAAATAGAAGGAAGGAAGTAATAAAGATTATAAATCAACAAAATAGAAGACAAATATACAATGGAGAAAATCAAAATTTGGTTCTTTGAAAATATTGTTTAAATTGATTGACTTCAAACAATACTGATCAACAAAAACAAAACCCACAAATTTTTAGTATTAGAAAGGGATGTCACTACAGATCCTATGGGCATGGAAAAGATAAGAGAATATTAACAAAAACTGACAATTTGGATGAAATGGACAAAATGCAGTTTGAAAAATGCATTTTCCAAAGCCCACTGAAGAAAAAGAAAATCTGAATATCCAATATCTAATAAATTGAACCTATTATTTAAGAACTTCTCACAAAGAAAATTCCAAGCCCAGATGGCTTCATCAGTTAATTCTTCCAAATATTTAAAGAAGTAACACCAATCTTGCACAAACTGTAGCAAAGAATAGAAAAACAGAGTATCCTTCCCAACTCTTTTTATGTGGCCAACATAATCTTGATAGAAAAACTGGACTAGGATATTATAAGAAAGAAAAATTACAGACCAGTCTCATTTGTTGTGGTATGATTAAAAAAAAAAAATAAGTATTTGGTCTTTGTCCCCAGTTCCTGGTATTCCAGGATAAGCAACAGAGGAAGACCCTGAGACCCCATCTCTTAAAAAACAAAACAAAACAAAACAAAACAGGAGCCTGGCAAACAGGTACTACTTAATAATTAATTATGGTATCAGGTGCTCTGCTAGATACTGGGAGGCAAATATGATCAGGGGTCCTGGAAGATAAAGTAACTCATCGAAAGTCCCACTGCTGGTAAGTGGCAGAGCTGATGTGTGCACCCAATCTGGCTCCAGAATTCATGCTCTTAATTAACCATTCTGTGTCACTAACTCTATGTGTACATAACCAACCAGAATACTAAGTGTCAAATAGACACAAGTTACACACCATGTTACAAGTTAGGAAAGACTTTGATTCTGCCTGGAGGTGGGTTGGTTCTGGAAGGCTTTTAAAGAGAGAGCATTTAAGCTGAGACTTAAAAGATGAAGCCTTTAACTGGCAGAAAATGAGAGTGCATTAGTGGGATAAATTAGGTTATGCTGCAGTGACAAAGGTTTAGCACAACAAGGGTTTATTTCTCTTACGAAAATGCTAATTCAAGTTGGGCAATGTCCAGGACGCCCCTGATGTCTTGACTCAGCAGCCCAGGCTGCTGCCCTCTGGGCTTCCTCCCTCCATCACATGCGTTCAAGACCCCCGTGCAGGGGAAGAGAGAAAAACATGGAGAACTCACACCTGCCCTTCAAGGCTTCGGCCCAGAAGCCCACACATCACTTCTGCTCATGACCCCTTAGTTCTAACTTAGAGCACATGGAATATTTGGTGAGCACTTATTGCCTCTGCTTCAGAGAAAAGGAGCATTCCCGACTGAGGAACGAGCATGTGCAGAGGCATGCATGGATAAAAATGCGTGGTATGCATGGGGAAGAGCGAGAAGGCCCAGGACACAGCAGGCCTTCAGTGTCATTTCAGAGGAAACTGGGAGCTCTCGGGGAGGAGCAACATAGTCTGCCTTGCTGTACAAGGCCATAGATGGTAGCACAAAGGAAGGCATGCTGAGATGAGAGACCAGTGAGCTGGTTATAGCAACAGCCCAGGCAGAGGCAGCCAGGAGGGAAGAGAGTATGGTCGCGAGAAGCACTATAGCTGTGGACGCTCTTGTACTGGGAGATTGCATACAATTTGGTGAGGACAAGAGAACATGTTTCCAAGGTTTCCTACCCCTCTGCCAAGCAAATAGTGGTATCAGTATCCAACATAGAAATGTAGAAGCAGCAGCCTGTTTTGGAAGAGGAAAACTTCAGTTTATGCCATGCTGCTAGAACGGATGCAGAGAAATGTCTAGGAGACAAGTGGACATGTAGCCTCAAGCTCCGGTGAGTAAGGAAGGGCATTCCAGGATGAGGGAACAGCATAAGCAAAGGGATGGAGGCCAGAAATATCAGGGTATACGCAGAGAACTATAGGAGGAACAAAGATCTTTCCTCGGCCATTAACTCTGTCCTTGCTACCCTCCTCAGGGCCACTTCCTGCTGCCTGCAACTGCACCCAGAGGGACCCTCAAGTGCAACCAACTCTGGCTCCTATCAACCAAACCATCCAGATGGTTTGCTCCCTCTTGGTTTAACTGTTTCAACCTTCAATCTTCAACTGTTTCAATAGCAACTGTTTCAGTGCCTATTTTTCTGCAATTGATCATAATTCTTCGTAACATTGTGTGAGTGCTCCATTCACAAAGCCTGTTTAACATGCATGCATGTACCTGTGGTCTGAATGAGATCACTGGTTTTCCTAGACTCAGTGAAGCTGAGAAATAGAAAGTGTCAGCCGTATGACCCTGGGCCAGTCATTTGACCTCTCTGAACCTCTGTGTTTTCATCTGCTAGGGAAAGAAATTTAAGACTTGCTCCATCTACTTAAAAGGATGGATATGAATGTGAAACAGTTATATAATCTCTAAGGCAATATAGGAATGATGACAGTTGGGATGGGAGTGGTAGTCATACAGGTTATTATTATCACAATATGCCCTTTAGGTACCAGCCAGTAAAGCTATATAGGAAAAACTCAGCTAGACAATTTAATGCAATGAGAGATACTTAACTGAATGCTTCTTATGGATCCAATTCTATGATTGCTACCAATAAACAACATAATCTTTGTCTTCTAGGAGCTGGGCTGGTAAAGTATATAGACAGAGAAGAGATGACTAACATACAGCACAGAATAAAGTGTGTTCCATGTGATCCATACGTATCCTTTGCACAGGAGTTCAGAAGAGCCAACAGTCATAGGATAGTGCTATGGTTTGAATGTGTCTCCCAAAAGTCCAGGTGTTGGAAACTTCATTGAACGGTATTAACAGGTAGGACCTTGTAAGAGGCAATTAGGTCATGAGGGTGGAGCCCTCATAAATGGATTAATGCCTTTCAGGAATGAGTTAGTTCTTGAGGGAGTGAGCTGGTGCCCTGAGGTCTCTTTTACACGTGCTCACTTGCCCTTCTGATTTTCTGCCATGTTATGACACGGTAGAGAAGCAAGGGCCAGAAGCTGCCGCTGTGCTCTTGGACTTACCAGCCTCCAGAACTGTGAGCCAAATAAACAACTTTTCTTTGTAAATTACCTAGTCTCAGGGATTCTGTTATAGCAGGAAATGAACTAAGACAGATGGTCAAGGAATGCTTCCTGGAGGAAGTGGACTTTAAAGGGAACCCATGCATGATGTAGCCAGGTATAGAGGAAGGAGGTATCAACTGACCTAGCTGCATTGAAGAGCAATAATCACACAGAGGGAACTGAATCAGAAAAACTCTACCTACTACCTCGCCCTCAGCCAGCCTGCTTCTGGAAGCCTCCCACCTTCCCAAGGAGGAGAGACAATGCTTAAGCCAACACTAAGGGGTGAGATTTCCTATTTCAGTCTTTGTTGCCAAACCAGCATTTGCAGCCGAACCACAATCTCAAGAACCGGGCCAAGATCAGGTGCACAGTGAAGGCTGTGAGGACAGCCTCAGCACTCAGCGCTCTGGGCACAATGCCAGCCGCTCAGACAGCGTGCAAGACAGGCCTGGGGCTCCCTGTGCAGGACTGACTGCACGCCGTATCTGCATAGACACTTTCTTGGCTCACAGAATTGTTTTGGAAAAGAAACTATTCATTTCAGCTCTATTTGGAGCCACAGTCCTTGGCCTTCTGCAGTGTCAGTGCCTGGCAACCTCTAAGGTCACTGGGTCAGCCATGGGGTCAGCAGCAGAGAGGGGAGCAAAGAGACAACCACAGGAGGGAGTTGGGTGGCACTGGGAGGTGGCCCCACTGCTTCTAGGGATGGCCAGGGGACCTAGCAGCCATGGGCTGTGGGAGTCACTCCTTCCAGCAGCAGCCAGCTGTCCCCTCCTTCCCAGCTAGTTTCTGATGTCAGGGCTTAATGCTCCCTCATCCGTGCAGGCGTGACTTTTCAGGTTGTTTGTACCTATTGTACTTTGTGGGGTAAAACCACCAAATTCTTAGCAGGGAGGCAGAGGGAGCTGAGGATTGTGCCTGCTTTGCCAGTTAGAAATTTAAACTTCTCTAATAAAAATGTCAGCTGCTTCATTCCTTTCCCTTTGTGTTTTTTAAAAAAATCAATCTATGAAGAATTTGAAACTAACCTTCAAAGGGATTAACAAGAGCTATTATTAAAGGCATAATAAATGGGGGCCAATTGCTTTCCAGCTGGGAAGTCTCACTCTGCACAAAGGAAGGGTTTGCTGGGAAGAGGGGGACCTGTGCCATGGATGTTTTTAGAGGTCTTCCCGTTAGGGCACAAAATAGTTTTCCTCTGACCTTTTCCTATGTAAATGCACTGAAAGTTTCCCTTTAAAAATTGTAAGTCTAAAGTACATTAGTCTCAGCTACTCAGGAGGCTAAGGCAGGAGGATCGCTTTGAGCACTGGAGTTTGAGGCTGCAGTGAGCTGTGATCACACCACTGCTCTCCAGCCTGGGCAACAGAGCAAGCATTGTCTCTTAAAAATTAAAAAAAAAAAAAAAATTAAAAGAAAAAAGGAAAGAAGAGAAAGTACAAAAAATATATAACTGATTCCTTGGGTCTGGAATGGTCTCAGAGAGGTGATCTTGGCCATCTCCTTGTCGCAAGCAGAAACCCTGCCCACCTATGACAGGAGAACATCCACCTTGATTCTCAGGCTCCCTAAGTGCTGCTGTGGCCCCTCTCCAGGCCCCCTTATCTCTGTGTCCTGTGTGCATCTCTCTTGAGGGACCTTCTTTCATCAGACACAGTGAAGACCCCCAGCCCTTTCCCACAATGTCACCTCCCCACCCCGCCCTGCCCCGCCCCTGCTGACCAGACCACAGCTTCCCGATTCTCCCAGAATCCTGACTTCTCCACTATTTCCCGGGGCCTCCAACGAATGCCGCAAGCACAGGGTCAATCTTGCCCCTAGGTGACCCTGCCTCAGGCCTGGTGTTTCCCAGCTCAGATTCCAGCTGACTAAGGTATGACAGTGAGCATTTCAAAGAACCCAGACAGTCACTAAAAGCATCAGAAAGTGATGGCTTCAACATCCCATCACCCCATGCTCACAGTTTCCTCTCTTAGTGAGTGGCTGTCACTCTCCATAAGATCTCAAGGACTGGAATTTTCCTATAACCCAGAGAGGGCTCCCCGGGGAGCTATCATAATCCTGTACTTTGCTGTGCATGGTCGTAAACAGTGACCCGAACCACTGCACTCTCTGAGCGGGCGACTCGCATCCCGACTGCAGTGCTGCCAGCCACAGTTCAAAGGCCCAAGTCCAACGCCCCCCAGCTGTGCCCAGCCTCGAAAACGTCCCCCGTTTCTGTCCCATTGTTAATGACCAGTGTGATGAGTCTCTCGAGTCTTCCAGAATCCCCCTCCAGAAGCAGGACTGCCTGCTGGCCATCACCAACTGCCTCCGCCTATAAATGACATGCTCTCCCACTCCTAGACTGTAACTCACTCGAGGACAGGGACTGCGCCTCAAAGTCTGTTATCCCGGCATCTAACAATATCTGACGCATAGTAGGTGCTCAGTAAATGTCTGCTAAATGGCGAATGTAAAAATGATACAAGCAACTCTAAATTCCACCCAAGCCTCATGAAGGTCCTTAATCCTTGTGGTCCTGACCCAAGCCCAACTATTTCCTTAAGTCAAATGGGAAAGCATTTTAAAGGGCCAGAGGAATTTTTTTCCACCTCACCCCTAAATGGTCAGGGCTGCTAGAACATAGAAGGTGCTAAGCTGGACAGGAGCCTGCGGGTGCCAGAGGCCGCAGCAGGCTGCCTAGCCCTGCTCTTCGGTTCACCGTGTGGCATCCGCTGCCTCGCCCAGGGCTGCATCAACCCCATCGAGGCACAGGTGTGAAAGCCTCAGGAATCCCAAGAGAAGGACTCCTCCTCACTGTCACCGCTTGCCCTGGCCCCATGGGAAGCTGTCATTTCCCAGGAGACCAGAGTTGCAGGGGGCACAGGAGGACCCTGAGTGAGCTCTCTTAGCTCAGGGAAAGGAAGACATCCCACCCATTCCTCACAGCAGAGTCGTATTTTGAACCCAGATCTGACCACATCGCTCACCTGCTCTTTGTAAGGAAGGGGTAGGGGACCATGTGATCCACCTCTGCCTGCCTGTCCGACCTCACGCTCCCCTTGTACAACAAGCTCAGCGACGGCGAGCAACTTGCCCTCAATCACGCCAGACGCTCACACACCCCTGTGCACACGCTGCTCCTGCTGCCTGGGTCTGCCTTCGGCCGGCAGATGCTGCAGGCGGCATCCTTCGAGCCCCATGCCTGTCTCCTCCATGACGCCTCCCCTGCTCCGCACACAGACTCGGAAGCTCCTGCTCACTGCAGTCTTAACTGTGTGTTGCCACCACTGTCGTGACACCTGCTTTACTGTTCCATGCCAGCCATTCTTCTAGTGTTGGCCCTTCCCTGCCTCAGTTTCCTTACCTGTAAAATGGGGATAATAATCAAACCTATCGCCGGGGGTGGTGGCTCACGCCTATAATCCTAGCACTCTGGGAGGCCGAGGCGGGCGGATCGCTCAAGGTCAGGAGTTCAAAACCAGCCTGAGCAAGAGCAAGACCCCTGTCTCTACTGAAAATAGAAAGAAATTAATTGGCCAACTAAAAGTATATAGAAAAAATTAGCCGGGCATGGTGTCGCATGCCTGTAATCTCAGCTACTCGGGAGGCTGAGGCAGAAGGATCCCCTGAGCCCAGGAGTTTGAGGTTGCTGTGAGCTAGACTGATGCACGGCACTCTACCCTGGGCAGGCAGTGAGACTCTGTCTCAAAAAATAAATAAAAATAATCAAAGCTATCTTTTAGCTTGTCGGGGAGATTGATCCCGGGAAGTGGTAGTAGGTGTTTGGGGAAGTGGGATCAGGGAAAGTAGGGAGGGCAAGACAGGATACATTCACAAGCAGGTGACCCCAGCGGGTGGCTGGAGTTCTATCCTACTGAGAGCCTCTGGGAGAAACAGTACAGAACACCCCAGAAGGGCCCCACCAAGAGGGGAGGAAGCTTGCTATGTATCAAGCATCTCCCTTTCATTGTCAGCTGCAGGCTGACCCTAGGGGCATCTACTTTCTGGCACTGTGGCCACACATGTGCCAATCATGTTCCTATGGCCAGAAAAAAGCCCCTGGACACACAGGGTCTGGCACTTGCAGTAGAAGTCCCTGCTCTTGGGTAGGATGCCAACAGCATCCGATACTGTCTACCTCCCGCTCTGCCACTGGCAGGCTGAGTGAGCTTGGCTCATCTAGAAAGTAGGTGTATTTGACTAGGTGCCCACTGAGGTCGCTTGTGGTGGGCCCAAACCTCAGTCAGCCCACATCCCCCATGGCTGGGCACCATAAAGCTGCCAGTGGGGTCTTGGAGGGTGGGGCCTGCCGGTTCTGGCCACCGCTGTGTCCCCGATACTATTAATAGAACAGTGCTCAGCGTATGCTGAGGGGAAATGGTGCAGAGTGAGGTTATGGCACAAGGAAACCCTGACATTTAGACTCACACCCAACCAAGGGGCCCCGAGCAATGGAGACGGTGAGCACGGCCCCCGGAGCTGCGTGTGTGTTGTGGTCTGCGTGCAAGACATTTTAACTTTCAAATACCGCAGTTCAGGTCCAGAAATGGCAACGTGTAGGAGCTATGACATTAGTACGTGGGCGTCTCCTTACCTTATGTGACTCAGAGCTGGGGCGGGCCCAGCTGAACTGCAGGCCATGCCCTTCTGCTCCTGGGGACAGGCTCCCCGCCCCGTCACACTGTGCCCACGCAGCGCCGAGCCTTCAGGACCAAGAGGCGGCTTGGAAACCTGAGATGATGCTGTGTTTATCACAACCAGTCATTTAATAAGATCAAGCAGCACAAACCGACCACAGCGACGCCCTCCACCCCTGCCCAGCATTTCCCCCGCACTTCGCAGACCTGGCCCCCGCCCCCCGCCAGGGCCCAGGTGGGGACCAGGGTTACCTTCTGCAGAAATGCCATCCTCGGCCTGTACTGCTGGCCTTGGTGTCGGATTGTCATCCTGGACCCCGGATGGATTCACAACCGGAGCACTGCTGCGAGGGGAGAGCAGGCGCCCGCAGGTGCGAAGGCCCGCGCGCCTGGGCGGGCCGGGCGTCTGCGGGGAGGCGGCGGGGCGGGCGGGGCAGGGCGCGGGCTGCCGCCTGCGGCCCCTCGACGCTCCCCGGGCGCCCGCGGACTCGGGCGGCAGCTGGAAGCCGCGCCAGCCAATGGGCGCGCGGCGCCGCGGGCTCATTAGCATGCGCTGCGCGTGCGCCCACCCGCCACCAGGGGGCGGTGTCCGGCTCGGCCCGCACCCCGCGGAGCCTCAGGTGAGAGCGCAGGTGGGGGCGCGAGGGGCCGACCTGTCGCAGAGGCAGAACCCTGGACCGCACCACTAAAGCCTGGGGAAAAGGAAACAGTATGAACAGGCATTGGGTCCCTGGCTAGCCCGCCCCCACGTCACTGATGGGCCGTTAGCAAGTTCCTTAAACTTCCTAAGCGTCAGTTTCCCCATCTAACCTGGGAAAAGCAAGAGAGTGGGTGGGAAATGACACCTGCCAGGTGCTGCGACGACTGAATTAAGACTGGCAGTGAGTGTGGTTGATGGTGAAGAATGCTGCTCGCCTGCCAGATGGGCTGGCTCTGAACCTAGGTTTGCCACTTAGCTGTAGGCTCTAAGCAAGCTACGGAATCTCTCTGAGTTTCATTTCTCTCATCCTATCAGTGAGAATAATTGCACCCTGCTGGTGGAGGAGGTTTTGTTTGGTCCTGGTTTTGTTTTTGGTTTTTGGTGGGTTTTTTTTTCCATGCATAAATACAAAGTAAACTGACATCTTTACAAACTTGCATTTTCGTAATCAAAAACAAATACACCAGGGGTATATTTTCTGGGAATACAGAAGACTAAATGTTCAGAAAAAACTTTTTTAAAAAATAATTTTTATTTCAAAATATTAGGGTGTACAAGAGTTCTTATTACATGGATGAATTGTGTAATGCCAAAGTCATGGTTTTTAGTGTGCACATCACCAGAATAGCGTACATTGTACCCAATCAGTAAGTTTTTATCCCTCATCCCCCTCCCCTGTTTTTGGTTTTAAGATAACTGAGCTGATGCATATGCAAGCACTTAGAACTGTGATCTAGACATAGTGAATGTCCAATAAGCAATAGTTTCTCTAAGTCTCTTGGGGTTCTTTTTTAAAAATTACTATGCCTAGTGGTTCCATTATACACATAGTCTGATGTATATACACATGGTCTGATATATATAATGTATACATAGTCTGATATATATATACACATATAGAGTCTGATATATATATATATATTATTTTCAGAATACTGTGAGAACTGTTGGAGTAATAACTGGAGGTAACAGATAGGCTCTAGTATCAGATTACTTGAGGCCAAATCTCAACTCTGCTACTTACCATCTGTGTGTGACTTTGGGCAAGTTATTTAACCCCTCTCTGTGCTTTAGTTTCTATAAAACGGGGGTGGTGCAACCCTACCTCATAGAGTTGTTAAGGGGGGATAAAGGAATAAAGAATGAATAAATATAAGTTGTTGTTACTACTATTAATAATACTGAAATTATTAAAGATGGTGTAAAGATAGTGTAATATTAAAATCATTAAAGATAGTATAAATTTGGAATGCCAGCTAAAATTTTGATAAGATGAGATCTCCCAGGTCTAACACTAGGATTTTCAGGATCAGGGACATGCCCGCTTTTTATTTTTAGAACTAGGTGGTCTGAGCATGGCAGGTAAAGCTGATGTCCCAAGGGGGCATGTGGAGGTTTGTCCTAAGAGGTGCATTCAGCAGATACCTCTTCAGATCATCTGATTCCCATCCTGTAGAAGAGCCAAGTTCCCACTAAACTATCCAGACATCTCAGCTCCGAATTAAGGTGCTGGAATAACAGTTTCAGAAACCAGACTCTGAAGTCTGGTTGACTCATAGGGAAATGACTTGGCAGAAATCCATGAGATGTAGCTTCCAGCCCCAGCTTGGCCACTGCCGTGGTATGACAGCAGGGAAACCACTCATCTCATCCAGGTTTTCAAATTTATTTAGGTTATTGAATGGGTTAAGCAAAGTAATTTCAAAATCATTTTAAATGTGTATCTTTGATTACTTCCCCCATTCTATTATTTTGCTGATTTGGGCTGGCTCTTTGTTTTGTTTAGGTTAGATAGTGATTTATCTATTATAATGGGTTGTTGTGTATATATATATATTTTTTTTGCTTGAGAACCAGGTTTTATTTAAAAGTTAGAACTTTAAGATTACCCAGGGGATATTTATGCTGTTTAAATTAGTTAATAAGTGTGAGAGGCCTCTAAACTAGAAAAAACTCCAGGTATATAGAGCGACCACCTGTGTCAGGTTGCACCTATTGTCCTGAAGTAGTTAATGGTGCTCTCTTGCATTCTCAAAGTGACTATGTTGGGATGATAAATCATATGGTCACCCTAATCGCATGTTAATTTTCTTCTCTAAGAATGATCTAACCAAGCCTAGTTGTTTCCTAGATGGGGAGACAGTATGGGGTGGTGGCAAGTGTGTATGACTGGACTCATGAGATTTAGATTCTGATCCCAAATCTTCTACTGACTGATAAGGGGACTTCAGACAAAACTCATCACTTCTCGAAGCCTCAATCACTGATTAGAGTTGTTCGATGTTTCCCAAAGTTAGCTCTATAATCAACACTTCTCAAACTTTAATGCAAATATTAGTCTCCTTAGATCTTCTTAAAATGCAGATTCAGATTCAGTAGGTCTCGGGTGGGGCTTGCCAGGGGAAGCCCTGGGCTGACCTCGGTCTGAATAACAAAGATCTACACAGCAATCAGGTGGAGGGGATGGTTACAGTCAAACATATTCAGAAGTCTATGTGTTGACCACATTTCAAAGAGATTATTTACTGCAATACTCCCCAACGCCTCTAACATACTTCTGAACAGAATGTCTTGAGCAACTCAGAAGAAAAGTTTTCCAGAAAGGCAAAGGGCTGGGTGTGGTGGTGCAGCCTGTAGTCCTAGCTACCCAGGGGGCTGAGGCAGGAGGATGGCTTGAGCCCAGGAGTTCAAGACTGCAGTGAGCTATGATCGTGCCACTGCACTCCAGCCTGGGTGACAGAGTGAGATTCTATCTCTAAAAAAGAAAGACCTAGGTCTTTGTTCTATCTTTATTTTATAAACCAGTGCAACAGAGGCAAGAGGGCAGCTAGTTTCCCCACCCTTGTGCTCAGTCCCTCTCCCAGGTGAATGGATGGTATCTCACCATGTTTAACACATTGACTGCTACACAAAAATATCAGAAAATTTTCCTTGGGGGCCACAGTGTTTTATTATGAAAATAGTATAAAAATCTTGAGTGTAATCTAAAGGTAAACATAAATAGAAAAATGACATGTATTGACTTCTATTCATTTAATCCACATTTTTAGATTTGTCAGTGTGTAATTGTAACAAGGGAGATTTTATATATCCTTCATGCATCCCCTGAGTCAAAACTAGAGTGAGTTAAAATAAATATGACTCTCATGGCAGTTAATGTGTTAAACCCCATTGCAAGGAAACTGGTTTCACCCACAGCTCCCTTTGCATCCCCATTGCACCCTTAGCTCATAATTTGGACAGTGTGACCTGACTCACAGGCTGGCTGGTCAACCTGCCCCATGGCCAGGTGGAAATTGATGAACTGGACCAACCAGATTGTCACTCTCGAGAATGGCCACTTGAGCCAGTTAGTAGAGGTGTGCAAGTTTGAAAAGACTCCAAGGTGGATGGAATCAGGGTCGTGATAACGCAAAGCCACGTGCGAGTCCAAGTTATAAAGGAGACAAATTCTCAGCATGCGGTGGAAACCAGAATGGAGCAGGAGACAGAGCCGAGGTTCCCCGAGAGCGCTGAGAAATGGAAGTGAAAGTCACCGGAGGCTGTTGTTAGATCAAAAAGAGCAAATCATATCATCTTCAGTGTTTCATGGTGGTATTGGACTGTAGGTTAGGGGGACACTAGAGGAAAAGGATAGTGTTTCATCAAGACATTTGTGGATCAGGGACAAAAAAGTGAACTTTGACCCCTCCCCTCCAGGAAGCCCAAAGCCAACAGGCAGCCAGTCTGTAGCAACAGTAGCACTTCATCCCCTTCATATGCCCCCATTCTGCCCAACCGCACCCTACGTCCCCCCTGGTCTTGATTCCGTATTGAATTTCTTTGCTTTGTTCTGATTTGTAATTTATATTTTCTGCATCTCCTGTATGCATCATGACTCAATCGTGAAAAGAGACACAGTAGGAATAAATAAATAGATCAGATGAGACGGAGTTAAATGGATTCATGTCTGAAGGATTATTTCCCCAATTCCTCCTTGTTAATCATCATTGCAGGCATTGAGATAGGTCTCTAGAGACATGTCACAGGATTCAGCCAAAACTGCATCCTGTTAAAAATCATAATAAATTCGATAACAACATTGATGACACAGTGTTCCCATTTTTGAAGATGCAAAAGAATGACTAATACATAAGAAAATAGGATCTGCATCCAGAAATGCTTGCCAATCTAAGCTTAATCCAATTCAAGAACAGAGCAAATGTCCACACTGAGTCAGCATCTCTGGGCTAAACTTCAGTGTTAGGATTTCCCACTGTTATCAAAAGTCCTTATAAGAACTGGTCATGTGAATTTCTCTTTGAAAAAATTTTGATGTGATTCCAAACTGTTGTCAAAGTATTATGCCCTCTATCTTTCTACAATGTGGCATAATGGAAATTTCTTCCTAAGTTTGGTACCAAAGAAAGCAGTTTTCCCTGGAAACTCTACTGATCAGAGAAAAGGAAATGATCACATATCTCTGATTGAGAGATAATGTGTATCATGTTTCCTTTTTTATCTTGACCATCATAATGCTTCGAATCTGGCATTAGGCTCCCTTAGAGCAGCTGGAATGAACATTTGGGTTTTTTTTTCTGGTTTTGAGGGTTTTTTGTTTTTGTTTTTGTTTTGAGACAGGTCTCTCTTTGTCACCTGAGCTAGAGTGCAGTGGTGTTGTCATAGCTCACTGCAACCTCAAACTCCTGGGCTCAAAAGATCCTTCTGCCTCAGTGTCCTGAATAGCTGGGACTACAGGTCCCAGCCACCACACCTGGCTTATTTGGATATTTGTTTGTTTGTTTTTTAGAGATGGAGTCTCAATATGTTGCTCAGGCTGGTCTTGAACACCTAATCTCAAGTGATCCTCCCACCTTGGCCTCCCAAAGTACTGGGATTACAGGTATGAGCCACAGCTCCTGGCCTAGAATGAACATTTGATTTCTAATTTTTTCTGCACTGTTTTCCTTTTTGATTCATATACCATTGGTTTTATTGTCTGGGATTTTCTCTTTCCATAAGCTACAACAACTCCTTTTTTTTGAATGACTTGGGATATAAATATATAAATTTTATTTGAATGATGAGTGGCAGATGGCTTGATGAATTAGACAACATGGGGGAAGAAAGGAAAAAAAAAATGAGCAATCTCAACAGTCCAAGATGAATAACCACGTTGATCAAACTGATTTTTTGAACCTACATTGTTTTATTTCAGTCCAAAACACCTGCTAGAGGGAGAACAGTCTGGTGAAATGCATCCGGGTTTGATAACCTTCCTCCTCTTGCTATCCTTATGAGACAATTGCTTAGAGCACCTCTGTCCATCTGAATCAATTGGCTATGCCTGACAGTAAAAGGATGTCTTGTTCCTGCAAGCCTGGACCTCTGCTCTCCTCATTGCACCGCCATCATTTCCATCATTTCCAGTCAGGGTGGGGAGTGGGTGGGGCCAGGACTTCGGGGATTTCATGGAAAATGACCTGACCTCAGTGAGACCCCCAGGCACCCCCAGTATGCCATCCTGTAACATCCCTTAGGACCTTTCCCCTTTTGCCTTTACATCCTAAGGACTGGAGTTCCTGCAATGGGTCCAGGGCAGAAATACCCCAGAAAGACTTGCTAGAAATTATCAAAGGCAAATATGGCAATTCTGTCTCATCGTCTGTCCTTTCTCCCCTTGAGATGCCCCGTATGCCTCCCTTAAACCCAAGTCAGGTGGATTCTGCTTAATAATATTGACGTCTCTCAAGTTTGTTTTTTCCATTATAAATATTACACATGCTCCCTACTGAAAATTTAGAAAATAGAGAAAAATAATTTTTTAAAAATTTAATACTATCTAATTTGGGAAAAGAAGTCTGAAAGACTTGAAGTTGAATGTATGATAGCAAGGGATGTACGGAGAGTCAGGAAACTTGGATTATGGTCCCATCTCTGCCAGACTTACTTGGGATGACCTTGGGCAAGTCACTTACCCTTGATGATTTTTTTCACGTGTAAAAGGAAAAGGATGGGCTGGCACACCTGGTCTCCTAGCATTCCAGGATCACAGAATGTTCAAGGGAGACTCTGCAGCCAGACTGCCTGGGTTTACATCCCAGCACTGACATGTATGAGCTGTTTGATCCTGGGTAAATGTCACAGCCTCTCCATGTTTCAGTGTCCCCATCTATGAATGAATAATGATCATATTTCCCATACAGTGATGATTCGGTGGATGTTGGCTACCATCATTGTCTTAAACATGGCCCAGCCTGTCTTTCCAGCTCTGTCTCATGTCAACATAAGACCTCTCTTCGGAGAACCTAAGATTGTCTACCCAACACCACCATGAGCTCACATGTCATTTGGGACCTCAACTTTGTGATGTCCAAAGCTGAGACTAACTAATTCCTGGGCCAGGCATAGTGGCTCACGCCTATAATCCCAGCACTTTGGGAGGCTGAGGCAGGAGGATCACTTTAGGCCAGGAGTTCAAGACCAACCTAGGCAACACAGTGAGACCCTGTCTCTACAAAAACTAAAAATAAAATAAATAAAACACAAATGAAGAATTCCCATGCACCTCCAACCCATGCCTTCTTCACTGTTTCCTGTCACAGCAAACACCACCAACACCCACTCCCTTGCTCTGCCCACAGACATGGGGGGTCCACCAGATACCTCTTTCTATCTTACTCCTGAGAGCTAAGCGATCATTCAACTATGTTGACTTTGTCTCCTTAGTATTTTTTTAATACATCTATTTCTGTCGTCCTTATTGTCACCTGCTAAATCCAGCCTACCAGCATCTCTTGCCTGGGCCACTATGGTGGTGGCACCCAGTTGGTCTTCCTGCAGTCACTGCTACCCCGCCCCCCTTCCAACTTCCAATTCATTCCTCCCACTATGGCTGGATTGTTTTAGAAAACTCTATATTTGGACATTTCACTTTCCTGCTTAAAGGACTTCATTTGCCTACACCCCTCTTAGGAAATAGCCCATTTGTAACAAGTCCTACAAAGCGCTCAATCTGGGTGCTGCCCACCCAAAGGCCCACCCCCTCTCTGGATCTCTCTGTCCCATCACACTGGCTCCCTTTCCATTTCTGGAACAACCCAAGCCTCCTTCTGACTCAGGGCTGAAGAGTAGACAAAACTATTCTTCACTTACTGTTGACCCTGTTAACTTCTCATCCTTTGGATTCCAGCCAAAATATCACTTCCTCAAGCCTCAAAATGGCTTTAAAAAAGGTAAAAAAAAAAAAAAAAAATCACTTCCTCCAGGGAAAACCTTTCCTGGCTCCCTCCCCCTAGTAGGTTAAGTCCTTCCGTTATGCCTTTTTTGAGTCCACTTTCCTTAATTATAATTTTTTTCACATGTGAAAGGAAAAGGTTAGAGTTGTACACCCAACCTCATAGCAGCGTCATTCACAACAGCCCCAAAGTGGCAGCAACCCAAGTGTCCACCGATGGATGACTAGATAAACAAAAGGTGTTATATATACACGCTTGAGGGCAGAGACTGACTTCTCTTATTCACACACTCATCTCAGCACTTGGCTCCGTGCCTGGAGTAGAGCAGTCCCTCGTCAATACATGGGAGAAGGAGGAGATTCGGAAAGAGGCAGGCAGCAGAGATGGGGACCACACGGCCAAAAGTATCAACAAACACTGATAGAGTCAACCATTAAAACAATGGCTCACTCTCCACCACCAGCCCCCAAAGGGAATACGGTGACATCATCCCCACCGTTCAGGTGAGAAGGCAGAGGCCAGGTGGAAACCTGGCACAGAACTGGGAAATAGCGGAGGTCAGATTCAAACCTGGGCAGTTCAGCTTGAAAAATCCATGACTTAACCATCGGGCTGCATTGCAACTCCCTGCTCTGGGTGTGGTGTAAATGTTTATGGAGTAAAGACATAAGAGGCGCGGAACAGCTGAGAGCCAGGGGCAGGCTGGCTGTCCCTTCTGCTTCCTTCCTTGCGTCTGGCCCCCCAGCAGTAAAACCCCCAGGCTCTGCTCCTTTGCTGGCTCGGCCCTAGAGGAGGAGGAATGACTCACGGGATTAGCAAATTTGGAAAAAACCATCCCCTATCCTTTCAGGCATGGAGCTTCCTGCAGGCAGCATCTGTTCTGCGTTACCCCACCCGGAGAAGCTCTGGCCTGGGCCAGTGTGGCTGTGACCAGGCGGGAGAGAGTCCGCAGGGGCTGCCTGCTGTGCCACGTGTCCCCGGGCCAATGCAGACAATGCCGAAGGGTAATACTCCACCTTTTCCAGGTGTCTGCCTTTCCACTCATTTAGTTCTGGGAAGAAGCTACAATTATGATTCACATTTTACAGATGGGGAAACTGAGCCACAGAAGCTGGAACTCACTTGCCCAGGTCCTTGAATGGTACTGGCCGAGCAGGGGTTTGGCCCCTGGGAGGCTGGTTCTGGAGTTGCACTCCTAGCCCCCGCTCCCTGCTGTGGCTTCGTTGGCCAATGGGACACCAGCTAGAAGCCCTCAGGGACCCTGGCCACCAAGACCTCCCCTGGAGTCTCCTTGTCCCTGATGTTCCTGCCATAGGCTCAGGCTCAGCCCCCCTCCCCCCTGCACCCAGCAGGTGCCACCGTTCTCCAGAAGAGATGGGGGAGCAGGAGCCAGTGTGTCCACAAAACTTTCCAAAGTGAGGGACTTTCCAAGGTCCCCACCCCTGCTGCTTTCTGCCCCTGACTTTCCTGGAAATGGCAGTGACATCTGGAAGGGTTCAGGAAGATGACGGGTCCAGGATAGACAAACGAAACGAAAGCAGGAGCACCTGCAAGGATTTTGTGTAACATCCATAAGTTCCACTTTCTTGATTTAGACAGGGAGTTTCGAATTCCATCTCCTTCACTCACAGGGTCCTCCCTCCCTGGCAGTTCCCACGACTCGCCCTCCAGTCGCCCCAGCGTGGGCCATTTGTGTTGTCTTTCACAAAACACAGCTGTGAAGTCACATCGGGACACTCCCAAACTGCTCGCCCCTCTTGAACTTGGCAGCTCCCTCCTCAAGCCCCTGACCGAATCTCCATTCTCAGCAGGCGACGTGACATTTGCTTGGCTAAGCAGCTGCAGCCTTGGCTCCACAAGTGACCTGCCAGATGCCAGCTCCAACTGCTGTGGACATCTTGACTAGGACGTCCCTCTGACTCCTCCTCAAGTCCCAAACTGAGCTTATTAGTGCCACACTCCCCCCACCCCCACCCGCAGGCCCTCAGGCAAAATGGAAATCTTTTCCTCTTCATTTCTCTTCCTGAATCAACAGCACCAACAGTCATGCATTCACCCAAAGCCTAAACTTCTAGACTCTTCCTTCTCCTTCATCTTCTATAATTATGTGGTTACCAAATATGGTCAATTCTACCCTCCTAGGTTTCTTTCAGCTCTGCCCTTGCCTTCCCAAACCTTCTCTGAAGCTTTAGCTCAGCATCAAAGCATCTCTGGCCAGGGTATTACCAAGTCCCTGCACCCAGCCACCTTCCAGCCCCCCGCTGACCTCCAGTCTGGACGGCCTTCCTGTGCCCCTCCAGACCCCTCCATGTCCTGGGGATCTGTGTCCCCAAACTCTGCCACCTGAGCTGCTTTGCCTTCAGACTCGTACTTGGGTCAGGAGACTGCAGGGTGGGAAGAGGTTGGGGTATTTAACCACTGAGCTCCCGGGTTGTCAGTGGCTGCTTTCCTCCACCAAAGCCCATGTCCCCAGCAGGTGGCTGCTCCTCCAGCTACCTGAGATTCCGGTTCTCATTCTCTATTCCAGCCTGGATGTGCTAACAGTTCCCTGCTCTTGCTACGGCTGGGGTGCTGCACCGCCCTTTGTTGCTTCCCGAAGCCCTTCTCCATCCTTCTTGCACAGCCCATTTATTAAACCGGGTCACCCAGTTTAAATGTGTTACCTGTTTCCTCCAGGACTTGATACCCCCAAGCCTTGAAATATCTCCCTGCCACCCACAGGAGACGAATAAAGCCAGTGCTTCTTTGGAGAGCACAGGAAGCTGCCATGATCTGTTCTACACCTACTCTTTCCACCTCACCTCCCACCTCTCCTGCCCCTGCACTTTACAGTCCTACAGTGCCAGGTTGCCTGTGGGGCCCTGAATGGGCCTATTGTTTCACACCTCCATGCCAGTGCCTGCCAAACTCTTCTTAACCTTTAAAAACCTTCTCCAGGTGTCACCTCCTCTGTGAAGCCTCCCTGGCCTTCCTCCCTACTTCTACTGTACTTTGTACATATTCCCATTATTTCTGGTGTCATAATATGTTGTAATCACTTGTTTAGGTCCATCTCATCTTTGCTGCCCATAGGCTGCTTCTCAAGGTAAGGACTATATATGTAGATATATATATATATATATATTTTTTGGTTGAACCAAATATCCCTGATCCAGGCATTCTAGGTGCTAGATATATCAGCAGTGACTCCTTTCTACACACACAGTGAGGTAAGTATTATCGTCCCTGTTTTAGAGGACACTCGGCAGGTTCAGGTCACAATGATGTGACAGGTTCAGAGAATTGGTGAGAGGTTTGGACTTAATGTCAAACCAAGTCTTTCTAGCTCCACAGTTCATGCTTTCTGCCACAGTTTATGTTGCTGTGGATCTTGCCAAGAATAGTCTTATGGGGTGGATTGTGACTCCCCACCTCCCCCCGCCCCCAAAAAAGATTAGAGTCCTGACATCCAGTACATGAGAATGGGTCTGATTTGGAAATAGGGTCTTTACAGAAGTAATCAAGTTACAATGAGGTCAGGTGGGTCCCGATCCAATATGATCAGCATCCTTACAAGAAATTTGGACACAGAGACACAGGTGGCAGATGGCATGAAGACACAGGGAAAAGACGGCCATATGAGTTGTGTGGTAACAAGAATTCTGGCAAACACTAGAAGCTGGGAGAGGCAAGGAAGGATTCTCACCTAGATCGGTCAGAGAGAGCGTGGCCCTGTGGATGCCTCAGTTTTGGATGTCTAGTTTCCAGAACTGTGAGCTGATAAATTTTTGTTGTTTTAATCCATCCAGGTTTTGGAACTTTGAAGCAGCCCTACGAGACTGATGCAGCTGGCGAGGCTGACCCTGAGAATGGCTTAAAGCCCTCCTTGCTGGGAGGCTGGGGGGTCTTAGAGCACTAACTGGATGTGGAGTCTCCCTGGGGCTTTACTGGGAGTACTGAGTAGATCCTGGCAATCACTGATTTAAAACTGTGCTCCCAACTGGCTCTCGTGACCACAGATATCTGTGACATGCAGCAATTTGCAATGAGGATATCTTCTAAGAATGTTCAAATCTCCAGCTCAGCCAGGTGTAGTGGCTCATGCCTGTAATCCCAGCACTCTGGGAGGCTGAAGCAGGAGGAACGCTTGAGGGCAGGTGTTCGAGAGCAGCCTGGGCAACATAGCAAGACCGCCATCTCTACAAACATTTTAAAAATTAGCCAGGGGTGTTCACACATGCCTGTAGTACTAGCCACTTGGGAATCTGAGGCAGGAGGATCATTTGAGCCTAGGAGTTTGAGGTTGCAGGTAGCTCTGATCACACCACTGCACTCTAGCCAGGGCAACAGAGCAAGACCTTGGCTCTTACTAAAAAATAAAATTAAAAAACAAACAAACAAAACAAATCCCCAGCTCCTAGCGCAGGGTCTAACACCTCACAGGCTCCCAGTGCTGGGTATGGAGTCAGTGAACTCTGGTCAACTAAGGCACCAGGAGTCCGCGGACAGTCTGGGGTTTCGAGGGGTATCCAGGAGCGGGGCGTAGCTTTGGTGCATATTCGCCCAGGCCAGCCCCTGGGATATATTCCAGTCTCATGCCATGGTCAAAACAACCAAGTAAAGCTTCAGGATGCGCTGGGGGGAATTCTGCTAACTTCTTCCCAAGGGTGAGTCACGGCTCCGCGAGGAGAAGCAGGCGGAGTGAGAACCAAGCGCTTATGCTTTCTTTTTCTTTCTTTTGTCTTTCCAGGAAGCCCTTGGAACAGGATGTAAAAGCAGCAGTTTCCATCCAGCCCGACATCCTGCTTCCAGATGCACGAGGCTAAGCAGGCCACCACGATCACTTTTAAGTGGCCGTGACCACGATGTTCCAATTTGAAACCTGGAGTCCAGCAACTTCCATACGCACTTACTTGCTCAGCGCCCCCTCCCTGTGCAGGCCCTCAGAATGATCCGAATAATATATTACATTTTCGCCTGTCTTCCTCCATAGGTGCCAGCAATTTGGAAGGCAGGGACCTTGCCATATTAACCCTACGGTCTGGGGCTCTACTCCTGGTAGGGGGACAGCAAATGTTGGGCGGAATCAATTTGTGAAGCAGTCGTTGAGTTTTGGGGTCAATGTTGCAGCACAGTGACACAAAGGAAGCTACTTGGCTGGAGGTTTGCTGGCTCCTGCCATCGCCACCCGGCTGGGGATCATCTTAAACAGACACGCCACAATTTTTGCAGGCTCCACGTCCTCTTTTCTCCTGGGCTCCCAAAGCTCCGACTGCCAGACCAGGAGACAGGAGCTGGCGCAAGCTGACGTTTACGTGGAACTTGAGTGTTTGGGCTTTTCAGGGAAATAGATGCCAGAGTCTGATTAACAAGGGGAAGACACTTTTAATGTCCCCAGGGTCCATGGCGAAAGCTCGGTACCCTGGGATGGGCGGGACAAGGGCCTGCGGGATGAAGAGTCATGAGTGGCCACAGGTGAGATTAGGTAACAGCCTGTTTGGATAAACCAGTCAGATGAGATTCCTCGTGAGCGAGCATAGCTTAAAAAATACATTTCTCCCATTTCCTTGGTCTCTTTGTGCGGCAGCCGTTCTGCTGGCTCAGTCTGGACATGTGGAAAGTGCCACGGTGGCACTGTCGTTCAGCCGGTCGGAGGACAGCACTGAGCTGCAGGCTGCAGCAGACCAGCAGGCCTTTATCAGACCCTTATTACGTGCACGTCATGGTCGGGAAGCAAAGACAAAAGACACGCTTACCAGAAAAAGAGAGGCTGGTGTGTCCAGAGCCCGGACCTCCCCCCCACACACACACACACAGAACACCACCAATAACGCAGGGGTGAGTGGTCAGCGCCCAGCCGGGTTCCAACCTCAGCTCTGCTACGTCCCAGCCATGTGCCCTGGGCACATTACTCAACTTCCCTCTGTCTCAGTTTCCTTATGTGTAAAGGGGGAATGATGACAGTCACAGGACCCACTTCACAGGGCCGTCACGGGGCCTACCGTGAAGACTCTATATGACACTCTCGGGACAGTTTCTGCCACGTTATCAGCGTTAATTGCTGGTTATTTTTCTTGACTACATTGTTGAATGAGATATTACATATAAAGTGCTCGGCAGTGCCTGGCATTGATCAAGCACTTGGTATTCACTTCTGTTAATTATTATTATCATTTGTATTATTCAAGTTCTGAATTAGGTATCTCTTGCTGCTGCATAACAAATCGCCCCCCAAACTTGGCAGTCTGATACAACCATAGACACTTATTATCTCACATAGCTCCTATGGGTCAGGAATTTGGGAGCAATGTTACAGTTTTGCAGTTCTAGCTCAGGGTGTCTCATGAGGCTGCGGACAAAACTGTTGCTTGGGGCCTGACTCGGGCTTGCATACGTAGGCTCTGCCCCCGAGGTGGCTCGCTCACACGGCTGCAGGTTGGCGCTGGCTGTTGGCAGGAGGTCTGGAATCTTCCCCACCCGGCTCCTTGCCCAGGGCTGCTTGAGTGTTCACACAACATGGCTGCCAGCTCCCCGCCCCGAAGTCAGACAGGAGAGCAATGGGGAGCCACAGAGTGTCTTTCGTGACCCACCCTCAGCAGTCATGGTCTGTGCCACAATAACCTATTGTTTACACGGGTCAGCCCCGTCTGTTTTGGGAGGAGCTGCACAAAGGCATGGATACCGGGGGTAGAGACATATGAGAGGCCATCTTAGAGGCAGCTGCCGCAAGCACTAAATTCCGTGACAGAGGCTTGAGCTCCACAGGAGTTAGGATGAGAGGGACAAAAATGAAGATGAAAGTGCCCAGGGAATGTTCGCATTATTTTCAGCCAGATCTTGAGGGATGCTGTCACCATTTCTTTTTTCCTCATATTCCCTCCTTCAGTCGGACTTGGAAAGAGGGGAGGAGAAGACTTTCCCAGTCGGAAGGGCAAGCAGGAAGCAGAAAAGTCTGAAGAAAAGCATAAAAGAGGTGACCAGGATGCCCTGGAAGGACAGCGAAGGGAGACTGGCATCGGGAAGGAAAAAAGTTTAGAAATAACAAGATGCAAAACTCAGCAGGGCCCTCCCAGAAAAACCAAGTAAACACGTTTAAACGAACTGGAGTAGAAAGCAAACGCTGGGGGCCTGAGGCTTTGACTGAAAACATGTTCCAAATTTCTCCAGGCCTGTTTCATGCGGGAGATTTGAGGCTGGGCCATGGATTTGGGGAGTGTGAAAAAGCTCCCCGCTAAGGGACATTTGCTTCCACGCGAGCATGTCCTGGTGGGGTCAAGGCAATACCAGGAAACGGACTTTAATAGCTTCCTTATATCAGAGTAGGAAGCTCAAGTTGATAAAGGTTGGAGTCCAGCGTCCCAGTGGGAGGAGAAGCCTCCCGGGAGGAAGGGCTGGAGTGGAAGATAGTCTGTGTTTACACAGCGCGCCCGCGAAGTCTGCAGTTCGCACAAACCCTATCCCCGGGCCAGGCTGGAGACAGAACCGCCTGACCTAGAAAAGCCCGAGTCTGGGCCGGGTGCCCAGCCAGCCAGCCAGCCAGCCAGCCAGCGCCGGCCAGACCCGCCCAGCCAGGGGGCTCCGAGCTGCTTCGGGGACACCGCTGACCCCACACTGGGAGCTGGGCACAGCTGGGACGCTGGCTTAAGTATCCCCTTCACGTCCTGCGTGGAACTACCTGTTCAACGCTTCTAGTTTATTTCCAGTTAGCAACAGGGAGTGCCTCGTGACACCCCCTTACACGACTTGGGTTCAGTCATCAGAACATAATAAAACGTAGCGTTTGGTAGATCAGCGTGGCTTTTGCCAGCGCTCCCAACAGGACGCTTTGTGGTTCGCAGAGCCATGGTGCTCAAAGAGGTGGCGTGAGTCAGCACGTGTGGGTTTGAATGAGCACGGTCCCTGCAGTGTGGCCTTGGACAAGTGCATTTCACTGCTGGGAGCCTCAGCTTCCACATCTGAGCAATGGGGAGAGGACAAGGAGCCTTTGGACAGTCCCTAGCACGGAGCAAGAACTCCGTAGACAACGACCACCACCATCATCTCGTTATTATCCATTCCTCTTTGTCTTCACCCCAGTGTTGCGCCCCGGCCCAGAATGCACCCCTGCCCACTCTTCATTCGACACTCATACAGACCGCCCAGGCTGGTGATGCTCTTACTCCCACTGCCCTGTCCCCATTGGTGGCACAGAGCACTCAGCACACCAGTGGCTGGGTGACCCGTTGACCTCACCTAACGACCTCCTAACAGAAAGCTCAGTCCACGTCCAGCAGCCCCAGAGGCCTGGTTGGGACCTGGGCCGTCTGCACGTGGGGACTGGAGATTACAGGGACTCAGGGCTGCAGAGTCCAAGAGGAGCTGAAGGGGAGGGGATGTGAGCGGCTTCCCAGCACAGCCTTCCCCCACCCCCCACCCCTGCACAGCAAAACCTGAATCCACACTGAAGCAATGCTTTTTGCAGGGAAGAAGTCAGGGCTAAGAAAAAACCCAGCCGGAGAGGAGAGGAGTTGCCACCTGGCACTTTCCCCTGACTTCGAGAACAAATTCGACTCCAGTGTGGACCCAGCACTGCATTCTCTAGAGCTAAGGAGTGTCTCCACAATCTCACAGGCTCATGGCAAAGTCCAACTCAGGGTTGCTGTGTGATTCAGAGGGCGGGGTGAGGATTACAAATTATACAGTTGTTGTTTTTTGTTTGTTTGTTTGTTTGTTTAATCCATAAAAAATACAGACTCCAGAGCCTGGGTTCGGCTGTCTTAGGGAGTCACACCCTACCTGGCAGAATCACCTCGGCTCCCCAAACTCTCCAGTGTCAAGCCAGTCCCCCAGGCATGCAGACCCCAGGCCCCCTGCTTCTCTGCCTCTTTCTCTGTCTTCTCTCTCTCTAAAGAGCCTGGCTGGTTTCTGATCCTGCAGAGTCCGGCTTTGTAAAGTCTCCAGATGTTTCTCTTGGCTTTCACGCTGGCCAGATGCTGTCACTGCAGCTCTCCCTGGCTGGCGTCACATCCCCTCGTGGGCACTGATGCCCGACGAATAGACCTGAACCGGTGCACACGTTGCCCACCTTCTTGCTCAGAAATATTCCAGTCGTTCCTGCTCAGCGACAGAATAAAATCCCAACATCAATGTCCAGGGGCCAAACCCTTCCCAATCCGACTCCGCCCTACCTCTTCAACCTCAATTTACTGGTTCTGACCAAACTGGCCTCCACATTGTCCCAGGCTCATGCCAGCTCTCACGCTGTTCCACCTTCCTGGAATGCCTTTCCTTACCCCTTTTCTCATATCCAATCATTCAAGCCCTCTTTCCACTTTCCATAGATTGACCCAGAAAAGAACCACTAGTTCCCATCAACTCTTGAACACTTGAAATATGGCTAGTGTCAGTGAGAAAAGAAAAGAAAAACTTAGCATATGCAACTTTGTTATTGTTTTTTTAAAAAAATATTTACAAATATATAACAAAATCCTTTAAACCATTTTTAATGTGCCTAGCAGCACAAGCTACTACTATCTCTTGACACATACTGTGGGCCAGGCACTTTGCTAGGTGCTTTACACGTTTTTTGGTTAGTTTTTGTTTTTATAGAGACAGGGTCTGGCTCCGTTGCCCAGGCTGGAGTGCAGTGGCATGATCATAGTTCACTGTAACCTGGAATTCCCAGGCTCAAAGACTCCTCTCGCCTCAGACTCCAGAGTAGCTGGGACTCTAGGCATGTGTCACCATGCCTGCCTAAATTTTTGCTACTTTTCAGTGAGAGAGGGTCTCACTATGCTGTCCAGGCTGGTCTCAAACTCCTGGCCTCAAGTGATTCTCCTGCCTTGGCCTGTCAAAGCGCTGGGATGACAGGCATGGGCCACCACACCCAGCCACTTTACATATGTTACCACACTTAATCTTCTCAGCAACCCAGTGGGGTGTGGGCATTATTAGCTCCATTATTCAGATGAGGAAAATGCAGCTCAGAGAATTTAGGCAGTTTATGATGGGATACCAACAGAAACATGATGTAGCAGAACTAGGGTTAAAAACTTAACTAGGGGCCGGGCGCGGTGGCTCATGCCTGTAATCCTAGCACTCTGGGAGGCCAAGGCAGGCAGATTGCTCAAGGTCAGGAGTTCGAAACCAGCCTGAGCAAGAGCAAGACCCCCGTCTCTACTATAAATAGAAAGAAATTAATTGGCTAACTAATATATATAGAAAAAAATTAGCCAGGCATGGTGGTGCATGCCTGTAGTCCCAGCTACTCGGGAGGCTGGGAGGAACAGGCTTGGGAGGCTGCCTCAAGTAGCAGGATTGCTTGAGCCCAGGAGTTCGAGGTTGCTGTGAGCTAGGCTGATGCCATGGCACTCACTCTAGCCTGGGCAACAAAGCGAGACTCTGTCTCAAAAAAAAAAAACAAAAAACTTAACTAGGGTTAAAAGCCTGTCTCTCATGGGTGTTCTTTGTGGCACCAGGTCGTGCCTGATAGGACTGGGCATCCGTGAGGCATCTGCTACTGGTAAGGGCGGCTCAGATTCTAGTTTGCCCTGGCCCACGCGGGGTCACTGCACTGTCCGGCTTGTCCCTCTCTGAGCAGGCTACTCCACTGATGTCCTTTGCATGCTGTTGTGTCCAATCCCCCTTCCCCATCCTAACCCCCCCACACACACATCCTTAATTAGATCCCCTTAACAACCCAGAATGTGGTATTATCTAGCCATTCCCAGCCAGCACAGTGTGTAGCAAGACCCAGGGCCCGGGTTCTGAGCAGCGGGGCCAAGCCAGAATCTCCTCTCCAGTCATTGCGTGGGTCCCTGCAGTCCTGGTGGAGTGAACATCCAGCTGTCAACCCTCAGAAACGCAGGGACAAGGGTTGGCTGTAGGCAGATGGTGCATACTCATTCATCGAGCCTTTATTATATGCCATGCTAGATGCTAAAGGTACAGAGTAAGTTAGCTGTGCCCCCTGCCTCAAAGAGCCCACATTCTGGCATGGAAGGAAGGCAAGGCAGGTGACAAGAACAATCTAGGGTGACAGGTGCTGGGATAGACAGAAGCAAGGAGGGGACCTCAGAAGCCAGGTACCTTGGCCAGCCTGGAGAGACCAGACCCGGGAAGGAAGGGCTGGGACATAGGGGATGAGGGACTCAAAACCCAAACAGGGAGAACTTTGGGTGTTACCACTGCCAGCCAAACTAGACGAATGGCTGGTCCTGTTGGAATGGGCATAAAATTAACCAAGACAATACTTTGTCAAAAGAAACATCTCCCCAAGAAAAAGCTGTTATTCCAAGAGGAGACCATCCTGGGGGATGGGGAAAAGGCTTTTCAGAAATACTTCATAGTTTCTGGCTACTGATAAAGTGATCACTACTATTATTTGTTCCCCCATTTATGGAAAAGGTTAAATAATTAAGAATAGGGCCATGGAGGAGCTCTTTTGGGAAACAAGACATAAATTGTAAGTATGTAGTTTGTTAGACTTTTCCATTGAAACACATTGCGTTTTCCCTGGTGAGTTTATTGGGTAAAGTGTGTTTGTCCCAGGAGGAGTTAAACAGCGCCTTCCCCCCATCCCAATTCCCTAATTGTGGTAACAAATTAGTTGAGAGTCTCTGTTATCTGCTCAATTCTTAGAAAATTGCCTAAGGCAGTAGGTGTTAATCTTTTTAAATCTGAGCACCTTGCACCTTCCACCCTTCTGAACGCCAGGCACACACTGTTCATAAATCATGGAGAAGACGACTTAGGGGTTTCACATCCTGCCTCAGGGAAGAATCCCCACCTCCTCTTGAAGTGTGTGTAACTCCTTGAGGATAATTATTTCTTCCCTTAGCAGAAATCCGGGGTGATAGGATAACTGAGGGTTAGTCCAAAACGCATTTTATATCTGCTTCTCTAGAAAACTGCTCTTTGGTTTCCTGCCCAAGGTAACGTTGGGAAGGGCAGTGACAACCAGACTCCTACAGGAGGGCCACAATCTTAGGACCTTAGTCTATAGGATTGGGTAATGAACGACTTCGATGCAGCGTTCCAGCTGAGCATTCAGAAGTGTCGTCATTGGGATCCATTTCAACAGCCTAGGAACTTGGAAGTTTTCGAGGTCTGGTTCACCCCCTGTGACACAGGGCAATGTAGATGTCAGCTCCTTGTATCTTCCCAGCCAGTTCCACACTTGGCTCCAGGCGTGAGAGGCCCCAGCCTGCCTGGGCTGCAGCGGGTCCTTCTCGGGCCCTCTCCTGGTGCTGCCCTACACATGGAGCAAGGCCAAGGGACTCACCAGAGCCTGTGCTTCTCCCAGAGCAAACCCTAGGGACCAAGGACCTCAGAGTTCCTATTAAAGCAGGCCAAGCCCTGGGTGTGGGTCTGTCCTGAGGGAGGATTGCAGCACTGATATGTCCAGCCCTAGGCCTGAGGGCTGTCCAGTGGTGGCTGTTGGGCGAGGGAGGGGTGCACAGAGCATGGGGGTGTGGGCTGAAGTAGCCACGTGCACACCCACGAGGCACCCCCCTCACTACCCATGACCTTAATGACATAGACACAAGTTCATCGATTGGACAAGTAAGCACTTAGACAGGAGAAGACATGGTAACGTTGATTGATAGCTGATTCTGTCAGCTTACATAACCCCTACAAAGCATTCCAAGATTATTATATACCCAGTTTATAGATTAGAAAACAAAACCCATGCTCTTAATGTACTTGAACTTCTACTCTCTGGTGGAATAGCGGATTCCATAGGCTTCTGGTGGGAACTAATAAATCCTGCCCCTCTTCAGATTTGAGAGTTTGAGGTTAACCCCTAACAGGCACCTCCTTTTCTCACTGTTGTATCAGTCCCTTTAGACAGAAACAGACCCTGTTGGGTGCACATCAGAGGCTGCCAGTGACCCTGGGCATAAGAAAGAGAAGATACATATTCATTACCATAGAAGGAAGGGCTTAGGAAGGGGACAGGGAGAGCGTTCTGACAATGACCATGTTGCTAAACTTTCCAAGGGCTTTTAAAGAAGTTTGGTTGCTCCTTCCTAATAGTCTAAAACTCCAACTCCCTTTGATGGACAGACACTGAGCACACTTGTGCTATAATTTAATCCCCACAATAAATCTTTATGTATCACCACTCCTAATTTACAGATAAGAAAGGCAAGGCTCAGGTCTCTTAACTGAGTTCTCACCCTCACTCTCCCCACTGCACTACATTCCTTCTCTGGAAAACAAAATGAATAGCCAGCGATCTGATAAGATTCATGCTGAAAAGTGGATGGCCTTACTACTTAAGGAAGCTTTCCCTATGACAGTTCTGTTTATTAGCAAAAAAGGAAGAAACAATCACAAGTGCAAGATTGTTTGACACAGACCCAGCACCTTCCCTTCGCTGTTATTTTCTCCTCTTGTCTTCTGTTTGGACTTTGCATAAGCTTCCCTGGAGAAAGCTGGGCAGTAAAGAGGGAACTCAGCTACATGACTCATCTGTTCGGGCTTCTCGTTCTGTCGTTCTGACTCAGCAGCTGCTGCCTTTACCTGAATCCTACCACGAGCAAGGCTTTCTTTTCCTTAACGGCTGACTTCTCAGCAGGCGTTTGGAGAAAGCTGATCATACCATTTGCTCTGAGCCAGCATGGACCATTTCTCCTTGATCAGCCCCTTACTGTTGTTCAGTGGTAAATTCAACCAGCTGATGCTCCCTGCCCGGAATTTGGACTGAGGCAAAGGACAGGCCGTGACATGTGGCGCTACCTGTACTGGGAGCCAGCTATCCAGGAGTGTGTGGTTGCTGGAAGAAGCAGGTCCTAGCTTGCTAATCCGGGGTTCCCAGGGAAAGAAAACTGCTGCCTGCTGCCAGGATGGGAGCACTGGATTTTAAGACACAGGAATACATTGAGACTGCCAGCTCGAACTTCCCTGGAGAAACAGAACTCATGTTCTAAAGCATCCTTACCTATTTTTGGCAAGGGGCACCCCATTTACAGGCGCTAGAATATGAAAAGTACCCCTAATCTTTAAAAGCCGTAGGGGAAAAGAATGGGGAGGGAGTGAGCAGGATGTTTTGAGTTTCTCAGAAAGAATCTCAGATTTACAGGAAAAGCCTTGTGCTTAGCGTTATGTAAACAGAGTGCCCTTAAATGGGCCTGATGCGATCAGCAAGGTGGAAGAGCTGCATGAGTAACAGTGTGTGTCTTTAGGACAGTGCCAGCTTCAGACTTTTCAGGAGTTCAGAGCTCAGCCGGTCCACAGCAGCTCAAGGATCTTTAGAAAAATACAACCAATAATTAAAGTCATGTTTTCCATTATTAACAACAACAAACAAAACCATCGTCGATTCAATTCCACATGTCTAGTTCCATATGAAACTTTCCACATGAGAGGCTTATTCTGGTAAGGGTCCCATCAAATTTCATTACCAAAAAAGTTGCCTTTTCAAATATAACTATTGTGAAGGGAAGAACGCACAGGGCTTACACACCACACGGACAAACAAACAAATATATAAGCTTGACTCCTTCTATTTCTCCATCAGCCACCTGGAACGTTTTACAAACCAAAGCCTGAGCTCGAGGGATAGAATGTCTTACCAGAATCGGCCTGAGAGCTGGGGAACTTCAAGATGGCAGCCAGCCTGAAAGGGGCTGGAAAAACAGACTAACGAACGCACAAAAGCACTGAACTCTACAGTGCCTGGAGGTTAAGTACAGTTAGCTACTTGCTTCCAGTTTGAACTTCATACTGGCAACTTCACTATGACAATTTTGGCATATCAGAATGAGCACTGGACTAAGAGCCAAAATAGGGAGCTTCCAGTCCCAGCTCTGCAACTGGCCACAGCGTGTAAGGCATTGAGAGAGTCACTTAAACTTTTCTTGGCTGTTCATGGGGGTTCATGCCTGTAATCCCAGAACTTCAGGAGGCCCAGGTGGGAGGATTCTTTGAGGAGAGGAATTCAAGGTTAGCCTGGGCAGCATAGGGAGACCCTGTCTCAACAAAAAAGAAAGAAAAATTAGCCTGGCATGGTGGCACACGCCTGTGGTCCCAGCTAGTGGAGAGGCTGAGGCATGAGGATCGCTTGAGCCTGGGAGTTCAAGGTTGCAGTGAGCTATGATCTAGCCACTGCACTCCAGCCTGGGTGACAGCAAGACCCTGTCAATCAATCAACCAATCAATTGATCAACAAAATAAAAAACAACCTTTCTTGCCCAATGGGAGTGAGGTTAATTCTGGGTTTTCCTAGTCAGGCCATTGTGAGCAGAGCATGAGATAAAGTAGGTCAAAGTGCTTTGAGGCACTTAAAACATTACACAAATGTAAGGGATTTGTATTTTGGGCAGGCTTAGGAATTCCCTTCCTTTCCTGTGGGGAAAGAAAGGTAAGAAAAGTCCATACCTCTCTTATCTGTAAGAAAGTATTAGACTCCATTCATTTTACATCCTGATGAGGCAGAAGAGAGTTGTGTAATAAGAACCCTGGATGTGTCATCATCCTTATTAGAAAATTAACGCAAGGTTTAACCATCAGGTAATGAGACTGATTTTTAAATAAACATAACCTAATGGGCGTTCCCATCCCGAGTAGTGAGTAGTCACTCTGGCAGAGGAAACACTTATTTAAATCATATTTCCTATCAAAAAAATTTTTTAACTCCTCTTTTGGAACTGTTCCTAGAGCCTCTGGCACATTTTTTTGAATATGTCTAAGGGTGACACATTTTTTGTCCTTTGTGGATAATTCTGATTTTTGTAAACAGCCCAAAGTTATTTGGCACGATTGGCAAATAAGCTAAGTAATACCATTTTAAAATTGAAACTAAACTGTGATGATAAGATAGAAATCTATCTTTCTTTCAGTTCCAACAGAAGAGTTACAGAGAGATTTCAACTATGGCAGTACTGTGAGACAGGGTTTGTTCCTAAGGTGGCCAGAAAAGAAAAGCCATTTGGAAATGTATTTTTAGTCACACTTTTCATTATTTATCTTACAAGACTGCTTGCCATTAGACTTTGAGTTTCCAGAAAGAAAAGAGCATTGCAACTGATCAACTGCTCCAATCATTTTATCACAGCTCCACACGGCATTTGAATCCTTCATTTCCATACGGATTAACTGTCTCGCAACAATACAGATGTTTCCAATGAGTTAACATCTGGGCCTGAAGGAAATACAGCATCAGCAATATTCTAATCAATAGACTATACTCCCTTAAGAAGTGTAGATCTTTTTCTCAGTTATGAAACAATCTATCTGAAAATTAAAGTATCACTAATATCATCACAATGTAAACTGAAGCAACTGTTAGATTTGCTTCTGGTGCAAATAATTTTACATTGTTAGTATTATTTTAAAATAAACACAATGGCAGTTTCAGTCATTGAATGCTACACACTGTGGGCACTTCAATCTCAAATGATGCTGACGACTTTTTATGGACAATATTTTTCCCTAAATCATTTTTTAATTGTGGTCAAATTAACATAAAATTCATCATGTGACCATTTTAAAGCGTACAATTCAATGTCATTTATTTAGTACATTTACAATGTTCTGCAACCATCATCACTACCTTGTTCCAAAACATTCTCATCACCGCAAAAAGAAACTCTGTACACATTAAACAGTCACTCCCTTTTCTTCCCTCCTCCCTCAGCTCTTGGCAACTACTAATCTGCTTTCTGATCATATGGGTTTGCCTATTCTGGACATTTTATATAAGTGAAATCTTGTCATAGGTAGCCTTTTGTTTCACTTAGTATAGTGTTTTCAAAGTTCATCCATGCTGGAGCATGTATCAGTACTTCATTGCTTTTTACGGCTATATAATTCCCCCTGCATGGATATATCACATTTTGTTTATCCATTCATTCATTGGTGGATATTTGGATTGTTTTCACTTTTTGGCTATTCAGGATAGTGCTGCTATGAACATGGGTGTACAAGTTTTGGGTTGAACACCTGTTTTCAATCTTTTGGGTATACCCAGGAGTGGAATTGCTGGGTCACATAGCAATTTTATGTCTTAAGGGTTTTTTATTATTATTATTATTTCAGAGTATCACAGGAGTACACACGTTTTGGTTACATAAATTGCTCTTGTACAGTTTGAGTCAAAGTTATAAGTGTGCCCGTCACCCAGATAGTGTGCATTGTGCCCGTTAGATGTGAATTTACTCATCCTATGTTTAAGTTTTTGAGGAACCATCAAACCTCTAACTCATTTTTATGCTTATGGTTTACAAAGTATCTTGATCCCCACTTAGAAAGAAGTTGGACAGCTGCAGGGAAACCCCAGGCTGGATCCAAACAGGTCTCTTTTTCAGAAACACTGAGTAGAGCAGTCTCCGTCTGAGTCAAGCTTGTTCCAAGGCAAGGTTAACATGCAGAGCTTTGAACAGCTTTCACTGCTACTCCACATGTCATAACATGAACTGGCTGGGCAGGAATACGTTCCTGCCTCTTAGGCATTCTTGGTTTTCCATTATGTTGCACACACTTTGGGGAAAAAAGATGTTAACTACCTAACTTACAGGCTTCCCTCCTCCGTCTTTGCTGGAGTTCAGATTAGTACCCGGAGTCAATGTAGAAACAGGGCGTGGGGGCTTGTGCTACACCCGGGTCTTGGGCAGAGGCTAGTCCTTTCATGGTTAGAAAACAGGGCCTTCCTAACACCAGCTGAGACTATAGAGAGAGCCTCCACCCAGGATAAACTTTCACCAAACATTTTGACTGATGGCACTGCCCAGTGATTCTGGCCCTATTGATCCACACATACTGGAGGTGAGCCTACCCGGCTTTGCAAACTGTAGACTGTTCACCCTATGGGCTTGGCCAGAGCAACAGGAGATAATCTTACTACAGGCATTGTTTACTGCAGCCAATTCACTGAGTCATGAGGCTTCTCAGTCATTAACCCAGCACTAGACAGTGACTGATTAGCACTGATTTTTAAATTTAAACCCATTCACGAGCCTCTCAGACTGTTGACCTCCTACCCCAACTCCCTAACACATAAGAAGTTGATTCTCAGATACGGACTCCCAAAGCAAGAAGCATTATGTTGCATTGCCAAAGACAGAGGCAGACCAAAATGGCTTTTTCCACTCGAAACTAAATACTAAGAATGAAGAAGTCAGCTTCCGGGGACGTGGCTGTGCTGCCTCTCTGCCAACCCAGCTGTCACTTGTCGCTTGTCTCCTGGCAGCCCTTTCAGGTGTCCTGGCCTGAATCTGCCATTAGGACAGAAAAAAGTCCCTTGGCTGGTCATATCCTCTGTAATCTGGCAGGAAACCTAAAATTTGTCTGCTCCTGTCCTCGTTCTGTTTGCTTATCTGCTTCCTTGTTGGGAAGAGCCTGCTTCGGTGTCCGGTTAGGGGGATTTTCACCATGACCTCACCCTGCTGCTGCTACCATTCACCCATCAGCGTCAGCGGAGTCACAGCGCAGCTCGGGTGGCAATCCACATTAGTGAGACATTAACAACCCTTCTAGCAGATCTCAGATGAACATCAATTCCATAAGCAGTTAAGAAAAGCCATGCCAAAAAAAAAAAAAAAAGAACATCAACTCAAGTTCTTTTTTCCACAAAGGAGGGCCCTTGCAGGGGTCTGAAAAATGCCAAAAAGATCTGGAAGAAGGGGGCATTGACGACGTTTGGTTATCGCTCTGGGCTTGGGAGAGTAGAATGTGAAGGGAGTCACCTTAAGAAAATGCACCAAGAACCTGCCGGGCTCGCGCCGGCTGTTCGAATAACTTTCGAGCCAGCGGCCCAAAGTCAGTCGCGAGGACGGTGACAGCTGGCAGCGGGCGTGCAACCCAGGAGAAAGGGCGGCGGGAGCCCTGGGAGCAGGGCCGGGGCCCTGGTCTCCGGCCCCCAGGGCTCGGGAAGGGGCCCTTCTGCCCAGAAGTGGGCGCAGCTAATCGCAGGCGAGCGCCGGCCCGGCCCACGTGACCGCGGCTCCCCACCCCGGCCGGGTCCTCCCCGCGCGCGGCCGCGGGCACGCGAGCCAGAGAGCGAGCGCGTGACTCGCCCGCGCCCAGGGCGGGAGGCGGGGCAGCGACCGCGGCGGCGTACGCGCGCGCTCCCGGGAGGCAGCGGGGGCGCGCACGCCCGGGGCCACCGCCCCTCCCGGGCCCGCCCTCCTTCCCTCCCTCCCCGGCTCGCCCGGCCCGCCCTGCGCGGCCCGCCCTGCGAGTCAGTTCGCTGGTTCCCTCCCTCCCCGGGCGCGCTCGGGCCGCCGCTGCGTTCCCCGCCCTCGAGCCGCGGAGCCGGAGCCGCCCGCCGCCGAGGAGGAGGCGGAGGGAGCCGGAGGGGCCCGCCGAGGCGGCGGCGGCGGCGGCAAGATGGCGGACTTCCTGCCGTCGCGGTCCGTGCTGTCCGTGTGCTTCCCCGGCTGCCTGCTGACGAGCAGCGAGGCCGAGCAGCAGCGCAAGTCCAAGGAGATCGACAAGTGCCTGTCGCGGGAGAAGACCTACGTGAAGCGGCTGGTGAAGATCCTGCTGCTGGGCGCGGGCGAGAGCGGCAAGTCCACCTTCCTGAAGCAGATGCGGATCATCCACGGGCAGGACTTCGACCAGCGCGCGCGCGAGGAGTTCCGCCCCACCATCTACAGCAACGTGATCAAAGGTGCCGCGCGGGGGTCGGGCCGGGCGGGGGGCGCCGCGGGCCGGGCGCGGCGGCGGGCGTGGGGCCGGGCACCGCCCTCTCGGTGGCGGAGGACCGGGCCCGGCAGCGGGCGGGAAGGGGGCGCGCCCCGGGCGCCCGTCCTGCCCGCCGGTGCCCTCGCCCCGCAGGTGAAAGGATGCCCGGGGGGCGCCCCGCTGTCGCTCTTGCCGCCCCAGTGGGCGTCACAGCCATTCCCCCAGCCCCCACCCCATCCCGGTGTCGCCCCCTCCGAGGGGGAAGTGGGGCGAGCCGGGTGCCTCTGGGTGCGGGGTGACCTGACCTGCCCTCCTCCCTGCAGATGAGGCAGGAAGACCCTAGAGCAGCCCCAGACTCTACACCCCTGCCCCCCACCAAGGCGCTGTATGTCGGACCTCGCTGCCCGGGGTGGGTGACCCGAGTCACATGGGGTCGATGTGCTCCCAACTCCCTGCTTCCTGGGCCGCCTCCTGAGCAAGGGAGTTCTGGAACCGTCGCAGTAAGGAAACTTTTTGCCTGAAGACTCTTGTCAAGGGCGTAGGGTGACAGCCTCTGGGGCCCTTTTGAGCAAGGATATGAAACTTGAGGGTGTCAGGTTTACTGTACTGGCATCAGGAAAGAGTAGACCCATACAATTACTCTAAAAAAAAAATAGCATCAGTGGTTTTTCGCCCCAGTGTCACGGTCAGGTAATATGTTTCTCTGTGATCATTGTGCAACACGTTCCACTCTCCTTTTTGCTAAGTGACTGGGGGCAGGAAGGAAGGGGGTACCACTACTGGCTTCTATTTAGATGAAATTGTGTAGTGGTATGAGAGCTCTTTGGCCTAAAAGTCATGCGACTCCTGTACGGGTGGAGTCAATGAATCAGTGTTGGGTTGAATAATAGGTTCTGCTCTTGTATTTTCAAAATTAAACTTTGTTCTTAAGTGAAAAATACACAAGGTCTTTATTTCTTGGCCTTCAAAGAAATCAAGAAGATAGTTTTTGTCATTTGAAAGATAATTAGCAGTCATTTTTCTTAGTGCTAATGTTCTACAGAAAAGGCATTTTGGCAAAATTGAGGTACATCCCTTGGTACTTCAGGTGCATCGGGATTTATTTTATCGGGGGAGCAGTTTAGCAATCCTTAGTTTGCTACAGATTGCAGGTCTTTTCAAGCAGTGTTTTTTAAAGTGGGATTTTTGTTCAAGAAGTACATAAGTAATTCATTCATGTTGCTTTTTTTCCTCCCAGAGTTTGGGTAGAGAAAAACTGCCTGCCTGGTGGAGGAGGCATTGTAGGGTAATGACTGAAGAAGAATGCTAGGCCAGGAGCTCACAGGCCACAGCCAGCTCTCAGCTCTAGCACCTCTGCTGTTAAACTGTAAAGAACAGTTGTATTTATCCTGCCTTACCATTTAGTACAAAACTAATTAAGGTCTCTTTCAAGGCCACAGACCCTGCCTTGTTAGTCCTTAATTGAAGGTACCTTTGTATCCTGATGCAGCTGAACTTAGGGAATTATGTTAATGAATAGAGTCAACATGCTAACTGATTGTGAGCCTGGTAAACACCCAGATCTTAATGTACACTGGGTCCTAAGTGTGACCTACTTTGAGCATTTATTATGAGATGAAATAAGTCACTAGAAATCTAGTTTTTTCGAGTTGGTATGATCGGAGAATTGACAGCTAAACATTTTTTCAGTTATCCAAATGACTTCCTAATTGCCATGTGACAAGATGGACTGAGGGTCATAGTTTAGTAAGTGATAGACATAATTGAGTTTGAACTAACCTCTGTGAGTTGGAGTCTGTTTTTATATCATTTTGCAGTCTGTCTTCCTTTTAGGGAAATCTAAAGCCATCCTGTGACTTACACTGATTTGAAGCTTGGGCCAGAAGTTTTTGAGTCTTCATTGTGTTCCTAGAAGACTTAGGTGCTAGGGTGCTGATGGAACAAGCAGAATGCAGAGCTATAATGTTCTGTTCTTAGTGTTTCATAAATAAATGTCTTTTAGACAAGCTCATAAAATCTTGGTTGTAACCGTTTTCTTCAGAGTCTGGACATTGGGCTGTGCAGCATGATTTCTTTTTCCTTCCCTTGTTTGGTTCTTTTTTGACCACCTTCTATCCCAGAAATTATTTTATAAATTGGAGTATATTAAAATCCTTCAGAAAGAGCAATTGTGTTAATAGTATTTGCTTTTCAAAGCTCTAATTTTAAGACAGTGAGCAACTGTTAGCTTTTTAACCTCTGAGAAGTTGTGGGTGTTTGTTTTGATGTTGGTCTTCATTTTTGGATGACGTGGGCCTGGAGTAACTCAGAAGTTTAAAGGAAGTAATACTGGAGTAAAAACGTAGGTACTATCTAATGACTCCTCTCCACACTTCTTTTCTTTTTAAACAAAGGTATGAGGGTGCTGGTAGATGCTCGAGAGAAGCTTCATATTCCTTGGGGAGATAACTCAAACCAACTCAACGGAGACAAGATGATGGCATTTGACACCCGAGCCCCCATGGCGGCCCAGGGATTGGTGGAAACTCGGGTTTTTTTACAATATCTTCCTGCTATAAGATCGTTGTGGGCAGACAGCGGCATACAGAATGCCTACGACCGGCGTCGAGAATTTCAGTTGGTAAGAGATTTGCTGTTTTAAAATGTTGTGGTTTTAATGACATTTAGTAACACAGGTTGCACATCCCTAATCCAAAGGCCAAACTCCTAAATGCCTCAAAATCCAAAAGTTTTTGAAAATGGAGAAACAGACAGAGGTTTAGTGAGAGGCCTAAAATGTTCTGGCCTATAATGAGTATGTGTAAAAATATTATATAAAATTGCCTTTAGGTATGTGTCTGAGGTGTATATAAAGCATAAATTAATTTTGTGTTTAGACTTGCGACCCACCCCCAAGATATCTCATTATATATATATGCAAAATGTGGAAATATCCAAAATCCAAAACACTTCTGCTCCCAAGCATTTCGAGTAAGAGATACTCAACCTGTATCTGATTTTAGCACACTTTTTCACTGACATCCACAATTTAATATATCTCTCCAAAATTGTAGCCTCAGAAATTTGGGCTGCTATAGGTAACCTTTGTACTAAGCAAGATAAAAATAAGGTAAATTCCACAGATTTAATAAAGCTATTCTATTTAATAGGTCATTCTTCCATTTTGAAAGTGAGGTCATAATGATTTTCTTAGATATTTTCTTCTAATTTTATTCTCTTTTTGAAAGTAATTTCCTTCCAATTATAGCAACTGTATTCATCTTCTTAAAAACTGACCATTTACTCTTAGAATAATAATTTAGTAACAAACCTAGTTGGATGTGCCCATTTAGTCTTTGGAGGTACTCATTTTATGATACAGGTTAATTTAATATATATAGAGAGATTAAAATAGTTAATCTTTAACAGTAAATATGCTTTTTATATATTTGCATTGTGTGTGTGTGTTTCTAAGGCTCCTAACCACATTGTATAAGATGTTCTTCTGAAAAAACAAAATAATCTTAGTTATTTTTTTGTACCTTTGTTTCACATAGGAAGCACCCAGAATTTATTTTACATTTATTTTTTCCCCTTTGTCTTAAACAAGACTACCCATAAAATACTTAGTAGCCATTACACAGCATTGAAGAAAGGCTAGAAAAGAAAGTATCCAATCCAAGTTAAAGACACAAAACTAATAATTGAAACAGATTTTTAATCAAGTGTTTTGTAATTTAATTGTGAATGCTTTGATTTTAATCTGGGTTTTATTTGCTAAAGACCAGAAAAATACCAACAGTGATAGTAATCTAGACTGTGCAATTTGGAGGTAGTTAAGAGTTTGACTGTAATATGGTTAAAATAAAGTGACAGTTAAAAGTAAAACTGCTTAGGAAGTTGTTTGATGATGTCACTAACATTAAAGCAATCTACATTTATGGGTGTGGCTACGGAATGATGTACAACCAGCAGTCTTTGCTGTTACTATTTGTACTCAAAAGAAATCTTGACTGCTAAAAATTCTAGAAAAGTGTTCCCAATAGCTTTTTATAAAACTTAACCTTAAGCCTTTTTTTTTGAGTTATGGCTCTTTTCTTTCTTTTTTCTTTCTTTTTTTTATATCTATCTTTCATTCACCTAGCTCTTCATTATGTACTATCTTGTATAGTTCCCTTATATGTGCTTCTTTGCAAGTAACTTGTACATTTCTAAAAGGAACTACCTCACATTATTATTAAAATTGAGTAGCTGGCAGCATTATATGTTGAAAACTATGAATTTAACTTCACAAGTGACCTCCATCCGATTCCCAGATTTCTGGTTAGTTTTTGTCCTTTGGTTAGTATTTGTTATTTTTGATAGACTGCTTGCTTAAGTTCCTCTACATATCCCTTCCTATCTCCCTTCACCGTTCCTCCTGCTTTTAGGTATTGCTTATTCTCCATTATTCTTAGTTCATTTTCTCAACTAACTACACTTCCCACTCTGTTGTCTCAGGCTCTTATTCATTCTTCCAGGTCAGGGAAGAAACATCCGCCTGTAATAAGCATACAGTACAAATAGAATGAAAAAATTTATATGTTATGTTATGTATGTACCCAAAAGTTCTCTGTGGGAAAGTTCCTTATTTACCCCAAGTCCATTTAATTGAAGTTGGGCTTAACTGACATTTTTTGAATTTGGAAGTTCACATCTTAAAGTTTCATATCAAGTCTGTCATGGGATCATAGCTGAGAAAGCATGCCTTAAGTATTTCTTTCTCATTAAAAGCAAATAGGTAAAAGTACTTGGGATGAAGACCTACATGTTCTTGACTTGAGCCAGCTAGTGCTTTAGGAGCAGCGAAGTCCTCAAGGGCAAAGAGACAGGTTCCAGAAATACTTTTTTCCGTAAAAAAAAAAAAAAAAAGAGAGAGAGAGACACAAGAAAAGAGGAACAGGGTGAGATCTAGTCCTAAGCTCCTGGAGGACAGGGATTTTCATCCTGGGTGCATCCTCAGGTATAGTACCTGGCATGTGTAGTAGATTACTGATTATTATATTGAATTAATAACTTTCATATTTTTGGATTCTCAGTGGTGTATGGCATAGTGTTGAACACCGAGAAGACACTTGGCTTATTTAAAATTTTCCTCCAAGTCATTGTTGGTTTCTTGTATTCACCTACATACAGCAGATCCCCAATTCCTGACTTTTCTACTTCTATAACATCTCTTGCATTCATTCCCTCTTTTCCTCCTCTTTTTCCTTTTCCTTTCTTATTGTTCTAGTACCTCTTACTTGGACTCCAAGGTAATCTTGTTCAAATACAGCATTAGTTTGCTCAGGTTTTGATCATTCTCCATTGCCTCCAGAACAGAGTTCAACCTCTTTGTGTGAGTCAAGACTAGCAAGCTTACCTATGATTCCAACAGCATATTTCATTATGACTCTGAACATACCTTGTAACCTCTCTATTCCCACACACATACCCTGATTTTCTCCTCCCATGGCTCTTGTCATGTAGTGCCAGAATTTTTCGTTACCATATCTCTTCATTAGGACTTACAATTTTAAGGTGACTAAATATGGTCCATGGCCCCTTTGCATACAACTGGAATGCTGGTTAGAGCAAGCAGATTCTCAGGCTTCCTCGTCTAAGAATCTGATTCAGGAATCTGGGATGGGCCCCAGCAATCTGTATTTTTAGCACACAGCAGTAAGTGATTTGGATGGATTTGCTCCGTGTTCCCACCTTCCCCAGGAACATCTCCTTATCTGAAGCATCCCCAGTCCTCCTGGCCAGAATGGTGCTCTCTGCCCTGCGTTCTCCTAGTGCGCTTGCTTGTAAAACTGGTCATGGTCCTCCGTGCATTCGTGCATTAAAGTCACCTACATTCATACTTGGCTGTCTCATTAACATAGAAAATCCTTTGGTATGCCTTGTTTGTCCTTTTCTCCTCCAGGAGCATATCGCCTGACACTTAACTTTATTTCCTCATTTTTTAGACATTCTGAATTACAAAGGTCTTGACAAAAAAAAGAGAAAGAAGCATTCACATTAAGTTCCTTCTGGGAAATACAGATTATTTCTATATGTTAGTTGGCTAAGTTTCCAGGAAATGGGAAGTTCGTGTATTATATAATCATAATTTTTGGAGTTTTTAAAAATGTCTTTTTATGTTTAGCAACATATTTTTGAGTCTTGATTAGTAAAAGTAAACATCAGGGAAAATGGGAAGAGTTAGCAGATAAAGGAACTAAGATTAAAATTAGACTTTTCAACTAATGATTGATTATTAAATTTATTAATGCAAATTGAAATGAAAAAATATACTGACAGTTTTTAAGATTCTTTGTGACTTAACATTTTGCTTAAGATGAATAATGCCTTTAATCAATTTTTTAGACAGGGGTAGGGTAGTGATATCATAGCTTAGGTTTCTAGCGGGCCACTCGTTTGTTAGTAATAACTTTGGGTGCAAACATGAATGTTTTCCTTTCTGAGTTCCCAAAGGCAAACATTTCCTTTTCTGGTTAGTTCCATTGTGGGTAAGCAAAATAGCTTACTAGGGAAAAGAAAAATCTAAGATTCATATTCTTGTTATAACTTAAGGTACCTTTCTACTTAGTATAACCTAGCACATTGAGGATAACATATCATACAAAGTGATCTCTTTTAGTACTGGATTAAATATTTGTAATACTCTGCTTTGGCTATACAGTGAGTATAACCTGCCACTGCACTAATGAGTTACCCTATCTTTGGAAAAATTTCTCATGTGACAATAACCAGAGAATTTGGGAACTAACTTAGATGACTGAAGATGCGAGGGTCAGGGTTGGCTGGGCTATGATACAATGGAGATATGGATCAGAACTAACAAAATGGCATGGCTAGAAGTCACTGCCAACTAATTTTTTTGTTTAATTTATATTTTCTTATTGAGATAAGTAACACTAGTTATATAGGACAGGACAGTGTGTGTGATGGGAAGGAACACCCCACAGCTTCCTAGTTTCTATAAACAATTTAACATTGTCAGCATTAATACAACTTCCTTTAATGGCCAGTCTGTCTGCAATTCCTGAAACCAGTACTGTTTTCTTTGTTAATCATGGTACCTTTGATTAGTCTTAATCCTTCTTCCTCAAGTGGTAATTTTTGTGCCTGATAATAGTTACACATCTCTAAGCTGATAAGGTAGATTTTTCATTAAGACAGAGATTCACCCCTCAATCCGTGTAACAGAGTAACTATTTAGCTTCATGATTGCCTGTAAAAAAGAGATGAGTGCCAACTAAATAAACCTAGAAACTTCAGGTTTAGCTAAAATATTTATTTTTTTATTTGCACTGTGGCATATATTTAAAATACAAAAGAATCAGAGTCATTTGAAACTAGACAGTGGTGTGTACCTGTAGTCCCAGCTACTGGGGAGGCCGAGGCAGTAGGATCGCTTGAGCCTAGGAGTTCAAGTTCAGCCTGGACAACACAGTGAGACCTCGTCTTAGGAAAAAAAGAATCATTTGTTTTTTCTTTAACACTAATTTGGATTTGTTTTAAAGAGTGAATCAGTTACTACTTTCAGCTGTAAAAATATTGTAAAATATTTTCTTATAAAAAAATTGTAAAATATGGTGGATCAGTTCATTTTCTCTGTGAGTAAAATCTAGCAAGGACTTTCAGTTGCCAAAAACCTTTTGAGTGTCTACTGATTCTAGGGCTAGAGTTAAATATTTCGGCCTACATAACATAAGGATTATATATAATGTTAAAGATAGTAGAGATTGTAAAGTTTAGATCTCTATAGGTAAAATTGCCTTTTGATGAAACCAATCACTTTATCCACGTGGTTTTATTTTATGTAGACCTTGGAAACCGACAGCTTGCTTTATGTTTACTTTAAAAACTGAGGATGTTTTGGTATGTGCTTATAGTTTCAATACAACTTTGTGAGGTATGTGCATGTATGTATGCACACAAAGGTATATATCACTTGATGTGTTCTGTTATATTGACATTTTCGTGTTTGCATTTTTTTGGTGGAAATGACTGGCTGTGAGCTGTTTGGGCTCTTGGTGCTAAAGGGGTATTGTTTACTGTGCTGCTTTTTCTGTATTACCTCTTATTACTAAATAAAGCTAGTTGTACAGTAATTTATGCTGCTCTGAAAATGTTAAACAGTTTCATTTGGAAATTAGCAACTAGTATGTAATTGCTCAGAATTGCTTTTGTTTTGGAGAAGAGAACATCAGAACACTTTTATTCTGTTGTTTTTTTTGAACTCCTTTGAAATGCTTCTTATGTTGTTATGTCACAGTTTTCATACTGTCTGTGAGCAATGCAGATTTTGTAGTTTGCCACAGATTTTTGTCACAGAAATGACCTAATTTGTTTTTTATAGTGTGTATTTCTGGAAATTAGCAATAATTTTTATTTCCTTGCTTGAAAGTATCCCATTTTTCTCTAGTTACATGATACCATTCTTCTTTGTATATATTGTGATCCTATTTTACAAGATGCCCTTTTTTTCTAAGAGAAATTGTTTTATAGTCACTTTAGCAGAGCAGTATTAGAATAGGCTGGTAAGAATCAAGGATATAATTTTGATTTGAGAACTGGACTTTAGTGGACTTGGCCGCCAAAGGTAACAATCTGTTGAAGTGATAGTAGTTGTTTACCTTCCTCTTTTATTTTTAATTGCTCTTCTTTTGGCGAAACGAATCAAAAAGATTTTTAGATCGGTGCAGTGGGTGAACTTCTTCATCTCCATCTACTCTGCAGTGATCAAGTAGGAGTACTCTTCGTTGATTTATTTTTTTTTTTTTTTTTTTTTTTTTTTTTTGAGACAGAGTCTCGCTTTGTTGCCCGGGCTAGAGTGAGTGCCGTGGCGTCAGCCTAGCTCACAGCAACCTCAAACTCCTGGGCTCGAGTGATCCTTCTGCCTCAGCCTCCCGGGTAGCTGGGACTACAGGCATGCGCCACCATGCCCGGCTAATTTTATATATATATATCAGTTGGCCAATTAATTTGTTTCTATTTATAGTAGAGACGGGGTCTCGCTCAGGCTGGTTTTGAACTCCTGACCTTGAGCAATCCGCCCGCCTCGGCCTCCCAAGAGCTAGGATTACAGGCGTGAGCCACAGCGCCCGGCCTTGTTTTTTGATCTAACAGACTAATATACTTAGTTGTGCTATATGTGACTTTTTTTTTAGTTTTATCTTCCATACAGATTAACAACCATGTTGAAACTTACTGATTTATTTTACATGTTGCAAAACATTTTTACTTTTGGTTTTAGTGTGATGACCTTAAAGTTTGCTATGGCTTTCTGCTGCGCTGAGGGATAAAGTGGGGCAAGGCAGCCACCCACAGTCATGCTTTGGCTGCCACCCACTGCTCCAATGGCTCTCTTACCCTCTCTGAATTTCCGTTTCTCCAGCTGTAAAATGGGGACGATCACAGGACCCGATATTAGGTATTGTGAGGATTACATGAGATGCTCCATGTAAAGCCCTTGGCACAGTGCCTGACATGTATTAACCATATTTTTACTATTAGCTATTAATATTCCTGATATACTAGCTTTATAAAAAGTAAAGCACTAGAAGCTTTGATTTACTCTCTGACCTTGATTACCAATATAAACATTCTGAATTCTGAATAATGCAGACCGCACATTGAAGAGAGACTTGAGCTTATTCATTATTACGTTGGCTCTGGTTGCCTGATATCATTCTGTTTGATTTTTAGGTTGAAAATTTATGATGTTCTTCATTTCTTTACAGTACCTTTTTAAGCAACCAGAAACATTTTATAAATGTTGGGTCTATATTTTTATGGCTAGTCCTTGTATATATTTGTAAATGATTTGAAAAGCATACACAATTCTAAAGAATCAGATGTCATTTGAAAATAATAAAGCATTATATAGATATATGGTGAAACTAACCAGTATTGACCTTTTCCATTCTCACTATGAGATTTATAGCTGGAAGTATTTAATTGTTTGGAGAATGTATTCCTGAAATGCTTCAGATATGTAGGCAGAGTGAGGCAAATCCTTATCTTCCTGCTGGAGGCATGGTAAGATAACCTTTGGCATAGGTGCAAGTGCTCCACCACTCCCCCTGAATGTGCTGCTCTCTTCTGTCCCTTCACCTTTGTCTCTGGGGCACTCCCCATGCCCCGTCCACATGCACACACATGGACTCTTTCCCTTTCTGCCATTTCCGTGGTCTGTGACTTGGCAGAGGTGTTGAGAGTGCTTAGGTTAAAGAGGGTATGTGGGCTTCATTTCTAAGGTAAAAATATTCAATATGTTCGTAAAATACAGAATGATTTTTTTTTTAAGGTTCCATGTTGCTTTTTGTGAGATCTTAGAACTTCTAACCATTTTGTATAAAAACCATTAGTAGATAATGTCTACTTTTTCTCATGGAGCAAAATAAATTTCAAATTTGCTCTCCCAATGGCAAATGTATTGATTTTAGCATTTAAAAACAATGTTAGTCAACAAACAAAACTCTTCTATACGACTCCCCATCCCCCAAAAAGTATAACTGTGTCTTTGGGTTCTTTGAGCCCAGGCAGCTACATTTAGCTTGTGAATAGGACATTTCTTTTCTCTTTTAACCCTTCTAGAAAGGTTAAAGAAAAACGAGAACAGTGACTAATTGGGGAGAGGAACTTTCACTTTCCTTTTTAACACTCTGGACTGTTACACCTTGTGTAACAGTAACACCCTATTACTGTTTTCCTATTTCTGGGTAGCTTTTTAAACAATTGTTTTTCTTTTAAATAGGATGAAGTGGCTCAGTAGAAGTTACAAAGAAATCTGTCATCTTATATAGTGATTTTTTTTAAAATTTAAACTTCATAATGTGAAGTGTGGTTGTGTCCATTCATTGATACTAAGTAAAAGAAAAATTCATGGAAGCTACTAGCAATGAGCAGCTGCCCCAGATCTCCAAGTTGCTAGAGAGTTGGTCCCATGTTACTGCTTGGCCTGCTCTGCTACAGTAGGCCTAATAAATGAGAAAATGTACCTGGAATATACTTTAGACAAATAAAATTGCTGTTCAACTGTAAGATGGTCTCTCAATCTATTTTTATTGATTTTTTTAAAAAGTAAATAATCAAACACTGTATAGTCACAAAGCTGCAAATACTATTTATCCTAATTGAAATTTTTAAAAAGAAAAATGTGATTTAGCCAGTTCAGTTAAAAATATTGGAATACAAATGGTTTGCTATTTTTTAACTGTTACTAATTTGCCACATTTACAGTTAGACTGATTTTATTTGCTACAGTTTCAAAAATAGTAGGGACTTTAAACTGTTACCATACAGAGTATATATTAATACATTTCAACTCCAAGGCAAGGAGGGTTATACTTAAATTTTTTCTTAATGTTTTAAATTATGATATGTTATGGTTAAATGTTGCAACCAATTTTATGGTTGATGTTACAGTTTATTAAGAGAACCAAAGTTTTCCCCATTGTACAGTATTTTGCATATTAGTCTTAATGTGTGATATCTTTCTTTTGAAAAAGAAGACTTTATTAAAAAGCTCCATTCTGTAGAAATACATTTTGATGGGAATATGTATATCCATCTCATATTTTCATATGTAATTTTATTCTGTATGCAAGTATTAAAGTTTAGAGCATTATTTTCAGAGTATCCAGTTTCATTATGATAATCTGAATTTTTTTCTCCTCAAATGTGAAAAGTGAGTAGCAAACGTAAAAGGTGATGAAGGCAAGAAAGCCCGGGGTAGCAGATCACGGGAGATTCTGGAGCAGGTCTGGTAACAGTTCACTGGTAGCTTCCAGCAGCCGTGCAGTCACATGTTACCCGACACCTGTTAAGGAGTCAGGCATCTTTTTGTAGGCTAGGTGTTTGCTAGTGAACCAAACGAAAGTAATCCCCGTGTTGATCTTAAATGCTAGTTGGAGGAACCTAGGTTAAATGGCAAACAAATAACTATATAATCATGCTTGCGATAAATGCTTTGAAGAAAAAACAATGAGAGACCGAGAGGGTAGTCCTGGGAGGTAACATTTAGGTTAAGAGCCCATGGATGCGAAAGTGTCAGCCAGGCAAAGCGGGGGAAGAGTGCTTCAGGCAGGAGCACTATGTGCAAAGTCAGACAAAGCTTGTTACAGGTCAGAAAATGTGATCAAGGCCGTGCAGAGAGTGTGTGAGGGAGGTTCAAGCAGGTGGGGGAGACTGGCAGCCCATTACTGCCATGCTAAGGAGTTGGGAGTTTCTCTAACTGCCTTGCAAAGCTACCAGAGGATTGGATTTATGGCAAGATCACTCTGGCTGCTGTGTGGAAATTGGAGGGAAGCAGGGAGAACCTTTGCACCAGGTACTGTTCTTGGTGCTAGCCAGTTCCAAGAGTTAGTTAGCAGACTATTGCAGCGTGAGTGGCTTGTTGGCAGGTAGTGGTGGTAGAGATGAAGAGGAACAGATGGATTCCAGGTATACTTTGTAGGGAAAATCATTGGGATTCTGGTAGATTGGATATGAGGTAAGAGAGAGAGGCACAGGTTATGAGTGACTCAAGTTTCTGCCTTTAACAGCAAGGCGGATGCTGGTGCTTTTTACTGAAATGAAAAGATTGTGGAAGAATGAAACTTGAGGGAGAAGATTAAGAGGTTAGTTTGGGCATGCAGAAGGTGCTCAGATTATTACTATGGTTTGACTTAATGAATTTTTCAACTTTATGTTGATGCAAAAGCAGCACACATTCAGTAGAAACCATACTTCGAGTACCCATACAAGCATTTAGTACCGAACTTAGTAAATTACATGAGATATTCAGCACTTCATTGTAAGATAGGCTTTGTGTTAGATGATTTTGTCCAATTTTTGGCTAGTGTTAAGTGTTCTGAGCATGTTTAAGGTAGACTAGGCTAAGCTATGATGCTCTGTAGGTTAAGTGTATTTTTGACATGATATTTTCAATTTGCAATGGATTTATTTGGATGTAACCCCGTTGGAAGTCAAGGAGCATAAGTACTAGATTCAGTTATCTGAGAGACATGTAGGTGGAGACAACCAAGTAGACAGTTTAATACGTGAGTCTTGAATCCAGAACAGAGTTTTGGATTAGAGGTAGAAATTTAGGAGCTGTTTTTATTCAGGTGATATATAAAATCTCTGTAGTGATTACTCAGGAAAGAATTGTAAAAATACAGGCAATTAGGGCTCATGGTAGAGTCTTGAGAACCACCAGATCTTTTGGAAATATTCAGAGGAGGGGATGCTAGCAGCAGTGGCCAGGAAAGTAGGAGAAATTCAGGAACATGTCATATCATGGAAGCCAGGAATGTGTTTCAAAAAGAAAAAAGGGGTCAGTGGTGCCCTGTGCCAGCAAGAGGTCTAATAAGGTCAAGAATGACATGTCCATTGAGTTTGGCAACAGGAAGGTATATATACTGACCATGGCAGGTCATGTGAGGGAGAGGCTCGATGAGAGGGGAGAGGTGAGGAAGTGGAGAAGATGCACTTGAAATCAAGCTGACTGTTCTCCTTTTTCTTTTGCAGTACTTTCAGCCACTTGACTTAGTAGGTTGTGGTTCGTCAGACCTTTTTAAAGTGCAAGAGGACATTGCATTTATATTAACCAATTTCTTTGAATCTCATCCTCAGCAGTTAAATATTAATCATACTGTTAATCTGTTAGGTCAGACAAATACAGAAAAGTTTTTTTCACCTTGTACTTGATTATTTTACTTATGATCATCTCCTATCCAGTAAGGGCAGTAACTTGATGAGTTATACACATGGGGCTCATTCATTCTTCAGCAAGCATGTATTGAATACCTCCCAAGACTAGGCTCTAGGAAATCCAGTAAACTGCCTGTCTGGCTGCCTTACTGGGGACTCCTGATTTAGTGAGCACCAGTTGAGCCAACAGTAGTGGCAAATGATAGTGTAAATGCTGTCCTATACCTGCAGAATCACTAAGTGTTTACTAAGCTAGAAAATACCTAAGGGGGAGTGTGTAGTCCAGTTCACTTCATTTTGCACATAAAACATAGATTTGTGGAGGTTAAGGACACAGAGGTTAAGGTCACAGCTCCTTTTTTTTTGGTGATAGGGGCAAGATTCAAGCTCAGGGCTGTAGGACTCTAGCCCATGTCTGATACTCATTACTATGCTTTGCTGCTTCTCTTAATAAAAAAAATTAACCAAATAGTGACTTGGAAACAGGAACTGATGTGCCAGTATAAATTTTGAGCTAATTTTCCACACTGATAAGTATTTAGAAATATTTGCAGGTTGCATTGTTTTGCTGTCTGACACTGTTGGTTGGGGCTGGGGAGAGGAAGATAGTTCATGCTCCTTGCAGGCTGTGTGGAACTTTTTCTACTAGAGATAAGAGTTTGGGATGACGTTTGAACACTAAACTGGCAATAATGTGATCTGGTTTTTCTCTTACCTGTTGTGTGATCTTTTTTTTTTTTAATCCTGCCTCTTTATTTTTAATTTATAAGGAGCCTCAAAATAGTTGTGTAATCTTAGGCATAGAATTGCTTTATTAATTAATGTTGGTTATTGTGCAATGTTTGAGTTATGGGGTATTGTAGCACATAATCATAGAACAGAACTTTCCAGCTGGTGTGCATTCACAGAGACTTTGGGGTATTACATAGTTTTCTTATAGCCCCTATAGACAGCAGGGGAATTGAAACTATATTTGGGAAGTATGTCTGGTGTTGGAAAACTGCATATTTATTCCTTTTTTCCTTTTAACAATTGAGGTAATTTCTTTTTGGGAATCCAAAAAAAAAAAATTTACAAATGAAGGGTTCTAGCTCTGGCAAAACTAAATCTTTATGTGCTGTTGGAATTGTACATGATTGGCCCTTTTCAACAAAGTATTTTAGCTTTTAATAATCTTTCAGGGCTCAAAACTTTAAGCTTTCTGGTGTTATCATTATGTGAAAACTGAAGAGTAGGAAAGTGGTTGGTTTGTTTTGAGGGGTTAATTTACAGGCTCCAGATTTGAAATTAGCTTTTTTTTTTAAAGCTCAAAGTTTAAAACATATGTGTTCATTGTAAATTATCATCCAGTTAGCCAGCGTACCACCCCAAGACATCTTTGTTGACATTTTCGTGTATTTCCTTCCAGTATTTGAATACAATATTGGATGTTAAGATAAACTTTTTTGTACTTTCTGTACAACTTTATATCCTGTTCATTTACTGTTGCAACATTAGCATTTCCTGGAGAAGGGAGGTAATTTTCTGAGAGGACCAGCAAGGCATTCTTTAGAAATGGAGGTGAATTTTTTATTTAAATGGATAATTCTTCCCTGTTTATTTTTTTATGAACAGAAAGTAGTGTTGCTAAATGGTAACATAGGGAATAAATATGGGCTAAGTCTTGCTGTGTTGCTGCCCAGTTGGTTGGCATTATATGTTATGTTAGAGCTGGCCCATCTCTGCAGTATTAAACTCCTTTCCTTTTTTCTTTTTCTTTTCTTTTTGAGACAGAGTCTTGCTCTGTTGCCCTGGGTAGAGTTCAGTGGTGTCATCATAGTTCACTGCAACCTCAAACTCCTGGGCTCAAGTGATACTCCTGTCTCAGCCTCCCGAGTAGCTGGGACTATAGGCATGCACTATGATGCCTCACTAATGTTTCTGTTTTTAGTAGAGACAGGTTTTGCTCTTGCTCAGGCTGGTCTTGAACTCCTGAGCTCAAGCAGTCATCCCGCCTCGGCCTCCCCGAGTGCAAGGATTACAGGCATGAGCCACTGCACCCGGCCCGAACTCCTTTCTTGCATTTATAATTTGGACTTAACTTTTACTTTCTTAAGATAATAACAGAATTAACATCTTAAAAGGTAAATATGTGTAAGATACATATGTATTTATAAATGCTTATCAGACATATGGCTAAAACTTTTTTCTCTGTTTTTCCAGGATACAGCATTTTAATACAATAAGGTCCTTTTTTGGTGACTTCTGTAGTAGGAGAATTACTAAACTGCTTTGTACATTTTGTGTTATGTGTAAATTGGAATTTGGCAGGACTATGGGACTATTCTTAGAAAACTCTGATCATTGAGATCATTAGCCTTAATTATTTTGGTGATAAGTCTAAATGAAAAACTTGATATAAAGAGGACTTTATAATAATTTATGAGTTGTGTCAAGAATAAGCCAATTTACAGAATAATAACTTAGTTCTTTCCAAAAATCTCTTATTTTAATATTGTGCCCTAGTTTGTTTTTGTAGCTTATGTACTAGAAAAAATTAAATTGTGTGTAAATGAGACAGAGGTAGTATCCTTTTGGAAATTCTACTTACCTAAACTATCTTAGATTAGTCTAGAAAGATAGTCAAATTGAAAAAAGTTTTCAAATATTAGGATGGTTTATAATGTCCTAAATAAATAATTTTGGCTCTTTTGGAAATTTTAACTGGTACACATAGAAAATTTCGGCAAGAAATTTGAAACTCTGCATTTACTTGGAGTCTGTTTAATTTTGCTATATCTACAGAACAAAGAAAAATGGCTTATATTTCTTTGTTTATAAATACTGTCCTTTTCCTCAAGAACCAAACAAAAAGGCATGAGTGGCGGTACTTTAAGTATGCTTTAATGATAAAGATGACAGTATTGCCCTTATTAAAAACATGTGCTCACATCACAGCAAATGCTTTGCTTTTTTCTAGAGAAAAATGAAGTAATAGAGAAAGTCATTTAAAAAAATAAAAAAGCAGCCTCAAAGATAAGGAACAATAGAATAGGTCCTTTGTGAAAACCAGACAAAATGAGATGTTAGAAGGGCATTACAAAAAAGGAGAAGTGAAACTGGTCAATGGTAAGCTTTGAGAGCCAGGAGGAGAGTTTTGTATGCTTACCCGGTATGTAAAGCTAGCCTCTCAACTGGTAAGACTTCTCAAGTAGTTTGAAATAAAAATTAAGGGGGAAAAAATAAGGAACCCATGCTAGAGATAGTGTATTTCAAATATTTGAAATAGAATGTTTTCAAGTTTTTTTCACCCTTTAAAATCATTATCATATCTATGAACAAGCTCTTAAAGTATAATCAGGCCTGGTTTTATATTTACTGTCTTTAGAAATTGTGTAGAATATTAGAATCTTATGATTTCAGATAAATAGTGTGGGCTGAGCAATATAAGGCATCCCATATTTTTATGTGACTATGTGGAGAGACAATAAAGGACAGATAGGATGGAGAATTGAGTCAAAATAGTAAGAAATATTACCTTCTGTTTTTGTTACTTACATATCCTTAGGTTGAAATGAAGAGTCTTGATTGATCAACCACCTTTAACCCCAAACTTTTCCATTTTGTACCTCATTTGTATTTGGCATTTAATTCTTGCTGAAAACTTTATATAAGTACATGGTAGAGGGAAAGGCTTCTTTTATATTATACAAAGTCTGTCCATAGAATATTATCCTAAAGGCTCCTTATTTAGATTTGACTTCATTAAGATGTTTTTAGGACTGGAATTATTAGTATATAGTGTGAATTATTGATAAAAGCCTAAACCAAGGTCTCTTTTAAAGACAAGTTAATAAATTTCCCATTGAATAGATTTCCCCAAGCATATGCTTAATGAATCCTGCCTAGTGAATATTTAGAAAGCATTTTGACCTGGATTTGTTTTCAGTTTATAAGGCTGTTGGAAATTAAAGGCACATTATAGATAATACGAAAACCATATTATGCTGATAGAAGTAATTCACAGTGAATCTTTTTAAGGCATTGTAATCTTTTTAAGGCATTAACGTAGATTTCCAGTTTTCTCTCATATCACTTAACTCTTTTTCCTCTTTAAAATATTCCACGCTTGCAAATCGAAGGACTTAAATATGCGTGGAAAGTGTATAAACCGTTTTAAACCATTGCACTTAGTTATTTTAGAACGTAAACATTTACAGTCATGTGCCATTGTTTCTGTCAGTGATGAATCCCATATAGAACAGTGGTCCCAGGAATTTTGTTGTGGGGTTTTTGTTTTGTTTTGTTTTTAATAAAGAGACAGAGTCTTGTTATGTTGCCCAGACTGGCCTTGAACTCCTGGGCTCAAGTGATCCTCCCATCTCAGCCTCCCAAGTAGCTGGAACTACAGGTGTGCACCACCCCACCTGGCTGGTCACATAAGATTATAGAGCTACCCTATACAGACATACCATTGTCTATCTTTTATACCTACCCTTTCTATGTTTAGATATACAAATACTTACCATTGTGTTACAGTTGCCTACTGTATTCAGTACAGTCACATACTGTGTACAAATTTGTAGCCTAGGAGCAATAGGCCATACCATATAGCTTAGGTGTGTAGTAGTAGGCTACACTATGATGGGTTTGTTTATATACACCCCCTAATGTTTGCACAATGATGAAATCACCTAACAGCACATTTCTCAGATTCACAGTGGTCCCCAACCTTTTTGGCACTAGGGGCTGATTTCATGGAAGACAGTTTTTCCACAGACCGAGGGCAGGGATGGTTGGGGATGGTTTGGAGATGATTCAAATACATTTACTGTACAGTCCAACCTCTCGGCTAATGATGCTGTATATTTGCAGCCACTCCCCAGCGCTAGCATCGCCACCTCCGATCTTCAGATGTTAGATTCTCATGTGGAGTGCGCATCCTAGATCCCTTGCAGGCGCAGTGTACGGTAGGGTCCACACCCCTGTGCGAATCTAATGCTGCCGCTGGTCTGACAGGAGGCGGAGCTGAGCTTATGCGGGATGACGGGGATGGGGAGCGGCTTACAGATGAAGGTTCGCTCTCCTCCCCCAACCTCCTACTGTGTGGCCCGGTTCCGACAGGCCACAGACTGGTACTGGTCCAGGGCCCAGGGTTTGGGGACCGCAGTCTCACAGTGTATCTCTGTTAGTAAGCAAGGCATGACTGTATTTTGTAGTGTACTTACACTTCTGTAGGAAATGTTCTGCTCATTATAGCACTTGGCTAGTCACTGGTTCTCTCTATAAAGAGAAACTGGGTGTTAACTTTGAGTTACACTACCATTTTCAAAATCATATGTATAATTAGGTTTCAAAAGAAAATTTCTCACTACTTAATTATCTTAGTAATATAGATTGTCTTTGAATTTTAATATTTCTTGAACTATTATGTTTAAACAAAAGACTATTTTAGGTGATGTTTGTCTCATAACTAAAAGGGCCATAGCACATAAAGATAGAATACTTTTAATTCACTTTATTTTATTCTTTACAATTGATTAATTTTTTTCAAAGTGAAATTTCTGCCATTTATAGACATACTTAATTGGCCTGCAGTTAAATTCTAGACATTTTACAAGATTAAGCAATGGTGGTTCATTTTAATAGCAAAGAAACTTTTGAACAGCCCATTTTAGTGTGTTAGTCTTCTGACTTTCATTATAGTCTGCAAAATAATATGGTAAAATACAGTTAATTATTAAATGTGATAAACATATTACCTAACATTCTCATTGTCAGAATTTGGCATTTGTCAAATTTCCCAGTATTAGTAATTAGAATATGTACTGCCTATGACAAAAACGAAACCTTTCAGATTCTGCGTGATCTGTGATTCTTCACCACTGTCTGGAGATCTAGTCCTAAAGCAGGTAGTAGACCTGCTTGGTCCTTAACTTGAGTTTGGATCTGTTGAAACTTTAGGATTAGAAGCATTCTGAAATTTTCTAACTACGCTCAGAGAAAAAGCAATTCTGAAGATTTATCATCATCTTTGTCCCTTTCAAATTCTATCTGAATATTATTCTCTTTGAACTCGCAGGATACTTTATCCTTTTCATGAGTGTCTTTTTGATTGCTGTTAATATTTCATGGTTACTTACATAGAGTAGAATCATCCCATTTCATCTTAGCATCTTCCCCATCCCACTGCCCACAGTGCTTTTCAGCGTACTCAGACATAATGAAAAAAGTAATGCACTTCATGCCACTGAAGAACTTAGCCATGTACCTTTGAATTGATCTCTCAGTTTTCTACCTTTAGTATTTACAGTTATAAACAGATGGAATTTAGTGAAAGTTACTTTAAAAGCCCCTCGTGGCTGGGAGCAGTGGCTCATGCCTATAATCCCACCACTTTGGGAGGCCAAGGCAGGAAGATCAGTTGAGGCCAGGAGTTTGAGACCAGCCTGGGCCACATAGACACACCCCATCTCTATAAAAAATTTTAAACATTAGCTGGGCATAGGGGCACACACCTGTAGTCCTAGCTACTCAGAAGACTGAGGCAAAAGAATCACTTGAGCCCAGGAGTTCAAGGTTATAGTGATCTGTGATTGTACCACTACACTCCAGAGTGGGTTACAGAGTGAGAACTCGTCTCTGACTAATATAGGGAGCGCCTTTCTGCCCAATATATTATGCTTGCAATGACTCTGACATTTGCAGAAATAAGACGGAAAAAGGATGTCATAAAGGGGAAGTTACCGTACAAAAAATTTGACAGATGTTTATGTAGCTATTGGTATGTACAAGGTAATCTGTTCTGGGATACAGAGGTGTAGCAGAGGGACTTGAAGTCTACATTTTTACATATAGGAGTACATATAAAAATACAGAATTGCTATATTGCAACACATGTTAGTGAAGAGTATGATCAGGAAAGATAGGAAGTTGCAATGGAGTTAGGGGAAAGTCAGGGAAAAAATTTAAGAATAAGGTACCTTAAATTCTTGGTTTCATCACTAAAATATAATTTTGTTGTCTAAGCCACCTAACTCCCCTCACCTTCAGGCTTCTCATCTGTAAAACAGAGGATAAGGTTGGTTCTCCAGGCTCTCTTCCAACTTGAGGTCTGTGGTTGTCTCTCTGTGTATAGGCTAAGATCCTCAGATGAGGATATGAGGTGTGGGGAGGAATGGTGTTAGAGCTAGTAGGAATATGTGCAAAAGTTTTTGGAATCAATCTGTGAAGTGTTTTTAAAAGTGATTAGGTTTTTTAGTTTTTAAAAACTCATTAGTGTTTTGTTTTTACCTCTCCCATCAGCCTTAGAAAAGATTTTTGTTATAAAGCAGAAATTAATATGTCATGCTATTCCTAGTTCCAGAGAGAGTCCAATACTGTGACATCCATTTTTTCAAGCATATAAACACTTACTGTATACAAATGGTAGGAGGGATACAGTGACAAGAACTGTGTCCCCAGTAACAGTGCATTGTAGAAAGGGAGAGAAAAGCAGGTACACAGATGATTGGGTGTAAGAAAATAACTCTTGCCATAAGACAGGTGCTGATGAAAATGCTATTGAAACTTGAGCAAAAGATTGTCTTCAGTTTTTAAAGGACTGAAGTAGAAATTTGGCTTTATTAAATAGATAGATCTGGATGATTTGAGAAAGATAGGTGGACTTTGGATTTCTGAGGCAAAAAATGTGTGTGTGTGTGTATCTTTATAGCCACTATTAAATTTTGATGAGTTTTCTTAATATGCTCATTTTCTATTATTCTTAAAAGAGGGGGCATACTATATCTTGAATGATTTTGATCATTCAATTAATGATTTTGATCATTAATTTCATCTTTAATAAATCCCTCAGCTTCATATTTTTGGTGAAATTGTAATTCTTTAGTGTAAAATTCACTTGGCAAAAAGTTATTTCCTTAATTATACTTTCTTTATGGAAATGGCTTTATTTTATGTACTGTATAAACTTGGTTTATGGTTTGTGGTAATGAGTACTGTACTTTTTTCAATAGAAAGCCTCACATCCAAGCTGTAGATTATTTTCTAATCATAGCTTCCTGATCTATAAACTAATACTATTTATAGATCATTATTCCCTTTGGGGATCAAATGATACAGTGATATAATGTACTTAATATATATTTAGTATTGTGACCCTGACTAGATTCAGAGGGATACTGTCGTCTTGATTTGAAGGGTTTAAGCTTTGTTTAAGGGTTGGCTGTGATTTTTGTCTATTGTTGGGTTTTTTTCTTTTGGGGGGGATTAGTGATTAGGTTTTATTTGGGAGTGCAGAATATAGTAAATGCTATGTTTTGGGATTTTTAGTAATGATTAACAACTCAAATGTATATAAAGTCATAATTATGTTTGGCAGAGTAGACCTCTAATTTTAACTCTGAAAAATTAAAAGCTAATACATTACTTATAATTTGTATTTTTTGTTTGCTATTTTATCATAACATAGTGCAATTTTTATCTGTTTACCACATAAAAAGCCACCAGTATTTTTTAGTATGTTCTTCTAAAAAAGCAGATAATTTCTTCTTGTGTATTCTTTGGCTGTCCAGCTTAAATTCCATATCCTTTTAAAGTGGTACATTCTAAAACTTGTCCTTTATATATTTTAACTGTGCAGAAGAGAACATTAAATAAATCTGTCACTTATTCAGTAACCGGGCAAATAAGCCACTAAGTTTCTCTATAACTATGAATTTATGTAATAGAAATTATTTTCTAACTTGTATTCTCAGATTTTGTTAGCTTCAGACTTAGGGCTCCCGACTCATTTTGTCTTTACAAGCAATGAGAATATTTTTAACAAATGATTCCTGTGAATGTGGGACAACATAAAACCGATAGTTCACAGAACCTCATAGAATTTTAAAACTCAAAGGGTAACTTGGCCGGGTGCAGTGGCTCACGCCTGTAATCCTAGCACTCTGGGAGGCCGAGGTGGGCGGATTGCTCGAGGTCAGGAGTTCGAAATCAGCCTGAGCAAGAGCGAGACCCCATCTCTACTATAAATGGAAAGAAATTAATTGGCCAACTAATATAAATATAGAAAAAATTATCCGGGCATGGTGGCGCATGCCTGTAGTCCCAGCTACTTGGGAGGCTGAGGCAGAAGGATTGCTTGAGCCCAGGAGTTTGAGGTTGCTGTGAGCTAGCCTGACGCCACTGCACTCACTCTAGCCAGGGCAACAAGCGAGACTCTGTCTCAAAAAAAAAAAGGTAAGTGAAGCTCACCAGTGCTCATTGATTATGTCTCTTTTCGCTAATAAAGCCTCTCTTGTGACTGGAACCCAGGTCCACTGGCTGCTTTGCTCTTGTTCAGATGGAACCTAAGTATCTACCAGGCCAAAGAGATACTGGAACACTTTTCAGAGTGCCATGCTACAGTAACCTAGAAAATCGTCTCTAGCATTCTGAGTAGATAGAGAAAAAAGAGCTAAGGAATGAATAAAACATCTTACATATTAAAAGTCTTAATTATGAAATGGACTTTCTTTGGAATGTTATTAAAAGTTCCTTTCAGTAACATAAAATGGACTGGGAAAAGTTATGAGTCTCATGTTATAAACAACAAAAAGTGAGAATCTTGAACTCATATTATTCTTTGCCCAATACATGAAATCCTTTGCTTCTGTATTAGCAAAGAGCCTAAGTAACATAACTTGAATAATGAGTCACAACGAAGCTAATTTAAGATTAGTAGACACATGGCATATAAGGAAAGGATAACTTAACTTGAAATCAGTTGAACAAACTGAAATTATTATGCAGGGCAGAACTTGAATGCTTGGCTATATGAACCCCTGAACTTCCTCATTTTACTGTTGGGGAAATTGAGGCTTTGAGACGTTTAGAGACTTGACCAGATCACTCAGTATTTTTAGAAAAAGGACTGAAATTCACATCTTTTCCTTAATGTTAATAATGGAAAAACCAGAAGACTTTACTTACTTCTTCTGAAATTATTAGGAAAATATATATAGGGGTAACTTTTGATAATTCATACTTTATTCACCACATGCTTTTGGAGGGGAAGAGGAGAGGCTGCCAGTTGCCAGGCACTGAGCTAGGTGGAAAATTTGCATGAGGACACTAAAGCACAAACAAAAGGAAATGATCAGAAGCTCTTGGGCTTACTGAGTATAGAGACATCATCATTTGCTTCCATGTCCTTCATGGTTACATTATAAATAATACACATTTTGGGTTTTTTGATTTGGAATGTTTTGAGATAGTAAAAGATTTTCTCTCTCTGTCTCTGTCTCTCTCTTTTTAGTATAACTTAGAAGCTGCTGTGAAAATTTCCCCAAATTGCCTAATTCCGAAGGGTATTCCATCCTTCTATAGCATGTGTGTGGGTGGTGCACTGTTTGTTTCAGCATAGCTTAATTTGAGGAACCTGACCATTCCATTTGATTTTTATCTGGACCCTTAGGGTAAACTGTAGAAAATCTAAATTTAAATGTTTCTTTTTCTTACGAGTATTGAGGTTTTAGTTTTACAACCACCACATTAAAAGGTTATTAACCCATTCTTTTTTTTTTTCTTTTCCTTATTCCTGTGGTCTGTATAATTATAGAAATTAACCCATTCTTATGTCTCCCACTCTTAGTTCTTAGTAATGGAAGCATCTGTGATATGAAATGGTGAATTAACATACCTTTTTTTGATAGGGGAATTATATTAAACCAAAATATATTTTTAATATGAATGATGTTTAAAATGTTTATGCTCCTTGAACAGATACTGGCTGAGTGATGGGAGACAAGACAAAGTATATTCGTTGGCAGTAGTGTGCCTTATTTATGACTTAAAATATTAGAGATAATCCACTCACATTCAAATGTAAAAGAAGTATGAATACTTTTATTTCAATTTATATAGTTGAGTGCACGGAGGACTTTGTAAATTATTCTGATATAACTTTGCTAGAAATTGAAATTTAATAATGGCACATACATTTTCCTATAATTATTGCCATTTGATTTTAGTGAGATTGTGAATTCCTAATAAACAAAGGCACGTCGTAATTTTGACTCAAAAGACTTAAGATCCCGTCTTAGGGAAAGCAGTTAAATTAGGACGATTCAGTGGAAAGATCTGTTAAAAATTTTAAAATATTTGTGATACCAGATGAACAAATAGGGGTCATTTTTCTATTTTCCTCTTTTTCTTTTCTCTTCTTAATATTTTTTTGAAAAGAGAATATAGTCACCCATAATGTCACAGTTACCTTTGCTCATATTTTAAATAGCTAAAATCAAAACATACATAATTCAGGCCCATAGTCTGTTATAAATTGTTAAGTCTCAATGTGTTATGGAATTAACTTTTTCAATTTCAAAAAGGTAATACAGTCATTTATGTTTTACTATGTAATATCTGCAGGTTTTTGCAGCAAAACATTTGAATAATTTTACTATGTAGGAATAAAAAAGACTGTAAAAAACCCCACATTAATTCAGGTCAGGTTTTGCTGTCAGATGAAGATTTGTGCCAAGCTTGCAAAAACAAAAAAACAAAAAAAATGCTAAAAGTTCATGGATCAAGGTTGTAGGTCCTTCTCTTTGTAATCTGCTGCTTTAATTTACCATTTAATGGTATAAATATTTTATACATAGCTATTATATCAAATATAATTACTTGATGACTTTATTATATATTATGTTAGTATACCAAAATTTATTAAATCACTCCCCTACTTTTTTGTTTGAGACAAGAGTCTTACTCTATCACTCTGGATAGAGTTGCAGTGGCATCATCATAGCTCACAGCAACCTCAAACTCCTGGGCTCAAGGATCCTCCTGCCTCAGCCTCCCCAGAAGCTGGGACTCCAGGCACACACCACCACAGCCTGGCTAATTTTTTGTGTTTTTGGTAGAGTCCGGGTCTCACTCTTGCTTGAGCTGGTCTCCAACTCCTGAGTTCAAACGATCCTCCCACCTAAGCTTCCCAGAGTGCTAGTATTATAGGCATGAGCCACCATGCCCAGCCTACCCTACTGTTAATGCAAAAACGGAACTTCCAGATCTTGCTTTTAAAAGTACCACTGAGGTCAGGCACAGTGGCTCATACCTTATAACCTTAGCACTCTGGAAGGCCAAGGTGGGTGGGAGGGGGAGTATTGTTTGAGTTTAGGAGTTTGAGACCAGCCTGAGCAAGAGCAAGACAACCCCCCACCCCACTCCCAAGTCTTTACTAAAAATAGAAAAATTAACCAGGCACTGTGACACACCCCTGTAGTCTGAGCTACTCTGGAGGCTGAGGTAGGAGGATTGCTTGAGTCCAGGAGTTTGAGGTTGCTGTGAGCTTTTATGATGCCACTGCACCTCTATCCAGGGCAACATAGCAAGTCTTTGTCTCAAAAAAAAAAAAAAAAAAAAAGTAGCACTCAGTAAATATCTTTTTGTATGTATTATTTTGTTTGTGTTGAATTAAATATCTTTTTGTATGTATTATTTTGTTTGTGTTGAATTGGTTTCTTAGAATTGGCCAGAGGTCATTAAAAGTTTTATGGTGCATGCTACACATAACTTTCCAAAATGTTTGTGTGAATTTGCAAGATCACTAAAATGAGAATACTAATTTCTCTATACCCTCACAAACAGTGTGGGTTTATGTGTAAGCATTTACTTTTATAGGAGACAAAGGTTTTGTTGCTTTAGATAATTTTAATGTGTTCATTTTTAGGTTACTTTAACTTTTACATATCTGACCATCAGTTAAGACAAATAATACTAATTGAAATAATTTTTTGTATCGTTGAACTTGCATTGTTGATTGGATGTGGGATTTATATTCCCTTTTAAATATAGCCCCCTTTGCTCTGGTATCCCTAAAATGATAAACATTAGCCACCACAGTGTGGAGCCTCTCAGAGTTTTCACCTTAGTTAATTATAGAAACATCTGCAAAATACTGTTATGCAATCTTGGCTTAGTTTATCTTTGTCTAGATTCACTATTAATAAAATAAACTCAACGTTTCAACTGTGGGAGGTAGGAAAGAGAAAGCAGTGAATATCAAGCGTCCTAAAAATGTTTAACCCCTGCTTTAGTAATTCTTAGCATGTAAATATAGCACCGGGCGTGGTGGTACATATCTGTAATCCCAGCTACTTGGGAGGCTGAGGCAGGAAGATCACTTGAGCCCAGGAGTTGGAGGTTGCTGTGAGCTAGGCTGATGCCACAGCACTCTAGGCCAGGTGACAGAGCAAGACTCCATCACAAAAAAAAAAAATCTTCACCCTCCAGTGTACATCTCTTTACTATTCCCTGTGACAAAATGGAAGATAAACACTAAAACTCCTCCTGCAGCGAGATGATTGTCTCCAGGAAAAGCACTTGGGTGACTGGTGCCTTGTGAGCCGAAATTGCCACATTTTTCATGGAACACCACGGACAACTAACTTATTCAGACTAGAGTATTTGAAAGATTTTTTTTTTTAGAAGATGAATGCAGTTAGTCACTTCAACGAAAATACCTGAAAGTTTTTGTTGTCAATGATAAAATTTGAGCTTTCAAGTGAAAATTAGAATTTAGGAAAATTTATATCTGGGCCGGGCACTGTTGCTCACGCCTGTAATCCTAGCACTCTGGGAGGCCAAGGCGGGCAGATTGCTCAAGGTCAGGAGTTCGAAACCAGCCTGAGCAAGAGCGAGACCCTGTCTCTACTAAAAATAGAAATAAATTAATTGACCAACTAAAAATATATGTAGAAAAAATTAGCCAGGCATGGTGGTGCATGCCTGTAGTCCCAGCTACTTGGGAGGCTGAGACAGAAGGATAGCTTGAGCCCAGGAGTTTGAGGTTGCTGTGAGCTAGGCTGACACCATGGCACTGTAGCCCAGGCAACACAGTGAGACTCTGTCTCAAAAAGAAAGAAAGAGAGAGAAAAGAGAGAAAATAAGAAAATTTATATCTGCCTGCCACTGTGAGTTTGACAGCTTCCCAATACTAAAGAATTGTGATAAGAGGGGGGGAAAGGGGCATTTATTGAAACCTTAAAATCTGTACCCCCATAATATGCCGAAATAAAAAAAAAAAAAGAATTGTGATAAGATTGAGGTGTTACTGATGAATATGATTTTTAAATATTGTATAATGAAACATGCCAATATGTGGAAAATCTGCATAACTAAGTGACCTACTATGTTCCAAATGACCAGTGTCTGATGTTACAGAATCATGCATGAGTGGATAAAAGATCCATTCCAAAGTACAGGATAGACCCATGGATTTTAACATAACAATACAAAGTTCATTAGTAGGGTTTCCAATTTCACAGGGAGCTAACCTTTGAGAAACTACCACTTTCGAATTTTGGTGTAGTAATGAAGAATATTTACAATTGTCTGAAAAGATTATTAAAATATTCTTCCCTTTTCCAAGTACAGTTGACCATTGAACAACACAGGGGTTAGGGGTACTAACCTCCCACAAAGTCGAAACTCAATGCATCTGACTCCCCAAAAACTTAACCATGATTAGCCTCCTGCTGTTGACTGGAAGCCTTACCAATAACAGCTGATTAACACATATTCTGCATGCTATGTGTGTTGTAGGCTGTATCCTTTAAGCTAGAGAGAAAATTAATTAAAATCATAAGGAAGAGAAAATATTTATTATTCATTAAGGGGAAGTGGATTGTCGTAAAGGTCTTCATCCTCATGGTTTTCACACTGAGGAGGATGAGGAAGGAGAGGGGTTGATCTTGCTGCCTCAGAAGTGGCAGAGTGTGGAAGGTGGAGAAGGCAGAAGGGGAGGCAGGAGGGGCAAGCACATTCAGTATAACGTTTATTGAAAAGAATCCGCGTAAGAGTGGACCCACGCCATTCAAACCCATGTTGTTCAAGGGTCAACTGCACCTTTTTATGTATGGCCAGAGTTTCTTCATATACTTCAACCAAAATAACCTGTTGTAGCACTTGAAATGCAGAAGCAGATGAGAGGCTTGCTGTCTTCTCTATTAAGCCATACTGAAATATGTTAACATGGAATGGGCTTATTATGGATATTTTAAAATGATTTAATGAAACGTTTGGTAAAGATTCTGAGCTTTACTTTATAATATGGTGAATGTCAGTAGCTAAAACCCAAATAAAAGCTTTTTGGGGTCCTCAAGAATCTTAAGATGTGTAAAGGGGCTTTGAGACCAAAAAGTTTGAAAACTGCTGGTTTCAAGCTTTGTGACTCAAAGTGTGGTTCCGGGTACCCGCTGAATTGCAGAAACAGGGCCCTGCCCCACACCTACTAAACCAGAACCTGCAGTCTAACAAGATCGTCAGGTGATTCTCCTGTACACTGAAGAAGCACAGTCTTCGGGAACCTGTGGAAGCAGCTACCGTTGGGGCCAGTGCAGCCGTGGGAACATCCAGCCAGAAAGTGAAAACGCAGGGAGGAGGACTAGAGTCCCAAACACAGATCCCTTCTTTCCCAAAGTGCTTGCCCCCTTCACTGTGTCTTTTTATCAAGTGTTTTCATTTGAGGAAAGTATTCTAATACAATTTAGGTGTTTCAAATTGCTTGGAGGTCTATTAGAAAACTGGGCTCAGAAAGGGTAGGCCACTCAGCATGGGGATACCTGTTGGAGACGTGAAGCCTGTGACATCGTCCAAAATCTGAGCAAGGTGTGTCTGTCCAGGCACACACCTGTTACTGGGAGATTTCGTATGGTATTCTCGCCTTATTTCCGGTTTGTTCTTTTCACTGATGATAACTGCTATTGCTATAATCTTAAGATGCAAAACACAAACAAAAGGAATCTCACTTAAATTTTAGTTGTAGACTTATGTTTATCTCAAAAGCAGTTTTCCACTTCTAATTACATCTCTTGTGGGTACATGGTTATATCAAACAGCATGCATGTAATCTGGTCTACAAATAAATGACCACTTGGGGCATTACTGATGTAAAGCATTTGTGAAATCAAACACCCTTTTGCAGATTTGGCATTTTGTGACAGCAGACATTTTATATGTTTTTAGGAAGGTTGGCTGTTCAGTCTGAAGTTGATGACTAAACAAAATATGTTTGGATTAAGTGTGCAACCAGATAGTATAATATAAACTGTTGTAACAAGATCTTCCGTTTCTAAGCCCCAATAATTATTTATTTTCTTCTTGTTTTTAGGGTGAATCTGTAAAATATTTCCTGGATAATTTGGATAAACTTGGAGAACCAGTAAGTTTTTAAACAGAATGTTTGTTTATTGCTATTTGAATGCAATAATCAGGATATCAATGTTTAATACGGGGGCAGCTTGTTAGGAAAAATTTAGAAAAATTATGTATTATGCTATTTGCTTCTCTCTTTTTCCTAGTGGCAGTGTTCTGACTCGTTATGCTTTATTTAGAGTGATGGCTAGGAAAGAATATTGAATGATTTTTATTTTTTCAAAATGGAAAAAAATTCTTAGTTTCCAGCTGCAACACTCCTTTTTTATCCCCCTATCATTTCTTTGAGAAATGCCCTATCCACTGGAAGTAAAACTGTTTAGAGAAAGAAGTTTATGTTTGGAAATCAGATTGCACATTATCTATTATACTTCATTGTCTTTTGGGGGGTTTTGTATACAGAAATAGAACACAATGGGTTGATTGATTTCCAGTCCTTTCAGCAAGTGACTTTTTCCAGTTCATCTCCCCTTTGTGTTAAGCTACAGAGTAGGAGGGCTAGATTCTGAAAGCCTGCTGAAGAGACTCCAGGATGTAGGAGAAGGAGTCATCCTTGGAAAGAGAGTTATTATTTTCCTGTGGTGTATTCCTCAGAGCCAGCAGCTCTCAGCTGGAGCTAGGCCGGCTCTGGCTCCCGGGCCTGCTGCAGGCGGAGCAGCCCCACTTATCTGTTTTCCCTCCATATTGGACTTACGCAGAAGAGTTTGTTGGAAGAAAGGTTTCTGCTGCTTAGATATTTTTGAAAGCCGTTGCCCTAGGGTCATTTGTTACTTAGTAAATTTAGTGTCGCTTCATTTGCCTCCTTGTAAAGCAAATTTCTGTTATAAATTTTAGCAGACAAGTGAAGCTGCCCTGCCTGCAGTAGACCCCGGAAGCCAGAGCCAGCGGTAGCACCAGCTGAGAGCTGCTGGCTCTGAAAAATACATACTAAAATCATGGTCTTAGGACTCTTCGAGGTTTTTAACTTTAAAAATATAAGCTGAAGGAAAGCACAAAATGAACCTGTTGCAAGTAGAAAAGTAGCAAGTAATGTATCTGGGACATGTGAAAAAGTATTCTTTTTTTTTTTGCCCTAGGAGATTAATTTTTACATTTTTCCTGTTTTTTTTTTTTTTTTTTTTCTAAATCGTGTTTTTCTGCATTTATTTTTCCCTGCCAGTTTCCTAGGTGCAAGTGTTCTCCATAAGTTGAGATCTCCATGATTTGTTTTTTACTCATCGGGTCCACATCAGTGTAGCTTTGTAATAAGATCTATTTTATTAACACTTTTCCATCTGGTCAGATTGTAAACCTTAAAAAAAAAGTTAAGTATAGGCCAAATGGAGAGAAGCCTTAGCAGATAAACTAATTTTGTGAGAGTTATTTCTTGTTTCCAATTCAGACAGTGCTGACTTGACCTGCCCTTCTCAATTTACCTTTCAGATAGGCCTTCCTTGAGCACACCATTCAAAGTAGGTCCCCTCCTTTTATTCTCAGTATCAGCTCCTGCTTTCTTCCTTCATTGCACATGATACAGTTGACAGTTACATTGGTTTTACCCATCTATTTCCTGCAAAGATCTCATCTCCTGTCTGTGAAGAGTCGAGAGTTCCTGCTGCCTGGTGACAATGCCTGGCACAAAGCAGGCACTCAACAAACAGCCTTTGAATGAATGACTCCAGGCCAACTGCAGTCAATTTGTAGTAGTTGCTTGGAATCGTCCATTGAGAACAATTCTAAGGCCACATCTGGAACCAAAAAAAAAGCGCTGTGATCAGTATGTAGTTTCAAAGGGAAGGAGAATAAACCTGATGTTCTCTATTTAGGGGAAGATTAAGAAAAAAAAATAGAAGAAACCTGGGTGGTACGGTATTTTTGTCATTCATTTTGTATATCTGGGACAAGTCACAGGATCGTGTTTGCTGTTCCATTTCTTACTGAAGTACCAGGGCCACGGAAGCCCTGCCAAGTGCCGAGCCCTGTGATCCTGGGGGGCTTGAGTAGCACAGGTGTCCAGGATGTGGGCTCTGCAGCCAGACGGCCTGGGCTCCCATCCCAGCTCCATCACGGACTGGCTCTGTGTGATCTCGGGCATCTTTAAACTGTAGTTTCTTCATTCCTAACATGGGCATAGTAAGAGAACTGATCTCGTAGGGTTATGGGACAGTTACATAAAATAAACCCTGAAGGTATAGTAATGTAGTAAATGCTCAATGTTAGCTGTTCTTTGATCCCACATTTAAGGAGTTCAGTCTGGTCAGGGAGACAGAACTAACATACATGAAAAAAACAAGTGGAGGACAATTGAATGATGCGCATCACAAAGATAATATAAGTTCATGGACTGGAGAGAGATGCCTTGGCTAGAAAGGTTGGAGCTGTCCCATAAGAGTAAGTGAACCTGAACAGCCTGAAGGATGGGTTGGACGTAGATAAGGAAAGAGATGTGTCCCACCAAGATGGGAGATAGCTGGATTTATTTAGTTTTAGAAGGCCCATCTGTCTGATGAAGGATATGTCAAGTTGTTGGCTTTCACCTCTAAAAACAGATTTCTAGAAGGCAGTAGCTTGAGTTTTTATGCATTGTTTGTGCAGGTGCACTGCTGTGCAAATGAATGAACATGTAATGGTATTACGACGTGAAGCTTTGTGCAGGTCTTGATGCTAGGTCCTGTGGTGAACTTGAACTGGTGCAGAACAGAGTCTGATTCCAGGAAACAAGGTGGAAGGAGGCCCTGAAAGCCAGTCAGCAGAGTTCGGGTCTGGGGCAGTGAGGGACACCACCATAAGTTCTGGAGTCATGGCGCAAGAGGGTTGGTTTAGTCTGGGAGAGGCACAGAGTGGCTTAGAGATAGATCCAAGAAATGTGACACATTCAAGGCAAAGAAACTAGTGACAAGATGGCAACCACGCCCGAGATGATAAAAAATAGGGGCAGTGGGAATAGTAAAGGAAACATGTAAGAAAGATTCAAAGAAGGAACAGTAGGATTTGATACAAAATAGATGATAGAGAAGGTGATTGAAGACTTAGAGGCTGGCGGGTAGGTGGGAAGGGAGTGGGAAGGAGAACGTAGTCGTGGGACTTGGAAGAGTTGGTAAGGAAGAAGATGAGTTTTCTTACTGACTGTGTTTGTGTTTGATTGTGAATAGATCATCAAGTGCGAATGACCGGCGAGCATTTAAAAATGAGAGTCGGGCGGAAGTGTTTCTGGCTGTTCCAGCCTTCTTTGACTGCCCTCCCTTCAGCGTGGCAGTGGTGGCAACAGTAGTGGCAGCAGCTGACACAAATGTGCCAAACACAGTTGTTACTGACTTCACTTGATCACTTCTCAGTCCTCATAGCAACCCTATAGATGTTATCTCTGCACATGAGGAAATTGAGACACAGAGAGGTTAAGTGACTTGCCCAGTCACACAGCTCGTGTGGGCATGTCCGGATCACTGCCGGACCATTTAGCACCTGATTACATTGGCCTGGGCTTCATGTGAATTAGCGTTTAGCGTTTTATCTAGAGTGTTAACTCTTAATAAAGACGAAATAGAGAACTTTTTATTTTTATAGAACTAAAAAATGTTTAATGCTCAGGGGTGGCACATTTCGGAAATAGCTGGCACAGACATAGGCTGTAAATTGGTACTACCGTCTGGAAAGCAGTTGGGCATTACTTGTCCAGGGTCATTAAAATATTTGTAACCTTTTTGAGAGTCATGTTTAAAAAAAAAGTTTATAACTTTTCACCTCATAATCTTATTCCTGGTTATTTTAGTCTCAAATAATCCAAAATGATAAAAAATTATGTGCATCAGAATTCTAATAGAAGTGTTTCTGTTAATTACAGCAAAAAATTGGAAACAACCTACGTGACCTTTAAGGGGAATGTTAATGTAAATTATAGCACATTCATGCATTTGATATATTTTATAGTTTTATTTAAATGAGATGTGACAGTATCAGCATATAGAATAGTTCGTGATGAAATATTAATATTAAGCAGAAATGTGGCGGCAGGCTAAAAATTGTATGTGTATGTTGATTATAAGTAAAGTAGATACGTATGTGAACAAAAGCTAGGAGAAAACATGAGAAAGCTAACACTTTTATTACAGTCCTAGAGTTATTTAATGAATGACTGTGGATTGCCAATAAGGACTGCCTGCTTTTTTAAAAATTCTTAATTCTGTTGCACCATTTTAAGAAGATGAGTGAGTATTCATGTTGTATTGAAATTTCAAAACCATATTGTACTACTCAGGCATAAAATGCAGCATCGTGAATAACAGTCTGCATTGTTTTAAATTCTGCCTTGATTTTTAAAATATTTTGACCTTGATGATGAACATTAAAAGCCCCACATATTGCCAACAATCTGTGTCAGAGTTCTGGAAAAACACTCGACTGAGAAGGAAGAACGAGTTACATTGCATAAGGAAGTACACCATGAGGTAGCTGGTGACTCGTATGACCAGAGCTTCCATTTGTTCAGAGTCTTCGAGTTCACTGATCAGGGGTTCAGAGAAGAGCACACTTGACCTTTGCAACACCCTGCCTCTGAGGTAGGTAGGCCAGGTGTGATCATCTCCATTTCACAGGAGGTGCTAACACTCAGAGTAGGTAACTAGTTGTGAGTTCTTGGTCAGGAAATGAGAAAGGTGGAGCACAGCTGCTTAGACTGTGCCCTGGGAACAAACCCAGCAAGAGGTCCACAGTGATTAATTAGTTAGAATAGAGAAAGTGTTTTTCACACATGTAATATGTGACCTAGAGTGACCTAGTATAGAAACTCTAAGTCATGAAGGTGGGGTGCACAGTAAAGGAATGCTTAGAATGGGTTAGAGAGAAGTGGGCAGAACCCGGAACTGGGAAGGTAGACACACAGCAGTGGAGGTGGATGAGGACAATTGGTAGGTGAGACTTGAATTTGAATAGTACTGCCACAGTGAAAACAGTAGCATATGCTAGCCGTTTGCAGTGAATTTTGAACCTGTCTTTGTAAACTAACATTTTAATATATTTTGGCATTGTATAATAGTAATAGTATTGATGCTTTGATGTGTCAGAAATTGTCATTAAAAAGATCATTTTGGGCTGGGTGCAGTGGCTCACGCCTGTAATCCTAGCACTCTGGGAGGCCGAGGCCAAAGGTGGGTGGATCACTCAAGGTCAGGAGTTCGAAACCAACCTGAGCAAGAGCAAGACCCCGTCTCTACTATAAATAGAAAGAAATTAATTGGCCAACTAAAAATATATAGAAAAAATTATCTGGGCATGGTGGCGCATGCCTGTAGTCCCAGCTACTCGGGAGGCTGAGGCAGAAGGATTGCTTGAGCCCAGGAGTTTGAGTTTGCTGTGAGCTAGGCTGACACCACAGCACTCTAGCCTGAGCAGCAGAGTGAGACTCTGTCTGGGGGAAAAAAAAAAAGAAGATCATTTTGGTTGTATATCCATTCACTAGGGCAGTTAGTAGTCCATTAAAAATTCTAATAATTACTTCTAGATTACTAAGTATAAAATAATTTTTTTCTTTTCCAGGATTACATCCCATCACAACAAGATATCCTGCTTGCCAGAAGACCCACCAAAGGCATTCATGAGTACGACTTTGAAATTAAAAATGTTCCTTTCAAAATGGTTGATGTAGGTGGTCAGAGATCAGAAAGGAAACGTTGGTTTGAATGCTTCGACAGTGTGACATCTATACTTTTCCTTGTTTCCTCAAGTGAATTTGACCAGGTGCTTATGGAAGATCGACTGACCAATCGCCTTACAGAATCTCTGAACATTTTTGAAACAATCGTCAATAACCGGGTTTTCAGCAATGTCTCCATAATTCTGTTCTTAAACAAGACAGACTTGCTTGAGGAGAAAGTGCAAATTGTGAGCATCAAAGACTATTTCCTAGAATTTGAAGGGGATCCCCACAGCTTAAGAGACGTCCAAAAATTCCTGGTGGAATGTTTCCGGAACAAACGCCGGGACCAGCAGCAGAAGCCCCTGTACCACCACTTCACCACTGCTATCAACACAGAAAACATCCGCCTCGTTTTCCGTGATGTGAAGGATACTATTCTTCATGACAACCTCAAGCAGCTTATGCTCCAGTGATGTACAAAGGACTTGCTATTTTAATATCTTTTTGTGTTTTTGATTGTTTTCTGTTTGTTTTGTTTTTTAAAATAGTTTACAACAGGAATTAGAAAAATCTTGATTCTATGTTTAACTTCTTGAAAATCTTAGTCTTTTTTCTGTGGCCTTTGGTTTGTGGCTGAAAGCTGTTGAATAACACATCGCCAAGATTTGCTGAAATTCAGGCTTTGATCTGTTTCACTATGGCTTCCGTTCGAGTTCTAACTTCCTGGCCAACCTCAGACTAGGTATATTTAAGGCTTTAAAGCCTTCCACTTTTCAAACTGAATTCTCCTATAGTGCCAAGTATAGAAGATGTCCTTGAATACTTATAGGGATGAGGTAGGGAGTATTTGGTTCTAAAACAAGTAAGATGTCTTTTGTCTGCCGCACACGTAGCAGCGACTCTTGTTGCCTAGCTATTTGGTGACCTATTTTGAAAGGGCTGTTAGAAAAAGGTTTGATCTAAGGAATGGCATTCTGTAGATTTATACAGGTTTAGCCTTCGCTTTTTTTTAACAGTTGTTCTGTTTTTAAATTTCTATGGTTTTTGAAGGTGTAATGCTCTTAGTGTTTTAAAGTTTCCGTAAGGATTTCTGGTCTGATGCTGATGACAAGAGTTCACGAGTGGTACAGGGGAGCAAAAGGCAAACAAATGCCATATACGGTGCTTTGATCAAAAGCAGTGAGTGAAATATAATTTGCCTTTTTCATTTCTTTATCATGTAATGTGCCATATGTGAAATTCTGGCCATAGCAGCAACTAAAAACTGCAAGCAACTTGGTAACAGAACTTCTAAATAAACTTAACTGTTTCAGAATGTCATGTGTTTTAAGTCCTGTTTCGGTTGATTTTGGTCTTTTCGGTAGAAAAGCATTGTTGCATTGTCACAAACATCTCTCTTGCTCTCCTGCCCATTCCCATCAACTCCAAACTGTGGCATTGATGGGAGTTTGTTTGTTTGTTTGTAGCTTGCCAAGGGCTGTATTTTCCTGCCACTCAAGAAGGCATTATTTGAGATTCCTGTTGATTCTTGGTGTGTCTCTAAATGATACAGTATGTACACGTTTGTATAATTATTGTTTATGAAAGGCCAGCTTTTTTGAGGTATATTTTAAATGTTTTAAGGATGCTTCTAAGGATAAATAGTGATTTTTTTAAGTTCACACCTAAGGATTTGGCCTCCCCACACTCACTGCTTATCAAATTAAAACATACCCATGAAGTAGCTTTGTGATTACAAATACATTCATAGTGAACTCATCAGAATGGCTGGTTTGCAGTACTAAAAGTACTGCCTTGTAGGGTATATGTAGGGTTAAAATTGGATCAGAGAAACAGATATATGAGGCTGGTGACAATTTGAAAAGTGATGGCTTTTCTGCTTTTCCTGAAAATTTTGATTAAAACTGTGATATCTGTCACTTTACTGTATAGCTGACTATATTCTCAGGTATTTTATCAGTCCTTAAAAGATTGGTTAACATTATGGATCACCCAGCCTTTACAAGTCAGTGGTTCTTGTTCTGCCCTGCTGTCTGGTATGAGAACAGGGTTTTTCAGTGAGCTAACCAGGGATTGTTCTTGACATACCTGACTTTCCTTGCATTTGAAGTTCCACTATCATTATATCCATGTAACTTCCAGTGTTTTTTTCATGCCTTGATAATACATGAGCTACAGATATGTAGCTTGACATCATAATGCAGGTGTACATAGTATAATCTGTGCATGTTTGAATAGTTCCACATCTAGTGCTTCTTGCCAAAAAGAATACATCGTTTATAAATTTACAAGGTTAGCATAATTTCAGTGCTAATGAATATCTGAATATGTACACAGTCACATTTGGACTGTTCCTTGGAGAGTCTCATGTGTAAATTGAGCAGATAGTTTTATTGAATGGCCAAACATTTAATTCCAGTGAAGACTAAATTTAGATCCCTTCAGAAAGAGGGCACTTAGTCTTATTTAAGTTATATTTAAGATGTCTAAACGGTAAATATTGCCTGACAAAGCACAAATCGCTGTTTCTCCATTTTGACTCACCACCAAGAACTGTTAAAACACCAACCAAATAGATATGGTATTATTTTGGGCATTTGCAGTTTTATTCCCTGATGTTTGTGATGTCTCAGAATCAACATTGTTTTAAAATAAAATCTAGGATATATTTTGAGGCAGTAACACATTTGACTTAAGCTTGTTCAGACATTCAATGGGACTATAAGGTTCACTCTGAAGGCTTTAGCACACGTTCTTTTATATGCTGTGTTTCAAAACCATTTGAAAGGAGTCATACCTGTATCATGAAAACTGGATCCTTTTGAAATACCACTGTATGAAGAGGGAGATGAAATTCAGTGAACTGAATTAAAAAGGTGCTCATAATTTTCGCTATGCCAACTTCCCCCTAGTCGCTGAAAAAGTAATTTAGATTTAAAGTTCTTTGGTGTGTTTTGATTTTCTAAATCGTTACGGTTATGATTTGGAATAAAATGTGCCTATTTCTATATTACATTCTGTTCTTAAACCTAAATGCCTTCTCTTTTAATTCTGAAGAAATATCACATAAGTGTCTTTGTTGACCTTGAAGAAATTTCTAGTCTACAGAGTTGCCTTATAAATCAAAAACAAATTTAAACATTAATTTTTATAGGGAAAGGGTTTTGTCAAATGTTTTCTGAAGATCTAAATAATTCAAGGCAGCCTCTGCCACTTAAACATGATTTTTAATAACCTAAATTGTTGCTCTCTGCCAAATATCGCATTAAACTGAAATCTTCATTTCAATTTTATTATCTGGAAAGAGCACTTGGTAGCTAGAATGTAACTGCAACCGAAGAGCCCAATATGGAATGAAAGAGGTCATTCATTTTTGTCTTGTTTTCTTTTAAGTTGCACCGGCATGTACTTTACATAGAGAAGGTCCTCTGGCTAATCTCTCAAATTAGAGCTGTTGAGGGAAATCTCTGTTTAGTTGGTGGCAGTGGTTTGTTTAAAGTAGAAAGAATAGGATCACCTTAATACCAGAAATGATTAGAAATACTGGTGTAACATTCAACAGAAATCATATGCTCTTATAATTTTTTGTAAGAAGGAATGGGTAAGTCTTACCTTTCAATGTATACCCAAATACTTGTATTTATGCTTTTGATAAAATGTATTTTCAGCATCAGTACACATATCCGGTTATGCCTTATTTATGTGAAGAATAAAGTTACCAAATTATGCTGTTATGTCCTGAAACTCAAAATCACTATTTGAGAAACCCTCAAATTGGTGCTTTTATTATATAATGACACATTTAGACAAAACCCCAAACCAAGTCATTTGAAACAAGATTCTCTCTATTGCAATTTGTAGCAATGTTATTTCTGTGTGTGTAATGAGAAGGCTAACTATCAGTGTTAACTCTTAATTTCTTGCTTGAATCCATGAAATCATGTGTGTAAAAGCCCAGTCAAAAACATTTGTAACAAACTCCCTAATAAATCTAGAGAAAGTCACTCTGTTACCTTTTCATTTCTTTTAGTTTTATTTGAGGAATCAACAATTTTGCTCATGTCTTTTTCAGTTGGAAATCTGACTTAGTAGTTGATCGCTTTGTCTCTTTCCCATCATTTCAGCATGTTAACTTCCATTAATCACAGATGATCCACCCTTGTGTTGTGCTGCTCTACTAAAAGCACTCAATTTTTTTTTTTTTAATGATAGGATACAAGGTGGCTTTTCAGTCTAGTAAACATGTGGAGGGGAGAGGTTATGAGTGAGTGTATATGTGTCTCCTTGTTCCAAATAAAGCAGATGATATAGTACATGCCCATTATTTTACGGTACGAGGTTAGGGCTTATTAAATTTGTACTAGAGAAGTATAAATTATTGAAGTGTAAGTCTAAACCTGAACAGTTGAAACAAGTTGGACTTTATGGCTTCTTCAAGTACCATCAAGTAGTTATTAGCCTTAGGCTGGTAGGTGATTATTAACATTTGAAGTACAGTGTTTGTACCACTAACATTCTTATGTCTGTACTTGAATTAGTATAGTTAGCATTTAAATTAATATGTTTGCCCTGTGGCATTCTGGTCTAACAGTCTGATTTCAAATGCTAGAGCATATGGAATGTCGATTGTTTTTAAAAGCATTAATGATATGGCAGTATTTTCTGGGTTGATAAAGAGATTTTTTGTGACCTATGCAAGTCTATTGATAATCATGATGAAAATTTACAGATGGATCAAAATAATGTTGGGACCCACTATGCACAAGTCTTCAATCAGTGACTGTCACTGATAGTAATATACTACTTGGTGTTTGATTTTGGTTTGTATTTAGAAAGCTTGTTTATGTATTTCTTGCCATAGTCAGTGATGAATTTGTCCTTAAGTATGCCTTTTTGATGGTACCAGGAACAAAGGGGAAGGGGTAGGGATTCTTGCAAAGTGTATGCAACTGTGCAACGGACTGCCCTTTCTTTACCTCTTACTTGAAAGCTGAATCGCAAAATGTTTTAAATGGCTTTTCTATTCTACTCTACTATGGTGAGAGCTCATTTACCGCAAGAAGCCTTATCAAAAAGTATATTTTGTAACAAGCTCATAGATACTGTACCTAACAAAACATGATTTGTATTAGCTCTGTATGAAAGTATTTGTGGCTTAGGATTTTTTACATATATCTTTTTATAACTTTCCAGGAACTAAGCACATTATCTGATATTGTTGTACATTTTTTTTTTTCGTCAGTGCTTTAGTTCAGTATCGGCAATAAATTATTTCTAAAGGAGGTCTGAAAGTGGAAAGAAATGGTTTGATTTTATAAAATGAGTTGCTAGTACATTAAGGCTTTTTACTTTTGTACATATTTTGCAAAAAAAAATTTGCCTCTTGCTATTAATATTTGCTTTGTAAAAATTACTGACATTTAATAAACATTTATAAATGATTCAATACTATGACGTCATTTAAACTAAGTTTGGTAAAGTATAAAGCAGTTGCTCAAAGACTGAGAACAAAAATTTCATCTAGTGACCGATTTAAGGCACAGAAATTTACTTCGGCAGGTCTCCAACACTTTGCTTTAATATTAGTCTGTAAGCTTTTCCTTGCTAGAGATGTGGACTTCTTCCAAGGAAGTTCTCAGACACTTAACGTGCTTTGACGTGGGAATAGGGAAAGACAAACCACTCGTATTTCTCTGTTCTTTTATAGTTGCTGAAACTACATTAGGGTGTATTTGAGCCCCTGGTTTACCCAGCTTTGACGGTAATTCTGTTATATCTGTAATTGAAATAGTGTTTTGTTTTTTTTTGGAGGCAGAGTCTCACTCTGTTGCCTTGGCTAGAGTGCCGTGGCATCAGCCTAGCTCACAGCAACCTCAAACTCCTGGGCCCAAGCAATCCTCCTGCCTCAGGTTCCCGAGTAGCTGGGACTACAGGCATGTGCCACCATGCCCGGCTAATTTTATATCTATATATTTTTAGTTGGCCAATTAATTTGTTTCTATTTATAGTAGAGACGGGGATCTCACTCACTTGCTCAGGCTGGTTTCAAACTCCTGCCCTTGGAGGGATCCTCCCGCCTCAGCCTCCCAGAGTGCTAGGATTACAGGCGTGAGCCACCGCGCCCGGCCTGAAATAGTATTAGTGTTTTAAAAACAAACTGACATGTTACCACTGAGACTTTTTTTTTCAATAAACTTTATTTTAGATTATGATTTACAGAAAAATCACAAAAACTTAACAGTTTCTCTGTACTTCCCACCATTTATAATAGTGTGCACTGTTAATATCTTGCATTAGTGTGATACATTTGTCTCAATCAATGAGCCAATACTGGTAATGCCATTAACTAAAGCCCATACTTTATTTCTGTCTGCTTAGTTTTTCTCTAATGTCCTTTCTCTGTTCCAGAATCCAGGCAGCTTACCACATTACATTCAGTTGTCATGTCTCCTTCAACTCTTGTTTCTCAGATTTTCTGGTTTTGATGATTTGGGCGGTTTTGAGGAATACTGGTCAGGTATTTTGCAAATTGTCCCTCTATTGAGAGTTGTATGGTATTTTTCACATGGTTAGGCTGGGTTATGGGTTTGGGGACCCCAGAGATAAAATGCCATTCTCATCAAGTCATATACCTTGTGTGGCTACCACTCTTCTTTCTACAACTTCAGCTAAGTTAGAAGTTATCAAATGACGTTTGGCTTGTTTATGCATTTTCTTAACTGACATTTATTGAAAGTTGTGCTTGTACTGTTCTTTTTCCAGACAGCATGACAGGCTTTCCCCCGCAAATGGAATTGCAAAGCAGGTGTACATAAAGGTCTAGTGGTAATACCTGCACTCCCAGCCTTTCTGGCAAACAAAAATTCTTTTCCACCTTGAATGTGAAATTTTACTGTTGGTCCCAAGAAAAATTGAGATAGAAAATTCAGACTTTGTGTCTAAATGTCTAAAAATCTGTGATTTGGGAAACAGATCAGTAGAGGCTTTCTGTGAGAGGTTTAAGATCTTTTAAGATTGAAACTAAGCTCACTTGAGCATTTGAATCCCCCTAAAAAACCAAGAAGTCTTTTTTTTTTTAAAAAAAAAAAAAACCCTGTTCTTATGTTATTGTTGGAACAAGGGGATATTTATCTTTGTAAAAAGGAACAGCAAAAACTGAAAACTGTTGTCTGGCAAAGTGTGTTGACACAGTCACGGTTAATGGACACCGACCCATGGGATGTCCCGTTGGCATGGGCTCCTCTCTCAAAATGACCTGTCCCATCGCCCACAATGTGTGTTGTTGACAAGAGTAGAGACTTCTTGGTCTCTTGAGAATGCAGGAACCTCAAGGTTTACAGGTTAAAACAGAGATTTATTTTGGGGACTTGGGATATTTGGCAAATCCTCAAAAAACTAATGACCTAAGGGCAGTGTTTTAAAATACGTGCTGTAATTATTCCTCAGGAATTAGTGAAGCACCTGGAATTCAGTGTTGTGTTTGGAGTTAAGTATCTACGAAAAGGCAACAATATTGCACGAGAGTTCCCTTTTCTTTGAAGTACACCAAGAAAACAAAAGGCTCAAACAAGTATGCAGTACAAACAGCTATTCAGGGAGGCTGTGTTAAGCTTCTTCTGTTGGCCACAAGAATACTAAGAGGAGCTGTGTTCAGAATTAACATTTATACCGAGTGGAGGAGTATGTTGATTTTTCTTCTCCCTGCGAAGTTTCATGGCTGGAAAACAGAAGCAGTCAGGGCTTTTGCAGAGTGGAGAATTCTGTGATTAACTACACTGCAGCTTCAGACAGTCTTGATGTTCTATCCCCTGTCCAATGGTGAAGAAAAGAGAGAACAAGCACATAAAATGTACGGAAGGCCAAACGCCGCTGACCTTGGGAGAGAAAAAGTCTTCATTGTATCGTTTTACTTTCCTACTGTTCTACGTGGAAAATCCCAGTTCTTGTAAGCTTTGTGGGATTTAACTAGCTGGTTTATTTTAACTCACATCAAAGTGAGTTCATAGAAACTTTGTCCTGAAAAAATGAGCCTCACAGCACCCACGGCTCTGCTCTGTTGATGAAATTCCAGATTTAAAGCTAATTTTCTACAGGCAGTGCTTGCATTTGTAGCAAGGCGATAGTTTGGGGGAAGATGCTATAAATCAATGTAAAAGGGGAATATGTTCCAGACTAAAGGCTGGATGCCACCTTTATGGAAGTGAGGAACGTCAGTCTAACACAGGAAGGGCATCACCCTTTCTGTAGTGCATGGGACAGAATGACATCCAGACTCCCAGCCCAAGGTGGCATTGAGGAAGGACCCAGCACTAACCTCCCTTTCCAAACAGCCTTCCCTCCCCGCCTCCTTCACTCCTGCTAAGCTAGATGAATTATTCTCCCCATGCCTCTTCTCTCTGCTTCTCTTTGCAACAGGGCAAAGCTTACTCGTCCTTCAAGGCACAGCTCAGGGAAGGATTGCCCAATTCCTACCTGTGCTGCAGATGGGAGCAATGTCCTTCCTCCGAGCACCCATCCCAACCCCGTATTATTCCTCTCCGGGGGCACTTAAAACATGCCACCTTGTTTTGAAGCTACTGTTGTTCAAAGCTATTATTGTTTGAAATTATTACAGTGGTGTGAACTTGACATTGGTCCCCAGAGGCTCCTGCTAAGCTCCCCGAGTGCCCGGATTCATCTGACTCAAGATCGGATTGTGACGCAGCCTGACTGTGGAGCAGAGGAGAGAATGCTGCCCTACAAGTGTGGCATTTTACTGTGACTTGTATCTCAATCAGGCTGTTTTTAAAAAGAACTTGAGACTTCAGCTACCCCACACAAGTTTGTAAAACCAAAAATAAATATACCAGAATGATTAACTTTCCTGAGTGATGACAAGACGTTTTGTCTTCCTTACACTTTCCTGCTTTCTAAATTTTCTACAAAGAGCATCTATGATGTTTATATGAAGAAAAAAATCGATCAGCATTTCAAGGCAAAAGATCAGCCCCGCATTTGGCCGGTGAGGGGGAGGATGCCTTTCCTTACTTGCTTTAAAGCGATTCGTGTGCTGCTCGTCCGTGGCAGTCATCGCAGGTGTTAACCTGTTTTCCAGTCTGACTTGCAGGTTAGACTGGGAGCTCCTGGCAGGCAGAGACGGCTGTGCCTGCTTCACTCACCTCTGGACCCTCAAGAGTTTAGGAGCTTGCTAGGTGTGCGTGTGTATCTGTAGAGTTTAACTGAATTTGTGAAATGTCTACCATGTCACCTACGTGCGAGACACTTTGGGCGATACGAAAATGATCCACGTGTGGATTTGAATTTAAGATGCTTACAGCCCAGCCGGGGACAAAATATAGGTGCATAAAAACTTAAACCAAGGCTGGGCTCGGTGGCTCACGCCTGTAATCCTAGCACTCTGGGAGGCCGAGGCGGGCGGATTGCTCGAGGTCAGGAGTTCGAAACCAGCCTGAGCAAGAGCGAGACCCCGTCTCTACTATAAATAGAAAGAAATTAATTGACCAACTAATATACATAGAAAAAAATAGCCGGGCATGGTGGCGCATGCCTGTAGTCCCAGCCACTCAGGGGGCTGAGGCAGGAGGATCGCTTGAGCCCAGGAGTTTGAGGTTGCCGTGAGCTAGGCTGATGCCATGGCACTCACTCTAGCCTGGGCAACAAAGTGAGACTCTGTTTCAAAAAAAAAAAAAAAAACTTAAACCAACATTACAGTAATAAATCCCACTGGAGAGGACTAGATAAAGCACTTCAGGACTTCAGAAAAGCAGTTCCTTCCATCTAGGTGGAATCCGGACACTTTTGTGGGAGAGAAGGCATTTGGGCCAAAACTTGGAGGATGCCTTAAAGGTACCTGGAACTAAGGAGCAGGGAAGGCTGCATGCCAGAGGGATGGCACAGCATGGCAATGAAGGAGCCAGCCGGGAGATTTTTCATTTATCTCGCTTTGACCAAGCACCGTTCATCAAGCTGCCTTTCATAAGGTGATGAGGGCAAAGAAGAGAAACGCCCCACTGATCCCCACCCCCAAGAAGTTTGCTGTCTAGAAAGGGAAACAAAAATACGGAAGGCTCTGATAAAAAGTGAGTAAGACAGATGTGGAAAGGAGCCCTAGGCAGAGAGTATTGCATGTGCAAAGGCACTGAGGCCTGTGGCGCTTACAAGTTGGGTGGCAGCAAGATTTCCAACTGTTATGAAGGTAGAAAGGAGTGGACGAGTGGCAAGAGGTAAAGCTGGGGACATGAGCAAGGAACATGCCAGAAAGAGCCTCACGTGCCAGATCAAGGCCCTTGGATTTGGTGCTATATGCATGGAAAACCAGTAAGCATTGCGAGAAGGGAAATGACGTGATCTCAGTGGGGTTGTAGAAATGCCCGTGCGGGTGAGGACTGGAGGGAGGCAGGAACTAAAGTACAGGAAAGACTAGAACTTGAACTTACATATTAGCCATGGAATTAGGAGGAGATGGATGAAAAGGATGCTTAGGAAGGAAAATTGGACGGAGCATGTGGAAGCAGCAGGTGGAGGAAACAGGGCAAAACCCAGCAGGCGCCCCGGTTTCTGGAGGAGCAACCGCGTGGGATCATTCCTGAAATAGGACATCTGGGGTGGGAAAGATGGGCTCTGGGGGACATGCTGAGTCTGGGGCTTTGGGGTTATCCAGCTGCAGCTGGATCTACACGTCTCAAGCCCAGCGGAGAGGTCTGATGGAAACGCACAGGTTTGAAGCTGCACATATGCCGCCGGAGCCGTCGGTGTGGACGGGCTCGTCCTGGGGGGCCAACTGCCTGGAGTGAGGAGAGAAGAGGCTGGCGGGAAACCTTGACTTCAGGAGGACAGAGCACTGTCGGATTGGAGCCGCAGGGAGCTAGCTAGGTGCTCTGGGAGGGAGGGATTTTAAAGAAGCTAAGAAAGAAATCAAGGAAGAGAGAGACAGAGAAATAAAAGCAAATGGCAAAATATTAATTGTTCATTACACTTATCCCTACGTGTTCCTTACTCTCTTCTCTCAACGTTTGTGTACGCTTGACATTTGTCATGACAAAAAGTTGGGAAGAAGGACGAGATCGTGCCCTCGCTGGGGTGATGATGTACGTGTGAAGTCAGCTCGGAGCCTAGGCTCGTGTGGGGTCCCTGCCAGAAGGCACGAGGGACAGAGCGACGCTGGGTCCGTGACGTCAAGATCTCCCGTCTCACCCACAGTCTTCGAGTGGCCTCGCTACCACGAAGCCCCAAGGGCTGCGCTCTCTTGCCGGCCTTGGTGTGTTCCATTCCTTTAATGGCCTTTTGCTCAATAATAAAAGAGATCCAAACTGCTGATTCCAGCAGAGCACATAACCCACTACGTTTTTTTCATCTAAGCTTTCAAGTCTAATTAATGGCTTTTCTAGAGAATGGCTATGCTGCTTTTATATTTTATTTTAGAAGATTATTTAAAGAATGAGTGTAGGATATGTCTGTGATTTCAAAAAAAAAAAAAGAAAAGAAAAAAAAAGAACATGGGCTTTAAAGTAAGATGGATTTAGATTCAAATCCAGGCTGCTTTATTTACTAAGCTGTGTGACCTTAGGTAAACGACTTAGCCTCTCTGGGCATTGTTTGCCTCACCTATGACGCCTATGCAGTAAGTTTGCTATTAAACATCAAATGCAGAAGCTGCTATAGTGCCGGGCACGGGATAGGAACTGGGGGTAGCTATTTTTATTTTCATCTATTAATACTCTTTTTTCACTCCCTTTCTTTGCCTGCCTTCCTCCTTCTTTCTCTCTCATCCTGCTCTGTGTTTCATTTGGTTTTCAGCTTCACAGTTTTCTCCTTAAAGAAATGGGAAGCCAATGTGGGACATTCTCGGGCTATATATAGCATCACCTTTGCCACCCTGCAGTGATATTTGAGCTAAAGGTCACCCGAGGGAGGACTCGTGTTGATGGCGGTGGTTGGAAAGGGAAGGTGTAAATGGAGAAATTCAGTCCTATATTAATAGGATCTATAAATAAAACACACAGCACCCCAACCGTGTAGCTATTATTAAGTATCTGACCAATAGAATTCAGCTCTGCTCTACTCTAGTCCTGTTATACTATGGGAAAGCACAAAAGAGTAATAGGTTTCTTTTTTTTTTAAGTTAGCATCGTGTTCAGGCAGATATTAAACATTCCTCAGCGAGTGAAGGTCTTAACGTTCATATTTCAAACATTTAATTCGGGCAAGATTGATAGGAAGATTCCCTGGGCCCAACCTCATCTCTTTTTGGCCCTGAGAGTGTGACGGGGGGATCACCCTCCCGGCCCTGCGTGGGGGAAAGAGGACACCCTGGCAACTCCAACTGGCCCGAAGTAGATTCACTAGAGTGACAGGCAGCAAAATGGATTCAGTAAAGCATTCGTAGCACTTCAAAAAGGAATGCAAAATGTGGACATCTGACTGCAAAGACGCCACGCAGAGGGATTGGGAGAAAACCTGCTCATTGTGTACGCCTGCCTCTGCCTCCTTCAGGATGTGGAGTGAGGCGGGGGAGCTGTCCGGATGCAAGGCCCCTCTGGGGACAGGTTGCTGCCACCCCTCCTCGTGTCTCTCTCTCTCATCCCATCCTCTGCATGTTGTCCAGTCCACGCCAGGGAGCCAGGCTGATGAACCCTTTGCCCCACTGGAGGGAGCCCTCAGGGGCCACCAGTCGGCCAGGTGTCCTCCCCTGAGGCAGTCCGTGACCTAGGAGCTGCCCAGTCTGGCTTCCCTGGCCACCTGCCTCTTCCGGTGGCCAGCGTACGTGTGCATGGAAGTGCGTTTGACTTTATAGTTTAATTCTGGACAGTGAACTTGGGATTGTCTTAAATAGCAAGGATCATGTGACCATGCCCCCATCTATTTTCACACTTAAGCTGCATAATTTACTTCTAAAATACACTCGGTGTGCTGGGTGGGAAAGCTCTGAGCTGGGTTAACATCAGGGAGCAGCCTGAAGACCTGGAACAAGCTGAGGGCCCCGGCTTGCTCTCCGGTGACACAGCAGGATTCGGAGGGGCCGTTCCAGCCTGATGTGCTATCACCCTGTGACTGGGATTTTGGATTGCAGCTGTCATGCATAGTACCTTTCATGACTTACGGCACTGAGAAAGGAAGGCACTGATTGCATTACCGGAACTTGGAAGCTTGCATCTATAACATGTTTAGGAATATGTGATCTAAGCTGGGAGAGAGACTAGCAGGGTGGTGAACAGTGTCCCCCTGGCGTTACACCCATCTACACCCATCTCGAAGTGAATCGGGCTCTGTCACTGACCAGCTCCGAGACCTTTGGAAGATGATCCGGCCTCTCTGCACCCCATTTTCCTCCTTTGGGAAGTGGGGGTGCTGGCAGTACCCGCCTCGCAGGCTGGTTGGGGGACGAGAGGTTACAGGTGCAAGTCACTTAACTTGGAGCTGGGGTTAGGGGACGCGGCTGCGAGTGAAGAGTCAGGGATTGACAGGATGGCCGGTGTCTGCGTTTCCCGTGGCTGCTGCAAGTACCACAAGCTCTTGGTAGCTTAAAACAGCAGAAATCTATCCTCTCTCAGCTCTGGAGGCCACAAGTCTGAAATCCACGCTGCTCGGCTGTGCTCGCTCTGATGGCTCCGGGACAGAATCTGATCCTGGCCTCGCCCGGCGTCTGGTGACTGCCCGCACCCCTTGCTGGTGGCCGCTTCACTCCGGTGTTCGAGGCCAGCCTTTCCCGCTCTCTCCCTGCCGTGTCTCCCTCTCGTATCTGGGGCCCACCCGTGTGATCCAGGACAATCTCCTCCGTCTCAGGACCCTCACTTAATAGCATCTGCGAAGATCCTTTCTTCTTTTTTCCTGCCGCATGATACGAGTTCTGGGGGCCTAGGACATGGATGTTCTACGGGAGAGGGGCACGTTCGGCTGACCACACCCGGCTACAGAGGGAGTGTTCCTGTCGCCTGTGATTTTGTGCCCCAGCGCCCGTTCGCCCTGCAGACGTGGCCTGGGCCCCTGCAGACTTCCCTAAAGCAAACACGTCATCCTTCCCCCCCCCCCAGCGCCGCTCTCTCCTGACACTTCCCGTTTCTGCAACTGCCGCATCATTTTCTCCTCGGAACTGTCTTTGACCCTTCAGGTTCCTTCCCCTTCCTGACGCCACCCCACCCACGCCTGACAACAGTCACCAAATCTCAGCGTCACAGTGAACGGAAAGGAAACTTCTTACCTGGCTCCTCTGATGCACAGAGGTGGCCCCGGCCTGAGAGCGGGGTGGCCCCGCACCTCGGCCGCACAGCGACGAGGCAGCGAGGCTGGACTACAGCCCCGGCCGCCCACCCGCAGAACCTTCCTGAGGACGAGGCCCCCTGCATCCTCATGTCAACCCCACGCTTCCCTTCCTCGGCCCTGCCCTCGCCCTCTCTCCTTAAGGACGCTGCAGAAGCCTTGGGGGGCCTTCTCTGTCCCCTCTCCCCTTTGGCCATCCCCCACTCCCGCTTCACTCCTGTCCTTTGGGTCACCCCTTTGGAAACAGCGTCAACACCCCCCAGTGACCCAGCAGCAAAGTCCATCCAACTGACAGGGAAACCATAGGGCGCCAGGACTGACCCAGCAGCAAAGTCCATCCAACTGACAGGGAAACCATAGGGCGCCAGGACGCAGCCGCTCGCCGCCTCCCCGGAGGCCCCCGCAGGTGAGCGCTGCTGGAGCCGGGACCCGCTGTCAAGGCTGTGCCCCCTCGGTGCGTGGCCGCCTCTCCTGTCCTCCAGCTGCGCGGCTCGCGTCATCCTGATTGGGTAATTTTTGAATCCCACTATTGCTGATTGGATGTTAAAGCTTGTTGCTGATTGGATGTAAAAGCTTGTTGCTGATTGGACACTTTTTGAGTCCTACCAAGGGTATAAAAGCAAGAGGAGAACAAGGAAGGGGGGTTAGAAGTCAGGAGTCTGTTGATCCTGCTGGAGGAATAAAGACGGTTCTTGGGCTCTTCCTGTGCATATAGGTTCTTTCCCTGCTCAAGCACTGTAACAAGAGCTGTGACACTAGCTGTACACCTTAATGCAACACAACCAGCAAGCATTTACTGAGCACCTGTGATGTGTTCGCTGCTGGGAGAACACAAGGAAGCAGGCCTGGGCCCATGTGCTGCCTTGGCCTGGCCTTCACGTCCCCACCTGCCCCTGCTGGCCCCTGCACGGACACGCCGCTGCTCCAGACAGCTTGTTCCCACAGCGGAACACTCCTGCTTCCGCACATCGGGGGTGCCACCTTGTGTGCGAGGCGCCCTGTCCCCTCCGGACCCTGTCAGAACACGTGCAGGCTGCACAGCCCAGCGTCCCTCCCTGCCCTGCATGTGGCCGCCTCCTCGGGTGGCCCCTTCTGCAGCCCTCGGGCCTCCACGTCGGGTAGCGAGTCCCACTTTCTGTCCTGGGTTGGCTGAAGGAAACCTTGGCAGCTGCCTTTGCTGCCTCGTGGGGTGTTTTTTGTCCCATGTTTTGCCCCCTCTTCCTCCACTCCACCCCGACTTTTTTGCTACTGCCCCGAAGTTAGGGAACCCCACAGTGGTCTGCCCAGTAGAGGCACCCCGACTCCATGGCACCAAAGCCCCCTCTCGAACGCAGCCTCCGAGCTGTTTCCTGTTTGCAGAAGCGCAGCTTTGGCTCCGTCTCCATGAGTGGGTCCCTCAGCCCGGGCGCTCGAGCAGGAGCTGAGAAACTCCGCCAGGTGCACGCCACCCACTCCTACCCCAAGGGCCAGAAACCTGGGTCCTCCCAGGAAAATCCTGCTCAGTCCCCAATAGGACATGTTCACGCCTGCGGTTAAGCTGGGCGTGTCCTTTCTCTTGACCCTGAGAAGACTGACTGGCCAGACAGCACAGAGTCCTCAGATTTTTATGGGCATTTGCTTTCCTGTGAGGGGTTTCGCTACCCACTGGGGCATAACAGACTACCCAAAAGTGTGGTGCCTTAAAAACAGCCAAGATGCTATTTGCCCACACATCTGTGGGTGGAGAATTTAAACAGGGCCTGGCAGGACGGCTCGTCTCCATCCTGGGGAGGGGACATCCAAGAGGGTGTCTCCACTGCCACGTCAGGGGTCTGGGGTCCGGGTGGCTGAATCGGCTTGAGCAGGGCCACACGTCTGGCTGAGTCCTTCGGGTCTTCTTCACGAGGTCTCGGGGGACTCTCCCTCTCCACGTGGCCTCTCCAGCAGGACAGTCAGACTCGTCACAGGGTGGCTCAGGGCTCCCAAGACTACAAATGCGGAATCCTCCAAGCTTTCTTAAGAGGTAACCCTAGAGCTGGCACAGCGCCACCTCTGTCACATCCTATTGTTTTAAGCAGCCCAGATTCCAGCGATCCAGGCTAGGAGGGTAAGAATACCAGGAGGTGCCGTTCCTGGGGGCCACCACTGCAACATATCACTGCGTATGTCTTGTCTTTCTGGGTAGAGCCTAATTCTGCCCTTTGGCCCCCTTCAGAGTGGCTCACTCCTAGCAGTCGCTTGATCTACGTTCATTTTATGGAGAAGGAATAGAGAAGTCGCAGATGCCACGGGGCCATCTTAGAGGGCCTGTCATACTGCTTACCCCTTTGTCACCAAGAGCTTCACGTGGGACTGCCTGGAAGGACATATGTAGCCTATTGGGCTCCATTTGACAGATGAGAAAACTGAGTCTCAATGAATCTTTACATACTTGCTAAACACCACATGATATATTAGCAGATTAAGCTTGAAAGCCTGGGAGACTTCATGTTTTATTAAAAAGTAAGGAAATAAATTTAGTGTTCAGAAATTTATTTTCTGGTCCACTTCTTTGGATGCCTCTCGTCTGTGAAGCAAGAGATATCTGGATTTCCTGCCAGCACCGTCACCCAGATGGTTACTGCTCTACTTGAACATATCTGATGATTTGCTTGAACCTCAGAATGAGTACAATGTTGGTGGCATCTGTCTGTGAATTCAGCTTAATCTAGATGGGATAAAAACCAGTTCCTTGGAGGAAAAGATAATATTCCATCTCTCCTTCCAGGAGAATATTAGGGAACATTTCAGTGTTTGAAAATTATATTCACAAAATGTTTCAGTGACCCTGAGTTCTTTTTTTGGCTTGTTTTTGTTTGCATGTTTATTTAATCTAACCTACTTTTCCCAGCCTTATTCCCCTCTTTCTGTCTTCTATGCTCTAACTAAATAAAGCTATCAAGTATGCGTCAACCTTTCCCTCTTCTTTCCACGTGCTCAAGTCATTCTTTCCACTGAGATCACCTGACCATCCTGTCTCCACCTAAGTTTTTAAGGCGCATGTCAAATGCCACCTCTATGAGGAGTCTTTGTCCATCTAGCTCCTCCAAGCAAAGTGCTCTCTGGGGCTAGAACTTGGAGCACTTGCAGCCCCTCCCTCCTGGCTCTTGCATTCTGCCTCGGAGTTATTTGCATATTTCACAGGGTGAGCTCCTTGAAGTGGGTTTTTACCAGACTTTACTCTCCCTGAGTTACCCAGCACTGGGCCTTGCATGGGGACATATTTGCTATTTGTGTGGAATGCTTCTTTTTGTACATAGAATCACCCCATTCTTGCCTTCTCAGAACTGTGTGTAGGTTATGAGAACCACCATGAGGTCATCACCACCTCCAAGAATTTGGAAACAGGGAAATGAGATTTCTCTTGGAGACAGGGTTGCCAGATTTAGTAAATATTAGTAAAAATACAGCCTGCTTAATTGGAATTTCAGATGAACAAGTAATTTTTCGTTTAGGTATGTCCCATGAAATATTTGTGCCATGCATATACTAAAAACTTGTTCATTGTTTATCTGAAATTCAAATGTAACTATATTGTATCTGGCAATGCTATTTGGAGAATTAAACTATAAGACTAACACACATGGACCAAAAGAAAGAAAGGTACAGTCACCTTAGGAGGTCACAGTGGGTCCTTCAGCAAGACTTGATTGGAATTGGAGTGTGTAAGAAAAGGATATTTACAAAAACACTTCTAACCTTCTCTTGTGACATATCTTAAGAATGTGCCGATCAGAAAGGGGATGGGTCAACAACAGAAAAGGGAGGGGAAAGAGACCAACCATGGTCATTCTCTGACCTTGCCTGACAGCACCAACTCCCAGGTCTGAGATGGCCCTGATCTTATAGAGGAGATGGATTTACACCTGTCCTAGTCCGTTCGGGCTGCTATAACAGAATATTATACACCAGGTGGCTTAAACAACAAGCGTTTGTTATTGCAGTAGAGGCTGGAAAGCCTAGGATTGAGGTGCCAGCATGGCCGGGTTCTGGTGAGAGCTGTCTCTCTGGTTCACAGGCAGCCAACTTTGGCTGTGTCCACATAAGCAGGAAGAGACATAGGAAGCGGCAAGCATTGGGTGGTAGGGGCCGTTAGGGTCATCTAACTAATCCCTCGTGTTTACTAAGAAAACTCGTTGTCAGTTGGTTTCCCATGCCTCCTGGGGGTGAAGGTCCTGGTCTGTGACCATGTGTCCAGCCCTGAGGGTGATGATTCGATAAAACAGCTTTGGGGTTTCTCTACATTACTCTTCCTTGGGTGACATGAGGCTTACCATTCTTGCTATGCTGGGTCGCCTTCAGGTGATACCCAAGGTCTGCGGGCCATGTTTGATTCCAACCACTGTGCTTTATTTTCCTGAATCTCTACTACAGCTAATGACAGAATCCATTTCTTTGGGGTATACGTGCATGATAAGAGTAAGGAGCATTTATCAAGTGCTTACTATATCTTACGTAATCCTTCTAACAACCCTCTACCCCAGCTTCAGAGCTGAAGAAATAGACCTACAGAGGTTTCATAACCCCTTGTCCCAGGTCACACAACCAGTAAGAGGCACAGCGGGGACTCCAACCCATGGCCTCCAGAAGCCAATGTCTGTGCTAACTGCCACGCCTGAAAAACAGGCTGGAAGAGCTTTCAATATTAACAAATACCTTGACAATGCAGAAAACAAGACTCCAGATAAGAAATCCAAACATTAAGGAGGAGGAAATATTTACCCTTGAAAGAAAGCAATGTCATTCCACCCTCTCCCACCTGGGGCCCTTAATAAAAGCCTCATCGGTTTCGAAGCCACTTGGTAGCCATCCACATTAAGCAGAATCCTCTCGTGTTTGTGTTTTATGAAAGGACTGAAGCTATTTGAATTACCATTCAAAATATTTTACCGAGAATCAGCAGAGGTATGCATGTAAAACGAGAGAATCTGCATGGGAGCAGGGGCCAAAGAAGGAGCTACGAGGAAGCAAAAATAACTCCTCTAGCACCTGCTATTTCAGGAGCCGATTATTGTCAGGGCTATAAGTTAACACGCCCTGGGTGAAAATAATTAGCAAACCACTGCTTTATTTTTATTAACATATATGTCTCTCCAAATCATTCCCAGGAGCGCCCAGGCCTAGAGAATTAAACCACCAGTCGTGACTCACGTCAACAGGTCATTTTTTTTTTCAGAGAGTCTTTCTATAATTAGAATTTGTGACCAATGTGCCCAACCACGAGGATATATCACAAGTATTTGTCACCAGCACTAATTTCCTATCAAAAAAGGATCTGTTAAATATCAGGGTTTTGTGTTTTTGCCTTTGGGGTTTGGCCACTCTGTGGTTTTTACAACAGTCCAGCACCTTCTGATAATAGACAGTTGTAAAGAGCTGTTCCCATGTCTTCTTTAATTCTCTGGATAATCCCGTAGGGCAGAGGTTCTTATTGTCCACAGTCATGGATAAAGACACCGAGTCTCAAGGAGGTAAAGTATCTTGTTCAAGACGGACCACCCAAGAGCTGGTCGTGCCTCAGCTTGGGCCCAAGTCCACTGACCATGGATTTCATGTTCTGTCCTCCATGGCGTACGTGTGGGCCTGAGCCTCAGGCATGTGGTGCAATAGGTCAGTTTAAGCCTCGGGGAGCCCCCGGCCCCAGCACAGCCCCAGCCCTTAGCCTGAGCCTCATTCCCTCAGGGCCCCTCTAGGTGCCTGCTTGGCTGCCTGGGCAACCGGGAGAGAACAGTGACCCAGAAAAGCAGGAGGAGAGTTTCCAGAAGGACAGAACACTGGTGGTGTCAGATGCCAGGGGCAATTCGTGCCAACACACAGCCATGCTTTGTGCCTTTCGTACGCGCTGTGCCTTCAGTCCTGGCTACCCTGGACTGCTCAGGCCGTACTCCTCCAAGACTCAGCCCAAAATATTACTCTTTTCTTCCCAGAATGAAAATATCACTATTGTGGGTTTTTTTGCCCAGACTTTACCACTGTACATCATCATTGTTTAAAATACAACAGGCTCATCATAAAACAAACTGACACAAGATAAGAAGTTTTTAACTTTGTTTTTATACATATGTATAAAACTTACCTATATTTTATATATAAAATTTGTAAATGTATATATTTATATTTTATCTAAAATATGCAAATTTATATATAAAAATATAGAATATGAAAACAGTATGCTATGTATATGTTTTATAATCCTCATTTTCGCTCACTACACAATGAATATATTTTATATCTAGAAATATAGATTTATATAATTTTTTTCAAAGTAAGTCATTTTTGAAAATATAAAACTGGTAAATGCTCATTTCAAAAAAAAAATTTAAATAATACTAAAAATTATCAAGAAGAAAGTAAACGGTGCAGAAAGCCCTCCTTCTAATGAGAACCATTATTAACATTTTGGCTGGACTGACTGCAAAGCACAGACTCCAGGATCTCCACCTGTCGGCTCTGTCTACACAAGCACGGACTCCACAGCTCTGTCTATCCAAGCACGGACTCCACGGCAAGGCTACTGGATTCTGTGGAGATCAGCGAAGAAAGATCGCCCAAATGAAAATAAGCGGTATCTATGGTGAGCTTGCTTGCCGTGCGTGTGCACCTGTGTGTAAATAAATAGATAGCCATTCATTTCAAAAATAAAAATAAAAATAAATAAATAAAAATAAAAAATAAAACATTTTGGCAAGCATCCTTTTTTATACACATATATAGCCATTTTTATATAAATAGTCATAAATTCTATGCGTGTGTGTGTGTGTGTGTGTGTGTGTATACTGTTTTGAAACTTAAAAAAAAATTCCAGCAAGATCTTAGGGGACATCCTTCCATGTTAATACATGTGAGAGTGATCTCTTTAGTGACTATATAACATGGTGAGCGTATAGCTTTATTGAATTTGTTTGTAAGCACTAGTGATGAGCATTCATTTTCAGGTTTTCAGTTTTATAAACTACACTGTGATGAACATCCTTACACATTGAGTATTCTTTCTGGAATAAGAAAAAAATAGCCTGAAAAACGAGAATGTACAGTTTTGGAGGTTCCATATTGTTGCAATTATGTAGAAAAATGTGTACCACGAAAAAGTCAAAAGGTTCAGCCAAGGTTCACATGGGTTATTTCTGGGCAGAAGGACCAGGCATGATTTTCTTCTCTTGCTGACTCTACCATCCTCCTCAAATTTTCTATCACAAGTGTGTCTTGCTGCTCCCATTTATTACGTTGACTCAAGTAGAAATTTTTACATTGCACAAGAAATATGTGTTCTTGAACCACACGAGTGACACTCCTGGTGACACTCTCTTTCCAGTTCCTTCTATGCCACACTTGCTTCTGTGACTTGCTGCAGTGCTCTCAGGGACCTGCTAGCCCTGTCCCTAAGCTAGCACCAGGGGACCCCACAGGTGTTCAGTGGGGAGTTGCTGACTGCCTGCAAGAGTGCATTTGAGACACGGTGTTAACGGCTCACGGTCCTAGGGTAACCCCCTCGGATGGCACCTGCGTGTAACACAACCTTGAGCACCCCCACATTGTGCATGAGATGGTTTCCAGCTTGTAGAGAAGCAGCTTTGAGGTGTCCCCAAGGACAAGAAGGTCTTTCCTGTGTCTGTCAATCAGAAGCCAGGTGCTGTGCTCCTGCTTCCGTGCAAGGGCTGCCTCTCTCTGTGGCCTCCCGGCACTGACCTGGCCAAAAGGAAGCTGCGTGCTTCTGGGCAGCAGCTGTCCCCTCCCCCAGCATGTCTGAAAGACACAGAGGACATCTTCAGTATTTCCATCGAGGTCACCAATTGAGTGGTTGCTCTTTTATGTTTGGTTAGTGCTGAGACACTTCCTCTTTCATTTATGTCTTATTCAGGCTACCCCTCCACCCGTTGCCCTTGGAGGCTGAAAAAGGGGAACCAGAAAGAAAAACTGAAAATTTCAAACCGATCTATAGCACAGGAGACCATGTTGTCACCCTGAAGCAGTGGCTGGGGAAGTCACCCCAGGGATCATGGCATCCTCCAGTGGTCCCCAAGGTCATTGACCTAAGATTTTCTTCCTTCCCTCAGGCTGACTTTCTTCACTCCCACCTGAGTCTTCCTACATGGTATGGGAGATCCTTGGGACCCCTAATTCCTAGTTTTTAGGGAGTGACATTCTTTTTTTTTTTTTATTTTATTTTTATTTATTTATTTTTTTTTTAGGTCGTCTACGAATGGTTTATGGAGTGACATTCTTAAAGTAAAAACTAAAGTTTGCTTTTACTCAATACTTTGAGTTTACTGTATTCACATACAATATATGCATATATAGATATTGCATTTACAGATACAGATACACACACATATGTATGTACACACACATCAGACCGAGGTAGGTTTTGGAAACTGTTTGAGGCACAGAAAATAACTTGCCTGACAGGACGTCAAAGAATTGCAAAAGAGGCCACAGCAGCAAAGGCCTCACAGACTGCTTAGCAATTTGCAGCATGACTGCTGATAAGCATCTATTTGCCTCAGTAAATAGAAGCTGAAGTAGAACCATAACATTTCTTCCAGGAAACGGTAACTGAAGTCACAAATCATGAATAATAAAGGATGAAAAATTCTCTTTTAACCTAATGGACTAAAAGATTTCTTGTTTTTTTCATTTCTGCTAATGGCCTCTCTCCCTTGGCACAACCAGAGCTGGCCCATTATAGGCGAATCGAGCCTCAGTTCGCATGCAGGACGTGGTCCAAAAGATCATTTGTAAGCTGGTTGTTTGGAAAAAAGAATGTGTTTTCCCCTAGAAACCATCTTTCCCAGGGTGACTGGGCTCTCAGGTTTGCTTGCACAGTGCTGTTCAGCCCCCTGCCCTAGCTGAGCTCCGGGTCTTTGAAGGCAGGTTCTCTGCAGTGCAGGAGGAAGAAAACAGGTCATCTCCTGCTTCTTTGCACAGTGCCTTGGCTCTGAGCACAATTTAAGCAACAGTTACTTTTATTTCCACTTTTCCACCTCCCTCTTGGAATCCAAGTCCAGGACCCTAATCCCTGGATTGCAGCACCCTCTCCTAATCTTTCCTGCCCCCTCTGGGCTGCTTTCCTGCTGAGGAAGTCTGTGACCCCAAATTACCCACTTGCTCCCACTTTCTGTCCAGCCAGACTTCCATTTCCTCAGGGCAGTTGATACCAGCTAAAGGCTACAGGAAAGGCAAACTGAGTAGATATGAATTCATACTAGCAGGTGAATGACTGAGAACCTCTTAACCCTCTTAATGGCTTCTTATGTTAAAATGAGTTAGTGGTGAGACTTGAGGGTCATTGTGGGTAGTAAGGGTAGGGTGAAAACAGGGTGGTTAGGGTTTTAGAATTCATGCACACATTAGTGGGACCTTCAGGCTCCTTCCTCTCCTTCCTGTCCCCTGCCTCCAGAACACTGGCAGTCAGTTATGATCGTTCCCTAGAAAAAACAGGATGGCCACAGAGAAGAAACCTCCAGGATCAGACACTGGGGAGACTCCTCTTAAGGAAGAAGCTAGTTCTCTGCCAGATCAGCTCTGAGAACCCTAGTGGGATAAGCCACATTCACGCCCACAGAATCCTCCACCAACTTTTTGGGCCTCATAATGAAATCTTAACAAGATAGCCAAGGATCACTAGATGCTTATGGAAAGTTCTAACATGAAAGAAGATCCAAACAGAGGAAACAGCAGAACAAAACTTCAAAAATATTATAGTATGGTTAATATCTATAGAGAAAGAAGAAAAGACATTTTAGCCATGAAATGAGCAAGGATGTGGTTTAGTCTGTTCAAGATGCTATAACAAAATACCATAAACTAAGCGGCTTATAAACAAGAGAAATTTATCTCTCACAGTTCTAGGGACTAGGAAGTCCAAGATCAAGGTGCTGACAGCTTTGGTGTCTGGAGAGGACCCACTTTCTGATTCAGAGATGGTACCTTCTTGCAGTGAGTGGCTTACATGGTTGAAGGGGTGAGCTAGCTCCCTAGGGTCCCTTTTAAAAAGGCAGTAATACCATTTATGATGGCTCCATTTGCATGACCTAATCACCACACAAAGGACTCCACCTACTAATACTATCACATTGGGGGTCAGGTGTCAACATATAAATTTGGAGGGGGGGACACAAACATTCAGACCATAGCAGGTTGTAAAATAAAATTAAAAATCATAAAAAGAAAGGGCTTTTGGCTACGTTCAAAAGAAAGGATAGAATATAAATGATAAAAACTTCAGAATATGGTAAAAAATAGATGGAAAGATATGAAAGATAAGAAAATTAGAGGATCCATCCTGAAAGTCCAACATCCAGCAGAAATGGAGGGAAGGAAATTATTAAAGAAATAATATAAGAACATTTCTGAAGCCTTCTACTTTTGCTATAAATTTTCTCTTTTAACCTTGTACCACTGGGATATACACTCATTACAAAAAACTAGAACTTGTAGTGCTCTTAGAAATGTAGATATCCTATGGTTCATTCTGCAACTGCATATTAGTTACCTGGCAAAAATCTCTTCGTAATAGAAAATGTTGTTTTCTTCTAAAGGAAAAAAAAAGCTTAAAAAGTCCAAAGTACTAAGGTGTTTTTTATACAAAATAAATATTACTTTGAGACCATGCAGAAATATGGTATCCTAACATTTTTCAGTAATCACAAAACTCATTATCTAGAAATGAATTTAAACAGTTTAAACGCAAAATGAAGAATTCTTGTTAATGAATACAAAAACATTGAATGAAAATTCTAATGAATACTTTTTACGTTTCAGATACCTGGTATGAGAGTCTTTAACCACAAGCATCTCACGGTTGAATAAGGGCAACAAGCAAGGAACAGCTTATAATCATTGAGACAGGACAATGAGAGCAGTATAGTTATGTATGTAAGGCAAGGAGCATGCAAGGAAGAGTTTTGTCATTGGGGCTGAGGTTACCAAAGAGCTGATGACTGAGCTAAAGAAGCCGCTCAGGATGGCAGAAGACAGCCATTCAATCAAAAGACACAATATCCAAAGGAACTCACTGATCCCCAAATTTTGTAAGATGTGCTATTATCATGTCTGTTTTACAAACTAGGGAAGAGATGAATCAAAGGTGAAATAGCTGGCACAGGTCCCACGATAATAAAGTGTGGGTTCTACGCTTCAAGGACAGCCCCTCTTCACATCTTCACCCCCTATGCTGCACCAACCTCAGGCCATGGGGAGATAGGCACCCAGTCAAAAGGCACAGGTGAGAAAGCCCACTACTTCTCATCAGCATTCCCAATTTGAAATTCTTGAGAACAGCCATAGTATGAATGAGTTTTATTCAAGAATTGGTTCAGGTAAGGGTGGATAGGAGCACTGTGGACAAAGAACAAATTTCAAGATTTCAAGATCCAGGAGGGTGAATAAGTAAGGAAAGGCTGAGGTGATCACTGGAGTTGAAGAGATCAAACACATAGAGTTAACGTCCTCTAAGGTGAGTCAACAAGGGGTTAAGAGTGAAGATAATAAGACAAATGTTGAAGTTATCAAGAAAATGCCTGTGTCTCCTTCCCAGACAATGGGAAGAATTAGGATGAGGAAAAACCCCAGTACGGGATAATAAAATGGCCTGACTTGAGAAAAATAGAGACTGCTTTTTAGTGACAGGACAGTAGCTGGAAAATAAAAACAGGGGCTTAGGAGTAGTTTTGAGGTAAGTTTAGGAGGCACAAAGCGGCGCCCAGAGAAGGAAGTTGGGTGTCACTTAAGATGAGGTCTTGGAAGAGAACCAGTGAGAAAAGGTGGAGTTTTGGGGAAACGGGTTTATAACAGAATAGGGCTTCCCCAGGGCTCCTTTGCTAGGACAAACAGGATAGAGCCCGATGAAGCATGAGCTGAGTTGGATAGGAAGGAGGGCATGGTGGTGGGGTGGGGAATGGGTTTGTTTGGAGGCCTCCCAGAGGCCCATAACTTCAAAAGGGGAGGGGATGCTGTTTATTTAAGGTACTCAGTGGCATCATCCAGCCTGGCCATCCACCCTGTCCTAACGTCTGGTAGGCGCTGGGATGCACGAGCGGCTGTCCCTGCAGGGGTCAGGGGACTCTGCACTTTGAAACACTCAACTTCCGGGGGCCGAAGGGGTCCTTGGGGATCAGCGCTCCACCCTCTCATTTTACGGATGGGAACCACGAGGTGCAGAGAGGCTGCAAGTCCTAAGCCCCAGAGCGGACGCCTTCCTGCCTCACAGCCTCGCTCGGGCACATGCACGTGGGCCTCGCCAGCGTCAGCGAGCCAGCGCGGGCGCCACACCTGCGCGTCGGGGCTGCAGCCCGCCCTAACCACATGAAGAAGGGAAAGTCCGGCGGCTGACGGCACGGGGAGCGCGCGCCCGGCTCTGCGTCAGCCCGCGGCGAAAGCTGACTTATTTTGGGCCACGCTGGTTACATTAGTCACGCGGCGGGCGCTCGTCAAAGCCACGGCCCACTGAGCACAGTCACAAACAGGCAAACCCCGGCGACACTGGCGCGCCTGGGGCCCCAGAGAAGCGGGCCGCGGCGCCCCCGCGAGGGCGAACGGGAGGAAGGCGACGGCGGGGGCTGACTTCGGCGCCTCGTCGCCCCCTCGCAACCTTCTGTTCTGGGAAACTAGGGCCGCGCGCGCCGCTCAAACGCGAGGTCAGCGCCCGCGGAGGCTTCCAGGCGCTGAGGGCGTGGCGCGGACGTGTTGTGGGCGGAGCGAGGCGCACGGGGCATGCGCGGCGGAGCGGCGGAGCGGCGCGGGGCGTGACGGGGCGGGGCAGGGCGCGGCGTGAAGGGGCGGGGCGTGGGACGCACGCCCGCAGGGGCGGCCGCGGGAGCCCGGCGGGTGGTGTCCGAGGCCTGCGGGAGTGAGGGTGGTGCAGTGGTACAGTTAAGGCAGGGCCGGGCCGCCTGGGCAGGGCGTCCCGAGTGTTGGGGCGGGGACGGCCGCGGTCGGTGGGGAGGGATGAGGATGTGGGAGGGGCGGCCGCGGCGGAAGCAGCGAGGACTGCGGGGGCGGGTGTCTCCGAGGAGCCAGGCCAGGCCTGGCCTCTCAGGAGGCTCCCCAGGGAGAAAAGGCGGGGGCAGGAGGAGGAGCCCCCATTTCATCCCCTTTCCGGGGACTGGGTCGCGACTGCACTGGGGAGAGCCTCAAATGCGAGTTGCTATAGGCAACCAGTTTGAGTGACCTACTCGTCCCGGTTTGCCCGAGATGTTTTGGTTTTAGGACCAAAGCATGCCAGCTTTCCAAGCCATTGCGGTCACCCTGTTCTGCCTCAAGTACCCGTCTTCTCTCGAGGCTCAACCCAGAATAGACCTGGGAGGCTGGAGGGGGACTCCTGATCTCACACTGCCTTTTTTATATCAGGGTGAAGGCACCCTCCAAAACGATTTTCCAGCCAGGCCCAGACATGCCCCTCCTTGTAAGGTAGAAACTTCAATGGGAGCCTTCCTTTTTAATAAAGGTAGGTAGAATTCAGGAGGGTACATCTTTGTATTTCGTCCTGTAGAAGTCATATTTCAGCCCAGTTGTATAGTAGTGAGGATAATCCTATGCTCATATCAGAACTTTGACGATAGATACCTTTGATCTGGAATTTCTGCCACCCTCTCGAACCCCAGAATTCAGAGTTTCAATCAGAACAGTCATTGGCTTAAGTTTTCCTATCAAATGTCTGTCATTAAGCTGGAAAAATCTAGATAATTAGAAAATATGACAGATGATCCAGACAGATACTCAATTTTTTCCCTTTCTAATTCAGAAAGCCTCGTGGTGGAACATCTTTTTGGCCCATTCAAATGGAAGGATGAAAGCTCTGCATAGGAACACAATGTGAATGGAAGAGATCTGTCATTGTGAGTCTGGCTTTTGATTAGTCATTTGATGTCTTCCCTAGTGTGACATGACTTTGAGGTGGTAAACTTCAGTGCCTGAGATATGTATCTTGTCAGCCTGCAGTTAAATTACAGAAATGGCAGGACTTAGGTTAGTTCTGTTTTTGTTTGATATTGAAGATTTTTGAGTCACACTGGAAAGGATGACTATTTTTCATGTGGCTCTTAATGAGTTAATTCATAACATTATTATTACTCAAATGACAGAAGGAGATTGGATATCAGGTCATGCTTTTATGGTCACCACTAGTTTTGATAATGGGAGTATATTCCATATGAGATGGAGGAATGGATTTCATGATTTTCTTTTCAATTTCTTTGATATCCTCCCCAAGAAATTGATTGGAAATGGGGAACCAACTCTAAGGTTGACCATTCTAAGGCATTTGCAATCAGTTATTCCATTCTACAGAGAAATCAGAAATGTATATGGAGGATAGGTAAAGTCCCCAATATGGATGTGCATTTTATATTTGACTACTTGTGTTTTTTTGGTAGATGCAAACGATACAGCACTCTGAACAGACACTAAAAACAGCTCTCATCTCAAAGAACCCAGTGCTTGTGTCACAGTATGAAAAATTAGATGCTGGGGAACAGCGTTTAATGAATGAAGCCTTCCGGCCAACCAGTGGTCTCTTTGGACCCATTACCTTGCATTCACAATCAGATTGGATCATCTCTCATCCTGAGGCTCCCCAAGACTTTGAAGAGTTTTTCAGTGATCCTTACAGAAAAACACCCTCTCCAGAGAAGCACAGTATTTACATACAGTCCATCGGTATATATTGCTAATGTGCTGGTTTTGGTTTGATTTTGCAATGGTACTGTTGTCAGGGATAGTCTGGGCTGTTGGTCTGATTCAGGTGGGCAGTTTTTATGATCATTTTTGATATTCATTGCAATGGGAGAAGTTTTGTAGCCAAACTGACTTAAAAGAGAGCATTTTGTTTCTTTTTAATTCATACTGACATCAATGAATGGAAAAAGTATATTGAAAATTTAGAGTTAGTTTCTAATTTGTAATTTATAGACTGAGGTAAAGACTGAATATTTTAATCACCTTAAATTCTGTCTTTATATTTTCTTCCATATTATAGGATCTTTAGGAAACACCAGAATTATTAGTGAAGAATATATTAAATGGCTTAAGGGCTACTGTGAAGCTTTTTTCTATGGCTTGACAGTAAAACTCCTAGAACCAGTTCCTGTTTCTGCAACAAGGTGTTCCTTTAGAGTCAATGATAACACACAAAACCTACAGATTCACGCAGGTGAATTAAACACCTTTACAATTTGAATTGAGTAAAGGTATTATATGTATATGATACATTACACATACCTACATTTCTTTTTCCTAAATAGGGGACATCTTGAAGTACTTAAAAAAGAAGAAACCTGAAGATGCCTTCTGTGTTGTGGGTATAACAATGATTGATCTTTACCCAAGAGACTCCTGGAATTTTGTCTTTGGACAGGCCTCTCTGACAGATGGTATTCCTTTTTGACATTGTTCTTAGTAACTTCCTCAACTTGAGAGTATTTGAAAATGTTAAAAGAGGGGGAAAATTCCAGCTGATAATAATTTTGATACTTAAAACTGTATAGTGTTTTCAGTGATGTATCATGCCTTAGTGGGAAGTGTGCTGTTGGTAGATTCTGATGATCTGGTTTCCTCCCCAGTTGGTCATTCACTACCTACATGACCTTGAAGGTAATAATACCTATTTCACAGAGTCATTTGAGATAATTTACATAAAAGTGCTTATACATAAAAAATGTGTATGTATGCCTGGCACATAAATAATCATTCAGCACAGTAGCTGGGAAATATCAGTGATTCAGTAGCAAAGTGAATTAAAGAAATTAAAGGTACACTTTGAATTATCAACATGTTAATTGTTTTTCACCTCTTGACTTTTCATAGCAACCTTGCATAGATGGAATAGCCATAGACTGATTTAAATAAGTGTTTGCTTCTTTCTTATCCTATGCCTTATGACACTGTGTTTTGTTTTTGTTTTTAAAAAGTCAACTTCAATCTTTGATTTGAGATATGATAAGCATTGACTCATTTAAAACTCTGCATGGTATTATTGGTACAGGATCTGGAAAGAGGCCATATTTTTATCTATTTTTTTCTTTCTTTTTTCCATCTCTCTACTTCTCTTCTCTCTACCCCTCCAGTTTTACTTTTCTCTAACCTTATCCCCCAGGGTTTAAGACAGGCTTGAAAGGGAAAAGGCCAGTGAACTAAAGGGAGTGGCTCATTAGTGTTATGGGGCTGGGGAGTAAGTACCAGGGACTGTACTGAGAGTTTATGGTCTGCCTGGATGTTACATTAGCCTCAGGGTTTGTGTGACAGTAGGGACTTTTCTGGCAAATGTTCTTCCTACTAGAGGTGAGGACTGTGGGATTATAGAGCCTTTTCCTACGTACTCTTTCATCCTCAATTTTCTATTTACGTAAGGTTCCCTATGGTCACCCTCATTCCTTCATTCTGATGACCCTACCACTTTCTTAGAGACTTGGGTCACTGCTAGCTTTTTATCAGAAATTCCCCCTTTTATTAATTAACCTAATAGGAAAACATTAAACAAATTTAAGACCAATTTGTTTATTTGTCTAGATATTGCTAGCTAATTTATGCATTTCCATACTATTTCTACTTTAATCCTTTTTTGGTAAGGAATATTACATGACAAAAAGAAGAGATGTACATTGTAAAGAAGCGGGATTTATCTGCCATGCAATAAGACAGTATCTTACCATAAGTGATATTGTTTTCTCCAAGTTTGTAAAAATTGACATTTTAAAATTGAGAAACACTTATTACTAAAGAAAATAATCTCCTATTTATGGCATTATTAGAAGAAAGAAATATATTCTTGCCCAAGGTATTACTGTAGTGAAATATGCCCACACTTGGTTGGCCAGAGGGAGATCACTTGTGATACATGAATAGATTTAGTCTTTTAACTTCCGGAATGCTGTCTTTCCCTAAATTTCAAATACCATTCTATACTTTCTGAGGATAGGGTGAGGAATATTCTTTTTGAATCAAGTTGGATTGGGCAAATCTATGAGTATTTTTCCTTACAAAAAAATTTATTATTACTTTAACAACTGAAAGGGAGGCATAAATAAAAGCAATAATTGAAACAAGTCGAGTTATAAAGCAACCCCCTATAGAGTGACTTATGCAGCAAACTATGTTCTCCATGCATGCAGAAATGGTTGCTATAACTCTAAATGTGACACAGGAAGTCAGCTTCAAGGGTGTTTATTCTGGTCACCCGACACTAGCCACATAATAGAGCTATGCTGTTCTTCAAAAAGGGGGGGATGGGGGAGGGGAGGAAGTTATTCTGTCTAAAGGCATGGTCCAGAACATCGTCTCCAGGACATAGGGGCAGTGGGCAGGGCAGTTGCCCTCAGTAGCACGGCATGAGGAAAGGCCAGCGGCCCGTCCCAGTGCACGGGTAACAGCAGTTTTGATTTTGTTGTTAAAGAGTGAACTCGTGGCTGCCTGTTGTTCATGTGATTATTTCTCATGGCTCCTTTTGGAGTACTTGATTGAGTTCTTGATTCTTTGAAAAGAAGACCTCTTTTATGGGGAAAAACTCTGAAACTTCCAGTTTCTCAAGAATTTGACCTCAAATCTATTGAGTTTTATAGGGCATGGCAAACTGAGTAGAAGCAGCAGATGGTTTCGATGGTGAAATCTGGGGCAAAAGTCCTTTGTGTTATGAACTTTAAGTGTATTAGACAGTGTGGACATAGTAATGCAGATGTGTTCGCTGACCAGATGTTCTGGCAGGCCCTTTTTTGTCTTTCCTTTAGGAATCTTACTCTCATTCTGTTGTTGTTGCCCCTCTTTTTGTAGGTGTGGGTATATTCAGCTTTGCCAGGTATGGCAGTGACTTTTATAGCTTGCACTATGAAGGCAAACTGAAGAAGCTCCAGAAAACATCTCCAATTGACTATTCAATTTTTGATAACTATTACATTCCTGAAATAACTAGTGTTTTGCTGCTTCGATCCTGTAAGGTGAGTTGTTAAAAAAGTCCTAAAGGGCCATTTTTTTAAAAAAAAGAGATCTTAATTCCCTAAATTGTATATTATCAGTCCTTAAAGTACTATTGTAAATGAGTTTGTAGCATTTGTATAATTTTGGTGACTAGTACTTGACTGAAATTATTACTAAAAACAAAATTTAAATGAATACCTTCACATTCAAATTTATAATATCGGTGCCAGTTTTTTTATCTGACTAGTTACATGCAGCCTTGGCTGTATCCATGTCTTCACCAGTAGTTTGATTTCTGGATTTTGGTATGAATAAGTCACCTCTTTCAAGCTGCTGTGGTCATCAAGTAAATCTGCCTTCCCGAGGGTTTTGGAGAACCTGGGCTCTCCGGCCTCTCAAGGATAACAGGCCTTCCTTCTTTGGGTGCCAGCTATCCTTGACTATAGTTCTACCGACAGTTCCTGACATCTCCCCTTCCCCTGCTCTTTGGAAATCCCATCTCCCCCTTTTTCCCTTTCTCCATAGCCAGAGACACAGGCTTTTCCTTCAGCCAGAGTAGCTCTGCTTCCATCAGTACTATTTGTTGGGGTTTGAGAACTACACCTCTTAGAACTTCAATTTCAAAGTGTGTTCCATGGGCCCCCTGCATCAGCATTACCTGATGTGTTCACTAACGTGCAGATTAAGCACCCCTCCTCCCAGACTTACTGAATCAGCATCTCTAGAGGAAGAAGGTTACAGAATCTGAATTGTAACAAGTACCCTAGTCTAAAGCAAGGATTCTCAACCAGGGGTATTTTGCCATTTAGGGGACATTTGGCAATGTCTGGAGACATCTTTGATTGTTACAACTGGGGAGGGAATTCTACTGGCATCTACTGCACAGGACTACAATGTACAGGACAGTCCCCCAACAACACAGAATTATCTGTGCAACATGTCAGTGGTGTTGAGCTTGAAAAACCCTGGTCCAAGGGAAATATTTAAGTGTAGTAAGGAAGGCAGTGAAATATTTGGGGAAATGATGGATCATTAAGTCTTTGAAGGTCTAGGCAGAGTGAAGGTTTGGTGATAATGGTTAAGGGAGTTGATTTCTGTAAAACTGTCTCTTGGAAAAGCAAGAAAAAGAAGAGATGTGTAACTTGATAGTGATGATGATGGTGGTGCTATAACGCCCTCAATGTGACTGTCTTGCAGACTTTAACCCATGAGATTGGACACATATTTGGACTGCGACACTGCCAGTGGCTTACATGCCTGATGCAAGGCTCCAACCACTTGGAAGAAGCTGACCGGCGCCCTCTAAACCTTTGCCCTATCTGCTTACGAAAGTTGCAATGCGCTATTGGCTTCAGCATTGTAGAAAGATATAAAGTAAATGGGAAGGGCGTGCTAAAAGGAGGGAAGTGGTTACCTAAATAGCAAACTGACATTTTCTATTAGGTCCTTCTCTAGAACTATAATTTATCAAAGGAAATTAGTGTAAAGATAAGCAGGAAGCTGTGGTTTAAAAAAAAAGAAAAGCATGCAAAGAAATACCGTTCTTAAAAACTTAAACTTGCCCTTGAGTGATTTATACTTAAAGTATGATGAGAAACAGTGGAAGAAGTTTCTCTATTTCTTAGCCATTTAGGGCAAGAGAGCTTGACTTTGCAGAACAGAATAAATGTTGATATGTGTAGCAAAGTTCATTTTATAAAACCCTATAAATATGTGGGTGTGATTTATCTCTCCATATATGAGACAGAAATATGTTCATTAGGAGGAAAGGATGATTTTCTTTAAGAAGTGAGAAGGAAACTACCTAATCTTGGTATGCGCCCACACATGCCCACAAACACATCAATATGCATGCACGTGGCTACTCGTGCGTATGACTGTTCAGTGGCTGCATGTAAATGTCCACACGTTTGTTCACATGCATATATCTACTGTGCCTATGTGTACACTTACATATGTATATACGTACACAGCAAATTAAAAGTGCAATGTAAGGCCTTGTGGAATACTTAATAGGTTGAGAAAAAATAATTATCCTACCACCCTTAAAAAAAGTGTAAGAATTAGTGTACTTCTTTATCATCTTATTTTCTGTGCATACTTTTGACCATAATTTGTAATTAAAGTTTATGTATATTTGGTACATGCTGTTTCACTGGGTACATCATGTGCTGTTTCATATTCATAGCCATCTTTATCAAATGCACCATCTTTATGGGGTAATATAAATCAAAGGTTTAGAGAAACTGATCTAGAAGCCAGTGTTTTTCCCTTGCTTACAATTATTTTGCTGTCGTTTGTTAAAATACGAATCTTTTCTGTTTTTCAAGGCACTAGTGAGATGGATCGATGATGAATCTGCCGACACGCCTGGAGTAACTCCAAAACATAGTCGTAAGGATAAGGAGAATTTACCAAAACCTGTTGAAGCCTTTAAGGAATGGAAAGAGTGGATATTAAAATGCCTTGCTCTTCTCCAAAAATAAGGACCTTCGAATAGGAGTAATTAAAATAAATACTTGCACATTATGCTTTCATTTGGGTGGAGTACTTCCTTGGAATAAACTATTTACAGATTCTGTGCTGTGTCAAAGTAACAGAACAGAACCTTCTTTACAGCATCTGAATTGAAATGAAATGAGACTCATTTGAAGAATAAAAATTCTATAAACTATCTTCTATCTTACTAGCCTGTATTGTGGCAGTGAGCACATTATTTCTGTTCTTTCTGATATAGTTTATGTCTCACAAAGCTAGGACTAGTGGTAACTAATAAGTAAATAAATACTTTAAATATAACCATATATATGTCCTAAGGAACCAATCAACATAATTTCCAGGGGGCGAATTTGTTTTTAAAAGAGATGCTCCCTCTCCATTAGGCCCAGGGACATCACATTTGTGAACTTTCGTGGGCTCTGATCTCCAGCCACATCCCTCCTCCTCTCTTGTGAGCTTTCCCTCACTGGGAAGCACTGGGGTGACTCACCTCTTATTTTTCCTTGCTGGTTATCAGCTTATCCCTGAAAGAAGCAACAGTTCATGTAAGTTTTTAGCAGCTTAAAATGTGACTTCCTCTCAGGAATATTTACAAGTGTAAACAAAAGTGGTACTTACACTACAGCAACCTTTGATGGTCGGAGTTCCGTTGCATTTCTCAACTACAACATTTAGCCATCTGTGAGGGGGCTTACACATAGTTTATAATAGTATGTGTGAGTGTTGCACTTTTTCTATAGGTTTAGAGCAGGTTTCAGGTTTATTCCTATAATAATGTCTTTCTCACCTTTTTGCATCGTAAAGTGTACTTAGGGAGAGTGGGGTGGATTTGTCAGGGTGCAAGGAATGCCATGGTGGCCTGCAGGCTGTGGGCATCAGCCCCATCACCCTGGTGTTGAGCAGGTTGAAAACTTAAGGCTTGACAAGCCACCTCTGCTAGATCAATGTATCCGGAAACCTAGAAATTACAGTGCGTCATTTTACTGAATGCCTGTGAACAGACAGCATTTCCCACTTTCCCATCTTACCTGGAAGGAAAGACTTAAGAGTAATTTTTTGGTTTTGGTATTTTGAAACTTAGATTCTTTCATTGTTATGATTTATGCAGTGTGATTTAAGGCACATTTTATAACTGAATAAGTAGTGTCCCTTGGATTCTCTCTCCTACTTGATTAATGATTAAGTCATTTTAGAAAAGGGTGGTTTGCTAGTAAAATTAATTAGAGAATATTTGGTCATTCTAATACTGAAAAGAAAACTTGATGGAGCATGGAATTTTATGGATTCTGTTATGGGGGTTTTATCTCCTCCTTGAATAATATACTTTAAATTATTATCCATTCTATTACATTTTCCTACAAGGTAAGCACAGTTTTAGTCCTATAGGTCAGTGTTAGTCACAAACCCTTTTGAACTTAGATTTGCCTAGGTGCATAAATTGGGGATTACAGTTATTTGGACAAGATACAAAGTCCATTTGTGCCTACTCTCACTGTGAGACCAGGAAAAAAAATCTATTAAGGAGACAAATCATTCACTCTTGTTAAAAATTGGACCAAACAAAATATTGCATAACCAGCATTTATTCAGCAATCATCACTTAAGTGCTGTGTATAACTAATTACTATGTTGTATATACTTTCAAATAATTTCTTAGGGTTAAATTAAAAAATATAATCTGTCTATTGCAACTAAGTTGTATGTATTATGGTTAAATCTTTGTAATTTTAAAAAAATGATTTTCACTAACAAAATCCAAGTAGATTTTGCTTTGTAAATGCTGAATGAAAGATACTGAACTAAAAAAGAGAACAATTTTCTACTGTCTAGAATCTTCTGATCCATAGTCAGATGCGTTATCCATTGCACCACTGGCCCGCATCCACTGTCTAAATATTTAATACTATCTTAGAAATAAGTGAATTTGGAATGCTGTTCATTTATGTAATAGATCCTGTTCCTTGGTGCTGATGGAATTAGTATCTCTCTAGTCAAGGGAAGGAATAAATGTTGACATTTCAGTTCACAGACTTTAAAATATATATATATATATATATATATATCCCTTTTGTAGAGACGGGTCTCGCTGTGTTGCCCAGGCTAGTTTCGAACTCCTGGACTCAAGTGACCTCACCTGCACCTCCCAAAGTGCTTGGGTTACAGGTGTGAGTCACTATGCTCAGCCCAGTTCACGGGCTTTGATTTTATTATTATTATTATTATTGTTTTTTGAGACGTAGTCTCACTCTGTTGCCCAGGCTAGAGTGCGGTGGCATCAGCCTAGCTCACAGCCAACTTCAGACTCCTGGGCTCAACCCATCATTCTGCCTCAGCCTTCCCAGTAGCTGGGACTGCAGACATGCACCACCATGCCCGGCTAATTTTTTCTATATATTTTTAGTTGTCCAGCTAATTTCTTTGCAATTTTTTTTTTTTTTTTTTTTTTTTTTTAGCAGAGACGGGTGGGGGTGAACCGCTGATCTCAAACGATCCTCCCGCCTTGGCCTCCCAGAGTGCTGGGAAGACAGGCGTGAGCCGCCGCGCCGGGACAGACTTTGAACGGCGAGGGTTAAGCAGCAGAATTTGGCAAGCATCGCGCCGGCACTCGTCCAGCTTGCCTTCCGAGCCGTAGATTCCCCCTGATCAGAATAATTTACATTTTTCAAACCCGCTTCGGAGCAGGCGCGCTGACGTCGGAGCAGGCAGCTGCGGGGCCGCTAAGGCCGGCCCTGCCCGGGCCCTTCCCGAGCAGGAAGCGCGTCGCCGGCCGGCTGCGCCCGGCGGGTGTGGGCGCCCGGGCCCAGCAGCTGCGAGCGCCGCCGCGCCACCTGTTTCCGCGCCCGGGGACTTCCCCAGGCGGGCTCCGCGGCGCGCCCGGCCCTCGCCGCCCCTGGCGCCCGCCACGCGGGGGCCTCCTCCGCCGCAGCCTCCGGCGCAGGCCCGCCTGGCGGGAGGACCTCGTGCGCCGCGCCCTGGGCACGGCCCTGGAAAATCCGGAAGGCGCTGCAGCTGAGCAGTGAGTGCAATCAGCCCCCTGGGGGAGTACTGAAAAACGTGCTTCAGCTCGGAGTTCGATCCTTCAGTCACTTTCTGGATTCCGATATCCAGAGTAGCACCGCCCAGCAGAAATATAATGCAAGCCACATAGGTTAAGTTTTAATTTTTCTAGTAGCCACATTAGCAAATGCAAAAAGAAGCGAGTGAAATGAATTTTAATCATCTATTTTATTATTTAATCCAATGCATCCGAACTATTATTATTCCAACATGTAATCAATATAACTATTGAGATATTTTATATTCTTTTCTCGTACCGAGTCGTCAAATTCCCGTGTGTATTTTGCACTTACGGCACATCTCAATTCCAACTGGCCGCGTTTAAAGTGCTTACCAGCCCCATGTGGCTTGTGGCTACCGTGTTGGACAGTGCAGCCCTGGATTAGTAGCGATCCCCACTCCACCTGGGAAAATGCACCCCTGAAATCCTGTTAATAGGAGAGAAAGGCTTGTTTAAGGAAGAGGTCATACAAGTCTTCCGTCAGTACAGAAGTGTTGACGTTCAAGCCGAAAGAGTGTGGACACTATAAGGGCCTGTGGATTTAGTAGTATTCAGCTTTCTTCCCCTCTTCTTAAGTTTTTTTTTTTTTTGAAACATATTTGTGGGATACATGTGATTTTTTTATTGACACATTTATGGGGTACATATGATATTTTGTTACATGCATAGGATGTATAATGATCAAGTCAGGGTATTTGGGGTATCCATCCCATTGAGTATTTATCATTTCTATGTGTTGGGGACAATTCAAGTCTTCTCTTCCGGGTGCTTTGAAATATACGATATAATGTAGTCACCCTACCCTGCTGTGGAACATTAGAACTTTTACCTTCTTTATCTAACTGTATGTCTGTACCCATTAACCAACCTCTATGCGTCCCCCTCCCACCTTCCCAGTCTCTGGTGTCTAGCATTCTACTCCCTACCTCTAAGAGACCAACTTTTTTAGCTCCCAAATATGAGTGAGAACATGTGATATGTGTCGGGTTTTGATCTTGCTATTATTGTCTGTTGCAGATTTTTACCTTCCCGTCTCGTTGCCAAGGGCCTGATATTGCCTTATATTAATAAATGCATTTTCATTTTTGGAAAGCAGAGTTGTATGGTGTTAATAATGTGGAGATTGTTTAGTCCATTTCCTGGACGAGGAAACAAGCGTGCAGTAGCTGAGTAAACTTGTGTGTTTAAACCAATGGCCAAAATGGGACCAGATCCCACGTTTTCCTAATTCCGAGTTCTATATTGTTTGCACTGTGCTGCGTGACCTCATAGAAGTAAAATACCGCCTGCCAGAAGCCTAGCCAATTTTTTCAGATTGTTTATAGAAGGGGTTATAAGATTAAGCTGTCTTTCAACTTCTTTTCTGTTCAAGTGGAGCCATCTGGGGTTGCTCAAAGTCAGAGAAATCAATCTATGTACTTCTGCTTAGCACCAAAAAAACAGAGGTCCAATATCCAGAAAAGCACTTGCTGCCAGTTGAGAGGCATTAAAAAAAAAAAAAAAAGCATCATGAAAAAAAAATGTCTACTGGAAAATAGGTTAAGTTAAAACAAAATCGACTTTGGCAATATGTTAAAACTCACAGCCCTCCATTTGCATACTCCAGTGCTAATCGTTCCCCCTACTATTTTGTTTAGTCTTTATTCATGGATCATTATTTTCTTCCTTACAGCTGACCCAGTAGGACAGTACTGCTGGGCACTTTGAGACCCATCCTCAAATGTTGGACAGTGGGTTTTGAGTACATGCTTTCGGTGTCCTGTGACCATCCAGCTGGTTCATAGTGGCACCAGACTCTCTTGAGCTGTAATCGTAAAGAGTTACCATTTTTTTCCTCTTGTGTAATTAACCGGGGAGAAAAAAAAAAATCAATGAAATACAAAGAACTCATTCATTCATTCATATATTTTTTGTTGTTGTTCAAGAATATTTATGGAGCACCAGCTACTAGGTGCCAGGCCCTACTCACAGCCTTGGGGAAATCGCAGTGAACAAAAAACCTGCTACCCTGATACACTAGTGGAAAAAACCAGATGCTTTTATAACAGCATGGCAGAGTAAAGGGATAGGAACAAGTACTGTATTGCATAGGATAGTCAGGAATGCCTCCTTAGGGAGGTGACATTTGGAGGTGACCAAACTGAAGGATCCCATCATGTACACAGCTAAGGGACGGGGGTAGCAGGCAAAGGCAACCACAAATGCTGAGGCCTGAGACTTGGATCGGTAAGAACAGTTCCAGGAACAGTAAGAAAGCCCATGAGGCTGTCGTGGCAGGAGCAAGGGGAAGAGCAGTAGCTTCAGGCAGTTCATGCGGGGCCCACTGCTAAGGATTTATGTCTGACGTTGCTTTAAAAGGATTATGGTGGCTGCTCTATGGAAAGTTAAGGTGGGGGTGGCGTGTGGCAAGGGCGGAGGCTGGCAAGGCAGCCAGAAGATTATCGCAGTAATCCAGCTGAGATGATGCTGGCTTGGATCAAGGGTCCTGGTGCAGTTGGCAAAAGCAGCCAGCTTCTGGCTATATTTAGAAAGGAGAGCTGGTTGGATTGGTAGAGGAATGGGTTTGAGGAGGACCCAGAGTTCTTCTGAGGACATTTGAAGTTGGAGATGCCTACTTTACGTCCATGTTGCTGCCATGCATGCATGTATAAGTCTGGAGCTCAGGGACAAAGTTGGGACTAAGGATGGGAGGGGTCAGTGCAGGGAAGGTACTTAAGGTTTTGATTCTTTTTTTTTTTTTTTTTTTAATTTTTTAATTTTTTTTTTTTTTTTAGAGACAAGGTCTCACTCTGTCACCCAGGCTGGAGTGCAGTGGCACCATCATAGCTCACTGCAGCCTCAAACTCCTGGGTTCAAGGTATCCTCCTGCCTCAGCCTCCCGAGTAGCTGGGACTACAGGCATGTACCACCACGCCCGGCTAATTTTTTAAATTTTTGGTAGAGACACAGTCTCTCTGTGTTGCCCAGGCTGGTCACAGAACTCCAGGCCTCAAGCGATCCTCCCACCTCAGCCACCTATAGTGCTGGGATCACAGGTGTGAGCCACCCCTCTCGGCTTGGTTGAATTCTTGGGTAGTAAGTTGCCAGTGTGCTTGTTCTTTTCTTGAATTGCTGGAAAGGCATATAAATGGTACATATACATGGCCACAATTTGTATTTTCTCTCAATAACCTTTGGTGAAACGTTCTGGGATATCAGATTTGTTGTCTAATTTCCCCTCCAGGAAACTGATAGTCACTGAAGTCATTTTGATTTGGGTGTGAGAGTTTTTCCGTGAAAAGCGACTTTGTGAGTTCTCTTGCCCCTTTTCCTGTTCTGCACCTTCAGAGTCGTTACAAAGACCGAACGCTAGGGGGACCTAGTTTCCTTGCTTATGCGATGGTGGCGGGCCAACCTGTTGGATACAGTTGCCCTGCCTTAGGACATTCATGCTGTATTAAAGACACATCTGAAAACAAGGACATTTTCTCTTTTCTCAATGCAGTGTATACCTATAGGAGTGATCTTTTAGAGTGTAACATGTCTGAATTGTCTTTAAATCGGTCGTTTTAAGTAATTTTCACAACCACTTAAAATTGTAAAGGCAACAGGCTTCTCAACTCCAGATCTCTTTGAACTTTTAAAGATAAGGATCATGAGGATTTAGAATATTTGGATTGGAGTATGGAAACCTAAATGTAACAAATACCTGCAGATGACTGGAATCTGGGCCACGGGAACCCTGACTTAGAATGTAATTTCTATTTTATCACCAGGTATTAAGCTAAAGACATGGCAACTAAATGCACAAAAGTTAATATATTATGTGTCATTGGAGTATAAAATCGATAACTTTGTTGTTAAAAGGTTGGAAACATTGTATCAATTTTGGATACATTTGTCTTAAAAGAGCATATGATCTTAACTCGTTTTTTGCAACTGCAATAATTTTATTTTGGGGAGGGAATCAGTCTACATTTATGCTGAAACCAGCTTAAAGCAGAGTCACTTTAATCAGGGGAAATGAAAAGTGATAATTAATAAATGTGTTATCATCTGCTTGATCTTTCCTATTTCGGGCCACCTCTGATCCAAGAATGACTTTGACCGCAGTGATCCTTTCCTGTTAGGCAGGACTGTTAGTTTCAGAGTTGGCTGGTGGTACAGGTGTGTTCCAATGCCACGCATGCGTGGGGCAGGGGCTGGCAACTGGTTCACAGGCCAAATACAGTCCACTGCCTATTTTTTGTTTACAGTCTTCAAGCTAATAGTGGTTTTTACATTTTCATGTGATGGAAAAAAAAAATCAAAATAACATTTCATGTGTGAAAATTTTGTGAAATTCACATTTCAGTATCCATAGATAAAATATCATTAAAATATAGCCATGCTCATTCATATATACATATGAATGAATATGTGTGTGTATATATATATATGTATTTTTTTTTTTAAAACAGAGTCTTGCTGTGTTACCCAGGCTTAGAATGCAGTGGTGCAATCATAGCTCACTGTAGCAGTAACTCTTGGGCTCAGGTGACCTTCCTGCCTCAGCCTCTCAAGCAGCTAGGATTACAGGCATGAGCCACTAGCCTGGCTACTTTTTATAATTTCTTGTAGAGATGAGGTCTTGCTATATTGCCCAGGATGGTCTCCAACTCCTGGCCTCAAACAATCCTCCCACCTCAGCCTCCCAAAGTGCTGGGATTACGGGTGGGAGCCACCTCGCCTGGCTGTCATTCATTATATATTGTGTATGGCTGCTTTTGAGCTGCAGTGGCATAGTTGAGTAAGACAGAGATCTTGGGACCCAAAAAGCCTTAAATATTTACTATCTGGACCTAAATATTTACAGAAAAGGTTTGCCAACCCCTGGCATGTCTGAGAGTCCGTGCTGTTTACTCACACAAGGTTAGAACTAGTCTGTAACTGAGTGTAGACAGTCTTAACTATTTGCCCTTATTACTTTTGATAGGCTTGCTCTGGCTGACATAATATCATTTCACTCATGTATTTTTCATTAAGAAATAATTAAGTTCAATCACTGCTTTTATTCTCATTTCAAGTCTTAGCTGAAAATATGCTTCTTCATTTGATTATACTGTTAATTTTTATTTCTCTCTCCTGTTTTCCATTACTTAATACTTCCCTTGAATTATTTATTTTTTTTTATTTTGGCATATTATAGGGGTACAGATTTTAAGGTTTCAATAAATGCCCTTTTATTTAGTTTTTTTAAAGGTGCTTTAAAATAATTTGTATGAAAGATTCAATATAAAGTAAAATTGTCCTGTTTTCAATGACAAAAAAAAAATAAGTTCAACAAGACACTTCTTGGGAAACTATGTGTCGTTAGTAGAGTGAAAAGATTTTATAGAAAAGTTTAAAAAATTAATATTTATTTGAAATGAATCTTTTTTGAGTTTTTGTCAGCAGAAGAAAAACCAGTCTCTTTAAATAAAAAAGCCATAAATTTATTGCAAATCTAGAAGTACCAGACTGTCATTAATACAGAACAAATCAGCAATCTTGTTTTTTTTTTCTTCCAAATATTTAAAACCTTGATCATTGACATACTGAAATTGGCATACATTTTTGTTTCATGCAGTTAACAGAATGGACATAGAGCAGATCCCTCGGAAACCAGTTATAAATATTAAACTGTGTTGAACATTCATATTAAAAAATATGTTGTAAAGTGCTAAAGTCATGTAAGTCTGCAAAACTGCCACAAGCTCACAGTTCTTCTCAAGCAGTGACAGAGATTTGCTACATCCACCTTGTTTTAGGTGTGTCCGTTTTTTGACAGACACTTTGTCATTTCCTTCCCCACCCTCCCCAAAGTTTTATAGATTGTCCTATTTCTATGGCTGATAAAATGCTATGCAAAAACGTAGCAGGTGGTGATGAACTATGCCACTTTCATTTCAGTGCAGAGAAATATTCAAGCTTGTGTGTACCTGTAACCAAACTAGGCTTGTTATGTTTTTCCCCCTGAGTTGTCATAAATTAACATAAAAGATGAATAAAGATGGAGCAGCAAGCATTGTCCATCACCTTCCGGGTGAGGTTCAGCAACAGGTGAGTACATAGCCCATGTATTATCCTCATACTTCCCCTCTTTACAGAAAACTGCTAAAATGAGAAATACTCTACATGTAGTGTAACTCCAAAAAAAAAAACAATGACCAGTTACCTGATACCTATGGCAACTTAGAATATCAAGTCACGTTTTATATAAGATGTAAATTGCAACTTGTAACTCATAACATAAATGTCTCTGCTTACCCCCACATGAAATACAGAAATGCTTCGACAGTTAGATGTTTTAAAAAAAAAAAATCAGAAATGCTTCCACAATTCACACTTGATCTTGGCCAAAAGGCCAAGAAACAATAGCAATTCAATGAAATATAATTCTGATCAAAGATTCTCAAGTATTCTTAGGTGATAAAACAAATTATTTTTAAAAGCTAAGGCGATTTGCTACGCATTATTTTTCTCCCTTTAAATAGCACATGTTGCTTTTAATGAAGTTGAAGAATTATTACAACTTAGCCTTTTATGAGAGTAACTCTTATAAGAGAAAAGGTATTCTTTGAGGCATTTAAAGGATTGCAGAAAGGAGGTAAAAATGCTGCTTATGTCTCGTATTTTATTTCTTTTGATTACTTTAATCATCCTAGAATAACTTAATAATAAATAGTGGTTTAAATTAAAGACACTACAATCACATATTTCTGAATAATTAAAAGCAACAGGAACTTTTGAATGCCATTTTGTATATTCTGTATTGAAATACTTCTGGTAATGACTGGCCATAAAAAGAAGTGGTAGTCTTCACATTTAGGAAGTTCAAGTTACATATATTTTTTAAAATTTTTGTTTATTAGTCAAACATTTGGTCTTAAACTGCACTTCATTTCCAGGCAATATTTGGAAAGTTCAGAGGCTATAATTTCTTATAGAAAATCTCAGCATTTTTTTCAAAGGGTTTTTAAAAAAAACCTTTTTATTCATATTTCTGAAAATCAGAAGTTTTTTAAAAATGATTGAAGATTTTTTTGTTTTTGACTGGCCAATTTCATTTCAATGATTTGGGCTGGAGGTTGTCTTTGTAAGATCATTTCTCCCATGTGAGTGCTCTTAAAACCACTTTTCCAGTTCATGTCACTGAATTAATATTGGAATGTGAACCAAACAGTCCTTCTACTTATCTTTCATATTGCTACTGAACAGAGCCAGATTTATATAGAGAGGAGAGTGTTTGGTTGTTTTTGTTTTGGCTTAAAAAAAAAAACAAGCAAAAAGGAAAACTTTAAAGGAAAAAGAAAGATATTGGTAGCGCTGTTCACGTATACATTCCCTTTAAGATGTAGTTTTGAAAGTAGAATAGGGTGGTTAGCTCCTCTACCTCCCTATGTCTCCCCCCCAGACCCCCGGGGTCCACCCCCCTCACCCCCAAGCCAACACAGTGGCTGCTGTTACATGAAAGTGTGTCATACTGGCTCTATTTGCACATGAACTCTGTGCTCATTTTTCGCAAGATCCATTTCCAGAAAGTCTTCAGGTATGTCTTGTAATGCCTTCCCACGATGGCTCGCTGCCTTTGTTTCACCTGAGTGACGGCGCTGGCACAGTCCCTGTTTACACGGTCGCACCAGGGCCAGGCACACGGCAGCCACGGACATGCCACCCGCGCAGGAGTAGAAGGCCCTGCTGTAGATTTTACTTTGGTCCACGAGCAAACCTGCGGGAGAGCATCGGCAGCCGTGAGCAATATCCCCGTGGGCATCGGCCTCCCACCCGGGCACCCATCAAATTCAGAAACCTAACGGTCTCTTTGCCTTTTTGTTTTGTTTTTCTAAAGAAAAAGGGCTGTGAAAGGCAGAAATCCTTGCTAGACTGGAGAGAAGGAATAGATACACACACAAAATATTTAGCCGCTGAGAAAATGAAGTTGCTAACTTGCTCTTCATGGGCTAAGTCTGTCCTTGCAGAGAATCTAAAACATGGGACATTTAGATGCAGGATTTTTGGAAAGGTAATATTCTTAAGTAGGAAAGAGCTGTATTATTTTCACTGGCGTTCACTCCAGGTCTGTTTTATCAGGGGCTAAGATTTCTAATCCCAGTAATTTTAAGGACCTATTTCACATCTAAGCTATGAAACATACCTATGTCCCTCCTACAGGGAAATATTCTGTACTAATCAATTAAGTATGTGCAGAGTGCTGCTATGTGCTCAGTTCCCAAACATCTTTCCTAAGAAGGCATGATGACTTACAGAAGTCCATTAGTTCTATTATTCCAAAAGTCACCTGGGCTATAAAGGTCATAAACCCATGGGTTCCCTTCTAGCATTAGACAAGGCAAGATGATAGAAAAAAGCCTGGGGCAGCCTGGACTGCAGACAGGTTCTAATCCTGAGTTCGTCACTCATTTACCATATGACTTTAGGCTTAAATTCTTTCACCTTCAGTTTCCTCATATTTAAATCAAGAGGGTTGGCTCAGGTAATTTCTAATCCCTGGCAGCTCTAAAATGCAATGGAAGTATAAAAATGGAAGTAGATTTCCTTTTATTAGACTAGAACAGGAAGCTAGCGCAACTCCTAAGGGAGAATAGACACAAGCATTTGGATTTTGTGTATTCCAGTCACCTGCAAGGGGTGGTCCCGCCAGTCCCGCTATGCTCTGAATGAAGACGTAGACCCCAGCTGCAGAAGACATCCTCTCGATTCCCACGACATCATCTTCGGCAAGCAGTGGTATGTGGGTTCCTCCTATTGTTCCAACCATGCACCCAAAAAATATGCTACAGGACATGAGACCCCAGAATTCAGTAGCGAACGTAAAAGCAAACAGAGACACGGTCAACAAGATGACGCAGATGAGCTCGATGTAAATCTTGCGGATGGGCTCTCTGTTGAGGACAAAGCCAGCTGCGATTCTTCCGAACACTTCTGCAATTGCCATCGCAGATAACAGAAACGCAGCGTGTTCCTGGTCAATGCCCAGACTGATGCCCAGAGGAATGATGTACAGAGACGGCGCGAAGAATCCCAGTGTTGCAAAGAGACCAAATAATGCATAACAAATGAAACTTTTCTCTTTCAAAATCGAGAAGTCTAGCAAAGGGGCTTTCTTATCGCTCGGCTTGGAGCTCGTCTTCACCAGGACCTGCTGCATGTCAGCCTTCAGCTCCAGTTCCGTGTTGGCGTGACTAGGCACATTTTTAGGTGAGGTAGTTAGTTCTACTCCTGAGTCAATGGAGTCTATTGAGGTTCGTGTTTTTTCATTTTCAAGCATATATTGCACTTCTTTCCGGTTTTCGTGGGGGGTTATTTTTGGCGACCCTGGCCCTCGGATGATAATGGGTCTCAGCAGTGCCCCGAACACGACGATGTTGAGCTGCAGCAGGCCCACGAAGAGGAGGCTGTATCTCCAGCCGATGTTCTCCTTCAGAGCCATGATGGCTGGGATGGGCAGCAGTGAAGAGGAAATGAAATTGAAGGTCAGTAATGCACCCCAGACCCAGGAGGAAGAAAACATCAAGATATATGGATCCAGATTTTTTTTTCTGAGACAGAGTCTCACTTTGTTGCTCAGGCTAGAGTGAGTGCCGTGGCGTCAGCCCAGCTCACAGCAACCTCAAACTCCTGGGCTCAAGCGATCCTCCTGCCTCAGCCTCCCGAGTAGCTGGGACTACAGGCATGCGCCACCATGCCCGGCTAATTTTTTCTATATGTATATTAGTTGGCCAATTAATTTCTTTCTATTTTTAGTGGAGACGGGGTCTTGCTCTTGCTCAGGCTGTTTCCGAACTTCTGACCTCAAGCAATCCTCCCGCCTCGGCCTCCCAGAGTGCTAGGATTACAGGCGTGAGCCACCGCGCACCGGCCTGGATCCAGATTTAATAACCATTTGTTTTTCCTTCTAGCGTATCTAGGCCCCAGAATAGCAATAATTTTTGTAGACACTCACAAGTGTGAATGCAGTTAGTCCTGACTATGCTTTATTCTAGGTTTTGGTGCAATTTTAGGAATCAGTAAGGACAAACATGTGCATAATAATTATTATGCATAAAACAAAAATTTTCAGCCCAGGTCTCCAAAAGACCTTTGGAGGGGGCATTTTTCTGGGTAAGATGCACAAGAAGAGAAGTGAGTTTGTGACTTGCATCAAGGTTTGCAAACAGTGACCCACGGGCCAAATCCAACCCCCTGCCTGTTTTTGTTAAGAAAGCTTGACTGGGACAGGGCTGTGCCTGTTCACGTACGGTCTACGGGTGCTTTTGTGCTGTAACGGCAGAATTGAGAGGTTGGGACAGAGACTAAAATACTTACTATCTGGCCTTTTACAAATGGAATTTACCAAACCTCTGAGCTGTGTCATGACACATCCACTCATTTAATCCTCGAGAGTAAGGGATTCAATCAAAAAAATAAACTAAGAATCTAATCTGACACTCTAAAAGCTCATATGATTATCTCAGAATTAAATGATAGCGTTCTCCTGTTTCTCCCTGAGGTATGTCCTTAACTACCTGAATTCTTCTCCTCCCTGCCAGGAAGTCAGGTCCTAGGCTGATGACCAGAGCAAGGCTGGAAGGGGAGGCTGAGGATGTGGCCACAGAAAGCACACGGCGCCTAAGCTATAGTGCAATCATGCGGGCCTCTCAGGCCCCACGAGATCTTGCAGTATCTTCTCTTAATCATCCCAGACAGGTGACATGGTATTCATTATAATGTCATGTTACCGCATTCTCATTCTTTGAGAGCTGAGAGTCAAGTGCAATAGACATGGTGACTTGGGTGACCAGGAGACTGACTTAGCAAGAGCCCCACGTTCCACAGCAGCCTCCACTTAACTAGTGGGGCATGGTTTCCTCGGACCTCCTGTTGTCCCTTTAATATGGAAAACCGAGAATTGCCAAATGTTTTAGACTTGGGTGTTTCTAAGTGCTCTGCCCACACCTGGCAGTAATTGCTCTGATCTTCCTCTCCCCGTTTAACTAACATTCCTTGTTGCCCACGGAGTGCCAGGGACAGTGGCCAGTGCTGGGGAACTGAGCTGATCAAGGCATAGTCTCTGTCCTTAGGGCACTCACAAGCCATTGATTCTTCCTGTCCTCGATGATTTATTTTGGAAACTTTCATACCGACAGAAAAGTGGAGAGAATGATGCCAATATGCCCGTCCTTCACCTAAACTCAACAATTAATATTTTTCTCTGTCTCTATCTGATTGTATCTTTCTCTCTATATATTTATATGTACACATATATTCATTTTTAAATATCATCTGAAAGGCTTCAGATATTATGACATATCACTTCTAAATACATCTACCTGTACCTCCTATGAACAAAATGCAATCCACTGACACATTCATTAGGATATGGCAGAGCAAGAAACAAATCTGGGTCTCCAAGGTGATCTGTCTACTACTCTAGTTTTCTTATAATTCACATATTAATGTTGATACAGGGAAATAAACCAGGGATAATAATTTTGCTGTGAGATTATCCACCCACAGATCATAAACCTGATTTTATTAGCGTAATTTAAACCCACATTAAATATAGTTCTTTCAAAAAAGGAGAGGACAGGCCAGGCGCAGTGGCTCATGCCTGTAATCCTAGCACTCTGGGAGGCCGAGGTGGGTGGATTGTTTGAGCTCAGGAGTTTGAGACCAGCTGAGCAAGAGTGAGAGCCCATTTTTACTAAAAAAATAGAAATTATCTGGACAACTAAAAAAAATTATATATATATATATATATATATATATATATATATATATATAGAGAGAGAGAGAGAGAGAGAGAGAGAGAGAGAGAGAGATAAATTAGCCAGGCATGGTGGCGCATGCCTGTAGTCCCAGCTACTTGGGAGGCTGAGACAGAAGGATTGCTTGAGCCCAGGAATCTGATGTTGCTGGTAGCTAGGCTGACGCCACGGCACTCTAGTCCTGGCAACAGAGTGAGAATCTGTCTCAAAAACTAACTAACTAACTAACTAAATAAATAAATAAATAAATAAAAAAGGAGAGGACACAATGGTATGAATAATCCCAAATCATTAAATTATTTTGGAATACATGTGTCAAGAAAGCCCTACGACTGAATATATGCCATGTACCTTCCTATTTGTGTAAACTCTGATTATCATTAAAATGGTCTGAATTCCTAAAGCGGGGGTTAGGGAGGACAGACCCCCAAACTGTGCTGGAGATGAGAGGGCGTTACCTTTCAGTGTGCACACTGTTAAAGGCATCCATGCTGTTGGCAAGAGCTGGTGCAGCAAGAATGCCTGAGTGGCTTCCCCTTTCCACATTAATGCTTAGAGTAGCGCAGTCCACCTACCTGGTGCAAAAGCAAACACAGCGAAACATTCTCCCGTAGAAGCCACTGCGGTGACTACGGAGCGTCTTTTGCTAAAGTACTGCGACAGGATGGTCACAGTTGGGAGGAAACTAAAGCAGCATCCCAAACCTGTGAGAGAAAGAAAGAAAGAACAGTGAGACCACAAACAGATGCAGACTGGAGGGACGCATTCAGAGACCTGGGATTTCTGCTTTTGTTTTTCGAGTCTGGTTTTTCCTTTCTTTTTTTGACTTTTTTGCATTTTTTTTCAAATTTATATAATTCACAATGAACAAAACTATTATTGAATATAGTTTTTATATAAGACTTGTATCTGGGGCTGGGTGCGGTGGCAGATGCCTGTAAATCTCGCACTTTGGGAGGCCAAAGTGGGAGGATCACTTGAGATCAGGAGTTCGAGACCAGCCTGAGCAAGAGCGAGATCCCGTTTCTACTTAAAATAGAAAAAATTTAGCTGGCCGTGGTGTTGCGTGCCTGTAGTCCTAGCTGCTCGGGAGGCTGAGGCAGGAGGATCACTAGAAGCCAGGAGTTTGAGGTCGCTGTGAGCTAGGCTGACACCACGGCACTCTAGCCTGGGCAACAGAGCAAGACTCTGTCTCAAAAAAGAAAAGAAAAATTAAATGGGCATGGTGGTGCATGCCTGTAGTCCTAGCTACTCAGGAGGCTGAGGCAGGAGAATTGTTAAGCCCTGGAGTCTGAGATAACAGTGAGCCATGATGACGCCACCGCACTCTAGCCCGGGTGACAGAGTGAAACCTTAACTCGAAAAAATAAAACAAAACAAAACAAAAAAACCCTAAAAGACTTGTATTTAGAAATAAACAAGTCTCTTGATATGTGCAGAAATGTATGAAAAAGTTAAAGGGTGTAAATCTTAACTATACATGTATATATATAAACACACACACATATATAATATATAATCCTTGAGTAATGTATGGACTCCTTTTAGATGGAAAAAAAATTTTCTTAGAACCCCCAAGAATAAGTCCAGCATATTGCCCTTCCCTTACTTACTGCCCTGGGTCCTCAAGACCCTAATTTGAGAAATACTGGCTAAAGAAATTCAAGTCTTACTTTGTAAAAAATGATGTCCTTTGGCTGCAAACTATAGCAAAAAAAGAAGTTATCTTCATCATTGGTAATTAAAAAAAAAAAAAAAGATGAAACAAAAACTCTTGGACACTTGAGAATAGGTTCACAGATGTCCAGGAGTCCATACAGCCCCGTTCAAAACTACTGGTTTGAGACACTGTTCATTTTAAAGCAAAAAGAGAGAGAAATACAATCTGGGTTTAATTTCCTCCTCCTTCCTTCTTCTTCAAACTAAAATATCTAGAGAACTTCACAGGCAAAGAGCAGCCCTTACCGGAGATGAGGCCAATGGTGATGTACATGTGGCAGACCTCACGTGCAAACGAGGCGGCCACCATCCCGGTGCTGACCAGCACGCCCCCCAGCATCACCACCAGCCGGTGTCCGAATCGATTGCTCAGGACTGTGGCGAGGGGAGCTGCCGGGAAAGAACACAGAGTGATATTTTAACTCAGAGGCTTCCGCGTGAGCTTCCCTGAGATTCATTCCTTCCTCCACGCCCTGAGCATGGAGACATGATATAAAATACCTGACACGTTTCATGCAATGGCTACTGCAGCTGAGGAATTATTTTCTTATTTGTCCAAATTACACAAGATTCTTCAGGCTCCTTTGAGAGAAAGGCACAATCGCAAAGATGTGGGATGAGCCTAAGTGCCCATCGACCGAAGAATGGATGAGGAAAATGTGCAACATGGAGTACTACTCAGGGATAAGAAAGAATGGAATAATGTCTTCTGCAGCAACTTGGATGGAGCTGGAGGCATTATCCTGAGTGAAGAACTCAGGAAAAGAAAAATAAGTGCTGCACATTCTCACGTATAAGCGGGAGCTAAACTATGGCGACACAAGGACACACAGATGGTACAATGGATACTGCAGACTCACAAAGGGGGAGGGTGGAAGGGAGTGAGGGCTGAAACATCACCTATGGGGTACATCATATACCATTCAGGTGATGGGCACCCCAAAAGCCCAGATTTCACCACCATACAATATATACAGGTAACAGAATTCAACTTATACCTCATAAATCAATTAAAATTTTTAAAAAGGAAAAAAAAAAGAATGCCAGAGTAATATTATAAAACATATATCTATATTTTTAGATGATTTTGACTCACCATGAGTGCCTACAAAACTAGATATGCATTTAATTTATGTTATTCTGTAATAAAAATTGGTTTTCCTAAGATTGCTTGAATCATTTTGTTTTTTTGAGACAGGGTCTCCCTGTGTCACCCAGGCTGGAGTGTGGTGGCGCCATTATAGCTGAGTGCAACCTCCAACTCCCAGGCTCAAGCCATCCTCTTGGCTCAGCCTCCCGAGTAGCTGGGACTACAGGTGTGTGCCACCATTCCCGGCTAATTTATTTATATTCTTTTGTAGAGATGGGGGTCTCGTTATGTTGCCCAGGCTGATCTCAAACTCAAAACTCCTGGCCTCAAGTGATCCTCCCACTTCGGGCCCCCCTAAAGTGCTAGGATTGCAGGCATGACCCATTCCACCGGCTGATTTTCTTTTTTTCCCCTGTAATTCACTACTTTGGATTCTTTTTAAAAACCTATATTTGGAATCAGATTCTAGTTAGTTTCTTTATAGGATGACAGTATGGTGGATTCTCAGTTATGCACTCTTAAAGGAGGATGGCTATGGGATCAATAGTATTGCAATCTATTTAAAGTGTCTGATGAATCATAATTTGCTTGGCTTCTATACGCTGTATCCCCTAGGACATATAAATCTGGCAAATGAGTTTCCTAGTTATATATTACTTAATAGTGACTTGAGAACACTGAGATAAGCTAGCTATTGGGAGTTGGGTCAAGGAAGGACAACACGCTGGGTAGAAGGGGCAGGGGGAAAAAGGATGAAATTTTGTTGGGGTTAGTCCATACAATCTATTATGGTAGCTATTAGAATTCGAACGAATATTGAATGCAGCTCACAATGAAACCACTATCGTTTTGAGCCAATATGTTGGCTCGAAGCATTAACAATTAGAATAATAGTATTTGGAAGAATTATCTCTTCTGGTATAATAGTATTAAGTAGAAATTTCTTGTTGACTACATTTTTATTTTTGGTTATAAAAGAGCTAAAACTTTAGCTTTGGCATTTTCTTTTTATTGAGATTACCAAATGTAAAATTTTAGTTCTTATGCACTTACATTATCTTTCTAAAAAAGTAATTAAGCATTCCACGATTTGAAAATTAAGTTATCTTAATACTCAAACCGGAACTAGGAGCTACTTCATGACCCTGGTAAGAGATAGTAGGACGTGTTAGAGAAATTCCTACTTTACCCAATGGTTAAAAACACATGTAGTTGCCTATTTAAAAGCATTATATGGCTGAAAATAAACTATATTTAAAGAAAGGCTTTAACTTCAGCGATAACAGTTCCATGACAGGATATTAGGGTAAAGCTAGGGAAGTTTACGGTCAGCCTGGTTAACTTCCTGAGGCGAGTTCAGCAGCTCTGTTCTCTTGGAAGACCCTCAGCACTGTGTCCGACAGACAGATGAACTCCTGAGACCTAGAGTGTGGGCTCAGATTAGGCCTGTAAGTGACCAAGTAAAAATAAGTATGTTAAACATAATACTGAAACCTGATTTTATTTTATGCTGTTGGATCTGGGAGTATTGTTTTAATGATGAATCAGCGATGTCCTTTAGAGAAGCAGGTGTCTGGAATTCAGAGCCTCCTCAGGACAATGTTTGTAATTTCCCATTATCTCCTTCTACACATCCCTGTTTTTCTTCCTCACGTACCCACATTTACACATTTCTGACCTGTAACGATGAGATCAGGGCCTGGCATGCCAGCGACTTCTTGATTGATGCTGGTTTTTCAGACAGTGACTACACCCTCACAGAATTGGGGTTCACTGCCCTCCTCAAAGTGATCTACAGAATCCTGAGAGTGTGCGGATGGTAGATGTTTAACACCTGGGCGTTAAAATGAAAAATCAGCCGGGCATGGTGGCGTGCGCCTGTAGTCCCAGCTACAAGGGAGGCTGAGGCGGGAGGATCGCTTGAGCCCAGGAGTTCGAGGCTGCAGTGAGCTAGGATGACGCCACTGCACTCCAGCCTGGGTGACAGAGCGAGATCTTGTCTCAAAACAAACAAACCTCACCCCCCCCACCACCAAAACCTCAAGAAACGAAACAGAGGCCGACATAAAAGAACACATCACAATCACACCAACTACCACTACGTAGTCAGGCAGATTACAAGGGGCCCATGCTTACGTCGTGGTCAGGCTGAAAGCTGTACTAACCTGTAAATGTTAAGACAAACACACATATTGATATTATCCATGAGATCCTGCTATTGGACTCGTCAAAGCTGTCCATTAAGTCATTAAAGAAGACGCCAAACGACTTGATGATGCCGTAGGTAAAGACTTCGATGAAGAAAAAGGAGACCGCGACTGCCCAACCCCACCCTCCATCAGGTACTTCAGTGTACACGTTGGCTCTGAAACAAAGCTTTGCTTTCTTCTGGGTCATTCTTAATCTGAAATCAAAAGTTAAAAAAAAAAAAAAAAAATTTTAGACCAGCAATAGCACGAGGGTTGATGACTGCAATACTCCTTAGCAAACATAACAGATAAGAAATTACTTACCCCATTGCTTAGGTTGAATATTTAAATCATGTACAGTTAGGATAAAGTCTTTGGACCATTTTATGCACATGTGTATATAAAAATCTTTGTAGTGTACATGGGGCCCCCAAAGAACGTGGAGGTAAGACTTCCCTGTGACAGCTAGATGGGGAAAACGAATAAACAAAATAAGGAACCAGAGCAGAATACTTAGAGGCACTTTGAAGGACACAGAATGGCCACTGGACCAAGTGTTGATGCTGACCTTGAAGGAGACAACTTAGCCAAAGAAAGACTGAATTGACCATAAGGAATATTGATCAGAAACGATCAGAATAGGCTAGGTATGGTGGCCCATGCCTGTAATCCCCACGCTGTGGGAGGCTGAGGTGGAAGGATCACTTGAGGCTAGGAGTTCGAGACTAGCCTGAGCAATGTAGCAAGACCCTTTCTACAAAAAAATTTAAAAAATTAGCCTGATGTGGTGGCATGTGCCTGTAGTCTCAGCTACTTGGGAGGCTGAGGCAGGAGGATTACTTGAGCACAGGATTTGGAGGCTGCCGTGAGCTATGATCACACCACTGTACTCCAGACTGGGCGACAGAGCGAGATCCTGTCTCTTAAAAAAAAAAAATGAAGCTTAGAAAAGGGAGGCTGAAGAGCAAACACTAACGGTATGTCTAGTACCTTCCACAGGACCACAGGATAAGTTCTTGAGAGCTTGAGATGCCATATGCATCTCTGCTTGATGCCACTGGCCATGAAGGCCAGGCAGCCAAATTGTCTTGCTCTCATTTTCCACTCAGTAAGCAACATTCCGATTATGGTTTGGTGTCCCAGGTGGACGGATGTACCTACACGGACAGGATGTAACTATACATCAAAATGTGGGAATTCTGTCTTCTGGAAGTTTGTTTAGCATGAGTAAGTTTCCTCAAAGTTTGACCACCATTTGGTGTATTAGCAATTGAATTTCTGAGCACATGACAAATACTCTAGAATTCAGTGACAGCAGTTAACAGAATTATCCCTGGCCTCATTGTGCCTTCACATTCCAACTGCAACAAACGTCAGAACAAGCAGACCTTTGTATACTATAAGAGGAGACACTGCATTTAACACTGGAAGGAGGTTTGTTTAACTCAGGTCTTCTTTCTGGACTGGGCCCTAGCACATGAACACTGCCTTTTTCAAAGCCTCTGCAATTACATGTACTTTTGAAACAGTGATGTGTATTTTTAGCCCAACTAAGAATTAATGATATTGATAATAATTAGTGAGTCCATGGTCTTAGAGCTCTTAATGGCAAGTAACTTCAACATTACAAATTCTTTACACACTACCCAAAGCAATATACAGATTGAATGTAATCTCTATGAAAATACCAATGACATTCTTCACAAAAAGAGAAAAAAAAAAAAGTCCTAAAATTTGTATGGAACCACAAAAGACCCTGAATAGTCAAAGCAATCCTTCACAAAAAGAACAAAGCTGGGGGCATCACACTTCACACCACCAGACTTCAAAATATACTACAAAGCTGTAGGAACCAAAACAGCATGGTGCTGGCATAAAAACAGACACATACACCAATGGAACAGAATAGAGGACCCCGAAATCAATCCATGTATCTGCAGCCAACTGATTTTTGACAAAGGTGCTAAAAACACTCGCTGGGGAAAGGACAGTCTCTTCAACAATTGGTGCTGGGAAAACTGGATATCCACATGCGGAAGAATGAAACTAGACCTCCACTTCTCATCCTATACAAAAATCAACTCAAAAATGGATTAAATACCTAAATGGAAGACCCAAAACAAGAATACTACTAGAAGAAAACATAGTGGAGAGGCTTCAAGACATTGGTCTGGAAAGCGATTTTATGAATAAGACCTCAATAGCGCAGACAAAGAAAGCAAAAATAAACAAAGGGGAGATTATATCAACCTAAAAAGCTGCACAGCAAAAAAACCCACAAAAAAACAAAAAACAATAAGAGTGAAAAGACAACCTGCAAAATGAGAGAAAATATCATCAAACTATTCATATGACGGGGGATTAATATCCAGAATATACAAGGAACTCAGCATCTCAAGAGCAAAAAACAATCTGATTAAAAAATGAGCAAATGATCTGAACAGACATTCCTCCAAAGATGACATACATATGGCCAACAAGTCTATGAAAAAAATGCTCAGCATCACCAACCATCAGGGAAACGCAAATCAGAACCACAATGAGGGATCATCTCACCCCAGCGAGGATGGCTATTATCACAAAGACAAAAAATATCAAATGCTGGCACAGATGTGGAGACAAGGGAACTGTTGGTGGGGATGTAAACCAGTATAGCCACTAGGGGGAACAGTATGGAGGCTCCTCAAAAAACTACAAATAAAACTACGATATGATCCAGCAGTCCCACCAATGGCCATTTATCCAAGAGAAAGGAAGTCAGCGTATCAAAGAGACATCTGTGCTCCCAGGTTTATTGCAGCGCTCTTCATAACAGCCCAGGTACAGAGTCAGGCTAGGTGTCCAACAACAGATGAATGGATAAAGAAATATGCTTTACATTACACAATGGAATACTATTCAGCCATAAAAAAGGAATGAAATCTTGTCATTTGCAGCGACATGGATGGACCTGGAGGACATTATGTTAAGTGAAATAAGCCAGACAGACAGAGAAAATTAAAAACCACATGTTCTCACTCATATGTAGAAACTAAAAAAAGCTTGACCTCACAGAATAAAAATTAGAACAGATGACACTAGAGGTGGGGAATGGAGGGGTAAGGAGGGATTTATTTTTTATGTTTTTATTTTTTGAGACAGAGTCTCACTTTGTTGCCCAGGCTAGAGTGAGTGCCGTGGCGTCAGCCTAGCTCACAGCAACCTCAAACTCCTGGGCTCAAGCAATCCTCCTGCCTCAGCCTCCCAAGTAGCTGGGACTACAGGCATGCGCTACCATGCCTGGCTAATTTTTTCTATCTATATTAGTTGGCCAATTAATTTCTTTCTATTTATAGTAGAGACGGGGTCTCGCTCTTGCTCAGACTGGTTTCCAACTCCTGACCTTGAGCAATCCTCCCGCCTTGGCCTCCCAGAGTGCTAGGATTACAGGCGTGAGCCACGCGCAGGGCCAGGAGGGGTTTATTAAAGGATACAAAATTACGGCTAGATAGGAGGAATAAGTTCTAGTGCTCTATACCACTGTATTGGATGACTGCGGTTATTAATATATAGTTTCAAATAGCTAGAGGAGGATATTGAATGTTCCCAGCATAAAGAAATGATAAATGTTTGTGATGGCAGATATGCTAATTGCCTTGATCTGATTACTAGACAGTATAAGTATGTCAAAACATCACTATGTACTCCATAAATACGTACAGTTATTATGTGTCAATGAAAAAAATAAGATAGTAAAAAAAAATTCTTTACAAGTATATACAGTTAGTTTATACATAGGCTAATTTTCAGGATGCATGTATATCCTCTGCCTAGCCAAAAGCTGTGTTCAAGTTACTAAGGCAAAAGTTTTATTGGTATCAGAGGGCAACTTAGAAATGACAGGATCCAACCTGTCATATATATAGTGCACTTGCTGGTTTCTAATCTTAAAAATCGAATATTCTGCATTTACTTGATAAATCTTAAAATGCAGCCAATCTGACCTAATTTAGTTTATCCTAGAGATAGCACCCTACACACACACACACACACACACACACACACACACACACACACACACATCTGTCAAATATGTGGTTGAATGAAATAGGCCATAAGATGCTTTAAGAAGCTTATATTCTCTGCAGCAAAGGCCTGTGCATGGTGATGTGTGTTGCTGTGTCTGTCATGCCTGGGAGCAAATGGGAAAAGGTGGGAAAGGGCAGGTAGGTGGCTCAGGAGGTAGGATGAGCCGTTGCAGAATAGTTTGTCATTAGTGTCCTCCCCACGTGCAAAGCAACTGATTTAAGATGGGAGCCCGGAGCCCTCCCAGCACATGGGGTTTTCACAGCCCCTCCTTCGTTGGCCTTTCAAAAGTCCCTCCTAAGATGACAGCTGGGATGGAGGTGAACAGCACCAGGCTTGAGAGATTTACAAGACCACCTCCCCCCCCCCCAAAAAAAGCGCCTCCCAGAGCTGCCTTTAGAACAGCTTTCTCCCTGGGTGGGGCGAGCGGGAGGGCAGAAGCACGAGTGAGGGAGCTTGCTCCAAGCCTTGGCCCCCACCTTTCCAGGCCACAGGTGTGAGCTTTCCTTCGCCAAGACCACCACTCCCTTACCAGCCTCTTGACTGCCTCCACGTGTCCACCGCAATTAATCTTTCTGAAATGCTGCATGGTTGTGCCACTTTTCTGCTCAGACTTTCTCAGTGGCTTTCCTCTTTTTGAAGGATAAAATCCACCCATGAGCCTGACTTTCAATGGCCTTCGTAACCTCGCTTTGTAGCCTTATTTATTCTGATTCTGAGACTTGCCTGGGCTGTCCTGGTCATAGTGCCCACCCACCGTGCTGTGGCCGTGCCACCTCTCCATGCCGGGGTTCCCCTCTGTAGCTGGCACAGTATAACCTCTAAGGCCTTGTTCCACCAAGTACTCCCTTCTCCATAAAGTTTCCTCCAACCAGCGCACCCTAAGGTATCGTTTAATGATGGGGTATCGTCTACTTTCATGCATTTATCTTATTTGCTTGATTAAATTACGAGCCCACAAAATCTGGGGCCTATATCTCTTTGCACCACCACTCCCCACCCTGTACCTTGTACATGGCTTTTATTTATTTTTTTCAACAAAGTACCTCCTAGGTGCCAGGCTCTCTGCTGTCACTGCAGGGATACTACACTGAAAAGACGGAGGGATGGTCTCCATGGACTCGAATATTTGTTGATGAGAACGATATGGAAATCTAAGACTGAGATGCATCCTATTTCAAACCATTCAGCCACGTCCTTGCAAAGTTGAGCACGTTTCTGACAAGCAGTCAGGACTAAGTGGCTATTAAGTCCCAGGTCACTTTGGCACAATTGTTCTAACCCAGGAGGGTGTCCGTAAGGTGTTACAGTTTTAATGGAGGTTTTGGAACCAACTTGAATCAAAACATATTAAGATAAAATGTGATAAAGGCTTAGAGAAACAAGTGGAATCTCTCTGTAGCCTAAAATCACTACAGGATAAGAGACAATCTTTTGGTTGGATTGCATTTGGATGAGTGGGCCCAGATTGCAGTTTTCGGATGAGCTGATCATCGACCGTCATCAGAAGGCCCCGTGTCAGGTCAGGGTGTAGTTCTGGTGATTGCTACCCACCTCCTGCGCTCCCCTTGCCTCTACGATCACTGGTTTGCATTTGCAAAAGGGACGGGGTTAGGATCAACCAGTAGCCCCTGAATGGAGTTTGAATCACTGAATTTTTTTTCTTTTTAGATATAGCCTCATTCTGTTGCCCAGGCTAGAGTGCCATGGCATCAACATAGCTCACAGCAACCTCAAACTCCTGGGCTAAAGCGATCCTCCTGCCTCAGCCTCCCAAGTAGCTGGCACTATAGACACACGCCACCACGCCTGGCTAATTTTATTTATGTTTTCTATTTTTAGTTGCCCTGCTAATTTTTTTCTATTTTTAGTAGAGACGGGGGTCTCACTTTTGCTTAAGCTGGTCTTGAACTCCTGAGCTCAAGTGATCCTCCTGCCTCGGTCTCCCAGAGTACTAGGATTACAAACTCGAACCACCGAGCCGGGCCAGAATTGCTGAGTTAAAGTTGAAGGGGAACTGGCAGCTCATCTTGTTTAACTCCTCTTTGTAAAATCCCAGTCATTTTGCAAAATAGGGAAACTGAGCACTAAAGAGGTAAAGGGACTTGCCCAAAAAAGGGTCCACAATGGATCTCCTGCTTCCCGGGGCTCCTGCCGTGCAAGCCTAAAGTGGCATTTTAAAGGCCAGGGAAGGGGCCGGGCGCGGTGGCTCACGCCTGTAATCCTAGCACTTTGGGAGGCCGAGGCGGGCGGATTGCTCGAGGTCAGGAGTTCGAAACCAGCCTGAGCGAGACCCTGTCTCTACCAAAAATAGAAATAAATTAATTGACCAACTAAAAATATATATACAAAAAATTAGCCGGGCATGGTGGCGCATGCCTGTAGTCCCAGCTACTCGGGAGGCTGAGGCAGTAGGATCGCTGAGCCCCGGAGACTGAGGTTGCTGTGAGCCAGGCTGACGCCACGGCACTCACTCTAGCCTGGGCAACAAAGTGAGACTCTGTCTCAAAAAAAAAAAAAAAAAAAAAAAAAAAAAAAAAGGCCAGGGAAGGAAGGGTTTTATATAGGCCTTGTGAGGAAACTATTTTTTTTCCCCCCAAGGATAAAAGCTCTCTTGACCTCCACGTGTAAAGAGGTCTGTGAACTGCTTTGCCACTTAACTGTGTGACCTTGAGAAAGTCACTTCCCCTCTCTGGGGCTGAGTCCCTCATCAGTCAAATGTGGATGTTGACCTGGGGATCCCTTAAGGCTCCATCCAGCCTGAACCATTGAAGTTTTTGAACTTAGCACAGAGGCCGAACCTGGAGGCCCAAGGAAACCAGGCTAGGAGGAAAGTGCAAATGCTAGATGGTTCTTGCAAACATGGGTGAAAAGTAGCTAGACGCTGGTTAGAACTGATCTATGACGGCTGCTTAGAAGATGGGGAGCTTTTGAGACTTGCTCTACTTCTGTTTGCTTTCTGAGCCCCTTTCTGGGTGTTCAATTTCTTTGTTTTTTATTTATTTTTAAAATTTTTATTTATTTATTTATTTATTTTTTGGAGACAGAGTCTCACTTTGTTGCCCAGGCTAGAGTGAGTGCCTTGGCGTCAGCCTGGCTCACAGCAACTTCAAACTCCTGGGCTCAAGCGATCCTTCTGCCTCAGCCTCCAGAGTAGCTGGGACTACAGGCATGCGCCACCATGCCCGGCTAATTTTTTCTATATATATATTAGTTGGCCAATTAATTTCTTTCTATTTATGGTAGAGACGGGGTCTCGATCTTGCTCAGGCTGGTTTTGAACTCCTGCCCTCGAGCAATCTGCCCACCTCGGCCTCCCAGAGTGCTAGGATTACAGGCGTGAGCCACCGCATGGGGGGGGGGGGAGTTGTTTTTCAAAACTCTGCTTTATGTCAGCGCTACTGCACTATAGCTAGATCCAAACATAACTTTCACCTGCATTCTTCGGTTTCTGGACGACAGCAGCTTTCTTTCTTCTTATTATTACTGGCATTATCATCAAGGAAAGATGACAGTCCTGACCTACTCCTACTCCAGAGTTCATGCCTTTAGCATCCTAAAGCATACTATGCCCTATTGCATTTAGCTTTGAAGATAAGGCCACAGTATCGACTAATGACAGAATCACCTGGTTTCTAAAGCTTACCAGGTGATAACGTCTGCATTTTGCATGTAAGATTGCACGGGGCAGGTACTTACAGGGCAGTCAGTAGTTCTTTCCGGACCAAGTGCCTAGCACAGTGTTTGGCACAAAGTATGTGCTCGATAAAGTAGGAGTCTTGGGGTACTTGGGGTACAAGGCACAGCTCTCTCCTTATAAAACTGAGGCATGTGGCGAGGAAGTGCTTGTTTGCAGAATAAACCCCTTCCTGGACTCTTCTTTCTTTCTTGCATTCAGCAGAAAGCCAACTGGCTTTATAGATCGCCTGTCTCTGCAAACAAAGCGACTGAGGCCTGAATTTTGAACTCGGTTACTTACTCAGAAGCCTCTACAAGTTCCAGAAGATGGATATAATCTGTTCATTCCAGTTTTATGGTCATGTGAATTTATCTGATGGGAAGGGATGTTAGGAGGCTGTGTAGGGATCTCACTTGTGAGGCAATGAGGAGTGATTCTGTGGCCTTGGGCAAATCACTTCTTTTCTGATTTTCACGTAAAATGAAAATAAATGTAAAAAAGGGAGTTCAACCAGACTCTGATGATCTCAGATCTCTTCCTGCCCTAGGAATCTCCAATTCTATGACAGTCTTTGACCCTGCTCTAAAGTATCTTTTGAAGCCCTTTAAAGACAAGGGTTGGTCTATTTGACGTCTGCATTACCATTAACTGGGATCCCATCATTTTAGTCCCTAAATTCCATCATCTGTAAATTAGGGCTTGACAGTCTCTCAGACCGTTTCCAACTGTAAAATTCTACAATTCTGAATGAGGGTTCCTGGCACCCATCTTCCCTTCACCCTAATGTTTTTCTGGAGGAGGAACAATGACAAAACCCACTGGCCAGTCTGGAGTATTTCCTAGTAGCATTGGGTTGTCTTAATCGTCCCCTTAAATAAGTAGGTATTCTTCCAAAGGCTTGGAAATCTGCTATACCCGGGGATGGCACTATGATTTAATTTGTTGAGAAGACATCTGGACTGAGGGCATGAAAATTTTTGGATTATTGTAGACCAACGTCAGAATGTCAGTCCAACACGTCAGTTCAGAGCAAAGTTCAAAATGCAGGCTTTGGTTAGAAACAGGATTGGCTGCTGGCATAGGCAGAGCCTCACCAAATACACGGTGAACCTCTATTCTTAAAGGCGTATAGCCTGAAGAACAGCTTCAACGAGTTGTTTCTAGCTCCAGTTGTCAAAACCAGTCGGTATTTGGTGAAGTTCATTTGAATTCTCTATTTTAAAAAAGAAAAAAAAAAATCCCAAACCTAATCTGGACAGCTGCCTCACAGGGTTGAATCACTGGATACAACCGATTCACCCATTTTACAAGACCATGAAGTTGAAACCTGACCCCTTAATTTAAGTGTCCTCCTCAGGAGTTCCATTGAGGAAAGTCCTTTTTTGGAAACCGCAGAAGGAAAACTCAGGCTTCGTGGTACTCATTAAGCTGGAAGGAGCTTTTCCACTTGGCTGCATTGTTTATTTACATACAGTAAGTTTCTATCTTGGACACCCTTCCCTTAATTATGAGAAGAGGTGTCTCTACTGTATCATCCGGCAGGATGTATTGTTGACCCTAAAAATGCCACGTAATGGTGCTTGGGACACGGGGATGCACCAGGGTTTTCAGCATAAGCACTCGGTATATATATTTTTTTCTTTTGCAAACAAGACACCCATATTACTATGATTTGCCAAAACAATAAGATCACTGAGAAATCTCATTCCCAGGGTAGAAACCGTCTCCTGCGAGAAGGAGCTGGCACGGAGTGTCTAACTTCAAACAAAACTGGCTTCCAGGTTGACAAGTTGTAACTGCTCCTCTCCGGTTGGCTCCGGAGAGCTTTTTCTAAGACCGACGCCCCCCGTGTTTGGTGCATTTTACATACCACCCTACAAACTTCTATGATCTGTCTGCTGGGGGGTGGCGGGGTGATGAAAAGACGACAACCCAGAAGGAAATAACCCATTTCCTCTTGCAAACCATCCTCCCTCGCTACAGAACAGCTCAGCCACACCAGCGCTTCCCTGGGGCTGGCAGCCCCGGGAACCTTGGAAGTTGCGCGGGACCAGCCGTCAGCTGCTGACAGTTCCGACCGGCAAGGTGCAGGACCCGCGCTCTGCAGGAAAATCCCTGCCATCCCCAACGGGGCAAGCGGTGGCCGCCCCGGGGGCGGTGGCGGTGTGTTTGGAGGGGGAGACAGACAGGGAAACCCCACTTTCCCTCGCGCTGCCTCGGTGGCCGCCCTGCGTGCGCGCGCCAGCCTGGGGAAGGAAGGTACCTCTGACATTTCGCTCTTGCGACGCGCAGGCAACTTCATGCGGAAAACCCACCGAGGGGCTCAGCCCCTCGCCCCGGACTCGCTCGGCGACCTGGAACCCCTAACCGGGGACGGGGGGCACTCAAAGACCAGACATGCCTCCAGGTATTTTCCGGGATCCAACTGTACCAGGGTCACGGACATTCAACTCTCAGCCGCCCACACCGGCAGGCGAACGCGCGTCATCCTGGGGGCCCGAGCATTCCTAACTGTCAGAGAATATTTTTCGGAATAACCTCTCCAAAATGTTAAGATGTTAAGTGGTCTCCTCCGCCTCCCATCTCCAAAAAGGCCCCAACACATTTTTTTAAAAAGCAACCCACACCCCACAATCAAACTTTTAAACATGTAAAATAATAAAACCAACTCACCAAGTTAGAAGGGAAGAGAATAAACCCCAAAAGGCTCCCAATAAGGCGGAGGCTTGGCCTCCCCCTCTTTATAAGCCGCTCGGTAACATGAGAAAAGGTTTAACCCCTTAAGGGGCGGGCCCGAGTCCAGCGCAAGTTGGCTCGGGCTGCTGAGGCCGGGGCTCCCGGGCCCTCCACCCACTCCCGCGCCTCGGGCACCCGGGCCACACCCTCCCCGCCCCCCAGCCCGGCTGCCTGTGCTGGGGCCGTGCGTGCTGCCGCCCGCGCCCCGGCCCCGCGTCGCTGCCTAGCGCTTATCCTATACCGGCTGCAGCCGGTCTCCGCCGGCCTCGGGGGCGCGCCGCCGCCGACCATGTGCTGCGAGCGCCGAGCGCCGCCAAGGAGGGGGCCGGCCTGGCGCGCGCGCGCCGGCCCACGTGGACCGCGGCCGCGCCGGGCACGCGCCCGCCGCCCGCCCGCAGCCGGGGCCGGGGGTCACGGAAGGTAACGGTGTCGCCATCCCCGGCCGGGCCGCCCCCGCCAGCGCCACCGGGGGCCTTGGCACGGCACCCCCATGCCCCCAGAAGGGCGCGCCTGGCCCGATCAGCCCCCGGCGCTTTGCTGCAGTGCAAGTGGGAGCGCGAGCGTGCAGGGGTGTCCGGGCCGCCTGCACCCTGTCTGCGAGCACCCGCGGGCCGCCTCCCCGCAGCCCCCCGGCGCGCCCACTGGCCAGCCCTGCCCGCGGCCTGAGGACTTGGGGATTGAGCGAGGAGGGGGACGCGCGCGCCGGGCTGGTCCCGCGCGGCGCTCGCGGCGGCGGCTCCGCGCCCGCCCCGGGCAGAACAGGTTCCTTCCAGTTTGGGTGTGAGCGGCGCGCGCGGCGCCCGAGTTCCTCCTGCAGCGCCCACTTCCCTCCATTTCGTCAACTCGCGCACCCCCGCGGTTCCCCTTTCGGGAGTGGGGAGGGAGTGCCGCAGTGGGCCCCGGGGAGCGAGGGCCCCGCTGCTCCGGGTGCCTCGTGTCCCCCCCTTTGCTGCAGCAGCAGCATCCGCGTTGCGCGGAAGGAATGTGAGCAGCGGGGCTGAGTCAGCATCCCCGGCCGGAGGCGCGCGCGCCCTGCCCGGCGGGAGGCGACGTCGGCACAGGTGCACTGCTGCCTTGCCGGCCGGGAGCCTCGGTAGGGGACCGGAAGGTTTAGGGACTCGGTGCCCCTCATCCGGGAGACCCCGACCCCCAAGGTCACTGCTAGCTAAGTGGGTGATACACGGGAAACCTGTTATGAGCTCCTCATGGGGACAAAGCGTGTGTCGGCTCCCAGGCGTTTCAGAGCCCGCGGGGGCGCAAACTTGGCTTCATGGTCGCCACTTCGCACACCCAGGGCAAATTTGGAACTCCAGGGAAACAAAAACCATATTATTCGCCTTCCTTTACGGACTTGGGTTCCCTCCGGCTGCTCGGTTCATTGGGGTTCTGAGTCTGTGGTTCTGATGTCAGAAACTCAAGAGAGACTAGTTTGGGAGTGCATGCACGGAGGGTCGCCGCCGGGAGGAGTTGGCGATCTGAATTTTAATAAAAATCCTTCCCTGCTCGCTGGTTTCTCTCACCAATTTGGGATAGGGTCTGGTGGGTTAAATGCCATCCTTTGCTGTTAACTAGCTCTGGTTGGGTTAAGTGAGGAGCAGGTTCATTGGTGCAGTGAACATGTGTGATCTAATTTTAACCCCACCAGCAACCTTTTGCTTGTGACATTCATTACCCCCATTTTACAGATAAGGAAAGTCGAGGCACTGGGCACTGGAGGGATTTGCCCAAGCTTCCACCACATTTACAGATATGCACGGGCCCTTTTTGCAACTAGAGCTCAGCTCATCCTTAGTTGACGTTGGCCATCTGTGTTTGAAAAGTGGAAAGGTGGCTGGAAACCCAGCCTCAGCGCAGCCTTGTTAGCCACAAACCGATGACTTTTGCCCATTCTGGTTAAGGTCTGGGTTCACCTTGTTCCCCCAATCCTAGTGAGACCAAGCGTGAAAACCCCTGCTTTTTTAACTTCTCCGTGGAAAGCACTGCATTACCATGCTGAGCAAACCCCCCCAAACAAAACTAACTCTGTTTACTTCTAAATCAGAACAAAAGAACCTTTGGAGTCTGGAGAACAGGACCAAAAAAATCAGGAAATTAAGGGCTCAGCTTCCCTCTTAGCCTTTCCCATTGTGTCTGTCACAACCCAAGGGGCAGACAGAGCCCCCTCCAGCCCTTCCTTTACAGTGGCCAAAGCTATAATGATGCCCTTAGAAAGTCCCCCCAATATCTTCTTGGGAAAAAAATTGGCTCCTCCGAGCTGTCCCCAGGTCTCTCTCTTCTAGCGCTCTAGCTTAGGGTCATTTGCATGAGAACGGATTCCTTTGTGCGGAGTTGGCCTGCCTGTTCTCTGTCCACCCTTACACTCCTTGAAGTCTTCGTGTTGGGTTGCTAGGCAGATATGACCCTGGCTTGCAAATAAGCTCACTGCATTTACTAGCCTGTGAGAACTTCAACTTGGGTAAGTGGATTGAAAGGAATCTCAGAGGGGAGGGTCCTGCAAGCCTGCTTTTGGGGGCTGGGTCTTCAGGGCAACCACCACAGAGGGGGAGTAGATGTGGGGGCTTCTAAGGGAAGACCTCGGTCTCCCACCCACCCTTCACCCTTCTTCTTCCTGTCCCTGTTGCACCTACCGGGCTCCCGCCTAATGGCCCCATGTTCTGGATGAGCAGCTTGTAGTCCAGTGAAGCAAATACTTGCTTCGAAACTTTAATATCTGCTTCTCCAGCTGGCAGAGAACGTCACAGATTGTGCCACCTATTGAGGAACCTTTTCCATGAACTGGTGATCCAGGTGGTTGTGCTGGCTTTATCTTGTGGCTTGGGGCCCTCCCCTGCACCTCCCCCCTCCCTCCCTTTGACAGTTTGTAGGGAGGCGGGGCCCCTCAGTCTGGGGAATGCATGCTCCTGGGGTAATTTAAGGATTTGCCAAGGGGTTCTGACGCACAGATAGTGATGATAATAGTAATACTACCATGGGGCATATGGGAGGTTTAGCACTTGGCTGAGGGTCAAGTTCCTTAACTCTTGGGGGGGTGACTCTTTCAACCTGCGACTTCTGGGGGGATTGAGGAGGTGGAGATTGAGGAAGCCTAGAACAGGCAAGGAGGACCTTGGAAGGACTGGCAGAGGGCTGTTGAGCCAAGGGAGGGATGAACACCATCGGAGGAGGGCAGGAGGTAGGTGAGGGCATGCTGTATCTGGGGACAGCAAGGTCACCTTCCCACCTGTGCCTGTGGGGCCTGGGGTGATCTGACTTGTCCCATGCGTGGGTGCCATTCTGTGCAGCATGGATGTATTCCTGAGAGTGTCCTATTAACTCTGGAGTAACTTTTACTTGATTTCAACACTGAATTCCCTTCTCAGACTTCTCAATCTTCATAGTTGACTGCTCCTGTAGTTTGGCCGTCCTGTCACTGCTTAAAAATTTAAAACAACAATGACAACAGCAAAAAACAGAGAGCCCAGCCTTAGGGAGGCCTCTATCAAGTATCTTGATCCTGCTGACAAAAGTTGTAAAAAAAAAACCCCAAATTTTGAAAGCAGAGTCATTTTAATCACAGTGAATTTAGGAGTAAATATTAAGCTTTACAACGTGACCATGGGTCATGAAATCTAATGGAAATGTTGGAAGGGGCTGTGCACGGGACCTCCGGGTTTTGCCCCGGTTAAATCAGGCTTTCTTTAGACAGTTGTTGAAGTTGCTCCACCTGCCATGTTCCTCAAGGCTCAGGGAATAAAAACCTGCTCTCCTGCTACGTTTCTTGCCTAGAGGGAGATGCTGCCTTTCCCTGTCTTGTCTAAACGTGCACTGCCTGTCCTTGCCTCTGGGTGCCCTGGAACAATAGTACGCAATAGTACTTCCGTTTTAACCCTTTAGGGCCAGGGCCTCCCTGCATTTTCAGATGGCAAAGAAGCTAGAAGGATGCTCCAGGGTTGTGGAGAAGAGGCAAGGAGGAGCCCACACTGTCGTAGTCAGCGAAAGGCTCCAGTTCCGTTAGGTGAGCTCGCCAGAAATACCTGCAGGACTGGGTCCAGGGCGCCCCCATCCTTCCCTCCCACGCCCATCGTGCATCTGTCCGAGCGGCCTTGTTCATCCACAGCCCACTCGTGAGCACTGATGAATGCAGTCGTCTCCCGGGCCACAAAACCACCCCCCGGAGGATGTGGTTCCTTCTCTCAAAGTGTTTACATTCTACTTCAGAAGATAGGGCACAAGTGTGCTAGTTACCTAAAGCAGCATTTCAACAAGTGCAATTTTACAAGTGAGAATGACAAGTGAGCATTTCTGAGGAAGGAGAATCTTGGAAGGTTGTCTGAGGTTAGAGAAATGAGGCGGTGAAGCTGGCCTTCCCCAGCAGGGCAGAGCAGGCCGGGCCACTGATGTCCATATAACACGCACTGATTCAGCTAATATTGCCTGGACACTTTCCTGGCAAGGTACCAGAATTATGTAGTGCATGAAACATGCAGAACTTCCCTGCCTTTATGGAGTTTCCATATTAGATTTATGGATCTTTCTTGCTAGGGCACCTAGCTAGCCAACTGTCACGGACAAATAGTTCTTTCGGATGTTTCTGATGTTGAAATGTAATTCCCATTTTCAGTTAGCATCAACCAAGGGGAGATTCCTCTCACACCCACCCCACATCTTGACCTCGCATTGTTGTATTGTCCAACGCCAGATTTGCTGGAAGGCAGCGTACTCCAAGGATGCCCGCCGTCACCGGAGTGGCCCAGCTAAAGGGACATGGCTCAGGTCTAGCCAGGATGGCATAGGCAGCCATGGGATTGTGTAACAAGAAACCATAGTTAGAAACTTCAAAAATGTGAACCAGAATGACTTCATTTTCCCTTTGGCTTTGTTTGTGACTATAGTGTTTGTAAGCTTCTGCCTTCTCTGGGTTGAGAATCCAGCATCAGAACATGCTGATATACAGTTCTGGCAGACTCAGCCAATAGCTGCAGGGAGCCTGGATTTCAACATCTGTACTTGGAATAGTTTTATTTAATATTAATTTTAGCAATGTGTTGGGCTTGCATAGCACATTTTCAAAGGGTTCTCATATTTGTTATCTCTTTATCCTGAAAACAATTGAAAGATGGGGCTGGGCTTGTGCCTATAATCCCAGTACTTTGGGAGGCCAAGGTGAGAGGATCACTTGAAGCCAGGAGTTCAAGACCAGCCTGAGCAACGTAGCGAGACCCCATCTCTATAAAAAATTACAAAAATTAGCTGGACATGGTGGAGTCCATCTATAGTCCCAGCTACTCGGGAGGCTGAAGCAGGAGGGTCACCTGAGCCCAGGAGTTTGAGGTTGCAGCAAGCTATGATGACGTCACTGCACGCTAGTCCTGGCAGCTGATCGAGACTCTGTTGTGGGTTATGATACCTAATTGCAAATGTTGTCTGGGGAAAAAAACAATTGAGAGATGGAATAACAATAGCCAACATTTCTGAGCACTTCATAAGAACTGTGTTGGATTGTTTCATTCTCATATTGTGTTTGGGGTTGAGGACGTTTACTATGGCTCTATTTTTTAGACAAGTGAGGAAACTGGCATAGAGAGACTCAGTAACTTATCCAAACTTATGTAGCTAGCAAGGATGACTTTCCTTAATCCTGGATACACATTCTTTTGGAAACAGGGCAACACATACCCAAAATCAATCTCCTAAAAGACAAATTTGCCAAGTAACTGCTTCACTGAGTTGAGTGTTTTTTCCCCCTAGTTTTGGTCTCACTCCTACCTCAGCCTCAGCCTCAGTGGTTCTCAGATAAAACTTTAACAAGACTCTGTCTTAGTGTGCTCGGGATACTCTAATAAAATACCAAAGACTGGGTGGCATACACAGCAGACATTTATTTCTCACAGTTCTGGAGGCTGGGAAGTCTGAGATCAAGGGGCTGGCTGATTTGGTTCCTGGTGAGGGCTCTGTCCCTGGCTTGCAGACAGGGACCTTCTTGCTGTGTCCTCACAGGGTGGAGAGAGAGAGAGAGCGAGCAAAGTCTCTGGTGCTTCTCCGTGTGAGGGCACTAATCCCAGCATGAGGGCCCCACCCTCACGACCTCCTCTAAACCTAATCCCCTCCCAAAGTCCTATCTCCAAATACCAGCAAGTTGGGAGTTAGGGCTTTACCATACAAATTTTGGGGGCGTACAAATACTCCCTCTGTAACACAATCTAATATAGTTCATTGTAGAAGTAGAACGATCCAGGGCGAGGATAAAATCCACAAAAAGAAGAGATAGTAGTACATAGCACCTAAAAGAAAGTTCTCTATTCTCATACAAAAATGACAAAGGAAAAAAAAATGGAACTTTTTGACACACGAACCACTGATCAGGCTTAACACGACAAGGAGAAAGACAAGATGTATGAGGTAACCCTGCCAAAAGAATCAAACCTGCATCTGATCTCACCTCTACATTGACACACCAGCTGGCAGAAAAATAGGGGGTCCAGGGATCATTTTAAATGACACTAGGGGAGAAGCAATGAGCTAAATCCAAAATCTGAGAAATTTTGTAGGGCAAACAACCCAATTGATATTTACAAATCTATTGCAGAGAAAAAGAGAGGGGGAACCTATATGTGAAAAGAGAAGAGACAAATGAACCAAATGCAGCACGTGTTGGACATTGTTTGGATCCTAATTAGAACAAACTAAAAAAAAAAAATTGATGACAGTGGAGAACATCTGTGCACGGATTAGATTTTTGATGATACTAACACATTGTTAATTTTTAAAAGGAGGGTATTCATGGAGGGGTCGTGATATTTTAAAGGCATTCTTATCTTTCAGAGAACCAGGTAGAAATATTTATAGATCAATTTATATGATATCTGGGGTTTGCTTTAAAATAATCCAATGTATGTGGAGGGCGAGGCAAAGGGAAGACTATGGGGAGGCAACCGGCCGGACCACGTGTCGATAATTAATTGTTGAGTCTAGACGTTAGGTAGGTGCATGTGAGTTTCTCAACTTCTGTATGTTTGACAACTCCCATAATAAAGTGTTTAACAAGTGATAAGTAAATACAGCTTTGTAAAAAGTCCTTAAAATTTGGCACTCGGCTTTCAGAGAGTGGATTTCAGGTAATTGGCCTTGAACCCTTTCGGTTGGACTGCATCACTCAGCACGCTCAGCATTTGTCCTCTCAAGTGGAGGACAGCGTTTGGAGGAAAGATGCTATTCAGAGGTCCGTCCATTCTCTCTCTGTTTTTCTGATCTGTGTGCCAGGGCCCAGATATAATTTCCGCAGGCCTACTGGGTTTCTAGAGGCATGGCACGACGCCACCTAGGCGCTCTCAAATTGGCACCTGCAGCGTGGCTTCCTTCTGTGACAGTCTCAACAGGTGGTTCCAGCCTAAAACTAGGCAGGATGTCATGTGCCCCCTGTGGGTGGGCTTCCTGGCATCCTTGGGTCCACAGAAGCTATATTCCCAGCAACTGGGTCTGGCTTGAGGTCTCCAAGTTTAAAAAAATAAAAAGCATTTAAATTTTCTAAGTGGTATTGTTCTCCCAGCCTGGATGGAGGCATTCAATCAGATATGTCCTTTGCACCCCTCTGCCCCCGTACTCTAAGGAAGCAATCTTTGCAAGCTGGGCCAGCCCCGGAATGACATGTCGGGGTCCAGGGGCAAAGGGAGGGGCTGCGAGGATGTTTGTTACATGGAAATATTAAATTTGTCCTGGCTGCAATGGCAACTGGGTCTTCCTGTCCACCTGGACTTGAACTAGGGTGAGGCAAAGTTTGAGGAGGTGCCTCCTGCCTGGGTCTGCGAGTGCAGGGCGACCACCCGGGAGAGAGTGCTGCCTCCTTAAATGTTGTGCCCTCGGCTCTTCTTCGCTGGTCGCATTCTCACCCTAGCCCTGTCTCTCTCCCAGACTGATGCAACGGGACTCCTAACTTCTCAGCTTCTTCCCTTACCTGCTGCCCCGCACCATGCATTTGTGTATTCTGGAGCCTCTTATAACATAAATCAAGTCTTGCTGCGGTTGCTCAGTCCTTCCTCTGGCTTCCCATTGCACGCAGCAAAAGCTTCCCATTTCCTCTCCGACAGTCTCATCCTCGCCCCTCCTCACTCCGCTGCTTTTCCAGTGGCTTCTTTGAGGCTCCTCACATGTGCCAGACCTTGGACTTGGCTGATGTCTCTGCAAGGCTTCCTGACGGCTGCATGGCTCCCTCCCTCCCCTCCTATAGGGCCTTGCCCAGACATCACTTTCTCCATGACATGGTCCCCTGCCACCCTCTTTAACTTTGCACCTACCCACCCGCACAGGCCTGATCCCCTCCCTGCTTTGGTTTTCCCCATAATATTTACACTTTACTGATTTCATTTCTCCTGCCCCACCACCCTGCCCCGCCACCCAAAAGTAAGTGGTGTGAGGGCAGGGGATTTTGTGGGTTCCATGCATGGCTGTATGCACCGCCTGGCTTGAGACCTGTCACCCAGTACACATTTGGTGGGCAAATGACTGAATGCATGGGAGAACCATTGCAGACTCCACATGGGCAGCCCGGGCCCACAGCCCCCTCGTGACTCCCTGCCTCCAGCCGGCACACACGCTGTGTTCCGATTTGACGGGTACAACAACAGTGCTCTGCAACCAGAGCCCCACTCCCCCTGCTCTTTTGTCTTTTTTGGCCTCAGCTCATCTGAAGCTTTTGTCTCCGGAAAACCAACAGAGCCCTCTGCCAGAAAGGTCTGCCCGACCTCCTTGTTATTTCAGCTGTTTTCAAGGTTCTCTAGGAGGATGCTTGGCCACAGAGAGGCCCATGGGGACCCAGGGTCAGGTGATGGAGTGAGTGGCTCAGGAAGCCCGAGGACTTCCAGCCCTGGCTTATTCAGACCCTGCTCACTGGCTCTTCAGGTTGCCTCGTCCCCTCCGCTGCTCAGCCCTTCTGGCCTGGTGGTCGGTTGGGGGCTCACTGGTGCCTTTACTCACAAGCCAGCCTGGGGACGGACCGTGAGGTCACACTTCAGCAGACTTAGCCTGCTTTAAAATGCAGGTTGCAGAGAAGGACATGAATCATTAGTCAAGCTCACTGGCAACTAAAGTTCACTGTATTCCTGCCCGGGGAGCATCGAGACGCGGATCCTTGTGCTCGGACCCATCATGGCCACTCGTGCCCTGATGGAACAGATGGGCCTTGCTTGTGGGATTTGTTGAGTAAAGTGGTCAGGTCCCTTCCACCCCGGTGGAAGGAGGGGCGAATCAGAGACTTCCCCCTTTCTTCCTAGCTGGGAGGGCAGCTCCTTGCCTGTGTCTCCTCTCCCTTCCAGGACACATAAAGAAAAAGTTGGGAAAGTGACATCAGATAACATGTGAGGGCAGCAGGTGGGGCCACTTTCTTTAGGGCATCTGAGCTCAGAGTTTGAGCTTGGATCTTCATGGAAGTCTTTGCCTGAGAGTCCATTCTTGGAACTTCTGCTTTGCCTTTTCCCTTTAGTTAAAAAAAAAAAAAAAAAATAGGGAAGGGATTAAATATCTCCCTGGAGGTGTGGGTGTGAAGAATAATGCAAGGGTGTGCTGGCTAAATTAGCTTATTTCCATTCTATGAAAAATTTAAGTGTTAATGATTCTCTTTGAAAATCCTCAAAGGAATGTTTTATTATGGAACACTGAAGAAACACAATCTGTTTATTTATGTTCCCACCTTAATTTTAGCTTCTTTTCGTAAGTGAATTTCTTTCCCCTGAAGTCCTGTACGTTGGGTCATTCCCAAATGGATTACTGACCAGGAATGAGCCCGCTCTAGTGTTCCGGGCTAAGTAGCTTTGAGAAGAAAAGCTTCCTATGACTGTTGCTCATGGTTAGAAGCCAGTAGAATGAACTGGGAACCAACTAGCTGGTCAACAAGGGTTTGTTCAGCACCCTCCTTGTGCAAAAGCTCTTTCTTCTGGAAAGGGAGAAGTCTTTGGGGCCTCAAGATCAACAAATACCAGTTGAATCTAATTGAGTTTGAAATAATAGCTCTCCTTTTGGAAAAGGGAAGAATTTGCATTTCTGAACAATTGATTCATTGGCCTGCAGATGATCATGACTGTTTACTTGGACTTCCTTTTGTTTTGATTATGTGCCTATCTGCCGGTCCTTTTGATTTTATCTAAGTCTTCCAGAATTTACATACCTCCAGCCACCCCCAGCTACTCCAGCTGACCATTGGCTTGGCTGGCAGAGACCCACAACTGGAAGCAACATCTGTTGTAACCCTGGTCCTAGTGACATCTTTGTATGTTACAAATTGGTTCTCCTTTAACTCCCTCCATGGGTTGGGTGTGCAACTGAGGTTTTTTATTTGGTCCAGAATTTCGACTATGTGTCTTCTTATTAAACTTGCAAACTTAGGGCCTTTAAGGGAACTAGCAGTAATATGGTTTTATTCTCGGCTCCATTTGCAACCTGAAACTTAAAGTATAACCTTCAGTTCCTGTCTTTTAAAACCCAGTCTGATGAGTTGCTTTTGTGTTTGTCCACTGAAGCTGAGTCATCTCTAGTTAGGTTAAGCAGTTTCCTTTTTCTTCTAGGACCAGACTCATGATGATGTTTTTGTTTTCCAGTACCTTGCTATTCGAAGTGGGATCTAAGGCCCAGCAGTATGGGCCTCGCCCAGCTTTACCTATTGAGTCTGCATTTTAATAAACGAAACCCCCAGCTAATTCATATGTATATCCAAGTGTGAAAAAGCACTGGTTGGACTTGTCTTTAGATTTTCTTATTTAAAATTACATGGTCAGGCAGGGTGTGGTGGCTCAAGCCTGTAATCCTAGCACTCTGGGAGGCGGAGTCGTGCGGATTTCTTGAGGTCAGGAGTTCAAAACCAGCCTAAGCAAGAGCGAGACCCCGTCTCTACTATAAATAGAAATTAATTGGCCAACTAATATAGATAGAAAAAATTAGCCAGGCATGGTAGCGCATGCCTGTAGTCCCAGCTACTCAGGAGGCTGAGGCAGGAGGATTGCTTGAGCCCAGGAGTTTGAGGTTGCTGTGAGCTAGGCTGACGCCGAAGCACCCACTCTAGCCTGGGCAACAAAGCGGGACTCTGTCTCAAAAAAAATAAATAAAATTACATGGTCAGGATATTAAAGGGACACATTTCCATTAAGAAATTTTGTTCTAAATTTTATTATGAAAATTACAAACGTTCAGCAAAATTGAAAGAGTTCTAGCTGGGCATGGTGGCTCACGCCTATAATCCCAGCAGCTCAGGAGGCAGAGGGGAAGGATTGATTAAGCCCAGTTGTTTGAGACCAACATAGTGGTCTATGTTGCACCATGAGCAACATAGTAAGACCTTGTCTCTCCGAAAAATAAAAAATTGAAAAATGTTCTACAGTGAACACCCATATATCCTCTACTAAGATTCTATTATTAACCTTTTTTTACATTTTCTTTTTCCCCCAAATTAATTTCTATAGAGAATTTTATATAGAAATGTTAGGTTATAGCCTGACTGTTACAGAGGATCGTGTCTTGATGATAAGGGTCTCACTCTTTCTTCTAGATTTCTCAGTGGATTTGATAAAGGCACAAAATTTGGGAATTTTTTGTGGATCAGAGAAGCGTGGGGGTAGGGGTGGGTAAGCAGAGTTGGGGCTGGTCCTTGTTCCCCCCAGAATACTAGGCTTCGACCTCCTCATCTATACGGTGCGTGGGTTGAGCGAGATCATCTCTAATGTTACTTCCAAGCCTGTGACTATAGGTCCATTGCAAATATTATTATCATCACTATTTTTCAGGTGGAGAAATTGATGAACCAGTTAAAAATTCGAATAAAAAGGAAAACATCTGTTGGCATGGAAAAGTGATTATTTCCTAAGCTACTGAGTAAAACACAGCTGCACTGGCAATTTTAACTCTGTTTTCTTGTCAATTTTTGTTCTTTCAGGAAACTTCACAGAAACATGAAGCCCTCAACCATCTGGAGCTCAGAAACATATTTGAGGCTGACTGCAGCTTCTAGAACATCCAGGTGTTCTGCAGATGTGAGAATTCGTCCTGTAGTCACCAGATGGAGTCTCAAACAGATGCAAGGCTTATGCTGTGGTTCTAACACTCCTGAAGAAAGAGGGGTCACTTTCTAGGTGGCTAAAGAGCAGTCATTGACACTGGTGTCTAACTTTGAATATAACCTGTCATCTTACTGAGCCGTGGTGGGAAAACTGACTACAGGGGATCAAGCCAAATTAGGAGTTACAAGTTTCCCCGACTCTCTTGAATTAGGATTCCAGACGGGGGCGTCTCATTTTTATAGCCCCCATCACTCCTGCAGCCATTGTCACTGCCACCACTGGTGCCACCAGTATCTTCTTGCAAACTCCATCCCTACTCCCCAGGGACTCCCTGCATTGAAAGTGAGCAGAAAAGGAGCTCTTGGAAAAGTCTCAACAATCGGATCCTCCCCTCACCACCATGGGCTGGCTTTTTCTAAAGGTTTTGTTGGTGGGAGTGAGTCTCTCAGGATTTCTTTATCCTTTTGTGGATTTTTGTATCAGTGGGAAAACAAGAGGCCAGAAACCAAATTTCGTGATCATTTTGGCTGATGACATGGGGTGGGGTGACCTGGGAGCAAACTGGGCAGAAACAAAGGACACTGCCAACCTTGATAAGATGGCTTCAGAAGGAATGAGGTGAGTCTTGAGGGTGCCAAGCCAATTTCTCTTTTGATGTTTTACCCCAGTTCTTGTAGGTGGCACTTAAAGAGCAATTGATGGATCTGTGTTGATTTGATTAATTTATTAATTGATTTGGTTTGAAGCCAGTATAACGTCATGAAGAAATCCATTTGTCTGACCTCCATCCACCCATCCATCCATCCATCCACCTATCCATCTGCCCGTCCGTCCATTCATCCTTCCGTACATCTATCCATCCATCTTTCCATCCATCCACCCACCCAGTCATCCATACGTCCATCCACCCACCCATATGTCCATCCATCTATCCATATGTCTATCCATCTGTCCATCCTTCCATCCATCCATCCATCTGTCTACCCATCCATCCATCCACCTATCCATCTGCCCGTCTGTCCATTCATCCTTCTGTACATCTATCCATCCATCTGTCCATCCATCCACCCACCCATTCATCCATACGTCCATCCATCCACCCATATGTCCATCCATCTATCCATATGTCTATCCATCTGTTCATCCTTCCATCCATCCATCCATCTGTCCATCCATCCATCCATCCATCCATCTGTCCATCCATTCATCCATCTATCTGTCCATTCATCTATCCATCTATCTGATAACATTTATTATGTGCACTGGGAATACACAGAGGTGAACAAGATTAAAATTCTTGCCTTCAAGTTACTCATTGTCTGGCAGAGGAGATAAGTTAAAAGGAAAGTAAGAATTATAATCAAGTATGTGAGCCTGCATCAGGAGTTTTGGGAGTTCAGAGGGGGGTGTGTGGAACTCAGCCTGGGAGCTCAAGGGAGAAGATGGCCTTTGAAGAACAACTAAGTCCACGAGGCGCACAGACTTATTTATGAGAGAGTTGACTTACATTTAAGGCATTCTTAACTCTAAGGGACTGCAAAAGGGGAGAGGGCATGCATCTGACAGGTCAACGTGTTTATAAATCAGCCATCACAGATTTTTGTTCAAATGTCTAGCTCCTTTCCCCGCTTAGATGGAGAACAAGTGTCTGAGCTTCCAGGTTTCTGGGTTTTCTTCTTGGGCTAATGTTGGTCTGATTGGCCAGCACTGGGTTAAACTCCTCCGACTGGCTCGGTGGAAACCATTCCAGCTGGCTGGTTAGGGTGACATGCAGGGCACCTCTGCAGAGTTTGGGCCACTTGCATCCTTGAGCTTGGAGCTTTTCCCCTGAGGTGTGGGCCCTTGGAAGGTGGCATCCCCTGCATCTCATTGCACCCACTCCAGTTCCTTCTCCTCATCTCCACCAAGGCGAACTTTCTTAGAACACAAATTCTACTTCCAGTCATTCAGAGGCATTTTGTGGCCCTAAGGATAAAATCCAAACTCTGTTCTACATCTAACAAACTGAGTTTCCTCTTGCCCCTTCTTTCTTGCAGCCGTCTTCACTTGTTGTCTCCCGGGCCTCGTGTGATGGGTTCTTCCTGGTGCACTCTCCCCTCCTCCATTTAATCAGCTTCTGCTCACTATTTAGGTCTCAGTTCTACATGAGGGCTTCGGGAAAGGTTTCTTGGACACCTCAGGTGTTCTCTGTCATTGTCCTCGTTGCTTTTGATGGTGACTGTTTCATGGTCTGACTGGCTGTGTTAGGTCGAATGGCACCCTGGGGTAGAATCTGTTCTGATTCATGTCTACCCAACATGTGACCTTATTTGGACGTTGGGTCTTTGCAAATGTTTTAGTTAAGGACCTCGATGATATCACAATGGAGCGTGGGTCCTAAATCCAATGGCTAGTATCCTTATAAGAAGAGAAGACACAGAGAGACACACAAAGAGAAGGTAACATGAGGAGGGAGGCAGAGATTGGTGAGATGCTACTACAAGCCAAGAACTCCAAGGGCTGCCAGCCACTCCCAGAAGCCAAATGGAAGTCAGGGGGCAGATTCCCCCTCAGAGCCCCCAGAAAGAATCCTGCCGGCCTCCTGATTTCAGACCTATAGTCCCCTGAACTGTGGTTTAAAGCCACCCAGTTTGTGGTAATATGTTACAGCAGCCACAGAAAACTCATATATACGTCCCATCTAGCTCTGAACTATTTAGGAAGAAAAGTTCCTCGTCTATTCTTCTTCTCCACTTATATCCCTTCCATGTAGCACAGTGCCTGGCACATAGCGGGCAATTAATAAATATTTATTCACCAATAAGTGAGGTTTTAAGAGCTCAAAATGCCCTGAAATGGCATCCCAAATTTTGCATATAGGGATTTTTTTTTTTCCTGGAGAGAGAGTTAATCCATACATGGCATTTACCAGACCCTCAAACGGACCCGGGTTGCCAAAAGCTGAAGAACTTCTGCTTTCCGTGTCTGGCGGGCTAGTGGGGCAGTAGCAGGCCCACTGTTCACGTGGAGATTTGCGAGCCCTGCCCGTTTTTCTCTCGAGCTGTCACCACCAGCAACACGCTTCCGGGCAGAAAGGGCGTCTCGTGGTTCAGATGCAAATGTGGTTTGGTGGGCTCTCTCGCGCCTTTTTTCCTTCCTGTGTGCAAGTATTCTCTCCATCTGAGCCTGGTAATGGGGGCCAGGTGGACGGCCCACCGGGCTGAGGTCCGTGGCTTTGCATGCTGCGCTGTGGGCAGGGAAGTCCAACTTCCTGTGCGGCCACGCCTTGGTTCATCACGCGGTCTCCGCGGCCGGCTCACGGCCCGTGGGGAACCGTGACTTTCAGACGGGAACTCTCATTGCCAAACAGGGTCTAGGGGTGGCTTGAGAAAGTTTCTTTTCTGTGTTCTTCTTTTTATTAGTCTGCGGGTCTCCTAGGACCCCTGGAACAATTAGTACAAACCGAGTGGCTTAAAACAGCATTTGTTTGTCCTTTTGCAGCTCAGGAGGGCAGGAGCCTGAAATCAAGGTGCCAGCAGGGTTGGCTTCTGCTGGGAGCTCCGAGGGAGAATCTGTTCTCTGCCTCTGTCCTAGCTTCTGCTGCCTGCCGGCAATCCTGGGGCCCTTGGCTTGTTGACTCCGATCTCTGCTCCAGTTGTTACGTGGTGTTCTTGGGTGCATGCGTCCAAACTTGGGTGCATGCATCCTCTTCCAGTAAAGATACCAGTCATTGGATTAAGGCCGCTCTAATTCAGTGTGACCTCATCTGCAAAGACCCTATTTCCAAATAACGTCACATGCACAGATTCTGGCTTGATGTAAAATTTGGGGGAACATTTTCCAACCCAGTACAGTTGACTCTATGACATATCCCTTTTCCTCTGCTTCCAACAGTCTTCTAACGCCGTAGGTGCTCAATCAGTGTTTGCTGCACTAAAGACTAAATGTCATGCTTAAGAGGACCAGAGCCACATGGTTCGAGCCCAAATCCCAGATCTGCCACTTTCTATTCCTCTGACCCTGGGCAAGCCATGTATGTCACTTCTTGGAGCTTTTCTTTCCTCTTTTGTAAATGGGGACAGCAATAGCACCCATCTCTCATAGCGTGTTGTGAGGATTAAATTAAGGAAAATATGTAAGTAGTTAGCATGGAGCCTAGCATACTATAGACATGGATATCTGTTATCTATGGTTATTTTTGTTATTGTTATTAGAAATAATGTCCCTTTGAATTGTCAGTGTGAATTGGCTACTATGTGTGATAAAAGGTCCAAATGACAAAACAAGGAAGGAGGATGTGGGGTTCCAGTGACAAATCCCTCTTAATTCCTATGTATATGTGCACAGAGGGACAAGCTCTGTGTTTAAATCAACACAATAGCTGCAACAATAGCTAACCTAGGGGTGGGGAACCTGCGGCCTTAAGGCCACGTGTGGCCTTCTAGGCCTTTTGAATGAATCCAAATTTTACAGAACAAATCCTTTCATTTTTATTAATACATTTTTGTTTGTCTTTTATATTTTTATTTTATTTTTAAAATGAACATATTTCAAATACCAAAGAATAAAATAAGTTTCAATGAAATAATCCTCCCAGATTGACCAGCACAATTAGAACATTAGTTAACCATAAGGGCTAAATTGACAGTTGCTGTGCTCATTGATTTAGTTCTAACTTCCCCCACCCGACTGGCGCCACTACTACACGAGGCTGATTGACGAGAGTTTATGGAAGTCGAGTACACCATTCTGTTATCAGCGTTTGACAACGGTGCACTGTGTTTCTGTTTGAAGTGGAATTTGTGAATAGTCACACAGCTCCACAGCATTTTTTTAATTCTGTCTGCTTAACAACCAATCATGTCGAAGAAGACCAAGAGAACACTGAAGGAAGAAAACAGATTTTTTAGTGAGGATTGAGAATTGCAACATTCTCTTGTTTCTGCTAAAGATAAGATCGTTTGCTTGCTTTGTGATACTGCAATACCAACATTAAAGAAATTCAGTGCTCATCAGTATTATAACACTCATAAGGACCATATATGTTTTAGAGTGAGAAAAGTTGCCAAAGGTTGTACTGCAGAAATTAAAAGATGGAAGGCAAAAGCAAAGACAATTCTTTCAAGCAGCAATAAAACCTGGAAATAATGCCATGGAAGCAACTTACGCAGTAGCTTATATACTCTTAAAAAGGGAAGGCATCAGTGATGTAGAAATTGTGAAAGAATGCATTGCCAAAGTTGTAGGATGCTTAGACCTTGATAAAATTTCAAAGTACAAACAATTGCCTCTTTCAAGGAGAACCGTAACTGATTGGCACCATGAATTAGCCTTCAACTTAGCAGAGCAACTTCCTGCAATACTTCAAAAGGAAAAAATATATTATTCAATAGGTTTGGATCAATCAACTGATACTACTGACTTGGCACAGGTTTTATACATCTTCTGGGTCATAATGGAAGATTTTCTTTGCTACGAAGAGTTACCTGCTTTGGGTACTCTTATGAACAGAACACAAGGAATAGATATCTTCGACAACTGTCAAGATAAATGTCGTGAGTTGGACTGAATTTGGTAAATTTAGTGAGTGTATGTACAGATGGTGCACCTTCCGTGACAGGAAACCATGAAAGGTTTATTGCACAGATTAAAAAAGTATTAACAGATCCAGATGCTCTCATTTCTTTTCGTTGTATCTTGCATAAGCAAAATCTCTGTGCTGAAGTTATTTTAAGTGACACTTGGCAACAAGTTATAAGTATTATAAACTATATTTGTGCAAATGCAACACAGCATCATCAGTTTCATAACATGCTAACGTTGAAGGATGAGGTTTTCAGTGTGGATTTTCCATATCATTCTAAAATGCATTGGCTATTGCAGGGACAGGTGTTAGCCAAAATTTTATCTCTGCAAGAACAGACAGTTAAATTTTATGAAGAACAGAATCAGCAATGTGAATTATTGAAAGAAGATTTCTATCGGAAGGTAACATTTCTGTGTGCCCATGATGTCAATTCAAAACAACTTGAAATCCTTAGGTAAAACTAAGTTTATATATGATATGTGGCAAAGATAAATAAATAAAGCTATCTTTTTTCAGAACACTTTTCTTCAAAAGGAAATTTTGGATGAACATTTTCCCCTGTTAGCAAAGGTCATCCATGAGCAGGATGATATATGCAAATCATTTGGAGAATACACAGCTGTTATAGACCTATTAATTGGAGAATACAATGAAAGGTTCACTGACTTCGAGAATCGTGACATCACACTCAAATTAGCATTTCAGCCTTGCCTACCTAATATCACCAAGGCACCTACAGAACTATAAATGGAATTGATTGAGCTCTCAATAGATGCATTTTAAAGTCATTGTTTGATGATAAGAGAGATCCAACTAAAATATGGAAAAATGCAGTAGAATACCCACACCTTCGACAACATGCCCCCAAAATGCTTTCTTGCTTTTCTTGTTTTTCAACCATTCTCCTATCTAACCCAAATCAAGATGCCCTTAAGGTCACAAATGACTGATACCCATCTAGAGGACCAACTGAAAGGACAGACCTCCATGCTGCAACCAGATATTCAACTGCTTTCCAAAAAAGCAGACACAACAAAGTCATTAAAAGGTTAGTTAAAGGCTGGGCGTGGTGGCTCATGCCTGTAATCCTGGCCCTCTGGGAGTCCAAGGTGGGAGGATCATTTGAGCTCAGGAGTTCCAGAGCAGCCTGAGCAAGAGTGAGACCCTGTCTCACTAAAAGTGAGTGAGACCCTCTCTACTAAAAAATAGAAAGAAAGTAGCTGGACAACTAAAAAAAAAATATATATATATATATATATTAGCCGGGCATGGTGGCGCATGCCTGTAGTCTCAGCTACTCGGGAGGCTGAGGCAGGAGGGTCACTTGAGCCCAGGAGTTTGAGGTTGCTGTGAGCTAGGCTGATGCCACAGCACTCCAGCCCGGGCAACAGAGTGAGACTCTGCCTTAAAAAAAACGGTTAGTTAACTTTAAAATGAACAGGTAGTTTTCATTTTTAAAAATTATTAAGTACATAGTAGTTACATTTTTATAAAATAATGGACATTTTAAATCATATCTAATTGAAGTTCTTGAATGTGGCCTTCTTTGATAATAGCTAAATTAATGCAACCTTCCAACATGAAAAGATTCCACAGCGCCGAGCTAACCCTTTACTGAGTGCTTGTAAGGCGCCAGGCTCTGGGCTTCACCCCATTTCATTCTTGCTTCGATCCCATCTTTCCCTTATTTCACAGATGAAGAAGTTGTGGTTCAGTAACTCACTCGGAGTTGCTGAGTGGACAAGCCAACATTCAAACCTAGATTCTCCCATTCCAAGGCCTTATCCTTGGGCCAGCCTTGCCATCAGGGCTGTCAAAGAGGATGAGATTGGAATCTCAACATTTTTTTCTCCCTTTGGTGCTGCTGAAGGATTTTTGTGCAATCCAAGTATAAGAGGCAACCTGAGAAATGGGATTTAGATGTCAGTCATGGGAAAAGTTGATACAACCGTCAGTCGAGAGGCCTGCCCAGCTGGGAATAGGTGGTGGCTGCATTTGCAGATGCCTGTGGTCTTATCTCACCCACTCCAACTTCATTTCCAACCCTCTCCTCGTGTTCCTAACATTGCACTTATTTCTGTTCCTCAAACACACTTTTCCCTCCTCAGGGCCCTTGCACTGGCTGTTCCCTCTTACTGGCAAACTCTCCCTTCGGGCTTTGAGTGGCTGGTCCCTTCTTGTCCTCTGGTCTCCACTCAGATGCCATGTCCTTGGAGAGACCTTTCCTGACCACTCCCTCCAGCACTGCCTCCCTGCCCTAGGCACAGCCCTTACCCTTTCCCCAGTTTTATGTCCATGGGCTGTACCCCTGTTGACATGATCTCTGTTTCATTCTTTATTGCCTGTCTCTCACACTGGAATGTCAGCTCTTTGGAGGAGCAAGCTTTATCTGTCTTCTTCATGCCTCTGGTGCCTAAAACAATGCCTGGCATGTGCTAGGTGCTCCAAAACATTTGTTCAAGTACTCTAAGCACTTGGACTCCTGGATCTAAACTTCTGGGCATGTGTACACGAGTTCACCACAGCTTGGGATCTGGAGGCAGACTGCTGGGGTCTGGGACTTGCTAGCTCTGGGATGGACACTGGGCTAATTGCTAAACTTTGCTGGGCCTCAGTTTGTTCATCTCTACAAAGGGACAGTAATGGCACTGACATCACAGGGGTGCCATGACAAGGAACTGAGTTAAGTCATATAAGGCATTAAAAGAGCCCTTGGCATGTATTGGTGCTTGTTGAGTGCTAGGTCTGCTACAGTCGCTGTGAACTGGCTCTGCTCCCCTGTCCTCCCCCAAGTTCCCCTCCCCTGGCTTGGAGGGTCACACCCATTTTCTCGGCTTAAGTTCCAGAAACACCTTGTTCTGTCCAAGCTCTGATGTTCAGCCCCTCCCCAAGCTGAGCTGTAGAACTCGTCTGTCCTCTTGGAATCTGCTTGATTCTGCACATTCCGAGACCAAAGCCCCAAAGCAACACTTCAATGTCTCCATAACATTTCCCTTTTAACTTCCTCCTGGCTAGCACACACCATTTGTTTTCTGTTTTTTTAGCCTGGCTATGGTAGATGTGGTTTGCCCATTTTGTGGGCAGAAAAACACCATCCACAACATAAGTCTGATGTCACTTATTGCTACAGAAAAAGAGGAATCCTTGGGGCAAGAAAAGCAGAATCTTCCAGTGCCTCTGCATTTTGGCGTCCCTTTTCAGACTTCCTACACTCCACTGATATGGAGATAAAGTAGAGATTGTGGCCTGTAGCCGCAAGGCCTCGAGCCCATTTCCAGTAGCTCAGGTCAAAGAGCAACCCCACCACCACATCACGTAGCGAGAGTCCAAGGCCCAGAGAGACTTGAAGTGTTTCTACTATGATCGTCAGCTCCCTGCCAGGGGGGAGTAGATTATCTGCTTTGTGGGTTCACTAGTTTGCAGACGGACCATATTAAAAATAATGATGCACTCTTGTTTTGTTAAGAAAAAAAAAAAAGAAAGCTACTACAAATAAGCACAGGGCATATCAGAGGGCATCGTCATTTGGGGCATCGTCCGTGATTGCTCATGTGTGCCCTGAAAGGATGCCAGGCCCCTGGCACTCGTTCGTAGGTGAAGCAATCAGCATATTTTGCCCTTGGCCTTGTGGGCTGTCATTTTTGCCAGTGTCCTTTGCAAATCTGAGCTGGGCAGTGCTATCGAACATTTGTAAGCTTAAAAATGATAAGATAGCCAGAAGCAAATCGAAATGAAATCTAAGTAAAAATGCCAAGGACTTAGCCATCAACTGAAACTTAAAATTTTTAAGCAATTAAAATAGGGGAGATGTAAGGGAACTTGCATTACGGTAGGGGACAGAAGAATGAATGGCCCATGCATTCAGTTGGTATCTTTTCCAGCTCTTCAAACAGTCCGAAAAAAATATATATATTTTTGAGATGGAGTCTCGCTCTTGTTCCTCAGGCTGGAGTACGGTGTCGTGATCACAGCTCATTACAACCTCGAACTCCTGAGCTCAGGCGATTCTCCGTTTCAGCCTCCCGAGTGGCTGGGACTACAGGCACGCGCCACCACGCCCACCTAACTTTTAAAGTTTTTTGTTGCCCAGGCTGGTCTTGAACTCCTGGTTTCAAGCGACCCTCCCACCTCAGCCTCCCAAAATGCTGGGTTTACAGATGTGAGCCGCTGTGCCCGGCCAAGCCGAAAATATTTAAGACACTCTGAGAACCCAGTGAATAACCTTGGCGAATGCAACGCTAGTTTGGTTCTTGTCGGCAGCACATCCAGGGAAAGCCAATGCTGGTTTCCCCTGTGATGAACAAGCAACATATTTGTTGAAAATTCTTGGTCTGGGCAGTCCCTTGCATATGGGACTGCAAGGTCCCTTGCACATGTCCCTTGCTTCTGGCTGGGTGACCAGCTTCGAGCAATGGACTAGGATTTCCAGATGAAGGTTTGGGCTGCTGAGCAATGGTGACTCACAGGACTCTCGGGGGAGGGATGGGGAATGACCAGTGACCGTGAGACAGAGGTGGTGACAGCTTGCAAGGCCCCGGCACTGCCCACTCACTTGAATTGTCTGCCAGGTTGGCTCAGAAGCAGAGTCGAAGGCATATCGCAATCACGGTTGTTCGTTCGCACGCATTGATTAGCAGTATGTTAACTTTGCACCTTGATGTCGTTTCCTCCCTGCTTTCCCCCTTCTCTGCCCCTCGTTTAATTTTGAGTCAAGCCAGTGTTGTGCTGCGGGGGTTCTAGGCGGTGGCTTAGCTAGGAATCAGCGCTCGATATTCACCGCAGGAAGGTCAGAGGCTCGCAGGGACTGGAGGCTGTTTCTAAAAAGGGCCCCGGTGAGGAATGGATTGAACTGTCAGTTTAGTCAAGCACCTGGCTTGATTTCTGTTCTCAGAATTGGATTTTTTTTTTTTTTCCCCTGAGACTCCATTCACCTTGTGACCTCTCAGGTCTCCTTTTCTCGGCCACCCCGCTGCCTTGGGGATTTGACAGTCACCTAAAGGAAGACACAGACCCAGCAGGCACTGACGTGGCAGGGGTTGTGATAAGGTCCTGAAGTCTGGTGGACACCATGGGAGGAGGACAGAGAGGACATTCTCTGCAAGATTGCTATCGGGAGGGAAGGACCCTGCAGTCTCTGTGACTCCCTCCCAGCTCCCTCTGTCCCCAGACACAGTGACTCAGAGTCAGGGCTGGGAGGACCCTCCCAGGGCAGAAATCTTCTTATCCTGATGACCTTTGTTACTAACCCTGAAATGTTTGCTTTGGGAGCTCCCATCCTAATTCCTCCTTGTCGGCTCTCAGGATTGTGGGACAGGTGACTTCACGTCCTTGCACTTGGGTAAATAGGCCAAACAGACTTAAAACTCACGTCATGCCCACCTATCAACCGGGGCCGGTGAAGGCTGAACAAAAGGGACTGGCAGGTTTTTACCTCATGGCTCTGTTTGGTAGATGGGGACAGGCAGGAACACAATGACCTAGATGGTATCCAGTCTTAGAGGAAAGAAAGGAACTGAAACCTTAACCGGTGGAGCCTTCGTGCCAGCCTGCTTCACCAACTGCAAGTTCAAAGTAGCCCATCCCGTTGCTATTATTAGTTCCTCTTTTAAGCCTCCCAAATAGAGTCACTCACCAGTGAATCTCTCTACTAAGAACAGGTCAGGAGACAAAAGCTGGGAGACCCTGGTCAGCGCCGCCCTTAAGAGGCTTATGGCCAAAATAAGGCAAATAAAGACAAGGAAACCAGGGTGTAGAATGTGGGGGCGTAATGTGCTGTAAGAGCAGGAACTCCCACCCGATCTCCTGCCCCGTGCTTTTATAGCATGAGTTGGATGTGGCTGACCTGACAGCTTAGGGGCTAGATTAGCACTTCACGTACGCATTAGTCTCAGCTGGGAAAGAGAAAGGCCGGGTGCTGGGCTTCTCACCTTTTGGGTGACAAAGCTCAGACGGAGAAGCTGTGTTAAAGAGAGTTCGGTGGGGCCACAGGAGGAGAAAGGTCAGTTCTCTAGAGTGAAGCCAAGAGGTCACCAGTAAAGGTTATCTGTTGTGCCCAGAATGCTGAGACCTTCCAGAGGAGTAGGGACTAGCCAGACGAAGGGAGGGGGAAGGGAGTTGCAGGCAGAGGGAAAAACAGAGCAAAGACCCAGAACGGAACGGGGCCCATTCGCTCAACAGATGTTCCTAGAGCAGGGGTCCTCAAACTTTTTAAACAGGGGGCCAGTTCACTGTCCCTCAGACCATTAGAGGGCGGTTGGAGAGTGCGGCGCGCATTCCACACATGCGCACTGTGGGCCCCAGACGAGTCGGCTGCTAAGCAGGACAGGCAGCGGTGGCAAAAACACCCGGCGGGCCGGATAAATGTCCTCGGCGGGCCGTATATGGCCCGTGGGCCGTAGTTTGAGGACCCCTGTCCTAGAGCCTGGCCCGGGCACTGTACTAGGTGCTGGGAATGCATCCGTGATCCCAGCACTCAACCCCCCTCGCTGTCTGGCTGTCCTGGGGTGGGTTGGGGAGGGGGTCGCATTCTGGCGGTTGAGGATGGCTGGGCCAGGGGCAGTGGGGCTGGACTGAGGGTGCAGGACATTTGGGCTTGAACTTGATCCCGGAGGTGGTGGGCAGCCCCGAGAGACTCAAGTCATCGGCCTGCATCTGAGATGGAATGTTCCGGCTTACTAGAGATGGCCTATACTGGGAGGACAGGGGCCACATGGCAGGGACCTCCAGGATGGCTTGACTCAGGGTTGTGGCAATGGAGAGAGGTGAGGTGTCGTGTTCTGGGAGGCACTTAGATGCTGGCGTGTGCAGCCTTCCTTCAGCACGAATGTGTGCATGCCCACAACAAGAATGTGAAAAGGAAAGGGAGAATTTGCCAAGCTCAGCTGCCAGGAATCCTTTTTTAAAAAGAACTAATGAGTGGATGAATGAATGACTGAATAAGTAAGCAAAACACCCCAAATCCACTATTTGCTACCACATTTGCTCACAGTTTACAAAGGGCTTGCATACCCATTATCTCAGTGATCTCACTGAACCACTGTCTAGGGACTGAGTCAGGTGTGTTCCCATTTCACAGACGGCAACACCGAGGCTGAGCTGGGCCGGTTCTCTATTTGTCTGCAGCCTCTTTCCACTCACCTCCTCCCACCCCTCTTCGTCTACACACGAAGGCCACAACAAATGATTTTTAAAACCTATTTCTACCTCCGTGCCTTTAAATTATGAATGGACCAAGGATAGATTTTATTCCAGTCACATAGCAATTTAGAGAGTTGCCACAGAAAGCCTCATCATCTATTTTAAACCTCTTGTAAATGAAGGCTGGACATGCTTACCTTTGCACCGTTATGTCTCTCCAGGGCTTTTGTGGCCGCCTTTCCAGTGCTAACGCTCCCTGGTTCTAATACACGTAATTTATGCAATAGCAAGTTGCTTTGGTTTCTGTCTGGCTGTGTCTTAATTTGCGTTGATTTTCTTGTTAACAGGCTGCCGTAATGTCTGGCTTTGTGTTTCCAGCTTTGCCTTACAATGTATTTTCAGACTTTAATTAGGACCCCTGATGGTGAACTGGCCTGAGCCTGCCCAGATAGATTTGGTGGAAAACCAAAAAAAAAAAAAAAAACCTTTCCAAGTAACAAGACCATTCTGTGGCTTATTAATTTAGTCCCCACCCAATGGAGACAGTGGCCGGAAGAGGGGAAAAAGGTGACATGCAGGTCAGTTCATAAGGTTTCATTTTGGGGGTTACAATTTCTCCAAAGACTTGGAAATAAAGAAAGTAAGGTTGTTTCTCTCTATGGAGAGTTAAGCTCTGAACTTTAACACACTGTGGGGAAGGAATGGAGCCCTAAAAGCATCAGCTTAAGTGATTATATGAGAAATGAACTAACACGTTTTTTCCGATCAAACAACCTGAGCTCCTCTCTTCAAGTCTTGTTCGTTCATTCCCCCGACGTGGCCGGAGCACCTGACCCACCGAGGCACGGTGCCTGGGGCTGGCGTTGCAATCCTGAGCCCCATCCTCATAAAACCTGCAGTCTGCGAAGGAACTTGAAGCTTACATCTTGGTAGAAATGTGCTGCTAGAGCCGTTCCTAAGATGATGACATTAACATGTCCCAGGAGAGACCAAACGCAGGGCAGTCGTTTTAAAGGGCAAGAGGCCAAGAACATCCAGGTGATGTATTTTGGGCACTGCCCAGGGGTATTGGTCAGCTCGGGCTACTATAACAAATACCGTAGACTGAGTGGTGTAAAACAACAAATGTTTATTTCTCCCAGTTCTGGAGGCTGGAAGTCCAAGATCAGAGTGGTGGTGTGGTTGGATTTTAGTGAGTGCCCTCTTCCTGGTTAGTAGGCAACTGCCTTCTTGCTGTATTCAGTATTTTCACGTGGCAGAGAGAGAGAGAGAGAGAGAGCTCTCTGGTCTCTCTTCTTCTTTTCCTAAGGGCTCTCATCTCATCATGGGAGCTCTACCCTCATGACCTCTTCTAAATTTAATTGCCTTTCAAAGACCCCCACCTCTAAATACCATCACATTGTGTATTAGGGGTTCCACACAGGAATTTTGGGGTGAACACAAATATTCTATCCACAACACCAGGCAAGAAGAAATGGTGGTTCAATAGCCTTTGGGTATCCCAGACCGCTATCAAAGGTCAACCCTCAGTGGGAATAAGATCGGCCAACTAAAGGACTTTTTCTATGATCCATTTGAAGTCTCTTGGCATTAAGGAACTCCACACTCACCAGGGCAAACTTCGGATTCTGATTTCCCACGTAACTAGTGTACGGGAAGAAAACATGTAGAGCATACCGACACTCTGGTTCCTGTGCCTGTCCTTGGAAGTCAGTTGGGACATGGCATTCCCGTGTGTTTCTCGGGCTCACGTGGTTGGTGTGGATGTGAATCAGGCCGTCAGGGCTGGCACCACCGAGAGTGAGTCTCAGGAACTTCCCGGCCAAACACCGGCTACCATAACACGATGACCTAGTTAATGCGATACCCTCTGTGGACAAGCCCAGTTCCCTCTGTAGGGGAAAGGGCACAGCGATTTGGGTTGGGAGGGTCTGGGTTCAAATTCCAGTTCTGTCATTTCCTAACTGTAGGGGTCTACAGACTTCAGTATGGTGTAGTGATTAGTGATTAGACAGGCCGTGGCGTAAGGTACATCTGTGCTCATATCAGCCGTGTGGTCTTGCAAAAGCTAATTTAACTCTCTCTGCCTCAGCTTCCTTATCTGTAGAATGGAAATTCCCATGCTTATTTTATAGGTGTTTTTAAAAAAATAGCAATAAAATACATAACATGATTAAGATGGCAGCCACTGGATCAATGGCAGCTATTTTTGTTACTACAAGACAAAGTCAATGCCTGTTTTTTTATACTTTGCAGCTTACGTGTAACCTCTTTGGAGGAGTGCTTTCCCAGCACACACATGTACAGGCTTGGTACACTTTCAGGGAACATACTGTGCTTACTGTTCTCTAAGCCGTTTACATACTGAAGTGATCCATCTTCTTTTCTGAACCATGAGCAACTTGAGGGCAGAGATTTGTCTTGTTTGCTGGTCCATCCCAGGAACTGTATCACCCACAGTGCAATAGCCAGGACTCTCTGGTTGTAAGTGACAGAAACCCAACTCAATCAGCCTAAGCACAAAAGGTGCACAGGTTGGGCTCGTGAACTGAACTCTGGGGAGACTCTAGGTTTTGTCTGTGCTTCAGAGCTAGTTGGCCCATTCGTACAGGCTCCTCCAGGGGATAGGGGATGTGGCCCCTGCCCTTCTGGGGTTACATTCTCACAGCTTGAGATTCAAGGGGAACAAAAGAGCTATTTCTCACTCTCCGGTTCAGAAAATTCCAAGTTTGGATTCTGAAAATAGCCCTGCTTGGGTCATGGGTCGTGGGCCTGTTCATAGAGGACAGAAGACTGTGCCACTCTGATCAGCTCACAGTAGAGTCCTGGGACCATGCTAGGGCAGGGAACAGGCACCAAGAGCCCCTCGAGAGCCACGTGGAAGAGGTGGGTGGAGAAAGCGTGGATGCTCCACAGTAAAGCACACCTGATGACTGCCCTTGCCAGTGCTCAGATATTGCAGGTGAATGTCTGCATGGCCAGGAAAGGCTTTGAGGAAGTTGCACATGCTCTAGAAGACGAGGTCAAGGTTCACCTTTCTGGGGGATGAGGAAAGACCGTGACAGTGGTAGGTTTTTAAGGACCAGTAGGGGTTTGGAAGGGCAAGAAGAGGGGTAAAGTATTCTTTAGTAGAGATTAGCAAAGCCAAGGTGTCGAGCAGGAGAATTGGGTGGGACATGGATGAGGGAGGGATTCGAGATGTTCCAGGACCAAAAGTCCTGTTGGGCTGGATTCGGGAGACGTGTGGGGTGGTGTATTAATTTCCCAGGGCTCCCGTGATGCAGGGCCACTATTTGAGTGGCTTACAACAACCAAATTTTATTCTCTCACAATGCTAGAGGCTAGAAGTTCAAGATCAAGGTGTTGGCAGGGCCACGCTATCTCCAAAGCTCTAGGAGACGTTCCTTCTTTTTCTCTTCTAGTTTCTGGTAACCCCAGGCATTCCTTGGCTCGTGGCGGCATAACCGCAATCTCTAGCTCTGTCTTCACACGGCCATCTTCCCTCTGTGTGTCTCTGTGTCTTCACTTAGCATTCTCTCCTCTGCGTCTCTCCCCTCTTCTATACGGACATCAGTTATATTGGACAAGGACTAACTGCTCTCCAGTATGACTTCATGTTAACTTCCAATTAATCTCTGCAATGACACTATTTCCAAATAAGGTCACATTCTTAAGTAGGGGGGTTTAGGACTTCAACATATGTTTCTTGGGTCACAGTCCAGCCCACAGCAGGCAGCAGTGGCTCGGAAGTCTGCAAAGGTAGGTTGAGCCAGAAAAAGGTGGGTTGTGGCGGCTAATACTTGGGGCTGGGGAACAGCATGATGGGTCCATGTGCTGGTGTGGATTAGAGAGAGGGACTCGAGTGAGGGACAACCACCAAGTTGAGCCTGGTGGCATCACTGGGAATGAGGAGACACTGAAGGAGACAGGAAGTGGCAGAGAGACTTGAAGACGATGCCTCAGTTGACCGGGAGGGGGTGGACACGGGCTTTTGGAGGGAGGGATGCTGAGGTTGTTCTGTGCATGTTGAGGCTGAGGTGACACGCAACTTACACGTGTCAGAGAACATGATGCCAGTGTAGTGCCCACCGCAGCCACGTGCCGCTCACCCCTGGAATTTCATCCACACGTGTCCTGCTCACTTATTGCTCCCCTACCATACCAGAATATTCTCTAACCCCCATTTAGCCTTAATGACAGTAATCACGTTAACTACCATGAATTTTAGGAACCTGCTGTGTCCCTGGTGCTCTGCTAATTGCTTTATGCATTGTCTCATTGAATTCCCCAAATGACCCGGTAGGTCTGATTATGCCCATTTTGCAGATGAAGATACGGAGGCATAGATCGAGTGACCTGTCTAGTCTCACACTGGAGAGAGTCAGGAAGCCAGGTTTGTTCCTCTGTGCTTTTAACCTTCCCATCACTCTGCCTCCCACAGCACTTTCTTTGTAATTCCCTAATAGGGCTCATCTCATTTTACCTTATCATCCGCATAAGTCTCGACACTTGTGCTCGAGTGCGAACTCTTTGGTGGCGAGCTCCCCAGCTAGCTCCGTTGCGGTTGGTTGCATGACACCAGCAGCTCGCAGGCGAAGGATGTGAGATGGCAGGTGCTTGTGTCCGTTGGGAGGCAGCGAGACGAGCAAAGGGGGAACGTCCAATGGTGCCTTCATGTCTACGTATGTAGCCGCTGCAGAGAGTAAGTCTTGGTTTCCGCAGAGACCCGGGTCGAGCAAGCCAGTTTCCGTGGAGGCTACAGCCGTCCCACCAGACCAGAAGAAACAGGTCTGGCCAGGTAGCGTGCAGGACCTGAGCTGGTGACAGTGGAGAAACAGCTGTCCCGAGGTCTGGAGTCATACTCCAGGCACTGGTGGGCGTAGGCGGCCACATCCGTCCCTCGTGAAACTCCAGCCTAGATAAGGGAGGCAGGCAGCGAGCAAGAGACAAACCCCTGAACAAGATAAAGTCAGATAGGACAAGGGCTAGGGACAAAATACAGCAGCTATGTGGTGGGAGTGACTGGGTCAGCGAGGACCTCCCCAGGAGGTGAAATCTGAGCCAACATCCAGGTGACAAGCAGGGGCCAGCCACGTGGGGACCAGAGCAGGCTGTTCAGGACAGAGGGAGCACGAAAAAGGGCCCGAGGCAGGAATGAGCTCGGCATGTTCGAGGAAGAGCGACTCAAGCGGCACAGCTGGAGGGGAGTGAGCTCAGGGAGCAAGGCGTGACGCCAGACTGGGTCCAGATCACCAGGGCAGTGAGTTCCCACCTTTCCTTTGTCATGTCACACCTGGAAACTGATGATATTTAGGCCCCTTTCCAAGAACCTCCATCTAGATGACTGGCAGTGGGGGTGGCCAGCCTGGGCCCCACCCCAAGGGCTCTGTCCACGTTGTGCGATAGGGCTTTGCTTTCCCCGGAGCTGGGCAGGGCACGGGAGAGCCAGCACAGGACAGCCCAGTGCCTCCACTTGCTCCGGGCCCCGCTCGCTGCCCCAGGGGCTGGGAGGAAACTGGCTCAGAAAGCCCAGGACCCATTTGGGCCTATCTGTGTGCTCCAGCTCCCTGCCTGGGAAGCTCTGATCCAGGGCCTGTAAACCACGGTGACTTTGGTTTACTCTGATTGCAGCGAGAACCCATTGGAGGGTTTCTAGCTAGGGACTAATATTAGGTGATAAACATTTTTTAAGATTACTTTGGCTGCCCCATGGAAACAAGAGGAGGGGGACTGAGGGTAGGAATTGCAAGGGGGATGTAGGGCTGCCACACACAGCTGGGCAGACTGCGCGCTGCCCAACGCCAGACCCTGGTGTGAATGGTGTGCACGCTACGGTTATACAACATCATGGCCCTGGGGAGGCAATGCAGAGACGATGGCAGCGGTCTGGGTGCAAGGTGATGGTAGCTTAGACTAGGACATTAGCAGGTAGATGGAGAGAAATGGATAGGTTCTGGATATATTTGGAAGTAGAGTTGATAGGACGTGCTCATAGTTTGGCTGTGGAGAGGGAGGAGGGAAAGAGAGCTACCGACTTGAGTAGCTGGGGGAAGGTGGTGCTGTTTGCTGAGACAGGGAATACGGGTAGGGCAGGAGCAGGCATGCAGGGAAAACCCTAAAGAAGACCCAGATGAGCTTGCAGAGACTGGCAAAGGAAGCAACCAGTGCCACATGAGAGCAATCTCTGGGGCCCAAGACCAATAGGCGTTTCTCTCCTGGCTCTGGAAGGCCAGTGGGCTGAGAGGTGACTGGGCTTTAAGACAGGGCTGATGCCACCATGCAGGGCCAACTGGAGGGGCATGCGGCCCAGGGAGTTACACAGAGCCCCATCCTTGGGCCTTTGCTTGGTTGAATACTCTGCTGTTGCTGTCTTAAAATGTTTTGTGATTCTTCAGCCGGGGACCCTGCATTCTCATTTTGCACTGGATCCTGCAGATTGTGCGGCTGGTTCTGCTACGGCGGATGAAGAGACGGCACCAGTAAGCTTGGGGCAGCTCGTGCAGAACTACAGATTCAAGCCAGAACGAATCCAGGTGTGACAGACGCTTATGTCTTAACATAATGTAGGTGAAGTGCTTGGAACAGTGCCTGGATTAGAGTAAATGTTTCATAGACAGTAGCTGTGAGAGTAATAAGAATAATTATAAGGACCATTTAGGAGTGTGAAGTAGGAAGGGCCTTGTGCTTCAATCTCAGGAGGAAGAGAACAAAAAAAGCTGGGTAGAGATGGACATTTGTTTTGGGCGCAAAGGTGTGAGCAGTGGGTAGAACTTGATTTGGAATTCTAAAGCTAGCAGATACGAGCTACTGGCAATATCAACATCTGGGGCTCTGGATTTGGCCCCAGGAGTTTGGTCCCTGTGACCCCACTATGTGTGGCTGCTAGGGAGGCTTTAATGGAACCTGTGCCTGGGAAATCTTACTCCAGGCACCCAGCGATTGGGGGGAAGGAAGGCTGAAGGAAGAGCTGGCAGGGGTGGTCGTAGCCAGAGCTGGGAGTCGCCGAGCTTCCTGAGGCCCTGCAGGGAGGACCCCACTCAGCTCCTGCGAGCCCAGGGGTGCATGTCGGCGCACACGCCTTCCCTGCCCTCATCTGTCAGAGGGAGGGACCCACAGCCTGCTTCCGAGAGTGGCTTCAGGGCCAGGCCAGGTTCCCAGATGGGCAGGGCTGGGATCTCGCCGTGCAATTTCACTGCTCCCTGCTCACGCCCCTTCTTTGCTCTTTGTCACCTTGGCAAACAGTGTCCAGGAATTAACCCATCTTCTGGGAACAAGGCCCAGGGCTCTTTAGCAAGGCTTGTTGTGTTGTACAAAAGCAGAGAGGACAGTGACGTCACCCAATCAGCACACATCGGATCGTACCCTTTTCGTGCTGCGCTGGGGAGTTAATAGTAAACCAAGTGTTGTCTGGGGAGAGAGGAAGACATTGTTCTGCTTGTGTATTGCCGAGCAACAGACTGCCCTCATTCAACCTGAGCTCAAAACAACGGAGCTCATGAGTAGAGCTCATGATTTTGTGGCGAGGAATTCGGGCACTCCTTGGTTGGGCAATGCTTCTTTTCCATGTTGTGTTGACTGAAGTTGCTTCGTGCAATTCCGCAGGCAGATGGTCAGGCTGGGAGGTCTGGGGTGGACTTGCTCCCAGGGCTGATGTCATGATGGGGACATCCTCAGCTCAGGTCACTGGCCAGAGAGTGCACCTGCAGATGGCCTCTCCAGCCAGTGGTCTCCAGGTGGTCTGACTTCCTATATGGCGGTTCACACTGTGTTTCAAGAGAGGAAGTGGAAGCTTCCAGTCTTGTAAGGCCTGAGCCCGGAAGCTGGTGCAGGGCCACGTACCTCCACATTATCATGTTGGTCACAGAACCCACCCAGATTCAAGAGAAGGGGACAGTAACCCCACCTCTCACTGGGAGGCATGTCAAAGAATCTGTGACCATCCTTAATCCGATGTGAAAACAAAGAGTTATAGTTGCGTATTATAAGGTATATGCCAAAGGATATATTAATATAATTACATGGAGAAGTAGGGGGGCCCTTATTCTGTGCAGGAATGGGGGGGCACGCTGCAGATAGGTTGTGGGGAAGAGTGGGGGAAGATGTCGTAGAGGTGAGAACATTTGAACTAGGCCTTCGTCAACCAATGTGAGTGAGGTAGGGTAGTGGGGGGCAAGGCATTCCCAGTGGTGGGCACAGCATGTGCAAAGGCACAGAGGTAGGGGAGTGCTACGGGGTGTTGTTGGGGGACCCAGGGTTGGGAGGAGCCAGGGGTAGCAGGCAAGCCCTGGACAGCGGGCAGCGTGAGATCACATTCTTCAGTTGGGGGTTGGTGCGATCAGATTTGCACCCTAGAAAGGCATTTGCTTTCTCATGGACGATGATGCGAGGTGGCAGAAAGACCAGGCTCTTGCAAGAATATTGACTCCAACTCCCAAGCACCTCTGTGAAGGCAGCGACAGTGGGAAGCAGAGAGGAAGGATGGATTCTGGGAGCTGCTTAGGAGATAGAATTGACAGGACTTGGTGGCCAGTTTGGCGTGGAATCTGGCAGGAGCAAACTGAGCAAGAGCGAAGAGTCCAGGCGGGCCTGCTGTGTTCTCTGCTGGGGCGCAGGGTGTAGGCGCTGCTCACCCAGATGGCAGGTGGGAGCAAGCTTTGGGGGTGAAGACAATGGAGGCAGCCCTGGATTATGGCCTGCAAGGTGCCAGGGAGAGATGTCCAGGAATCTGGAGGAGGGCAGGGGGGAGTGAAGATTGTCTCCATGTGAAGTCTGAGCCGGGAATATGGATTTGGGACTCATTAGCTTTCAGACATTAGTTTAGCTTGCTGAGACTTCCCAGAGCGTGTGAGTGGACTGGGCGTAGGAGAGGCTGGGGAGGGGCCCTGGGGGCCTCCTGCATCTTAGAGATGGGCAAAGGAAGACCAGCACGCGTGGAGAGAGAGAAGGAGACAGAAGGAGGATGAAGACAGGTCTCCTGGAAGGGCAGGGAGCTGCCGGGATGATCGCTTCCCTGAATGGGCACCTGGAGATCAGGGAGCTGAGCACGATCTCTTCTTTCCAGAAGCGCCCATTCCTGGCGTCACCGCAAGGCTTGCTCCAGGGCCCTGCAGGCTGCTGGTGCAGCCTCCTGTCTCAGAGGAAGGCCCCCAGGTGTTCAGGTACCTGGTTTTGCTCTTGAAGGTTTTCAAGGTATAAAAGAAAAACTGGCTTTCCTGTGTCGATCCTTCCAGATCTCATTCCAAGGGGCTTTTCCCATGACAGTTAATTAGTACTTGCCGCAATTCACATGGAGCTCCGCTGGGAGACGCGTGTGTGCCTGGGTGTTGTGTACACGCGTGTTTTTTGAGTGTATGTGTGTGTGACTCACCAGTCTTTGGATAGTTAAGCCTCAAGGCCTCTTCTCATGCCTCGGCTGGTGGCTGGGCCTGGGGACAGGGCACGTCTTCCTCTCCACTAAGACTTCACTCTGTCTCTTGGGGTTCGACTCCCCTCAAGACTGGCTGTGCAGTGGGTGAGTCGCCCCTGCCCCTTCCATTGTCCTTTTTGTTTTTTTCCTGAGACAAGGTCTTGCTCTCTTGCCCAAGCTGGAGGGCAGTGGCCTCATCACAGCTCACAGCAACCTCAAGGTCCCAGGCTCAAGCGATCCTCCTGCCTCAGCTTCCCAAGTAGCTGCGACTACAGGTGCATGCCACCGTGCCTGGCTAAATGTTTTGTAGAGATGAGGTCTTGCTATGTTGCCCAGGCTGGTCTCAAACTCCTGGCCTCAAGCAATTCTCCCAGCTTGGCCTTGCAAAGTGTTGGGATTACAGGTGTGAGCCACCTCGTCCTGCCTCCCTTCAACTTTTGGGACAAGTTTCTGGACCTCCCAGTGGAGGCAGCATGGTTTAATGGGACGAGTACAGGATTTGGAATTAGACAAGCCCAAGGTCAGAGGTGCACCCTTGTGTACCTGTCTGCATAGCGCTGTGGCCGGGAGCGTGGACTGGAACAACAAGCCTGGGCACAAATTGTGGCTCTACCCCTCCAGCAGTGTGAGGCACGGTCTTTAACCTCCCCTGCCTCAGTTTCCTCATCTGTAAACGGGAATCCTTATAATAGCACATCCTAGGGGCGCTGTGAGGGTTAAATGAGTGAGCACGTGTAAGGTGCTATGCTCATAGCTCATGCTGAAGGAGTGGATGTTGTGACTATGAGGACCTAAGATGGAAGTGACCTCCTAGGACTTTTGTTTGAAAATGGAACCGTAAGTTCAGCGAGGACGGAGACCTTTGCTTTACTTCCTTGGCATCGGTCACGGGGGCTTCCCTCCTTGCTGTTGCTGCTCAGTAAATCCTTCTGGAATAAGTGAATGGGGTGCTAAATGGCCCCTTGGTTATAAATAAGTAACCTTCTCATGTGAAGACCTCCTGACACCCAACTTCATGGGCCTTGGCCCCTTCCTGAGAGGTTCTCTTTGGGCATTTTCCTTTCAGTTTGTAAAACTTTTTTTTTTTGTTTAAATTAAGGTGATATTTACATAACATAAAGGTAGCCATTTCAAACTCCTAAAACCATTAACAGTTCAGTGGCATTTCATACATTCATAATGTGCAGTCACCACCTCTATGTAGTTTCAAGACATCGTCCTCACCCCGAGATAGAAGCCTGCACCCCCCAAGCAGGTACTTCTCCCCCCACCACCCTCTAGCCTCTACCGTCCCGAGTCTGCTTTCTGTCTCCGAATTTGTCCATTCTGGATCTTTCCTATAAATAGAATCATACACCATGTGGCGTTTAGTGTCTACGTTCTTTCCCGCATTGTAATGTTTTCAGGGGCTGTCCCTGTGGCCGTGTGCACTGGTACTTCACTCCTTTTCCTTGCTGAGTAATAATCCACCATGTGGACGTGCCACCGTCTGTTTCTTCATCTGCCTGCCCGTGGCGTTTGTGCTAGTTCCACCTTTTGGCTATTGCGAATGGTGCTGCTGTGAGCATACACGCATTCAGTATTTGTGTGAGTGCCTGATTTCAGTTCCTTTGGGGTAATTCCTGGGAGTGGAATTGCTGAGTCACACTGTAATTAGTCTGTAAGATTTTAAAACAATTTTGCCTTCTGATCTCTAGGCTTGAGTGTAACTTTTTTTTTTTTGTTTAAAGGAAAGAAGTAAGAAAAGAAAGGAAGAGCATATATATCCATCCACTCTGTTGCTCTGCAGACCCCACTGCCCTCCAGGGCCATCACCTCTGCAGAGGCCAAGGTCATGGCAAGGGCGGGGGCTCTGGGTCCCACTCCCTGTAACCAGGCTGGGCACATCTCCATGGGATGCCACAGAGGGATGTGAACACATTAGAAACTGATAGGATTGTAGTTTACAGGTGGTCCTGGTCAGCAGAGAGTAATGTCCATCGTAAGTGATGTCCGTCCAGGTGGAGTTTGTTTTAAACCTCACGTTTTAACCCCTGGTGCTATGGGCCAGCAGCCCCGGTCCTCCCCATGTCAGCTGTCCCTTCTGCCCAAGGTGGTGATGGAGCTTGCCCACTGAGGTCCTCAGCAGCCCGGGAACCACAGGGTCTTGAGATGCCTTGCTCGCTGTCCTCGAGTCCCCTCCTCCCTGCTCCAGCAGGGCCACCAGCCAGCCCCCTGTCACTGCCTGCTTCATTCCAGACTCCAGACCTCCATCATTTAAAAAAACTTTTTAATATTAAAAATTTCAAACATAAAGGAAAATTAAAAGAATAGTAAAAGACACCAGTATACTCATCCATTGTTAACATTTAGCTATTTTTGCTGATATTTGCTCTATCAGGTGGACCTGGTGCCGATAAGAATATTCTTTCTGGTGGCCTCTGTAGGGGTGGTGGCCTTGGAGGGCCCTGGAGGTCCGCAGAGCAACAGAGTGGATTCCTTCCTTTGTTCTTCTTTTCTTTTCTTTTTTTCTTTTTTTTTTTAAAAAGTTACACTCAAGCCAGATCAGAAGGGATAATTGTTTTAAAATCTTATAGATTAATTACCATGTGATTCAGCAATTCTACTCCCAGGAATTACCCCAAAGGAACTGAAATCAGGCACTCACGCAAATACTAAATACATGTGTGTTCACACTGTTTGCAGTAGCCAAAAGTTGGAACAAGCACAAATGTCCACGGCATCTATAAATGCGTTCTTTTTTCTGTGAGTCATTTGAAGGATGCAGACATCATGACTCTTCATTATAGATACCACAGTATACATCTCTTCAGAACAAGGATATTCTTCCACATGCCTGTTATGCTACTGTTATACTCAGAAAATGAACAAGAATTCCCTAGTATCTCGTATCCAGCCCATATGAAAATTTCCTTAATTATCCCCCAAATGTGCTGTCAGTGTATTTGAGCTGGGAGCCAATCAAGGATCATGTATTGCATTTGGTTTTGTCTCTTTAATCTCCTTTAATGTAAATATGACTCACGCCCAATCCCATTTTATCCCGTGATACTGACTTTTTGAAGAAACTGGACCAGTTGTCTTGTAGACTATCTAGATATTGGTTTGTTAAATTATTTCCTTGTGGTGTCGTTTAATTTGCTCTTCTGTGGGCTGTATTTCCTGTAACCTGGAAATTAGGTTCAGAGATTTGATTAGATTCAGGTTAAATGCTTTTGGCAAGAATCTTTGATTTTTATAAACTTCATGTTGCATCCTGTCAGGCGACATACAAGGTCAAGGCACCATTATTAGTCTGTTCAATTTGTGAGTGACCCGGGGGTGACACTGTGAACACCCACTCCCAGCGCGTCTACTGCTTATCAGTCATTAGATGGGGAGGGTTTGCAAAAACGGCGATTCTCTAAGCCCGCCACCCCTCCCACAGTGCTGGCTGCTGCCCTCTGTACAGGAGTGCTTCCCTCGTCACCCAGGAATGACGAGGGGTCATTCGAAAGTGTCGGTAGATGTCCAATCCTTTGCCTTTAATTATGAATTCTTTGGGTGGGGAGTTAGTATCATGTTCTCCTCTGATGGTGGCAAATGACTGTTTTTGAATGTCAGTGTTGGCTCGTGGATTTTTATTTATTCATGGCTTACAATCAATTACAATAATTATTCTTTTTGATGCCCGAATTATCCCAAATTTGGCCAGCGGGAGCACTTGCAAGCTGGCTCCCGGGTCTTTGCTTCCTGGCAAGGACAAGATGTCCCAGACTCCCCTGGTATTCCCCCTTCTCCAAACCTCGAGGTAGCTATTTCCCCAAAGAGATCCGATTCCTTTTAGTACAGGATGGTGTCTGAAACAAAGATTGGGGTGTAGGTGTGCTCATTGTCGCAGGGGGTGTCAGTGTTTCTAGGCCCTTTCAGTGGATGGTATTGAGTTCATAATGACATTTTAATTAATTTTAACATTATAGCTTTGCTCTTAATGTTTTTTTTTTTTGTTTTTTTTTTTTAAGAGACAGAGCCTTGCTCTGTTGCCCAGACTGGAGTGTAGTGGTGCCATCATAGCTCACTGCAGTCCCAAACTCCTGGGCTCAAGCCTCACCCTCCCTAGTAGCTGGGACTACAGGTGTGACCACACCCAGCTCCTAACTTCTTTTATTTTATATCTTTACCTCTTACACCGAAAATCTTGGTTCCCTATTAGGAACATTAATATAATTACTTACTTGCTTTACTTGACCATAAATCATAATACTTTCAAAATCTCAAAACCCAGTATTGCTACCAGTAATACAGCCACTGAGTGAAGTTTAAACTTTCTTCGCAGCTCTTTTTGCCCTTAGATTTACATATCCTGCTGAGGATGTACAGCCAGAATACTGTGTGCTAATGTTACTTGAAATGATTCTTTCCTCCGTGTGGCCAAATTAACAGTTTGTTAAAGAGTTGGATTCATTCATTTCAGTGTTGCATTTTATTATAGGGTCTGCTTATTTTTCCCTTGTGGTATAACTTTATGTTTTGACTATATTAAACATTTACACTGTGCAAAAGTCAAACTGTATAACAGCATATTGCAGAGAATCTTGCTTTCCCGTCCCCCCCACCACACGCCAATTCACCCACCCCTTGTGGGAAACCAGTTTTTATTAGCTTCTGGTATATCCTTCCAGTGTTTCCTTTTGCAGGAATTAAAACATCTTGTTGTTCCTCCCCTGGGAATGCCTGTCCTTGTGATTTTCAGAGTGTTCATGACAGCCCCATCTTTTAGATTCCAACCTCAGTCCTACTTCCGCTATGGAGACTTTGCTGATCCTTGGACCATCACCACTTCTTTCTGCCTGTCTTGATACTAGAACATTCCTTGTCTTCATTTCCTATGGCTTTGGCACTTATGAGGGGTCTTAAATACATGCTGTTGTGTATTATTGCTACTTGAATTTGCTCATGTCTGGTTTCTCAATGAGGTTGCACATCCCTTAAGGGTAGGACTATGACTAGATTCCTTTTATATTTAGGGCTGCGAATATAGTAATATATAATAGATTCAGTCAATTCTTATTATTGGCAATAGCTATGTTCTATAACAGGGGTCCTCAAACTACAGCCTGCGGGCCACAGGCAGCCTACCGAGGACATTTATCCGGCCCTCTGGGTGTTTTTGCCGCCGCTGCCTGTCCTGCTTAGCAGCCCGGCTAGTCCCAGGCCCTCAGTGCGCATGTGTGGAATGTGCACCGCACTCTCCAACGGTCTGAGGGACAGTGAACTGGCCCCCTGTTTAAAAAGTTTGAGGACCCCTGTTCTATAAGGTCACTGTGAACACTGAATTAGTGAATACTGAATTTGTTCCTAGAGGAAATATAGGGTTAGGTTCCTGCGAGGCTGTGGTCACAGAATTTTCATCCACTGATCGATACATAACTGTGGTGTGTGCCTCTGTTTAACATATATTTTTGATTCATTAACATTGAACTCACAGCCAACGGCGGCATGACTCATGCCTGAAGGGTGCTTGTCTATCATTTGTGTTTCCTCTATAAGGCACATCACAGCCTGCTTGTGCTTAGAAACATGACACAGCACTTCAGCACTAGGCGTGGGGGCCATGAAACAGTGAACTCACCAAGAAGAAGCACAAGAATGTGAAAACTTTGGGAGTGAATAGACTGGGAGGACACTTGTTTATTGCATGCGAGCTGAAACAAGAAGGCAGAAGGTCACGTTGTTTGACCTCAGCTGGGAATGTGCACATCGGGGTGACTCACTTTTTTCTAGGTCTGCTGATATCTGCGAATGACCCTAAAGAGCCTCAAGTATTGATTTGGGCATTAAAAAATAGCGAGTAGGCAAATGTGAAATATGGAATTGTCTGAAGGGTTGTCTGAATATGTTGGATTAAATCCATTAGAATGAGCTGTATGGCCTTGGACTAGTTGCATTACCTCTCTGGGTTTCACTTTCTTTCCTTGCTTTTGCCCAGCACCAGAATCCCAGGAACGGAGTGGGCACCGCCTTTTCTCTTGCTTTGGCATCCTGTGGTTGGAGAGGCCCTGACCGCTTCCCCCACCCCCGCTTTTTAAATTTTCTGCCCTCGTGAACCCGCTCGAACTGACCCCCTCTCCTTTCCACACAGGTTCGTGGACTTCCACGCAGCTGCCTCCACCTGCTCACCCTCACGGGCCTCCTTGCTCACGGGCCGGCTGGGCCTTCGCAATGGAGTCACGCACAACTTTGCAGTCGGCTCTGTGGGGGGCCTTCCGCTCAACGAGACCACCCTGGCCGAGGTGCTGCGGCAGGCCGGCTACGTCACTGGGATGATAGGTAACTCCGGACCCGTCTGCACGGCGGCCGCCTCTTCTGCTCTTGTCTGCTTCCTTCTGCATTTCTTGCTGGGGAAGGCAGGGATGCCCTCAGCTATAAGCCACTGAAAAGACCTAACGGTAGATTAAAACATATGCGGAGCTGTTTTCCTCCCACTAAAACAAGCATTGGCTTGGCTCCTCAAAGATGCCACCAAGAGCCAGGTGCTCTAGTCCTTTCTGCTCTGCCATCCTTAGCACACTGGAGTTCATCCTCACGCTTGTTACCTCCTGGCTGCCATACAGCGACTTAGGTGTCCTTTTTTTTTTTTTTTTTTTTTTTTTTGAGACAGAGTCTTGCTTTGTTGCCCAGGCTAGAGTGAGTGCCCTGGCATCAGCCTAGCTCACAGCAACCTCAAACTCCTGGGCTCAACCGATCCTCCTGCCTCAGCCTCCCCAGTAGCTGGGACTACAGGCATGTGCCACCATGCCCTGCTAATTTTTTGTATATATATATTTTTAGTTGTCCAATTCATTTCTTTCTATATTTAGTAGAGACGGGGTCTGGCTCAGGCTGGTTTTGAACTCCTGACCTCGAGCAATCCGCTTGCCTCGGCCTCCCAGAGTGCTAGGATTACAGGCGTGAGCCACCTCGCCCGGCCAGACTTAGGTGTCCTTTACCATAACGTGGCTCAAGGAAGGAAGACGAGATTAGAGGTGGTGCCAGCCTTGTTTGTCCACTTTTATCAGGAGAACAAAGCGTTTCTCAGACAGTCCCCGAGTCCTGGCAGAATTGTACTCAAATCTTACTGGCTCGAGCTGGGTCACGTGGCTGCCTCTCACTGCACCCCTTGGCTCAGAAACCGGGGACAAGATTATGATTGATTGACTTGGACTTGGGCATGGTGATCCCCCATCCTGAACAAAAGCACAGTTCCCTCAGCAGGCAAGTGGGGACCTGGGTATTGGGGAGACCAGGAGCGTCTGCCACATTCCTGTCCCTTTAAATTGTTTTCTTTAGGCGTCTCTCACTCCGCATTTACTGTGTCGCAGGCACTGGGCTAAGTGTTTATTTGCACTGAGATGATTATTTCCCTACTGGATTGGTGAGAGAGCTGAGTTTCAGGTCGTGGGGCAATTGTTCAATGTGGCCCAGCCTGGGCCTCGCCCCAGGCTGCGCTTCACTGCCTGCCGCCCCACCAGGGGCCAAGATGACCCGGTAGTCCCAACGGCATCCTCAGCTGTGCCTGTGCTTGTTAGTCTAACTCTCAAAGAACTGGGTCCCCTGGGATCCCCGCCTCTCTCTGCCACGCAGGAAATGGCCAGGCGGGGTGCACTGACAAACAGGTGGACAGCGAGAGGTCCCTGTGGGCCTGGCATGGGTGCCTGAACAAACCTGTACACCTGCAGGAGGTTGCTCTACCCAGACCCAGGGCTGGCGCCTCTGGTGTTGGCCCCACCTGCCCCTCTTGGTTATCAAATAGCAAAGGGCACGCCCCAGGAGGTAGGTGAGAACAATTAAGGTCCCTCCCTTCTCTCTTTCCAATCCCTTTCTCTCTATACCCAGAGGTATAATTATGTTAACAACATCAACACCAAGACACCATTGGTGGGCCGGGTGCAGTGGCTCAAGCCTGTAATCCCAGCACTCTGGGAGGCGGAGTTGGGCTGGTGTTTTGAGCTCAGGACTTTGAGACCAGCCAGAGCAAGAGTGAGACCCTGTCTCTACTAAAAAAGAAAGAAAGAAAGAAAGAAAGAGAGAGAGAGAGAGAGAGAGAGAGGGAGGGAGGGAGGGAGGGAGGGAAGGAAGGAAGGAAGGAAGGAAGGAAGGAAGGAAGGAAGGAAGGAAGGAAGGAAGGAAGGAAGGAAGGAAGGAAGGAAGGAAGGAAAGAGAGAGAGAGAGAGAGAGAAAGAAAGAAAGAAAGAAAGAAAGAGAAAGAAAGAAAGAAAGAAAGAAAGAAAGAAAGAAAGAAAGAAAGAAAGAAAGAAAGAAAGAAAGAAAGAGAAAGAAAGAAAGAAAGAGAGAAAGAAATTAGCTGGACAACTAAAAAATATATATAGAAGAAAAAAAAAGATTAGCCGGGCATGGTGGCACATGCCTGTAGTCCTAGATTCTCGGGAGGCTGAGGCGGAAGGATTGCTTGAGCCCAGGAGTTTGAGGTTGCTGTGAGCTAGGCTGATGCCACGGCACTCTAGCCTGGGCAACAGAGTGAGACTCTGTCTCAAAAAAAAACAGACACTATTGGTGAAGCTCCCACTGTGGGCTCACTACCCTCCTATACCAGTGACATGGTGAGTGACATGTGTCCATTTAAAGCTTGCAGCCAGGAGGGGTTGGTTGCAGGGCTGCCTGACTTTCAAAACTTGTGCTGTGGCAGAGGTACTGGCTTCTTCTGGAGCTAGGTTTGATCTCACTTACACCAACCCTCGCTCCCCGCCCCCCATGCCTTTAAACTCCAAGTGAACACCTGATTACAGGTTGACTATTTGTTTTGCTGCTGTCCCCTCATCTCTACTCACGGCATCTTTTGCAAGTCCTGGACAGGATATTTAAGCACATCCACTTGTTGAAATTACGAACTAACACGCACTTACAAGAGAAATTAAAAACCCATCAAAGGAATAGTGAGTCCATTTATGACACTCACACTTAGCTTCTAATCTTGATCCATGTGTATATTTTTACTGAGTAGTGTACATACCTCTGGTTCTACTTGTTTTCCCCATGTTATTTTATATTTATTTCCATGTAATATAATTTTATCTATTATAATTTTTATAATTAAAAAAATCAATTTTATTTTTTTAAAAAATATTGTTTTATTAATATATTTCCACATCATGCATAATCCATTTCCCTCAGTTGCTTATTAATTTCCCCTCCCCCAAACCTATAGAGCAGTTGCAAAAAGGAAACAGTGGACTCCCATAGACCCTCATCCAGGGTCACTGATGATTGATTTTTGCTACATGCATTTGTCTTTAATCGGTTTGGTAGTATTTTATTGAGGCCCCAAGAGATGATTTGCTTAGACATACTCCTGGGGGTGCCCATTAATTTGTGTCCTTTGTGCGGTTTAATGCTGCCACTGTTCTGATCTTTGCTCCACATTCTTTTCTTTGCCCCCTCGCCTTGGGGGGTGATCTCCCTGGGGTCCGCTCCTCAGAGTGGAACGAGCAGATCAGAGAGTTCTGACATTGTCAGAGCTCACGCTGCCCAATTATTCCCCCAGACTGAACCCGTTTGTGGAGCAGCAGCAGTGGGGCGGCCGGGTTTCCTCATTTGCTGCCCCGTAGGTGTCTCGCTGCTTGAACTGCGGCCGCTGCTGTTGCCAGAGAGGAAGCTGATGAAACCAGGCGGGGCAGGGAGCCTTGCTGAGACCATGTGGGGCGGTGCACCTGCACCCTGGGCCACCGAGTGCCTTTTTGGGGCCCCAGTGTGGGCGGGTGCAAGGGGCTGTGTGGGGTCGCTGTGGCTGTGGAACCCCCTTTGAGGGCCAGCGGTGCAGCCAGCTGGCTTCTCTGGGCTCCTGGCTCCTGGGGATGGCCTGACTCCCCCTTTCTCTGTGGGTTTCCTTGGTGGGTCTGCAGTCACCCTTGCGTTCTGTCCCCACGCCCCCATGCCCTCTCTTGGCCTCCGCACTGCATTGGCAGCCTGTCCCTGCTCGTCCTAGGGGCAGGGCGGAACCGATGGAGAACTGAGCGCATGGTCAGCTCCTTAGAGGGGCTCGCTGTCCCCATGGGTAGTCTTCTGAAAATCTCTCTCTCTGGTTTTTCTACAGGCAAATGGCATCTTGGGCACCATGGCTCTTATCACCCCAACTTCCGTGGTAAGAATTCTTTTGGGGATTTGTTACCTGGGAAACAGAAAATAAAGACCTCTGTGTAGAAGGACTCCCTTAACAGTTAAGCCTGTCCCCGGGGGACAGCCCTAAGTTAGGACATCTTTGTTCACAAGGTTACATGGGTGCGTGTGGGGTGCTGGGCCCCCCCAGGCTCACAGCCCTGTTGTTGGCACCTTCCCTGGGCCCCTTCCTCGGTGCCCGTCAGCCACATGGCTGCCCCATCGCTGACCGATCAGTTTCCATCTGTCTCCTAGGTCTTTACAGCTCAGGGAACATTCCCCGTCAGGGCCAGGCACGGCTAATCTGGGAAGACGTAAAAACTGCCTGGGGGGTTCACTGAGGCAGGAAACCAGGCTGTGGACCCAAACAGGAGATGCTGCCTCTTGGCCTCTTCCTGCAGCCTCTCGCTTCCTGCAATTTCTCACCCTCTGGCCTTGGGGAAGTAGGCCAAGATCAAGCTGCCAAAGCCAATTCTCTGAAAATCAGTTTGCTGAAAGATGGATTCTCCAAATGTCCAATCCACTGAATTATGGATGGTTTTTCAACGTTGCAGCTTATGGCACTGCTCCTTCCCTGACCTTTTCCGCTTCCTATGGGGGCCCGTGGACTTTCCCTTAAAAGCAGTTTACCGTGAGCCCAGCTCATGTGGCTTCTCCCCTGTCCCTGGCCCCACCTGGCTTCCCCTTCCTCTCCTGCCATTTTATAAGCAAACGGGCAGCCTTTTCTTTAAATGTGGCTCTCTGACTATTGTGCAGACTCCTCCCCTCCCCTGCCCCAATATCTCTCCCTATCTCCTCCAAAAAGAGCCTCACTGCTCTGTCCTAGGCCTGGGGGAAGGTTTGCGTCTGAGGTTTTTGCAATTGGAGAATGACTCGGGAGAACTGAACTGCAGCCGGCCTGCGGCAGCCCCTCCACAGCGGCCCACCTCCCCTTTGTGCTCCTTCCTTCCCCCTTCTCCCTTGTGCCCCAGGTGGGCATCAGTGGCATCTCCCCTGTGTGCTTTTTAAAAAATGGTAGATGGGAGAAGCGAAGGCCTAGTTTTTCCATGAACTAAAAGTGACTCCGGAATTTATTTCCTCCTCTGTCTTCGGTTTTCTCACTTGACAAATGAGGGTTTGGGCCAGATCAGGGTGTTGGCACCTCGAGTGCATATTCCTAGAGTCCCGTGCTGGGGGATCCCGAGGCCGGGTCCTGTGCAGTGGGCAAGAAGTGGTGCCATGATGGACTCGTGGTGTCTGCCGTGGCCATGGGGAGTGAGCGCCTCCTATGTACCAGCTGTTCTTGGACCAGACAGTCCCCAAAAGCCTTGTGGCGTGGACACTTTGAGGTGTCTTGATGCTCACCTCCAAGTTCACTGCTATTTCCTCCTGCCCCCTGTACCCTCTCCATGCTGCCCTGTGCTGGTTCCCATTAGCCCCATGGCTGCCCTTTCAAACGTGCCCTGGATCATGCCACACACAGTCACACATTTCTTCTGTGCATCCTGCGTCCTCCTGCTGCCTCAGATTGTTCCTCAGATCAAGGCTCCTGTAAACACGGGACCTCTTTCTAAACCTGGGTCTGAGGATGCCGATGGTATAGACCAGGGGTTGGTATAGACCTGTGGGTCAAATCCAGTATATAGCCTGCTTTTGTAGATAAAGTTTTATTAGAAAACAGCCATGCTCATTTGTGTACATATTACCCCTGGGTGCTTTTTTTTTTTTTTTTTTTTTTTTTTTTTTTTGAGACAGAGTCTCGCTTTGTTGCCCAGGCTAGAGTGAGTGCCGTGGTGTCAGCCTAGCTCACAGCAACCTCAAACTCCTGGGCTCAAGCAATCCTCCTGCCTCAGCCTCCCGAGTAGCTGGGTCTACAGGCATGCACCACCATGCCCGGCTGATTTTTTCTATCTATACTAGTTGGCCAATTAATTTCTTTCTATTTATAGTAGAGACGGGGTCTTGCTCTTGCTCAGGCTGGTTTTGAACTCCCGACCTTGAGTAATCCGCCCGCCTTGGCCTCCCAGAGTGCTAGGATTACAGGTGTGAGCCACCAAGCCCGGCTATCTCCGGGTGCTTTTGCATTACAGCAACATCGAGTAGCCTCAACAGAGACCATCTGGCCTGCAAAACCTGAAATATTTACTCTTTGGTCCTTTACCGAAAAAGTTTGATGCCTCTGGTCGAGACACATCCTGATACCAAATGCAGTAACATTTCAGGGCTGTGTCATTGACCTGTGGCATATCCAAATCTGTTTGTACAAACCAGGCTAGCATGGAGGTAACAGAAAAGTTTTTTTCAGCACAACAAACATGTACTAGTCATGCTATATACACCCCAGATTGGGTTGACAAAGATCTAACGTCCTAGCCCAAGGAGTGCATCACTAATGGGGAAGACCTGTGTCACAGATGACACAGAAAGTTTCTAGTGACAGAGAGTCTATAGGCTGTAGGTCCCAGGAGTACGAATGGAATGGGGGTCACAGTGGGTGGGAAATTCTGTGGGAAACTTCACGCCAAAGCCGGGCTGGGAAGTACCAATGCAATTTCACCTGTGAGAGACACAGAGCAGGGAGTCCCAGGCAAAGCCACTGGGACCCCAAGATCCTCAGATCCTTCTCATTGGCTAACCTATCCATCTCTCATGGGTTAATCTGTATATCTTATTTTCCCTGCAGATGGAAAGTCTCTTGAGGGCAGAATTTGTTGTTTTATCCCTTAACGTATCATGCATGTCATAGGATTTCGCCAGATACTTACTAAACGTGTCCATAATTGCACTGAAGATGTTAGGTGTTCAATAATTCTCCCTGCTTCCTCCCAATCTGGGTTCGTGCTAATCACAAGATGTTTCGCAAATCTAGTTTTACAGCCAGAACCAGGCAAAGTGATTTTCTATGCATACTACAAAAGGATATTAATCAAATCCTCTTTTAATTACGTATTACATAGCACTGCAATATTAAGCCACGGGAAATTAAATTTTTGCCATGGGTGTAAGGAGGCAGGCACAGGAGCGTAGCCAAGTGGGAGTGCTAACCAGTTGCTTCTATTCCAGGTTTCGATTACTACTTTGGAATCCCATATAGCCACGACATGGGCTGCACTGATACCCCGGGCTACAACCACCCTCCTTGCCCAGTGTGTCCACAGGGTGACGGGCCACCAAGGTAATGCTGGGCAATGCATTTGCCGTGGGCTCCAATGCAAGGTCAAGTGCTAAGGCTGTGGTCTGTTAAGACAGCACATGAGAGAGAGCGAGTACATTCAGTCCAAATCGAAACCCATTATTTGCAAGGGGTGCAAGAAAACTTTCAGCAAAGGTGAGGTCTGCAAAATTTTTCCCCTGGAATTTTCCAGGATTATTTAGCTCAGCTGGGGGGCGCCTTGTACTGCCAAGGTCTCACACAGGGCAGGCGGAGGCCTCCCTCCTCCCTCTGCCTGCTGGCTTTGCTCCTGGTCCACTCACCTGGCCCAGACACTGGACATAAGGAGGGACAGAGAGAGAGAGAGGGAAAGTGCGCAAGGTTCCTTTTGAACTTCTCCCTCACCTCCGGACAAGAAAGCCAGCATTCTGACGTTGGAATGCCGTGCAGGCACTAAACAGGATGTTTTCAAAACATACTCCACGAAGTGGGAAAATGCTCGTGATGTAACAGTAAGTGAAAAAAGCAGGAAGCAAGTCATCAACAGTATAATATTAACTACCTCTGTATCCAGATCTTTGTAGCCCTCTTGAGAGAGACTCAAAAGAGAGATGCAAGGCCGGGCGCAGTGGCTCACGCCTGTAATCCTAGCACTTTGGGAGGCCGAGGCGGGCGGATTGCTCAAGGTCAGGAGTTCAAAACCAGCCTGAGTGAGACCCCGTCTCTACCAAAAATAGAAATAAATTAATTGACCAACTAAAAATATATATACAAAAAAAATTAGCCGGGCATGGTGGCACATGCCTGTAGTCCCAGCTACTCGGGAGGCTGAGGCAGTAGGATCACTGAGCCCCGGAGATTGAGGTTGCTGTGAGCCAGGCTGACGCCACGGCACTCACTCTAGCCTGGGCAACAAAGTGAGACTCTGTCTCAAAAAAAAAAAAAAAAAAAAAAAAAAGAGAGATGCGAAAATGTCATCAAGGGCTCATTCTGGTTGTGGGACTGACGGTTTTCACTTTTTCTTTCTTGTTGTGTTTCCTAAATATTCTGCAGTGGGGATGCAATGCATTTACGATCAGAAAAAGAAGATAAGCCTTACTCAGGTTATAAAGTAGCACAAACCACAAAAGCTCCACTTGTTCAGACAGTGCGCTGTGGTTATTTCTAAGGCCGTAGGTGTCTGAGCCACTTGGGAACGGTGAGTCTCAGCTGGCCCCTTAATAACACAATAGTTCATGTGATAGTGGCTGTTTATTGAGAGATTATTACATTCTAGGCACTCACTGCACCTATCTGTAATCCACATGGCCACTGTGTGACCCAGATATGTACCTGATTTTACAGGTAAGGAAGTTTATCTTACCCTGGTCACACTAGAACTGGTAAGAGGTAGGAATGGAGATTCCAGTCTGGTCTCTGAGTCCAGAGCCCATGCCCTTCATATCTTTGCTACTCAAAGTGTGTGGTTATTAGACTGGCATCATGGATATTCCCTGGGCACTTGTTACAAATGCAGAAATTCTTGAGCTGGGCACAATGTCTCACTTCTGTAATCCCAGCACTTTGGAAGGCCAAGGTGGGAGGATCACTTGAGCCCAGAAGTTTGGGATTAGTCTGGGCAACATAGTGAGACTCTGTCTCTTTGAAAAATAATTAAAAAAAAAAAAATTAGCCAGGTGTGGTGGTGCGGTCTGTAGTTCCAGTTACTCAGGAGGCTGAGGCAGGAGGATGGCTTGAGCCCAGGAGTTTGAGGCTGCAATGAGCTATGACTGCACCACTGCACTCCAGCCTGGACAACAGAGTGAAACCCCCATGTCTAAAAAAAAGTAAAAAGAAAAAGAAAAAGAAATGCAGAAATCCAGACCCTACCTTGAGGTCTGTATTTGAATAAGATGCCCAGTTGACTTGTATGCACATCATAGCATGAGAAGAGAGACTTTAGGGCAGGTGTCCTCAAACTACGGCCCCTGGGCCACATGCTGCCAGCCTAGGACATTTATCTGGCCGGCTGGGTGTTTTTGCCACCACTGCCTGTCATGCTTAGCAGCTGACTTGTCCTGGGTCCACAATGTGCACTCTCCAACGGTCTGAGGGACAGTGAACTGGCTAAAAAGTTTGAGGAGCCCTGCTTTAGGGCATCTCATTGCTTTCTTCACCTGCTGTGGCCTGGCCATCACACCTGCCATCACAGCTGGCCATATCCAGGTATAACATATGTCAGCCAGTCTCTTTTTAATCCATGTTAAAATTAAATAGAGCCGGACATGGTGGCTCACGCCTGTAATCCTAGCACTCTGGGAGGCTGAGGCAGGAAGATTGCTCAAGGTCAGGAGTTCGAAACCAGCCTGAGTGAGACCCCGTCTCTACTAAAAATAGAAAGAAATTAATTGGCCAACTAATATATACAGAAAAAAAAAGTGGCTGGGCATGGTGGCACATGCCTGTAGTACCAGCCACTTGGGAGGCTGAGGCAGGAGGATTGCTTGAGCCCAGGAGTTTGAGGTTGCTGTGAGCTAGGCTAACGCCACGGCACTCACTCTAGCCTGGGCAACAAAGTGAGACTCTGTCTCAATAAATAAATAAATAAATAAATAAAATTAAATCGAAAATAAAGGGTTGGCTTTAAGTGAGATTGGAGTGGGGGAGAGAATGGAAATGATGGTGGAGTTGCAACTAAGGGAATCAAAAGCTGGAAAACTCAACACAACTATGGGATTAGCATTATCGTGCCCAGCGTGGTGATGACTCTCTTCCTCTTTTTAAAAACTTGTGGTCCTGGGCAATTATCTCCCCAGCCTGACCTTATCTCCTACATTCTATTAATATAATGGAGAGCGTGTGTGCGTGTGGATGTGATGGGGAGTTTTGATTTCTGCACAGGTTCTTCCCTGCAAGAGTAGGACAGTTTGTCTGCCTGAGGGGCCTCCCATCAGCTGCTCTCTCTGTTGCTCTCGGCTTCCCTCCCGGTTCTCTGTGGCAGCCAGGGCCAAGAGAGCTTGAGTTTTTACTGAATTCCTAGTGCACCCAGCAGTGTGCAACGCACTAACCATTTATCTCCTTGAGACCCTTGCTACCCCTGTGTGGGTATCCGTAGCAAGCCCGTGCTACAGAGAAGGAAACTCAAGCTCTGGGAGCTTAGGAAACTTGCCTGAGATCGTGACCAGAGTAACCGCCCAGCCACTTCGCTGGGGCAGCCATGGGTCAGGTTCATTTCCATCTGTAAGATCAAAGGCTCAGTTTGTTTTTTTCCAGAAGATATTGGTTTAACTCTCATTTTTTCTCCCCAACCCCTAAAGTTCCTTTAAATTCTCCAAACATGGCTGAAAATTAAAGTTGTTCCAGGCCATCTTATATATTCTGTCCTACCTAGTGTCAGACTTGGTGTCACACGAAGCCCTGATCGGTGACTTGGAAAATGCCAAGCGTTGCACACCATCCACAGAGTCCATCATTTATTTAGGTTGGACGGTGGAGGAAGCCGGCAGTGATCGTCTACGGGATTCTGCTTGAAATGATGTAGCCTGTTTAGGCCTCAGTTTCTCTCCCTGAAAAATGGGAGTAATAATGTCCCCAGCTCGCAAGAGTCTTTGTGAGCTTTACGGAGTGGCCAGCTTGTCCAAGAAGCATGGACATCTATTTAAAGGGAATGGAAGAAAGCATTATACGTTGGTTTTACACTTGGAGGAAATGGCTGCTGGCGAAATCACTTGGGGCCCGGCTGTTAAGTGTTTTATATTTACGTGCATTGTTGCATTGAAACGTTTTGTTCTACTCCATGACTTCTCAGGTTGTGGGAATGAATAACCTTACTGTCTACACCCAGGAACCCCGAGAGAGACTGTTACACGGACGTGGCCCTTCCCCTCTATGAAAACCTCAACATCGTGGAGCAGCCGGTGAACCTGAACGACCTTGCACGGAAGTATGCTGAGAAAGCAACCCAGTTTATCCAGCATGCCAGGTGAGGAGCCCCCACCCTGCCCCGGGGCTGCCCCTGCTCCCACCCACCTGTGCACACGCACCAGGTTCCTTGACCTCATTACTCACAAGGCCACGGCAGAGCTCTGTGGCTCAGCAAGAGGGACACGTGCATGTGTCCTGTAAGTAAAATTGGAAAACAACTCTCTCTGGAAACTCCCATCTGGGGTTAGGAGTTCCTCAAGGGTATCCCCAGAATTCCTGGGGGCTTACCCATCTGCTGCTTTGATCATGTTCCACTGTCATTATCGTTTTGTCCTCTCCTACTGGGGCATAAGCTCCTCAAGGGTCGTTCCTGCCCACTGTGTTCTGGGCGCTCAAGGCATTCTGTTGAATTCATTAGTTGACAGGGTGTAAGAGTGTCCTAATTGCTGCTCTACCCACCAGCCACCGATTTAGAGGCTAAAACAACAGTGACTTATTCTCCTGCAGACCTGGAGGCCAGATGTCTGAAACGAGTCTTAAGGGGCTAAAATCAAGGTGTTGGAAGGGCTGTTTCCTTTTGGAGTCTCTAAGGGAGAAGCAGCTTCCAGTGGCTGCTGGGAGGTTTAGAGGTTTACAGCCACATCATTCTAATCTCCACCTCTATTGTTCCCTTGCCGCTTCCTCTTGTGTAGTTAAATCTCCCTCTGTCTCTCTCTTATAAGAACATTTGTGATTGCATTTAGGAGAATCCAAGATAATCTCTCTGTCTCAAGATCCTTAACATAATTCCTTCTGCAAAGTCCCTTTTGTCACATAAAGTAGCATTCAGGGATTCCAGGAATTAGATCCTTTGCGGGCTATTATTCAGTCTGCTGAGGTTACAAATGACAATATCTACGGGGCCCAGACAGGTAACCTGAAAGAGGGAAGCAGGCTGAGTGTAAGGCATCAGGGAGTGGCGGGGCCTGCGGTGAATTTGTAAGCACGTGCTGCAACTAAAGGGGCAGCCGCTACCCAGCCCCGGCTGCTTGTTGCTTCTTTGTGGAAATGTGAGCCCGGAATGTCAGATCTGACCATTTTACAAGAGAGACGGGATACCTGGCTTTTATGTGAGATCTCCTGATCTTTAAATGTTTTAAACTATGATACTAGTAAAATAACAAAAAAGCAAAAGGAGAAGCAAACCACAGTGTGTCTCGAACAAATCGTGTGTGTGTGTGTGTGTGTATGTGTGTGTGTGTGTGTGTGTGTGTGTGTGTGTGTGTGTGTGTGAGGGCTGCTGGTTTGCAGCCTCTGCCGGGTCTCAGGGCAAAGAGTGGACGTTGTGAAACAGTGGACAACTCCCAGATTGTGCACGCTCATCTGGGGGGCACATGCATAGACCGAGGGGTGCAAGAGCACATGCATACATGCACCCACAGCCACCGCCCAGGACTTGCCCTGACACTCCCTGAGTGCCCTGCTGCTGCTCTCTAATGACCCCACAGAGCCATTGTCTTTTTCCCAAGATTGTAAATGCCTCAAGTTCAATGGCATAGTTTCCAATAGGTCCCTTGGTATTGTTCATAGCCTTAGCCCAAGTAGACAGGAAGAAATGTCCTGCACGGCTGTCCACTTGCACAGAATTAAAAGGGGACCCCCCCTGTGGGTAAGTGATCACACCAGCCCCTGGAACGTGCACTCCTTGCTCACCTACGTCAAATTTTCACGAGACGTCAGCAGGTCAGGGTAAAGGCAGCAATGGAGGATATGCAGGCATCGTGTTTTCTGGATAATAAAACCTAGGTAAGACCTTAATCTCAGAAGCAGCCCCGAGGGCTTCAGAGAATGCGTCTTCAGGATTTGTTAGGACTTTCTGAGGAACCCTGTTGTTTTATTTCAGATTGTTGATATAAAAAGGGCAAAACCTTTTCTCCCATCTGGAGAGCGGAGCATCTCCCGGGAGCTTTGAGATGGTTTCAGGCCCCTGTGCCCCGTGGCAGGTGGATGCTTTATGGCTGGCGGGGACAGTCCCACCTACTTTCGCAGTGGCTGAAACCACACCGTGTTCTGAGAGGGAGGGAAGGTGACAAGCTGGGGACTGGGGGCTGTTCAGTGCCTTCTTTGAAGCGGGCGTGGGGCCTGGACTTCCACCAGTTAATTAATCAGTTAACAGATGAATCAACTAATGGTCTCCTTGTCATACAAAAAGGGCAAAGACTTTGCTAATTTATTAATTAGTTATTAAACGCAAAGTCACATGAGTCCCGTTGGCGTTTAACTGCACAGAGGGTAATCCGGAGGCATGCTGATCTCTTTAGGGTTGACGTGCCAAGTCATGCATGGTTTTCTGAGCATCAGCCAAGGCCCCCAGCCCTGTGCTCCGTCCTCCTGCATGACTTCTGCCCCCTCCTCGAGGCCCGTCCCCCACTTGGACCTGTTTATCAAAACTACCAGGTGTCTGTAGCGTGTGGCTTCCTGCTCCTCCCTGGCAAAGAGCCCGCCCCAGGGCTTCTCTGCATGCTTTCACTTAGATCTTTCCTTGAGTTTAGATTTAGACTCCTCCAGCCGTACACCTCCCTCCCCTTTTTTTTTTTTTTTGTTTGAGACAGAGCCTCACTCTGTTGCCCAGGCTGGAGTGCAGTGGCATCATCACAGCAACCTGGAACTCCTGCCTCAGCGTCCTGAGTACCCGGGACTACTGGCATGCACTGCAACTCTGGCTAATTTTAAAATTTTTTGTAGAGACAAGGTCTTGCTATGTTCAGCTCAGGCTGGTCTCAAACTCCTAGCCTCAAGCAATCCTCCCACCTTGGTCTCCCAAAGTGCTGGGATTACACGTGTGAGCCACCACACCCTGCCTGAGTTAAGACCCTTAATCTAGCATCAGTGCTGAAAGCTGATCCTTGATTTGGGTTTTTAAAGCAGCAAACAGAACTCTGAGCAGGAAAAAAAAGGTGCGAGTAGACGGCGTGGGTTCCCGGGTCCCAGAGCTGGCCCGGCCTCTGCTCCTTGCAGGGTGTGGGGACTGTGCATCGCACGTGGGGGTGAATTCAGGGTCTGGCAAGCACACATGGATCGGGTAGGTGGCGATTTCAAGATATTTAAAATCAGAGCCCTTTGGGAAACCAAGTATTCCAGGGTGTTAACGGACTGCACGTTTGTGTCTTCCCAAAACTAATGTTGAAACTCTAACTCCTCATGGGTTGGTATTAGGAGGTGCCTTTTGGAGGTAACTGGGTGTAGATGAGGTCGTGAGGGAGGGCTGAGCCTCCAAGGTGGGATTAGCGTCCTGATAAACACAGAAACTTCCTTTACTCTCAGCCGCGCGAGGACGCAGTGAGAAACTGCTGTCTACAAGCCAGAATCAAGCCCCTCCCTGATCGTGGGCGTCCCAGCCTCCAGAACTGGGAGAAATCAATGTCTGTTGTTTAAGCCACCTAGGCCGTGGCATATTCGTTAAAGCAGCCTGAGCACACTAAGGTCCTGGGCATTCATCGCTCAGAACTCGGTCCTAGAGGCGCAGAGATGGAAACAAGCCCAGGACCTGCAGAACTCCCTCTCGTCCTTGACTCGCTGCCCCCTCATTGTCATCCCCTGCTGCTCTTAGTGCTCCCACTGGGTGCTGCCTCCTCCTCCTCCTCCCTCTCACCCAGTCCCCACCTGACACCCACCTCCTACCCGCTTCAGGGATCCAGGCTCAGCTCGAAGACCATAATCCCATAATCGCTTCGACCGCTGCTTTCTTCTATTTGAGCGCTGGGATGAAATTGGACGAGTAAATGAATGAAGGAGTGACTAGCTGAGCAATTGTATCTAACATCTTCCTGGTGCTGTGCTCTCTGCCTTGAGTGGCCACCACGCATGGCCCACCTGCAGCCACTGGCCCTTCGGGTCCCACTTTCTCAGGGATCTCCCCCTCCCCCCACCCACCTGGTTCCCTGCTGCACCTGCCACAGCGCCGTGTGCTTCTCCCCGTCGCTCCTGCAGGGTGCGTAGCCCTCATCCGAAACGCTCGGGACCAGGAGTGTTTCAGATTTTGGACTTTTACGGATCTTGGAACATTTACATGATGCTTACCAGTTGAACATCCCACGTACAAAAATCCAAAATCATTGGATTTGGATTTTCCAAAATCCAAAATGCTTGCATGAGCACTTCTTTTGAGTGCAATGTCAGTGCTCAAAAAGTTTTGGATTTGGGAGCATTTGGGATTTTGGATTTTCAGATGTGGGATATTCAACCTGTACTAAAATTGTAAATAATCAGCTAATTTACTTTTTAGGTGCATTTTTCTCTCTCCCATTCCCACTTAGACATTAAGCTCCAAGATGGTGAGGATCATCTATAGTGCTTATCCCTCTGTCCCCAGTGCGTGGGGCCTTGCTAGAGCATAATGACTGAGTTACTTTACCCAGCCCCAGGGATGTGCCAGTGTTGTGCTGGGGATACACACGTGAATCAGACGTGTCCCTGCCTTTGAGGGACTCCCACGCTCCTGGGGAAACAGGTATATAAAGACCTGGCTGTAATGCAGGTTGTTTGCATCTTATCAATGCTGTAAGGAAAAAGGGAAAAAAGGCTATGATTGGGGGGAGGTGAAGGCAGAGGGGAGGGAGCCAGCTATGACCTGGGAGCAAAGGAGGAGTATTGGTGGCTTTTGAGTTGGATCTTAGGAATTGATTAGGGAGGGCGCTGCTGGGCGAGGCTCGTGGGGCGCTGGCAGAGCCTTTGGGGGGAAGGAGAGGAAGGCTGGAAGGGACCCAGATGGAGAAGGCTGGATGCAGAGTTTGGACTGGCCCCCAGGCTGCAACAAGCCCCAGAAGGTTTCCAGACAGGGCAGCGTCAGATCAAGTCTGGGTCTGGGAAGGGTGTCTGTGAGTTCAAGGGCCTGAGGGAGACGGCAAAATGTGTGGGTGGGGTCAAGCGGCTATGGCAGCAGGCCATTGCAGAGAGACCCCTTGTCCACCCTTCCCCAGGGAGTCCCCACGGGTGCCCGCTCCGCCCTGGCTGAGGGAAGCCCTGCCTTCCCCCTAAGCCTGCCTCTCTCTGATCGGCGCCATCTGGGGACCCTTCCCGAGGGGTGGGTGCCCCTCGCCTGCCGGTTCCCATTTCAGAGCAGACGATCTCCTCCAGGAGTGGCTGTCCCTGCGTCATGATCTTCAGTGCAGCTCCCCCCTGTCCCCTCCAACCTCTCTCTCCAGGAATGCCCCTTCCGCCATCTTACTTGTTTCCTTTCTTCTCTGCTCACCCCTCCACTTGTTTTGCCACACAAATAATGAGTGTTCTCCTTAGAAATCTCTGAAAGCAGATATACACAAACAGAAAAAAAGTCATCCTGAATTCCACACCCCAGAGATAGCCCCTTTTAATAGACCTGAGTATGTTCTTCTGGCCCCATTCTATGCTGGTACATAAGCCTATTTTTCCCCAGTTTTATTAAGGTATAATTGAAATTAACATGTTTTTTAAACAAAAGTGGAATCATATTGTCTTATGATCAGCTTTTTTTTTTTCCCTTGAAAGCTCGGGGTCTCCCTTATATATTTCCGCTCAGCACAGGTGCATAATGAAGAGGTGGCTTGAGGGACAGATGCCCCCGGTTACTAGTCTGTGTGGGTTCTGCGTGATGCCTTCTCTATGAATTCTAGCCTGTCACTGGGATGCAGGGACAGAGGTACATCCTTGGGTACCATTTATCCTCACTACGGCTAGCATGGTATCATTCAAAATGATTAATAAAAAAGCTATCGTCTATTAAATGCTTGCTATGGGCAGTTAATAATTACAACCACCTTGGCAGGGAGGTATGATTGTCACTGTTTTATAGATGACAGTGGTTAAGTTAATTGCCCAGGGTTATATAGCCATGAATTAAAAAATCCTGGAATTGGGATACAAGTCCTGCGAGCCTGCGCTTTTATTGGTGTGCTCTTGCTGTCTCTCGTCAGCACACACTGCTTTGGGTGCTAATGTGACTTTGATAATGAGGAGGAGTTTGGAGGACGATGCTGGGCTGGTAACAAAGGGTGGGCTGTGGGACCACCCCTGGCCCGTATGTAGCGATGAGCTGGTAAATCTTTAACAACCAGGTCTCAGAGAAAACAGCCCCACTGTGTAGCATTTGCCAATTCCTGTGGTGTAAATACTGTCACCGTGGCTGATGTCAAACTAATGAGGGGACGTCACCAAGCATTTGGAATGTGGCTAGACAAGGAACTTATTTGTTTATTTATTTATTTTAGAGGTGGGGCCTCACTGTGTTTTCCAGGCTGGTCTCAAACTCCTGGGCTCAAGTGATCCTCTCGCCCCAGCCTTCTGCGTAGCTGTGACTACAGGTGTGCTCCCCGGAGCCCAACTGAGACACTGGATTTACGAGTGTGTATGTTTGTGTATTTTATTGTAGGTGTGTATATATATCATAAAAATTTCCATCTTAACTATTTTAAGTGCACAGTTCTGTGGCAATAAGTATTCACATTGTGAATATATTCACATTGTTTTGCAACCGTTACCACCATCCATCTGTAGAACTTTTTCTTCTTCCCTATCTGAAACTCTACTCTGTCCCCATTAAACACTAACTCCCCGATCACTCTTCCCTGCTGCACCCCCCGTCCCCAGCCACCCACTGTTCCACCTTCTGTCCCTGCATTTGGCTGCTCTAGGTACCTCCTGCAAGTGGAACCACACAGTGTCTGTCCTTGGTGACTGGCTTCTTTCACTTAGCATAATGTCCTCAGGGATCGTCCATGCGGCAGCATGTGGGACATGGAATGTTAAATTTGATTTAATTTTCGTTAATTTAAATCTAAAGAGCCACACGTGACTTGTGGCTACCACACTGGACAACTCAACTCTAGAAATGTTGCCAAGAAACTGTTGGTTAAAATGGGGGAGGCAGAGGTCCCCGTCTTGGGACCTGTGTTCTGGATCTCACGCCTGTCAGAGGGAGCCGCGGGCAGGCACCGGCCCACTCGGTACACCTGGGAGACTGGACGGGGGGTCTCTCCAGGGTGGGCCGGATGCAGAACTGAGGCTGTAGGTGCTGTCACCCAGGCTGAGCTAAGGAGGACCCTGGGGCCAATCTGAAAGTGGCAGCTCTGGTGACATGGTTAGAGCCACTCTCTCTACATACGTGACTAAGCTTGCCCGCTACACTCTACATCCTCTGAAAGACCCCCTCCCATGGGTGTGGCCTGGGGGAGGGGCCTGCTGTTGCTATGGTTCTACTGCCCCCCTTGAATGGCACTGGGACAGACGTAGAGCTTTGTTGGTTTTTTTTTTTGAGACAGAGTCTCACTCTGTTGCCCCGGCTAGAGAGCCATGGCATCAGACTAACTCACAGCAAACTCAAACTTCTGGGCTCAAGCAGTCCTGCTGCCTCAGCCTCCCAAGGACTACAGGCATGTGCCACTATGACCGACTAATTTTTTCTATATATTTTTAGTTGGCCAATTAATGTCTTTATATTTATAGTAGAGACGGGATCTCGCTCTTGCTCAGGCTGGTCTCGAACGCCTGAGCTCAAACAATCCACCTGCCTCGGCCTCGGCAGAGTGCTAGGATTACAGACATGAGCCACAGTGCCCGGCCGACATGGAGCTTTTTGAGTGGTAACAGAGGCCACCCGGCTCCCTCCAAGCCTTTCATTCCGCACTTTCTAGAAGAATCAGGATCAGTATGGAGGCAGCAGGGCACCTGGGCCTCTGGCAGACCCTTGAGCTGGGTGTGACCTGGTGGTCATGTGTGTTCTTGGAATTCCCTGTGGTCAACTTGAGCCAACCAGTCATCTCTTAGAAAGGGATGAGGCTGGCAGTGGACATGATGGTCTAGCTGCTGCAAAACAGCAGATAAAATTAAAAAATATGTGTGCCTTAGACTGTGGAGTGAACCAGTTAAGAGCAAGGGCTTTGCTTTCAGCCACATCTGAGTTCAAATCCAGATTCTGACACTTATGCTAATCGCACAACCTGGGGCAAGTCCTTTAATCCTGAAGCTTCTGATCTTTCATCTGAAAAAGGAAACTTGGGGGGTTACCATGAAGATAAACATAGACAACGTGAGTCCCATATAACAAGCTCTCGGCAAATGGTAAGGGACAGTAACCACACTACAATGATTCTTATTTTTTAGTGGCTAACCAGATTGTTTCCACATCTCCTTGGATGGCCGTAGATGAATGTGTCCCTCCTGAGCCCACGGGGCAGAAGGGGGACTGGGGATTTTCCCCAAGGTGAGGGAGGATCACAGAGGTGCAGGACAAGCCAGGAGGGCCTTCTGCAGAGTCACCTCTTGGCTTTCCCGTTTCAGTGCCAGCGGAAGACCCTTCCTGCTCTATGTGGCCCTGGCCCATATGCACGTGCCCTTATCTGTGACCCAGATCCCAGCAGCCCCAGGGGGCCACAGGCTGTATGGTGCAGGTCTGCAGGAGATGGACAGCTTGGTGGGCCAGATCAAGGACAAAGTTGACCGCACAGCAAAAGAAAACACATTCCTCTGGTTTACAGGTAAAGTAGTAAAAACCTGCCAGCCTCACTGTGGTCTAATGGATAACCCTGCACAAACGCCCCCCAAAGAGCAGAGTCTGGCTAAGTAATCCTCTTTCACAGGGGAGGGGGCTCGCTTTGAACTTGGGACCCTGATAATGTTTGTTGGCTTGAATGCTGAGCACGCGTCCATGGGAGCCTCCGAGACTGAGTCCCTGGGAAGGTTTGCACAGGCAGAGCGGGCCCCTTGCTGGCCTCTGTGTACTGATGAGGGCTATCTGGGTATTGCTCCTAATTGCTAATGAGTGACTTTGACATTGTGAACCTGTGTAGTCCTCGTGCAGTTCTGAGATTTCCCTCTTCACCACCATCCATGGTCCCAAAGACTCTAGTTGCCACCGGTCACCGGGTCACATCTTTTGGCTGAGTGGCCTTAGTGAGCTGAACTGGTGACACCTTGAAAGGGCCCACACATGCACTACATGTCCCAGGTCCCCGTCTGGAGCCAGGGCAATGGCTAAAAGCACTGCTTTCAAGTCAAGTAAAGACCTGGGTTAGAATCTATACTCTGCTCTACCTTAATCCCTCCAAGCTTCCATTTCCTCATCTGCAATTTTGAGCTAATAATGGAATCTACCCCACAGCATGTTGGAGGATTATGGGATGGTGTGTGTGAAGCACTGGGTGCATAACGGGTGCTCAATAAACAGTTGCTGGGCTGACGCCGATGACCCTGGTAATGGGACTGCTGAAACTATGTAAAAGGCGAAGGAACAGAGGGCAAGAGGCTCCTGGCAGGGATGGACTGGGTACACTGGAGCAGGAAAAGCCACCCCTCTCTGACAGCCCAGTAGAGACAGGCCCCCTAGCAAGGGTAGTTCTGCAAGGCTGGGGATCATATTTGTTTCTACAATCCCCTTTTTCTGTCTAGCGTTGACCTGTTGTGCTGTTTTTGGTTTCTAGGAGACAATGGTCCTTGGGCTCAGAAGTGTGAGCTGGCGGGCAGTGTGGGGCCCTTCATTGGATCCTGGCAAACTCGTCAAGGTAGGGGCCTCCGCTGGGGCTGGGGCATCTGCCTCTGGGAGGGCCAATGTGCACCTGGACCTCAGGGGCATCATTGTAAAACAGGGACACGGTTGCCCACCAGCGTCTGTCGTGGAGAGAAAGTATCTGCCTAGCCTGGACCACCCTTTTCTCGCCTTTTCTACTAGTACTCCCCCAAAGCAACCATCCTTCTCCCAGCAAGCCAGTCCTTCCAGCAAATATCCTGCTCCCTTGCTCTTTATCCTTCCTTTCTTTTCTTTTCTTTTTTAAAGAATCTTCCATGTTAATTCATTTCATTCATTCAAGAAATACTTAGTATACAACTATGCAAGGATTTTATATGCATTGCCTGTAAGGCTTACATTAGTGACAGGTAGGCAGTAGTAGCACCACTTACAGGTGAAGAGAGAGAGAGGCTCAGAGAGGTTAAGCAACTTGCCCAAGGTCACACAGTTTGTGGGGATGGAGCCAGGCTTGCCACCGAAGTTAAAGTTAGCGCTCTCACTGCACCGTACTGCCTCTCACAGCTGCCTCCGTCCCTATTTAAACATCCTTTGGCTTCCAGCTCAGCTCCCATCTGCTCTGGGAAAGCTTCCCCACAAGGACCTACTTTCTGAGAGAACAGCCGGGCTGGGGACAATTTGACATATGGAACAAAGGCTTGAAAAATATGTATGCCTTTTGATGCATCAATTCCTTCCGTACGAATTTGTCTTAAGGAAATAATTAGCTAAGTGTACAATGTTGTATATAAAAGAATGCTCATTGCAGTAGGTTTTTTTAATAGTCGGATATAACCTAAGTGTCCAGCAGGGAGAGGAGAGCTTAAGGAAATATGGTACATGGCGGGGGTGGGGGAACGGCAGACTGGAGGCAGCCTGGCAGCTCGCTGCTCCCAGGAGAGAAGTGAGAGGTGCAGGCAACTGCCTACTTACCAAGCAGCATTGCAAATTCACAGAGAAGCAACGCGGGACACTCAGTGTGGAAGAAAAGGTGACGGGGTGATACATATAACACGATTAAAGAGTGCGAGGAGCACAATAGGAGAATGGAGCATCAAGCTCGCCCTGCTAGCGCAGTGCGGACTGAACTGCAAGACCCCCACCACCCCACAGACCTCTACCTGCTCAGACAGGGACATGCCTGGAGTCGTGCGGAGCCCACTAGACAACAGGCGCTGTGGGGGTCGGCTAATGGCTAAAGCCACCCTGAACTCTCGGGTGCACCACACCAGGCCTGCACCAGGCTGGGGAGGGAGAGGACGGACCTGTGGCTCCCCTGAGCTGTACCCTGGAATGTAAAGCCAGGCGCTTCGTTGCTAGAGCACAGTGGGACCTGGGCACAGGAACTGACCAGAGAGCAGCAGGCCCCGGTCTGAGAGCTGTTGGGTGACTGCTTTGGCGGGTTCTGGGTGAGGCGTGGAAAGCCGTGACCTCTGCATGTCTCACCTGGCATCTGCCGGACCCAGGCAGTTTGCTCGGCCCTGAATCTGCTCTGCAGGCTCCAGTCACCTCCTGCCTGCCTGGCCCTGACCCCTCCCTCCAAGTTGGGTCAGCCTGCCATCTACATGGCCCCAGCTTCTGGCTCAGAGCCCCTGCTCAGAGGCTTTGCTTCGAGCTCCACCCCAGTCCCAGCTAGGAGGCTCTTACACACGAGCACAGTGGGCTCTAAATTAAGAGGTTGCGGAGGCCGCTTTGGCAGGCTCCAAGAGGAGCGCGGAGAGGCCCACGGTCCCTGGGCCACTGGAGCCAACAATAGCTTGCCTATCTTGGCATTAGCAGGACCTTGGCACCGGAGGTGCAGCCAGCTGCTTGCTCACCCCAACTCCGCCCTCTGGGCTGTGATTGCCTCCTGCCTACTAGGCCCCACCCCTGCCCTCCAGGTCAGATCACCTGCCATCCCTACAGCCCCACTTTTGACTCAGAGGCCTTGCTCAGAGGTTCTGCTCCGGGCTCCTTCCTAGTCCCAGCTCTGAGGCTCTAATGACAGAGCTTGAGGCTCCACCCCTGTACCCCAGAAATCTTGCCAACCCAGAGACACCATCCCCAAGTCTCCAGTGCTGCACCTGGACCTCAAGACCCCACTCCAGAGCCTTCACCACCAAACCAGGGCTGGAAGAACTGCTCCAAGGTCCAGGGACACCCCAGCCTCAAGCCGCCAACGTACTGCCACCTGCTTTGAGCCAGTTGCCCACAAACTGGGAACCCATGGCTGCCTTATCCAGCTGCTGCAGTTATCTCTGTGGGAGACCCTGGGTAAAGCAATCCCCACAACACCAGCCTGAGTAAAAAGAGTCTTGTTCAGCTCCCAACTTGAACATCCTACAACTATCTGGAGAGTTCCTAGCAAGGAACAGGAATCCTGCAAACCTATTTACCTGGAACTCAGAAAGGAGGATTCAGATAGGAAACCAGCCAAAGAACCCTAGCAACATGAAAGATCAAAATAGATAAACACCCGCAAGGGATCACAGAGGAGCTACAGCAGTGAACTCTAACTACAAGGAAATTGTTGAAATGACAGAAATGGAATTCAGAATATGGATGGCAAATTAGATAAACGGAATTGAAGAGAAAGTTGAAAACCAAAAAAGAAGCCCAAAAAATATTTCAAGAAATTAATGAAAAAATCATTAAAGAGAGTGACAAAATTAGGAAGGATATAATAGAACTTAAAGAAATGAAAGTGTCTTTCAGGGATTTTCAAAATGCAGCAGAAAGTTTCAGCAACAGATTAAATCAAGGTGAAGAAAGAATCTCAGAGCTTGAAGACAAGGCTGTTGAGCTAATGCAATCATTTAAAGAAGCAGAGAAGAGAACAACAAGGACAGAGCGATCACTTAGAGAGATGTGGGACTACGCAAAGCAAACAAACATGAATTACAGGTATCCCTGAGGGAGAAGAAAGTGCTAAAAGCATGGAAAATCTATTTGAGGGAATTATTGTGGAAAACTTCCCCGATATTTCCAGAGATCCAGACATGCAGATACAAGATGATCATTGAACTCCTGGAAGATCTGTAGCAAATAGAACATCTCCAAGACACATAGTATTCAACCTGGCCAAAGTCAAAGTGAAAGAGAAAATTCTACAAGTAGCTCGACATAAGTGACAACTGACCTGCAAGGGAAAATCCATCAGGATAATAGCAGACTTCTCAGTGGAAACCTTACAAGCCAAAAGGGAGTGGGACCCCATCTTCAATCTTCTTAAAACAAAACAACTGCCAGCCTAGAATTGGTATCCTACAAAAGTAAGTTTCATGTTTGAAGGAGAAATTAAGACTTTTTCAGACAAGCAAACACTGAGGGACTTTGACAAGTCCAGACCTGCCCTGGAGGAAGTACTCAGACCTGCACTGTACATGGATCAACATGGCAGATGGCCACCAGTATAAAAACCCCCAAAAGCTAAAGATCAGAGCCCAGCCACCACAATGGCTCAATAGGTAAAACAGAGCAATAAAGTTCTACTCAACAGGAAGAACAGAAATCCACCCCCCTTATCAGTTCTTTTAATAAATGTGAATCGCTTGAACTCTCCACTCAAGAGACATAGGCTGGCTGAGTGGATTAAAAAACTACATGCCAAATATCTGCTGTCTCCAGAAAACACATCTAACTCAGAGGGACTTATTCAGACTCAAGGTGAAGGGATAGAAAACAATATTCCATGCAAATGGAAACCAAAAGAAAGCTGGTGTAGCAGTTCTCATATCACATAACATAGACTTCAAATCAACTAAAGTAAAGAAAGCCAAAGATGATCATTATATAATGGTCAGGGGAACAATTCAATAAGAAGACATAAAAATTCTAAATATTTATGCACCTAACACAGGTGCACCCAGATTCATAAAGCAAATCCTACTTGGTAGGATAATAGCTGGTGACTTCAACACTCCTCTGACAGAACAAGACAGAGCCTCCAAACAGAAAATAAACAAAGAAACAATAGACCTAAACAAAATTCTAGAACAAATGGGCCTAATAGACATTTATACAACATTCTACCCTAAAACCACTGAATATACATTCTTCTCATCAGTTCATGGAACATTCTCTAGGATTGATCACATCCTAGGCCACAAAACATGTCTCAACAAATTTAAAAAACATAGAAGTTATACCAGGCATCTTCTCAGACCACAGTGGAACAAAATTAGAAATCAACTCCAACTGAAACACTCATCTCTACACAAAGTCATGGAAACTACACAGCCTACTGCTGAATGATAGTCAAGTCAAGGAAGAAATTAAGATGGAAATCAAAAGATTTTTTTAACTAAATGATAAAGGAGACACATGTTATTGAAATCTGTGGGGTACAGATAAAGCAGTTCTGAGAAGAAAATTCATCACCCTAAATGCCTACATCCAAAACACAGAAAGATCACAAATCAGCAATCTAATGAATCATGTCAAGGAACTGAAAAAGGATGAGCAAACCAATCCCAAACTCAGCAGAAGAAAAGAAATAACCAAGATCAGAGAAGAACTAAATGAGATCTATAACAAAAGAACTATACAAAAGATTAACTGAAACAAAAAATTCGTTCCTTGAAAACATAAAATTTTGACAGGCCTCTTGCTGGATTAACCAAAAGCAGAAAAGAAAGTACTCTAATAAGTTCAATCAGGAATGAAAAAAGAGAAATTATAGCTGACACCATGGAAATATAAAATATCATCTCTGAATACTATAAAAATCTCTATACACATAAACTTGAAAATGTGGAGGAAATGGACAAATTCTTAGAAACACCCAGCATTACTAGGCTTAATCAGGAAGAAATAGAATTCCTTAACAGACCAATATCAAGTACTGAAATTGAAGCAGCAATAAAAAATCCCCCGCCCCCCGCCAAAATGTCCTGGACTAGATGGTTTCACACCCGAATTTTACCAGACCTACAAAGAAGAACTGGTACCTATCCTGCATAAATTATTCCATAACATCAAGAAAGAACAAATCCTCCCTGACACATTTCACAAAGCCAACAACATCTTGATACCAAAGCCAGGAAAGGACTCAAAAAAAGGCAAGAAAAAAGAAAACTACAAACCAATATCCCGTGTGAATATAGATGCAAAAATTCTCAATAAAATCCTGCCAAACAATTCAGCTGCTCATCAAAAATATAATACATCATGACCAAGTGGGCTTCATCCCAGAGATACATGGATGGTTCAAATACACAAATCCATAAATGTAATTCACCACATAAATAGAAATAAAAGCAAAGACCATATGATTCTCTCAATAGACACATATAAAGCATTTGACAAAATTCAGTACCCTTTTATAATAAGAATGCTTAATAAAATAGGCATAGATGGGACTTACCTCAAAATTATAAAAGCCATATATGACAAGCCCACAGCCAACATCATACTGAACAGGGAAAAATTGAAAGCATTCCCGTGTAGAACTGGAACCAGACAAGGTTGCCCATTATCACTACTTCTATTCAACATAGTGCTCCTAGCCAGAGCAATGAAGACAAGAGAAGGAAATTAAAAGTACTCAAATGGGGACAAAAAAGGTCAAACTATCGCTCTTTACTGACATTAGGACCTTATGTCTAGAAAACCACAAAGATTCTGCCAAGAGACTACTGGAATTAATAAATAAATTCAGCAAAGTCTCAGGTTACAAAATCAGTAGCATTCATATATGCCAACAACAGTCAAGCTGAGAACCAAATCTAAGACTCAATACCTTTCGCAATAGTAACAAAGAAAATAAAATACCTAGGAATATATTTAACTAGGGAGGTGAAAGACTCTACAGGGATAAATATGAAACACTGAGGTAGGAAATAGCAGAGGACATAAACAGATGGAAAACCATACCATGCTCATGGATTGGTAGAATCAGCATTGCTAAAATGTCTTTGCTACCCAAAGTGATCTACAGATTCAATGCAGTCCCTATTAAAATACCAATGTCATTTTTTGCAGACCTAGAAAAAATAATTCTATGCTTTGTATGGAATCAGAGAAGATCCCATATACACAAAGCAATCTTAAGCAAAAAGAACAAATCAGGAGGCATCAATTTACCAGACTTCAAGCCATACTACAAGGCTCCAGTAACCAAAACAGCATTGGACTGGCACAAGAACAGAGACATAGAACAATGGATCAGAACAGAGAACCCAGACATAAAATCATCCTCCTATTGCCATCCCATCTTTCACAAAGCAGACAAAAATATACATTGGGGGAAAGAATCCCTATTCAGTAAATGGTGCTGGGAAAATTGAATAGCCACAAGTAGAAGACTGGTACAGGATCCAAATCTCTCACCACTCACAAAAAATTAATTCAAGATGGATAAAAGTCTTAAATGTAAGGCATGAAACCATAGGGATTCTGGAAGAAAATGTAGGAAAAACTCTTCTAGATGTTGGCCTAGGCAAAGAATTTATGACCAAGACCCCAAAGGCAAATACAGCAACAACAAAAATACATAAATGGGACCTGATTAAAAAAACTTCTGCAAATTAAAAAATTAAAAAGCTTCTGCACAGCCAAGGAAATAATCATTAGAGCAAATAGACAACATAAAGAATGTGAGAAAATATTTGCATGCTATACATCCAATATAGGACTAATAACTAGAATCTATAAAGAACTCAAGCAAATCAGCAAGAAAAAAATCAAACAACCCCATTAAAAAGTAGGCAAAAGGCATGAACAGAAACTTTTCAAAATAAGATAGATTAATGGCCAACAAACATTTGAAAAAATGCTCAACATCTCTAATGATCAGGGAAATGCATATCAAAACCACAACGAGATATCACTTAACCTCAGCGAGAATGGCTTTTATCAAAAAGTTCCAAAACAACAAATGCTGGCGTGGATATGGAGAGATAGGAACATTAATACACTGTTGGTACAACTGCAAACAAGTACAATCTGTATGGAAAGCAGTATGGAGATACCTCAAAGAACTAAAAGTAGAACTACCATTTGATCCAGCAATCCCACTACTGGGTATTTATCCAATGGTAAAAAAGACATTCTATAAAAAAAAGACACCTGCATTCAAATGTTTATAGCAGCACAATTCACAATTGTAAAGATGTGGAAACAACCCAAGTGCCCATCAATACATGAATATATTAATAAAATGTGATATATATATATATATACATATATATGTATACATATATACACACACACACACACACAGCATGGAGTACTACTCACTATAAAAAAATGAACATCCACATCTAGACCATGTGAGTCTGGAATCACCTGAGTCTAGAACTTTCAACTCTAGACCAATGGTTATCAAAATGTGGTCCTTGGACCAGCACCACCCGAGAACTGGCTGGCAATGCAAATTCTAGGGCCTTGCCCCAGACCTATTGAATCAGAATGTTTGGGGATGGATTCCACCAATCTGTGGGGGTTTTATTGTTTTTCAAGAGACAGAGTCTTACGCTGCTGCCCAGGCTGAGTGCAGTGGTGCCATCATAGCTCATCATTGCTTCAAACTCCTGGGCTCAAGCAATCCTCCTGCCTCAGACTCCCGAGTAGCTGGGACTACAGGTAAGTGCCACCACGCCTGGCTAATTTTTCTTATTTTTTGTAGAGACAGATTTTTGCTATGTTACCTGGGCTGGTCTTGAATTCCTGGCCTCAAATGACTCACTGGCTTCGGCCTCCCAAAGTGCTGAGATTACAGGTGTGAGCCACCGTGCCCGGCCCAATCTGTGTTTTAAGTCCTTTCGGGGGATGTTGAGGCAGCTTTAAAATTTGAGAATCACCTGTCTAGAGTTACACCGTCCGATATGCTGGGCACTAGCCACGCATGGCGAATTAAATGAAAATTTGATTAAAGTTCAATTCCTTGGCTCCACTAGCCACACTTCAAGGGCTCAGGAGCCACATGTGGCTAGTGGCTACTGTAGTGGACAGTGCAAACAGGCTCTGCCCAGGCAGTTTGGGTTTTGAAGAATGAGCAGGAGACAGCCAGGGATTTGCAGGGAAGAGGCTCCAAGCAAGGGTGGCAGCCTGGCAGGCGTGGGAAGACCGGAGCGGAGGAGCTGCTTGTTGGAGCTGCCCTCATGTCTGCGTGCCCAGAACTTGTGGCAACCAAATAGAGCAGAGAGAGATGAGGTCAGCACTCGAAGGTCTTTTCTTTCAAGCAATGGATTTTGGCCTTAATTCTAAAGAAATAAGTATTCATGGAAGGATTTTAAGAGTGAGAGGGACATTATGAGGTGAAATTTATATCATATAAAATTAACCATTTAAAATTGTATAGTTCAGGCCAGGCACGGTGGCTCACGCCTGTAATCCTAGCAATCTGGGAGGCCGAGGTGGGTGGATCGCTCAAGGTCAGGAGTTCCGAAACCAACCTGAGCAAAAGCCAGACCCTGTCTCTACTAAAAATAGAAAGAAATTAATTGGACAGCTAAAAATATATAGAAAAAATTAGCCGGGCATGGTGGTGCATGCCTGTAGTCCCAGCCACTCGGGAGGCTGAGGCAGTAGGATCATTTAAGCCCAGGAGTTTGAGGTTACTGTGAGCTAGGCTGATGCCATGGCACTCACTCTAGCCCAGGCAAGAAAGTGAAACTCTGACTCAAAAAAAAATAAAAATAAAATTGTACAGTTCAGTAGCATTTAGCACATTCCTGGTGTTATGTGACAACCACTTCTATCTAGTTTTAAAGCATTTTCATCACCCCCTAAAAAATAAAACCCCATACTCTTTAATTAATCAATTAATTGGCTAGAAACGGGGTTTCACTGTGTTGCCCTGGCTGGTCTCAAACTCCTGGCCTCAAGCAATCCTCCTGCCCTGGCCTCCCAAAGTGCTAGGATTGCAGGTGTGAGCCGCTATGCCCAGCCTGCGCCCAGCTTTTTTGAAAATTTATTTTATTTTACACCCCATACTCTTTAAAGAGTTGCTCCCCATTTCCCACTCCCACCTCCCTCCCCTAGCACATTCATCCATTTCCAAAGATCCTCTAACATCAGTGGGGCTGAGAACAGAGGGAGGAGTAAGTACGAGGCTCATTTCCACTGAGCCAAAAATTACAAATGAGAAAAGCCAGTGATACAAAATTTCCAGGAATATCCCCACATTCATAGAATGCCAGAGTTGGAAGAGACCTCAGCGGTCTTTATTCCAACCCCCTTGTTGGCCAAATAAGGAGACTGAGGCGAGGAGGGTGGGGGGCCCGGCGGGGCCAGCCAGCGGTCGAGGGGGGCCCCATCCTCTGGCCACCGCTGGCTCATTCCTCAGCCCACGTGAATGCGGTTACTCACACCTTGTTCTACCCGGCTGGCTGCTCAGCCGTCTGGAAAATCCTGTCTTGCTTCTTTGAACCTCATAATCGTCAAGGAAAATGTCTTTAGCCCTGGTGCCGGTGACAGTCTCAATCTGTAGGAGGCAGGATGGAGGGATGGAAAGAGCTCATGGCTTGGGAGGCCCCGCTGGGCTTGAACCTTGACTCAGACTCTTAGTTGGCTCCGGGGCTCAGTGTCCTCTTCTGTCCTGTGGGGTCGTGGACCCGTCCCCAAGCTGGGATATTGCCCAGGGGTCGCCCAGCCTTGCGCTTGGCTTCTGCTGTTAGAATAACCCCGGTAGACTCGGTTTCTTTCTTCCTGGCCGAAGGAACTTGGCTGGACGCACCCCCCCCCCCTTAAAGAAGAATTGTAAGGGGATCAGAGAATGCCCTGGAAAAGATTCTCCTATTAAAGTACTGGGCAACTTAAATCACATGTGGGTAACTTTAAAAGTGTTCTGGGCCTCTGTCTTGGGAAGCTTTGCTGGGAAGCTGGGTTCAGTCACCTCAAGATAACCCTGTGTTTGGGCAAGCCCTTCCCACAAACGCTGTGGCTTCATGTGGCATCCGTGGGGTACAGCACTTGGTGGACGGTGGGGCGGGGCTGGGTGCCTTTCTCTTTCTTCCTTTCTCAGGAGTCTGAAAGCCACTTTGCCTGAAGGGCCGTGGCCTGGGGGCAGACACTTCCACTTCCTCATTCTCCAGACCAGCTTCCTGTCCACTGTTGCACAGCCTCCTCCTTCCCCTCTGCCTGGAATGGCGCTGGGGGCTCTGGGAAGCCAGGCGGAGCCCTGCGTGGAGCTGGGCAGAGGCCAGGCCCAGCGGGTCAAGGGCACTGGGGTCCCTCTGGGCCCCCTGCTCTTCCTCACCCAGTTCCTTGTCAGTGGGATGTCTGCACATCCCGCGGTAAGGGGGCCAGGCTGGAGAGCAGATGAAAGAGAGAGAAGACAGGCAATGTTTTCGCAACCGAGTAGGACAAACAGTACCGCAGCCCTGCAACTTTCTCCCCGAAGCCAGCCGGCTGCGTCAGGCCACGCGCTGTCTCCCCCTGTTCTCAGGGCCCCCGGGCCCCCCCTCCTCGTCTTCCCTTTCCTTTCCTGGCCAAGCCGCCCGCCCGGCTCAGCTGATGGGATGAGGCAGCGTCTCCGGGAGTCATCTTTTCACCCCGTGCGTGCGGGTGGAGTGAGGATGCTCCACTTGGCTTGGCTTGCGCCCTGCAGGGGTGAGGAGAGACGGAATTGGAGCTGGGGGGGAGGCGGGGGCCTAGGAAAGGCCAGGAGCTGCGCACCCTGCTGCCTGGGACTGGCTCCCAGCCGGCCCTCCCTCTCCACTCCAGACCCACTTCCTCCCCGGGACAGAACCGACACCTTGTTTTTCCCCTAAACTGACTGCTCCTCTGTCTGGAAAATCTTTCCTTGTTTTATTTGAAGAGCAGAACTGTTCCTTCCTCCCCCTTCGTGATGAGGAAACATTCTGTTGAGTTTGGCATCCGTGGCTTCTAGGAGACCTTGGCTGTTTGTAATTCGATGCTATCAGGTTGTTGCATAACCTTTCCCGCTGGGAAGCGGCCTCTGCATCTTGGGCCTTCTGTCCAGGTGGGGGACACGGGGTGGGGCCGGGAAAGGTCAGAGGTGCTGCGGGGTGACAGAGCAATGGACGAGGGACGTTGGCTGTCGGCCCTGGCCGGGGCAGCGCCTGCTGGTGGGGACCCAGCCGAAGTCGGATCGTGTTTCCTTCTGGGCCTCTGGCCACCAGGCTTGGTGGAATGTCCCCATCCCCACACTCAAGGCCACCCCAGGCCAGCCAGCGTCTGGGTCCGAACAGAGGCCTGGCCGCCCCGTGTTTCTAGAAAATGAGTCTGCTATGGGCATCCTTGGCAAGGACACATTTTTATATTTAGAAACGAAGCCTGCTTCTTTGGAAGGTTGTAGAATGCTACTCCTCAGAGCGGGCATTCTACCCCCTCCCAAATGCTAGTGCCGAAGCGGGCCAGGCAGGTGATATAAAAGAACGAATGTTCCTTTTCGACAGTTGTGGGCAGTGCTAGGGGTACAGTAAACTGGAAGAGGGCGCTGTCTAATGACATTCAAAATTAGTTAAAAGAGGCCGGGCGCAGTGGCTCACACCTGTAATCCTAGCACTCTGGGAGGCCGAGGCGGGAGGATTGCTCAAGGTCAGGAGTTCGAAACCAGCTCTGAGCAAGAGTGAGACCCTGTCTCTACTAACAATAGAAAGAAATTAATTGGCCAACTAAAAATATATAGAAAAAATTAGCCGGGCATGGTGGCGCATGCCTGTAGTCCCAGCTACTTGGGAGGCTGAGGCAGGAGGATCGCTTGAGCCCAGGAGTTTGAGGTTGCTGTGAGCTAGGCTGACGCCATGGCACTCTAGACCGGGCAACAGAGTGAGACTCTGCCTCAAAACAAACAAACAAACAAACAAAAACCCAAAATAAAACAAAAAACAAAAAAACACAAATTAGTTAAAAGAAAAGTACTACACATACCAAAACAGCAGTCAGGGTGTGATTTCTGCTGTTTTCTACCTAAGGATTAAGTGGCGGCACTTCATGCAAAGGTGCCTTGCTTAGAACTTTACAGACAGCATCTTATGTCACTGCGCTCACAACTCTATACGCACAGTTGACCCTTGAACAGCACAGATTTGAACTTCAGGAGTCCACTTCTATGAGGATTTTCTTCCTTTTCTGCCACCCCTGAGACAGCAAGACCAGCCCCTCCTCCTCCTCCTCCTCCTCAGCCTACTCAATATGGAGATGATGAGGATGAAGGCCTTTATAATCATCTGCTTCCACTTAATGAATAGTAACTATATTTTCTCTTCCTTAGGATTTCCTTAATAACATTTTTTTCTCTCTAGCTTACTTTATTGTAAGAATATAGTATATAATATATGTAACATACAAAATATTTGTTAATCAACTGTTTGTGTTATTGGTAAGGCTCCCAGTCAACATTAGGCTATAAGGCTATTAGTAGTTAAATTTCAGGGGAGTCAACAATTATACTTGAATTTTTTTTTTTTAGAGATGGAGTCCTGCTCTGTTGCCCAGGCTAGAGTGCAGTGGTATGATCATAGCTCACTGCATCCTTGAACTCCTGGGCTCAAGTGATCCTTCTACCTCAGCCTCCCAAGTAGCTGGGATTGCAGGTTTAAGCCACTATGCCAAGCTAATTTTTATTAAAAATTTTTTTAGAGACAGTGCCTCACTATGTCACCCAGGCTGGTCTTGAACTCCTGGGCTCAAGCTATCCTCCTACCTCAGCCTCCTGAGTAGCTAGGATTATAGGCACAAAGCACCGTGCCTGGTTATACTCCAACTTTTTTTAAATTTTAAGAAATTTTTTTGTAAAGATAAGGTCTTGATATGTTGCCCAGGCTGATCTTGAACTTCTGGCCTCAAGAGATCACCCTGGCCCGCCTTGGCCTCCCAGAGTGCTGTGATTATAGACATGAACCATGCCCCAGTTATACTCAAATTTTTGACTGCATGGTGGGTGGTCAGTGCCCTTAACCCCTGCCTTGTTCAAGGGTCAACTATACAGTCGTTTTCCCCCTTCTTGGCTGAGATGATCGACACTGAGGGAGGTTAACAATTCTGCCCAAGGCCGCACAGCTGGGCCGGGTGCACTGGAGTTAGAGCTCAGATCTGCCTCCACTGAAGGTAGATAGAAGGTCCTTGCAATTACCCTGCTACTACTTCTCAAACTCTGGTTCTCGGACCACTGGTATCAGAATCACCTAGAATCACGGCCCCACCCCAGACTTATTAAATCAGAATTTCTGGGGCCAGAACCCAAGAATCCAGATTTTAAAAAAGTTCTCTCCTGGGGATTCTACTGCATGGAGAATTTGCCAACCTTTTTATTTGCTGCTCTGCCTTTCTGACTCAGCGCAACAGGGCAGCTGGGTCCTTTCCAGGAAAGACCACTATTCCCGGGCGTAGGCAGTGGTGACATTTCCCCGGTCTGCCCCTGTCTCGATGCATCACGGAATGCCACTTCACTTCCGTAGCCGGGGAAGAACAAATAAGCAAATTTATGAATCATGGTTCTGTTTATATTTTGGTTGCTGAGGCTAAATATTTATTGCTTTAAGTAAGAGGCTCTGCTTTAATTAGAGTCATAACTAACCGCAAGTGCATTGAAATGCATTCTCATGGCCATAAGACATGCATTTCTCAACAGAAAGCCGAAGGCAGCTAACACTTTTCATGTGCCAGTGCCTGATCAAAGCAGCGTGGCTTATCTAAACTAACAAATAGCTCTTGAAACGGACTTCTAGTCACTGCCAGAAGTTTAATTTATGGATTGATCTATTGTGCCTACTGCGACGTATAACATCGCATTTATGTACCGTGGCATAAAGGTGTGAAGGTGTGGGCAATAGGAAGCCCGTAACTATAAAGGACATGAGCTACATTTAGTTTTGAGATGCACTGTGGCCTCTTCCCAGTCCTGCCCCTCCCACTCCTTCCCCGGGAACGGGCGCTCTCCCCATTAAATCACGGGGACAGCCATAGAGCATATAGACATCCAAGCACCACCCCAGGCTAATTAAATCACAATCTCTATGTGAGAGGGACTTCAGCACAGGCATTTAAAAAAAGCTCCCCCAGGGATTCTAATAAGCATTCCAGGATGGGAACCTCTGCCCTGGAAGAGCAGTGGGTGAGGGTGGGTGAGTAGTGGGTGAGGGTGCCGGCTGTGTAGACTGGGATTCAAATCCTGGCTCTACCATTTGCCAGCTATGTGACCTTGGGCAAACGACTTAACCTCTCTGAGCTTTGGTCTCCTCCCCTGAAAAATAGGGATGATAGTGCCCAGCTTGGAAGGTCGTCATAAGAATTCAGTGAAATAATGCAGGGACACATTTAGCATGATGCTTAGGAGCACTTAACTTAGTACTTAGTAAGGGCCCAATAAATAGATATATAAATATTATTGTTACAGAGAATGCTAGTTGGATGTTTTAAAATTTTGTTTACTCCTAGCAATGCCAGTGAGAACTTGGAATTTGGAGCAAGACAGGATCATGTTGTAGTTTGAATATATATATATATATATATTTTATTATTGTTTGCCCATACTCCTGACTCTTTTAAGATGAATTCCCTTAGAGTGTGAAGTCTGTAGGCCTGTGATCATTTGCATGGCTGGAACATATAACTGTGTCTTTCTGTTGTGTCTAAAGGCGTCTACAAAACCAGAACTCAAGGTCCAGCCATGACTAGCTGACCAGTCTTGCGACATAGAGATTTTCCCCCAAAATGGCCATACCAAGGGGCTCCTCTCAGCCAGTCTTTTTCTCTCTTTCTCTTAATTCCTGGATCTTTGCAAGTAGATTGCCCATTTCCTTAACCACACATGTTTTATAATTGGCTGAATTCCCCCTAACCTCTCCAGCTTTCAACCCTTTCCTGAAATAAAACAAACACATTGAAATATTTTTCTCTGAAAAATGTATTAGGAGAGTCAGTCACCTACAAGAGAGCAGCACAAAAGGTTGTTGCAAGCAGGCAGAATCCCTGCTTGGCGGTGACAACCAATTAGCACATTTATTAATCAGGGGCCAGTTTACCATTCTGGAAACATCCTGGAGGCAGAGACCGCGCTATGTGCCAAGCCTGGTGCCCGATGCCCTGCCTGTGCCGACACAGGGCTCCTGCCTTCTGGGTGACCCGTCAGAGCCCATGGCTTGTTTCTCGGAAGTAAAGCCTTGACCCTTCCTTAGCATCTGGCTTCAAAGGTTAAGCACATCCGTTTGAATGTCACACACCACGGACATGCAAATGAACAAGCTCCATATTTTCACCCACCCATAACCCACGCTTGCACGCAAAAGCCCCCTGGTGGGGGTGGAAGTATCCACAAAGCCCCAGCACATGCAATCGTGGGGGCTCCCTCCCTGCTCTTTGGCCTCCAGCTGAAGCATAAGTCATGCATTCCACAGCCACGTGGAGACGGGTTTTATGCTTGCCGCAGTTCTGGAGTCTCTGGTCCGTGTGCACGAATGACTGGAGTGGACCCGATACGTATTTATGGGAGTGGTGGCTCTGGACGGGAAGAATGTATTTGAGAAGTGCTGGGCTACATCAAAGAGCGTCTTAGCCTGCAGAGACGCCAATTGGTTTTTCCAGCCCCACACCCTGAAACATAAACAGTCCATAGGACTTGAGTTGTTTGGCGTTTTGTCTTTTACTTCAACACTTGAGGGACTCCAAAGCTGGTTATGAGAAAGTCCCAAGAATGCGGAGCATTTCCGGTGTGTGCTGGGCCAGGGACATCAAAGGTTCCGTTTGCAGCCGTCTGAGTACAGAGTGACAGAGGCCTTCATCTTGCCCCCACCCCCCGCACCCCTCCCCCCCCTTTGTTGCTTTTATTGTTCACAACAGCCAAACATAGGGAGGTTGCATGACCACAGTATGTGTGAGCCGAGCGCAGCGTTTGCCTTGGAAGGGCTTTTTACACGCTAACTTTGTGGAATCCTTGGCCTCTGGCTCAACCAGGATGAGGGTGGGGTGTGCGTGGGAGTGGCGGGGATGGCCATGGTTAATTCAACGCAACATGTATTCAGGATGTTTCCACAAAACATGACCTCATCCCTTCCAGCCTGCTGGCCATCATTATGCTGGTGGTCACTTTTGACTTCGTGGTTACAAAAATAATTCCTTTAATTACCAAAGTGGAAATTCATAGATTGCACGTAGATGGTTCTTACCTCCCCCCAAACAGGCAGGAGGTTGGAGCTGTTTCTGAGGCTGTCTCCACAACATCAGAACAAGTCATTAATTCGAGGAAAAGCAAAGCAAAATAGGGCAATAAAATCCATGCCATGTTGGGCGTTGGACAGATCAAATAGCTGGGGAGCTTTCTTCCTTTCTCTCTTTGCAAGCAATTGTATATATATATATTTTTTATCCTGAATAGACAGTCACATTACGATCAGTAGGAAGTCTAATTCATTTAGTCAAAGACTGGTTAAGCAGCTTGCATGCACAAGACCGATAAAGTCTCAGGGTGCAAAGACATAAGATAAGCAAGTCAGTAGACAAACAAGATCATTTACACTGGTGAAGGTCTCATGAAGGAAATCAAGTGGCATGATTCAATAGACTGATGAGGCAACTGTTGACACATTAAGTCCAGTAAAATAAAAGTTGTGGGGAAATAGCTGGTTATCAAAACAAGTCATTCCTTTGTTGGGATTATTGGAAACTCTTGGAGAGGAACTGTTCTCCCAGAGACTAGCCCTTAGCTGAACAGAAGTCTTGAGTTATCACTGTGGATGAAGCAGCTGCCTCCCCTCCTCCCACAGGGGGAAGTCCAGCCAAGCAGACCACCTGGGAAGGCGGACACCGTGTCCCGGCACTGGCTTACTGGCCTGGCAGAGTCCCAGTCAACGTCACCAGCACTGCCTTGTTAAGGTACGAGACCCACACTACCTTGAAATTTGGGGGTCTGGAGCAAGAAGTCAAGGAAACTTGTCCACCACCCATCTTTGCCAGGTGCTCCTGATGCTTCCCAAAGTCTGATTGTAGCAGTGTGCATTTGCCTGTAGGCGAGTCCATATCTAGTTAGAGTAATAGTGCCAGGGATTCAAACCATTCTCTGGGGGTAGTGCCTGAGTGAAGAGGGGCTGGGGTTGGGTTCACACCATCAGCTTTGAGTCCTGGCTGTATCTGGCGAAGAGAAAGAAGAGGCAAAAGAAGGCAGCGGCAGCATCTTCCCTCTCGGCCTCGGCCCAGCTGACAAGGGGAAAGAGATCATTTGAGTCCTAAGTTTTCCATCCCTGGGGTTAAGGCAGGTGTCCTAGGGGTGGCTGTGAGAAGCCAGCACGTTGCTGGCAACCAGGTCACCCCAAGAAAGGAGTCCATATGTCCTCTTGTCCTGGAGAAGAAGGAGAAGGGAGGTGGCCCTACCAGGCCAGTGGGGAAAGAATGAGTCCTTAGGTGAGGACATTCTTGCTACCTCTGGCAAAGTAGCTTCTACAAGGAGGTGAGTGCCTGGGTTCTTCCTTTATTAGAAGGACCACTGTATGTGTGATATCTCATCATTACTCTTACCTCGGTATGAAGGCAGATCCAGGAGGCCATCTCCTTGGCAAAGAACTTGGCTGTAGTGTGTCAATCTGAAAGCAACGCCTTTGCAGCTATGGGACTTTTTCTTCTTCTTCTTCTTCTTCTTCTTCTTCTTCTTTTTTTTTTTAGAAATAGCATCTCACTATGTTGCCCAGGCTGATCTCAAACTCTTGGCCTCGAGTGATCCTCCCACTTCAGCCTCCTGAGCCTGTAATGGGGACTTCTTATGAATTCAGACAGAGTCCTCCTCTCTGGGGTTCTGCCCTGTACTCACTAACAAGGGGAACCCTCCATAGAAGCCAGGGCTTGTTCATGAGCTCAGAGGTTTGGTCTGGTTAAAGGTCAATTTCTTAGTTCAAAAGGTTCTTTACCTTCTGCATAATGGGCTCCAGCATAAAGAACACAGCCTAGTAGAGGGAAGCGAGCTTTATCGCTGGGAGAAGGGGAGAGACTCAAGCGAAGGGGAAAGAAGGGTAAACAGCTCTGACGGCCAAAGTGGGGGATGGGAGGGCATCCTCCCTGGCAGCGTGGGGCCCTCAGGAGCTCTGGGTCAGCCCTGAACAGTCAGGAGGGGGTGCACTGTCAGCGGGTACCAGCAGGTGTGACAACAACAGCACAGCCTGGAATCTCTGATGTCAGGCTGCCTGGGAGAAGGGCCAGGCAGTCTGCTTTTTATAGGGCTGACTTGGTGGAGTCAAAGTGCTTATCGAGAGGGGCCAAGTGTTCACGGGCTGGGCTGCACATGCACAAATAACTCAGCAATCTCTCCAGTTACAGCCCGGGAAAACCGAGCCATCACTTCTCATTGGAGAATGGTGTTTGCACCTACAGTCCATGACTGTGTCGTGATAACATTGCATCATCTGGTGGATCATCTAAGGCCTTAGAGGGGGGGCAGCTGACAGAGGGGATAGTTTGGTGACCACAGGAAGAGAGTTCTTGGTACAAGATAGCATTTGCCCAGGGGTCTCTGGAATTTTATCAGAACAATATCAATACACCGTATCGGTGCCTCTTAGGACATTCTTTGGTGTTAAGTTAGTCCGATTGTCTCAAGGACTCACCCTCTTGCTGTTTCTGCATGTGAATTCGTGTAAAACAGATTTGAGTGCAGCCTCCTTACTGCCCAGAAAGGGCACCGCGTGTCTGTTACCCTCCCCACAACTGCTCCACTGTGGAAAATAGTGTAACGATCAATATTCAAGAAACTGATTGATGCTCATGTTCTTGGCAGCCCAGCCCAACACCACCGCCCTGACTTCTTATCACCTATTCTAGAACTTTATTCCTCAGTGCAATATAGATCTTCCTCCAGATCAGCGATAACTCCCTTAAGCCATTGAGTGCTAAGGCCAGAATCCCTTAAACCTGTATTCCAGTGGCCCTGAGGAATTATGAGCATCAGATAGTCATCAACTGGATATAAATACTCACATGCATATTGAAAAGTAATAGAGGGTGTGTGTGGGAGGGCGTGGGGCATGCACACTGATCATATCAGTTATGTTTCAGACACAGCCAATGTCCATATTCAGGTGTGCACGATGGTGATGTAATAAGATTAAAGGAAGGTCTTGCACGTGGACTGTCCACAAAGCCCGATGACACAGTTACGGAGTAAGGAAAATTCATTTACCCAACAAATACTTATTGTTGTGTCCAACTGTGGGTCAAGCTTTGCTCCAGGGACCAGGGGAGGAGTCCCAACGAGCAAGTCAGACAGAAGCCCCAGTGTTTACAGCTGACTCGCCTTGGGGAGGGCAGGGCTTTGGCAGTACGTGCGAAAAAGGCTTGAGAGTTTCAACCTAAAGCCCTAACCCAGGGTTTCTCCACCTTGGCATTGTCGACCCCTGGGGCTGGGTCATTCTTTGTTGTGGGGATCTGTCCTGTGCATTGTAGGATGTTTAGTCTTAATACCAGCCCTGGCCTCCACCCACTAGATGCCAGTAGCACCCCTCTCCCCAGTTGCGACAACCAGAATGTCTCTATGCAGCTCCAGATGTCCCCTGGGAGGACGGACTCACGCTGGCCGAGAGCTACAGCGTTAATGTAATTTCTCTTAGCCAAATACGGGAAGGGAAAGGGCCTGCTCTGTGTCTGAACGAAGAGGCTCCCTGTCTCCGCTCAGGAGGACCAATCTTTCAGAGATGATCAGAATGGCAAGTAGGAGATGATCAGAATGGTAAAAAGGACCGGAAACAATGTCATTCGGAAAACAGCTAGAGCCACTGTTGAGCCAGGAGAACAGATAATCCCCTGGACTACCTGGTGGCTTTCCCCAGATATCTGCAAGACAGTCAGGTATGCGGGGGGTGGGGATTCGGCTGGTTCTGGCCTGCCTGGTGGTGCAGAGCTGGGCCTTGGAAGTAGAAGCTACGAGGAGACCGTGTTCACCTTGGTGACTGGGGTTTAGGTGTCACTCCCCCCCCTCCCGGGCAGGGCCTCATCACACTTTCCAAGTCACCTTTCCAAGTCACGCCTCTTCCCTGGGAGGCAGGGGAGTGGTCTGAGTCCCAGCCCCGCTCCTGGCTGCTCTCACTACCCGGGGGTATCCCCTGATGCTCTGGAAACCCCACTCTCCCTGAAATCAGTGTGGTTGGGGCCATGCTGGCCTCTAGAGAGACCTGCGGGTGGAGGGGGCTGCCCAGGAAGCTGCCCACCAGATGTAGGCAAAGGCTGGCACCTCAAATCCCTGCAGCACGGCTGAGACCAGGAAGGAGTGGCCACCTAGCTTTGATCAGGGATAATGACAAGGAAAAACAATGCAGGAAAAAAACTTAAAACTAAATGCAGAAAGAAACTCAACAACTCAGTGCTAAAAAACGAACTGCTGTCATGTCCTGGGGACAATTCCTGCTCTTCCACCTGAGGGAGAACTGCTCTCCACCCCCTCACTCAGGAGGTCTTGTATGTGGCACAAAAAGATTCTCCCTCTGTCCAGGTCCAAGCGCCCCCACTCCGTCCCTGAGCAATTTTTCCCTATCGCATTTTCCATCCTCAGACCAGATCTGCCTTTTCCCCCAGATAGAATGTCCTCAGCTTCTAGGAGATGCCCTTCTTCTCCATCCCCTGTCTTGACCCAGGATGCACGCCCCCCGCGACCACCCAGTGTGTCTCAACTCCCATTCTCATGCTTCGAAGCCCGAGTTGCTCCCCTCCTGTGGCCCTCCGCTTCCTTCCCGGCCCACATCCCCTGGGCCCAGCTGGCAATGCCCTTCTGCATCCTCGTCCTGCGGCCCAGTCTCCCTTCCCAGGTTCCTTTTGCAGCGCCTTGGATGAGGACACAAATCCGCACGCTTCCTATGGCCGAAGCCACAGGAAGAAAAAAGAAAATATCTCCATATGAGCAACACAACTTGTAAAGATGTCACCCTGCCCACTCTGAGGACGGGCTTTTGTGTGACTGTGCAGAGCAATCTTAGCCCTCTCCTTGCAGGAGAGGCGGCTCCTGGCCGCCCCCTCCTAGCCAAAAAGCCGACTGAAGTGGGGTTTCCTCTGTTCAGAAGAGGGGGCCCAGGAGGCGCAGTGCCATGACCCGTGAGACTTAGGAAAATTTTAACTCTTTTAAAATCCAAAGAGAAGAAGGACTTTTAGGCAGGATAAAATGGCTTAATCTATATTCTTTATATACTCATATTTATCTTGCTGCAGTCATAAAGTATAATTTTTAATATACTTTTTTTTTTTTTTGGAGGAAGAGTCGCACGAAGGCAAGAGTGCCTAGGTCCCGTGAAAGTTGGAACTCGGCTCTGCCAACAGCCAGGCAACGAGATGAACGGGGGAAGCTTGAAAGTGCAGGCTTTTGTTTCTGTTTTGTCTCTTTCTGCAAGGTTTTCAGAGACTCCCAGGACCAATGCTTTAGTGGGGTTTGAGGTTTGCAGTGGCTGGGGCACCCTTGGTTGCCTTCCTAGGACAGACGCTTTCTCCAAGTTCACAGGGAGGCTGCAGGCGCAGCTCTGGGATGGCATTGAGCCGTGGGGACTAGGGGACATCTCCCGCTTCCAGGGCAAACCTCAGTGGTTTGGCTTTCTCCGCGACTCAAAGGAGGACTTTTTTTTTTTTTTTTTTTTTTTTTTTTTTGAGACAGAGTCTCGCTTTCTTGCCTAGGCTAGAGTGAGTGCCGTGGCGTCAGCCTAGCTCACAGCAACCTCAAACTCCTGGGCTCAAGTGATCCTCCTGCCTCAGCCTCCCGAGTAGCTGGGACTACAGGCACAAGCCACCATGCCTGGCTGATTTTTATATATATATATATTAGTTGGCCAATTAATTTCTTTCTATTTTTATGGTAGAGACGGGGTCTCGCTCAGGTTGGTTTTGAACTCCTGACCTTGAGCAATCCGCCCGCCTCGGCCTCCCAGAGTGCTAGGATTACAGGCGTGAGCCACCGCGCCCGGCCCAAAGGAGGACTTTTTGACACCCGAGCTTGCCATTGCTGGACCACGCTGCCTTGACAGCCCGAGTCACGGCGTGTGGAAGCTTTTCTCACGGGCAAGAGGTTTCACGCGTGCTCCGGTGCGCTAACTAGGTGTCTCTGAGGTTGCCACCCAACCCCCGAGACACCAGGGTTCCGTGAACATTAGACTCGGTGCTGTGTAATTAGAATGCTAAACCTCAGGATAGAGGGGGGAAAAATAAGATGGAAAAAGAAAGCCTTGCAATGCTTTCCAAACTCTAATGCAGATCCTGTTTCTCTGCCTCGCAGATTTGACCCATCTGTGACGCTGATCTCTGTTAGGGGCGCAGTTTAGAGAAAATTCGAACAAACAGCCCCAAACCGCCCCGGCCTTTTCAGACTGCTTTGTGGTCGTCTTTGCTTTCCGGTTTGTGGCAGGAACCTTGGACTCTGGACAGGTTTCTGGACTGTTCTGTGCTTTTCGAGTGCTGACTGTGCATTCCTTGACTCTGCATCAGTGTGGGATGCCAGGTCCCGGGGCGCGTATCTTAAGAGATAAGCCGCCAGCTTACGTGGACTGTGGAAGCCGAAGGCAGACAGAAACACTCTGTGCTGCAGGCAGCGGAGAGATTGCAACCGGGTGGTAGGCAGAGCCACGGGCAAGCACCTTCTGCAGTCCCCCTCCCGGAGGGCGGAGAGCACCCCCAGACCTCAGAGTGGGGAAGTGGGGAGGCCTGGTTCTGGAGGCTTCTCTGTGCCCGGGTGAGCCTGAGATCTGCTGCCCAGCCCAGCCTCAGGGCGACCAGGGCCCCTCTCTTGGGGAAGTCTAGCTTCCCCTGCCCAGCCCTCCTGGCTCCAGCAAGTTCCAGGGACTCTCAGTTGGCCTGGCCCTCAGAGGAGCAGCTCTGTTGACAGGGCAGTGTCTTAGTCTGTTTGTGTTGCTGTGAAAGAACACCTAAGGCTGGGCAATTTAATAAGAAAAGAGGTTTATTTGGCTCACGGTTCTGCAGGCTGTACAAGAAGCATGGAACCAGCACGTGCTTCTGGGCTGTGACTGGGGCGGCTTCCACGCATGGCAGAAAGCAAACAGCAGCATAGCAAGAGAGAGGGAGAGAGAGAGGGAGGGAGGGAGGAGGGAGGAGCCAGACTGCCTTAGCAATCAGCTCTCCGGGGAGCTAATAGAGTGAGAACTCACTCATTCCCAGGGGGAGGCCACCATGCCATTCATGAGGGATCCACCCTGTGACCCAGACACCTCCCTCCAGGCCCCACCTCCAACACTGGGGATCAAACTTCAATGTGAGATTTGGAGGGTCAAATATCCAAACTACAGGGTGTCCCAAAAGTCTCCATATAAAGAAAAAATTTTGTAATGACTATTTTGTAAATAAAAGTACATTTAGCTACAATTTCCCATTTTCCCCGTCTATGGCAACTATTGGGACGCGCTGTATATGAGGCAGCCTCTCTGTTCCTGCTGAAGATTTGTTTCTAGGTGCACCCAGCAGGCTGGAGGGGGATTTGCTGTGAGGTCAAGTAAGACCAGACCACATCACTTAAAAAATATCGCATGAACAAAATCCACCAAAATGTTAACAGTGGCTGCCTTTGGGTGATGGACTATGTGTGCGTTGTTCTGTCTTATATTTCTGGATGTTCTCATTTTTTTTTTTCTATCATAAACACTCACTGTTTTGTAATGAGCAAAAGAGCTAAAATAAAGGGAGTGATATATTTCACATATCATGGCGTTCTAAACAAAGACTACATTTTTACAATACAGAGACCCAGGGAATGAACAATGAAGTGGACATTCCCCTGCAGACACCTGTCACACACTGTCCCCTCTTAGTGGGTGGGAGTGGCCCGGTTGGTGACAGGTAGAACCCCTTGGTTCTTAGATTGGTTCGCACAGGTGGCCCTGTGAATAATCACAGCACAAACATTCAGGGAGTGCATTCTGAGTGCTGGGCCCCTTCTCTGTGCCCTACCTGTGTGTTGCACCCACACAACTAGGCTGTGCAGTGGGCACCCATACGTATTCCCCCTTATCCACGGTTTTGCTTTCCATAGTTTCAGTTACCTGTGGTCAACTGAGGTCTGAACATACCTAATGGAAAATTCCGGAAGTGAACAATTCATACGTTTTACATTGCCCACCGTTCTGAGTAGTGTGATGGAATCTCGCCTGATCCTGCTCCGTCTTGTCCATTACGAATCCTACCTTTGACCAGCAGATCCACGCTGTGTCATTTTAGGAGCCTTCTTGGTTACCAAATTGACTGCCGGGGCATGGCAGTGCTTGTGTTCAAGTAACCCTTATTCTACTTAACAATGGCCCCAACAGGCAAGAGCAGTGATGCTGGCGATGCAAATATGTCCAAGAGAAGCTATAAAGTGCTTCCTTTCAGTGAAAAGGTGAAAGTTCTCGACTTCAAAAGGAAGGGAAAAAAATTTTTATGCTGAGGTTGCCAAGACCTATGGTAAGAACAAATCTTCTATCCGTGAAATTGTGAGCAAGGAAAAGAAACTTTGTGCTGGTTTTGCTGTCGCACCTCAAAGTGCAAAGTTATGGCCACAGCGTGTGATAAGTATTGAGTTAAGAGGGAAAAGGTGTTAAATTTGTGGGTGGAAGTCATAAACAGAAACGTGTTGCGACTGACGGCAATTGTGTTCAGTACGATCCATGGTTTTGGGTGTCCACTGGGGGTGTCAGAATGTATCTCTTTTGGATAAGGGGGGACTACTGTATTATCATACCCATTTGAGAGACTAAGATAACTGAGGCATTGAGGAGTTAGATAGGAGGCAGAGCTGGGATTTGAGCTCAGGCAACCCCTGGCCACAGAGCCTGGGTGCTGAGCCACCGTACCATTCTGCCTCTCGTGGGAGCAGAAATTGAGGTGGAACCAGGCAGGTTTAGAGGGTGGGCTAGACGGGAGGCTGTCAGTGCTTGCTCTGGGCTAGTTCAGGTGGGCTTTGACACAGCAGGGCCAGGGAGAGAGTCGGAAGAGCTGGGGCTGACTCAGTCTTGCTCTTTCTGCAGCGTGCTGGACATTTTCCCCACGGTGGTGGCCCTGGCCCAGGCCAGTTTGCCCCGAGGCCGGCACTTTGATGGTGTGGACGTCTCCAAGGTGCTCTTTGGCCGGTCGCAGGCTGGGCACAGGGTAAGTGGAGGAGGTACGTGCCCACACCTGGGCTCTTCCGGAGGCTGGGCTGCTGCCTCTCACCTTTGTGCAAATAGAACCATCCTCGGAAGGTGTGTGCAAGTGCAGTTCAGACCCGCTGTGAGAAACCCCAAGATGCGAATCCTTTGGGATGAACCTCTCTTTCCCCCTCTCTGCACCTGTAATCAATCCAGGTTGTCAATCCAGATTTATATTTGACAATTTGGCTCAGGACGGGTGTACATGGGTGCTTATTCCCTATAAGGGACCATTTTCCCCCTTGTGTATTTAATTTAACAATGCGGGCACCCAGCACGTTTGCGACTCTTTCGTTATGAGGCTGGCCCTCTAGGATGGAAGCTTCCTGCGGGCAAGGACCTCAGCCGCCGAATCCTCAGTGCACCTGACAGTGCCCGCGCCAGCCAGCATTCAGTCCGGGCATTTTGGAAGAACAAATGAACATATGGATGAAAGACCTCTGGGGCAGCAGGCCAGCAGGTCTTCACACCCCCGGCAGTCCCCCGGTTCCAGAGGGCTCAGCACGTGCTCTGTAGTCCCTTCTCGACCCAGCAGCCCCTGGCACTGGCTTTGGGCGTCTGCTTCTCAGTGTCACCCCCTCGGTGTCCCCTCTTTGCACTCAGCGGCAGTGACAGCCAGGAAATGTCAAGCCTGACGGCCTTTCCCTGTCATTTCCGTGTGTTTTCCTTTCACCAAAAGGAAGAGGAAGCAGGAGGAGGCCAGGAGGCCGGAGGAGCACGGAGCCCCCTGTGTAAGGCCCTGGGAGCACACAGCGCCTCGGTTAGGGACCACACTTCAAAAGGTCTATTTATGTCGTTGCCAAGGGTCACATGGAAGTGACTCAAATGTGCGCAAGTGTCCTGAGGCTGGCGATTACTGGGGCTGCCCTTCCCGCCCAGCCTCCCCCGGCAAACCAGAACACGGGTCCTCCACGGCCGTCGGTGCTCCTGTGCGAGTTAATGTGGTTTTGAGGGGTTGTGATGAGGCTGAGAGGCCCCCCGAGGAAGTCCTGCTTCTCCCCAGAATATCTGCCCCCGAGAGCTGCAGAGCCCCAGGCCCACGCCTTCTCCCCAGCAGCGAAACAGGAAGGTGGTTTCCGCCTTCGGGCTGGAAGGTAGCAGCGTGTGACCCTGGGGGTTTGTCGAGGACGTCAGTGGAGAGGTGCTGCCGAGTGTTTATTGCCATGGCCACTAATAGAATGATTGGGGTCACTAGGAAGTGCTTCAAGGACTGTGGTCTCCTTGACGTTGTCGGGCTGCCTGTGGGAGCCGGCTCCTCCGTGCGCTGGCTTCCGTTCTCAGGCGCGCTCTCGCGCTTCCTCCGCTTGCAGCTGTGCGCGCTCCCGCGGGCCTTCCTAGCTGGTGTCCAGCAGGGCGAGGCCCGGGAGCCAGGTTGGAGACCCGGCTGCGAGTCACGGCGTCCGCTGTGGGGACGTGCGATGTGCGGTGACGCAGCTGCAGTTGGGGCGATTTGCTCCCTAACCACACCTGGTGGCCCCGGAAGAGACAGCCACGCTTACCGCGCGGGAAGCTGCCCACGGCGTCTGCGAGGGCGCCTTGGGCCACGCCCAGCCTCCCGGAACACTAGATCCTGCAGTGTCAGTGAAGACACGTGAGAGTTTGAGGACAACTTGGGTAGTTATTAGCCCTGAATTTGGGTTTGGTCTTCTCTGGTCGGGCCTTTCTATGGAAGCAAAGTAACAGGATTAAAGAGACAAGAGCAAATTGTCTCGAATTTGGGACAGCTGTTGGAGAGGCCGGTGCATAAGGATATGAGTGATTTTGTAAATATACATACACATGTGTATGTCTATACATAACATGCATGTATACATATGCACACACATGCATATGTCTAAATACACACTCATGAACATGCATATGCATATTCACATGTACACACATGTATACACATATATCTCTAGATACATACATGTATCTGTATATATGTGCATATGTCTAGACACATACAGGTATACATGTGTATATATGTATATGTTTATGCACACACATACATGTATACTTATATTTTTAAAAGTAAACACAATTTGTGTTCACCCTCAGATATGTCCTGGACTTACAAATATTCCAGTATGGGTTGGTTTAGTAAAGCATTCTAGTTTCTAGGAGCTCAAAGTAACTCCCAGTCAGCTCAAAACAATATGCAAATGCTTCTCAGCAATTGGGTTCTTCCCTAATCTGCAAATCCAGTAAGCAAGAGTTAAAGCCAGGTGACAGGTGCAATGCAAATACTAGCGGTGAGGGCCACACGGAGAGACGAGAGAGCCGGGAAGGGGAGGGCTGCGGAAGCTTGAAACGAGTGTCCCACCTGGTGCTTTCCTGACTCCCAGGTGGAAGCCAAAGATTGCAGCGTCACCACTGGTCAAGTCATATCTCAGTCGCCGGTTGCTATGACCAGATCCGAAAACTGTCAACTAAGGAAGGGTTGCCCTAACAGCTGTGCGTCTGCCCAGCCCAGCCCAGTCTGGGGCTGGTGTAGGTCCTCACATGCCCGGAACCCCCGGGGGCCGTACACCAAGGGAGCCAGCCGAGCTGGGCTTCAGTGTTGGGGACACCGATCGCTTCTCTTAGAGAGGCCCCTAGTGGTGAGAGACGCCACCCAGAGTGGCTGGCGAACGACCGCCTGGCCTGTCTCATCCAGACTGCCAGCTGTGCTCCCCCACCTGACCTGAGGGGACAAGGAGCCCATCAGAGGATGCTAATAAGCACTGGCCTCCATGACCTCATGTAAGGGGACGCTCGTGTACTTAAAAACACAAAACACAATAAAATAAAGAGACAGACACGTACACGATAGGCAACCAAGAAGGCACAAGAAGTTTGCAGAAGATAAAGTCATCTTTGAAATTTGGACCAGGCATCTGGCGGGCTGCGATGCTTGTGTAAATTTGCCAACCTACTTCCCCTGTTGACATAAATAAGAAAGCCATGATCAGTGTGCTCAAAGGGAAAAAATGCATGCGCGAGTTCTCCAAAATCCATCCACATTTCTGAGAATGAGCTGTCTGTCCCACAGTTTTGCTTCCTCTTGGATTTTGGCAGTGGCCTCTGGTCACGCCGAATAAATATTCCTAATAGGGCAGCCCACCCTTATGGAATTTCTTAGGCTGAGACTCCAGTGAGCTCAAGCAGCCCAAACAGTGAGCCTGGCCCCCCATCTTCTGGATGTCTGAGTGATCAGTTGACAATAGGTTTTCCAAGTCTCTTGTTTCCTGCCATCTCAAGAAGGAAACAAAACAGTCTCCCGCGGTGAGACGCTTGGCTTTTTGCTGGGATGAAAGGAGTCAGGGTTTTGGGTTACTGACTTCTTTTCCTGTTTGGAAGGAGCCCGCTGTCATCACCAGGGCCCCGGGAATTTGCAGGGATTGTCACGAGAGCCCAGAAGCAGCAGGTGTGGGGCGAGCCCCACCTTGGCGGCATCCTCTCAGAACTGTGAAATTTGGGGGGACAGCTGTTTACTGCTCTAACAGATGTTTCTCATTTTTTTTTAAAGCCCCATGGAAACTTTGAATCACATAAGCGCCTTTCCAGCCATATATACGCTCGTGATTCATACCAGAGCGGTCTCATGCTTTCAGCCCAAACCCACGGACCTACAAAGGACACTGGCCTTTTATATTTTTATCAAATCCTTCCCTTGGGAATCCTGAATTAGGTGTTTCCACTCTTTAGGGTAATTTGTTTTATCTATGACTCGATGAGGAAGGATTTCCTCAGTCCAAGTACAGAGGGACTGAGTCATAGGTGTGGGTGTCCGCGTTCAGCGGCCCGGCTGTGCCCAGCGCTGGGGAAATCAAGGATGCCTTCTCGCACCAGTCTCGCCCCAGGGAGGGCTGGAAAATCCACTCGATGTTGAGGAAGCTGTTTTTCAAAGAGATCTGAGGGTCACCTGCATCAGAGTCCCTGGGAATAATGTTTGTAAAACATGCAAGTCCCCAGCCCCGTCCTGCCCCTGGGGGGAGGGGCTCAGGCAGGACAGCCCCGTGGGCCTGTGACCTGTGCCACCACTCAGGGCCCCACGCTTGGGAGGACGCTGTGCTTGGTTTAAAGCTCTGCTGTGGCCGGGCGCGGTGGCTCACGCCTGTAATCCTAGCACTCTGGGAGGCCGAGGCGGGATGACTGCTTGAGGTCAGGAGTTCAAAATCAGCCTGAGCAAGAGCAAGACCCCGTCTCTACTATAAACAGAAGAAATTAATTGGTCAACTAATATATATATATATATACACAGAGAGAAAAAATTAGCCGGGCATGGTGGCGCATGCCTGTAGTCCCAGCTACTCGGGAGGCTGAGGCAGGAGGATTGCTTGAGCCCAGGAGTTGAAGGTTACTGTGAGCTAGGCTGACACCACGGCACTCACTCTAGTCTGGGCAACAAAGGGAGACTCTGTCTCAAAAGAAAAAAAAAAAAAAGCTCTGCTGTGATCTTCATGAAAGGTTTAATTTGTGAACAAGGGATTCCTGATTCTCATTTTGCACTGGACCCTGCCAATTACATAGCAGCTATTGGGGCTAGAATCTGACCTTCCATCCAGCGAGATCTTTCTCCCCCTGGTCCAGAGTTGTAGCCCACTTTGATTCATTAGGTAGCAAAACAGCAACTTCACAGAGCCTCTCGGGCGTTGGCCAGTGTGGACCAGAGGCCTGCGTGTGTTAGTGTGTGTTTGGAGCAGGGATGGGGAGTGCGGACCTTGATCAAGAAAGCAGTGCCTCCCAGGGAGCATGCAGCATGGTGTTCTTATCAGCAAACCCTTCCAACCTTCCTCAGGTGCTGTTCCACCCCAACAGCGGGGCCGCTGGAGAGCTCGGAGCCCTGCAGACCGTCCGCCTGGAGCGTTACAAGGCCTTCTACGTGACCGGTGAGTGAAGGCCCGCTCAGCCCGCCTCCCGCATGCGCACCTGGGGGGTGGCCCTCCGGGACTCTCACTCAGGCCTTTGGGAGGGAGTGAGTGTGGGCTACCCCCTCTGGGGAGCTCTCAGTACCCCAAACCCAGGCCCAGCAGAAGGACCCAGCAGAAGCCCTCTGGCCCCACCCACATGCAAATAAGGTCTTTCTACTCTTCTAAATTTCCAGCAAGCCCCAGAGAGCTCTCTGCACATTCCTTCCGCTTTTCACATGGATGTTTCATTGCATTGTTACGCTTTAAATGCCAGTTTGGCTGAAAATTAAATGGAAGCCTAGAGATATTTTAAAGTATAATTTACTTGACAATGGACTGTTTCAGAAAATAGACTTTAGAAGTCTGTTTAGCAAACTGACAGATGTCTCTGCTTCTTGGTTCACTCTCTGTCTTAAATGTGTATTTTTAGAAATGTTACACTGGAGGCTGGGTGCAGTGGCTCATGCCTGTAATGCTAGTACTCTGGAAGACCTAGGTGGGAGGATGGCTTGAGCTCAGGAGTTTGAGACCAGCCTGAGTGAGAGAGCAAGACCCTGTCTCTACTAAAAACAGAAAAATTAGCTGGGCATCATGGTGCTACCTGTAGTCCCAGCTACTCAGGAGGCTGAGACAGGAGGATTGTTTGAGCCCAGGAGTTGGAGGTTGCTGTGAGCTGGGCTGATGCCACTGCACTCTACCCAGGGTGACAGAGCAAGACTCTGTCTCCAGAAAAGAAAAAAAAAGAAATGCCACACTGGATCAGGAGGGTTCTCAAAATATTCCATTGCTTTCTTGCTGCCAGCTGAATGCAGACTCTTAGTCATGGGTCCCTCTGTCTTTCCAGCCTTAATTCTCCAAGAGCAAGTCTTCTCTTCCTTGGCCTCTGTGTTGAAATCCTTCTCGGCTTTTAAGGCCCTCAATCAAATGCCACTTTGATTAATGAAACACCCTCTTCCCAGCTGGGTAGGATTTGGAGAACTCTGATACCTATCACATTCTGCCATATATGCTAGTCATATATGTACATGTTTTATTTTGTCTACTAGTTTTAAGCTCTCTAAACTCAGAACTCTTTAAGCTCTTTAATCTTCATTGTCTTGAAGTACTTAGCACACTTAGTAGGGACCTAACATTTTTTTTTAATGAATGAAAAGCAAAAACTAGAAAAGCAAAATATATGATCTAATGCAGATTCAAATTTGATTCAGTTATTTAATGTTGGAGCAAAGAACTATATAATAAAAAACAAAAATTATTTTCCCTGAGTGTAAATAAGCGATCCTTAAGAAAATGTGGCATAAAAACCAAACAAGTTCTTTGAGTTCGTAACTTGAGGGATATTAAAAATGTGGTAAGAATCTTTGATTCTCTAAAACCTAAAACACAAAACAGTCACATACTTGTTATGCTTTCAGAGGAAATGCTTCTAGATTAGCGTCCTTATATTACATTATGTAAGAGGTATGGGGCCTCCAGGCTGAGTTAATTTCAGAAGTAATAACCCTGCCAGAAAACCGTTGGCACCATAATACTGGAATCATAAATGTTACTATGAAGTAATAGGGCTATTTAAAATGATCATGATCAGGCAGGAATTCTGATTCCCAGGGGAGGTCTGTTCTGAGGAGTCACCAAACTCCTAGTAGACTCAGGGCAGGAGCACTGAACTCTCAACACATCAGATGAAAATTGTGAATGGGATGAAACACACAGATATGTTCTGATTCCTCCCTCGTCCCCTGCCCCCACACTTTTAAAATTTGCATCCTAATTACTTAAAACTGCTTTTGGATAAGCTGGATAAATTGACACCTACTACATTAGATTAGAGAATATGATGTTACAATCGAGCGAGGAGTGGCCTTAAAAGACAACCAGTAGTCTGTTTTGGTGTGTGGCTAGAATTAAAGTACCTTATTTTTTTTTAAGTATTAATTAAGTCAAACTTTACACACAGTGAAAGGAACAGATATAAAATGTACAATTCAGTGAGTTTTTATAAATATAAATACCTACATATTTACACTATTATTGCTGTGAATTCCATGGATGGATTTTTTTTTATTTTTTTCCCATTGATTGATTTTTCAAATGTTAAGCCAACTTTCGTTCCTAGATAAGCCATCTTCCCAGAATCCTCTAGCTCACTTCTTTTTAGTGTTGAATAATATTCCATTGTCTGATGTACCACAGTTTATCCATTTACCTACTGAAGGGCATCTCGGTCACGTCCGAGTTTTGACAATTATGAACCAAGCTGCTATAAACATGCATGTGCAGGTTTCTGTGTTGACATGTTCTCAACTCATTTCAGTAAATACCAAGAAATGTTACTGCTGGATCATACGGTATAATAAAAGCATGTTTAGTTTTATAATAAACTATCAAACTGTCTTCCTAAGTGGCCAGACCATTTTGCATTCCCACCAGTAATGAGTGCGAATTCCTATTGTTTCACATCCTTGCCAGCTTTTGGTATTGTTAGTGTTTTGGAGTTTAGGCATTTAAAAAGGTGTGTCATGGTATCTCATTGTTGCTTTAATTTGCAATTACCTAATGACATATGATTTTGGGCATCTTTTCACATGATTATTTGGTATCGATATATCTCCTTTGGTGAGGTGTCTGTTCAAGGTTTTGCCCATTTTTTAATCAGGTTGTTCATTTTCTCATTGTTGAGTTTTAAGAGTTCTTTGTACATTTTGGACAGTAGTCCTTTCTCAGATATGTCTTCTGCAGATATTTTCTCCCATTCTGTGGCTTGTCTTCTTCATTTTCTTGACAGCATCCTTTGCAGAGCAGAAGTTTATAATTTTAGTGGAGTCCAGCTTATTAATTCTTCCTTCCATGGACTATGCCTTTGGTGTTATCTAAAAAGTCATCACCATACCCAAGGACTTCTAGGCTTTCTCCTGTGTTATATTCTAGGAGTTTTATAATTTTGCATTTTACACGTAGGTATATATGATCCTTTTAAAATAAATTTTTGTGAAGGGTGTAAATTCTGTGCCTAGATGTCCTGTTGTTCTAACACCATATGTTGAAAAGGCTATCTTTATTGTATTGCCTGTGCTCTTTTGCCAAAGATTAGTTTACTATATTTATGTGGGTCTGTTTCTGGGCTTTCTATCCTGTTCCATTGATCTATTTGTCTGTACTTTTCTTTTCTTGTAATATCTTCGTACGGTATTTTTGTATTAGGGTAATGCTAGCCTCAAAGAATAGGGTAGGAAATATTTCATCTGCTTCTACCTTCTGGAAGAGATTGTATAGAATTGGTGTAATTTCTTCTTTAAATGTTTGGTAGAATTCACCAGTGAACCCATCTGGGTATGCTGCTTTCTGTTTTGGAAGGTTATTAATTATCATTTCAACTTCTTTCACAGATAAGAGGCCTATTCGGATTGTTTCTCTTCTTGAGTGAGTTTTGGCACATTGTGTCTTTCAAGGAATTGGTCCATTTCATCAAGGTTATCAAATTAACGGGCTTAAGTTATTCATAATAATCCTTTATTGTCCTTTCAATGTCCATGGGATTTATAGTGATGTCCCCTCTTCATTTCTGATATTAGCATTAATAATTTGTATCTTATCTCTTTTTTTCTTAGCCTGGCTAGAGGCTTGTCAATTTTATTGATCTTTTCAAAGAACAATCTTTTTGTTTTATTGATTTTCTCCATTGATAGTTTCAACTTTATTGATTTCTGCTTGCATTTTTATTTTCTTCTGCTTTTTATTTTATATTATTTTATTTTTATAATAATTTGCTCTGCTAGTTGTAGTTTCCTAATGAAACCTAGATTTTTATATCTTTCTTCTTTTCTAATATATGCATTTTAATGCTATAAACTTCCTTCTAAGCACTGCTTTTGCTGCATCCTGCAAGTTGTAATTTCATTTTCATTTAGTTCCAAACGTTTTAACATTTCTCTTGAGATTTATTCTTTGACTCATGGGTTTGAAGTGTGTTGTTTAATCACCCGGTATTTGGGGATTTTATAGCTTTCTGTTATTGATTTCCAGTTTAATTCCATCGTGGTCTGAGAGCAGACATTGTATGATTTTTATTCTTTAAAAATTGTTAATGTATGTTTTATGGCCCAGAGTATGTATGGTCTGTCTTGGTGAGTGTTCTATATGAGCTTGAAAAAAAGCATATTCTGCTGTTATTGAAGTAGTCTACTATATCCAGTTGATTGATGGTGTGGTTGAGTTCAACTATGTTCTTACTGATTTTCTGCCGGCCAGATCTGTCTATTTCTGACAGAGAGGTGTTGAATTCTCCAACTATAATAGTGGATTCATCTATTCTGAGTTGCAGGTCTACTAGTTTTTGCCTCAAGTATTTTGATGCTCTCTTGTTAGATGCATACACATTAAGGATTTGTATGTTTTCTTGGAGAATTAACCCCTTTATCATTATGTGATATCCCTCTTTATCTCTGATAACTTTCCTTGATTTGATCTCAGTTCTGTCTGAAGTTAATATAGCTATTCTTGCCTTCTCTCGATTAGTATTAGCATGGCATATCTTTCCCATATATTTAAAGTAGGGTTTTTGGGTAGATATCATGTAATTGAATCTTATTTTTTGATCCACTCTGACAAGCTTTTAATTGATGCATTTAGATCATTAATGTTTGAAGTGATTATCGATAGAGTTGGATTAATATCTGCCATGTTTGTTATTATTTTTTATTTGTTCCCCTTGTTCTTTCTATTTTTCTCTTCTACTGTTTTTCTGCCTTTTGTGATTTTAATTGAGCATTTTATATGATTCCATTGTCTCTCTTTTCTTAGTATATCAGTTACACTTTTTAAAAACTCTTTTTAGTGGTTACTCTAAAGTTTGTAATGTATATTTACAACTAGTCGAAGTCCACTTTCAAATAACATTACACCATTTCAAAGGTAGTACAAGTACCTTATAATGATCATAATTTCTTCCTCCCATTCCTTGTAGCATTGCTGTCATTCATTTCACTTCTACATAAGCACGATAGGTGTGTGTGTGTATATATATATATATATATACACATACATAATCAAATCATTGTTGCTATTATAATTTTGAATAAACTGTTATCAATTAAGAAGGGGGTTTTTCTCCATTATTTACTGTGACAACCTGGCTGAGCTCCTGGAGGTAAAACCCACAAAAGTTTGAGGCCTTGATGATGGGGTCCGCTAGGGTTATCTCTCAGACTTGTTCACGCTGAGCCTCCACTGATTTGTCAGTTACAGTTCAGGTCTTCCCTACCCCTGGCGCTGGTTCCCAAAGAAGTTTCCACTTGTGGGTTTCTGGTAAGCCATGATTCTGTTTCCCCATGTGTCCCTCCAGTTTTGGGCCCAGTGGTTTGCTCTGTGACCTCACTTCTCTCACACATCTAACAAGAGTTGCTAATTTTTTAGTTTTTCAGCTTTTTACTTGTTGGTAAGATGGAGTGGTGACTTCCCAGCTCCTTACATGCTGGACTGGAAACCAGAAGTCTCCTATTTAGTAGTTCTTAAAAATTATAAACCAGACGCTGTTGACGACACATTGTAGAGATTCTGATTTGTCATCTTGAGGGTGTTAATTAGTAGTTGATTCTCTTGAACTTGCAGAGGTTTGGTTTTACACTTTGTGAGGATGGTCTTTCAGATTTCCCCCTTAATCCTAGGGAAAGCCCTTAGTCCTGGGACATGGTCTCTACTCCTAGCATGAACCTTTTGGGACTTCAGTGGAAAATCTGAGGTGTTGCTCAAGCCTCCCTAATTTAATGGAACTCACACTCTAAACTCTGTCTTCCCTTAGGTAGGTAGCAGCAGAAATGCCTGCTGAGCTACTTTGGGCTTCTAGCTGTGGTTAGAATCTCTCCCCTTGTGCATGCGCAGTTCGGAGGGCAGCCGAGACTTTGAAGGGAGCTTATATTGCGGATTTTGAGGCTTCCCCTCTGTGGGTCTCTCCTTCCCAGGGTTTTCTCCATCAATTCGCGCTGCACAAACTGGGGAGTGTCTCTAGGGGAAAACTTTTATACTCAGATCCAACCCAAGACAGCTTCCTTCTTTTAAAGGCCCAATCCATTCTGGTTTCTGCCTGTCTTTGTTATTTACCAGTGTCTTTCATTGTTTTTCTTTTTTTTTTTTTAAATGTGTTGCCTAGAATTTATAATTGCTATCTAGAGGAGGGTTAGTTCTGTAAAAACTACTCCACTATTCCCTTAAGTGGAATTTTTTAGTTTTCTTAAGAGGAGTCAGTCCCAACATTTGCATCACTGATTGTCGAAGCTCATGTCACCACCCTTTACCGAGAACGGAGAACAGCCAAACTCTACTCCAAAGTCCAGGCAAAGACAGCGACTGTAAATCTCTGACGAACAACGTGAGTCTCAGTCACAGGAGGAGACCATGAATAGAGGGTTGCCTAAAGCCTATGAGATCTAATCATTTTTCTCAGTATTTTAAATTTTATTTCTGGCCAGATTGGACCAGAATGCTGAATCCTTAGGTAGGATAGCTTTAGCCTCTGTAGATTTCCTTTTGCTGAATTGCATTTTGGCATTCTGCTCTCATCTTGTAATGAAGGGTGTGACAAGAAGTCATCAGCTGGGCCATCCTAATCACATAGCTGCATTTTTTCATACAAATGCCATTGAGCATTCCCCCATCAGACAGGTCCCCTGCAAGAGAAGCCATTGGTAGAATTTCTCTCAGACCCCAGGGCCAGACAAGCTCTATTTCTCCTGAGCAATTTACAAGCTTCTAGCTTATTAATGTTTGGTGCTATAATAAGCTGAGAAGCAGATTAGGTAGTCAGGAACTTCTGTATTTCTGAAGGTTATTCTTTGCCTTAGTTCCCTTTGTTTACTCAATTATATTGTATTTATTTTCATCAGATATCTTAACTACTTTTTTGTATACAAAAGGCAAAAGAAAAAAAAAGTTGTCTGAATCATTAAGAGCTAAAGATGGTGCTATCACTTCAAATACTCTTGTCATTTCTCTTTGGGACGCCTTAATAGCCAGATTCTAATCCGTGTAAGATTCTCATCTCCAACTCAGAGTGGAATTACTCACCTTGACTTCCCACCTAGTTCACCCATTGGTATTTCAGAAATCAATTTTCAAAAAAACCTGATGTAGACCAGGCACGGTGGCTCATGCCTGTAATCCTAGCACTCTGGGAGGCCGAGGCGGGCGGATTGCTTGAGGTCAGGAGTTCGAAACCAGCCTGAACAAGAGCAAGACCCAGTCTCTACTATAAATAGAAAGAAATTAATTGGCCAACTAATATATATAGAAAAAAACAGCTGGGCATGGTGGCGCATGCCTGTAGTCCCAGCTACTTGGGAGGCTCAGGCAGCAGGATTGCTTGAGCCCAGGAGTTTGAGGTTGCTGTGAGCTAGGCTCATGCCACAGCACTCACTCTAGCCAGGGCAACAAAAGTGAGACTCTGTCTCAAAAAAAAAAACAACAACAAAAAAAACCCTGATTTACTCCTGAAGGGCAGAGATTAAAGATATTTGAATGAGTGTTCTACTGGCTCTGAAGGCAAGTCCAAGGAGAAGTTCCAGATCATCCTGGATAACAGGATCATCACTGGAAGGAACAAATAGATCCTCAAGGTAACTTCTTTGGCAGGGAGAGCACGCATTTGGATGTCTGAATATCTGGTATGTTGGAATCAGACTCACTCGCAGCTCTCCTCTTTACAATATAGGGCCCAAGCTGGGTCTCATGAGGCATTTGCTGTCCTTCTCTCTCTAGGTGGGGCCAAAGCATGTGACGGGAGCATCGGGCCTGAGCAGCACCACGAGCTTCCCCTGATGTTCAATCTAGAGGACGATGCTGCAGAAGGTGCGCCTCTAGAGAGCGGCGGTGCCGAGTACCAGGCCGTGCTGCCCAGGGTCAGGGAGGTTCTTGCCGATGTCCTTCAAGACATTGCCAGCGACAACATCTCCAGAGCGGATTACACTCAGGATCCCTCAGTAACTCCCTGCTGTAATCACTACCGAGTTGCCTGCCGCTGCCAGACCGCGTAACAGACCAGTCTGACCACGAGGAGGGAATATCTGGAAATGAGATGGGCGAGCTCACTCCTAGACTTCAGCTTTACCCTCTTTACACCCATACGCTTTAAAAATAAGTCTCGGAATTTAGTTTTGTAGCCCCCGCCTTGCATACCACGCCTGCCTACTGTCCCCTCCTCCATGCCGGCTGGAGAGGACAGCCGAGCTGAGCCGGCTCTGGGGCAGGGAACGTGCTGTCGTGGGAAGCATGTGGGCTCTGGAGTCGGGCACGGGTTCGAGCCCCGGCTTTTGAACTTGGACAATTATTTAACCTAACTTGCAAGTTGATTTTCGAGGGTTAAATAAGGCAATACGTGAAAATGCCTGGTACGTTACCTGACACAGAGAAGACGCCCAATACATCTTAGTTTCCCTTTTTGATGTCCCCAGTTTCTCTGGTCATTTTAGCATAGACTCATTCCAACCGGTATGTGGGGCAGAGCTTCTCCATCTCTAATATGCATACAAATCACCTGGGATCTTGTGAAAATTCGGATTCTGACTTAGCAGGTCTACAGTGGGGCCTGATACCCTACATTCCTAGTAAATGACGGCTTGGGTAGCATGGATCTAGACTGGACAAAGTTACATCTGCTTCCAGGTCTCAGAGCAGAAAGGGCCGTGGCTAAGTCCGTGGCCCTGTCCCCATCCCTTCCTTTTAAGGGTTGTATGACCGTATTTTACAATGTTTGAGTTCTTCCTGCCCCCTGAAACCTCAAAGAAATAAAATAAATTTTAGAAACCTCAAAAATGCATTGCCATGATTTTATTATTAGTGTCCTTAAATGGGACTCAAAAGTAATACATGATTTATTCCAATCACTGCAAAAAATACTTTGCCTGGCTAAAATAGTCCCTTTCTCTATATATGTAATGTACAACAAATACAACTCAAAGAGATTTTCCTATAAAGTACATTTTTACACAGCATATATTTAAAAAGGATGGCCCTTTTCAATATAAAATTCCGGTTATATACCAATATGGTTAGTTAGCATTTACACTATGGTTTGAACAGATTTTAAATAGCATAACGTGTACACAATGTCTCCCGTGCCCACTGGCGATCGGGGCCGAGGGGGCATGGTGAGGAGTTAGCCACGTCCTGTGGTTTAAGCAGCACAGCACCCAGGACTCCTGCCCCCCTCCCTTTTGCTTACACAATTGCACTCCATTCTTCCACCTTCCTTGTTTTCTCCAAAACCACCTGATAGGGGATGTCCTGATTTCTGAGGTGTGCTTCTCATCATGTCTGCTTCGATTTGCCCTTCTGACTTCCACGGCACAAGATTATCTACCAAAATCAAAACAGAACGGCCTTACTCTTCCCGGGAAGAGGCTGGCGGGCAGGCTGCATTATCAACAGATCTGTGCCCAAGCAGGGTCGGTGCTGTGTGGCTTCTCTGTCTGGCCTCACAGTGACCCTCGCTCATGGCCAAAGAAGATCCACCCATCTTACTGAGGTGTAGGCGAGCATGGCACAGTTTCAGAAAACACTGTATAAAATGTGTACGTGAACATATGTATATGTATATGTGTGTTTCTAAAAAAGGCTCATCTTACTTGTAAACACAGACTGCTAACTCACCACTAAAAAGTCAGTATGTACCCTTGGTCCCGATCCCCTTGCTCTTGCTCACAAGGTTAAGGCTGGTCTCGAGAAATACACAGGCTTGTAAAGGTTGGCTTATAACTAAAAAAAAAAACACACACACACACACACAAAAACAAACCAAGCTGCTCATTCTCCTGAACGCTGCAGCTTTCAAAGGTACCAGAAATGATCGATTCCCTGTTCTGTCCTTGTTCTCGGAGCAAAGTAAATCCCAAGGAGGTCAGAGTGACCATATGCAGGGAAGTGTCAGTATATATCTTTAAAACATTACTAGTGATGCTCTTTTTAAGGCAAAGGCCCTCTGACGCAGGTGACTCAGGCAAGCCTGTGTTCACAGCTATAGGAGAAGCGATTTTAACCAAGCTGAGATGCTGAGATCCTTTTGTGGACCTCAGATCCTTTTGTGGATCTTTGAATTGTGGATAAATATTTGCAATAGGCATTGACAATCCAGGATAGAAGCAGAGACGGGAAGTTTTCTAGCATCCCTGGTTGAATATTTCTGCCGAGACGCGCATGACTGGGATAGGCCATGCTGAGAGGGCATCCAGTAGCCCCCACGCTCTGGTCCTGGCGTGGTGAGACGGAGAAGCCTGCCTGCCACTGAGGCAGCACTGCCCCTGCCCGCCATCTGCCTATAGGCTGGAGGGCGGGCTGGGTTTTGGTGGCCACCAAGATGCCTAGCGCTGGCCCTGCACACACGACTGCCCACCACTCCCTGAGGTCTAACAACCATTCTAAGGACCTCCTTGAGTGACCAACACTCTCACTGGCAGGAACCATTTCTTAAGTATAAATAAAAATTCCTGAGACAATTAAAACCCACATGCACTCATTTGGTCCTTAAGAGGGAGACAGGACGACTGGCTCGTGCCCAGCTTCCTGGAATTGTATAGGCAACAGGTCTCAAGACGTGTTTTTACACTAGTTCTTAAATTAAGCATTTCCATTTTTTTTTTTTTACCCCAAACGAATGACCTACACAAGGTACCTATTGTTTTATACAAGTTTTCTTTGGCAAATGACTGCCTCCTAAATGCCAACATCCATATTACCCCAATTCTGTAAATATAAGAGGTTTGCAAGGATTATTCTGATTATAATTCATAATCTAATAATCTTTTATAGCCATCACAGACTTTTACCAAAATCATCGAAATGGAACCTAGTGAGTGTGTGAACTCTCTGCACTTTGACAGAGCGGGAGGGTCACACTTGCTCCTGCCACGTCTGATCTGGACAGCTCTGGTTCCGGGAAGATGCGACTTCAGGTAAATAACCACCAACTTTTGGGGAGCCAGCAAAACTCCCTTTATGGCTAGCTGGGGCCACGAGGACCCAAAGGCAGAATAACTAACTGGTTTATAGGTGGGCTGCAGCCAACGGATGTTTTTAAGGTTATAATTAGTATTTTTAAGAACTGTTGCTCTTCACCACTAAAATATAAACTTCATTTGTTGGCAATGTTGTTGGCAACCTATTAAAAGCCAGGAATGAGCATCTCAAGCTGTGATCCACAGAACCGACGTGGGAAATCACAACACCCTCCCCCAGTCATGCACAAACGGCCTCATGACAGCTTTGCTTTTTTGGTCAACTATGCTTACTAGATTGTTCCATGGATCTGTGGGGGAAAGAAGCCAGACCTGCGCTCCATCCTTTTACAAATGGAATCTCAACTGACACAAAATAACCACCAGGAGGAAACATTCTATACCAGGGCCTAAGGGGCACTGCTTCAGCACCCAGATGGCCACTCATCTCTGCTTCGAGGAGGTGACTCTCCACGTCTTGGCCTAAATACTGCTTGCGTCTCTAAATGACTTCAGGTCCACTACGTGGGATGCTGTCTAAGGGATGCTCACAAGAGGGGTCGATCTGTTGCTCCAAATGGAAGCTTGGAGAATCAGAAGCTAAGGAGGCCCTGGCAACCTCCCCAGGGAGGGAGGCTTTTCTCCAGGTGCAGAGGCTGGAGGAAGGAAGCCAAGCCTAGCAGGTAGCCAGCCCTGGGGGCTCCCTCTGCCACAGCGGCTGGAGCAGGATGCTGGGGAGCCCAGCTGCGGGTGCCTGGTGAGCTCACACACAGCGGCTCGTGCCCTCCACTCGGCTGTTTGCTAATGAGTCCCTGCAGATGGTGGGGCGGGGGGGACTCGGTCGAGCTCGCCTGCACTGCGCAGCAGCCCAGCAGCCCAGCCCTGTTAGCTCAACCCCTCTGGCACAAGGCAGGCAGCGTTCTGCAAAAGCATCTATGGGAGCCTTAGGAAAATAAGAGTTTGACGCAGGCATAAGTTCCTACGAGCAGCAAAGTCAGAGCTACAGAAGCAAAGCAAAGGATTCCAGGCCTCTGAGTGACACGAGGCCACCAAGACTCCCTGCATTAGTGTTCGGTTACTCTAATGATGCCAGGGTTGAGCTGGACACCCAAAGCCTGGCCTGTAGGATGTGCGGTGCACGGTACGCTAACACCCTATGGCTTTCGGAATGTTAGAGAAGAGGATTAGTTGTTATAGACTAGAAAACAGGGGGGAAAAGTGACTTCGCCTCTGGCAGGAGGTGAAGGTTTCCACCTAAGCACACAGACTGAGCCGCTCTTTTACGGATTCCTAATGCTCACAGGGGGGAATTCATTCTCATCATCAAGACACACTGGTCCCGTCGCAAACTCATGCTCAGGAATAACCTCTCCTCGCAGCGCCCCGCCGTCCTCGGAATAACCTGGAAACGAAGAAGGAGAGGTGAGATGAGCAGCGAGGTCTGTTGTCACGCTGTGACCGCCCAGGGCCATGACCGACCCGGGTGCGGGACCTCCGAGGAGGGAGTCAAAGCAAACCGTGGTGGCATCTTTGCCTTCCAGCTGGAGAGACTGGGCTTCTGGGGAGTCAAAACCCTCACAAGAGTGCTCCACCCCAGAAGGTCACCCAGGTGTCCACTCACCTGGCACCGTGGAGGCAGAAGAGGCACTTGGTCTGGCTACAGTTGCTGCATAAGACTGAGGTATCGGAGGTCTGAGGTCATTTTCTTTATTCTCTTCTGTTGCTGCTGAGCCAAGCAAGCTACTTGCAGCAATGAAGAGAGGGTGAAATGAAATGCAAAAAAAAAAAAAAAGAAGAAGAAATAAATCATTACACATCTAGAACCCCTTCCAAAGGAAAAGCACCAGGAAGCAGATGCTGCGCTACCAAGTTTCTTTTTTTTTTTTTTTTTTGAGACAGAGTCTCGTTTTGTTGCCAGGCTAGAGTGAGTGCCTTGGCGTCAGCCTAGCTCACAGCAACCTCAAACTCCTGGGCTAAAGGGATCCTGCTGCCCCAGCCTCCCGAGTAGCTGGGACTACAGGCATGTGCCACCATGCCTGGCTAATTTTTTCTCTATATGTTAGTTGGCCAATTAATTTCTTTCTATTTTTAGTAGAGACGGGGTCTCGCTCTTGCGAAGGCTGGTTTCGAACTCCTGACCTCGAGCAATCCGCCCGCCTCGGCCTCCCAGAGTGCTAGGATTACAGGCGTGCGCCACTGCGCCTGGCCGCTACACGAATTTCAATTACAGACCTACCAGTGCACTGCTAGGCTAGTGTGAACGGGAGGGACCTTAAACTGCCAGAGGTCAGTCGCCAACTTCAAGATGACCTTTTCTCTTATATTTAATAGACAAGGATTGGTCCTCTGCTCTTCCTGGCACACTCAGGCAGGAACACTAAGACATGCTAACAAGGACAGTGGCCATGGGCCAGGTGCGGTGGCAGCTCGTGGTGCCCTGTCCACAGCAGGAAGAGAGGTCAGCCTGCACGTGGTCACGGAAGTCACTAGAACTTTTCGATTCAATGCAGGGGGCATTTTGGACACCCACTATGTCCCCGGGGCTGTCCTAGGAGAACAGGCCGAGGGGGACACGTTCTCTTTTGCGTGTTGTTATTCTCCCTGGCACTTTCCCAGAAGAACACAGCACGCCGAGAGCGCCTGCCAATCGAGGTGCCCACTAGAGGCTTGCCACCGAGACTGCCGGAGCCAGAGCGCTGAAGCTTGCCATTGATCCTGGTGGAGTGACAACTCTACAGGACCGGCTCTTGAAAGGCTGTCTTTTGGAAGCTAGTGTCTTCACCTGTGGGTCTTGATTAAGACACACTCTCCGCCATCCTGAGGGTCCAAATTGTAGATGTAGAGGTGTCCATCAGAAGATGCGACTAGCAGCCTCGGCAATTTCTGGATCCTAAGGGCCAGGTAAAACATGAACCGCGATTACAACAAGATGGGTAACGGACTGGCTTCAAATGGCAAGGCCTCCCTCACCCGCATTGTCACCAACTTCTGCCATCTGCAAACCCTTAGCCTACTGATCCGTCTGGGCCCCTGGATGTTCCTTTGCGTTCTGACCTCACGATCGACCTTCAGGATTATTTCTTGTCTTGGAACATAATCTTGGAGATGGGGAAAACAATGTGTGTAGGGACCATTATTACCCTGTGCAGCGTGACTGCCAGCAAACACATCAGCTCACCTACATGGAACGCGGTCTCTAGTGGACAAACGTCTCTGCTTTTAACAGTGACAGAGAAGGGTTGGAAAACGTGTAACTGGCTTACCATTTTTGCTGGTTAGTTCTATGACTTCCTAAAAATATTCAACTTTTTAATATACTCCTTTAAATTTCTTAGATAAAACATCAGTCAGTCCCGTAGGTATCTGAGCCTAGCCAATAGGCCTAGAGGCTTTTTATGTAATTACATAAAAATACGAGTTGTTTTCAAGACCATGGCAGCTGGAAGATTAAGATTCCTATGCCCTGGCTTCCAGCTGCCCCCTGAGAATCCATACTGAAATCAGATAGGAAAAGCCTGCTCACCTTTCTTTTTGATGGACTGTCTTTTCTTTCTTTTTTTCTTTTCACGTTTGGGAACTTTGTGCTTTGGAAAAAAGACATTTACAAAAGCATGGGCTTGTTTGTGGGGCTGGGGTGGCACGGTACGTACGTAGAGAGGGTGCAGATGTTCCTCTGCCCAGAGAAGTTCAAGCGTCCGGTGGCAAAGGCCCTGTCCTGATTCATCATGTCTGACACTTGGGCCGGGAGGTAGTTGGTGGCAGCCATGAACATCTTTCCCATGTAGCCACTCCAGGTCGAAGGCTCTTCTGGCCGACTAGGGGGGTGAGGCATAGGCGAAGATGGGACTGAGCCGCGAGCATCTCCCCAGTGACCTACACACCCGAACGTCGTTAGCTGTACTCACGGCGGCAGGGAGAGACTGTGCCTTTGCACAATGTTCTGCCCACCGAGAACAATTCGGGACATATTATTCTGGCAATAACAAGAGAGCATCAAGGGCTTGTTTGTCCTTCAGAAGAGCCATTGTGGAGCTGTTAAAAGGTTCCCAATGCTACTGTTTTCCTGCATTAAAAAAGCTGTATCTGATGATCAGTCTGATTTCTAGATTTCCGAAATAGGGCTAGGGCAGAGAATGAGATGGACTCCATACCTGGACTCTAAAATAAGCCAAGGCCTGTACTGGGCTCACGGAAGAACACCCAGGTCTCAAGGTGAAGGCCCACCTGAGCCAGACTGAGTGGGAAGCAAACCTCCGGGCAAGACACTTTGGGCCGTGTCTGATTACACCCCGGAGCCACCTGGGTACCCAGCATTCATAATGATGGAGGTAATTCAACGGGACCCTGCAGTCATGGAACTTCATCCCCGGGTCTCTGCCAGACAAAGGGGGTGAATGCTCTGTTGGGGAGAGACACCCCCCCATCTCCGTGCTCTGCACAGCAGGCAGTGCATGGAGGACCAGGGCTGCCACACCTGTTCCCAGGAGCACCTGCTGACGAGGGGACAGTGGGATCAGGTCCTGGTGGGAAACTGACACTGCGGCTCAGAGCTCTGCACTTGCTCCTCCCTGTGTTACCAACAGGCTCGGCGGTCTGGGGACAAACCTCTCTGGGCTTTGACCTTCTCATCTGAAATGACACTGTACTACTGTGATTCTGTGATCTGAGGCAGCACGAGACATCCCGGTACTGACTGCCCTAGAGCCCTGTGCTCTGGGTTGGGATTTACAAAGAGGTATAACATACAGAGCCCGCATTCTGGGTGGAGGCATGGATACATCAAAACAAAACAAAAAAACAACCCATGAGCAGTTAATGTATGGCGCCACATAAATGCACAGGCGGGAGCTTCTCTAGGGCCACAGAGGAAATAGAGGCAGATGAGGAGGCTCCTTAACTTCCCAGTTTCCACATTTCCTCGTTTGGAAAACAGGGATTGCCACTGTAGCCACTGGGAGAACTAAAGATGCTGCGTAGAGGTCAACGCTGTTTTGTGAGAAGGTGTCTCGGGCTGGGGGCACTGGAGAGGTTCCGGGGAGGGGTGGCCACGGGGCTCTGCAGCAGGTCTGACCCAGAGCCCAGGATCGGGGAGGAGAAGGGAGGGGAGGAGCTGGGAATTTTATCCCCAAGGACAATGGGAGCACAGGTTTCTGAGGAGATGTGTCATATTCAAAGGAGCATTTTCAGAAGATGAATCTGGCAAGAAGATAGAGGATGGACTGGTAAGAAGAGACTGGAAAGAGGTCAAATATGAGAGTAATGACGTGGACCGGCAAGAGAAGCTGAAGACGTGGCTAAGGGCAGTGGCCGGCGAAACAGGACGGAAGAGGCCATCGTGGCCCCATGGTCCAGGACACAGGAGCACCCCACGGACAGGCTGAGGGGAGATCCCAAAACGACGTGGGGCAGAGATTCTGCTCCTGGTCACCTGTGGTCACTCTCAGCGCAGGAGTCTGCAGCGGGAAACGGATCTTACACCCTGATAACAAACCCAGAGGGAGACAGAACCGCTGCAGCGGTTTGAGATCCCTCAGCTGCGAAACCTCGGGTGGAAGGTACCAGAACAGCTCAGCACCCTCCTGCACTCAAACTTACTATGACAGATGGCGCATTAAAGCTCCGGAAGAGATCAGGGCTTCAGTTTTCGAGACCATATGACAAGTGACAGATCTAGAGAGTAGATACAGTCTCTGGGCAAAGTGTGCAGAGTAAGGAGAACGTCGGGGCGCACGATGAGCTTTGGGACACACCTGCGCAGAGGTGCGAGTGAGAGGGCTGTGAGAAGTGAGCCAGCACAGCCCGGCGTCTCAACACCGCGGGGGACGAGGCTTCCAGAGGACGAGTGCCTCACACGCACTACGCTGGCCCGCAGGACAGGCAGGAGCAGGACTGAAAACCCGCTGCACGTGCTGGCCTGGTTGCTGGTGCCTTTGGATGGAGTTTCAGAAGAGAGAGGGACAGGCTGAGTGTGGTGGCTCACGCCTGAAATCCTAGCACTCTGGGAGGCCGAGGCAGGAGGATGGCTTGAGGTCAGGAGTTTTAGACTAGCCTGAGCAAGAGCAAGAGCAAGATCCTGTCTCTACTAGAAAAATAGAAAGAAATTAATTGGCCAACTAAAAACATATAGAAAAAATTAGCCGGGCATGGTGGCACATGCCTGTAGTCCCAGCTACTCGGGAGGATGAGGCAGAAGGATTACTTGAGCCCAGGAGACTGAGGTTGCTGTGAGCTAGGTTGACACCACGGCACTGTAGCCTGGCAACAGAGTGAGACTCTGTCTTAAACAAAAAAGAAGAGGGAGGGACAGAGGCCAGGCGCTGCATCATATTAACACACACTAACACACACGTGATAGAGGCTGGCATCACATCATACTGACACACACTAACACATACATAACACAGAGGCAGGGTACTATATTGTACTAATTATGTGGAAAAAGTATTTTTCTCATGGAAGTCCTACCACATTAGGGGGAGAAGAACTTCTTTCAATCCCAAGAGAGGCCTCCCTGGTACAGCTGTGAAACCCAGCCCAGACTGTGTACCTGGGACGCTGACTAGAGATGTCCCCAGAGTTTGCGCCCTGGGGCTGCTCTGAGGAAGCCGGCGAGGGTATAACATGTGCCCTTGTATGTGGACTCCGGGCTTGGAGACAGAGCCTGGCTTTGAGCAAGACATCGAACTCTGGACCTCAGTTTCCTCAGCTGTCACACTCCCGCCCTGCCCGTCTTCTAGCCACGCCGTGGGGGACCAAGGCAGGAAGTGTGGAAAACGCTGTGCGAGCTATGAGACGCTGTGGATGCACAAGTGTCACATCACTGCCAACCCTGCCACCTGCTTTCAGAGTGTGACTGAGCAAAGCACTAAAACGTCATGTTCCAGTGTCCTATAATGACACTCAAGAGACGTGTCAAGAGACACAGGTGCCTGAACCCCCTGAGGAAGGGCGTGAGCCACCAACTGTGCTACCAGAATCAGGATCTAGGCTGTGTTGGGAGGGGGATGGGCAAAGTGACACTGCGGAGGACGATAGCTGCGAGGGAGGAGAATTCTTCACCACTTTCTGGCGTAAAGCAACCCCAAGGTGACCCCACATGGTCACGTGCCCAGCAGGTCCTCAATGGCCATGAACAGGTGCGTGCACACTATGGCAGGCAGAATTTCTAGGAGTGGCCCCCAAGATTCCACGCCCTGGTTCCTGGTCCCTGTGACGGTGACAAGGCAGCAGTCCCGTCACCGTGTGGTGCATGTGCCCCCGCTGACCTCAGGCAGGGAGGTTGACAAGGTGGACTCAATCCGACCCTGCCCACCCTTAAGAACAGAGAGCCGTCTCGGACAGCGGCAGAGAAGGCAGGCAGAGGGCAAGCCGGGGAAATCCAGGCGCCAGAAGGAGTTGACGTGATGCTGCTGGTTTGAAGGCTGAGGGAGAAGGAACGTGGGTGGCCTGTCGGAGCTGACAGTGAGCACAGAAGCGGGGACCCCACAGCTACAACCACGGGGACCAGCGCTCTTGCCAGTAGCAGGAGTGAGCTGGGAAGAGGACTCCGAGCTCCGGAGGAGAACGCAGCTGGCTGGTATCTCCCTCTCAGCCTTGTGAGGCCCTGAGCAGAGGGCCCAGCTGTGCCATCCCAGGCTTTTGACCTACAGAACTGTGGAATAATAAATGTGTGCTGTGCAAAGCCATTAAGTTTGTGGTAATTTGTTACGGCGGCGGCAACGGGAATCCAATACGCACACCACTGGCTACAATCTAATGCAGGCTTTAATACACATCCCCATGGGAGTGTTTGCCAAGCACTCGGTGGCGGTGCTAATAGCAATAATAAATATATTAATATTACTAAATCTACAGCTACACTGGCTCACTCTTATCCGTGCTTACTATGTGCCAGGCGCTGTACTAAATGCTTTAGGTCAACAGACTCCTTTAATCCTCAAACAAGCCCAAATACATTATCATGTTTGTTTCACAGATGAGGAAACTGAAATACAAAAAGATTAAATTATCTCCCCAGGGTCTCACAGCTCCCAAGGGGCAGAGCCAAGATGTGATCTCAGGAGTGTGGCCCCTGATTTTGTACTACCACTGAAGTTTTACTAACACACACTCCACCACTTTGGTGGAGACACAAGTAAAGCCAAATTTCTGGCATTCTAACAAAGAAATCGCTTAGGCCGGCCCCTGGTTCCTCCAGCTGATGGGCGTTTGGTGCCCGCTGCCGTACTTGCCTGCTGGCGAGCTGCTCCAGCTTGAAGATGTGCACGGTCTCGGTGTTACTCGAGGCGCAGAGGAACTGTGAGTCCATGCTGAACACGAGAGAGCTGATTGTCACATACCTGGAAACACAGCAACACACGCACAGTGAGCCTGAATTGAGGGTTATTGCCTTGCAGTTCAAAGATCAGCTTTGTAAGAAAATTAAATGCATCCTGAAGAGCCTACGTACTGTAAAATCCCTTCAACCTTGTGTTACTCGTATTTAGAAATTAACATCAGAAAGATACACAGAGGGTCACCGTCTTGTGCAAGAAGAAACCAGGCACAGCCCTGCCTCTCTGTCACCAGATGGGAAGAGTTGCGCCTTCCTGGCACCTTGGGAGTTTTCCAGCTGCTCTGTGCCCCGATCCAGCTGCAGACCCTACATCCATTAAGATCCCCAACAATCACACTTTACGCTGTCCTTTGTTTCCATGCAAGGGAATCAGAAATTATTTTTGAACTGTGACTCCCTGGCCGTTTCATTTCCCCTGTGCTGCTGCCCATGCACACATCGAGCAAGGACTCCGAAGGCTGAACTCCCCGTTATAACGGCGTCTCTGCTTTCAGTCTTACTGAGCCCCAAGCGGAACCTGGAAGTCAATTACCCGGGAAAGTACAGTTACACTTCCTCCGGGAGAGACGAGGGCATGGAGCCACCCTGGGCACATTCCCCAGATAGCTGCCAGCAGCCCCTGCAGGACGTCTGTGGGGACTTTAAAACGGGTTTGAACACTGACCTTTTCATCCCTCTCCGGAACTCGTAGAGCTTTTGCCCGTCAGGTACGGAGAACACCCGGATGACGGTGCCCTGGAAAAGAAAGCGCGTGGCTGTTTCATAACCACTAACGGCTTCACAGAGACGTCCCTTTAGAGAAGAGTTTGTCTCATGGGTTTTGAACATCTGTCTCTGAGGAAGAAGCACTAAGTGTCGAGCATGGAGGCATTTTTATTTGTATATGTGCCATATTAGCAACTCTTGGAACGTGCTTTAAACGCGCTCAGTCTCCCTTTTCCCTCCCACCCCTGCCCAAGGCTATGTGTGTGTGTGTGTGTGTGTCTGTGTGTGTGTGTGTGCCTGTGAGTTTGCCAAACTGCTCTGGCTGGCTTTCTAGAATACTCAATCTCTGCCTATCTAAATACACCTGCTTTTCATGGCACTTAAAATTCAACTTGATCACTTTCCCTGATTATTCCGGTCAGAAGAGCTCAATCTCTGCGGCTAAGTAGCATTTTGTTTGTTTATGAAATGTCACATCTATCTGTATCTATGGATGATATGAATGCACAATTCTTGATAGGGCCACAAGTTTTTATGCAAAATGTCTTATATCTTGTGCAGCACAGGCCTTTGTTCTATTGAATTAACAAATGTCTCAATATACCACAACACACAGGGGCCAGAAATTCTCACTTTGAAACAAATCCTAAGTGCCCCAAAGACCAGTCGGTCTTCATGTCACCAGGCTCGTGCCATCAGATCTCCAGGCACCTCGGGAGACGTCCAGCAGACCCCCAGACAGGAGGATATGCTGGGAATGCACTCACTTTTGCAGACGCGCTCGCCAGTTTGGAGCCCGAGGCATTGAAGGTGATGGCAGCCAGGGTCCCTTCGTGGGCAGCAATAGTGCAGACTGTTTTCTGTGGGTGGAAAGGAAAAATGGATATGGATGCCAGGGAAGAGGGAAGATGCCTTTCCTCTCCCTCTCCTTCCTCTTTTCTTCTTTCTTCCTCATTTGCCAGGCTCGCTCTGTCTCCCTTTCCACCAGACCGTCTGCAGAGGAGCCGGGCCTCGTTCTCCAGCGTATCACGATTCGGCTTCAACGGCCATGAGTTTCTGCCCCTTTTCCTGCCCCTGGGAAGGTGGACAGCCAACCGTGCGCCTGACGCTCCGCCATGCTGTCGTGGGCACGCCCTGCGGCACACGGAGCAGGCAGGACCCCCGCGTTCCTGTCCCACTGTCTCAGACCAGGACACGTGCGGTGTGACACATTCAATCGGATAACCGGCCACCAGCTGGCAAGCAGTTTCCATCGTGCTGCGGATGTCTGACTCGGCCTGGCCCGCTGCCTCTCGGTTATGTGGGCCCACGGCAAGCCCGAGAGCGAATGCCATTACCTTCTCTTCCACACCCACCCGTGATGGCCAGAACAACTCCCCGTGTTGCTTCCGCCTCTGCTCCTCACCCCCTGCGACGGGGCCTCTGTCTCTCCTTCCATCCAGCACCCCAGCCCAGGCAGGCGGGCTGGGGTAGGCGGGACCCCTGTGGACTTACCAGGGAGTTTCCATCATAAAGCACAATCTCGCCTGTAGTCAGGCTTCCAGGATAGGCCAAGTAAGAATTGGAATGGTTGATAGAGAGGGCGCATAGACCTGGCAAAGGAGAAACAGGACATGAATGGCCAGGGTGCCCGCAAGGGAGACAGACGCGAGCGTCTGAAAACAGCATGGCTACAGTGCCACCTACTGGCGAGGAGAGGAACGGCTTCGCAGACGTTTACTTTCTGTTGATTATCACGCAGATCAAAGGACTCCAATAAAGGAAATCCACAAGGGAAGAACTCCTGGTTTAACACTGGCCATGTCCTATTCACCACTAAGCAATAAGGATTTAGACTATTAAAAACGCTCATCTTCACATTTTACCCTCGGCCTCTGAAACAACATCTATCTACTTCCTTTCCAATTCCTTCCTGCTCTAGGGCTACACGAGGATTTACTCGTAACTGAAATGAACCTTCCTGTTGCAAAAGGTCACTGGGTATTAGTATTTCTGCAGGTGAATATATACAGTTGGCCAGTAATTGCAAGTTGGAGAAGAGGAAGAGCAAAGGATCTATTTAGAAATTGCTCATTTCTGAGCTGAACGCCCTGCCCTGATAAGGGAAATGGGCACCTCTGGAGGCGGAAGTTCATCTGAGGTCTGCCTCTGCAGTCACGATGGTGTGCCCAGTCATCGAAACAAACCAAATACAGAGGACGTTTTGGATTTAAGATGCTTCCACAATATTCTGAGAGAGTAAACAGCCCATCAAACCATTGAACCAAATTAGCTACTTTTATTTACAAAGGGACTTAAGCCGGCGGGGATAAGGATTCCCAGCGTTTAAGAAAAGGATTTTCACAACAATGGTTTAGATTAATGGAGGTATACATGATAGTAGTGAATTCAAGGGATTCTGAAGAACCAAATACCAGAATGCCAGAATAGGAGCTTTGAGATTACCCAAGAGAAATATCTTTTTACATATAAAAGGGGACTGATATCTTTGTTATAAGTTAGTATGTTAAGTGGGCTTCTTATAAGAGTATAAGAAAAACTTTAGATCAGGCTGAAATGTACCTTACCTAATCTGTCGAGGAAACAGAGCAGAGAAAAAAAAAGTTTAGAATTGGAACCTATGTCCTGTTTCCTGCTCGGGCTTTGCTGCGTACTCAGCAGGGCTGTATTCTTATCACTTGCCAAGCAGACCACAGGAGGAAGGTGGCCAAGCCCCGGCAGGCACCCCTAACCGTGTGTTATGGCACCCCTGCCATCCCATGGATGTACAAGGCCATTCCTGACCCCAGCCTTAGAAAAGGCCACTCATACCTTCCCAGTTTCGCTCTGGGAACCCCCACTCCCCATCCCCTCTGAGTTCTTTGTGATTCAAATGTAATTTCAAGAACAGCTCAGCGGAGAATGCATTCTAGTCTCAGAGAAACTGGGGAAGGAAAGCAGGAGATCAGGGTGGCTCACAGGGTGGGTTCCCACAGAGGGGGTTGGCACAAAAGATGTTAATAAAATATGGCAACCTTAAAAGGGCTTGAGCACCAAACTAAAGAATTAAGATCTTTCAAATGCAGCAGGTGACTGCTGAAGGGTTCTGAGCACACATGTTTTTTAAAAAGCACTGATAAAACCATAATGAGATACCACTCCACACCCACTAGGATGGCTATAATAAAAAAGACAGATGCTAAATGTCAGTGGGGATTTGGAGAAATTGGAACCCTATACACTGCTGGTGGGAATGTCAAATGGGGCAGTTCTTTGGAACTTTTGGCAGTTCCTCAAAAGTTAAACAGAAAGTTCTCATGTGACTCCGAAATTACACTCCTACAGATATACCCAAGAGAAATTAAAACATATGTCCACACAGAAACTTGTAAACAGATTCATAGCAGCATTATTCACAAGGCAAAAATTGGAAACAAACCAAAGGTCTATAAACTGGTGAATGGATAAATAAATTGTGGTATATCCTTAGAATAGAATATTATTTGGTAATACAAAGAAATTAACTATTGATACATGTTGCAACATGGATGAACCTTGAAAATATCAGGTTAAGTGAAAGTGAAAGAGGTCAGTCATAAATTATATCTTGATAAAGGTGGGGTGTGTGTGTGTGTGTTTAAGGCAGTGTTTTATGAATACTTATCTGGCAGAGACAGGCTGAGGACATGAGTTTGAGACCAGGGTCTGCCGTGTGCCGGGTAACTCTTGCCGAGTGACCTGTGGCCCTTTCATGCCTGTTTCCTAGCTGCGCTATGAAGCGGCCGCAGTGCTCTGGGGGTCTTTCCAGCTTGACATTCCGAGAGGCCACACTTTCATCTACTCACTTCCTCCCTCTGAGAAAATACCGAGCACATCTCTGCGGCAGAGAGAGCCGAGAGGTCTCTGAGCAGGAGCCCTGGACAAAGACTACCAGTTGTCCTTCAGAGTTTTGTGTTAAAATATAAATATCCCAGAAAGAAAGAAAGGCTTACACTTTTCTTTAGCTAACATTGAACTTCCTGTGATACCTAAAATAGAATTAGACGAACCCAGGTGCTAACGAGAAAGGGACAGGGGACGACGGGTGCGGAAGCTCGCGCTGACACACGCCACTGATTTGACAGCTTTGCCTTGGGGCTCTCGCCTTTACCAATCCATCTGAGTTTAGCCAAGGAATCTGCACGCCAACCCTCACAGACTTAATGAAGGTCCCCAGAGATGCTTGCCGTGACTTCCTTCCATTGGCCACGGTCCAGGTTTCAGAAAAATCCAACTGGCTCCGTGATTGTGTCTTTCTACCTTGTGAAGCAGCCAAAGCCAGCGGGAATACTTTTTTTTTTTTTTTTTGCCTTAGCTATTACCATTCTGCTAGTCTTCTGTTTCTGTCACAGGTGTAACCAAAAGCCCTTTCAAGGAAGGAAATGGGCTTTAAAAAACATTATTTTATAACATAAAAGTAATGGTGTAGAAAACTCCCAAAGCCCAGAAAATATAAAGAAAGAGAAAAAAAAAATCACCCATGATTCTAAAACCCAGAGGCTATTTTTAACACTCACAACATTTGAGCGTATTTTCATGCAGTCTTTTTTCTATATAGGAACGAGATTTGATGGGGCGTTTGGATTTATTTTAGATTTGACACATATTTTCATAAATCATTGCTGGCTATAATTTCACCGAAATTGTCTGGCTGTAATTCTTCTACAGCTGGAAAAGAAGTACCTGCTATCTATCAAGTTAAAAAGCAATGGAATCAGCTGGAATTAGAAGAAAGTCCCATGATTTTAAATCCCTCTCACCTTGGTATTTATGGTATTACATGCCAAACTTTAGGCAAGTTAACAGTGATTTATAAAATGTAGGCCCCGTTGAGAGTTGATTAATGTCTCAAAATATGCTTTCCAATTTTCAAAAATAGAAAGGAACGAAATCATCTCTGTACAGCAAATGCTATATGCTACCACAAAAGGGACCCCTTTACACCACCTAAATTATCATTTGCAGAAAGAGGACTTATGGGGGGTATAAACCACGACTGTGTTCTACGATCCACGTGGCTGTGGGGCACGGAATGCCGACCCCCCATGTCCCGTGAAGGGTGGTCAGGTCTGCAAAGCCCCTGGCCCCCAGTTCTGTCCCTGGCAGGAGTTTCATGGAGATTTCCACCTTTGATCGGTCTCTCAGTGCACGACTGCTGTGCTATCAGGAAATTAACTTTGAGCTCCTGTCTGGCCAAACTCTGTAAAGGAAACAGCCTGCAATCTCTGACACAACAGGAATGGGCATGACACAGACACAGATAGAAGGAAGGAAATTTACAGCTGCGTGAGATACTAAAAATGAGGCCACAGCAGAACTCTGTAGATGGAATTTACTTGTAGTTCGCTAGGTCAAAATACATTCAGAATTTGTGTGCCAAAGCCAATTAGACAAGCAATTCTGTCTCCCTTGTGTGCCCAGTAAGGATTTATAAAGTCAAGAGCCAGAGTTGCCATCTTATTTCTCTTGTTGTTCAGAAAATAAAATAGAGGATGAGAACACACACGAAGACCCTTGGCCTCTGAGGACTGCATATTCATGGTTTTGACAGTTCAGAGACCTCTGAAGGTTCCCGAGGAACCGGCCATGCCAATGAAGCGCAGCGTTGGCTCATATGAGCTGCCCCGTGGGTCTCTGGGGGACGGTGAGTGAGCCCAGGGGACACCCCCACCCCGAGCAGACAGAGTGGACACACCTGTGCCCTCTGACACCAGGACCTCAGCTAATTCTCTCCACAGCCACTCAGGGGGCTAAAAATGGTCGTCTCTGTTTTATTCAAGTAAAAAGGGAGCTCAGGAGAAGTTGGGGTGATAATTACAAATGTGAGGATTTGGGCTATTTTTCCAAAGAACATCAAAGATCTAAAGAGACACGTTTGGGTCCACCCGCCCCTGGTCTTTCAGACGGAGAAGCCCAATCTATCCCTGGATCCTTTTGTGATGTTTATCTGAGACAGTGAAAGTGCCTCCCATTGTTTCTAATTTTTCTTGCGATAAAAGTAATTCCCTTTACAAACAATACACATTCTCTCTAACATGGCATACACATGGCCTTGCATTTTTAAACCCTGTTTCCTTCCTGTTTAAGCTGCAAAAAGTGAGACAACCGATGAGTTTTCTGTGCTGAAGAAAAAGAGTATATTTGCTAAAAAATAAGAGCAAATGGGGAGAAATGTCCCCGTTTGCAGGGACAGTGTGCTTGGTCCCCAAGCAGCCCTGTCGTCTGGGGGCCAAGTTCTCGCCAGGTGTGAGGGAGGAAGGGCACTCCCTGTCCCCCACTCCCCTTTCTTCAAAGACCCTGAGAGCCACAGGCGGCTGTCCACCCCTGCCCAAATCCGTCAAGGTCCAGCACAAGCTGTGCCTTCCGAGCCCTGTGTAGGTTCAGGTGCCTTCGTGTCCTACCAGAAAAGCACATCTTCCCTTCAGCTGTCCACACCTAAACACTGGTTCCACCCCTGCCAAGGCTTGCGAGAGCACCTGGGGAACCTGTGCCGGCTAGATTGTGGGTTCCCGGCGCGGGCTGCCGTCTCTGTTCCTGACAGCGCCTGCTATGGTGCCAGGCACATGGTGTGCCTGCGATAGCTGCTTTTCCAGATCATTTCAACATCTCATGCCTCAAACCAAACACTTACCACCCACAGTTTCTTCATTTACCACCTTCCATTTTGAGGAATATGCTTTAAATACTTAGCTCACGGAACTTTATAACGGCCTTATAATGGCTTTTGTCCTTTTAAAACAACATTTTGTCATGGCTGAAATTTTAAAGCACTGAAATGATCAGCAAATGGCCATTTATATAATTGAAATGAAGAGAAGGAAAAGAGGCATAGGAAATATGCACTGCATGGCAGGCTTGGTGCTAGTCACTTTCGCAAACGTTACTCTGTTTAATTCTCAGCTGATCCTATGAGATGGGTATTATTATCCCATTTTACAGATAAGGAAACTGAGGCTTGAGAAAGTCTAGGTGACTTGGGTGGGGCCACACAGATCTTGAAATTCAATGAAAATCAAAGAATTAGAAAACTACAGTAATGGAAGCAGTTATATAATGAGACTAAATTGGAATATAATCTACACATAGTAAACTGAATCATTAGATACACAAATTATCCTAGTATCATGACGTCCCATCTCACCACATAAGACGGAATTCTTTCTCATTTACTTCTAGCTCAGTGAATTCATAAAATGTCATCATCTGCTGTTTCAATCTAACACATCTAAACTATTCTCATTCTTAAACACCAGAAATGTTAATAGCATTAAATCCTGAGAATTTAGTAAAGTCCAATATCATAACATATCACCCAGGTACAGAGATTTCTTTGTAATGTAATGAAACACATTCGTTACGGTCTGCGTTGTCTTTCTCCGAGCCAGGCAGACACGCCAAGGCGAAACCTGCTTCTAATTATTACACCTACTCTGTACTGAACGACCACAAAAAACAATTAGGAGTACATACCTTTCAACATCAGATGCATGAAATCTCCCATGTGTCTACCTTAAACGTCTTGACACATTTGCTGCCATGGAGTCCAGATGATCGACTGTATTTCTCCTGGGCTGCAGTGAAAGCCACACAGCCCTCTTGCAGGACACACAGGCTAACATAATCTGAAGCTGCCACCATTGAAACAGAGCCTCAGGGTAAATACCACGAAGACTCATAAAGCAAAAACACTGCTCCATGTTTCCAGTTTAGGTGGAAACATAGCTTGGGAAAGCAGCACGTGGACGTGAGATTTGAAGGGTGTCTGACGTGGACGTGAGATTTGAAGGGTGTCTGGAGCTCACCTGTTGGGTTTGCAGGAATATCCAGGAGGGTCTTCAACAGCTTCATATCTTTAATGTTGTGAATGTAAATGGACTCCTCCAGGCAAACTAGCAGCCTCTGTAATCACACACACAGAATCATCAGTCTACTGAACTGGTTCCTCGAAATGAGTCCTAACTTGATACTAAGCCTAAAGGAGAAGGGATTCCGATGATGCCTTTTGAAGATTATGTTTATGTGTGCATGTGGGCGCACACACACAGCGTTATCCACCTGAACAGGAGCATAAAATACAAAATCTCAAGACATTTTATTTAGAAATTAAGATTTCTTTTTCTTTTCTTTCTTTTTTTTTGAAACGCCCTCTCTCCTTTGAACAGAGATTCCAAAACACTTCCTGAATCAGACTTCCTTTGCCATTTAAGACAATTTCCAGTAATCTCTTTGGTTCCTATTCCCATCTGACATTTTGGCTTTCAATGTTTGTAACACAGGTCTCCCTCTTATACCTATGTGAATTTCTTTGCTCTCTATCGCCAAATCTTAGGTTTCCTCCCTCCTCAAATAATTACCAGTTTTAACTCCTTTCCACTCAAGCTTCCTCCAGGCCCGCTTTGGGGCCACTTTCTGCAGCCCCAGTAATGGGAACTGCAGGAGGCTGTCAGCCCTCACATTAATACCCCACCCAGTACCCTGTGCCCTGCTGGGCTCCCCTCTCTGGTGTCCTCCTCCGAGTGCCGTCAGCCCCTTCTCTTCCTCTTCCCAATGGCTGTGCTCTCTGCTAAGTGAACACAGGGTCACGGGGCTAACGTGTTGGGTGTTTAAAGGACTATAATGCGTAGCCCAGTACAAGTGCAGTGTCGGCGCTGGTGAGGAGGTGTCGGGAAGGCATTTTTGGTCCGGCACACTCTGAGCAGCTGCCTACCACCCCTGCACACGCCTGACTCGGCTTCCCCGAGGCTAGAGTTTCTCAGACTTGGATGAACACCAGAACCACCCAAGCAGCAAGCCCTGGACCCTCCTGGAGATTCTGGCTCGGAGACGGGGGTGTCTTTAGACAAGTACGTAGGTGATGACGCTGCACACCAAGGTTTGAGAACCACTGATCCCAGGCCACCTCCTTTTAGCCCAAGGAACATCAGTTGGAAGGGAAAGTACCTAAGAATACCACCAAAAGAAGAGCCAGTCCCTCTTCTCGGGAAAAGCCGGCTCTGTTGTTTTCCCACTAAGGTACCTCACAGCTCAGAAAGATGGAGACCATCAACTTCAACCAAGCAGAAAAATAAAATGTAAATACCTTTCTTAATTTTAATTAAGGCTCTGTCATATGTCTGAGACTGGGTGCTGAGGGGTAAAAAAATTCTAACAGGGTCTCAAAATTGATGACATGTTTCTCTGATTTACCCAATCGCTTTGCCTTCTGCCAGCACATACCATGGTCTGGACTACATTATTCTGTGCCAGTTTATGTTCTGAGGTTTCTGATCCCCTCTCATGTCCTCTCCAAGCCCCACCATCAACCCCCAGGACAGCGGAGGCCCCAGCGTGTGCCTCTTGCAGGATGGGCACCTGCGTCTGGCTCATCTGGTCTGAGCTGCTCGTCTCCCACCAGCTCCAACAGCGCCATCCGCTGGGCAGCCCACTCAGCTGAATTTCAGGTCACCCCCAAGCTGGCTGCAGATAGGACTAAAAAGAGAGGGAAACAGACAGGAGATGCTGGGGGGGGGCGGGGACCAGGAGGCCCCTCGTTTTGGTTCACGTGAGAGCACACGTCTTAGGTGGACACAGCCCTGCTAACTGCTTTTTTAACATTCAGTTTTCAATCTCAGCAGAACCATGGCCTTGCCTTCAACTCAGCTCATTCCCTGTCACTTTGACTTCTATCTACTGTTCTAGGTTTGATAAGTTACAACTACTTTTATCAATTAAAAGATATTTATAGCATCTGCCCTTGAGCAACCATTGATTTGGCCTCAGAGGCCTTTGATCCAATCGACTTCCATCTGGATAACAAGGGCCCCTAGGAGCAAATGGTCACAGGACTATAAAAGTTTGCATGTCTATATCTGGTTTATTGTCTTTACTCCATAAAACACATTTCCTCAATTAAATACAAGGGAAATAACAATCAACTAAAAATGAAACATGACCATTCTTAAGTGTTCCTCCTTTATGCTTAGAAAATAAGGATTCTGTACTCCTATACCTCCTTATACAAATCTTTAATTTTTTTCCTGTGTTTTTTAAAAAAACAACTGCGCTGTCTGAAGATCTGATGAAGCAGAGGACTGACTACCAAAGAAGGGGACATGGGGCCTTGCATTCCCTCGGAGTACTCGGGCAGCTCTGCTGGACACTGCCTGGCAAAGAGGGGTCGTGGCAGTTGAGTCCCCTAAACCAAAAGTTAAGTCTGAAAGTTTTAAGAAAAGCAAACCTTAAATACTTTTCACACTGGTTTCAAACCATTTTCTTAGGAGCAGAAATGCTAAAGGAAGGGAGAACTGTTAGATGTGGGTTCTCATGACCTTTGCCATGAATTGCTGGGAGTTCTAGGTGCATCCGTGTTCTCTAGAGCACGGGGGAGGGGTGGAGGAGCTCAAAGTTAATGAGTGCTGTGTGGCAGGGAGGCTGGCACCTAAAGGTTAATGGGCTCGGACACTTGAATAATCCTTCCTTGTCCCATTTTCTAGTGAAAATACCAGAGAGAAAGAGAGAAATTATATAAATAAATAGAACAGATTCTATTTGAGAGTTCTGATCTTTATAGAACATTTGCCTAAATCATCTTAAAAAGATAGTCAGGTGCCAAAAAAAGACATTTAACCTCTATGTGCTGGCTATGTAAAAATCTAAAAAAAGGTTCTGAAATGAAACTTAACGTGTTACCAATAGATTTCAGAGAAAGCACTTAAGTCAAGAATTTTGCTTAAAAGGTTCAAGTTGAAAACTCTCAAATGCCTTTCCCTCCCTTGCCAAGAACTCAAGTTTCTTTTCTTCTTTACTTCTCCCTGCTTAAAAATCCCCACCTTATTTTTCCATCTATTTTCTACCATACTGCTTTTTCTTTTCACTTTTTTTTTTGAAGACAGGGTCTCACTCTGTCCCCTAGACCGGACAGCAGTGGAATGATCAGATGTCACTGCAGCCTCAAACAACCAGACTGGAGCAATCTCCTACCTCAGACTCCTGAGCATCTGGGACTACAGGCATGCAAGACGACGCCCGGCTAGTATTTTATTATTTTTTGTAGAGACAGGGTCTCACTATGTTGCCCAGGCTGGTCTCAAACTCACGGGCTCAAGTGATCCTCCTGCCTTGACCTCCCCAAGTACTGGGATTACAGGTGTGAGCCACTGTGCCCAGCCTGACCACAGTGCTTTATATGGACCTCAGCAGATAATCAAAACAGGTGATAAACTAGAAGAAATAATGTCTCCCTTCTCATAAACTTAAGAAAGCACTTTGCTTCATCTGTTAAAAAAATTAATTAGTACTTAATAGTTTAGATACAAAGACCAGAAAACAACATTGTTCTCAATGAATGCAACAACCTCCACCTCCCCAGGAATACTTAATTGAACAGACAGATCTGCATGGTCATGCAAGGAACCTCTTCGTTTATACACTCATTTCATGGTCAGTCAGGAAACAGATACTTAGGAGCACTTTTCTACCAACCACTGCCTTTTTGACCAGGTCTTACAGCCATGAGCAACGCTGACACGGTCCCTGCTCTCACAGGCTAGAAAACCCGGGAATTCAAGGAGGAATCTGCTAATTGCTAATACCCCAATACTTACTGAACAAGAAATTATATTTTTAAAGAGAATGTATTGCCTATTTAAGAATAATGCTTTCTTCGACAAAGAAAACACTACAAGGAAAAATCTTTAAGGGTTAGCTGGGAAAAAGAATAGGGATGTGAGACTGAACAGCTGGCCTGCAAGGACAGCCCAAGGGATGGCAGGAGAAGCCATTTTACTGACCCCAAGGCCCACACTTTGTCCTCAGGCATCTGCATTACCAGCAACTGCAGTGAACGTCACCGTTTAGAGCCAAATCCAGAAGGGGCACTCTTCTGGTTTAAGGTGCCCCTGCTGTAGCTCACGGGACAGTTCTGAGCCACAGGATGAGTCATCCCAGCTGGCGCCCGGCTGCACCCCAGGGGGCAGGTGCACCTTGCCGGGCAGTGGCCAACATTCTGGAAGCATGAACCAAAGGACCAGGGAAGATAAACCCCTATAGCAAGCACATGGGGCAGACTCTTCTTTACAAAATCCCTAGACCTGAGCGTTAAAATTCTCATTAGAGTTGAATGCTGATTTTAAATACATTCCTCTTTAAAGACATCCACCTTTTTCTCCAGCTCCTGTTAGCACAAGCCTTGACACCCTGAGGGATTTCCCCCACTTACTTGCCGGTTCAGCCTTATGGACAAGATGTTGCTGGAGTAGCTGTAATTGCAGATCTCTGTGCCTTTCTTGAAGTGGTACACGTTCATTTGCCGCGGCTTGGTGTGACTGACCACCACCACCAGGCTGCTGGAGAAGAGGCGCTCCACGATGTAGACGTCCGGGATTTCATCTGGAAGGGCAGTTGGGCGGCAAGGTTATGTGGGTGGCTCAGGGAGGGAGAAGGACTCCAGCCTTCACGAGGCCGGGTGCAGCGCAGGCCATGTTTGGAGAATGTTCTCCAGGTCATGCTGACTGGGCACTAATACCATGACGATGATCCACCCTGGCTCCCCCTCCCCCCAACCAGGGCAGCTTTCTGCGTGGGGGAGTCACCCCTCCAGGCCCTAGGGCTCCCCTGTTGGCTCTGTAAAACTCATTTGGAAGGTCTGGACAATCTCAATCTACTCTTTCCCTGTGAGAGATTTCAAAGGAGTGCCTTCTCGGCTAGGAGCCTGTTTCCAGAATTCTTCTAGTCCTGCTAGAAGGGGTGCCACTTTAGGGGGTGACAGTCCCATAGTTAAATCTGTACTCCCCCTCTCCATCTTGCTGTGCTCCTCAGCCCTCTCTGGAATCCCTTTCCTGTTGAAAACAATCTGGGTATCAGTTTTATACCCAGGAAGTACTTCTGTACTTAGGAAGAAGGCAAATTAGTAAGTCTCCTAGCACCCGCAGGTTGAGGCCTTGGTGTCTTTCTGAGAACATTCTTTTCAAATATGAGTCTTTTGTGCTTGGGCAAGTCCCGCAGGGAACAACAGGAGACAGAGAGCAAAATATTAACGAAAATGGTATAATAAAAATAACATCTTGCAAATAAATTAGGAGCCTAATATATTATTTACCAAACCACTTTCTTTCCAGGAAGCCCAAAGGTTGTATATTCTTCACTATCATGATGGCATAAACTATTTGCCTGAGAAAATAAGAAAGTCACATATCTAAGCTGAATTACTTATAATATTCACTAGAAATATTATAACATCTTTGATATGGGCTATGTAAATAGAATAGTATTGCCTTATTAAAACAAGAAAAATACTTCCATGAGTGAATGAAGGTTACTAATACTCTACAATGCTAATATAATGGCAATAAGAAGTCACAAGTGACCTTTTGGTTTGACAATTATAAAAATTAATGACTATGCATATAAGTATATGGAAAAATACCAATAATATGATTTCAAACAAAAGATTTCTTAATATAAAAATGTAACTTAAGCTATTGCCAAATCTTAATAAGTGCTTCATTATGGTTTTTTTAAGCAAGTGGTTAATAATTATGTTTAAATCTGAAAAATACTGACTCCTTCAATTTAATGGTTAAGAGAGGGAAAAATAGAAAGCTTAGTAGCACCACAGATTAAAGTCTAGAGAAAGGATTTGGTGTCCCTGAGATCTCACACACAAACTTACTGCTTCCATGGACTTGGTCCAGTTGCTCCACAGAACTCAAAGAAAACAGCTTATAACCAGCTTTGGTTCCAATTGCTAGGGATCTGTGAGAGATAATGACAGCATGGGAATGACAATAGGTACTGTATTCCAACCACGGATCTGTCTGAAAATAGACACCCTCTTCCCCCAGCATTGTAAGGTACAGGTAAACACACATCTTCAGGAGCTTAGATCCTTGATAACTTCCTAAATGATGAAGCTGCCTTGATAGGCAGGCAGGTACATTAAAAGGAAAAAGGTCATACGCAACTAAAAAAAAAAAAGAGAGGTACAAATGTCAGGAGACATAAAACTGCATGAGCCCTGCCATCAAACAAAATGTCAAACCTACTAGACATCATGTTTTTCCACCTGTGCAGATATAGGAAAAATGGAATCTTTAGGAATATTCATAATAGCTCTACTTCCAACACAATTAGGGGGTCTTCTTGTTCTTTGGGAGGCACTTTACCAAGAGATAAATTATTTTTTCTTTCATGACTTTTTTTTTTTTTTGCTTAAAAAAATAAATGTACATTCAAAGTAGGCATAGTAGGTCATTAGTAGGTAAAATTTAATAGATGCTTTCTTTCATCAGTTTCCATGAAAATATCCCAGATACTTTATACCAGTAGGTGTCACCCCTGGCTATACATTAAGCTCATTTGGGAAATTTAATTTAAAAATATAAAAGTTCAGGTACTCTAATGAGCAGCCAAGGTTGAGAACTCTGCTTTCTACCATGTTCTACAAAGCTATCTTCATGACCAACAAACAAAATAAAACTAAATATTGTCTGGGATGATGTAGCTTTGAAGAAACAAAACACACACACACAACCCTTGTTTTCTTAATTTTTTTTTTTTTTCACCTTTCAACCAATGGATAAACCTGAATCCAGGTTTCCTTGGCCTCATAATAAAAGTGAACATCAAAGTCAACTGTGGTCAGCAGCTGGGAATCCCCACCCAGCTCTCTCACGCTTTGCCTTTAACACTAGGAGATGACCGGAACCTGACATGGAGCACACCCAGAATGAGCAGTGTGACCCTGAGCACTGCCACCCCAGGAAACTGGGATGTCACAGCTGGAATGGACCTTACCATGGTTTAGTCCAACTTCCTCCTTATAAAACTAAAGTATGCCAAATGTGAGATCCATTCTTCACAAGGAAGCATATACTAAAATAAACAACTTACTACTACGACAAGGTTAAATGACCAAGGCTCTTGTTTCACTAACCTAAAAAAGAGAAGGGCACATGATTTTCTCTGGGTTTTTTTTTCTACCCAAACATTTGTTCTTCCCTGAGACACAGGGATAGGCAAATACAGTCGGTTTTTAATCAGCAAGGTAGCTAGTTATGTCCCTTAGCCCTCCAACCTGCTGAGTAGCTAATCTGGTGTGTCACACATTTGCTGAAGAGCAGGTGTGCAGTTAGAAGTGGGGTTTGGTGTCCAGGACCACGGTGTTAATGATGACAAATGGCAACTGAAAAAGTTAAAGTCCAGAGAATCTTAAAACTTCAAAATGTACTCTGCGGTGATTACTGTTTCTAAACCTTCTTCACATAAACTTTTTCACACACATATATAGCCTAGTTTAGTCGCAAACTGAGGTTTATAAAGCTTGCAAGTAAGGAAAACAAATACTGTAACTAGAGTCTTATAACATCAACCCAAAGAGTTCGAAATTTAAAGTAGTTTTCAAATATAAGCCCTGCTCTTGGAACAGAAGAATTTTATATATGAGAAAATTGCAGGGTGATCACTATTATGTTTTAAATTATAGATCAATGGCCACAAATGACTGAATTGAGGAATTCAAACTCAGACTTTATTTCATTCATAGGAACTTTCTATGGAAACAAAATTCTCATCACTGCTCATGGGAATGGAGTTTGATATCACTAATCAAATTTTAAAATATACTCAAAGTGTCTAGCACAGTGCCAAGCATGTGTTTACCCACTTTCCCAGAAATACTAGTTCCCAAACCCAGCTTACATTTATAGAAAAAGATACACTGATACACCTAAATGCATTAGGTAAGGGGCTTGACTTATTTTAAAAGCCAATGTCATACCTTCTGTGGCTCAAAGCAACTGACTGTGACAAGAACTTTTATTTATAGGCGAGACAGAGCTGCCCAGCAGAGCCTTTATCCAAGAAAATAGAACTAGCAGTAGGGAGTAAGGAAAATAACTTTCAAAGCACCCTACAGTTTTGAAAATAACATTGTTATCCAATTGCTGTAGAGATCTGGGATTTTGTATTATTTAATAACTAGAATAAAAATTAACATGATTTTTTCAAATGTAATAATATTGAAAAGCAGAACTTAGAATATTTACTACCTATAAGCAAACTAATTCCCCTTCTTGTGTTCTTTTCTTCTCTTTCTTTTTTTCTTTCTTTCCTTTTTTTTTTGAGACAGAGTCTCACTCTGTTGCCTGGGCTAGAGTGCCATGGCATCAGCCTAGCTCACAACAACCTCAAACTCCTGGGCTCAAGCCATCCTCCTGTCTCAGACTCCCAAGTAGCTGAGACTACAGGCGTAAACCACCACACCTGTCTAATTTTTTCTATTTTTAGTAGAGACCAGGGTCTCACTCTTGCTCCGGCTGGTCTTGAACTCCTGAACTCAAGTGATCCTCCTGCCTCAGCCTCCCAGAGTGCTAGAATTACAGGCATGAGCCACTGTACCTGGCCACTTGTGTTCAATTGAGAAGGAAAACATCACCCAGGCATTTCAAAAGCCATGCCTTCTTGCAAAATGTTTCTTATAAAACATTGGGATTTTTATCTATTCCATCATTTTTATAAACTGCAGGTCTCAACCCATGAGTGGATCCTAAAAACAATTCAGTGGGTCACAAGCAGCTTTAAAAAAAAGAAGAAGAAAATACCAGAGCGTATTGCACATAATATTTTATGAGTGGTATGTGTACATGGGTATTGGGTGATGTTGTAATAGGTATTTTTTATCGTGGCTTGTGGTCAAGAAAAGCTTGAAAGTCACTTGTCTAACCAAGCTGTCAAGCTACTCGATTACATGATTACACATACAGTTTTTTCAAACAAAGGCATATTGTTCAGTACGGGGTGTTTTTAGACAGAAACACAAAGGGAATGGAAGCCAGGGTTGCTTGTGGTACACGATGGCCTTAATTACCCCACTGAATGTTCAATATTAGCATAGCTCAGTCACTAGCAGCCAAGGCGCCAGGCTGAAGCTGACTTCAAACAAGGAACACAACAGAAACTGGTACAGCAGGAAGTGGGAAACTGGGAAGTGGTCATCCCGGCCTGATGCTCGGGGTGCACATTCCAAAGAGATTATTCCATATGGTCCCCAGAGCTAGCTCGCTTCCACGAAAAGTGGGAAAGAAACAGGCGTTTGCTCCTAAAAGACAAAACCCTGCAGATGCCTGAAACACATAGTTTAGCAATCATCCCCAGCTCTCTCTGGCCAAAGCCCACATGTGAACATCAAGTAAAACATTAAAAATCCACTCAAAAACAACAGGGTGGAGCTCCTGCTTCCTGGAGAGAGAGAGGGAGTAGTCTGAGCCCCTGGAAAGGGCTCTTGGACTCTGCGAAGGAGATTCTGCGCGGCTGGGTGGGCGCCGTGAAAACAGAGAGGAAGGGTTCCTACAGCCAGAGCGGGCAGCCCGCGCTGGGGCTGGGGCAGGGGCTGGCCTGGCCACAGGGGCTGGCCTGGCCACAGGGATAGGCTGCCTCTTTGCCCGAGGCCCTGCCCAGATGCCACGTTGAGATGCTCAAGGACAAATGGGAAAGTTTTCCCCTTACTCCCATCTTCCTGGCCCCAACTACACAGTTTTCGGTCAACTTGCTACTTCCTCCTCCCCTCCCATCTCTTTGTTTTTGGCCACCGCCCCTCCTTCCCAGACCCCCACTTTGTCACTACTCCCCCCCCTCCTGTCCCCACCGTCCGCAGCCTTCAGCCTTCTCAGCCCCACGTCCGCCTTCGCTCACTCGCAGCCTCGCCCCTCCCGGCCCTCTGCTGGCAGTGGGGGGCTGGGGGGTCTAACCCCCTGCAGGGGGAGGGGGAGGCTAGCGGGACCCCGTCCCGACGGACCAGCCCCCGGCAGTCCCCTCGAGGCCCTCCTGGGGCGCAGGCCCGCGACTCTCCTGCCACAAGTCGCGTACAGGACGACACCCTTTGGTCACGACATTCGTCCCCCGTGTCCCCGGCAGCGGCGGGCGCCGCGGCTTACGTGCAGTCTTGGTTGAAAGAGAAGCAGCTGAGCGCCGCCTCGACCCTGCCCGGGGGGGCGTCCGCGGCCTCGGCCTCCATCGGGGGCTCGACCCGGGAAGCCGCAGCTCCGAGCCGGCAACAGCCACCTCAGCAGCCCGCCCGCCCGCGCCGGCTCCCGGGCCGGGTCGTCGGCCCCGCCCCGCCCCGCCTTAGCCACGCCCCTCCCGGCTTCGCGCCCGCCCCTCTTGGGGGAGCCTCAGAACGAAGCAGCTGACAGGGCGGGGCCCCTGCCGCCTGCTACCATTGGCCACGAGCCCAGGTCGCTGAGGGCGGTGCCGCCCTCTTGGCCAATCCGCGGTGTCTGTGGGCGGAACCTCCCTGCTGGCGACCCGCCCCCGGCTTCACGACGCGGGTCGCCATTGGGCTCAGGCGTGTGACGCAAAGGCTGCTGGCCACGAGGTGGTGTTTTCATAGCCGGAGCCGACCCGCCGAGGGGGAGAAGGGGAGAATGGGCGCGGCTGGGGCGCAGTGTGCAGGTTGCAGTCCGGCGTCTGCGTCTGGCCTCCGCTAGGGGACAGACCGACGCGCTAGCTCCTACTCCACCCAAACCCGGGCAGTGTGTGTCTCTCACAGAGTTTAGTAGAGGGCGTTAGACGCCAAAGCCCCACCCTTTTGTGGAGTCCTCAAGCGGCTTTGAGAAAAGTTCCTAAAATGGGGCTGCTACAGCCAGATAGGAAGTTATCCATTGCCAGGCGGTTGAGAACTCTTATCTCAAGCCAAGCACCGTATTAACTAAAGTGTGAAAAATATAATTGTGTCCAATTTACAGAAGAGGCAGTGGAAGCACTGTCCGGCAACACAATTTGTCTAAAATATAATAATGGTAAATGATAGAATGAATATTTGTCTGCTTTCAAGACCTGTGCACTGAACGACCCTGCTAAACTGTATTTGGCAAGACCTGTGTGATCTGTAGCTGAGAAAATGAAAGAAAATGTGTACAGTACGGTGACGTTTATGAAAAAGGTAAAATATTGAAGACGTGGCACGATTCAAAACTTACATAGGGATAAATATTGATAAAAGATCCCCTTTCCCAAGGTAAGTACTGTACATATTGCCACGTAGAATTATCATCAACACAGTGTATGAATCAGGAGCTCTTCTATCTTTGGATTTATGTAATGCCTGATGAATTTTTAGTTAATGTCTTTTCGAATTTTGAGATGACATGATATTTTAATTATTGTTATCCAACAGCATTTCAAATCGGCATAATTCACATTTACCTAGTTGGTGACAAAGCTATGTGTGTATTTTTAAACCTTGGATCTGGAATGGATGAGCAAAGAGCAGTATTTCACTTAAACTTTTCTGATTGAATTTCCGGTTTGGGTTTTCTGAGATGCAAATGTAACAGTTTCTTTTCTCAACTCTATTATTTTTTCTCTCCACTAATGTAAAAAAATAGCTCAGTTCCAAGATGCACAGATGTTGATTGCTGTTAAGCCGATTGTGAGGTGTTGTATAAACCACTGGAAATGAAAAGAACTGCTATTTAGATGCTTTAACTGCATCATCTTTGTAACCTTTTGGATCAAAGGTGCTTTCCCTTCTCCCCCCCATCTCAGTCAAATGTTGCAGTCTTTTCTGCTTTATTTAGAAAACCAAGAGTCTGGCGTCCTAAGTGCAAGGTTGTTGGGAGAATTGCATGAAATGCACAGTGAGGTTTTTAAAGTGGAAGCTGTTACCAGTTTGTTATTAAGAGTTTGGACTTTATGGAGTAGAGCTGGTAGCTAATGTTAGTTTTTGAGCTGGAGTGTTTCATGATAAAGCAATGTCTTAGGCAGATAATTTGGCCAGGGTGTATAGAATAAATTAGAAGTGGAGAAAGGCCTTAAAGTCTTTAGGGGACTAATGTGAAATTCTGGGAGTGAAGGGAAAGGAAAGACTAGGCTAACATGGTGGAACTGATGCCAGAAAAGCTAGGACAAATCCAAGAGATGTTTTGAAGCAGTGCTGTCTAATAGATGATATGAGCCACAAATGTGCGCTCCATATGTAATTTTAAAAGTTTTAGGAGATAAATTTAAAAAGTTAAAAACAAATGGGCAAATTAATTTGAATAATGTGTTTTATTTAATCTAATATGTCAAACTTATTCAATATAAAGATAATCAATATAAAATTATTAATCTGTTAATTTACATTTTTTTTAGACATAAGTATTTAAAAGTCAGGTGTGTTTTTTGCTTACAGCATATCTCAGTTCTCATGAGCCACATTGAAGTGCTCATGTGGCTGCTGGCCACCTTGTTACTCAGTAGAATCTTGAGGGACTAAATGGCAGGGCTTGGCGACTGATGGTGAAGGGGGAGGGATGGGGAAGAAGAGGGCAGAGTCAAAGCTGGTTTCACGGTTAGGAAGAGGGAAGCCTCTGCTTCCTATTGTAGCCAGAAACAAAAAAAAAAAAAAAAAAGAAGAAGAAGAGGGAAGCCTATTGTGCTGCATTTAGAAACTAGATCTTTGGGCAGGTATTTAGGAAGATATATTTTGTTTCAGACATGTTGCGGTAGCAGCAGAACCGAATGCTCCCTGGAATTGGGGTTCAGATCTAGACATCTTGGCATGGAAGAAAACTGGTCACTTTCCCAGCCTCACCCTTCCTGTGAGTGATCCTGCTTATGTGTGTCCTACTGGGTTAATGGTCCATGGCCCCACCACTCACGTGGCAATAATATCCCAGGGCTGCCTCATCTGACATTATTATCCCAAGGCAATATGTAAATCTGTATTTGTATATAAATCTATATCTATTTTATATAAATCTGTATTTTTATGTGAATTTTTAAGATGTTGACAACTAATTTTTATTTTCAAAAAATACCATATGGGCCAAACTAAATACATCAGCTGGCTGGCTGTGGTTTGTGAATGGCCAGTTTGTGATTTCTGTTAGAAGCATAAGCAGCTGCATTGAGGGGCTCCGCCCTCAAAGAAAATTCCCAGAAGTCCATTAGGTATAAAAAGACAAGGACAAGGTTATAAATACATTCAGAGGTACTGAATTCATTTAACTTCAGACTGATTTTTCTTTTTTTAAGTTCTAGTTCTGAGTTCCGTGAGAGAGGACATGCTTGATTTGAATGTTGGGCTTGTGGTATCTTTAATTCTTCCATGTTCCTGCAACAGCAATTTTACTACTAAATAACAACAGCAAAGGATATGGGGGCAGGGCGTGGGGGACGTGGGACACAATACTCTTCTGTAATGGGAACAAGATTTCAGCTTTTGCCTCCTTCTTCCAGGTGAAACTCCTAAATGTCCGTTATTTCTCTGAAAATAGTAAATCAGCAAAATCTGGGAGAATAAAGCTGGGCTCCGGGAATTAAAAACATCTTTGGTAATACTAAATTGCAGGCCACAACTCAGCTAATAGGAAAACTTCCTATTTGTGTAATGACCAGGTTGTAATTTTAAAATGCTGATTAGGACATGTGCAGGGCATTAACAGGGGAAGTTGGAAATGAGACATCCTGTCTGATGCAACCAGCCTGTCACCCAATATGGTTGTTCATGACACCCCACCGTCTATAATTAGAGTAACTACTAGGTGAACAAACACCAGTCCTGTCCTGTTCTTCTTTTTATAAAATCCATGCTATTTTTATAAAGCCAAGTCACAGGAAATAATCTCCTTTTTTCTCTTCTGATGTCTCAACACTCAGAAGGTGAACTGAGAAAGAGTTGAACTGTAATGGACCAGTGTCTGGTAGCACTTTGAGAAAGGGTAAAGGAAGAAGGGCTTCAGGACAATGGAGGTGGGAGAGAGGGAAGGGTGATGTATCACTATGTGAAGGAAGCTCAAGGAGTCAAGTCAGCCAGATGGTTCTAGGGTGGAAAGGGAGGGCTGGGTTGTAGGGTGATTTCTGGGAAAGGAGATGTGATTAGGAAACAGGGAGTCCTTAGCCCGAGGTATGGCTGGGCCACAGGCACAATTGAGCTTTTTTGTTTCTACTTATAGGCACAGTCTGTGTGGAATAGCCTGGCTACAGTGAACAATCCCCATTATGTGCCCTTGCTCCTAAAATGGAACCATTATTTCTGGATTTATTGATTAAAAAGGGAGAGGCAGGGAACAAAAACCAATGACCATTCTAATATTCATTGACATATATTTTCTCTGAAGGGTCAGAAACAATGGTATTTCACTAAAGAGTGACTTGGTGTCTTTATATTTTTTCTTTCCCCTCATCTGTCATATTTTTGCTTCCGGAATAATCTTTCTAAAACACCCATGCAAATTTCAGGTTCTCAATAAATACTTGCTGATGTGCTTGAATGCTCATTCATGAAGACAGTAGCTTTCTACATGTGCGTTTGCTGACGTACCTTGAGTCTGTTACCCAAGACAATGTAGAGAAGTTCAATCACAGAGTTTTTGTTCACTGAGACATTTTCAGACTGGCCAGGAATACAGAGACAGGTTCAGCAGGTCAGCCAATCACCCTGATTTAAGTTTTGGAGTATAATTACAGGTGATATCTGGAAATGGAAAACAAAGCTTTGTAGAAAGCTTCCTTTGGAGTCTCATATATCTTCTCATTTAAGGCTGACCACATCTGTCTGGTCCAGGAGTTTTTATCCTCATCACACAGCTGCATAAACCCAAGTTGAGAGATGTTGACTAGGTTTGCCTAGGGTCCTAGGACAGTTTGTGATGGAGATGTCGTTTGTGCTCAGTCCCTACCACTGGGTCTCCATTCCATGCTGCCTCTCAGACTGCTTTGGCTAAAGGCTAGAAATAGAATTGGCATCTCAACCTGTGCTTTATCCTATAAAGGGACAGACGGGCAAGAGGTAAAGAGACAGGATTGTGCCAAGTGGGCCACAGGGCAAATAGAAGGGGTGGGGTGTGGGGCATGTGGAGTCCTACAGCTTTTCAAAGAGGACCAGTGCTTTGCCAAGGGTGCTACTAGATAGAAATACTGAAAACCATTGTTGGCTCCTAAGCAAAGGGTTAGCCTGCACCCAGGCATGGGCTAGTTGGCAAGTGGTGTCATTTGACTTCAGGCTTCTTTGTAGTCTAGAGATGGTGTAGGGAGTGGTAGCCATTCCTCAGAATTTATTACTTCTGGGAAGAAGGTGATTTCAAAGGCTTGTGGAAGCAGGGAGCAGGGAATAGGGAGGGGGTAGTGTATAAGAAGCTCAAGAATCGTGGTAAACATTGCCATCTAGTGGTGTGCAGTATTTAATTCCAGGGTGGTTGGGTGGACCTTGGAAAAATGGGTTTGGGTGGTAAGGTATGGATGGTTGGTCCTAGAGCCCTGCAATAAAGAGTCCCTGGGCCCCCCTCATGTATCCTTCCGAAACCTCTTTACTGTCTATAAATGGAAAACATAGAGGCCTCCCTCACCACTTTCTTTGTAGGAGAAGAAGTTTGGAAGGGGTTTGGGTATCCATTCATTCAACACATTTCTATCATGGGCCTATTTTGTGCCGGCCACAGTTCCAGGTACTAGGGATATGCCACTAGATGAAATAAATAAAAAACCCCCACCCACCTGGGCAGAGAGACCATACACAAGAAAAATAAAATGCATCTAGATGGTGATAAGTGCTAAGAAGAAAAATAAAGCAGCGAAAGGGTGTTTGGGAGTGTTGGGGGTGGGTGGAGGATAGATTTTGCACAAGGTGATCAGGGAAGGCCTCACTGGAAGTTTCCATCTGAACAAAGACCTGAGAGAGAAGGGAGCAAGTTATGCAGTTGCTTGGGGAAGAGCGTTTGGGACCCTGGGGACACAAGTGCTCATGGAACAGCAAGGAGGCGGGACAGGCAACGGAGTAGAGAGAAGAAGGGAAAGAGGGCAGACAGATTGTATGGAGGCTGGGCTGGGGACGTGAGAAACCACTGGGAGTTCTGACTTACGTTGGAAGAGACTCACCCAGGCAGCTGTGTTGAAAAGAAATTGAAGGTGTCTTGGGATATTCACAATTCACTTTAGCATGTTAAAAGCTCCAGAAACCCCAGTATTATTTTTATTTAAAATTGTGTAACAAGTATTTTCCAGGCTCATTTAAAAGTAGGTCCCTTTTTTCCAGGAACTCCCACTGACTTCAAGTGGAAATGAGCTCTGCTGAGCGGACTGCGACATTCGGGACAGTTATTAACAAGGCCAGCGCAAGGCCGACCAAAACCAGTATTTAAACCAAGGCCTCAACACAGCTGCAAGGTTACTGACATTGAGTGACTAATTCTTTCTTATCAACTCGTTCTCCACACCCACTCCATTCCTCCACTTCCTGAACCAAGATTTCTGAGATACCCAACGATTAAACCACCCTGCTTTGTGACACATCCACGCTGACCTGATTCCTGTTTCTCCTACCCTTCCCACCTTAGAATCACTTAACACAAACCCTGCAAAAAGCCGTTTCCCACAGCCTCTTACTGAGTCGTTGCATAGTTCATTTGGTATGCACACCCTCTTGCCGCAATAGGCTAATAAAACCAACATTGGCAAGGTTCGTTCCTCTTGTACTCTACCTTTGGGTGTTAATCAGAACCAGAGTTTCCTAGAACAAAGTCTAAGAACAACTGGATGAAATGATTACTTCCTACTATAAAATCCTGTAGGTGTAAAAGCTGAGACATTGCAGCCCACCTAAAATGCTTTGTGTACCAACAGGAAAACAGTGCATTATAAATAAAAAGGGTGAGGGCTATTTAAAAAATAGGAACTGTGTATTACTTTTATAAATTGCCTCTTGTCTCTCTGGTCCCTCATGCTGCTAATGTTTTTGGCTGAATATTTGTGCTGTAGGCTCTCTTGGGTTGATGAGGGCTCAATACCCTTCCCTTCTGCCAGGGGCCTCCTTGGACTTTTTCAGGCAAAGCACAGATGTCTGGTGAAAGACAAGATTGGTTCTAGGCAGAACAGAGTATTTTCTCAGCTCGCTTGAGTTGTAGCGAGAGTGTAAGCGATGGCAAGCCACAAAATCACACTTGCATCTTTGCAGGCTCCTTGCTGCTGCATGAGAGGGATGGGTAAGTAGAGGCAGAGGCCAGGTGAGGTGCGGGTGTGTCAGTCCAAGTCGGAGACCTGGACTCAGGTGCTAGCTGGGGAATGGAGGTAGAGTCTGTAGGACTCAGTGGCCTATTGATGAGAGAATGAGGAGAGGTAGGTCTGCACAGAGAGTGGTTGTCAGTGTTAACTTGGGTTTCCTCAGGCCTCCCTGACTTCTAAGTGCAAACAGGGCTGTGTTACCAGTTACCCAGATTTCACTGGCTCTTTCCTCTGCCTTCTATGGGGCATTCAGCTCCCTTCAAAGCCCTTCCCAGTAATTCCTGGGAGTCCCTGGCAGTGCCTGATAGATACATTCAGAGACCTGCCTTACAGAAGGAAGGCTTGCTCCTGCTGCTGGGGGCTCTTGACAGTGGTGCCTCCTTACTGCCACCTGCTGGTGTCCGCGGGGACAGCACTGAAGTTTTATTTTCAATACCTCTTTCTGCTTTTGTGGAAATGATCGTTTATATTTTCTTCTATCTATGCCAATGTGGAGAATTACATTGAGCACTTTTCTACAGCATTGAAATTTACATAAAATTAACCATTTTAAAATGAATAATCCAGTGGCATTTAGTGCATGCACAATGTTGTGCAACTATCACCTCTACCTAGTTCCAAAACATTTCTATCACTCCAAAAGAAAACCCCAGATCCATTACGCAGTTACTGTCCATCCCTCCTCCCCCACCCTGTGACAACTACCCATCTGCTTTCTGTTTCTGTGAATTTTTCCTATTCTGGATATTTCATGTACATGGAATCATACAATATGTGACCTTTTGTGTCGGGCTCCTTTCCCTTAACATGATATTTCAAGGTTCATCCATGTGGTAGCATATATCAGTATTTCATTTCTCTTTTAAAGATTAATAATATTCCATTGAATGTGTATACCACAACTTTATTCATTCATCAGCTGATGGACATTTAGATGCTTTACACCTTTTGGCTGTTGTGAATATTCTGAACATGTGTGTACATGTACTCATTTGGGTACCTGTTTTCGTTCTCTTAAGAATTCTCTGGAATCCTAGGAGTAGCATTGCTGGGTCATATGGTAATTCTATGTTTAACTTTTTGAGGAAATGCAAACCATTTTACACAGTGGATGAATCATTTTACATTCCCATAACAATTTTCTATTTGCGTTTTTGTTTTCCAAGTTACCGTAGCCATCCTTGTGGGTGTAAAGAACACCAAAGTTTTATGTGATGCCTGCAAATTACAAACCTAGTAGTGCTGAGTCTCCCAGCGTCCTCGCTGAGTCAAAGCCATACTATATTCTCAAGGTCTCTCTGCCCATTGTGGGTCATATTTTTGACACTTGGCCAACAAAGCCTTGTATCATATTGGAACTTACTGAACTTTGACAAAGAACTCTCTTCATGAAGCTCAAATGGGAATTCATAGGGTCATGTCAAAGAATCAATATCCAAAGCAGACTCCTGGTTTCCCTCTCTAGCCTGTTCTTCTTCTTCTTTTTTTTAAATTTCAAAATATTAAGGGGGTACAAATGTTTTTGTTACATAGCTTGAGTCAGGCCCCTAAATGTCCCCATCACCTCAACAATGTTCATTGTACCCATTAGGTGAGTTTTTGCCCCTCCCCTCCTCCTCCTCCTCCCTGCTTGATATCCAATGATTTTTACTTCCCTCTCTGCACTTGTGTGCCCATTAGTTAGTTCCAATTTATTAGGGAGTACATGTGGTATTTGTTTTACCATTCTTGAGATACTTCACTTAGGATAATGGTCTCTAATTCCTTCCAAATTGCTGCAAAAGGTTTTAATTCATCCTTTTTTATACATGTACCACATTTTGTTAATTCACTCATGAATTGATGGGCACTTGGGTTGATTCCAGATCTTGGCAATTGTGAATTGTGCTGCAAGCAACATTTGATTACAGGTGTCTTTTTGATTAAATTATTTTTTTCCTTTGGGTAGATAACCAGTAGTGGGATTGCTGGATCGAATGGTAGGTCTACTTTCAGTTTTTTGAGAAAGCTCGATACTGTTTTCTATAGGGGTTGTACTAATTTACAGTCCCACCAACAGTGTATAAGCATTCCTTTCTCTATGCATCCATGCCAGCATCTATTTTTTTGGACTTCTTAATAAAAGCCATTCTAACAGGCCAGACGCGGTGGCTCATTCCTGTAATCCTCGCACTCTGGGAGGCTGAGGCCGGAGGATTGCTCAAGGTCAGGAGTTCAAAACCAGCCTGAGCAAGAGTGAGACCCCATCTCTACTATAAATAGAAATTAATTGGCCAACTAACATATATAGGAAAAAAATTAGCTGGGCATGGTGGTGCATGCCTGTAGTCCCAGCTACTCGGGAGGCTGAGGTAGCAGGATTGCTTGAGCTCAGGAGTTTGAGGTTGCTGTGAGCTAGGCTGACGCCACGGTACTCACTCTAGCCTGGGCAAAACTCTGTCTCAAAAAAAAAAAAAAAAAAAAAAAACATTCTAACAAGAGTAAGGTGATATCTCATTGTGGTTTTAATTTGCATTTCCTTGATGATTAGTGACATTGAGCATTTTTTCATATATCTGTTCTTTCCAATCTTATCTTTTGTTTTCCTAACCACCAGTTCTTTGGCTACACTGGGACATGATTGCATCCAAGCTTAGCTTCAGCCTGGGGATCTCTACTATGCAGGATCTTGTTAGCTTGGAGAGGCCAATCACACAAATGACACAGAAAGATAAATACTTTGGGGACTGAAAGCTTGGTCCCTTCGATTGTGAAGTTTCCTGTGTGACATCAAAGAGGGCATGTCTTGGAGGCAGTTGATATCTGTGTCTGGGGCTAAGGGTAGATATATGGGCTTGAGAGAGAGCTCTGAGAGTCACTGGGGAAGATGTAGTAGCTGAAGCTGTGAGAGGAAGTAACATGTAATGGAAAATGTGTTAGTTGGTGAAGAACAGGAATGAAATGTCCTGGTTTGACGTTTTGAGTATTCCTTTAATTTTAGGAACACTATCAGAAAAGAGGCTGACTTGTGAGCTGAGCTGGCTGCAGCAGCTCTAAATCACACATTGCTGATGAGTGAGAACCTCTGTTATAAATGGAAATGTGAACTGGTGGATGCTCATTGGCTCAAGCTGAATACGCCAGTTTATTTTGGTACCTATTATATCCATGATCTCCTATTTTCCTTATTGATTGCAAATACGCACAAGGAATTAAAAGCTGGTTTGCTTTCCAAAAACATGACTGAATGCTTTCACGGCTGAACATCTAAAGTGCATGCAGATCAGACTTTTTCATTATTTCTCTGAGGTCAGAAATGTACTTTGGTGGACTTCTAATTTTTTATGAAAGTTCAGTTCCAGAGACTATTTACGAACTGTTAGGAAGAATATCAAGCAGATAAGACATATCTCAAAATATTTAAAGTGGCTCATTCCTAGGCTCTCAACTCTTCTCTCTCCACTTCCTCTCTGGGGACCTGTTTCTACACATGGGGGCTTAAGTCAACCTCTTGTCTGTAGGCGACCCTTGTCTTACTTTCTGGAATGCTCTGTATGCCTCTGACTTTCATCCCAGGGAACATCAACACACACATTTGTTGGCATTACTGATGGGATCTCTTTCTCCTGGGCTTTGAAAGAATCTTGCTTCAGTGACTCCCAGGGAATAGTAAGAGCATGGTTCTTTAGGAAAAGATTTATCCCACATGAAAATGGGAATCATTCATTTTGTACCATTTTATGCATGGACTATTTTCAAGGTAGGCTCTTAATTTTCCTTTCTTCTATTCTTGCAATCCATGAACATAGTATATGCTCTTAAGTCATTTTGAAGTGAACTGTAAAATTTCTCATGGCCACATAGCCCAATTTCTTCCACTCAAAGACATTTTTATCACATTAGCCTATATATTTCCTTCGAAACAGTTATCACAACCTGAAATTATCTTGTTTATTTCTTTGTTTATGTGTTTGTTATCCAAACTGCAAGGGGGTTTTGGTCCAGGTCTATTTGCTTGTGGCACAGAGACAATGAGGTTTGCCAAGGAAGAAAGGAAATGTTAATATGAAAGATATCTGTCAGGAGAACAGGAGAAGCAGCCTCAACTAACAGAGGATATGGGGCTTTGTAAAGAGAGGCTACATGCATAGGGGCAGGTTGTCTTGAAATTAACAAGGGGAAATTAATGTAGGTCTATGTGCATGGGGCAAGTTACTGAGGGATGGGGAATCTTGGCATTGGGAATCCTACTCACCAGCCTTCAGCCTTCGGCCTTTGGAATCTCAACTTTTTTGTCTTACAGAAATTCCATCATTTCTGGGAAACAATTCAAAAAGGTCAATTAGTTATTTAAAAGTTATAGGGTTCTGGTCATCGTGCTCTACTTACCTGAAAATCTAAAACATGGGAGGGAAAGGATTATAAAAAAACAAATAGGGGCCGGGCGCTGTGGCTCACGCCTGTAATCCTAGCTCTTGGGAGGCCGAGGCGGGCAGATTGCTCAAGGTCAGGAGTTCAAAACCAGCCTGAGCAAGAGCGAGACCCCGTCTCTACTATAAATAGAAAGAAATTAATTGGCCAACTGATATATATATAAAAAATTAGCCGGGCATGGTGGCACATGCCTGTAGTCCCAGCTACCCGGGAGGCTGAGGCAGAAGGATCACTCGAGCCCAGGAGTTTGAGGTTGCTGTGAGCTAGGCTGACGCCACGGCACTCACTCTAGCCTGGGCAACAAAGCGAGACTCTGTCTCAAAAAAAAAAAAAAAACAAATAGGGTCATTGAAATTTGTTCATAGAGCTGGTTACATGTTTACTATCTGCCTCCTCCATCTAAAAGCTGTGTTCCATGAAGATGGCATCTTGTGTATCTTCTCCCAGCTCCTAGAGTAATGCCTGACCATGCACAGGCGCTCATGAACTATTTGCTGGCTGGCTGAATTAAAGAATCAAGTTTAAATATCATACAAAATTTAACTTTCCATCATAAGTGCCCCCCCCCCTTTTTTCTTTGCCTTTCTTGAGTAATGCTATTGTCCAAATTTAACTAGCATTATAATCAAATGTCAATTAACTATATTAGTTAATTGACTCTCAAATTTTTGGATTCCCTTTACAAATTATCGTGAACCTTAAAGAGCTTTTATTTCTATGGATTATATTTATTATTACTTAGTGAAATAGAAATTAAGACTAAGAATTTAAAAAATGTATTAATTCATTTAAGTAATAACAAACCCATTACATGTTAACATTAATAACATTTTTTTATTTTCCCAAACAAACAATAAACAGGGAGAAAGGGAGGGACTGCTTTACATTTTTGCATATCTCTTTAAAGTCTGGCTTAATAGAAGACGGCTGGATTCTGATATCTGCTTCTGCACTAGATCTGTGGTGATATTACACATCATGTAGCCTTTGGGAAACCCCACTGTGCACTCCTGAGAGGATGAGCGTGAAAAAGGCAAATTACATCTTAGGTTACTTTGCAAATAGTTTTGACTTCACAGATACCCCAAGAGATTCTTGGGTAGCCCCAGAAATCCCTGAAGCACAATGAGAACAAATGATTGTTATTAGCAGAGAGGATACCTTTCTTTGCCTGGGGACTACATCACCTTTAAATGGTGTATTTTTGTCTTTAATATCCTTTGCTTAGCTTAATATTGAAAGAAATTTGTATTTCTCAAGAGTGCCAAAGGTGGCTGAGATGCACAGTGAGTGGTGAGTGATGGAAAAACAACCTACAAGTTAATAATTTGTTGCACTTATACAGACACATCCACACATACAGAAAACTCCAATAATAAAAACATTCACCTTTACTGACCATGCACTATGTGCTCCATATTTTCCCAAGATTATCTCTACTCATTATAATAGATTAAGATTTTTCAGCCTCATTTCATAGACAAAGAAATGGAGGCACAGAAAACCTAGATAATTTATCCAAGCTTGCAAAGCTAATAAGTGAGAGAGTGGCGACTGCCACGGTCAAGTCTTTTTTCCTCCAAAAACGTGTTTTTTGACCATCAAATGCTATATTACTACAACATAGAGGAAAAAAGCTCAGAAACAATGAAGAGTTCTTTGTAAAAATTAGTCTTACTATTTTGCATAAGTGAATCAAGGAATTAAAATGAATTTAATTCAATTTTTTCTTTTAGTGATATATAACTAAAAAAAAGTCAATGCATATTTTTTCTAATTTGAAAAGTAATATACCTACAGCAAAGACTGCAGAACAACTAAATGTCAGTAGGGGACAGGTTGGTTATATTAATTGCAGCATGCCTATGGATGTAACACTATGCAGTCGTTTAAAAGAATAATGCAGCTTTATTGATACTGATAAAAAACCCATCTCTAAGATATGTTGTTGTGTGAAAAAATAAAGTGGCACAAGGTCTATAGTATGCTGTCATTTTTATTTAAAATGTGCATATTATGTGCATATGTGCATATGGTTTTTTTATATATTTTAAATTTATTTTTAGAGATAGGGTCTTACTCTGTCATCCAGGCTAGAGTATAGTGCAGTGATCATAGCTCACTGCAGCCTTGAACTCCTGGTCTCAAATGATCTTCCTGCCTCAGCCTCCTGCATAGCTGGGACTACAGGTGCGTGCCACCACACATGCCTGCCTAATTAAAAAAATTTTTTTGTAGAGACAGGGTCTCACTATGTTGGCCAAGCTGAGGATGTGTGTATTAATGTGCATACATAACTGGTTGCTTTTGTGAACTCAGTAGAAGTACAAGTGGGAGACAGCTTATTTTTCTGTAATCATAGGTTGTCCCTTTCTCCCCCAAGCATACACTCTGATGTGTGGTCCGGACAGATCCTCTAACATTTCAAGTCCTTCCAGAGAGTAGAACAGTCCAGTGACGAATAACACCAACAACTTCACACTCACAGCCAATTCAAACCCATTCTTTCCTCTCCTTCTTTCCATTCCGTCTCTGTCTCTGGCTGAGTTGGGGCCAGGAGAAGGGATTACGGGGAAAGGGGTGAAGTCTTCGTCTGGGATGCCCTGCAGTCCTCCCTTGCCTACCACCCTTTCAGCAGAGCAGCTCTCCAAATGTCTCCCAAAGCCTTGCTGCCTTGGGGTCCCCATCTGTGGTTATTCCAGGGCTCCTGTGCACCCTCTGCATTGCCTACTTCCTGATTGGGGATTGGGGAGGTGCTGTCAGCAGACCTCCTGGGACTCTCCTACTCAGCTTCTTCCCCCAGTGCCCACTCATGGCCTCTTTCTTCTGCACCGGCAGGTGGCAGGTAGGTGGTTCAAGATGCTGCAGCCTAGATAACTCCCCCAGCCCAGGTTACTCCAGAAGCTGGCAGCTGCTCCCCTTGCCATGGCTGGAGCAGTCCTCTTCACTGCTGCCCCTCTCTCCACTGCTGGCAGGAAGCAGGCACCAGGCTCTATGTTCACATCTTTCCCCCCACATTCTAGGGAACACAGGGCAAACTCCCAAGCACTTTCTTACTCTCCCTGCTCCGGCACACTAAGATGGGCCTGTGAATCTTTTCAGCACAATAAAACTTCTAACCAAGGCCAGCTACAAAATTTGCAGAGTACAGAGCAAAATGAAAATGTAGGGTCCCTTGTCCAAAAGCCAGGAGAAAGTGCTTGCTGTTAAAGGAACTAAAATATAAAGCTTTCCCTTTAAAATAATTTTATTACTTATAAAACATAATAGGGAATTATAAAAATAATTTAACATTTTGGTGCTATGATCTTATATAACTTCATATATAATAATTTGTTCATATGAGATCTTGATTGATAATTTGATTTTTCTGGCTTGCTTTTCTGCAAATTCATTTACTAGGTCATCAAAATTTATACTTTTAGCAACTGCATTTTTAATCAATATAATTGAAAGTGATATCAACCTCTCTTGACAAATACCGGATCACAAAAAACTTTTTATTTGGAGGAAGATTATTCTATGGACACAACTTTCAGTTTCTTGTACAACCTCCAAAAGTTACAGGAGATGTCAGAGGAAACATTAAAATGTCATTGTACACATTTACATTTAAACTTAAATTCCGACTTACACATAACTGATTAGTATGAAAAGATAAAACTATTGATCTAGTTACCAATTGATCTGCCAATTTTTCAATCAGTTGATCCATTCTATATGGATTGTTGATTTCTGAAAATATGGAGAGAAATTGATAAAAAGTGATTTCCAGGTCTCTTCTAATTCCCAAAAGCCTTGGAAATTGGGGGAATGGGATGGGAAGGATCTTACTCTTTATTTGTATGATTTGCCACTGTTTGTCTTTTTAACATGCACATGTGTTAGTTTTTCAATTTAAAAACTTATAAACAAGAAAATGAACCCTTAAAGAAAGAAATGCATGTTGACTTAAAACCTTCATACTCAGCTTATCATTGATAATGTTTTGATTCTTGCTAATCTTTCTAAAACCATTAAATATGTTTTATATTCATTTTATTTTATACATAGCTGTAAATAGTTTAGGCATCTTCAATTCAGCTGAAAAATGTTGAACCTGGAAAATGTCCAAATTTAGGGCATTAAGTCAGATCCACTCTGCTTTTTCCTGAGATTAAGTTTTTGGAAAGGTGGGGAGTCAGCTGCCACTGCAGCCGTTTTTGAAAAGGTGAAGTGTGCTTCCTAACGAATGAAGAGGATGTGGACAGAAGGTTATTTCCTGTGTTGGATTCCCTGTGCATGTACAGGAGGAGTCTGAGGCTTGGGTGACTTGCACAGCAATGCCCTGGGGACCTGCTTGATGTCCGGTTGTCTGATGTCACACATAGTGAGAAGCCTGGCAACAGGAAGACAGGGCAGTCTCAAGTCCGTCCCGTGTGGAGGGGTCAGGAGAACACGATGTCAAGGATCTCCATTAAGTCTTCTTGATCAGCTTATTAAAAAAAAAAAAATCACAGAACTCCAACGTTCAAAATCAAAACCAAAATCAACGTTCAAAATCAAAGCAAGTTTTCCTACTTGCTTAAATAAGTAAATTACACATTTCTTAGAATTCCTGTTGTTTTAAATTCTAAAATCTAAGTTAGATTTATTTCTGTAATAAAAAACAATACTTTAACATTCAAATATCAATCAATACATTTAATGCAATTTTAACGTATTGAACGGATGAAGAGGGAAAGTATAATCTTCTCCACAGATATTTTAGCGGATTGATAAATTTCAAATCCATCTGTGATAAAAGTTCTCAGCCAGGGCCAGGGGTGTGGTGGCTCACGCCTGTAATCCTAGCACTCTGGGAGGCCAAGGTGGGCGCGCTCGTTTGAGCTCAGAAGTTCAAGACCAGCCTGAGCAAGACTGAGACCCCATCTCTACTAAAAAAATAGGAAGAAATTAGCTGGACAACTAAAAAAAAAAAAAATATATATATATATATATAAAATTAGCCTGGCATGGTGGCACATGCCTGTAGTCTCAGCTACTCGGGAGGCTGAGGCAGAAGGATTGCTTGAGCCCAGAAGTTTGAGGTTGCTGTGAGCTAGGCTGATGCCACAGCACTGTAGCCCAGGCAACAGTGTGAGACTCTGTCTCAAAAAAAAAAAAAAAAAAAGTTCTCAGCCAGTTAAGAATAGAAAGGAACTTCCTTATTACTAACAACTTCTAGCAAAGAGGATACCTATGGTGAAAATATGGGAAGAATTTCCTTGAAGTCAGGGAGGAGTGTCTCTACCTAGCAGTTAAATGGATGAATTAAATCTTCATATGTCAATAAGACTTCAAGAAACATAATAATGAACAAATACTGCAAGCAACAGAAGGATGTGCATACCACGACACGCTTCCTCTAAGTCCTGCTTTATAGTGTCATCCTAGCACTATATACATGGATTTTTTCATTGCCTCGCAGGTCTAAACATTTTCTAATTTCCATTGTTTTTACTCTTTTGATATATATTTTATGTATATATGTAATATTTAAAAATTTTTAAACATGAGTTTTTTGTTGTTACTATCTTTTTTTTTTTTTTTTTTTTTTTTGAGACAGAGTCTCACTTTGTTGTCCAGGCTAGAGTGAGTGCCGTGGCGTCAGCCTAGCTCACAGCAACCTCAAACTCCTGGGCTCAAGCGATCCTCCTGCCTCAGCCTCCCGAGTAGCTGGGACTACAGGCATGCGCCACCATGCCCGGCTAATTTTTTATATATATATATCAGTTGGCCAATTAATTTCTTTCTATTTATAGTAGAGACGGGGTCTCGCTCTTGCTCAGGCTGGTTTTGAACTCCTGACCTTGAGCAATCCGCCCGCCTCGGCCTCCCAAGAGCTAGGATTACAGGCGTGAGCCACAGCGCCCGGCCTGTTGTTACTATCTTTAAAGTTGATTTTAAGCCGGGCGTGGTGGCTCACGCCTGTAATCCTAGCACTTTGGGAGGCTGAGGCGGGTGGATTGCTCAAGGTCAGGAGTTCGAAACCAGCCTGAGCGAGACCCCGTCTCTACCAAAAATAGAAATAAATTAATTGACCAACTAAAAATATATATACAAAAAAAAATTAGCCGGGCATGGTGGCGCATGCCTGTAGTCCCAGCTACTCGGGAGGCTGAGGCAGTAGGATCGCTGAGCCCGGGAGATTGAGGTTGCTGTGAGCTAGGCTGACGCCAGGGCACTCACTCTAGCCTGGGCAACAAAGTGAGACTCTGTCTCAAAAAAAAAAAAAATAAATAAATAAAATAAAGTTGATTTTAAATTTTACAGAGAACATAGTGATATGATGTTGATTATTTTTTTTGGTTGCTAGATTTAGTTGATGCTCTCCTTGTAGCCTAATACATTTTTGTGTGTGTGACTTCATCAATTTTGGTAAATGTTCAATAGTGTTTAAAAATAATGTGAATTGTTGAATGCAGAGCTCTCTCCATAAAGTCATTAGATAAAGCTTTTAGATGATATAATTCTAACCTTGTATTTATAAACAAAATATAAACCTCTTTGTTTATATTTTGGGTTGCTTGATAGAACCAATACCAGGAGATAGTACATTAAAAATCGCTCACTATAGCTCTGAGCTGTTGCTGTTATATTCCATTTACCATCATCAGGTATCTGTAGGCAGAAGGATTTCAGGATATGTATACTGTCACGTTGCAGGAAGTGGAGGCCTACATTTTTTCCTTTCTTAATTATAGAAGATACTTTTTGGAATAGATAATATATGCACATGGTTCAAAATATAAAAGTACCAAAAGCCATTTAGTGAAAAGTAAATCTTTGCCCCTCTTCTGGGCTGTGTCCACTTTGGCTGCCCTCCCAGGGGACAACCTAGGGGGCAGCCATGGTTACCACCTTCTTATGAGTCCTTCCAGGGACTGTCTGTCTGCCTCTCTCCTTTTCTTCTTCTTAGAACACAGATGTTACCATACAGACTGTTCTCTGTTTTCTACCTTATTTGTAATCCCTTAGAGATGTTCAGTGAAAAGTCTCACCATATCAGAACACTTAATGATTGCCTCATCTTTTGAATGGCTGTTTTTTCCATTGTGAGAATATGTGCATATTCTTTATAGATCAGATACTATACATCTTTATAGATTATGTATTATATGTAATATAACATGGAGAAAAAAATCCTATGATAGGTCAAATGTAAGAGCATCTTCATTTTTTCCAAATGACAAATCAACTGTCTTAACATTATTTATTAATTAATTTTCCCATCATCTGTGCCACCCTTGGGGCGAATGAATAAGGAAGTAAGAACTAGCTTTTCAAGAGGAAAAAAATAAATGTTTTAAATGGAAAAGATAGTTAGAATTTAAAAATTTCTCTTTGTTTTCACATTCGGTATCTCCTTACCTGGATGCAGGGTGAGGGTTATACGTGCAGATCAAGCTCAGAATTATCAATCCGAATATTGTCCATACAAAAAGGTGAAACAAACAATAATAGCAGCAGCCTCCATGTGTAGATCCATTCTCCCCCTTATAAGCTTTGACTGGGGTCAATCTGTGGACAACAAAGGGGCCAGATGTCTTCAAATTGCCTCCAGCAGATAAATGATTCATTCTCAGCAAATATACCAACCATTCCCACATTAGAGTGACAGACAATTTGGAGCCAGATATAAGTTTTCTAGACAAAAAGTGTTCCTTTATGGTTCCAGTTTGATATCTGATCATATCTGGATATGGTTGTTTGTCCTTAGTTTCAATGAAGCCCAGTTTATCAATTTTTTAAACGGATCATGCTGTGGTGTCATGTATAGGAAATCTTTGCCTAACCCAAAGTCACAAAAATTTTCTCCTATGTTGTCTTCTACATTTTTTAGCTTAGGTTTTACATTGGGGTGCACGATCTGGTTTGAGTTTATTTTTGTACATGATGTGTGTGAATCCAAGTTCACATTTTTTCATACAGATTATCAAATTGTTCCAGCACCATTTGTTGCTTTTCCACTGGATTGCCTTTGCACCTTTTTAAAAAGTCAATTGTCTATATATGTGTAGGTTTGTTTCTAGAATCTCTATTCAGTTCATTGACAAGTTCTACTTGTCTATATTTATGCCAATCCAATGCTGTTTTATTACTGGAGCTTTATAATAATTCTCCAAATTAGGTACCATTAACCCACTAACTTTGTTCTGTTTTAGAGTTCTTTTGGCTATTCTAGGTCTTATGCATTTACTTATGAATTTTACAATAACTTTGTCAATGTTTACAAAAAAATCTTACATATATTTTTATTGGGATTACATTGAATCTATAGAGTAATTTGGGGGAGAATCGACATTTTAGCAATATTGAATGTTTTGGCCCACAAATAAGTTAAAATCTTTCCATTTGTTTAGATCTTTTGGCTGGGCCCAGTGGCTCACACCTATAATCTCAGTGCTTTGGGAGGTTGAGGTGGGAGGATCACTTGAGGCCAGGAGTTCGAGATCAGCCTGGGCAACATAGCAAGACACCATCTTTAAAAAAATTTTTTTTTAGATTAGCCAGACGTGGTGGCATGTGCCTGTAGTCCTAGCTACCAGGAGGCTGAGGCAGGAGGATCACCTGAGACCAGGAGTTTGAGCCTGTGGTGATCTATGTATTCTAGCCTGGGCAACAGAGTGAGACCCTTTCTCTAAAAAAATAAAATAAAATTTAGACCTTTTAAAGATTTCTCTCAGTAATGTGTTGTAGTGGTCAGTGCACATCTTTGGTCACATTTATCTTTAAATGTTTCATACTTTTCATGCTATCATAAATGGTATGTTTACATTTTAATTTCCAATATTTCATTGCTAGCATATATTCAATTAATTTTTGTATTTTGACTTTGTATACTGCAATCTTGCTAAACTTACTTATTGTAGTATCTGTTTCTTTGTATTTCATAGGATTTTACTACAATTTTACTTTTTCCTTTTGCTTTATGTTCTTGCCTTATTGAACTGACTGAATCCTCCATTGTAATGTTAATAGGAAGTCATGAGAGGGACACCCTTGACTTGATCCTGATCTCAGATGAAAAGCACTCAGCTGTTCAGCATTGAATAAAATGTTGGCTATAGGTTTTTCATAGCTGCCCTTTATCTGGTTGAGGAAGCTTTATTTGGGTCAGTTTTGGAATCTCATCAAATTAGCAAAAAAGGCCAACAAGCAAAATAATGTTTTCCATCATAATGCAGGAAGCAAATTTAGATGAAGTCTCAGATACTGGGGACAACCCAAACTAAGAAAATGTCTCTGAATTTGTCATGCAAATAAATGTGATGATTCACAGGAAGGTGTTAAATTTAATTGTTCAAGGCAAAGTTATATTTTCTCTATTTACTTTAGAATAAATTTATTTTCTTCCATAAAAGTAAAGAACTAACAAATTAGCAGTCTAGTTTGCAAGGGATACATGGAATATATTAAGTCATAGCTGATGTATCTGTTTTACCAAGGACTTGGAGAACAACTTGAACTTGTATGATTTGCTGGATTTAAGAGCAGACTATTGGCTATCTTTCAGCTGATTAGATTATTCTACCCACCGAATCACCTTGGAAAAATGCTCCAAAAAACAGTAGTTAATGCACATAGTGCTATTTGTCTGGAATTGAAGGTAAGCTTAACACAGATGGAGAGTAGGAGACAAAGATTGACTTCACTTCCACAAATAGCTGAATGCTGAATGACCCCGAAAATGAGATAATATTGTGCAAGGATATTGTCCTAGATCTCAGTTACTCTTTATCCTTGGATTGTGTTGTATTAATGCAGCAGTAGGTTTGCTTTGTAAAAGAGAGAGAGCAAATTAAAAAAAGGATAAGACATCTGTTACTTCTACTGAGTTAAGCCTTCTAAAAATATTTTCCTTTTAGTGACCACTTGCTATTTTGACCTTTTGCTTTGGAAATAGGACCATTTCAACTCTTCCACTTCCCTCCCTGTGTTTGTAAAATTGTGATAATACCTGCATCACAGAAGTAGAGACTTTATTTTACATCCAAAGCTTTTGGAGATGAGGGGTTGTGGTGAATAAAAGAGGAAACATCCCATTTATTCTTGTGAAGCCCAAAGAGCTATATTTTTTCATTTAAGAAAACTGTGTTCATTCCACTGACTCTAAAGAAACATACTTTAAGTTCAATGATTAAGTCTTTCAGCCCATAACATGTTTAGTGATTCAGTGCCTTGCTGATTGATCACAATGAAAGCAAAGATTCTCCCAGGAATAGTCCAGCTTTGCAATCAATTTCACATTAGTCATACTGATTCCTAAAATAAGCAGAGAAGACCCCATGAGATTTTTTAAATGTCTGCATAATTATGGAGTCTGGAAAGCATAAGTGGCTTTCCAAAAGATTGTTCTATGAAAGTCATCGGTTATATATATACAGTCAGAAGTCTGTTACAGCATCAAGAAGCACAAGCTCTTTATCATAAGATTTCTTATTCCTTCTCCCTCTTCCTCCCTCCTCCTGCTCTCTTCTCCTCCCTCTTTTTCTCTACTTTCTCATCCTCCTCTTCTTCTTCTCTCTTTCCTCCTTCTCTCCTTCTCCCCCTCCTCCTCCTCCTCTTTCTTTCACATAAGACTTCCCCTTCCCTTTTCCTACTATAAGAATAAATTATCTTTGTTGTAGAAAGAGTCACATAGTGTGACTATGGAATCAAATTTGAGTTGAAAATCTGTTTCCATTGCTGACTGGCTGTGTCACCTTGCAGAAGTCACTCATCTAATACGCCTCAGCTACCCAAGTGTTAATGGATATACTAATGACAGTTACCTCCCAGAGTCGATGTTGTGTGGATTTAATAAGATGTTCATTTACACACATCGTACAGTGTGCCTGGCCCTGGGTTAATATGTTTGGCGATAATAGATAGTTGGAATCCCAACAGACAAAGAAAGTCTCCTCAGCTGGGCTAAGATCCTCCTGGGTCTGGCCCCTGTCTCCCTTCCCCTCCTGCTATAATCTCAGGCTTCTTACCGGTTCCTGAACTGACTGTGGTCTTCAGCCATGGTGCCACTGTCTAGGCTGGCCTCCTCTCTCATGTATTCCATTTGCCTGGACTGCCCTTCCCATCCTCTCTCTCATTCCTCTGTCACCACCTCTCTACCATGCCACCAGCTTGTCCATCACCTCAGAAAATTCCTCTCCATCTTTCAAAATCTAGTTCTGATAGTGTTTCTGGAAAGAATTACTTCTTCCCAGCCCCCACACAGGGTTCCACATCTTCTCCTCTGTGCTAATGTGTATTTTTTTAATACCAAAAAATTATTTTATTTATTTATTTTTTATTTCAGAATATTATGGGGATACACACACTTTAGTTATATAATTTGCTTTTGTACAGTTTGAGTCAAAGTTATAAGTCACCCAGATGGTGTGCACTATTCCCGTTAGGTGTGAATTTATCCATCCCCTCCTCCCCCTCCCACCTACTTGATTTCCACTGAGTTTGCTTCCATATGTGCACATAAGTGTTGATTGATTAGTTCCAATTTAGTATTGAATACATGTGGTTTTTGTCTTTCCATTCTCGCGATATTTCATTAAGAAGAACAGCCTCCAGTTCCATCCAGGTTGTTACAAAAGATACTAGATTGCCATTTTTTTTATGACTGAGTAGTGCTCCATGGTATATATATATATATACCACATTTTATTACTCCACTCATGTATTGATGGGCACTGAGTTGTTTCCACATCTTTGCGATTGTGAATTGTGCTGCTATAAACATTCGAGTGCAAGCTGTCTTTTTTATAAAATGGCTTTTTTCCCTTTGGGTAAATACCTATGTGCTAGTGTTTATATTGCACATGCTTCTATTGTCGTACTCATCTACTCACCACATATATTGCAGTACATTTGTTTGCATGTGTGTCTCTTCTGCTAGTCTGTGTCTTGGATTCCTTTTGCTGCTGTTACAAATGACTACAAATTTAATGCCTTAAAACAACGAGATTTTGTTATCTGGATTTCTGGAGGTTAGAAGTCCTAAAGTGGTTAGGTCATTAGGTTAACATCAAAGTGTTAGCAGGGCTGTATGCTTTTCTGGAGGAGGCACTAGGGGAGACTCTGCTTTCCTGCCTCTTATAGCTTCTAGAGGCTGCCTGCATTTCTTGGCCCTCTACCTTCCTCCTGTACATGTAAGGACCCCTCTGATGGAAGGCCCATCCTGACAATCCAGGATATCCTCTCTATCTTAAGGTCATTTGATTAGCAACTTTAAATCTACGTACAATAATAATTTCCATTTGTCATCTATTAGAACATTTTCACAGGCTTTGGGGAGCAAGACGTGGACACTTGGCAGATCATCATTTGGCCAGCCACAGTCTGTGAGCCATTACAGCAGAGAGGCTGTGACCCATGCATTACTCTCCCTGAATGTATGACAGAAGCTGCCATAAATTAAATTATTTGTTCAGACAGAGTTTTACTCTAAAAGCAGGGGTCAACAAATTTTGACTCTTCGTTTTGTTTTCATGCAGCTTGCAAGCTTAGTTTTTACACCTGTTTTTGTACATCATGAAAGCTAAGAATAGGTTTTACATTTTTAAATCATTGAAAAAAATCAAAGAATATGACATGTAAAAATGATATGAACTTTATCCAAAATATACAAAGAACTCAAACTCAACCCCAACATCTCTTTTCTTTTTTTTTTTTTTACTTTCTAATTATGGCCATTCTAATTGGAGTAAGATGGTATCTCATTGTGGTTTTTAATTTACATTGAATTAAAATGATGACTAGTGATGTTGAGCATTTTTAAATGTTTTTTGGCCACTTATATCCCTTCTTTTGAAAAATGCCTGTTCACGTCATTTGCCCACTTTTTAATGGGGTTTTTGTTTTTTTCCTGCTGGTCTATTGGGTTCCTTGTAGGTTTTGGATATTAGTCCTTTGTTGGACACATAGTTTGAGAATATTTTCTCCCATTCTGTAGGTTGTCTGTTTGCTCTTTTAATTATTTCTTTTGCTGTGCAGAAGCTTTTTAGTTTAATTAAGTCACATTTGCCTGTTTTAATTGCATTTGCTTTTGGGGTCTTAATCATAAATTCTTTGCCTAGTCCAATATGCAGAAGAGTTTTTCCTAGGTTTTCTTCTAGGATGTTTTTCCTGGTTTCAGGTCTCACATTTAAGTCTTTAATCCATCTTGAGTTAAGTTTTGTATATGGTGAGAGATAGGGATCCAGTTTCACTCTTCTGCATGTGGCTATCCAATTTTCCCAGCACTATTTATTGAAGATTGTGTCTTTTCCCCAGTGTATATTTTTGTCTGCTTTGTCAAAGATCAGATGGTTGTAGGTACATAGTTTTATTTCTGGGTTCTCTATTCTGTTCCATTGATTTATATGTCTGCTTTTATGTCAATGCTATGCTGTCCTAGTTACTATAGCCTTGTAATATAATTTGAAGTCAAATAATGTGATACTTCTAGTTTTATTTTTTTGCTTAGGATTGCTTTGGCTATTTGGGCTAGTTTTTGGTTCCATATGAATTTTAGAATTGTTTTTTTCCAACTGTGTGAAAAATGACATTGGCATTTTGATAGTAATTGCATTGAATCTATAGATTTATTTGGGCAGTATGGTCATTTTACCAATATTTATTCTTCTGATCCATGAGCATGGGATGTTTTCCCATTGTGTTGTCTATAGCTGTTTTCATCAGTGATTTGTAGTTCTTCTTGTAGAGCTCTTTCACCTCCTTGGCTAAGTTTATTCTTAGATGTTTTATTTATTCATTTTTATTATTGCAGCTATTGTAAATGAGGTTGAGTTCTTGATTTGGTTTTCACCTTGGTCATTATTGGTGTATAGAAATGCTACTGATTTTTGTACATTGATTTCATAACCTGAGACTTTGCTAAATTCATTTATCAAATCTAGGAGTTTTTTTGGAGGAGTCTTTAGGGTTTTCTAGTTGTAAGATGATATCATCATTAAACAGAGATAATTTGACTTCCTCTTTCCTGATTTGGATGCCCTTTTTCTTTTTCTTGCGTGATTGTTCTCGCTAGGACTTCCAGTACTGTGTTGAATAGAAATGATAACAGTGGGCATATTTGTCTTGTTTCAGTTCTTAGGGAGAATAATTTCAACTTTTCCCCATTCAGTATGATGTTTGCTGTGGGTTTGTCATATATGGGTTTTATTATTTTGAGGTACATTCCTTCTATGCTGAGTTTTTGAGGATTTTTTTTGAAATCACAAATGATGCTAGAATTTATTGAGTACTTTTTCCACATCTATTGAGATGGTCATATGGTTTTTGTTTTTAATTCTATTTATGTAGTGAATCACATTTATTGACTTGCCTATGTTGAACAATCCTTACATTACTATGATGAAACCACTTGATTGTGGTAAATTATCCTTTTGATGTGCTGTTGGATTCTGTTTGCTAGTATTTTGTTGAGAATTTTTGTTTTATGTTCATCAGAGATATTGGTCTCTAGTTTTCTTTTTTGTTGTTGTTGTTACATCCTTTGCTGGCTTTGGTATCAGGGTGATACTGGCTTTGTAGAATGAGTCGGGGAGGATTCTCTCTTTCTCAATCCTTTGGAACAATTTCACTAGGGTTGGCAGTTCTTCTTTGTATGTCTGGTAGACTTTGGCTTGAATCCATCTGGTCCTGGGCTTTTTTTGTTGTTGTTGTTGGGAGATTTTTAAAAATATTACTGAGTCAGTCTAAGTACTTGTTATTTATCTATTCTGGAGTTCTATTCCTTCCTGGTTTAATCTTAGGAGGTTGTACATTTTTAGGAATTCATCTATTTCCTCTAGGTTTTCTAGTTTGAGAGCATATAAGTTGTTCATAACAGTTTCTGATGATCTTTTGTATTTCTGTGCTATCAGTTGTAATGGCTCCTTTTCCATTTCTGATTGTATTTATTTGGGTCTTTTTTCTTTTTGGTTAGTCTAGCTAGTGGTTTATCAATTTTGTTTATGTTTTTGAACAACCAACTTTTCATTTCATTGATCCTTTGTATCAATTTTTTGGTTGGTAGAGCTACTTTGGAGGATAAGTTGGCAGTTTCTTACGAAGCTAAGTGTGCTCTTACCACATGATCCTGAAATTGAGCTTCTTGCTATTTACTCAAAGGAGTTGAAAACTTATGTCCACACAAAAACCTGCTTTAATGTTTACAGCTAGCAGTTATATTCATAACTGCTCAAACTTGGAGACAACCAAGATGTCCTTCAGTAGGTATAGATAAACAAACTATGGTACATCTATACAATGGAATATTGGTCAGTAATAAAAAGAAATGACCTATCAAGTCATGGAATGACATGGAGGAACTTTAAATGCATGTTACTAAGTGAAAGATGCCAGTCTGAAAGCCTACATACTGTATGATTCCAACTTTATGGCATTCTAGAAAAGGCAAACATATGGAAACAGTAAAAAAGTCGGTGATTGCCAGGAACTCAGGGGAAGGAGAAAGGGATAGCTTGTGGAGCATGGGGATATTTAGGGCAGTGAAATTCTTCTATAGGATGCTATAATGGTGGATATAAATGCTATTATACATTTATCAAAATCCATAGACTGTACAACACAAAGAGTGAACCCTAATGTAAACTCTGGACTTCAGTTAATAATCATGTTACCAATATTGGTTAATCAAGTGTAACAAATGTACCACAGGAATGCAAGATGTTAATAATAGGGAAAACTATGATGTATGGGGGATGAAGAGGTAGTATCTGGCAAGTCTGCACTTTCTGCTTAATTTTTTTTGTAAGCCTAAAACTGCTCAAAAATATAATTATAAAAAATATAAAAAATTATGTCAATTTCAAATTTCAGTGTTAATAAATTTTTACTGGAACATATCCATACCCATTATTTACATATTGCCTATGACCATTTTTGTGCTACAGTGGCCTAGTTGAGAAGTTGCCACAGTTACCAGATAGCTTATAAAGCCTAAATCATTAACTGTCTGGCCCTTTACAGAAAAAAATGTGCTGACCCTTGTTTAAAGCATACACAGCCCTTCTGCACCAGGTCATTGCTTACTCCTCTAGCCTCAACCCCTCTCCCATCTTTTCCTTAAGCCATCTTGAAAAATACTTTCTTTAGAAATCCATGCTTTCTTTTGCTCATCAGTTTCCTCTAGCTGGAAGACAAAGCAGGACCACTGGGCACTGTTATGTACCAGGCACCTCTTTTAGGCAGCCTTCCCTGACACCCAAGCCAGGTTAGCCCCTTCAATGTGCTCCCTAGCTCTGCCCCCATAGTTCGGCCTCTCTATTGAAAACACCTATGTTCTTGCTGATCCCTTGAGACTGTGAACTTGCTGAGGCCATGGCTTAGCCCTTTCTGCATACCTGGCACCTAGTACCTGCTGTGTGGATGATTAGGAAACATTTTTTTAAAGAGATTCGGAACCTGGAGTCCATACATGTATGGGCTTCAGGATCTGGGAACCCCCCGAAGCAGGATAATAAATGTTGTGTGTATATGTCTGGGCATACTTTCTGGGGAGAAAGCCCATTGTTTTCATGAGCTTCTCAAAGGGGACCATGACCACACCCCACCCAGAGAAAAAAGTTAAAAATTTCTGGAAGATGTATAGACATATAGTCACCAGGATAAATTAACAAGATTTGTTGGCTTTGTCAGTTTGATAGAAATAAAGTACTTGATCCTAGTCAACAATCCTGCCATCCATGATGCATCTAAAGATGTGTGTGGGTGACTGTCCCGTCACTATTTTTTTAAGCCTCAAATCCATGATCCACTGACAAAGGGATCCATGATCCATTGGTTAAAAACACCATAGGCCTAGGAGATTGGCATTCAAAGGAAGAACATTTTAAAAAAGGTTCATACAAATATGCAGACTTGACTGGATACATGCCTGTGATAATTAATTTTGTGTCAACTTGGCTAGGCTATGTTACTCAGTTTTTTGTCAAATACCAGTCTAGATGTTTCTGAGAAGGTTTTTTTTTTTGTTTTCATGTGATTAGCATTTAAGTCAGTAGACTTTGAATAAAGCAGATTGCCATCCATAATGTGGGTGGGCCTCACCCAATCTCTTTTTTTAAGAGAAAAGACTGAGATTCACTGAGGAAGAAGGAATTCTGCCTTTGGACTTCAGATTGCAACATCAACTTTTCCTTGGGTCTACCCTGCTGACCTGCCTTGCACATGCCCTGCCAATTTTGGAATTGCCAGCCCCTACAATTGTGTAAGCCAATCCCTAAAAAAGAAGTCTCTTTCTCTATATATACATATCCTATTGGTTTTATTTCTCTGGTGAACTTTGACTAATGCAGTTCTCTCTTATTGAACATTGTGAATTTAAATATATAACTTTGGATGAAGATATGTTTTGGATGAAGATATTTTTACTTGGAACACTCTTCATTAATAAACCCAAGATTGCCACTCTTCTGGTTTCTTGGTTAATGTTTTCAATTAATACTCAAGATAAACATCCTGCTTAGTTTAAATGAGCATTTGCCACTGAGAAAAGCAGAAAGGCTTTCTGGCATTTGGATGTTTGCAGGAATTGGGTTATGTCTGAAACCATAACTTTAGGTCTCATAGGAAGCATAAATACTCAGCACCACTCTGCAGCACAAGTAGGTGGTGATAGTCTGGAAATCAAAAATATGTGGATCTGTGTTTAGCCAATGGAAATTTTTAAGAAATGGGCCACCAAAGCATTCCTTTTATGTTTTCACTTTCTTAGTTCTATTTCTGTGCCTTATTAAATGTACCACTGACCTTTTAAATATTCTTGCTATTGTTTTGTAAAATTGTAACAGCAATTATAGAATTTAGTTTTAAAGAGGAAAATTTACCCATAACCCACTATCTTAGAAACATAATTTATTGAGTTTCTCAAGGACACAGGCCAAAGGAAAGGTCAACAGACCTTTGAGTCAAGAGCAGAAGGCCTCTGGAGAAGGGAAACTATACAGAAACTACAATGGAACAACTGTCATTTCTGAAATATAATTTATAAGTTGGTATTCTCATAGCAGCACAGTGGCACTGAAAGAGCATTTGCACCATTTGGAAAGCACTGAAGCTGTTGAGTTTTTCAGAACAGCTGTCTCAGTGAACTCTCCCCAGGCTCAACTATCTACTGCCCATTTCCCTTTTTGTCTTCTAAAGCCCCAGCATATGAGGATTTGGCAGCCAGAACAAGGTTGAGTGCAACTGACACAGGAAACGGCCCGTGGCTGGACTGGTGCCTGCATGCAGCTGAATGGGTACACATGGCCAGGCCTTAGCAAGAAAGCAGCTGTCACTCAAAGCACTCAGTTCAATGTCACCAGCTTGCTTGTTTCCTTATTCTTAGTGTCTTATCTGCCTTAGGAAGGTAACACTAATGATGGGACAGAGTATCACTAAGACTTTACCTTGTAGTTTGGGCATCTCTTTAGGAAGGGAGTTAAGTAGTAAGTGAACGAACATTTATTTAATGTATCCACATTTAATAAATCCATCCACAATGTATTGGGCACTTTTTAAAATATATATAGGCTGCAAAGGAGAGTGATTAAGATCACTGCTTGGGTTTGATCCACACTAGCTGGGTGGCCTTGGGCAAGTCAGTTAACTTCTCCATGTCTCATGTTCTTTCTGTAATAATAACACTACCTACATCTTAGAGTTATTATGAGGATTGAATTAATTATTACATGGAAAACACTTAAAACAGTGCTTGGAACATAATGTGTGCTACACGAGTTTGGTGTTATTATCTTTACTAATTAACTTTAACACAGCCCTGTTTATCCTTTTACAATTGAGGAAACTGAGGCTCATGGAGATTAAGTCAATTACCGGAGATGCCAGAGCCTGAACCAAACTCGGATTTATCTGACTGCAATGTTTTCTTCCCATAACAGGACCGGGCATGCTCAATGCTATCGAATTCCCTCTCCTGTTTGCCAGTTTAGGGTTCAGTTTATCAGCCGTCCTTTGTACTGACAAGGGTGAAATCCTATACGGCTGAGCCTCTGTCTTTAATCCCCCATTCCGCTCCTCTCTGGAGAAGGGCCAATGGGTGAGTACTTGGGGGATTGGTGAAAGGAGAAACTTCCCACCTACATTCCTCCCTATAGTTGTAATTGGTCTTTCTGATGTTGCCTATGCTTCCCCTGACTATCAGAAAGCAGGGGATCACCATAACTAAAGGAAATAGTCTTATGAACAGGATCCTTATCATAGCCTGGTAGATTTAGGGGAGCAGTTGGCCTGCTAGGGTAGTGCTATCCAAAAGAAATATAATGGGAGCCACATATGTCATTTAAAATTTTCCAATAGCTATGTTTAAAAAGTAAAAACAAAGGAGAAATTAATGTTAATAATATTTACCCTGATATATCCAAAATAGTATCACTTCAACCTAGAGTCAATAAAAAATTATCGAGACACTTTACTCTTTTTGTATATTAAGTGTTAAATCCATTATGTATTTTACACATACAGTCCTAGAACTATAGATGGGGCAACTGCAACGGCTCCCAGCCAGACACTTGGATTCGTGTCCTCCAAGGGCCTTCTTTATTCATTTAGTGACTTTGTATGTCTGAAACTGTCCCCTGCTTCCCTTTTCTCTCTCCACCAGCAGATATTCTGATCTAAAAAATGTCCGAAAGAGTAAAGAAGTCACCTTTTCTCTGAATTTCCCCTGGTTAGTGCAGATTTTACAGACAGTTGAGATCGCTTGCATGATCACAGAGCATTTGTGACAATCTGCGCGCTCTGCACTTCTCACCCTGTGTGGTCAGGCGTGATGATGGGGGCATTTCAGGCCCCAGAAGGACTTAGGGCTCCTCTTGGACCCTGACAAGGTCCTTTCCTGTGTCTTGCAGACACACGGGACGGTGTGGCCTACACTGACGACAGCACCCCCGGAGGGGAGAGCAGCCGGATCGTCCAAGCAGAGGCTTGGCAGGGCTCAGATTTCCTGGACCGGATGGCAGGCCGGAGCCCGGAGCCCAGCGCGGCGCTGGCAGGGGCACAGGATGCGCAGCCCGAAGTGGGCATCCCGGGCATCCGCCCGCGCTCGGCCCCGCGTCGCAGCTGCTGCAGATTCGCCCGGGGCCGCCGCCTCCTCCGGGGTCTGGAAACTACAGGAATCTCCCCGCCCCGGCCCGGAGTCCTCCTCCCTGCAGGGCCCCGGGGCGGAGTCGCCCACCTGTCACCCGAGAGCCCCACGGGGGCGGGTCCGCGGGGCGGAGGAGGGGGAAGGGAGGAAGAAAAAGCGGAGGCCTCGAGGGAGGCAGGAGTGAGAGTGGGGTGGAGAGAAGAGCGGAGGAGAGGCGCGGAGAAGAGAGGGAAGCTCACGGGAGCCGCGCGGAGAGGGAGCGAGGAGCAGAAGTAAAGGGGACCTGAGACACCCAGAGAGGGGCAGGTAAGGAGGGGCAGGTGAACAGGTAGGAGGAAAGAACCAGGCTAGAGAGAGTGAGGAAAGGGCTGCGGGTAAGGGACAAGGTAAGATGAAAATCATGGCAGAAGGCGAATCATTGTACAGTGAAGAGGGGTGAAGGTCTTTCAAAGAGGGGCGGAGGAGGAACTAGGGCAGCTGCGCCTTTAAGGTTGCCAAGGCGACGGCTCTGGCCAGAGCGAGGCGCATTGACGTCAGCAGCCGAGCGCTGATTGGCTGCGGCCAGGTCGTTTCCGGTGGAGCCGTCGCCGAGCAGCTATCGCAGAGTGAAGACGGGCTGGAAGCGAAGCGCTGAGGGAGCTCGGCACGACGCAGCCTCGCACCTGCAGCCCCGTGGCCGCCGCCGCCGGTACCCAGGTGAGTGGGGTTGGCCGGGGGCTCCGGCGCAGTGAGTTTCGTCGCTTCGCCGTCCGTTTGGGGGCGCTGGACCTATCCAAGATGGCGTCACGGGGCGCGACCTGCAGGGGGACGGCCGCACCCCCTTCCCCTCCCCGGCCCAGCGGCCGCCTCCCCACAGGCCTCACGCCCCGGGCCGCGCCCCCGACTCGGAGTCCGTAGCCCTGAGGCCTCGTGGCCTTCGGACGTCCGCTCCCGCACGGGGGCCCCCGCCGCTCCGCTCCCCCCCTCCGCGGCGCTCGGGCCCCGGCCCTCAGCGGCCAGCCCCGGCCGTCTTCGCCCCCGCACGCCACGGCCTCCTCTCTCGCCCTCCCCCATTTCCTGAAGGACAACGGCTCGAGTTTGCCAGAATCCGCCATCGCATCCCCTGCCGGTTCTGGCTCATCTTGAGACCGAGCCGTTCTTTTTATGTCAGTTCATTTATCTCCTTTTTATCATTACCAGCAGTCGCTTTCTCTCTTAACGGAGTAATTCCTTCCACCCCACCTCCCGCGATGATCTTAATCTATCTCCTAAATTTCCTTCTGTCCCCTTTCACCACTTTCCCTTTCCCGATTTTTTTTCCCTGAGGCCTCCTCTCCACCGCCGTGGCCTTCCAACTAGAGTAGGATGAGGGGTTGGCCTCCCTTCTGCGTTTTGTGGTCATGACCGTGGCCTACGTGAAGTGAAGGGCATTTTCCTGGCCTTCCTCTAGAAAATACGCGGTACTTATTAACCCTTCCAGCTCAGTGCATGTGTGGTGCCAACCGACTTACTATCGAGATTCCCAAGAGATCCGTCTTTTCAGCAGAGCAAGGAAAGCTAACACTTCCTTAAGGTGACTCCAAGGAAATGCTAGTTGGCAGGTCGAAGGGGGTGCGGTCTGAATCAGGAAGTTTCTCGGTGTTTTAAATATTTCCTAGAATGTAATCCGTTTGAAAGAGAATTTTATCACAACTGAAATTCCAAAAGAAAGAATCCAAGTGTTTTCTTATGAGTAGAGACAATGCAGTGAAAGTTTTAAAGTAGTTAAAAATGAATTTTTTTTTTTACGGGGAGGAATCTAAGTTGTTGGGCTCTTATAAATAAATGCAAATACAGAATTAGTCCATATATATTTGATTGAAAATATTAAGACCATGAAATTTGGTTATTCACGGTTTCACACGGTGACTGCCTTAATCTTGGGGCACGTCTATTTGTGTACTATCTTATTACCAGTGTCATCTTTTTGGTCTTTGTAATATATTACTTGTTCCAAACAAATCAGAAAAACCCAATTTCACTCCTTAAGCCCAATTCTCTCATCTCAAAGACCCAGTGTTAAAATGATTTCTCTGATCAGTTGAATATATGTGTGGACATTCCTGAAATGCAATTGAATGTTTTGAAGAATAAAATGGTCTGACTTAATCATTGTTCTTGGTAGCAATGCAGAAAATTCTGCTGAAGTAGATTTTCAGTTCATAGGATTTGCCTGATTTGGAAAAGTGGCTGGTATAAATCTACCCTAAAGTAAATTAATTTTTATCTTTTTAATGTTTACTTCTGAAGTAGTAGCATGATTCTTTTTCCATGGCTTCTAATTTATGTGCTTGTCATGGAGCCACAAACTTTCTCATGGTCTGTTAATTAGTCTACTTGTTATTGACCTTTATCTTGAAAGTTGTCAAAACAAAATGAGTAACAGGGTAGCACTTCAGAATAGCTCTTTAATCTGGTATTCTTTTACATTTACAGTTTCATCTCTGTGGTTTCAAGTGCATTATAATTGGAAAAGTCTGATTATTATTGAACTCAGTTGCTGAGTATAGGGGGACCAAACTCTTATCTTCTAATCTTAATTGCTTAGTAATTAGGAGTTGGAAGGAAAACAGTGTATGACCCTGTTGTTAAATTACTAAGCTTTTAGTTCCAGGATAAGGTTAGCTGCTCATTATTCTGTCTGTTTGCTTTATTTCACATCAAGGTACCATAGTTCGAACCCTCTAACATCCATTTTAAATGCAGTTTATCCTACTGAATCTTCATGTAAATTAGAAACTTAAGCGTTTTAACGTGTTTCTGTCCAGATGAAGAAAATGTTTTGACAATTTTTGTTCATATCTTACAGTTTACTTAGTAAGGAATTCTCCCCTCCCCTGCCCAAGGATTTTCCCTGTTTTACCACTAAGTCTATTATCTAGGGCTGGCATCTGGTAGAAGAACCAGAAAAAGGGTTGCTTTTAAAACTCATCTGAGGTTTCTTTTATGTTTTCTTAAAATTTTGATTATGCTAGTAGTTGGCTAATCAGATCCTTTCTCCATTGGTTTGTTGTGTGACATTAGGACACTCCCATGGGTTAGAAGTTACATAGAGGGAATTTCAGCCATTCTTCGTTGTGCTTAGTTGCTTTCAAAACTTAGTGCTGACTTGAGTGCCCTTTTGATCCTCTGTCCTGTTTATCATTAACACACTTCCCACGTCATCATGATTTCTTTTGCGAGGGAGAACAGCATGGAATTCCCTTAAGGGCTTGACTTCTCAGCAGCCGGCCTCTGCAGGGGATAGTGGCTCACACTTCCTCTCAGGAGCTGAGGTTATTGACTTTCACTGTTGCCTACCAGAGCCTAGATCTTGCAGCAGGAACTAAATGAAACACTTAGAAACACTTACTTAGAAGCTAGTTCTGTACATATTTTATTCCCTACCCCTTACCTCCCTGTTTAAAAAACAGATCTACTTAGAGAAAAATCGCTATGAACCAGTTGCTTAATGAATTTAGTAAGTCAAAGGCCAAGTTGGCATTTGCATTTATAGTTTACACAAGCATATGTGTGTTTTTTCTTGCAGAGAACCATGGCATCTGGCAGCACTGCCGCCAGTGAGGAGGAGCGCAGCCTCCGGGAATGTGAGCTCTATGTCCAGAAGCACAACATTCAGACACTGCTCAAGGATTCTATTGTGCAGTTGTGCACTGTCCGACCTGAGAGACCTATGGCATTCCTCAGGGAATACTTTGAGAGGTTGGAGAAGGTAAAAATAAATGTGGAGAGATGATATGACCTTGACAATTGTTAAATTCAATGCTGTAGAATGTTACTAGTTTGTATCTTTTGGAAGAAAAGGAATTCTGACCAAGTAAGAAGCCTAAACAGAATTTCAAATAAGAAATGAAGTTAAGCAATTTGTAGTAATTTTAAAATTCTAATTTTAAAATATCAGAAAATGAATCTATATGTTAAGTTTACATGGCTAAAAAAGAGTTTTCAAACATACAGTTTCCAGACTTTTAATTAGTACATAAAACTGACTATAACAGGTAATACTGGTCAGAAGTAATATAGCAGTTGTAAGAAATGAGAAATTCTACAGTACTTGAAGGCAGTTAATGCTTTTTTTTTTTGACAAAGCAAGTAAGCTTAATAAACCTTATCTCATCTTTTAAAACTAGTATAATGAAATATTTGAATCTATCTTGTGACCGATATATCAGAAAATCTGAATTAGGGAGGTCCATTTTACTGTACAGTAATCTCAGATGAATTTAACTATAGAGTGGAGGAGATATTAAGATTAATGGTTGTCAAAATTTTTGTCTATTGTTTTGGTCAGGACTTGTTTCCCCTTGAAAAAAATTAATCCAGGTTTTATTTTTTGTTCATCCTTATATATTTGTCATTGTGACCTACATATATGGTATATGCTTTCTAAGAAGAATGATAATTTTGTATCAAGGACAATGCTTAAATTCATTTTTCTCAAGAAAACAATGAAAATGTCTAGATCACCAAATGTTTTGAGTAGTTTGTGTGATTTGCTTCTGTAAATCAGTGGGATAAATTTCTAGCTTTTCTTGTGTATAGTGACTTTTTGAGGTGGTTTGTAATGATTATGAACCAGTTGGACATTTCTTTGGCATATGATTATTAATTTTTTAATTGTATAATAGAAATATTTGCATTTCCCATTTGCTTGGACAATTTCTTAATTGGCATAATTTATTAGAGAATCTGTTTACTAAGGTTTAAAAATGTTTAGTTCTGGGATCAGGTATTTTCTACTGTTTTCTTGAAAAACTGTTAAAGTTGGTATTTAGTATCATGATTAGAATAAGTAAAAAAACAAAAATGAACTCTCTGGGAGGCCAAGGCGGGCGGATTGCTCGAGGTCAGGAGTTCGAAACCAGCCTGAGCAAGAGCAAGACCCTGTCTCTACTATAAATAGAAAGAAATTAATTGGCCAACTAATATATATAGGAAAAATTAGCCGGGCATGGTGGCGCATGCCTGTAGTCCCAGCTACTTGGGAGGCTGAGGCAGAAGGATTGCTTGAGCCCAGGAGTTTGAGGTTGCTGTGAGCTAGGCTAACGCCACAGCACTCACTCTAGCCTAGGCAACAAAGTGAGACTCTGTCTCAAAAAAAAACAAAAACAAAAACAAAAACCAAAAATGACTAGTCCCTATGACTGTAATTTTGCTGTCTTGGAATTACATTAGAAATTTTGGCTTTCTCCTTTTTAAGCAATTTCTAGATAATGGCAATACTGTAGAGCCAGGCCATGGGTATTTCTTATTTTGAAATCAAGTGCGTTCCTGGAGATCTGGTTCTGAAATGGGTCACTGTAAGGTGATCCCTCATCTTTGGACATCAATAGAAACCATCAAATGTGAGGGGATTAAGTTGGTGAGACATTAAGTATGTATCTTTTAATAGGGAGTATTGAATGTGTGGTGCTAGTTTCAAAGCCACTAGTTACCACAATACTGTTTCAGGACTAACCCATGTGGAAAACAAGAAATAATTATTAAAATACTTTTATTTTTAAATTATTAAATTTAAATTATTTAAATTAAAAAATTTAAATTATTAAAATACTTACAAATGTGATTTTTAGATTTAATGTGTGTCGGTTTCTTTACCTCTTAATAAAAGTCACAGCTTAACACTTTTTGTTATAATTCAAGGGTCTTTGTTTATTTGCAAATATTCCTTCAGCCAGGGTTGACTATAGATACCTCGACCTTCAAATAACTAGCTTTTCAACTTTTTAACAGGTTACTTTTGTGTATATTAAGTATTAATTTGTATGTTGAAAATACAGTCACATTTTTGTCACCTCTTTCCCCATGTTTCTGGGGTTACGTTTCTGGTACTTTCAACTACTCTATAAGAAATGTACCAAACAGCTTTCACAGTTGGTCTGTTGAAAGCTTCTGCATTTTAATTTAGACAGTCATCTAAAATTCAAGTCCTTTTTCACTCACGTATTTCTTAGAACCTTGCCTGTCTGATAGGTAAGAGGAATTTTAACAGCAATGACCTTTGAGTTGTCTTCTGTGTGCCAGGTACTGTGTGAAGCACTTTACATACATATATACTCATTATTTCAAATATGTGAAGTAGGTGATTATTACCATTTTACAGAGGTAGCAGGTAAAACTAAAAGAAATTGAGTAACTTGGTCATATAGTGTTGTCATCAGCTTTTGCTACAGCAATGTATAACTCTCAAATTTCAGTAACTTACTATAACAAACCATATTTCTTGGTCATATGCAGCTCTTCTGGGCTTAGCTTGTCTTGGCTTCTTGACAACATGTCTTGTTTTGGGGCTAAATGGAAGGAACAGCTACTATATAGGGCAGGCTGTTCTTACAGCAGAGAGAGGACAAGCTCAGGGCAGGCAGAGCCAAACCACATAAGCAGGCATAGTATGGCATGTCCACTTACATTCCGTGGCCAAAGCAAGTCTATAGCCAAGCCTTAAGTCAGTGGGTGGGAAGTACACTTTACCCACAGGGAAGAATGGCAAGGGCAGGGAGGGAACAGATAATTGTGAAAACTTATTAAGTTGGGGGTACAGAATTTGAATTTAAGAGTTGAGAACATAATGCAAGATTTAATGCAGAATATAATGCAGAATTTGAACCTGAGAGAGGAGAACATAACCAGTGAATGGGAATTTTTTAAATTTTTTATTGATAATAGTATTTGTACATTTTTGTGGAGTACATGTGATAATTTGTTACATGCATAAAATCTGCAGTGATCAAGTTGGGTTTTTAGGGTATTTATTATCTCAGTTAAAGAGCCAAAGAGGAAGGAGACTTACAGCCGGATAACAGCAGCAAGAGAAAGGATATAAAAATGTATCATAGTACATGTTAGAAATTGGAAATCTTAGTAATGGCTCTGAGTCGTCAGGATTAGGTTATATTCAAATTGCTGTTTTAAAAAGACTTAGTAAAATCCATGAGACAATGTTAAAATCAAAATGCTTTTGTTATTTCAGAATTATCCTAAAAATTCAGTGAAGTGCAGTCCCAAATGAGATATTATTTGTAAAATTTTTTTTTTTTTTGAGACAGAGTCTCACTTTGTTGCCCAGGCTAGAGTGAGTGCCGTGGCATCAGCCTGGCTCACAGCAACCTCAATCTCCGGGGCTCAGCGGTCCTACTGCCTCAGCCTCCCGAGTAGCTGGGACTACAGGCATGTGCCACCATGCCCGGCTAATTTTTTGTATATATATATTTTAGTTGGTCAATTAATTTATTTCTATTTTTGGTAGAGACGGGGTCTCGCTCAGGCTGGTTTCGAACTCCTGACCTTGAGCAATCCGCCCACCTCAGCCTCCCAAAGTGCTAGGATTATAGGCGTGAGCCACCACACCCGGCCTATTTGTAAAATTTTTAATGACATTTTTGTGAAATGCCACTCAATAACAAATTTAGAGGGGAGAATTTGTGTTTTTATTTATACTTTTAAACTTTGAATTTAGGAGCTTGAGTTTTATAATTCTGTGTTAATGTGAAAGGGAAGAACCTTACTAATTCAGGGACTATCAGAGTGAATGTGAAGTGAAGTTTCTAAAGAATGTATTTCTTTAAAATAGGTTACATATTTACATATTTCAAAATTCTGCAGGTACAAAAGTGTGTAACAATAAAAGGTGTCCTTCCTACCCCATTGCCTTCCTTGAATGCTGCCAATGTTCTGGAGATAATATGTGGGCACTTACAGACAAATTCATATATAAAAGAGCTTCCTATTGGTTTTTTCCTCCAACATATGTGGCTTTCCATTGTGTGAATGTATTGTAACTTATTTAATTGTCTCTACTCTTGACCATTTTGGTTGTTTTCAATATTTCATTCTTAAAAACAAGGATACAGTGAATAATTTTTAATACATGTCATTTCACACATATGCACATCTTAGAATAAATTCCTAGAAGTAGAATTATTGGATTACTGGGTCAAGAAGTAAATAAATATGTTTGTAATTAAATATATACAAAAATATTAAAGTTATTTTTGTTGCATTAATATGTTTTTCTCATTGTATTTTTTCTTAATTGAAAATTAGAAAATATAGAGAAATGAGAAAAATAAAGATAACCCTTCTCTCTAAAAAAGAAGAAAATAACAATCAGTCATGATTGTACTAATAGAAATGATTACTATCAGCACCTTGATGGTGGTGGTTCTAGACTTTTCTTGCTGCATATATACATTTCTTAAATTCATCTTGATGCCAGAAGCAGGGCTGAGAACCATGCAGGAAAAAAAGTGGGCATCTCTTTAATTTCTTTTTCCATCAGATTTTTTTCTAGAATAATCATTAAATGCTAAGTTTATTTGGAATTTGAGAGATGGTTCAGAAAAATAATGGAGAATGGGTCAAGTGAATGAGAAGGTAGAAAATAAGACACATTTTTTTTTTGCTTTTACTTTAAGCTTAATAACTCATTCTTTTTTTTTTTTTTTTTGAGACAGAGTCTCGCTTTGTTGTCCAGGCTAGAGTGAGTGCCGTGGCGTCAGTCTCGCTCACAGCAACCTCACACTCCTGGGCTCGAGCGATCCTTCTGCCTCAGCCTCCCGAGTAGCTGGGACTACAGGCATGCGCCACCATGCCCGGCTAATTTTTTTTTTTTATATATATATCAGTTGGCCAATTAATTTCTTTCTATTTATAGTAGAGACGGGGTCTCGCTCTTGCTCAGGCTGGTTTTGAACTCCTGACCTCGAGCCATCCGCCCGCCTCGGCCTCCCAGAGAGCTAGGATTACAGGTGTGAGCCACCGCGCCCAGCCAATAACTCATTCTTAATATGGGTCTAGAGGAATTTCTTCTTAAGGCTTTTGATTTGAAAAAAGTATTTAACTGTTTATCTCAGGTTTTATGTGAATTGGTTGAACAAGAAGTAGTTTTTAAAGGCAAGTAAACTCTTTTTGTTCTAACTTCAAGTATAAACCCTGGTAATAAAGAATGCTTCTAGCTCTGCTGGGAGAAGTATTAGATCTGATTTTATTTAAATTCATGGTTACCATCATATTTCATTTTTTGTATATATCTGGGATCCAGGCTAGAATGTGAATTCCACAGGCTCAGGACCCTCTCCTGTTCGTTTTTATAGTATACTTGCCTAATGTAGGCCTTAGTATGGCAGGTCTAGAAAGTGCTTATTGAATTAGTGGAATAACTCCATAATCTAGACATTCTTGAATCACTTTGCTGTGCTTGAATTGGGAGGTCTGTTGCTATCTGCACTAGTGTAAAAAAACCTGACTTCCAGGATTTTGTCTTGTAGTTGGGTGCATCACAAATCATTGTTAATACATTATTAAAATGGATATTTAACTTTTTACTCACATGTTATGTGTCTTTATTATACTAGTGGTTTTTTCATTAATAATGTGTAGTATCTGTTCTCATGTGAGAAACAGTCTTTTGAGAGTATTTCTTTTCAAACTTTACTCTCCATTTTTATTTCGATTTGGAATCAGCCTTTTCCCCTTGACTTACATTGTAATATAAGAAGAGATTTGAAGTGACTGAGACAGTCATTGTATATAAGAATACCAACTTTACATACTCATTTTACAGGAGGATCTCATTTTATAAACCTGTACTTTTCTTTTAGGAGGAGACAAAACAGATTCAAAATCTGCAGAAAGCAGGCGCTCGTGCAGACTCAAGGGATGATGAAATCTCTCCTCCTCCACCCAACCCAGTGGTTAAGGGTCGGAGGCGACGAGGTGCTATCAGCGCTGAAGTCTACACAGAGGAAGATGCTGCTTCATATGTTAGAAAGGTAGTTTTGATAGCTAAACATTGGGGAAATATTTTGGGATCCCACTTGGTATTTATCTAGTTTCCTTTAGTGAGTGTATGCACTATTTTGAATATAAAATAACAAACAGGATAGAGCTTAATCTGTGCTGTACACTTCTTGGGTACTGGAGAACAGGTTTCTATAATAGCATGCCATCAGAGGAAATAACTAATAGTGGTTATTAGTGAGTAATTGCATTTTGGAGGTTTGTCATTTCCATGTCCTCTTGTTTTGCAATAGAAGAAACAGGCAGTACTCCTTTTTCTCTTGAATCATGGTGTCAATTTTTTGATATCCTCTAGTTCATGTTGCAGCTTTTAACCTTTTATCTTACAAACTTCATTTGTCCTAATCTGTTCCTCAGAGCCAGCCTGACATGTTGACTTATGCTATTAGCCTTTATGGAGGAACAGAATTGTCCTGGTACTGGAGGCTTGTGGGACTAATAGCACATGATTACAGAGTAAAAAATGACTAATTGTTATAAAATATTTAGTTTTGCCTCAGAATAATGACCTGGTCAAGGTGGTTTTGGTTTGTTTCTTTAGTAGGTAACTGGGAACCAAGTATCAGGCTGTAAAACAGGCCTGGCTGTGATAAGGAGATTAATTAGTCAGTATTTGTTGAGTACTTCATGGATCGAAGATAGTACATGTGTGTTGTGGTGAAAGTATTTAACTCATAGCAGTCCTGTTTGAATACAGTGATGTGCCTGACATGTAATTTAAATGCAGGTTGCAAACAAAATGTTTTTGGCTTATGGAGTTGTCATTTGACCTTCAATTCTTTTCTAGGTTATACCGAAAGATTATAAGACAATGGCTGCTTTAGCCAAAGCTATTGAAAAGAATGTGCTGTTTTCACATCTTGATGATAATGAGAGAAGGTAGGTATAGGTTCTTTCTTATAGTACTTCTCCAAAAAGGATGTGATCCCAAATGATTCTCATCATTGCAAGTTTTAAATCTCTTAATAATTGTTCACCAGATGACAAACTGGGCTGAAAGTCTGGGAGCTTTAATTTTAAGGTTAATGTTTCAGATCCACAGAAGATGAGAAATATAACATGAGGCTTTCTCTCTTTTGCAGTGATATTTTTGATGCAATGTTCCCAGTTTCCTTCATTGCTGGAGAAACTGTTATTCAGCAAGGTAAGGGCAGCTATTTCTGTGGCATGTAGTATTGTTACAGGAGAGGAGGAGTTTTTTGGTTTTGTTTTATTGAAGTTTGTTTTTCTTTTTTTGGTGGGGGTCCTAGAGTGCTGTGGCATCAGCTTAGCTCACAGCAATATCAAACTCCTGGGCTCAAGCGATCCTTCTGCCTCAGCCTCCCAAGTAGCTGGGACTACAGGCATGCGTCACCATGCCCGGCTAATTTTTTTTAATTTTTGGTAGAGATGGGGTCTTGCTCTTGCTCAGGCTGGTCTTGAACGCCTGAGCTCAAACGATCTGCCTGCCTGGGCCTCCTAGAGTGCTAGGATTACAGTGTGAGCCACTACGCCTGGCCAGAAGTTTGTTTTTCTTTCAATCCTTCCATTTCTCTTCTGTTATACTATTGGATTTTCCTATTTTTTTAATTAAAATTCTCTGAGCTTTTTAAAAAGAACACTTCCCCAAGGGACTAACATTTTTGATACAATTTTATTTATAATTACTGTTAAAATGCTTACATTTTTATTTTGAATGTTATATGGAATTTCAGAATTGTATATATCTCATATGTTCTTTTATATTATTAATAACTTTATAAGTAAGGAATAAACCAAACATTTATGTTCATTATATAGCTCATCTGTTTGTAAGTTTCTATGTCATCTGTAGATTCTTACCTTTTTGCTTACATAGACTTACATGGATATAATCTTTTAGATATTTTCCTCTTTTTTCCCCTTCATATTTATTGACATTTTCATGGGTGTTTATAAACCATATATTTTCCTATTTTGTGGCAACTGGATATTTTGCTATTAACTATTTGAGTTGTTTCTAGTGTTGTGTATAGATGCCATAATTAATAACTTATACATGTATGTGGCTTTTTTTAGTTATTTCGGAGGTATTCTTTACCATGAAATGACTAAAAAATTGATCAATTCTATGACTTTTAAAATATATTGCTGGGTCGGGCATGGTGGCTCACGCCTGTAATCCTAGCACTCTGAGAGGCTGAGGTGGGCAGATCATTTGAACTCAGGAGTTCGAGACCAGCCTGAGCAAAAGTGAGACCCTGTCTCTACTAAAAATAGGAAAAAAGTAGCTGGACAACTAAAAATATATAGGAAAAATTAGCTGGACATGGTGGCACATGCCTGTAGTCCCAGCAACTGGGGAGGCTAAGGCAGAAGAATTGCTTAAGCTCAGGAGTTTGAGGTTGCTGTGAGCTAGGCTGATGCCATGGCACTCTAGCCCCGGCAACAGAATGAGACTCTGTTTAAAAAAAAAAAAAAACAACATATATATATGCTGGTTTTTTTCCCTGAAAGATTGTGCTAATTTGTAACACACTCGTCTCTCATGGCACCATTATAAAATGAGCTTATTATTACTTTATAGTAACTTGATAGTTTCTTTTTGTTTCTTTTATTTGCAATATGCTTCTAACTTTTTTACTTTCTTCTCTTTTAGGTGATGAAGGGGATAACTTCTATGTGATTGATCAAGGAGAGATGGATGTAAGATTTAATAATAGCAAAAATTTGTTGATAATCTTAAAAGTCAATGTAGTGATTTTTATTACTTCTAAACAATAGAATAGTGTTTCTGAAGGGCAGTTACAGCCCTTATGTGTCAAATTTCACCATTCCCTTTTGCCAAGTATTTTTATGATGCAGAGACACTTTTTAAGGGTAATTTATCTAGCCAGACATGCAGTTTAAAACTTTTGCTGGAGTAGTGGTTAAGAAGTGCTTATGTGGGCCAGGTTTGGTGACTCACGCCTGTAATCCTGGCACCCTGGGAGGCTGGAGGATCACTCGAGGTCAGGAGTTCAAGACTGGCCTGAGCAAAAGCAAGACCCCATCTCTACTAAAAAATAGAAAGAAATTAGTTGGACAACTAAAAGTATATGGAAAAAAATTAGCTGGGCATGGTGGCACATGCCTGTAGCCCCAGCTACTCAGGAGGTTGAGGCAGAAGGATTGCTTGAGCCCAGGAGTGTGAGGTTGCTATGAGCTAGCCTGACGCCATGGCACTCTAGCCCCGGCAACAGAGGGAGACTCTTGTCACCAAAAAAAAAAAAAAAGACATGCATACTGTGTAAGGGAGAGTCTAGACCTGGGGTCCTCAAACTTTTTCAATAAGGGGCCAGTTCACTGTCCCTCAGACTGTTGGAGGGCCACTGGAGAGTGCAGCACACATTCCACACGTGCACACTGTGGGCCTGGGATGAGTCGGCTGCTAAGCAGGACAGGCAACGGCAGCAAAAACACCTGGCAGGCCAGATAAATGTCCTGCGGGCCGCAGTTTGAGGACTCCTGGTCTAGACTCAGCTATTAGCTATGATATTTAATACAGCTTTCTTAATTCTGTACGTCTTGTTTCCAGATGCAATGGGGATAAATAATAGCGTATGATATTTTAGGATTATTAGAAAATTCAGTAACCCTGCATAGTATTCTAAACGTATATGATTGGTATTAATACTCTGCTAATCATTCATGATCATCCCTAACAAGCACTTTTTCCTTATCAGATAATTAAACCAGGTAAATCATAGATGCTCTTAATTCATATAACTCATTGTCAGAAATCACCTGTTTTGCTATATATTGAAAACATAATATATTCTGTTTTTTAAAACAAAGCTCAGGATTTTGACCTTTTCAAAAGGTTTGATGATATTTAACACTTAACTTGTATGTATATGCAGAAAAAACACTTCTTTGCTGTCATTTGTACTTTAGGTCTATGTCAACAATGAATGGGCGACCAGTGTTGGGGAAGGTGGGAGCTTTGGAGAACTTGCTTTGATTTATGGAACACCTAGAGCAGCTACTGTCAAAGCAAAGACAAATGTGAAATTGTGGGGTATTGACCGAGACAGCTATAGAAGAATCCTTATGGTAAGAGACCATGGTTTTTTTGGATTGTGCTTTAGAATTCTAATCTATGTAACTAATGTTTGAATAACATCACCAAATTAAAATGAGAATATTCCTTTTAATGATTGCATATTTTGCATTAAGCCCAATTTAGCATTATTCATTATTATACCATTTGAGACCGTGATATTTTAAAGCAAAAGTTTGGCCAGAAGTAACATGGGAAACAAAATGTGTATAAGTAATGGTCAGCTCATGTTTGGAAATTTATCCATTTGCTGCTAGGTACATTGTAACTTACCTAATTTACCCATCACAGATAGCATGATAGGTGCTGCTTTTAAGTGCATAAAGGTATTTGAGGTCATTCAAAAGTAATCAACTTCCCTAAACTGGAAGTGGGTTGTCAGTAATGCAGTTGTCATGTCCCCTTTTGTTAAATAAAATAATAAAGTCATTGGAACATTCTGGTGACACAGTCAGACTTTTTGAGGACTTTGTAACACGTTTATAGAGTGGATGTTGAAGTCTTGGCTGATGGTATCAGTCATTTTGAAGGGTTTTCTTAGATTTGTGTAGTGCTCATGTGGCCGTTTGAAAATATGCAGTCTGATGCACTTGGAAATTTTTCTGTATTTGGAATATATATATACACATAAACAAACATGTATACAATCATGACCAATGTTTCAGTCAGTGATGGACTTCATAAACAATGGGTGGTCCCATAAGATTATAATACTATATTTTTACTATACCTTTTTTATTTTAGAGATGTTTAGATACATAGAAACTTGCCTACACTATTCAGAACAGTATATGCCGTATGCTTTTGTAGCCTAGGAACAATAGGCTCTATCATATAGCATAGGTGTGCAGTGAACCATACCATCTAGGTTTGTGTAAGTACACACTGTGATGGTCACACAATGATGAAATCACCTAAAGAAGTCTTTCTCAGGTGGAATCCCCTTTGCCGTGCAGCGCATGACTCTATACATATGAAGGTATATATATTTTGGGGAGGGAGTGGACTAAGGCAATTTATGATGTAAGGATATTTTAGAGAACTGTGTGTCTCCCCCCTCTTATCCCCAGATGTATTTAGCAAACTTTGCAGTATAAGACAACTTGGTTAAGTCTGGGACCTTTTTTGTAGGGTGAGGGAGGATGTCTGTAAGTGGCAGCAGTTTATTTCCTTACTTCAGTGGGGCATTGGCATTGTGGGGAAGGATCCCGGACTGGGAATGAATAGTCAGCTATAGTCACGTATGACTTGGTTGTTTTTAGAGAACTAATTATTTGGTTATTTGATATTTCACTGATTGGTGGTGCTGTGACCTTCTTTGACCATATTCCTGGTGTTTCTCTTAAGAGCAAGTTACTAAGAGCTTTTTTATAGAACTGAACATGGGCTCACTATCTTCAACATGAAGAAAAATGATCACAAATCAAGAAGTAGCAGCAGCAATCTTTGACTTGTTTTTAAAATTCATTTGAAACTTAATATTTATTATTCCACAGCTATGTGATAATTACACATTTTAGGGATATAACTTTTGTTATTTTTAATTTATAGGGAAGCACATTGAGGAAGCGGAAAATGTATGAGGAGTTCCTTAGTAAAGTGTCTATTTTGGGTGAGTTTTAAATAAGTGTGTTGAATTTGCTAGCGTATGACAATCCATTAATTAGAAATGACTGGATTTGGAAAAAGCTTTCCGAACAGATATGCTACTCATTCATTCTTTCTGAAGAGACAGAAGGGCTGAAAGTGTCCCCTTTTCTCCTGTGCACATTCACAGTTATTTCCTCTGTGACTTCTGTCTCTGTTGTTCCATCATTGAGTTTATTGGTTCAGGAAACTGAGTATTTCTAAGAATATATTTCCTTTGTGAAACGATAAGTGTCATTTGCTGGCATCCTCTGAAACCCAGAGTTTCTTGAAATTTAGAGTAAAGCAGGTTAATTGAAGATGTGCATTTTATTTTATTTCTGTGCATTTTATTATGTGGACTTGGAGATACTGTTAGACCCTGTTCTTCAGAATGGGTGAATGGTGATTTTTATAAGGTAACTATTTTCTGCCATTGTTTTTGTTACAATGAATTGACTCCTGCATCCCTTATTTGTCCTTTCTTTGAAGTGATTCCATTTGTTTTGTGTCTTGGATGTTAGTTTGTCCTTTGGAAATAAAAATTATTTCCTAGCTCCTCTTAGGTTCCTAAATAAATTCAACTGAGAATTTAAATAGATTACATTATTTCTATAAGCCTTTGGAATAATATAGATAGTCAAACTATTACTTTTGGGTACTGTAACTTTTGATTTGGTTGATGGCAGTCTTCAGGAATACTTAATAATTATATATTCTTATTCCACTGGGTACAGTTGGTATAAACTAACCTGTCCATTAGGTTACTGCAGTAAGGATCTAAAGGCATCTGTAGGTACTATGAGAATATGAGAATCCTCCTGAGACTAGTGGTAATTGAAGACAGGTACCATATTTAAACCGAGACACTACTAGATTGTTGAATGTGCATGGTTATTTGGTTAAATCTCTTTTTGCTTTGTTTTAAAATTTTTAATACCACTAGATAACATAGAGAATTTTTTTTTATTCTTTCAGAATCTTTGGACAAGTGGGAACGTCTTACAGTAGCTGATGCATTGGAACCAGTCCAGTTTGAAGATGGGCAGAAGATTGTGGTGCAGGGAGAACCAGGGGATGAGTTCTTCATTATTTTAGAGGTAAAGAACTGAACACTTGATAATTTAAAAAGTTGTACACTGCTTTTTTTTTTTTTCCCTCCAGATCACGGGAAGCAGTATACACTGTTAAGAGGGAAAAAGTGGGCTAATTCTGATTGATAGCTTTAATTTTTAAGAATACCTGACAATTTTATTTAAGAATTATCTTTTACCTTGAAATGCTATTGTTTGGTTTTCTGTCAGGCCACTACATTTTAAATGAGTTTGAGTCAGAATTCTGGAAGGATCCTAGGCATGAATAGCCAAATTGTAAACAAATCCAATCATTTAGCATAACAAACTGAAGATTCTGTGCCATCCTTTTTAAAATGCATGTTTTGGGGCTATTTGACAAACAAGGATCAAGGGTAATTAAATTCTAAAAGTTACTGTGTTTTATATTTTCACAATCTATGGAAATGTATAGCAGATACTCTTGCTGGCCAAGCATATCCAAATAGCAAATTTCTGTTACTGTGGCTCCATATTTGCTAACTGGTTTTATTTAAACCAAGGGCTAGGTGGTAAATAAGTTAATCTTTGTGGGCCATAGATTTCTGTTGCAAACACTTAACTCTTGTCATAGTGCGGAAGCAGTCATCGACAATACATAAATGAATAGGTGTGGTATTCCAAATAACATTTTATTTATAGAGCAGGCAGCAAGCTTGGATTTGGCCCTTGGTCTATAGTTTGCTGACTCAAGTCTGCACCATGCTAGTACCTTAGCTTGATAAGAAGAACCTTGCTAGCAGGAGATGCTAGTTAGTTAACCAGCAGGCTTACGTAGTGACTAATTTTCAGTCATCTTTAGTCATATGAACACAGATGAGTTGAAATAACCACTGAATCCTTACCTCCCTGCCTTTTTTTTTTTTTTTTGCAGAGTAGCTACAATTGCAAAGGGTATTTAATATGCCACCCTGGGTTTGAAATTGTTTGTTTTGCTTTTTGGTGATTTTATTACAGGGGTCAGCTGCTGTACTACAACGCCGGTCAGAAAATGAAGAGTTTGTTGAAGTGGGAAGATTGGGGCCTTCTGATTATTTTGGTATGTGTGGATTCCCTCAGTAAATACAGAAAGTGAAATACTTTCTTTAAGTCACCTCTCAGATATTGAGTCTTTCATAATTTTGTCTTTTTGTTCTCTTGAATTTATTTATTTTATTTTATTTTTTTTTGATACAGAGTCTCACTCTGTTGCCAGGGCTACAGTGAGTGCCGTGGCCTCAGCCTAGCTCACAGCAACCTCAAACTCCTGGGCTCAAGTGATCCTACTGCCTCAGCCTCCCGAGTAGCTGGGACTACAGGCATGTGCCACCATGCCCGGCTAATTTTTTATATATATATCAGTTGGCCAATTAATTTCTTTCTATTTATAGTAGAGACGGGGTCTTGCTCTTGCTCAGGCGGGTTTTGAACTCCTGACCTCGAGCAATCCGCCCCCCTTGGCCTCCCAGAGAGCTAGGATTACAGGCATGAGCCACCGAGCCCGGCCTGAATTTATTTTTTAATTGTGAGATTTTGATCTTTACTCAGTTAATAATTTATTGTTTCATATCTATTGTGTTTTTAAGTGCCAATGTATCTGTTTTCTTTCTCAGAAGTGCACCTCTTTGAGGAAATGTTTTTCATAAAAGTTAGCCTGCTTTTACCCTTCTCCTTTTCCCTTCCCCAGGTGAAATTGCACTACTGATGAATCGTCCTCGAGCCGCCACAGTGGTTGCGCGTGGCCCCTTGAAGTGCGTTAAGCTGGACCGACCTAGATTTGAACGTGTGCTTGGCCCATGCTCAGACATCCTCAAACGAAACATCCAGCAGTACAACAGTTTTGTGTCACTGTCTGTCTGAAATCTGCCTCCTGTGCCTCCCTTTTTCTTCTCTCCCCAATCCATGCTTCACTCATGCAGACTGCTTTATTTTCCCTATTTGCAGCATCAAATGGCCACTGGCATCACAGCTTCTTGTCTGTTTATATTAAAAGTTGCTTTTATTCCACCGTTTTTAATTTGGAGCATTAACTGAATGCTCATACACAGTTAAATAAATAGAAAGAATTCTATGGAGACTTTGCTGTTACTGCTTCTCTTTGTGCAGTGTTAGTGTTCCACCTGGGCAGTGAGTGCTATGCTTTTTAAGGTGAGGGCAGATCCCAGCACCAAATGAATTACCATAGAGTAATGATGTAACTGTGCAAAAATTTTTTAAGTAACATAATTTTCCAGTTATAAGCATATTTAGACTGTGGCCATATATGCTGTATTTCTTTATAGAGTAAATGATTTCTCGTAAAGCTCTAAGGATTAGGAAAAATGGATATAGAAAAATCTTAGTACAGTAGAAAGACATCTGCCTGTAATTAAACTAGTTTAAGGGTGAAAAAATACCCATTTTTGCTAATTATCAGATGGATATGATTGGTTCAGTTTTTTTCCTTTTTAACCAGAATTTTTGTTTGCCAAGCTAATTTGCCTGGTTTTGTTTATATCGTATTATTAACATTTCCTCTCCAGTTCTGAAATATTTTTAGATGTGGCTATCTATACCTGCCTTTTGAGTTTGAAACCAAATCATAGACTGTAAATATTGGGTTATGATTTAATTACATCTGCCCCAGCTCACATATTCTGATTAGACCTTTATCCAGCTAGTGCCAAATATTGATCATCAGATGCTGAATTGAGAATAAGAATTTAAGGCCTACACTCTGGTTGTTAACTTAGAGCTTTTGGTTAGCGTACAACCTTCAGTTGACGCCTGTATAATCTCCTATGCTCATTAAACTCCGATTCCAGGAGATTAGATTTGCTGAGACTAGATATAAACGGGACACATTTCATAACAGAGAAATGAAGGTGATTTTGCAAAAGGGAGAAATGCTAGGTAGACAAACTTCAATGTGCGGAATTTTTCCCCACTAAATTTACCAGGATGTGAGATTCGGGAAGAAATTTTTTTACTTCGGTTTAGCTTTTTTTTCCTCCTTTTTATGTCAACTAGAATTTTTGGTGGGGTGGGGGTGGGGTAGGATGTATGTGTGTTGTTTCAAATTGGTCTAAAAGGCTATCCTGCTGGAAGTCCTGCTTTTCTATCTAGCATTTATTTCTCTGGCAGACTTTTTTTTAAAAAGTAAACTTGTGTTTTGAGTCTTAACTGTATTTCAGTATTTTCCAGCCTTATGTGTTACATTATTCCAATGACACTCAATGGTTTATTTTTATTATTGTTATTTTTTAAAACAAAATTTCACAGTTCTGTAATGTAGGCACTTTTATTTTCATTGTGATTTATATATGATGTAGGGTTATTTGGGAGTGACTGCAAGCATTTTCCATCTGTGTGCAACTGGCTGTGATTATTGATATCCTCTCCTACCCTTTCCCAGGTAATTTAAATCAGTAATGGTAGATTTTTTTTCATAGATTTGAAAAGCTTTTAGGTTGTTACTAAATTTAGAGTATAAATCTGGGAAAGAGGTTTTATTTACATTTTAGTATGGGCTAGAAAGCCACCTTGATACAAATTTAATTTCCAAAATCTATATTAAGTGAGGTTTTCTGATCTGTACTTTGTGTACAGATTCTGATCTGTACTTTGTGCTACCTTTTTTACATTTAAAAAATTAAAAATAAAAATTATGTTCTGATAAGCTTAAAGCTTGATTTGATCTTTGTTTAAATGCCAAAAATGTACTTAAATAAATTACTTAGAATGCCATAAAATTGCACAGTTTCATATATGTATATAATCATGTTCGTGTATATTTAGATACATATAATGCTTTCTAAATGAGTTTTACTCAAATCATTTGGCTTGCTGTTTAACTCCCTTTTGTAGTTTTTAATCTAAGAAATTTTAAGATAAGTCTAAATTTAAAAATTACTACATTTAAAGCTTTATCTTTGTGCAATCTAAGTATATGTGAGAAATCACAATTGGCATAATTTGTCTTAGTTGATAGGGCTTTAGAAGTCATTATTTTTGGGCTTGGTAAGTGAATTCATGAGATGTGCTCTAGAAAGTATAGATGGCCAAAGGACCATTTTGTACTGTTTTCAGGTTACCAGTCTGATTATACTGTGTGTGCTAATATACTCTATTCTTTTTGTTACAGATTGTCTTAATGGTAGGTCAAGTAATAAAAAGAGATGAAATAATTTAAATTCCTAAATGAATCAGTTTTTCTTTCCTTTCTCCTTTTCTTCTTTTCTCCCTTTATCCTTCCTCGAGTCTCTTACTCTGGTGGGCAAAAATGAAAAGGGAAAGTGAATTACAGGATCACTGTTTTGAAAGAGTAATATGTTTATTTTTAATGCTTTTCAGTTCATGCTGTCAAAGAATGGATCTCAAAACCTGTTTAAAGGGTAATTGAGATGTAGTAGGTTTATCTACCGAGACTTGGGAGGAAAAGATTCAATCAAAAGCCAAACATTTCCTTTTTATTGAAGGCAGATTGGCTCTGTGGCCTTGGGACTTTCCCAGACTTAATAGGGAAACATCATTTCTGGATTAGCATACTCTTTGTTTTAAATTTAATATACATTTAGCTAGCTACTTACATTTCTATTTGCATATATAAAGTCTTTTTTCTTTTTTTTACTTTTTTTTTATTTTAGCGTATTATGGGGGTACACGTGTTAAGGTTATATATATTGCCCATGCCCCCCTCCCCCCTCGAGTAAGAGCTTCAAGCGTGTCCATTCCCCAAATGTTGCACATCTTACTCGTTGTGGTTGTATATACCCATTAAAGTCTTATTTCTGATGCTTTTTCCTTAGGTTTCTGAGCAGTGAGATGATCAAGTTTTATTCATAGATATATTGGTATTTCTTCACATCCATTGAAGTTGGAGATATGTTATATGCTAGAAGAACATTCTTTAACATGTGCAACTTGTCCAGCTTCAGTAATCCCTTCCCTGAACCTGCTGGAGTTGAAACCTTTAGGGTCACAACAGAATATAGTAAAGAAATTTTTGTGGGTTGCTGTCCTCGTTATAGTTTAATTCTTCCTCTAAATAGTAGCCATATAGACTCATTTGTTATTTTTTAATGACTTAAATGTTGACATTTAAACCTGAAGTACCATGTCTGTTTTCTTAAAACTGCTTTATCTCTAACACAAATTAATAGCTGAACTCTTTTTATGCTTATGTTAGGCCCTGGCAGTAAAATAAATACTTGTATAAAATAGTCATGTTTTTAGGTGGCTTAACACAGTATGGAAGAGAAATTGGCCGGGCGTGGTGGCTCACGCCTGTAATCCTAGCACTCTGGGAGGCTAAGGCGGGCAGATCGCTCAAGATCAGGAGTTCGAAACCAGCCTGAGTAAAAGTGAGACCCTGTCTCTACTAAAAAATAGAAACTAATTGGCCAGCTAAAAATATATAGAAAAAATTAGCCTGGCATGGTGGTGCATGCCTGGAGTCCCAGCTACTCGGGAGGCTGAGGCAGTAGGTTTGCTTAAGCCCAGGAGTTTGAGATTGCTGTGAACTAGGCTGATGCCACGGTACTCTAGCCTGGGCAACAGAGTGAAACTCTGTCTCAAACAAACAAGCAGTATGGAAGAGAAATGGCTAAATTGTTCCATTTAATTTGTCCCCAAAGCTACCAGTAAAGGTTGTAACTGTGTGAATTTAAAAGGGGGAACTTTAAATCTCTCCCTTCTTATGCTCTGAGATTTTTACATAGAAACCAGCAATGTTGTGTACATACACGGTTAAAATTTGTTTCTTGACATAAGTTCAGAGCTGTGACTTCGTCTTGTTCCCACCTAAAATCAAAACTGCCTAGTATGGCTTTTTCATTTTGTGAAAGTTCTGCCAATTTTGCTTAGTAGCTGTGTGATTTTAAAGGCCGCCACTAGATGGAGAGCTTATTTATCTTTGATAATCTTGAACTGGTTAACAGTTGATCCTCATTTATGGATTCTGTATTTGCAAATTTGCCTACTTACTAAAATTTATTTGTCAGCCCAAAATCAATAGTCTCAGTGCTTTTGCAGACATGAGCAGAGCAGGAAAAAATCTGAGCCTCCCAACATGCATGTTTTCAAATGATGTCGAACAAGCGGACGCTTAGCCTTCTTGTTCAGCACTCTTACTATGAATAAGTGTCCTTTTCTTAGTATTTTTAGTGCCACATTTTTTGCATTTTTGTGCTTTTGGTTGGTGATTTCACACATGAAGTGCTGAAGTGCTGACTAGCGCTGGTAAGTGTGAGAAGGCTGTTAAACGCCTTATGTAGAAAATACATATATTAGGTAAGCTTCATTCAGGCATGGGTTACAATACTATTGGCCATGAGTGCAGTGTTAGTGAATCAATATAAAATAAGCTGTCTTTAACACAACACATAACACACATAAAATAAGACTATAAATCAGTTGATGAAAATATGACCAGAGACTCCCAGGATCCTAAACCATATATTTCCCCTAGAAACAGTGGTTAGGTATTTGCCAATTCAGTGCTCATGGTGACTATAGAACATAAAACTACCACTTAAAAAGAGAATTGACTATTTTTTGCTGTCTTCAAACTCAAATTTTCCTGATTTTCAGGAAGGCTAAAACTAATTCCTCCAAATCTTCTCCCTACCAGTTTATCATACTGTATGGGTTCCCTTTCAGTTTTTAGTTTTCTGTTAGTAGTAATTAAAGTTTTCACATAGAATCCAGAGACTTTTTATTTCATGGGAAATTGAACAATGGTTCAAAATGAACAAGTTGGAAGGATTTGATAGTTAAGAGAATAGAATGTTTTCTGATATTTTTGACTAATGAGAGTCTTAATTTTGTTATTAGGTAAAAATGAAATGTTAAAGATAAGTGAGTCATAAGGTACGTAGTCTATGCCATGATCAAATTCAGTTCTATTACTTTCAGTTTGTAAAGTACAGCAGAGTTATATATAGGCCATTTAAAAACCGTCGGTTGTCATAGAGGTGGCTGGTTTGAGTTGGAGCTGTAGCTTACCTCCCTGAGGCTCTGCGACTGGGAGTCCCAAACCATTTTGTGCTATTCTTTGAACATCTTTGAATATTTCCCTCCCATTCCTGTGTGTGGGATTTCCTAGTCTCTCATAGGAGAAACAGTTGATGAAGTGGGAAGCCCTGTGCTGCAGTAGGGCCCGCTCAGTTAAGGAGGTCTCTGGAATTAAGGTTCCTGTGTTAATGAGTTGATTTTTTTTAAAGCAAACAAATAGAACTTCATAAATTGGGTGAGATATTGAGTTTTTCATTATAGTGGAAAGAACACTTTGGAATAGGTCTAAATCATTCAGTTACGTGATTTTAGTTAATATCTCTCGGTCTTAGTTTTCTTCCATGCACATTGGAGGGATTGGAGGGTGGGGTGATACCTGTTGGTACCATTGGAAGCCCGTGTGCTGATTCTGTGACATGGGTAAAGCACCTCACACGTGTAAGAACTCTGAATGGTAGTGATGTTATCATGGAGACACATTCAGGGCGGCGTGCCAGTAATGTGAGGGTACCTCGGGGATCAGAAGTGCCTGTTGTTATCCCGTTGGGGATATCTTTGGACACACTGGAGAAATCTTGGATGACATTTGTAATTCTTGGCCTTGTACTTTGTTTAATGACAACTCCTTTTTATTCCTCTGACACTTCTAGTATTTGAGTCTTAGGCTTTATCAGAAAAGTTGATCTGATGAAATCAGGCATTTTTACTTGTTAACTGACTAATCACTCCATAGAACGAGTACATTCCTGTTATTTGCATTTTCAATTAATTATGGAGTAAGAAACAAAGCCTCCTATTAAAGGAGTTTCACCTGTCAGTGAGTCAGTAGGGAGAAGGTGAGAAGACAAGGAATCCCTGCCATACTTACTTTTTTATTTTTATTTTTTTTAATTTTTTTTTTTTTTTGAGACAGAGTTTCACTTTGTTGTCCAGGTTAGAGTGAGTGCTGTGGCATCAGCCTAGCTCACAGCAACCTCAAACTCCTGGCTCAAGCAATCCTACTGCCTCAGCCTCCTGAGTAGCTGGGACTACAGGCATGTGCCACCATGCCCGGCTAATTTATATATATATATTAGTTGGCCAATTAATTTCTATTTATAGTAAAGACAGGGTCTCGCTCTTGCTCAGGCTGGTTTCGAACTCCTGACCTCGAGCAATCGCCCGCCTCGGCCTCCCAGAGTGCTAAGATTACAGGCATGAGCCACTGCGCCCGGCCCATACTTAACTTTTAAGGAAGGCTTGAATAAGATTTTGTCCAGCAGCCACGGGGAGGGGCATCTGGAAGGCCTTACCTCTCCAGGTAGCCCCTAGCTCGTCTTGGGGGCAGGTGGGGGACAATTCCTAGGATTTTAAGGGCTGTGGTAGGCCCCAGCCCTTTTTCTGCCTTGCTCCAGGCTTGTGTACCTGCCAGGCCTGTCCCGGTGCCTTCCGGACCTTTGAGGCTTTCCCCTCTTTTCCCTTCATCAAAATGTCTTCTGTTGTTAGTGGTGCTAAGTTTGACACACTTGATGTTATTTCACTTGATGCTTAATCTCTTCAAAGTGAAACACCCTTTTTCTGATATTTTGAGCAAATCCCTATTTTATTTTTACCTATTGTAATAATATTTCTGAGAAGTTACTCTAGGGCCAGGCAGTAGGGATTATTGTATTCAGATTGGGCCAGTGACTGGAATATAAGTAAGAAAAGTGTGAAGTGTAATTTGAACCAGTTTGAGAGTTACCATTTGCAGATTTTTTAGTCTACTTATGATAGGCCAGATGTTTTATCCTTTACCTGTAGATATAATAAGGATCTGGAGGACAGTTAGGTATCCACTTGATGTCCTTTTATTTGACTTGTTACAGTTAATACTCTCTCCTGAGAACAAGGTTTCCAAACCTTCCAAGGCTGACCCATATCCACATTTTCCAGTGTGCTCAGGAGATAGCCTGTGGCCTTGATGAAGCCAGTGCTCTCTGGGAAAAACAGAGCCGAGACAATTCACGATAGAAGCAATGCACCAAGGAGTAGAGATCACACGATCAGTGGATCCCGCTTGCTGTTTCAGAAATGCCCTTCCTTTTTCCTGAGCTCATGACTCGACCTCCAGCATTAATAGGTGGAAGTGAGGAAGCAGTGGTCTGCATTCTGGAGGCTACTGCCGCTGGCTCCAGGTGTATTTTGTGAAAATTGACTCTTGTAGTCCTTAGTTTGTCAAGTTAGCCTGGCCAGGGTCGGGGGCTATGACACTCTGCTCTCCGTGGACTTCTATGCACCTCTCCACTGTCCTTAGGATGATTTGGAGTCTCCGATCCAGGGCAAGGAGGTGGGGTTCTGTGAGGACGGGGGTCAGCCGGTCTTCTAGCAGCGACTCCCGCATCACGTCACTGAGTTTATAGTCGGCCTGCGCCAGCAACTCTAGGTGCAAAAGTGTTTTCCTTTTTATCCTGAAAAGATAAAGTCATAGGAACCACATTAAGTAGACATAAAGAAAATAACTTGCCCGAACTTCCTTGCCAAACAGCTATTGTAGCTGATATTCTTAGAGCATTCTCTCGCCCCCCCCCCAGCCCCCAGTGTCTTTTCAAACACGTTTTTGTTTTTTTTTTTTTTTTGAGACAGAGTCTCGCTTTCTTGCCTAGGCTAGAGTGAGTGCCGTGGCGTCAGCCTAGCTCACAGCAACCTCAAACTCCTGGGCTCAAGCGATCCTCCTGCCTCAGCCTCCCGAGTAGCTGGGACTACAGGCATGCGCCACCATGCCCGGCTGATTTTTATATTATATATATTAGTTGGCCAATTAATTTCTTTCTATTTTTATGGTAGAGACGGGGTCTCGCTCAGGCTGGTTTTGAACTCCTGACCTTGAGCAATCCGCCCGCCTCGGCCTCCCAGAGTGCTGGGATTACAGGCGTGAGCCACCGCACCCGGCCTCAAACACGTTTTAATAAAAACCAGGTAAAAAGGGAATGAATAAGAGGTGACATCTGGCACTTTGCAGTCCTTTGCCCAATCGACTTTTGATCAAGAGCCTGTGTTGCCACTTGTACTCTAGTAATTGTGCCGCCACACACGGCGCTGCTGGGCCATATGCACTTGCTCTGACCTTGCCAAAGCAATCAAACCAAAATGACGCTTAGGATTTTTCAAGGAGATTTAAAGCTAATGGGAGAACTTTCTAGTAGGTGAAGTGATGATGCTGTCTGCCATCTCAAAAGCCCTCGGTACTGCCAGCCTCCTAGTTGTTTCTTGCTCACTTTATAATGTTTCTCTGTGTCAGATTCTAAAATCGGAGGGATGAAAATGGGATGGGATCAATCTTGACTTCAGGATTTCAATTTCTTTTTGTGCAGGCATCTGACGTGGACTCAGATGTGCAAGTAGCTTAGTTGTCTGACTTTTGCTTATCCTGTCCTGCTCAGGAGGCCTGGAAGGGAGGCAAGACGGGAAGCATGTTTAAATTAACCTAAGAAGTTGAAGAGTATTTTGCTCAGCTGTGAGTTTTCCAGCTGGAAACAAAGGAGATGGTTTTGCTAATGTGAATCACATATTTATAATTAGCTCTGGATACTGCAGCTGAGCAGGTGGACAATTTTACAAGCCTGGCTAAAACACCAGAGAGGTATGGAAGTAGGTTAGACGTTCTCTAGAGGAATGGTGGCCAGGCAAAGGCCTTAGCGCTTTCTTACGATCTGACACAGGGTTGTGGGACTTTGATCGGGATTTTGTGAAGATGGCGATCAAATAGTAATATTTGTGAATTTACATGAGTACTGGGCAAAGCAGAGGTCTGATTAGTAATATCAAAGACCATTGGGCTCCTCAAAAGCAGGTGATTCTTTGAGTGGGTTAACAAAATTGGCAGTTTGAAAGATTGGACCCTAATTCATCCTATGCTGAAGGATTAAAAAGACTGCAGTGTTGGAGAAAATTTGCTAGTTGGCGGGGCGCGGTGGCTCACGCTGTAACCCTAGCACTCTGGGAGGCCAAGGCGGGCAGATCGCTTGAGGTCAGGAGTTCGAAACCAGCCTGAGCAAGAGTGAGACCCCCGTCTCTACTAAAAATAGAAATTAATTGACCAACTAAAAATATATATACAAAAAAAAAAATTAGCCGGGCATGGTGGTGCATGCCTGGAGTCCCAGCTACTCGGGAGGCTGAGGCAGTAGGATTGCCTGAGCCCAGGAGATTGAGGTTGCTGTGAGCTAGGCTGACACCACAGCACTCACTCTAGCCTGGGCAACAAAGTGAGACTCTGTCTCAAAAAAAAATTGATAGTTGTAGTACAGTCATGTGCTGCTTGACGTCGGGGTACATTCAGGGAATGTGTCATCAGGGGATTTCATCATTGTCTGAACATCACAGAGTGTACTTATGCAAGGCTTGCTTAGGTGGCATAGCCTACTCTGTCCCTGGGCTACATGGAGCAGCCTGTTGCTCCTGGGCCAAACCTGTACGGCAGGGGACTGTACTGAATACTGTAGGCAACTGTAACACAGTGGTAAGCAACATGGAACACAGGAAAGGTTCAGTAAGAAGATGGTATTGTAATCTTATGGGACCATTGTCATTTATGCAGTCCGTGGACCAAAATGTCATTAGGCAGTGCACGACTGTTTAGAAATGAGGTAATTCATGTCATTCTACGCACCCAAGTCCTAGACCAGTGAAAATTAAGACCTTCAGAACTTGGTTGCAAGCAGGATGAAGTGTCACAGCTGTTACTTGCCCTTGTCACCCGTTGTATGAAAACTTACATGCAGCACTGGGAGAGAGGCGAGAGGATGGAGATTTCGTCATGGGAGTGTCGTCCGAACCTAGGAGAAGAAACAGACTTTCATGGGTGGCAAGCAGCGTCTTTCTCACCCCTCAATGCTTTCTCTCTTCTCCACCTTGGCCTTTTGTGAATCAGTGGTTGGGGTAAAATGCCAGGGGTCGTGGCAGCTGCATGTATCATCTAGTAATAGGGTTACAGAAAACCTATTTCACTAGAGGGCAACACGCGCTCTCAGGCTGGAGGAGGATCACGTGGTACTTAGCAAAAATCCGGAGAAAGAAGGAAATGGAAAGTGTAGGGCAGGCAGGAGAAGGGCACGTGGCTGTGGAGGAAGTCCTCAAGGCCTCTGTTTCCCAGGAGGGGTGTGTTGGGACACAGGCGGGAACACTCACCCTCTGGCGTTGTCAAGGTGAATAAGGAACCCGTCGTCCCCAAATTTGGTGAACATCTCATAATGGTGACGGTCCATGTTTCCTGTAGAGGAGGGAAGAAATCAGAGCCAGGGCCAGAGGCTCCTGACCTCCCAGTTCTCTCCAGGGAATGGAGGCCGGTGAACAGGTCAGGGGCAGGAATCTGAGTCTAGGCCACAAGCTGTCACTTCCCCAGGGGGCCGGAGAGGGAGAAGGAAGCTAAACAAGCAGAGCCCAAACGGACTGTTTGCAAATCCAAGGCTCTCACCCCTGGCCCTGTTCCCAGCCCCCGGGGTTCTAATTGCACACATGTGCCTTTGCACGTCTTGTTCACACTGGTGTTGGCTTTCCTCAGCCCAGAGACCCTCAGCTGAGGCCTGGTGTAATGAACAGACACAGGGTGACTTCCTGAAGGGAATGGTGACGAGCCGCTGTCTGCTTTGCTTCGGATCTGAGCACTGCGAGTGCAACGGCCACTTCACGACCATCCGCTCTGCTCCCAGCCTTTCCTGGTCCAGTGGGCCTGGGGGTGGGATGACCAGTCTCATGGGCCTGTGGCCCTCCCTGCCACACCTTTGTCTGTCCTGCACTTTCTTCCCTCCCTACCTGGTGAAGGGAACACGTGGCTTCCAATCTGACGCCCACCTGGGCCCATGGCAGGGTGTTACGCCTGCCCCACGGGTGACGACCCTTCCTCTTCTCCCAGTTCTTTGAAGAGACGGGGGCCTGTTAGCTTCTGGCCTCTTGGACCTCCGCCCCTTCTATTCATCCTCATGGGCCAGGCTGTAACTTCCTGCCCAAGGTCACGGGGAACCCCAGCCACACGGCAGAGCCCACTCCTGCCAGAGGCCCTGAGCGTGGACCTACCTATCAAGAAGTCGAAGATGGCCATGTCGATGACGTTGAGGAGCCGGTTGCTGCTGTTGTAGGGGTAGATCTGTCTCACCGTGTCGCAGTACAGGGGATTGACCTCCCACCTGAGGGGGAGAAGAAGTCCTGGGGCTGGAAAAGCCAAGACGGCAAGGTGTTGGGGGCCCTCCCCACCCGCAGATCCCTGCCTCCCCGATCCTGCCCTGGGCTGGTGGCAGCTTCTCCGCACTCATGAGGGCCCTGGGTAAGGACACGTGAGGCTGAATATTCCACATAGAGAGGAGGTTCTGGGGCCTTTCACCTGTTGGGTCTAAACTGATGCCAGAGGGGAGATGACGGGGTAGGAGGGGGAAAGGTCGGTGCAGGGACCCCCACTGTTTCCACCACAGCCCCTCTTGCTGAGCCTCTTGGACCCTGCCTTCCAGGGCTCCTGCACCCCTCATAGTCCCCCATAGGCTGTCCTCTGTCACTTCTCACGTGCTCCTCTGCCTACCCAGTGCCCCTTTTCATTCGCCAGGCTCTTCCCCAGCCTTCACGAAGTCCCTTAGCATCTCTCGTGTGCTCCAGAGATTCCTCCCAGTTACTTCTCCTCCCACTCTGATCACAGTGGCTTGGCGGATGGACTCGGTCAACTAATGTGGGATACCTGTCACGTGCCCAGGAGTGTGCTAGGTCCTGGGGACACAGCAGTGATGTCCTTGGACCAAAGGTCTTGCTCAGGGGACCCCAGTGTCCCTGCCATGGGCTCCCATGTGCTTCTCTGCTGTAGCAAGTATTGCACTGTGTGTTCATGGCCTGGCTACTTGTCTGTCCACCCCACCAGACCAAGGAGCTTCTTGAGGGGAGAGCCTGTGTCTTTTCTTTCTGTGTCTCCTAGCACCTAGTGTTGGGTACGTAAACAGCTCTTTATAGCTGAAAAAATGAACCAAAGGAGGAGAGAACAGACCCAGGCCTGCTGGTCCTAGGATCAATGTGAAATGGGGCAAAGGAAGATTGAGGCAGCTTTTGGGGTTGGAAAGCCAAGCTGGCTACAAGTCCCTGGGTCAGGGGCTGTGGCTACTCTCAAGGACCGGACTGCAGGACTGGGGCGTGGCGTCGTGGCGGGCGGCCAACTCACTCCTCTTTTCCTGCCAGTGAGTAGGAGCGGATCCAGGGGTTGGGCACAGACAGCCTGGGGGCCAGGTTGAGGGACGGCAGGAAGGCGGAGAGGGAGCCCTCCAGCAGGTGCGGGTTGCCGCAGACAGCATACTCGGTCTTGCACATGTAGGGACACTTGGCGAAGAAGCACACGTTGCTAGCTGGAGGACCGGGGGGGAGAGAGGACAGGGCGTAAGAGGAGGGCCCAGGAGGCAGGCCATTTTCCTCCCCAGGAAATCCACTAGGAGGGAAGGGAAACCCTGAGCTCCTAGCCTGGGAAAAGGCAGAAGAAGAAGGAAACGTTGACTTTCCCAGAAGCGCAGGCTCGTGGATGCTACTAAACTGAGCACACCGGTACCTATTTGCAAATGTCTCAGAGCAGAGAAAGTGTGGGATCCAGCCTCCCTGCATCCTATCCGCATGATTAGAATAGTCGTTGCTACCCTGGATGGATAACACCTGGATCCAGGGAGGCTGACGTTGCAGGTTTGATGCCACCCAGACTGTTAGCATCTCCCACACCGCCTTTTCCTGTCCTCAGATCACCTTGTGTTACGCTCAAGCAGACCAGGGTGGGAGTGTCTGACAACAGGGAACGCCTGTCCCGGTGATGGATGGCGCTGGTGGCAGGGGCAGACCACGCTGAATGTAACGGCTCACCATGGACTCAGACCCAGACTACGGCTCGGGCCCGTACTCTACCTGGAGAGACAAAGAAGACGCTCTGCAGGATTTCATTCTTGGTGACCTCTAGGATTTCCTTGGTGACGTTGACTAGCCTGCCCACTGTTGGCGGCACCCGCCTGAAGTCCAGAATCCTGAAAGAGAGGAAGCTCTGTTCAGATCTGTGGGACTGTCGGGGAGCAGGGAGGAGAGGTCTCGTCCCCAGGCCAGGGAGGTCTTGTCCCCAGCCCAGCGCACAGTAGACATTGGCTGGGGTTCCAGGAGGGTGGCCGCTGAGGGGGTCTCTGCAGTGTCGAGCTGATGTGGCCAGGAAAACCACCGTGGTGGAAAAGGAATCCTTGTTCCTTCCATCAAGCCTCCCGAGCAAACCTCACCACCATCCCAGCTGTGTTCGTGCTCAGCGCTTCTCATCCTTTCACATCTGTGCGAGTCACCTGGGGACCCTGTTCAAATGTTCAAATCCAGAGGGTCTGGCATGAAGCCGAGATCCCTCATTTCTAAAAAGCTTCTAGGTGGAGCCCATGATACTCGTCCACAGACCACGCTCAGCAATTAGGAGCCAGGAAGTTTAGGCATGTGCTTTCACCTTCTGATATCATAACCGTGCGACTCCTTGGATGAAAGAGGGCGTATTCTGTTCATTTTCAGATCAGGAAACTAGAGCCATTGCCCTGAGCAGCATGGCAAGCTTCGTGTTCTTGGTAAGTTGTTATTTTCATTATATTAAAAGACCTCGTGTTTTGCAATCCATGGGGTTGCCTAGGACATGCTGGCTTCGAAGGCACCACCCCGACGTATAAAAAAGATGAAAAGCCAGCAGGGGGACATGCCAGGGAGGTCCCACCCGAGGGTCTGCCCAGCGCCCCCTCTCAGGGCCCCTGGAGTCGCTGCATCTCCGTGGGGCCGTATTCTACCTGTCCAGATGGAAAGCCGCGATCTCGGCGTTGTGCCTCTGGAAGTCAATGAAATAGAAGAAGTCTTCAGGTGTCTCCTCGTCTCGCTGCTGTCTGGAAGGAAGGAAGGAATCACGCCCTGGACTCAGACTTCCGCTGGGAGCCTGAGAGGCGAGAAGCACGGCCAGCGAGAAAGGAAAACACGCTTTTGTGCTTTTCACGCGACACACAGGTGATGGAATGACAGATCAGGACTGGCCGGTGGCCACCCTGGCTGGGAGAGGACATGCAACGTGGGAGGAGCGAGGCTTCTTGCAGGACGTTGTCCTGCGGCACCACCGGTACCCAGTTTCCTGCTTCAGATGCTTTGGTGACAGTGACTGATTCTTTTCAAAACCCAGCAGTTGAAAGGGAAGGACAGACATCCTTCTGCAGTTACAAACAGCAGAGAGAGGGAGGACTGGCTAGCAGAAGCAGAGGCAGGGCAGACCCAGATGCCCAAGGAGTAAGAAAGGTGGGGTGGGAGCCGGGACTTGGTAATAGAAAAGTGCCCCAGAAATGCAGTTTACTTTCACTGGGGTCTTGCAGAACAGGGAAGTTCTGAGTCTTGGGGTGATTTGGGAGAAGTACATGGGACCAGCCGCTCAGAGAAACACATTTGGGTCAGCAGAGCGGGCCCAGCCACAGAGCTGAGGGAGGCTGGTGTAGAGGATATTGATTTATATACATTTACAAAACTCTCTAATGGATTCCTGAAAAGCGCCAGCCTGCCTGAGTGGGACGGGCCCTGCGGGTGCACGTGCTTGGGAAAGCGCCCCCCGTCCCCCAATCACTGAGAGCACAGCAATGCCACTTCTGGCCTCTAGGCTGTTTGCCTTGACACTAGCAAACCTGGAAGAATGACGACCTTTGAGTGATGTTACCGTGGGGGACTGACTGTTCAGGTGGCTGCAAAAGCGATTTAAATGGAAATAAACGTAATGTCGTGGAAAGCTCTAAATAAGCAGCACTGGCAACCGAGGCAGTGGCGATGTGCACTTTGCCAAAAGGCACAAGCGGGGCCTGGAAACCACAGGGAGGTGCTGCCAAGAGTGGAGAGTCTGTCTTAAAAGGTGCAGCCACGCTGGCAGCGCCACCTCCCTGAATCATCACCGCACGTCGCGGCCAGCACGGACAGTCCCTGTCCCCGATCTCGCGCTAACTTTCAGATTCCACCCAGAGGAATGCATAATCTCTCAGACACCCTTCAGGGTTTTGTAAAACACCATTTTTCCATTTTTATATGACATAGGATAGAAGTGATTTGAAATCTGAAAATAATTCTACTTTATACATCATTGCTTCTCATACTTTGATGTACTTCTCATTGTACATTGTTTACTGTGTATGTTACATTTTAAAAATATAACCTTTATGTTCACAATGTATATTTTCCAAAGGTAAATGTATGCTTTCTCTCTTTAATTAGGAAAAAAAATACCGTTCGCTTTAAATTACTAATTTTAAAAAAAAGCCGTGATTTTTCAGCAGCAACAAAAATAAATAAATGGGACATGATCAAACTACAAAGCTTCTGCACAGCCAAAGAAAGAGTCATGAAAGTAAACAGACAACCTACAGAATGGGAGAAAATTTTTGCATCCTATGCATCCGATAAGGGACTGATAACTAGAATATACTTAGAATTCACGAAAATCAGGAAGAAAAAATCAAATAACCCTATTAAAAAGTGGGCAAAGGACATGAACAGAAACTTTTCTAAAGAAGACAGAAGAATGGCCAACAAACATATGAAGAAATGCTCAACATCTCTAATCATCAGGGAAATGCAAATCAAAACCACAATGAGATATCACTTAACCCCAGTGAGAATGGCCTTTATCAAAAAGTCTCCAAACAATAAATGCTGGCATGGTTGCGGAGAGAGAGGAACACTCCTACACTGCTGGTGGGACTGCAAACTAGTTCAACCTCTGTGGAAAGCAATATGGAGATACCTTAAAGCGATACAAGTGAATCTACCATTTGATCCAGTAATCCCATTGCTGGGCATCTACCCAAAAGATCCAATGACACTCTACAAAAAAGACACCTGCACTCGAATGTTTATAGCAGCACAATTCATAATTGCAAGGCTGTGGAAACAGCCCAAGTGCCCATCAATCCAAGAATGGATTAATAAAATGTGGTATATGTATACCATGAAGTACTATTCAGCTCTAAGAAACAATGGTGACATAGCACATCTTATATTTTCCTGGTTAGAGCTGGAACCCATACTATTAAGTGAAGTTTCCCAAGAATGGAAAGACAAGCACCACATATACTCACCAGCAAATTGGTATTAACTGAACAGCACCTAAGTGGACACATAGGTACTACAGTAATAGGGTATTGGGCAGGTGGGAGGGGGGTGGGTATATACATATATAATGAGTGAGATGTGCACCATCTGGGGGATGGTCATGCTGGAGACTCAGACTTGTGGGGGGAGGGGAGAAATGGGCATTTATTGAAACCTTAAAATCTGTACCCCCATAATATGCTGAAATAAAAATAAATAAATAAAACAAAACAAAACAAAAGCCGTGATTTTTGAAGAACTATATTTTAAAATGGTACATCTGATTTGGGGCTAAATTTTATAAAAATGTAGAGGAAAATTTGCGTTATGGCATATGAATAGGTTAAATTGCTCTTCTCATGGAATGTTTGATGCTTTTGTGTTGTATTTTGGGGGAAAAAGCTGATTAATTTGAACAATTTTGGGGCAGCCATAACTTGGAGAGTATTGTGGGTTTGGTTCCAGATCACTTCAATAAAGTGAGTCATGCAAATATTTTGGTTTCCCCAATGCATATAAAAGTTATGCTTACACTATACTCAGTCTATTAAGTGTGCAATAGCATTATGTCTACGAACTGTACATAGTTCAATTAAAAAAATACTTTTATTGCTAAAGTCGTACTCGTCAGCAAGTCGTAATCTTTTTCCTGGTGGAGGGTCTTGCCTCGATGTTGATGGTTGATGATCAGGGTGGTGGATGCTGAAGGTTGGGGCGACTGTAGCAATTTCTTACTGTGACAACAATACAATTTGCCACATTGATTGACTCTTCCTTTCATGAAAGATTTCTCAGTAGCATGCGATGCTGTTTGATAACATTTTACAAAGAGTAGAACTCCTTTCAAAATTGGAGTCACTTCTCTCAAATTCTGCTGCTGCTTTGTCAGCTAAGTTTATGGAATATTCTAAATCCTTTGTTGTCATGTCAACAGTGTTCACAGCATTTTCCCCAAGGAGTAGATTCCATCTTGATAAACCACTTTCTTTGCTCACCCATAAGAAGCAACACCTCATCCATTCACCTTTGATTCATAAGATCGCAGCAATTCACTCGCATCTTCAGGCTCCACTTCTAGTTCTGTTCTCTTGCTATTTCTATTACATCTGCAGTCCACTTCCTTCCCTGAAGTCTTGAATCCCTCAAAGTCATCCACGAGGGCTGGATTCAACGTCTTTTAATGTTGATATTTTTTTACCTCCTCCCATGAATCATGAATGTCCTTAAGGACATCTAGAATGGTGAATTGTTTCCAGAAGGGTTTCCGATCGACTTTGCCCAGCTCCAGAGGAATGACCCTCTGACAGTGATTTTAAATTTTAAGATTTGAAAGTCAAAACTACTCCTCGATCCATGGGCTGCAGAATGTATGTTGTGTTAGCAGACATGAAACAGCATTTATCTCCCTGTACATCTTCATCAGAGCTCTTGGGTGACCAGGTGCCTTTTCAATGAGCAGTAACACTTTGAAAGGAATTTTTTTTTTTTTTTTACTGAGCAGTAGGTCTCAACAGTGGGTTTAACATATTCATTAAACCATTCTGTAAACAAATGTCACCCACATCCAGGCTTTATTGTTGTCATTTCTAGAGCACAGGCAGAGTAGATTTAACATAATGCTTAAGGGCCCTAGGATTTTCAGAATGGCAATTGAGCACTGGCTTCAACTTAAGTTACCACCTGCATTTGCTCCTAACTAGAGTGTCAGCCCATCCTTTGTAGTTTTGAACCCAGGCATTGACCTTTTTTCTCTTTAGCTATGAAAGTCCTAGATGCCATCTTCTTCCATGTAAGGCTGTTTCATCTACACTGAAAATCTGTTGTTTAGTGTGGCCACTTTCATCAATTATCTTGGCTACATCTTCTGGATAACTTGCTGTGGCTTCTACGTCAGCACTTGCTGCTTCACCTTGTACTTTCATGTTATAGAGATGGCTTCCTTCCTTACATGTCGTGAACTAACCTTTGCTAGCTTTCAAATTCTCTTGTGCAAGCTTCCTCACCTCCCTCAGCCTGCACAGAATTGAAGAGAGTTAGGACCTTGCTCTGGATTAGGCTTTGGCTCAAGGGAGTGTTGTGGCTGGTTTGATCTTCTATCCAGACCACTAAACTTTCTCCATGTCAGCAATAAGGCTGTTTTGCTTTCTTATCATTTGTGTGTTCACTGGAGTAGTGCTTTCAACTTCCTTCAAGAACTTTTCCTTTGCACTCACAATTTGGCTAACTGTTTAGTACATAAAGTCTTGCTTTCAGCCTGTCTTGGCTTTCTACATGTCTTCCTCACTAAGCTTAATAATCATTTCTACCTTTCCATTTAAAGTGAGACACATGAGATTCTTCCTTTCATTTGAACACTCAGGCCATTGTAGAGTTATTAATTGGCCTACTTTCAATATTACTGTGTCTCAGAAAATAGGGAGACCCGAGGAGATGGAGAGAGAGGGTGGAGCAGTCAGAACACACACAGTATTTATCAAATTTGTTGTCTTATTTGGGAGCAGTTCGTGGTGCCCCAAGACAATTACAATGGCAACATAACAGACATAGTAATCAAAATATTAGAAATATTGTGAGAACTACCAAAATGTGACAGAGGGATACAAAGTGAGCACAGGCTGTTGGAAAAATGGCACCAGTAGACTTGCTTCATACTGAGTTGCCCCAAGCCTTCAGCTCGTAAAAAAGACAGTATGTGCAAAGCGCAATGAAATGAGATACGGCTGTATTTGTTTCTAATCGGCCAGGTAGAGAAGAGGTTTTAGGCTGTGACTTATGGCATTTTATTTTTCTGCAAAGGCAACACTGCAGGTTCTAGTAGTTTTTCCTCCCAGATACATGAAGAGGGAAAGTGGAGTTCATCCACTCCATAGTAGCTTTCAGTTTTCTAAAATTAGAGACATCCGATCGTGCCATATAAGAATTTTGCTCAGAGGATACAATTTATGAATCTGGTGATTTGTGATGAATTCGCAGATTTGTCATTACTTTTATGATTCTCACTATAATGTCTCACGTTTCTACATCAGTGTTGCTTATGTCGCCTCTCTCTAACGGGTGCTCTCTTATGACTATACATTAAGCGTGCATGACTAGCTTGAGCAATAATTTAAAACTCTATAATGGCTGTAACCTCGCTGATGGCTCTTGTGTTCAGCTGAGCGTCACCCCAAAAAGTGACATATCTACTTGGAACTTCCACTAATCATTGCGTGTGCTCACTGCTATAACTCTCATTTAAAAGGAACACAATTTATTCATTTATTTATTTTAGTACTCTATATGCCTGAATATGAGGTCCTTCCCAAAATTGTCCCTTGGAAAAGGAGTCTCTTCATATTGAAGCCCTAGCATAGTTGTTCAGATGACAGGGGCCCCCTCTCAATTTGCTTTATTTTCTTTGGGACAGGTTCATTAACCTGAAATGACTTCACTCTGTGCCGGTTTTATTGCTTGACGGGACTGGTTAAAACAGGTTGTTGGTGGTGGTAAGGGAGGGGAGTGGAGAAAGAACTTAATATTGATCCCAAACTTGACTCTAGTGATGATGAAGACCAAGGCCAAAAATTTTTGACAAGTAAAAGGTATGGGGAGGTGGGAGAGAAGTATTTCTAAATTTATATATTATATTATATGATGGGATTTTTTAAATTAATAAATTAAATATTAGCAGGCATTCCATTGTTTTATGTACATTTCTGAAAAGTTTTATATTTAAATTGAGCAAACAACTAGGGTTTTGGATTTTCACATAACAAAAAATGGGGAATTTCTTTACACAGGAGGGGTTCTCAAGGTTGCCTGGGCCTTGAGAAGATGGGGGTGGGGTGGTGGATTTGGGGGTGGGGGTGGGGAGGTGGATCCCCCAGAACAAGTCTACTGGACTCCTTGAGGGCGAGACTCAGTCATCAGGAGTTTTTAAGGCTCCCCAGGAGGCTCCAACATACAGCTGATCTACTCCAAACTCATCTTTATGGGGGTGCTTTTGCCAAAGCAGTTCAGGGACTAAGACTATTCAGAACTCATTTCAAGAGGCCCCATTATTAGAATCAGCTACTGGGCCTTCGATACACCTCTCCTTGATTGGCTGGAGGTTTGGAATCTAAGTTGGTCTAAGTGGATTCCACTGGAGGCAGCACCTGCTGGAGGGAAGCAAGACTTGGGTAACGGGAGCCCCTCTTGGGGCCATTTCCTCTAACATGCCACTGGGTGAAGGCACTGGGCTCTACTTCAGGACACCCCAACCTGTGGGCTGCAGACCCTTTGGGGGCCAGAAACCCATGCACACAGCAAGCTATGGCTATAGACTAAATATATAATATTTCGCCCGTATCTATGCACTACAAATTCTAAAGGCATGCCATTGCTTTTATGAATAAAATATAAATCAATGTAAACATGTAATTGGCTTCATAATAGTCTTTTCTTCATTGTCCAGGTTTTCAATCAAAACAAGTATTGTCATATAGAGGTCTATCAACTTATTGATGTCAAAAAGAGGAGGGTGCCAGCCCTGGGGGAAAAGTAGGGATTGACTATAGTGGTAGAGTGTGAATTTAGCAATCAGCTGCCTGCTAAGTGTGAATTTAGCAATCAGAGTCCTGGGCCCACTGTTTGCAGCTGGGAGATTGGGAAGATCTGGCCTCTTGTGGCCTCAGTGTCTTCACCTATAAAGGGGACATTATAACAGTGCTTGGCTGATAAGGTTGTCCACGATCCAAACACACAATTCACGTAAAGTGCTTGGCATGGTTGTTAGTAAGGGCTTGATAAAAATTTGCTCTTGCTATTTTTTAATTATTATTATCACCAAAAACACTTATATCTTTGGGCAGATTGTCCAAAAGAGAGTCTCCAAAATGACTGGCATAAAGGTTTTAGGTCTTATTCCTTTTTGGCCAGAATTCCCCAGGGCTGCCACACCTGGGAGGTGGAGGTGAGGAAGGCAGTCACTTACCTCATGGGTTTGAACATGGCCTTCCCGAAATCCGAGAACCTCAGCACCAGCTTGAGGTGGACCCCGCTGGGTTTCACAACTGCGAAGGGGCAGAAGGTAAGTTAACAACGCACCTGGGCCCCAGCTCAGGTGCGTGACTGTGTTTGTTCAACAAACCCAGCCGCTTTCTTCCATTTCTCTTGTTCAATCAGACCCTAAAGACTAGGATTAGGTCTTCAAAGCCTGCAGGGTAAACTCCAGGGTGTCAGGCCATGGACATTGTGTCCAGGGCCAACCGGTGTGGGAAAAGGGCAAACAATACAATTTCCCCCAGAGAGACACTGAAAACCCCGCAGAATGTTTTCCTAAGAAGAATTAACCCCTTTCTCTTCGTGTTTCAACTATGCCCTTGTAGATTCCGGAGTATGCTACCTATGATGTTATGTTAGACTAGTTTGTTTTCCTGTGTCTTTTCCTATTTAAGGCTATACACCCGGGCTGGGTTGAGCGTTTGGTGAATGAGGGCCCCTCAGGTGCAGTGGGGGCTGCTCCCTTAAACTCTGCGTCCCGGGCACCTCCCTCACCTCACCCTGTCCCTGCTCTGCTGTAAACCCCACGAGAAGACAATGTCCCTCTCTCTTTCTGTTGTATTATGTGGCAAATGGCAGGTGCTTAAGTAAAGGGAAGCCCCGGGGTCCTATAAACTCGGTCTTTTCTGACGTGTGCTCAGCGTAAGGAGGTGAAGGCTTCAGGCTCCTCAGGGCTGGCGTGGGTGACTGGCCTGGGGGCTTCAGCGTCCGGGTCCCACCGCTAACCAGCTCCCAGCCCTGCTGGAGGGGACCTCTGCGGCCCTCACTCCCAGCTTCTTGATTCTATTAATCATTTACCCAGGGCGCGGTGGCTCACGCCTGTAATCCTAGCTCTCTGGGAGGCCGAGGCGGGCAGATTGCTCAAGGTCAGGAGTTCAAAACCAGCCTGAGCAAGAGCGAGACCCCGTCTCTACTATAAACAGAAAGAAATTAATTGGCCAACTAATATATATAGAAAAAACTAGCTGGGTGTGGTGGCGCATGCCTGTAGTCCCAGCTACTCGGGAGGCTGAGGCAGGAGGATGGCTTAAGCCCAGGAGTGTGAGGTTGCTGTGAGCTAGGCTGATGCCACAGCACTCACTCTAGCCTGGGCAACAAAGTGAGACTCTTGGGTCTCATTTACCCACCCTTGGGTGCGTTGGAATCACCTGGAGCAGTTTAAAATGCTGGTGCCTGGGCCTCTCCCCCTGCATGTGAATCAAAACCCCCGGAGGCGGAGGCCAGGCAGTGGCACTTTTGAAAGCTCCCCAGGCGATTCTAATAAGCGGGCAGCTTTGTGAGCCATTGTCCTGGACAATTGCTTCTTAAATTTACAAAAAACATCCTCCAATCACTTGAGGATTTTGCTGCAATCCAGATTCTGATTCAGAAAACTCAGCATGGAGACTGGGGTGCTGCCTTTCTAACGGGCTCCCCAGGGGCGCTGGTGCTGCCGCCCCTGGACCACGTGCTGACCGGCGGGGTCCTGCACCAGTGAGCTTTCCTCTGTAATGCCTTTGCTTTCTGCAGGTGGCTGGGGGGAAGTGGCGAGTTCTCAGGGGCTAGGCAGGGGGAGAGCCACGCTCCTTCAACTCGTGGCCCCGGTCCCCACTGGATGCTGGGCTCACACCGCTGTGCTGGTGAGGGGGCTGGAGGGAGGTGGGCCGGGTCACTTACTCTGGGTGCAGTCACACGCCCCAAGCAATGCTTTCTCGTCTTGGCTGTAATCTGCAAAAAAGGAGAGGAGCGGTGAGAACTTTTAGCCGTGTTCCTGGGAGAGCCCAGCACATGGGGGACCCTTGGCTCTGGCTCTGGCCACCAGATGGGAGTCTGATGTAGCCTGGGGCCCTTGACCACTCTGTAGGGGATCTCCAGGGTCCCCAGAGGGCTGCAGCCTCCCGCCCTGGTCCATCCCAGGCCCCACACTCTCTAGCCCTTCAGTGGACACTCTGGCAACACCTGGCTGGGAGACTGAGTCTAGTTTTGTCTGCGCTAATAATTTTCTGTGTCACTTAGACTCAAGGGGCTTGAGAGCACGGACTTGGAATCAGCAGGCCTGCGTTTGGATCCCAGCTCCACCCCTTACTTAACCTCTCTGAGTCTCAGTTTTCCCCATCTGTAAAATGGCAATGATAACGTCCATGCCATAAGGTCATTTGTATAAGAGAGAAGGTTGCCTTTCTTTAAGTGTACGGAACACCTCCTTATGCCTCTCTTATGGGGTCATGATGAGATTATGGTCCTAAGCTCTTTTTCAAAGGGAAAAAGATCAACATCTATGTTCTTCTTCTTCTGTCTCTCAGGTGTCAGGGTCCACCCTGGAGCCCGGACTGAGCCTCGGTGGGAGAAAGTCAGTCCATCCCGCCCGAGCCCAGGAACCTCACCGGCGCTGATGGTGGGGAAGTGCTTCATGTCGTGCAGCAGTTTGCTGACCGTGGGACTGGACCGGGAGTAGAGCCCGTGGCGGTTGATCTCCAGGTGGAACTGGACCCAGCTGGCCTCGACACGGAGCTGCAGTGGGGGGTCCAGGGAGGTGAGGTTCATCTGCTGTCTGTACATCTTTTGTCGTCTGGAAGAGCCAGAGGGTCGTTTTTTGTTGTTGTCATTTTTACTTGTAGAAACAGAATATAAAGACCTGCCCAAGTCCCTTGGGTGGACTCTCCATTCATTTGACACGTGTATTAAGCACCTAATAAGGGCTGGGCTTTATGTTATGCTTAGGATATCATGGGGGAGCAAACACAGCCACGGGGTCCTTTCTTGCCCTCAGAGTTTACAGTCTAGTGAGCAAAACAGGCAGTCATGTAATACCATACACAGATACTGAATTACAAACCAACACCAATCCTGTGAAGGAAGAAAGGCACCTTGCCAAAAGTAAAGGGAGAGACTGTTGGCCTCTGTGCATTTTCCCATTAAAAGTTTGTATCTTACAACGTATCGCCCAGTATTTTATGTCCTAAGGAGTCAAGAGACAGGGGAGAGAAGGTCATTGGTGGCAGTGAGAAGAATGCAGGGCGAGGATCCTTCAGTGGGGCTGGAAGCTGACTTAGATTAATCAATACGTCATAAAGGAAAAGAAGAATTCATGAGCCATTTACTGTTTGTTCTTTTCGGTGGCCTTTTCTGCCAGGATAAAAAGAAAAAAAAGTAACAAACGGGCCGGGAGCGGTGGCTCATGTCTGTAATCCTAGCTCTCTGGGAGGCCGAGACGGGTGGATTGCTCAAGGTCAGGAGTTCGAAACCAGCCTGAGCAAGAGCGAGACCCCCGTCTCTACTATAAACAGAAAGAAATTAATTGGCCAACTAATATATATAGAAAAAATTAGCCAAGCATGGTGGTGCATGCCTGTAGTCCCAGCTACTCGGGAGGCTGAGGCAGCAGAATCGCTTGAGCCCAGGAGTTTGAGGTTGCTGTGAGCTAGGCTGACGCCATGGCACTCACTCTAGCCTGGGCAACAAAGTGAGACTCTGTCTCAAAAAAAAAAAAAAAAAGTAACAAACGATGGTGCTAACTACCGCTTAGAGGCTAGTATGGGAGACAAGTTGTATGTCTACAAAATAACCAGAATGAAATACAAGGTTGCTGTAGATCAGCTGCTAGACCTGAGGTTGGGACTGAAACACCTTCACATTTTGAAGGAGGGAAAAGATGACTCTATGATGAAGTGGCCAGAGGATGACAGGGGAGGTGGGGGACCTCAGCTGGATCCCAAAGAAGGGGAGGTGTTTGGATGGAAGGGGATGGGGAACGAAGCAGGCACTGTGACCAGCAGGCAGGGGACCAGCATATCTGGGGATTAGAGAGGAAGGCTGGATGGTTGAACAGAAAGATGGTGGCCTCCTGGTTGGAAGGCAAGTTAGTGTGATGTCATCCAGCCAGGTAAAGCTGACTGCGAGCGGGAGGCAGGATGATGGGTGCAGGCTTTGGGTGTTCTTGTAGGTCCCTGTGTTTCACACTGTGACGCCACACCTCTGGGGTCCGGGGTGGGGTGAATAACATAAACATGGCTGACCTTGGAGTATCAAATTTTCTAATGGTAAACGTTTTCAAAATTACTTTCCTATTAAAATAAATATGAAATATATGGGGAATAATCATGATTTTAAAGATAAAACCCTACTTTTCAAAGAAAATTTCACTTGGGCACCCTAGGCTATACTTCCAACTCAGGGGTAGATGGTGGTTTTTTTTTCCTCTGCACTGCCCCTAGTGGAGGAGTTTGGGAAGTGCAGGATGCCAACTTGGCTCTGAGTTCTGGCCCCGTAGAACTAAGCTGGCGTCTGCTGTCACTGTCCTTACCCCATGTGGATCACCTAAGACAACACAGCTGTCCTTCTGTCGCCTTGAGGAAGGGGCTCAGTTCATGAACTGATGTGAAGGAATGGATGCCATGGAGCTTCTGCTCCTGGTCTTCTCTGGCCCTGCTCCAGGGCCCTCGCAGCCTCTGGGCACTCTAGTTTTGGAGACCTTTGGCTCATATCACATCAAACGTATTAAAATTTGCCCCACGTGAAATGTTTTTGTTTTGTTACAATTTTTGAAAATGTTTCTTTTATCGCTTTGAATCCTGTTAAGAATAAAGCATCTAGCAATATAACCATATGAGTTATCATTGACTCGTTGTTTTGTAAACATTTAATTATATGTCAATTTCTTTTTATTTGGAGTTTTCTTCTATTTTTGAGCTATTACTTTTTTCTTTTTCTTTTTTTTTTTTTTTTTTTTTGGTTCAGGTCTTGGAATGTTTGAAAACTTTGGTAAGTCCTAGGCACTGTGTTACAAGGTGCTACAAGGGTGAAGGACCCTGACGTGTTGTTTTAGTCTACTAGGGCTGCCATGACAAAATATTTAATACCATACCATAGACTTGGTGGCTTAAACAGCAGATATTTATTTCTCGCCATTCTGGAAGCTGGAAGCCTAAGATCAAGGTGTTGACAGATTTGTTTTTTCCTGAGGCCTCTTTCTTTGGCCCCCAGGGGGCTGTCTTCTTGCTGTGTCCTCACATGGGTTATGAATGTGGGAGGGGCACAATCCAGTCCATCACACCTGTCACTCACAGCCTTCACTTCTAATCACCAGCTAGGTCCACTCCAGAGGACATTCCTCTAGACAGGCCGGGAAGTTGGAGAGGGAAGTGGAGGGATTGCAAGACAGCTGTGCACATCTGGAACTTTCTCCCTGGGCACATTACCATGCACCTACAGAATTTAATTAGAGTCCTCACTGCTTGGCAGGGCCTGCTTTCATTCTTTCTTTGATCAGCTTTTCTGGAGACCAAGACAAGTGTTTGCCAGCAGTCTATATACACATGCATGTATATGTATTAGCTTGGGCTACTATAGCAAAATAAAATAGACTGTGTGGCTTAAACAACAGATGTTTATTTCTTATAGTTCTGGGGGCTGGAAGTCCAAGATCAAGGTGCCGGCATATCTGGTTCCTGGTGAGGGCTCTCTTCCTAGCTTTCAGGTGGCCATCTTCCTCACCTGGCAGAGAGAGCGAGCTCTGGTCTCTTTTCTCTCCTTAGAAGGACACTAATCCTCTCACAGGGGTCCCACTTTCGTGACCTCATCAAAACCTAATCACCTCCCCAAGTCTCCATCTCCAAATATTGGGGTTAGGGCTTCAACATACAAATTTTGGGGCATGTGAACATGCAGTTCATACCAACACTCATTTTATTTCTCCACCCCGAACTCATCTGTAGAGAACATTTTAACAAGCAAAAGCTGCTTTGAATAGCTACTGATTTTTGCTATTTCAGTAACAGATGAAGATATTTCTCCCTAAAACAGGCAGCTTGGTTTTCGGACAGTGAGCCACTCTCAACCAGGTAAGAGTTTCTCCAGTTACTTTCTTGAACCAATGTTCACAGTGCTCCGTGAGCCAGACACAGAGAACTTTAGCCAAGGAGGGTAAAACAAGGCAGAGAGATGCTGGCAAAGAAGCCAAGAGTTGTGTGCGAGACATCTACCTACACTTTCCCCACGTAACTCCCAAATTGGAAAGGAAAGGCATAGAAACAAAGGAGTGTGTCGCTCTCTTCTATATTTATGACAGTAATTTCCCTAATTGTTTAAGAAACTGAGGGAGGCAGTGGCAAAGTCTGGTTCTCTCAGGACTTTGAGCTGTCAGGGACAGTTCACCCCGACACTGATCTGGTTACCTGCTACCTCTTGCCTCAACTCTTCGCGGCTGCTGTACCACACTCCACTTTCTGAATTGCACCAATTATACTTTCACTCTCGGAAACACTACATGAAGGGACATCGTTTCGGCATTTCAGCATCAAATCTAAGGCTTGGGCACACCTGACTCATGAATTAGCCTTTCAGTGGGTAGATTTGGGATCCCTGGGAGCCAGTGTGCAGTGGCTGCATTTCCAACTTGTTGATGTCTGACGCAGGTTCCCTGAGTCTTTGAGGGTCAGATTTTTGTACTCGACGTTGCTATTTACACTGCAGCCCTTCAGATCTCCACCACGACCACCTTTCTTAATATTTGAACTCACCCTCTATTCGGTCTTTTGCCAGTTGCCTTCCCACCCTGGGCTCTGCCAGGCTACATGCTTGCGTAGGTTTAGACACTTGAAGCTTTGCCATTTGTCAGGACCAGGTCCTTAAGTTTCCACTGCGTTTCTGACCACGTATTTGTTTCATTAGTTTTATTCCTTGTGTTCTGTTTGCATTGGTGTCTAAGACCCTGAGCTGTCTTTGTATCTAATTTTGACATGGAAAACGTCGGTCGCCTGGACGCGGCCACTTGCTGCCTCCCCATTGCTCCACATCTCTGTGGGCCAGCACCTGCGCATGGCCAGTTGGAGGGCACGCTGCTGGGCCCCTGCTGCAGTGGAGCCACCCGCCCCACCCTTCCCGCACTGGAATGCCCCCAAGCCAGGTGCCACCGCCTGCTTCTGGCCCCGTTGCTTGCGTGATCCTGATTGGGTAATTTTTGAATCCCACTGTTGTTGATTGGATGTTAAAGCTTGTTGCTGATTGGATGTTAAAACTTGATGTTGATTGGATGTTAAAGCTTGTAGTTGATTGGACGCTTTTTGAGCCCTACCAAGGGTATAAAAGCAGGAGGAGAACAAGGGGGGGGGGACTAGAAGATCAGAAGACAGCTGTAACATTAGGTGCGGTGAGCCTGCTGGAGGAATAAAGGCTGTTCTCCGACTCTTCGTGTGCCAGTCGGTACATTCCCAGTCAAGAGCTGGAACACTAGCTGTGCACCTTGCCACAACAATTTGATGGCATCCGTATCCTGCCTGTACTTTTTCCCTCTGTTCGTCCTTGGTCTTAGTTCTCCCTTCCATCCTCACCCCCATGCTCATTCCTAGAGCAATAGCTCTGCTAGGCCTGTGCATTTGCTTAATCTGCTGAGTCTTCCTGGGACAGCCACATGTTCCTGTCTTTCATCCTCTCATTTCATTTCATATTTGATGTTGCTCAAGCCTTGATTCTAACAATAGCCAATGAGAAAGAAAGACTTGGTGAAATGCAGTTCCAAACATTGACACTTAACATCATGGTTGAGCACAGAGATAAGCACACCAGGTCAAAGAGATGCAACTGGAAGGTTTGGAAAACAGGAGCAGTTATAAAGGAAGCCAAGCCTGTTGTGATTTGAAGGAACCTGAAAAAAAACCATCTAACCCAACTTCCCTCCTTCTCCATAACATTCCCACCAAGGAGGGGTCTATTTTTGACTAGCTCCAATATGAAGGAGACACACCAAATCCATAGTAGCTCAATTAATCTGTCTGACTCTATTAGAAAGCACTTTCCAATACCGAGCCAGAATCTTTCTATAGCTTCCATCAATGAATTGATTTTACCCCCTGGAGTCAGAGGGAACAAATTACTTTCTTGCATTACAGCCTTTTAAATATTTGAAGATGGTTATCATGTGACTTTGGCATCCTCCCATCTTCAGATTAAGTTTCTTCACTCCCTGTTCACCACCCTTCATAGGCCAGGGGTTGGGATCCATTTGTCATCTTAGTTATGGCAATGGACTGAATGTTTATGTCCCCCTCAAATTCATATGTTGAAATTTTAACTCCCAAGGTGATGGTATTAAGACGTGAGCCTTTGGGAAGTGATTAGATCATGAGAGTGGAGCCCCCACAAATTGGATTAGTGTCCTTATAAAAGAGACCCCAGAGAGATCCCTGGCCCCTTCTGCCACAGGAGGTTATAGTGATAAGACGGTGTCTTTGAACCAGCAAGAGGGGCCTCGCCAGATACAGAATACACGGGTGCCCTGATCTGGGACTTCCCAGCCTCCAGAACTGTGGGAAATAAATTTATGTTGTTTATCAGCCACCGAGTTTATAGTATTCAGTTGTGGCAGCCCACACAGACTGAGACAGTTCTCCTTATCCATCTCTCTCCTATTCTGGACACCCAGCATGAAGTGTAACACTGCAAATGTGACTTCCCCGGGGAATAGGAGACGAGGATAATTATCATCTCCATTCTAGATATTTCTCTTCCATTGATGTAACCAAATACTGAAGAATTTTTGGGAAATCATGTCATATATCTCTGAGAAAATATGGGAGATTTTTATGGTAGGCAGAATGCCAAAACTGGCCTCCAAGATTCCATGCCCTTATCCCTGAAGCCTACGAACACGATGAGTTCTCGGTCCTGTGCTCATGCCATGTTTCATGGCACAGTTGAACTCAGGCAGGTTATCCAGCTGGGCCTGATCTCATCCCCTGAGCCCTTAAAAGCAGGAAGTTTTCTCTGGCTGGTAGAAGAAGTCAGAAGCATGCAAAGCATCAGAAGGATTTGTCACCCTGTTTTTGGCTTTGAAGATGGAGAGGGCCAAGTGCCAGGACCAGAGAGTCGCCTCCAGGAGCTGAGGATGCTTCCCAGCTGACAGCCGGCAAGGAACTGGGGGCATCAGCCCTACGACTGGGAGGAACTGAATTCTACCAACAACAAGAATGAGCTCAAAAGGGGATCTCTGGGCTCCAGCTGAGAATGCAGCCCAAGAACACATTGATTTTAGTCTTGTGAGACCTCAGCACAGAATGAGTCATGCCATCCTGGACTTCCGACCTACAGAACAAACGGGGTGCTGCTCTAAGTCTCTACGTTTGTGGTAATTTGTACACGCTCGTAAAAACCCGATCCATATTTCCTTTAAAGAAAGCCTCAAAATGCTCTTATTTTAGGCATATGTTTTTATATAAAAATGTTGAAGAATACACCCTAAGTGATATTTTTTCTTAAATGTAGAAAACTATTCATGCAAGTCTTAGAGTTTTATTTTGTCATTAAAGTGGTTAATCAGCTTTCAGATGGAACTTAGATTTCTGAGTTCTCCAGGGTCACTTAAAAAAGATACAGGCCGTGGAACTATCATGGCAAGAGGGTCCATGGATTTAAATACCTAAACAAACCAAGCAAGCAGCATAAATGAGTGAAGAATTCAGGCTGAAGGCAATAAAGAGGGGTGGGGAGTGTGTCAAATTAGGGAGCGCATTCTGTCTAAAGAGGACCAGCTGCTACTAAGTTTCATCTGACAGTAGTCTTGTCCGGGACATTGTTTATTCATTCGTTCATTCATTCACTCATTCATTAAATATTTGTTGACTGCTAGACACTGACCTATATTTTGGAGCTAGGGCTGTGTACAAAACAGAAAAAAAAGTCTCAGTTCTCATGAAACTTCTATTTGCCTGGACAATTACCTATTCCAAATTTTCAAGAGAAGCCAGAAATCCAGATTTTGATCAGAATTTGAAGCCTCCTTTTTAAAAAAATGTGTTGGCTCAAATTAAAAAAATATCCAATGTGGGCCAAACAACGTCAAGAACAGCAGCTAAACTTCACCGCCAGTTTGTGTTCCCTGCCCTAGGCCGTTAAAGAGGTGGTCTGTGTCCATGCGAAGTCATATTAAGTCCCCCCTGGACAGATAGCTCTGGGGGAAGCATATGAACAGAAGAGACAAGGTAAGGCAAAGGAATACTTGATGATTTTTTTGGTCTCCAAGAGCAGTAGAAAGATGGCTGGGACTTCTCTCCCCAGACCAAGCTCTTGGCCAGCTTCCGGCTTGGGGTGGGGGAAGGGGACTGGAATTTAATCTTCTCCTCAAGGTCAACAGCGGGCCCCAGAGTCCAGCAGCCCCTGCCCCCATCCCAGGTGAAGGAACGATTTGTACCCTTGGTATAATTGTTTAAAGCGACAAATGTTAACATTGCTTCAGATCTAGCCTTTTATGAAAATCATGGGAAAGGGCAAATTGTTGACCACGTCTGTAGCTCTCCAGCCAGCTATTCCTTACTTTATTAACATTTATTTTTATTAAAAAGAAAAAAAAACCCAATAGTCTGGGCAGGCAATAGCTCCCGAGACTACTTGAAGCTAAAGCTATGTGACTGCTCAACTCTCTTGGGAGTCTGTTGGAAAGAGCAGAAAGTCCTCAGCTAAGTTATTCACTGGGAACCGGAGCAGCAAGGAATATGAGTGAGGAGAGAGAAGTCATTATTCGGGCTGAGCTGGGTTTGGGAGAGAGCTGGGATGGAGGCGGAGTTTCCTTAAGAGGAGCTGATAGCTAATGGATTCCAGCTAGACAGGTCAGGTATCCAGCAGACAAATCAAAACCCAAATGTGGGAAGTTGAGTATCCCTTCTGGACTGGGGCCAATTGCTCCTTAAAATGTTCTCGTTTACCGTCAGGTGGGGACACATGGCTTTCTGGGTTGCTCTTCTGCCTTTGCTAGAGCTAGGGTCACAAGCCCTCCGAAATGAGGGTGTAGAGGGGGAAGAAAGGGTATTGCTGAGTCCTTCCCACTGTTTTTATTTTTTCTCGTCTTTGAATACTATAAAAATCTCTAAGCCCCAAAACTTGAAAAAGTGGAGGAAATGGACAAATTCTTAGAAACACTCAACCTCCCTAGGCTCAATCAGGAAGAAATAGAATTCCCAAAGAGACCAGTATCAAATACCAAAATTGAAGCAACAATAAAAAGTCTTCCAATAAAAGAAAGTTCCGGACCAGATGGGTTCATGCCTGAATTTTTTTTTTTTAATGGTTAAGGTAGACCTGGCAAGAGTAATTTATTAATGTTTCTTGTCAGAAATTTTGCTTCAATGCCCTTTGTTCCTCGGTGGGCAACCAGGAGGGGAAGCTGGAGCTCGCTGGGACAGGTAGCTTGAAATCAGCCATGGTGGGAATATTTACACCATGGACATTGGCAAATGTTACAAATCAGATCATTTTTTTTCCCCTCAGAGGAGCTGAGGCACCCCACTGGCTTGTGATCTGACTATGGGGCAATGTGCTTGAAAGTATGAAAGTGGTAAACAGAGAAAGGATTTATCTGCTTCCCCCCCTCCCCATTTATGCTTAAGAAAAACAAAAAGTAAAATTCTAAAACAGCAGCTCAGTGTGATAACTGTAAATATTGCCATGGATATATAAAAACTCATTTCTATAAAATATGTATCTATGCAGCTAGGTGCAATATCAATCAAAATAATCCTGGCTTTTAAGCTTTACTTTTAAAGAAAGAGAGAAAGTGTGTGTCACAAAAATAAAGCACAAAGTATTGATGGCTGTTGCAATAAAAATAAAACCTTAGTTACAAATCATATGATCTTGAGGGGAAGAGAGAAAATCACTTTGCTCTTTACCTTCTGTAATACTGGAGTTTTCCTTAAAAATAGTTTCCTAAAAGGAACAATACCTCTTTTAGAAAAAGAAGAGCATTTGAAAATTTTTAATTGTACTTATTTATATTTTAATAGGAAATAGATTTACAAGGCTCAAAATTTTAACGCTCAAAATTTTAACACTCAAAAATCTTGCTTCCCAGTAACCTACTTCCCCTCTCCAGGACAAACTGATATTGCCAGTTTTTTTCATTGTTTCTTTCCACCTTTATTTTTATAGGTATGATAATATAAAATTCACGCTGTCCTGATGTTTGTAAAATTCTCCCATCATAGATGTTGGTGATTTGTCCAAACCAGTACACAGAACACTCTTTATTCTTTTTTAAGGTGGCATATTGTTCCAGTGCATGGAAATCACATTATTAATCTGCTATAATCTGAATATTTGTCCCATTCCCCAATTCATATGTTGAAACCTAACCCCTAATATGACAGTATCAGGAGGTGGGGGCTTTGGGAGGTGACTAAATATGAGGGCAGAGACCTCGTGGATGGGATTAGTGCTCTTAGAGACCCCAGAGAGCTAGCTTAGCCCTTCCACCACGTGAGGACACAGCGAGACGGCTCCATCTATGAGCTAGACAGTAGACCCTTACCGGACACTGAATCCGCTGGTGCATTGGTCTTGGACTTCCCAGCCCCCAGGACTACAAGAGATAAATTTCTGTTGTTTATAAGTTACCCAGTTTATGGCATTTTATTATAGCAGTCTGAATGGACTAAGACATAATCCAACTCTCTATTGGTAAAATTCTAGGTTGTTTGTACTCTTTTGTTATAATAAACAACATTGGGATACTTAACCTGCACACATCATGTTTCCCATGTGTGAGAATATATTGTGTGATAAATTTCTGGAAGTGTTATTGATGGGTCAAAGGGTAGGCACATTCATAATTGTTAGAGGTATTGCCAAACTGCCCTCTGCCAAGGCCAGTCCCTACCTCCCAGGCATTGTGTGAGACTATTTTCACAAGGCTTTGCCAACAGTGTTATTGCACTTTTTGATCTTTGTCACTCTAATAGGTGAAAAAAGATACTTGGTGTATTTTGAATTTGCATTTATCTTGTCATGAGGGAAGCAGAGCTTCTTTTCATATGTTCAAGCATAAGTCATTTGTATTTCTTTTGCCCATATTTGTAATGGGTTGTTAGTCTTTTTCCTATTCATTTTGTACATTTATAAAATTACTCTTTTTCTCCGATAGGAGTTGCAAATAATTTTTTCCCTGTTTGTTGTTAATCTTTTGACTTTACTTATGGTGATTTTTTTTCATGCAGTAATGCTGATTGTTATAAGGCTGAAATTACCCATACTTTTAGTCATATTCTGACTTCTATGCTATTCTTAGAAAGGCCAGTTTCACTTTGAAATTATAAGAATACATAAACAAACCAAACCATGGTTTCCTCTAGTATTTTGTGGTTTCATTTTTCCCATTTAGATATCTGATAAGTCTGGAATTTATTGAGGTAAAAGACATTGGGTATGGGTTCCTCTTCCCAGGTGGCTAGCCAGTTGTCTAAAAATCATTTATTATGCAAATTCATTTTTTAATCTCACTCATTTGAAATGTCATCTTTGTCAAACGGTGAATTTCCATTTGTATCTGGGCCTATTTCTGGAATCTCCATTCTGTTTCATGTTGTGTCTAGCCCCATTCTAGTCTGATACTGTTTGAACATTTTTAGCTTTATTAACAGCTTTCACAGCTGGTAGGGCTTGGTCCCCTTGACTGCTCTTTTTTTTTTTTTTTTAAGAGTTTTCCTATATAGCTCAATGTGTATATTTTTCCACATGAATTTTATAGTTATAAAGACCCTTTTAAGATGGAAACTTTAAAAAGTTTTAAACAGGCTGATCAAGTATCATTATTATAATGCTTTCTTGAATTATTGATGAGACTGTAGCTGGCACATCTTTCTAGAAGGTAATTTCCCAGCACATTTCAATATGTGTAATGAGGTTACCCTTTGACTTGGCAATTTCATTTCTGCAACTTATCCAGTGGAATTATTTGCACAACTGTGCAAGAAACTATGTTCGAAGATGTTGACTAACGCATTGTTAATAAGTAAAAAAAAATTGGAGAAAATATAAATATCTAGGATAGGGGTATTTAAGAGATGGCTTTTTATGTAGTGACAAAAAAATGGTGTCTAAGTTCAGAACAATTTGTAGAGTGGGTATCAATTTTTTGTTAAAAATATCATATGCAAAAAAAAAATCATATGCACATACTTACATAGATACAAACACACAAGCACCTATATGTGGTGTGCATGAAAAGAACACATACCAGACTCAATGGTGTTGGGCCTTGGGGGTGAGGACGAGTGGCTTTCCTTTTTCTCTTTACATATTTCTGTAATTTTGCAACTAAACAAATAATGCTGAAATGTGCTTTTGCATCTTCCTCGCTCCTCTTTGTGTCTCCCCACCTTGCATCCTTATCCATCCCTTTTCCCCCCAGCATTACATCTTCTCATTTGAGTTGTCCTTCCCTGACCTTGCAGATCAGCTCTCCTTGTACTTGGGTGGCCTGTGACCCACCATTTCTGATCTTAGACCCTCCATTTCAGATCACAATGGATGCCCCATCTCCTTGGCCTTGGCGGTCAAATCCAGCATGTGCAGCTGACCCAAGCTGTGCCAATCTGAGGCTTCTTAAAGACTTCTTGGAGGCTGCGGGAGAAGAGCTGCTCTCTTTTTCTGAGATTCTCAGCTTTGAGGCGACTGTACATGAGTTGCTGCTGGTGGCCAGGAAGCCTGCCTGGTATTGCCGCCACCGAGGAAATCGGAAATGAAAGGTGAGCAACAGAGAGCAAGAGGTTGCCTAATGGCATTGTTTTAGTCCCTGGATGCAGCCATCATGCTTGCACTTGTCAGTTACCTGAATAGGACTAGTCCCCTTCCTCTAGCCGGCTAGGGTTGGGTTTCTGTCACTTGCCCTTTGAAAGATGTGAATCCCCCCTGATGTGTCACACACTTGCTCTGGTTTTGGGAGATGGTGTCAGTTCCCATTTTACACAGCCCACACCATGGAGGTACAGAGCCCGGCCATCTCATCTGCCCCATGGGGTCCAAGCAAGACTCTGAAATTTGTTCCTCATGTCCACAATGATCAGAGACTTTCTTTTTTCTCAAACAAACAAAACCACTTTCCTAAAATCATCTTATCTGTGAGTCAACATGACAGACACCTTTCTTAATAATCTTCATCATCACTCAAGTGCCCTTGTTTCATCTCCAGACTAAATTAGAATTACTGTTGCTTTTTCCTCTCTCTCTCTCTCTCTAAATCTCCCTAAATCTTTCTCTTGGAATGTTTCCAAGACTTTGGTCCATTTCAATGTCAGTTTTCACCTACAGAACTCCTTCGAGGACCATCTCAAATGCCCCCATCACTGGCATTAACCTTTCATTAACTCTCTCAAATAAAGAATAAACAGCACAAAAGCCAAATGCAACACCTGCTTTTGGTGACAATGACGACAATGACATAGTTTGACCCCTGCTGGAATGAGGTGAGCATGTTACAGAATGCACAGTGATTTGAACAAGAACTAATCAGGAGTGTAATAGCAGAAAAGGACACAGAGTCTATGACACAAAGACCTGGTTCTGCCTCTTACCAGAGGAGTGACTTTGAGGATGGGGCTAGTGCTGTTACTATAAACACAATATCTCTTGCTGGTCCTATAGTCAGTCCACGAGATACATATTCTTATCCACAATTTGCAAGTGAGAAGACTAAAGACAAGGTTTGATCCTTCCGAGCCTCAATTATCCTGTTATGGAAAATGGGAATACTGATGCCTACCTCATTGTAGGCTGTAAGAAGTAAGTATAGTAATATCCAACGACAGAGTAGGCATCCAAGAATGGTTGCTATTTTTAACTATGACTCTTGCCAAAATTATTGTTCTTGCATCTCACTAGAGACGAATTTTCAAAAACAGTTCTGCTAGGAAACTAGAAACAACTAGCTTTGCAAGCCACAGCAAAATCCCCTGGAACACCTCATAAGCAAGGGAATGACATCTATGTCATATGGTTGCACTAGACACTGCCATTTGCATGCTGTGGCATGTCTTTGAGGTTGCAGATCATGCAACGGACCTTGGAATCTTACCATAACTTTTCTGTGGTCTCTTGGTGTGCAGACTGAGCAGTAGCCGAGTCCCCAGGGCATTAGAGGGGAAACCAAGGCAGGCCTGGGCTTGGGCCATAGGACAGGGTGTCTATTGGTGGAAGGGGTGATAAAGGAGGGGTGGAAAGACAGGAGATGGGACTTAGGCGGCCTAAGTGGGAGCCTGGAGTCTCATTTGCTTCCTGGGAGCTGGGGAGCTGGTGGTGTGTGGAGGGTGCTAACCTGTGCCTTATTTCCTTCTGGGATCCTGAGTCACTGGGGTGCTGTATTAACTAGCCAGGTGCTGCCAGTGCTCCAGGCAGGGAGAGGAGATGCCGTGACTCAGAGGGTTCACAGAGGATTTGGAAGGTTCTTAGGGGATTGGGTGGGCTCCCCACACCCTTAGTCACTGACCCTGTGGTTTCATTTCTGAAAATCCTCCTTGGTGCCTAAATTTCCTTGTCTTGAGGAAAATAGAAAAAAAAATAGGATTGGATCCTCACCTCCATTCCCCACTTGGTTTTAAGGCTTAGGTTTATGCCTATTGTATTTATGGATTCTTTGTGGGTTGGGGTTGGGCTCTTTGGAATAATTTTAGTAGCAGACCAGGCAAATACAGACACAACAGTCCTCTCTCATGGGTGTGACAGTGGAGAAGCTGGGACAGTGTCTAAAGGGGAAGTCGAGACCTCCGTTCGTTCCCCTCCAAAACTACAGAACGAGCAGTTCATTCATTCCTAGGATCACCCAGCTACAAAGTGCAGACATCTTTGATTCCTTTTCCTCCCGAATCATTTCTCACTCCTGGAGTTTCACCTCCACTACCTCTTAAACCTTCCTTTTTCTTCCTGTTGCCTGCGCCTTAACTCAACCCTCTTACCTGGATATTGGAATAACCTCTTCACTCAAGTTCAACTCCTCAGTCTTCCCCCCTCCTCACCCGGGCTGCCACCACCACCAAATTAACTGTCCTGGGTGCAGCTCCAGGCATGTGTCTCCCTCCTGGGAAATCCTTCCACAGGTCCCTGAGTCTGTGAACTCCAGTCCGAATTCCTTTCTGTAGCATCCCCCAGTATCTTGAACTACTTTCAATCTTCCTCCACCCGTCCCATTACCCTCCCACCTAGTCCTATGTTTAGTGTTCCTACACTTTAGTTGGGACAAACTAACTTCCAAATAACTTCATGCAAAATCATTATTTTGCCTCATGCTGTTCCTTCATCTTGGAATGCCTTCTTCTACTTTGTCATCTTTGTCATCTCTTCTACTTTGTCCCTCCCAGCCTTGGGGGCCAAACTCCCATGGAACTTCTTCTTTGTACCTTTTCCAATCCTGCATCCAGATATGATCTTTCTCTCTCGCCCCCTCAAATTTTCATGCAACTCATATTTCTCCTCTTGCTCTTGCCATATCCTGAGCAATAGCGAGTTAGGTGCGTTTCTCGTTTCTTCGAACAGATGGTGGGCAGAGGCAATGTCTTGTTCATCTCTGCACCCCTTACAAAACTAACACAGTGCCCTGCACACAGAAGGTGCTCGCGTGTATTATAGAAAGAAGTCGGAAGCTCTCAGCTAGTACCAACGTATGCAGCTACTATGGCTTTGGTATGTTTTTGGTATTAGTGGGCTACAACATACTTCAGGGATTTGATGGCTTATAATTCAACATGAATCTGGTCTTTCTCAGGTTATGTCACTCCAAGTTGTCTACAGTGAAAACTTTCTAAGGAAACTTCATGGGTGTTGGGCAATGAACAGCAGGGTCAGACGGGGTCAGCAGTAAAAGGGTTAGTGAGGACTGGACATCTCCTTGTGAGTTTGAACATCACCACTGGATCATTAAGAACCAGGGTTGGCACAGATAGAAATAGGGCACACCTCTCTCTACGCTTTAGTGGTGTTGGGACAAACTAACTTCCAAACAATTTAATGCAAAATCATTATTTTGCATTAAATTGGAGAAATTTAATGGAGAAAATTAAATTTTCTGGAGAAAACACGTTTCTTTTGATAAGTAGTTTTAAATGCTGACTCTCCAAAAGAAAATAAAAACTTTCTATGTCTTCATACATGCAAATGAATGGGCAGCATGAAAGATGCTTTTCTAGTTTTAAGGAACTCGCTTGGTTTTACTCTTACATTTCTGGCCACTTAGGCTCTGTTTCTCTTCCAGCCTTGCTCAATCCACCATGAAATGCTAGAATTCCTAAAGGTCCTGCTCTGGTTCTCTCCCTTCCTCCCTCCAGCCTTGCGTCTGATGCCATTGCATCCACACCCAAAGCTTCTATGACCACTTGTGTGCAGAACACTCACAGATGTATCCTTCCAGCCCTCTGAGCTGCAGACTCATAAATCTAGCTGCTTATTTCTGTAAAGGACAAGATAGCAAATATTTCAGCCTTTTAAAGCCACATGGTGTCCATTTCCCATGCTCAACTCTGCCGTTGTAGCGTGAAAGGAGCCTTAGGCAATCTGTAAATGAATGAACGAAGCTGTGTTGCCTTGCAACTTTCCTTACAAAACGAGGTGGTCAGGGGCCAGATTTGGTCTTCAGGCCATGATCTGCCAACCTCTGCTTTAACTTCAACTACATGCAACATGTTTAAAACCAAACTCATGATCTTGCCTCTGAACCTGAGCCTCAGCTGTGGGTTCTGCCCAGTGAAGGCCACCTGTCTTGGGTCAGGTTCTCCCTAAAGCTGACCCTGGGCTTTGGGTTTGGGTGGTTTCTGATGAGGGTGCTCCCTGGAGAAACTGGATAAAAAGTGGGGATGGAAGAAGAAGAAGCCAGACAAAGGTGTGGTTTTAGGTAAAGTCCTAGTCTTGGTCTCATCTGTTGGGCTGCTCTTGAGTTTATTATATAAAAAAGTTTGTCTTCCATTGAAGCAAAGGAGCTGGGCTTTTGTCCCTAACTTTGGTCTGCCATTGGCTGTGATTGTTCCCAGGGAAAGAGAGAGAGGGGAGTGTATTAATTTCCTAGGGCAACCACAACAAATGACTGCAACCTTGGTGACTTGTAAGGTAATATTCGAAGGTTCCAGAAATCTGATGTGAATATCTTTTGGGGGGCCGTTTCTCTACCTAACCCAAAGAGTAAAACCCCCGGATACCTCTGGATCTTCCTGTGTTGAGGCTAGTGTCTTAGTCACTAGCAGCGAAGCCCATGGAAGCTGCACAGGAAGGGAACCAACATTTCTGCCGCCTACTACTATCTACCTGGTTAGGTGAGGCAGAACCCCAGGAATTAGCCTCGAAATTTCTGTCTCCCTCCCCACAATGTCCACCCTATCAGCAACTCATCTAGTTGTTTCCTCCTTAATAGCTCTCGCGTCTGTCCACCGCTGCCATATCTGCTGCCATCACCCTAGTCTAAGTCACTTGGACTTTTCAACAGACTCCTAACTGGACGCTTCCTTCCCCACTTCCTTTGAAGTTCTCCCAACTGTAACCAGAGTGATTGCTGTTCTGAAGTGCACATCCGATCCTGCCAGCCTCCTGCTCAGAAGCACTCAGTGTCTCTCCGTTGATGTTAAATAGAAACACACTTCCTTACAAGGCCTGGACTGGCCAGTGTGTTAGCCACTAGCCGCATGTGACTATTTAAATGTAAACAAATGCAAATTAAATAAAAGCAAGACTTCAGTGCCTTAGCTACACCAGCCACATTTCCATTGCTTAGTAGCCGATGTGACAAGTGGCTATGTTTTGGACATCACAGGTTACGGAACATTTCCATAATTGTGGAAAGTTCTATTGGATTCGCTGATCTAGATCCACGCTTCTCCACTCCAGTTACGAAGGCAATAAACCACCCACTACAGGGGCTTGGAACGTGCTATTTCCTCGGCCCGGGCACTCTTTTTCCCCTCTTTGCCTTCTTACATCCTTCTCACCTGTCTACCAGCTCCAGCCTCAGTTCCTTGGAAGTCTGCAAGGACAGGCCTCATGTCTCTGTTTCTGTGTTTCATTGCACAATGTATTTCTCCTTCATACATGTTCCAGTTGCAATTTCACATTTGCTTGTCTTTATCCACCCCAGGCTCTGCAAGGCGAGAGTCTATTTTTGTTTTTGCTTAACCCCAGATCCTTGGCATTTGGCACATAGCAGATGCTCAATAAATATTTGTTGGATAAATGAATGTGCTCCTCATCTCACCCATAGTGGATGCACAGCTTTGTGAGAACTACCTTCTGTATTTTTCTGGGAAGACAGCTAATGGGAATCACAGACTTCCTTGAGCCCAATATAAGAGAAGTTGATTTGCATGCTTTTTGGATATGATATGTTTGCTATAATGTTAAAATGTCCAGAACTCCTACCTCCCATCCTTTGCTCTTTCCAACTGTGTTATCTCTTAAACGTCCTGGTTCTCCTGAGTCAGAATGGACTGAACTGATAATGGGAAAAAACTTTCTGTCCTTTCTGATGAAATAACTAGTCTCCCTTTGGCATCTGGCCACAAACTCTCCTCCAAAAGCAACGATGCCAAGTCTTCTCAAGCATAGCTATTTAAATTGCATGGCACAGAATTTAGATTTTGCTAAAATTCACTGGTTACCAAGCTATTATGAGAAATGACACTCTTTCTGCTTTGAGAGCTCACACTGAGGTCCCCCAGGGAGGAATTTGGCTATACTCCATTAATTATTTTCTAATTGCTTGGACCCCCTGCTCATTTCCTGGAGCTGTTCATTCCTGAGCAATTCTAGGAGGTTCTGTGTCAAGTGGAGAGGTATGATGGGGTCCTCCCCAACCCTTGCCCTGTCACCTGTGCTGGGATGGATGACCTGCAGAGATTCACGGAGCCCTGATTACTGTCACCTGGGATCCTGAACCGTGAGAATGGGGCTGTCAGGCTCTCAGGCAAAATCTCTTTATTGGAAACTCAAATTTACTTGTAAATTGAGAAGAACAGCAGTGACAGATTCAGAACCACATGTTTTCTTTCCAACCAAGCTCTAAGTTTGTTGAGGGCAAGGATCTGCCTTGGATTTCTTTGGCATGTTCGTCAGTATTTGGGGAAGTGCTATGCACACAGTAAATGCTCTATAAATTACTCATTCTTTTTTTTTTTTTTTTTTTTGGAGACAGAGTCACACTTTGTTGCCCAGGCTAGAGTGAGTGCCGTGGCGTTAGCCTAGCTCACAGCAACCTCAAACTCCTGGGCTCAAGCAGTCCTGCTGCCTCAGCCTCCCGAGTAGCTGGGACTACAGGCATGCGCCACCATGCCCGGCTAATTTTTTATATATATATATATCAGTTGGCCAATTAATTTCTATTTATAGTAGAGACGGGGTCTCGCTCTTGCTCAGGCTGGTTTCGAACTCCTGATCTTGAGAAATCCGCCCGCCTCGGCCTCCCAGAGAGCTAGGATTACAGGCGTGAGCCACCGTGCCTGGCCTAAATTACTCATTCTTAGGTGCTTGGACAAGTTTTCTGCTGTCAAAACCCCACCACATGCCAAAACACCAATATCAAAACTTAGAGGGCTTTCCTCTTGAACATAGGAATTGCAATAGAATTTTATATATGGAGTTCATAAGGTTGCTCTTACTCATTTTATGAATTTCCAAAAGCAGTCTGTTATATAGAAAATTATAAAAGCATCAGGGTGAACTTCTATGGCACTTGGCTTTCAAATTAAATCTTGCATCTGTTTGATCCATATGTCTGTTGAAATGTTCTTATCCTTGACATTGGTCTTAGAAAAAACATTTTCTCAGAGTTGTTTTTCTTTTTTTCACAGCCCATGATGAATTTGGAAAAAATCCTTCTACATATTGTTTTATTTCTCCTGTGACCAAGAAGGATCAGGTTTTGCGGGACCTGAAGCTAATAGGATTTGGGGGGGCCATCTTTAATAAAAAGAGTACAAAATTATGAATACAAAACTGGGTATGAAAGTGATTATTTAGAATGAGAAAAGAAACCAGCAAATCACTGGTGCCTTGAAGACTTAGGTCTCTTTTTTTCTGAGATCTCATACTTAAGCAGGAATATTTCTTGATGGCAACCTGGCTCTCGTCCCAACTCCACAGCTCTCAGCACCCGTGGGGACGTGAGGGGCCCTGGCCTGAAGCTTTATCAGCTTCATGGTAAATCTGCTTCTGACAGGCAATTGTGCACTTCCCAGCCCAGAAATATTTACTGAGCACTTTCAGGCATATTATTTTAGGGAAGTCAGGGCTTTATCTAATGGCCCTCTTGGTTCTCCTAGCTGGTTTGTGAGTATGAGAACATCAGAGCAGTAATACTGGGTAGAAGTGACTGGGCCAACAAGGGCATGGGCTTTTGGAAATGACATTTTGGTGTTTACCATTTGAATGGACTTTATTTCTGAGACCCCGGCATTCCTGCTGGCTGCATGTGTTCACTACAGAATTATGCAGAACGACCAACTCTTCCCAAAATGCATCTTCAGCAGAACTAGTTGACTCACCATCAAAATCCTGTGGGTCATTGTAAACAGGCTGCAGAATGCTGGCTGAATCTCCCCACTGCTCCATCCCATGGTCTCAAAGAATGTATTTCCCATTTTTGCCCTTCTTCAGCTTCTCTGCTTGCTCACCCATTTATCTCTGTGCCCTTGAGACCAAGGGAAGTCACAGCTTTGGTTGGACTTTCCTTGGCCTCAAGGGCACAGAGATAAACGGGATGGGAGCTGTTTATGTGTTTTAGTCTCTTTTCTGTTACTTATAATAATACCTGAAACTGGGTAATTTACAAGAAATGAATTTTTTTTTTTTTTTACATTTCTGGAGTCTGGAAAGTCCAAGGTCAAGGGGATGCATCTGGTGAGAGTCTTCTTGCTGGTAGGGACTCTGCAGAGTCCTGAGGCTGCCCAGGCCATGATATGGTAAGGGGCCCGAGTGTGCTAGCTCACGTCTCTCTTCCTCTTTATGTAAAGCCACCAGTCCCACTCCCATGGTAACCTGGCAACTCATTAAGCCATTAGTGCATGAATGGATTAATCCATTCATGAGAGCAAAGCCCTCATGACCCAGTTACCTTTGAAAGGCCCCACTTCTCAATACTGTGACACTGGGAATTAAGTTTCAACATGAGTTTTGGAGGGGACAAACATTCAAACCATAGCATCATGTGAATTATTATTACTATGATTTCTGGGACTCCATTTGTACAGGTGCCTCTACGCTTCATGCAGGGAAGGAGGACTGTGAAGAATTATGTGGAAATTCTGCATAATTTCTCAGTTACCTGAGTTCTGCTTACTAGGGTGAGGGATGGCCCCTGGGTTAGGCTGAAGAATGGCTCCCAAAGATATCCATGTCCTAATTCCTGGGACCAAAGGGACTTGCAGATATGATTAGGGTAAGGATGATCTGAGTTGGCCCTAAACGTAATCCCAAGCCCCCTTATGGAATACACATGCAGAGAAGAAGACAGAGAGGAGGATAAGGTTATGTGACCACAGAGGCAGAGACTGGCAGGGGTAAGCCAGAAGTCAGTATGTACAATTATTATATATCAATTTATAAAATAAAAGAAATGCCTGTAGTCACCAGACTCTGGAAGAGACAAGAAATGGATTCTCCCCAGAGCCTCGGAGGGAACACAGCCTTGCATGCACCTTGCCTTTGGCCTCTCCCATGCCCAGGAGCTGTCTGAGGGAAGCGGATGGAGTCAGGCTGGAGAGAGGTCACTGTGTCTTCATCCCATCCCAAATTCTGGAAGTTGGCTGTATACTGAGCACTTTAAATGGGTCTGGCCAGCCAATGAAACAAGCTCCTGTAAGATCATGAAAGCCCAGTGACAGGCAGTGGCTAAGGGCTCAGCCAGCTCCAAATCCAGTGCTCTTTGCTTCCTGCCCCCTCCAGGCACTCACATGTATCAATAGCGGTCAACATTGCTCTGTGCTAGTACCCTTGGTGAAGCATCACGTGCATTAGCTCATCACTCTTTATAACAATTCCATGAAACCTGCCTGTTGTTAGCCCATTTTACAGAGGAGTAAACTGACACAAGTCAGGAAACTAGCTCAAGGTCACCCATCGGTGACAGCTACAGTGCAGTGATTTGAACCTGGCCGTCCAGCTTTCAAAGCCAAGTTCACCACCATTGAATCCATATGCTGATCACATCATGGTCCATTTGCCACTGTCCGGCTCATCCGGCGTTCTCCCGCTGACTGTCCCAGCCTCCTCCCAGGAAGAGGGGTCTGTAAGCCCATAAATGCCGAGAGGAGACTCAATCCAGGGGGGGAGAGAGCCTCACTGTAGGTATCTTTCAGATACTTGGTGGAGGGTATCACAGAAAACGTTATGTGTCATTGGGGACCTAGAGATATAGTGGCTTGCTTAACTGACACAGGAATCTGAGATAAAGTTAGGAATCCTAGGCTCTCATGAACCCAAATGTGATTTTTAAAAATGGTCTCATCAAAGTGTCTAGACTTGCCCATTTTGCACAGACCCTGTTGATTCTGGATGGTCTAACAGATCCGAGTCTAAATGGCCCCAGCCTGAACTAGGTGCCCTCGGCCAGCTGGGAGGGGCATTTCAGGGGCTGGGGCTCTGCCTTCGGTGAGAAACCTGATTCTCTTCCTTCACAACGGCTTTGGGACTGATGGCCAGAGATGTGGGTAGATTGGACACCCTGGAGAAGAAGGACAGAATGATCCCTCATCTAAGGGGTCTCCAGAGTCAGGTCAGAGAGCTAGCGGATGCCTACCAGCCTAGCCAAGTGTCCTAGATTGTAGCCCTGACCATAGAGCTAAGCAATGATCGGCCAACGTCATCAGCTCCACGCAACACATTTGGAAAGAGCCGCAAACTGGAACCCCTCTGGGAGAGTGACAGTGTACACAGAGACAGTGTGACGAATCACAGCACAGAGCCCCACCGTTGCACATTCTTTTTTCCCGCCTTCCTGGTGTAGACCAGTGGTTCTCAAATAGGGGCGATTTCACCCCTCAGGGGACATCTGGCCATGTCTGGAGACATTTTTGGTTGTCATAGCTCGAGGGGGCCATATTGAGGGACGTTGTAAACATCCTACAAGGCAAAGCACAGCCCCGCACAACAGAAAATTATCTGGCCCAGAATGTCAGTAATGCTGAGGTTAGAAACTCTGGGCCAGAGCCATAGAATAATGAGCAAATAAAGCACTTAATCCTCTGATGATGACCTGAAAATTGCTATGATGGATTTTGGACTCTGCAATTTAATATTTTCCATAGACAGCATAAAAGCCTTCTTCAGGGCCTCCTCCACTCCTTGTACATTTTCTGCACAGCAAAAATGAAAAAAATGGTATTTAATTGTTTAAAAAAACAAATTTGAGTCAGCAGGCTTTTGGTTATCAGACTTCTCCCAAACTAACAAGCACATTGATAAACACTAACCCACGTGTTGCTTGCAAAAGATACAACACCGATCCATTTACATCTCATAATTTTGGTTCTTTTTGTCTTCTGTGTAATCCTAAAACAAATACATGTTTCACACACACTATAGGCGCATACTACATGCACACACACACAATTAGCAAATGGCATTGGATAGATACGTGTCCTCTCTCCTTTACTATTGTTTGAGTGCAGAGAGCAGAAATGTGGTCTAAAGCCAGCAGACCATGAAAAAGCAGGAGCTTTAAAAATCCACACCCTTGCTCCTCTAATAATTCAAGGTTTACCGAATATATTTATTTTTAAGATTGTTTGAACCCTGCCTCACTGGCTGTCATATAGGTGCGGGCTTTGGAAGGAGAGAAGGAGTTGAACGCAAGGGAATCTGAATGGAAGGGGTTAGGCTGGGGACACACATTTTCACGGTTCATAGGCAGATTTCCTCATGGCTCACTCAGATTCAATTCTTTCAAATCCCTGGCCCGTGAGCTAGTGCTAATTTGCGTGGTTTTATTTTTCCACCTGATTTACAAACTGAGCATGACTACGACTTTTGGCCTGTTTTCCTCCTCAGCACGGGCAGTCACCCGTGCGGTGGGATAATTTATTGAGATATTAATGTGGTTTTTGTTTTTCTGGAATTGAACGCACCCCTATTCTAGCTGGGCCTTTATATTTCCTTGTCTCAGAGAGCATTTCTGATCCAGGACAAACCGGGAGTGTAGACAGGTAGATGGGCTTCATCTACTCCTTCCTGGAGTTCTTTGTTTTTTGAAAGTCCACTCAGTGAAGGGCCATGCCAGGCAGGGGATTTGACAGAGAAGAGGAAGTGCATAAAGAAGCATAAAATTTGGAAGAAGCTTGAAGATTCTCCAAGATTAGGAAAATGCAAGTGGGCGGGCACTGTGTCTGCATGTGACCCACAGTGGTAGGGGATGGCTGGGTGCGGTGTAGGTAGGGGAAGACTCATTTTAGGCACCAGACACCCAACCTCAGCCAATAAGCCTGTGCTTGAACTTGACACGGAAGCAACAGTGCCACCTGCCTGCATGAGGCCAGGTGATGGAACATGGAACCTGGGTCCTCCCCAGCTGCTGTTCTGCCTGAGACCCTAAGGACATTCACCCGGCACTAGAAGGTTTGGAGTAAGGAGCCTCAGTGACGACTGAGATTGAATTTCTAGCCAAATAAACAGAAAAGGGGGCTAAGAGGCCCGTGGGATTTGATTTTAGAAAAATGCATCAATGTTTAAGTTTGTGGAGCAAAATCCATCTGTACCCATTGACCTATTGTGCTAGACTGGGCTACGTTCTGCTACAGCTATAATTCAATCTTGAAATCCAAGTGGCTTAATACAACAAATGCTTATTTCCCACTCATGCTACTTGCCTAATGAGGGTCAGTGGGGTTTCTGCTCCACAGAATAACTCAGGGACCCAGCTTGAAGGACACACCAAGATCCCAACATGTGGCCTTCACAGTCATCAGGGCAAGAGAAGACAGGAAGTGGAGGATTAAGTACTGGCTCTCCAATGCTTTGGCAGGAAGTGATGTAGGTACTTCAACTGGTATCCCATTGGCTACAGCTAGTCACATGGCCCCACCTAACTTGAAGCGGGGCTGGACACACAGGAGAACTTGTGGATTTTTGTGGGTTGTAAATGCCTCTGCCATGGCCTCTGGGTACTTACCGAACATAGAAAGTGTCTTTTTATTTAATACTATTAATAATGAACATTTGTGCAGAGCTCATTACAAATGTATTTCTTTGGGTTCTTCCCATGTATTGTCTTATTCTAGTCCACTTAAGCCCCATGAGCGAAGGCAATTAAGGTCCACAAAGCAGAAGTAACAACATAAGAAGTGCAAAAGAGGGACCCCAAACCGGGTTTCTGACCTGAGCCTCTTCTGCTCTTCCATAGATAGGGGCTGCAGAGAAAGTGATGCTTTGCCACGGATTTCATTTGGGTTTCGATGGAACCTCCTTAAAGACCACGGTGGTGGGGGTGGGTGGGGGGTGGGAGACACTGAACCTGCTTATCTGTCTGCTGTTCAGAAAGCAATGACTGTACCAAGATTGCAGTGAGATTTTGCCAAATAGGCTGGTTTTCCAACACAGACTCATTCCCTTCTGGTTAAAATATAGTTGCTTCCTCTTCTCAGGGTGGATTTCATGCTGTGTCGCAATGGACCACTTGTTTTAACCCTGGGCTAAGTGGGGCCCCAACCTCTCCCTGACCCCACAGAACCACACAGCCCTGGCTCAGCAGTTGAGCAAGACCTATTCTGAGAGTGACATGGGGCTTCTGAACTGGAGTGGACCTGAATGGGAGGGGGACCGGAACTAGAAGTGGCAAATCACGGACCATCCCAGGAGTGAAAACCATGTGGGCTTCTGTTCCGGTGAGCAAAAATCAGACTCAAGAGGAACAGTGACCCAAAATGGGTCTAAAGATCTGAATAAGGAAAATAGCTGACTACCCCCTTACTTAGCAACGGTGCTGTACCAGGCACTGTTTTATGCACTTTGCAATTTTAATACTCACAGAAAACTTCTTATAAAGTCACTTTGGTTATTATTATTTCCATTTCAAAGGTAAGAGAATAAGATATAGGCAGTGCAAATGACTTGCCCAAGGTGGCCCTGCTAGCAAGTGGCACTGTTGCAATTAAACTCAAGTGCATTATGAATGAAATGTGAATATGTGTGAGAGATTTTACCAACAATGATTTTTTTTTCCCTGAAGATAAAAGCCAAAAATTTTGGGTATAAAAATAAAAAAAAATATATGACTATGGTTTGTAAGGATGGATGAGTCGCACTATTTTTAAAGCGTTTGATGTTTATGGCCAACTTGTGCTCCAGAAAGGTCAAAGTAACCTACACTTCCATAGCAGAGAGCTGGAAGTCACTTCTGTCTCACTAGTCTCTGGACTTTAAGGGGAAGGGGTGGCCCTGCCCACTCAGCCTCTGGAACACAAGTCTCATCTCAGATTTGTCTCCAGGACTCGGTCTAAACCGTGAGACGAAGTTAAAACTCAGTGTTGCCTTTCTGCTCTGGAGGTGAAAAGACTTGTCTTTGAAACCCAGTTTCTTGTGCAACTGAGCCACTTCCTCTGAAAATAAGGACGATCACTGCACCTGCTACAAGACTGCTGGGAGGATTCAACGACAGAGTATACGAGGCGGTCAGCGCTGTGCTTAACACACATTAGTGCCGCACGAGTGTCAGCTGCCATCAACGTCCCCGACTCACCAGGGGTGCAGCGGGAAGGGAAAGGGCGCCGTGGGCAGAGACCAGCCTGTCTAACTGGCTTAGTAAATGCTTTGTTGAAAGAAAGAGTCGCTTCTAGAATCGGCAGGGTTCCTGCCATTTCAAGTAAAGTTATTGAGGAACATTAGCTCAACAGTTTGCACTCAGAAGAGGGTGTGTGTGTGTATGTGTGCATGGGGGGAAGAGGGGCGTAGCTTCTGAAACAGGAAGACTAATGGCATTCTGTGTTTTCTCCCCATTTACAAACACTGGGTGTTTGACGTCGAAGTGACGGCGGAGAGATCAATATGTGTGTTCTCTCCCTCCGGAAGCACCAGATGGGGCTAAGTCAAGCAAGGGCAATGGTTGGGCCCGAAGCACTGGGGCTTGCTTCTCCCTGGCAACGGAGACCACGAGAGCTGTTTCTTCATCAGCACCAAGCCAAGCACAAAACACAAATTGATAAGACTAGATATCGATAGGTGTCAAATAACCTAAAAGGAACATTAATGGTGACCAACTAGTAGTGGTCCTTCCCCCTTTGGTAACCAGTGTCATAGGGACCAGCTACGCTGCCCAGTACATGATCTGATTCCATCCTCCCAGCCACCCCTTCGGGTAAGTACTACACCCTGTTTTACAGACCAGGAAACTGAGGCTCCAGGAAATGAGCCTCACGTGCCATAGTGCTTATGCAGCAGAGCCAGGATTTAAACCCAGGGTTGCCTAACTACGAAACCTCTTAGGTGCTGGTCTCTTTTATTCATTCATTTACTAACATTTATTGAGCACCTACTATGTACAAGCAGCATTTTAGATACGGTGGCATAATGTAAACAAACCTTCATCCTTCTATCAGTTTTCTTCCTGTGGCTGCCACATCTAACGACCATGAACTTGGTGCTTAACATAACAGGAAATTCATTCTCTCACAGTTCTGGAATCTAAGAGTTTGAAATCCAAGTGCCAGCAGGGCTGTGTTCCTTCGGAGGGCTCTAGGGGAAAATCCCCTCTTTGCTTCTTCCGGCATCTTCCTCCGGCTATCAGTGTTCCTTGGCTTGTGGCCACCTCACTCCAGTCCCTCCCTTTGTGGTCACATTGCCTCCTCCTCTTCTATCTGTGTCTAATTTTCTGCCTTTCTCTTACACGGACACTTGTCATAGGATTGAGGGCTTACTAGGTAATCCAGGATGCTCTCATCTCGAGACTCTTACTTTAATTATATCTGCAAAGACCTTTTTTCCTACATAAGGTGATAGGCACAGGTGCTGGGTATTAGGACATGCATATCTTTTGGGGACCCATCATTCAGCCTATCCCAGGGGCCATCCTAGGGAATGCAAAATAGCACCACCATTCAACACAGCACAATCCTTAAAGAGTCAACAACCTAATGAGTTTATACACTAAGCAAAGCAATAAACAAGAAGTGCTTTTAAGAGCCCTGTTGACAATAAAACAGGGCTTGGTGAAGGACACTGTCTGGGACCCCTGTAGGTCAGTGGGACAGGAAAGTTCCGAGTGGGCAGTTCTGAAAGGAGGCCTGAAGGACAATAAGAAGCCAGCTGATCATCTTTAGTGGGGCCCAACTGTTCTGGCTCATCTGCTTGTTAATTTATACCTTCATGAGTAAATAATACTTCAGAATGAGTTGGGCATCACACCCCCTACCAGGTTGAGGATTTTCCTGCAGCATTTTCCTATATGCAGATGAAATGGCTTTAATATCACAAACTGCACGTGGCCTTAACACACCACTGGCTCTGCGACTGCCGAAAGAACGGCTGCAGACCAACTGCTATGAGTCCAAGCTCATCGCTTTTTGGCTGGCTTCTCCCACCTTTTAATGGGTTTACAGCTTATAACAGAGCAGAACATTGCTTCATTCAGTTCCTCGGGTGTACATTTTGCAACGAGTCTAACCCAGAGAGGCCACCGGCAAGTTATACTGGTCAACTTAGGCCTTCAATGGTTGCTTTAGTGATGGCTCTTCAATACCTAAGGTGGGCATTCGATGACAATCAATCTGAATATTTTTCCAGCCCAAAATTTTGCAGCCACATTCCACGGCAAATGGCTTTGAGGTATTGATTATGCATTGGCTCACCTGTCACAGCTGCCGCAGAAGTGTTGTGGGAGGAGAATCCAGACTGGCCCTTGGACCTTTGGCTCCCCCTGGACAGAGGTTGATGGCTTTGCCCGATTGACTCCATGACCTCATAAAGAGCCTTTCGCTCCTACCTGCAAGTGCAGCTAATTACCAAGTCTATTTCTCTGCCCTGAATGATGACCCTGAAAAGCTGTAGTCGAGGTACCTTTGGGAGTGTTATCCTCAATGCACTGCCACTCAATGCCGATCAGGCCCTGCTAAAAAAGCAAGGTTCACGGAGCGCTGCCCAAAGGACGTGCCTGCTGCCCTTTCCTCTGGAACGTCAATGATTTCAATTCTTTCCTTAGATGAGACAAGCCACTGGGCAGCGTGGAGAGGATTTTGGACCTCCCCAGAGCCGTGTGGGTATGCTGAGGGATGCACTAGGTGCCATCGCTGGGTAACTCCCCTAAGGAAGTGGCAGAAGATGCTAGTCCTGACACCATGCTGTGTCCTCTCTGGGGACATGAGGAAGACATTCCTCTGCTGAGTCACTGCCAGGGAATTACTGAGCTCTTCCTGGGCCACTGGCTGGTTTTTACCTTATGGATGTGGCTGGTGGTTTCCCCTCGCAGAGCTGACTCTGTGATGGTAGGTTTTCATGGCAAACATTCAGAGAAGTTTCTCACTCTTGTGTGTCCTATTTTCCCTTTGGCCCAGTTTTCTCAACTATTTTATATTGTGGTATGTCATAATTGTTTTATGATATATCTAAAAGATTACCCGTTAGCTATAGACATACATACAGATTATGTAACAGATCATCTTTTATATATCTTTTACCTGAAAGATTAAAAAAAATTTTTCTTTAACTAAAAATGAAATGGTAACTTCATGGCCTTTGTCTTTGTCATGGAATATGACTGTCATGGGCTGAAGTGTCCCCCAAAAGATGTGTCTGGGACCTAATCCCTGGAACCTGTGAATTTGACCTTCTTAGGAAAAAGAGTCTTCGCAGATCTGAGTTCAGGATCTTCAGATGAGATTATCTTGAGCTATTCAGGTGGGCCGTAAATCCAACCACAAGTGTACTTACAGGAGAAAGACACAGGTAGAAGAGGAGAGACAGACACACAGAGACAAAAGAGGAGGAGGTGACATGACGTGGAGGCAGAGATCCAAGTGATGTGGCCACCAGTCAAGGAAAGCCGGCAGCCACCAGAAGTTGACAGACACAAAGGATGGATTATCCCCCAGGGCCTTTGGAGGGCGTGCTGCCCTGCCAGCACCTTGATTGCAGGTTTTTTAGTCTCCAGAACTGTGAAATAATACATTTCTCTTGTTTCAAGCCACCTACGGTGACTTAAACAGGGGCAAATTTGTCACAGCAGCCCTAGGAAACAAGTAAAGTGACTGAATTCCTCTTGCAGACCTTGCCCAGGAAATGCTAAGAGATCTGACGGCTTAAAGACTTCACTTTTAACTTTCTAGGAGTGTGACACCTTGCTGTCCTAGAGCTGTGGCTCTAGCGGTGGCTCTAGCGGTGGCTCTAGCGGTGGCTGTGCAGCTCACAAAGGGTCCTCTGCCAAAGGGTCCAGGCTAGGGAAGCAGAAAAGTTTGTGGTAGAAAATCCATCCTTGAGGATATATTTCATTTTCTGATAGCAAATTATCCTTGACGACCCGGTCTCAGTTTCTCTCCATTACATTATAATGACATAATGACTGTAACTATGATAAAAACGCAGCACAAATTTTTCCCTGTGTTGCTGTGATGCCAGCAGGTTGCACAGAGGGTGGCTTTCTCCGTTTTAGTGGCGAGCTCTCTGAGAGGCCCGTTCTGGGGGGGGGGGGGGCTGTCTCGGGGCAAGGGCAGCACAGCACCTGTGCTTCCTGCCGAATGTTTTCACCAGGGGCTGTACATGGAGTCCGCCGTGGACAACTGGAGTTCCCATCAGCCTGGGGCGATGGGAAAGCTGCTTTGCAACCAAATACAGATTGGCTGGATGCTTTCCCATGGGGATTTTCAGGTCAACCTCTTACTAATTGTACAGGCCAATTTTTTTTTTTTTTGCAGTGAACTAATTACAAACTATTTAAAAGAGCTTTAAGGGCCAGGCGTGGTGGCTCACGCCTGTAATCCTAGCACTCTGGGAGGCCCAGGTGGGTGGATTGCTAAAGGTCAGAAGTTCAAAACCAGCCTGAGCAAGAGCGAGACCCCATCTCTACTATAAATAGAAAGAAATTAATTGGCTAACTAATCTATATAGAAACAAAAAATTAGCCGGGCATGGTGGCACACGCCTGTAGTCCCAGCTACTCGGGAGGCTGAGGCAGGAGGATTGCTTGAGCCCAGGAGTTTGAGGTTGCTGTGAGCTAGGCTGACGCCACGGCACTCACTCTAGCCTGGGCAACAAAGCGAGACTCTGTCTCAAAAATAAATAAATAAATAAAATAAAATAAAATAAAATAAAAGAGCTTTAGGAAGCAGAGAGGACTCTACATGTTCATGGTATTAATCATATTAATAATTATCATCACAAATGCCTTATAGATAAATAGACAGATAACAGTCTTTGGAAACACATTTATAAAATATAGACTCTTAATACAACCGATAAAGAAAAACAAATCCTCATTATTATTTCTAAATGTTATATGAAGGGAAGTGTTTAAGAGTTTATAAAGCAAGCTTTAACGACTTTCTGAGATGACGTCGTCGTATACTTGACTCATCCAACCCAACATCTGTAACCTCGGGCAGGATTAGAACTACTGTGGGAGGAATGCTACGGGAGACAAAGAGCCAATTTTCAGCTTTTGACCACAAAAAATGGGCTTCAGAGGAAGGGGAGCTTAAAGTCTCTATATCAACAAATACATTAAAAAGAGAATAAAGGAAGGGCTAGACACTTTGCTCTAAGGAGGGAACTGCAGCTGTCTCATCTGGGAGGCAGGGAGGCTGAGTCTTCCTTGAGGAAGAGAAGGCCAAGAGGCCTCTTGCAGCTGCAAGAACCACATGGGAGAAGGGAGCCCATGTCAGAGATGGCTTTGCCCTTGCCCTGGGGAACTGAGGCAGAGCCAGGCCTAAGTCAGAGGTTGTCTGTGGCCATTGCAGGTGAGTTAGCCTCTATATTAGTTTGCTAGGACTTCCATAACAAAATGCCATAGACTGGGTGGCTTAAACAACAGAAATCTATTTTCCCACAGTTCTGAAAGCTGGAAGTCCAAGATCATGGTGTCAGTAGGGTTGATTTCATTTGGAGGCCTCTCTTCTTGGCTTGCAGGTGGCTGCCCTCTCTGTGTGTCCTCACATGGTCTGTCCTCTGTGTGCAAGCATTCTTGGTGTCTCTCTCTTCTTATAAGGACACCAGTCATACTGGATTAAGGCCCATCAATACAACCTAATCTAACCTTAACTACCTCTTAAAAGGACTTAACTTCCAAACACAGTCACATTCTGAGGGGTACTGGAATTTAGGACTTCAACATATGCATTTTGAGGGGCATAATTCAGTCTATAACAGCCTCATGAGGTTTTTGAAGGATTATATCATATATTTCTCTTACATTGACATATGGAAAGCGCTCTAAGTTGTATAGACTTCCTTCTCTTCAATGGCCATGTTACCTGCATGTGCCTTGATGGCCTTTGATCTACTTTAACCAACAGAATGTGGCGGAAGTGACATCTAGCAGGTTCTGGCCTGGACTTCAGGAGGCTGTGCAGGCTTTCACTCTCTTTTGGAATCCTGCTGTCACCTTGTGAACAGGCCTGGATTAGCCCACTGGGGAATGAGAGGCTATATGGAGCCAAGATCAGCATTCCAGCCAAGGTCCCAGACATGGGAGGGAGGTATAGCCAACATCAATGGAGTTCTTGCAGCAGCTGACCACAGATACCTGAGCAAACCCAGCGGAGACCAGAAGAACCACTCAGCTGAACCCAGCCCAAATTGCTGACCTGAAGAATCACAAGCTAAATAAATGGTTCTTGTTTTAAGTTGCTAAGTTCTGGAATGGTTTGTTATGCAGCAAAGCTAACAGTATACAGGGCCTAAAAGATCCTCTCTTATGCTCAAGGGGCCAGAAGCATTGGCAAAGCCATGGAAGAGGGTTATCAGAGAGCAAGTATCACGTTCTTATTAGTGATGATAGCTTGGAGTGGAGGCTAAGGAGAGCAGAAGGCTTGAGTTTTAGGCACATCAATTTTAGAGACAGGAAGAAAAGAAGTTTACTCTATTTTAAAACATTCCAAATTAGTGGTTTTAAAATTTTTTCTACATGTGGAAATTTCTTTTTTTAAAAAAATCTTGTACAAATCCTCAATGTATAAAACAGATAACATTTGTAATGTATTGCTTTAAATATAATTTGTGTGGTTAAATATATAAAATTATTTTAAAAAGTTAATGAGAACAAGAAGGATAATAGGATTATTAAGCATTCAGAATTAGGGATAATAGAAGATAGGAATAGTATTAATTTAGCACCCCTAATTTCTATATATTATTTTGTTAGCAGGGTATCGAAAATCCTGATAAACACACATAAGAAGTTGTGATGGGAAACAGTTTTTAACAGCTCACCTTGCAATCTCAGGATACTCTTCAAATAAACTGTGGCAGTCTCAATGTTTTACAGTGGTGTATAATACCACTGGGTGCAAGCTTTCTTAAATTACATCAAAATTACCTTATACTTTTTCCCAGTGAAAATTTAATCAATCATTTGTAGAACCTGTGATGCGCCTCCCAGAACCCTGGAAGTTCATGAAGCACACTTGGAAAACGAATTGTCCAACATTTCATTACGACAAACTTTGAAGATGTGCAAATCTTGGCAAAGAGAGCTGCAAGGAGGCCTTAGGGCCACCAGCTCTGTCCTCTTCATTTCAAAAGGAGGAACTCAGATCTGAAGAAGAAAACATATTTTTTTTTTGGGATTTACATACAGGTATCCTGGCTCCAAGCTGAGTTTTCTTTTTCAGGTGCAAGAGACATGAGCCATTGAATGAACTGAGTCCACGTGAATGAGCTGGGTTCACGTCACTTTCTTTTTTACAGCTCTGACAAAGGGCGTAAGGTCGATTTAAGAGAATGCACAGGTAAAAAATGATTCCTATTTCCCTGGGAGGATTTTAATGGTTGGTATACAGAGTCTGCACGTGTGAATTTATGATTGAATTTGCTTTTTTAAAAGTCTTATTAAAACTCCAGAGCAGCAGCCTCAGGAGTCAGGCACTGAAGCAGACTTAAGTTGAGAAACTTTCTGGCATCACTCTAGAAACTACAGTTCCGCCACCGCTGTGGCAGGTTTGCGGGACCTGCTCTTCCCCACCCCCAGAGCCACATGGGCCAAATGGAGAGTTTCCAATGATTCTTCCTCCCTGGCGACAGTGATTGGTTGAGGGGTGGGCATCTACCTCAAGCTGGGCCAATCACAGCCTTCTGCAGCCTGGCTGTAGGCCCAGACTTGGCCAATGAAAGTCTTTGCCCAGAATCTTTCTTTTTGGAATGGGAGAAGCCTTCTTCCCTCTCTGGTCCTGGAGAGAGAAGAGCATGAGCCATAGAAGTCGATGAAGACAAGCAGATGATTTTCGCAAAGGGAGAGTAGACACATGGGCAGAGTATAAAGGCTGTTTTCAGTTGTGAGAGGCCAGTTCCTCCTGCCCTGACTGAGGTTTGGTTACCTACATCTCTGCATTTCCTTTTCCTTCTTTAGTTTGTTTGCATTGGGTTTCTGTTAAGTGAAACCAGAGAATCCTGATGAATATAGGGCATACTTTGCAAATTGACTAAACTATTTCCTAGGAAAATGAACTTATGCACAGAATGTGAATTTTGCATGAAATTTAAGGGAAACACGGATCCCACCCCCTGAACTTGGTAGGATGCAATGATCCTAGTTAAAAAAAAAACAAAAACCCTGCAATGAAACTGTGGTTAATAAGGGGCTGGATTTGATTGTGGAATGTGGTTGGTCAACCTGCCTTTCTCTAGTATTTCTGAGTGCTCAGGAAAGCATGCATGGCACAAATCAGCAGCTACTGGTTGTGCATGATCCTCGACTATGAATTTACTATGAAAAGGGTAAAAAAGCTCATGGGCCAGCTGTGAGGGCAGATATATTACACTTTCCCTACAGGATTTGTGACTGTTCAGCCACTGAAGAAAACGAATCGGAAATATAAAAATTCCATTTCACTCCATGAAACGGAGACTCTGTGGGACACTTGAACTGGCCAAGAGAGACAATCTGTCCCTCTGTGTAGATTCCATGCTGGTCAGCGTCATCAAAAACTATTTACATATAACCTGTGAACATTGACCCAAGTGTTGACAACCGAAGGTAAATTTGCTGAGAAATGCACTTGACTTCCAGGGCTGAACAGCCTTGCTTTTCTTCAAAAGACATTTTTTTCTAGCCTGTTCACTTCTCCCAAGTTTTTAAAAAAATCTCATCTCTTCCCAGGCCACCTTGTTTTTTTTTTTTATGGTCCAGCTTCGCATTCCATGTGCCCTGGCGCCAACACTCCTTAAGTTTCTCTTTTACCCTCCGTATTTTGCTGAATTTTATTACAGGCTCTTTGGCTGCTTAGGAACTGTAGTCCTCTACTGTGCTCTGTCCCCTGGGGCTTCCCAAATTTATTATCTGGTTTATTGTTACTGAGTCCAATAAACTAGGCCTTTTTCTGGGATTTTACTTTGCCTCTTGCTCAAGCCAAATTCTCCTGGCTGCCTCCAAGGCTGAGCCTCCACAACCAGGCTCCGGGGATCAAAAGTCCTGGACACTGGCATCGCCTGAGCACTCACCCTCAGTTCTGTCCTGATTTCACTTCGCAACCCTAGGACGTTCTGCCAAGGGACAGGGCACACAAAGAGCTAAGCCTTTTTTCCATACTGTGGTTTTCATCAGGCACATGTGTGTGTGTGTCTGCCTATAATAACAGGTAGGAACTTATGCCTAGGAACTTCTGCTCCACTAAAGCCACAGCTGTTTAGAATGGTCTCCCCACTCGGGGTTTAGCCATGTGCAAGCCTACTTTCAGCAGAAACCGCGACCTCTCATCAGCCTCCAGCTTAATGAATAATCACAAAAAATACAGGTCAGCACCTGCCAAGGGGCAGAGCGGGAGGGATTGCTTTGGCTAAGTCAAGGTCTCTGCGTTTCCCATTTTTCTTTAATGCAAGACTTCTTGGCTGTTTTTCCTCAGGAAGCTGAAGAAATTCCCTCTTGTTGGCAAAGGATACTTTTCCAACTTTCCTTCACAGCTTTTCTTTCTTTTTTTGAAACTGATTTTGTTTAAGTGACTGCAATAAGCAGAGCACCGCACATCCAAATTTCAGGATGTCTCAGCAGGGTGGGTGGTTTTGTTCTAGACTTCTATAGGGAGGAGTAGACAAGTTCTGGGGAAGGGGTGATTTTACCCTTGGGATTGTTTCTGTTCAAGGCTATTTTCAAAGGTGATAATATGCCATTGACTAACAGCCCCCAGATCCTGGTGGCGTCTGTTCCCGTCTGTTCCAGACAGCTGCCATGAAGTTACAGCTGGACATAGTGGACAACCCTAAAAAGCAATATGGCATATATAGAGGGGGTGGGCATGAGTCAAGGAGGGACCAGGGTGGATGGGGTAGTTAGAACAGCCTTCCCGGAGGAGGAAAAGCCAGGGCCCGCAGGCATCAGAGGACACAGGGTGGTGAAGCTGATGGTTAAGAGTGTGGATTCTGGAACCAGATGCTCTGGGTATACAGCCTGCCTGTGGTTTGCGAGCTGCTGGACTCTGGGCAAGTTATACGACCTTCTCGTCCTGTTTCCTCTATAAAGTGAGGCGAATAGTGGTACTGCATTTGTTTTCTATTGCTGTGTAACAAATCACCACAAACCTAGTAGCTTAAAACAACACCCATGTGTTAACTCACAGCTCTATAGTTCAGAAGTCCAGCTGGCTGTGGTTGCACCCTTTGCACAGGGTCTTAGGAAGCTGGGGTTAAGGTGTCTCGTCTGGGCGGGATTCTCACCTAGAGGCTCTGCAGTAAAAAATCTGCTTCCAAGCTCGTTCTTGTTGGTGGCAGAGTTTATTTCCTTGTGGCTGCAGGGCTGAGGTCGCTGCTTCCTTGCTGGCTGTCAGCTGGGACCAATCTTAGCTCCTCAGGCTCGGTCCTATCCCTGGCCACATGGCTCCTCCAACTCCAGGCAGGAGTGGCTCATCAAATCTTTATCCTACTTTGAGTCTCTGACTTCCCCTTCTTTGATAAGCCCAAGAAAACTCTCTGCTTTAAGGGGCTCATGTGATTAGGTCAGGCTTACCAGATAATCTCCCTTTCCTAAGGATAACTGATCTGGGTCTTTAAGTACGTCTGTAAAACCCCTTTACGGCGGCACTAGCATTAGCAGTTGGTTGAATAACTAGGAGAGGTGTGTGTGCACCAGGACTGGAAATACCGGGAGGCCATTTGGAATTCCTCTTGCCATCTGCACCTACTTCTACAGAAGTTGTAAGGCCTAAATTAACAAGTGTATGTAAAGTGCCTGGCACATAACCAGCATGTTTTAGGCAGAAGCATTTGCATGCAAAAAAATCAGCCGTTTGGGCTCCCAGGGTTGATGAGAACTTGGTTGGGGTGAAAGAAATGTGTTAGATTTGGGAACGATGAAACAGCCTTCAGTTCTTGGCTAGGGGGTTCATTTTGATCTATTTGGAAGCAGGAAGTGCCTGTTCTCCTTGGATGAACCGCAAGGATACTTTCCCTGACTTAGGTCTTTGCTGTGGCAATGGCAGTGAGGACCAGGCTTTGGAATGAACTAGAAGAAACCTGGACATGGCTTTCTGGATTAGCCCTTTCAGAAACCATCTGCTTGGAGCCTTTGATTCTGAGAAGGGTGGAAAAGTTTCCTCTAAGCTGCAAGTTCAGGGATTCAGAAACCACTAAAATAATTATCTTTTCCAAAACCAGTCAAGCCAGGCTCTACCAGGGAGAAATGGGAAATGGAAGTTGGGGTCCCCACTCCCTCTGCTAACCACACACAGGTCATGGTTGAGGTCCATTTCAAAAGAAGGAGGCCAGCTCTTTTCTTAGCCTGGCATTGTTGGCGGAGAAACCAGACAAGGGGCCAAGGCCCTGTTGACGCTGGGAGGAAGGCAGATGGCCCCATCCATGAGTAAGAAGCTGGACTTTTATCCACCCTGCGAGTTGAACTCCCAAACTCACAAGAGATCTCAGTTCCAAATGGTCTGGGGCAGGCACAAAGTAAGCAGGAGAGAGATAAAAAAGATGGGGGTGAGACTGTATTGTTCATTCCACAGATGCCATGGGGGAAAGGAGCTTATTTTCCTCAAACTCCTAGATTAGATAATTCTCATTTCCAGCTGAATTCCTTCTCATCTCTCCTGGCTCCTTCTCCCTCTTCTCCTCTATCTGCCTCAGCTTCTGAATTTTCTCAAAGCTTTTCTGGGAAAAACTTCAGCCAATTTACTCCCCTTGACCAACTGTCATGTTTGAAAAGCTGCCCAGTGTCTTTGCTGTGATTTTCAAAGAGAGACTTGGGGCTAGGTTTTCCTCCAGCGACAGCAGAGGTAGGAGGGGCGAAGACAGGAGCTTCCAACGATGGGAAACACACACATCTAGATACACACACACACATTCACTTACACACTCCTAAGAAATGCTGAATCTGTAATTGCAGGACAATATAACCTTCCTGATTATATTGTCCTATGTAGGATGTGAAGAAACAAAGGCAGAGACTCATATTTGTGCTGTAGCTGTTGGAGTGTGTACATACAAGAGGGATGACCCCGTTTGACCTTGCCTGGCAAGACCACAGGGTTACAGAGAAACCGACCAAAGATATGTGGGCAAAAGGCCAGGCCACGCTGACCGGTTTTAACATGTCACAGGACAGACGTTGTCTGGCTCCGGCAGCTTGTGGGCTAGGAAAGAAAACCGAAGCTCCGCATCTAAGAATGCAAGGACGGCAACAATGCGAATTGTCACCTGTGCTCCAGGTAAGCCTGTCCTAGTCCTTATTAAAGAAAAGGCGGAAGAGCAACGCGACTCTGGCTTGTTGGTTTATGGGCTGAAGTGATGAAGACTCCATTTCCCTGGTTCCCTGTGCTTTTTCCTCTTCACTATTCAAGACAGGTGCCAAATGTGTCATCATGCCTGATAGAGCCTGGCGTTGTCTCGCTGGCTGTGATCAGCAGTCGACTACCTGACAGAAACACTCTCCCTGATTACATTTTAAACCTGGATTGTGCCAGGCTTACTTATATTTTGTGGGGGAAAAGAGAAGAAGAACAGTGGCTGATGGAGGTTTGCAGGGAACCTCAGGGTCAGACAGCACACGGACGGCCCACCCGGCACACAAGGTGTCTTCCCATTTTTAACCTAACTGAATATTGACACCCAATGAACAAATATTGATCGAGAACCCAAAACATTCAAAGCAATGTACAAGCTCCCCTTTGTACTGGAAATCACAAAGGGATGTGAGGGGTGGGGTGGGCAGGAGATAAGCCATCACCTACCTACCTCTCACTGGCAATGAACTCAATACCACAAAGATGCTTTCCGACTTCGTGCCATTCCTTGTTAGTATGGTGGTAACAATTTTTAAAAAAATCACTCAGACTATTAACAGTCTCTGCTGGGCAAGTGGTGAAGAACGCCGATTTGGCTTATTTTATTACCTGCACCTCCACTGGTGTGGCAGATGGTTTGCTGATACAATTATTTTGGAGAGCACTTGATATTAGGTATAGGCATGGTGGCATCCGCACATGTTTATATATCACAAGATTTTAAATATTGGCACGGTTGCAGCTACAATTGTTTGTGCAGGAGAAAAACAATGACCAAGGTCATTCATTGTTACTTCCTTTGCTGTCCTTCTAATTATTAGTCTGCACTGGGATCTGGAGGCTTCCTTGGTCCTGCCCACAGCAGCAGGCACTTGTGCCTCCTCAGCACTTCCGGGTGCTCATACTGGTCAGGGCACACTCTCCCTTAAGGTGACGAGCCACTTCCTCTCACCATAGAACTCTGAGCGTGATTCAAACTCACACTGGCTAACGAGTCTTCTGTGTTCCATTTTTAACCCCGACATAAGGAACAACACATCTGCTTATTAACATTGCCACGTTGACATTTACAATACAGTTTGGGTGGAGGGAGGGTGTTCTCTGCCTTTGAGGTCCATTTGTAAGTGCAGTTGACCCTCCTGGTGTGACCCGCAAACCTTGCGTGGGAAACTGTCACATTCACCCAACCACACAGAGCCACTCTGTGACCTCGGAATATAGCAAGGTCATCAGCCCCCATCGATCCTGTTAAATGACTAAGATCGTCTCTGGTCAGTAAAAATGTGTGCATGTGTGTTTTGTTTTTGCTTTTGTTTTGACGTATAAGGGTGTGGAAATCAAACTTAAAATGGACTGTAAAACAGTTTGGTGAGAAAGGATCTTGTTTTTCTGCCAAAATATTCCCCCCAGACATTCCTTTAGGACCAGAGTAACACAGGGCAGTTTAAGGCTACAGAAATGTGACTAAACGAACACTGATAACATTTACAAAAGCAAGTGACTTTGACCGCAATCCTTTGCTCTAAAATCTGCAGTAAACATGTAGATAATTTTTCTAAGGGCAAAATTTCTCAGTTCACTGATCCAGACGCCCGTGGTACTGACGAAATAAAGGTAATATTGAAAATGACAGTGTCTGAGAAGCAATCTCCAATTGCCTTTTATTATCGCACACAATTAGCAATGCAATTGAGAACCACTTTCTTTCTAATATAAAATCATCAGCCATAGAGTTGCAGTTGAAATGCATCACAGTGATTCAGCCAATAACTCAACTTCTTCCTTTTTAAAAATTTTCTGAAGTTTTTCTCTCCCCTCCTCCCCCCCAGTCTCAGCACTACAGAATGAATAACGAGCAGTTACATTGGGCCAGCTCTGAGTTTCAGCAGAGATTTATGGTCTTCCCATCCTCCGGAGGGACTATGAAACCACAGATGACATCTCATTTTGAAATCTCTTGTATTAAGAAGAGATGGGTGTGGTGCAAAAGTGAACTCTGCACGCGAGTGATATTCAGACCAGTTCTGGACTTCAAAACAGAGTCCCTCACCCCCCTGAAGGCTTCCTGCCATTAGCTGGGGATCTCAGCAGTTCTGCTTCCCCCAATTTTTAAAAAAATATCCTTCTTAATTTTATCCTAAATAGGTTTGATGTTTTTCCTCCTCTACATTTTGCTTAGAGTTTTAAAAATTCCCAGGCAGATTTTTATCTCCTCTGCAGAAGCATCGAGCCTCATCCAAGTCAGTTCAAATCATCACGACAATAAAAGATAATAAAACTGCCTTCGAGTCATAACACTGGCCTGAGAGGGACAAGGCACGATTTAAACAAGAACAATGGGGTTGGCTGTGTCAGAGACCTGAGCCGAGGTTCACCCCTTGTGCTCTGGCAGTGGGCAGAGGAGTAAAGAGGAGGGAAAGAGGTGGGTTTGGGGGAGAGGCATGCTTTCTGGAAGGTGCTCAGGTCTGCCCCAAAAGCAGAAGTGAAGTGCTGAATTCGAGCCAGCCCTGGAGTTGCTCTGTTTGGGGACGGAGTCCAGCAGTGGCTTTCCACATCAGGACCAAGAGAAAGGGGGTGGGAATGGACCCGGGAACCGGAGTGGGGCTCAGTAACTGGCGAACGCGGGAGGAGTTCAAGGGGAGGGGCTCAGCGTTTCTTCTCTGCGCCGCTGCATGAAACTTTTTCTCGCACTGAGCTCCCACTGCGGGACTGAACTCTGAGGCCCCCACAGTGGTGGGGTCCGGGTGGGGAGCACTCTAAGCCCAGCGCCAGGGGCGGCGGGGGACACTAGACAGGGGACGCGGGGGACGCAGGGGGCGCGGGGGGCGGGCCCCGGGGAGGCCGGCGCTGGCGCGCGCCAGGGTCCCCAGCAGGGTGCTCACCTGTTCCAGCGGGCCACCTTCCTCCGGTAGTACCGCAGCGCCTCCTGGCTGGCCAGCAGCGAGTCTTCGGGTCCGAGCAGAGGCGGCTCCTCCGGGACACTGTACAGCGGGTGGGCGAAGAGGGCCTGCAGCTTGGAGCCCGAGCCGCTGCGGCCGCCGCCGGCCGGCTCAGCCCGGGGCCCGGCTCGGGAAAAGTTGTGCGCGGCCGCGCCGGGGGCGGCGGAGGCTGCGGCCGGGGCCGGGGCCGGGGCCGGGGCCGGGGAGGAGGCGCGGCCGGCGCACGGGCAGCCCTGCGGGCGCTCCCGGGGCCGCAGCTGGCGCTGCACTTGCGGCCAGAGGTGGAAGTAGAGGTCGGCGGAGAGCAGCGCGCCCAGCAGCAGCAGCGTCAGCAGGCGGTCCCGGCGCAGCCCGGGCATGGCCCAGCCGGGGCGCGGGCCGGCGGGGCGCGCCGGCCAACGGGGGGTCCGGGGGCGGGCGGGCCGTCTCCGGGGACCCGGGAGGGCGCTGGGGGCGCAGGCAGAGGAGGCTCCTGGAGTGCCCCCGCGGGCCGGCCGGGCTCGGTGGGGCCGAAATGCTCACCGCGCGGGCTGGACCCCCCTTGAGGGCTGTCGCCTCTGAACTTGGGGACCCGGTGCTCAGAGCGCCAGGGCTCGCGGTGTCAGCGGTAGTCGCTTCTCTGCGCCGAGTGGAGCCCAGGGGATGGTGTCCTCCCGGGTGTCCGCTCCTCTCGCCTTTTCTCCCCCGCGCCCGCCCTCCCGGCGCCCGCGGCAGGTGACAGGCCCGGCGCGCGAGTGCTGGCTGCCACCGCGGGCGACGGGCGGCGGGGCAGGGGACGAGCGCGCGGAGGAGAGTGGAGAGCGGGCGGAGGCGGGCGGCTGCGGAGCCCGGGCGTCTCTCCCGAGGATGCTGTCGCTCGGCGGCGGCTGCTGCGACTGCTCCCGCGGCTCCTTCTGCGGGCGGCGGGGACGCCAGTGCCCCCCGGCTGGCACGGGCTGCGGGAGTGGGGAGTTGGCGAAGCAGGGGCGGCTCCGGGGAGCTTGTCTGCGCGCCCGGACTCCGGGAGGCAGAGGTAACGCGGGGCCTCCCCCCCGCCTGGCCCGGCGCCCGCACCTCCGCCCACTCCCAGCTGGCACCTGCCTCTGGCGCAGCTCGACGGCCAACTCCCCGGCCCTCCGCCGCCTCTGCCCGGCCACCTTGTCACCCGACCCGCTGCCTGCGCCTACCTCCCCCTGCCCCCGAGTCCTCCCACGGTCCCCGCTCAGGTCTCAGTCCAGACACTTTGGGGGACTCAGGCGAGGGGTCCGAAGCTTTTAATTTCCATGTTTATTTTTAGAAAAAAGACACCACAGCCCCCTAAAAGCCTTCTTTTCTGTAAGCACCGCCAGATGTGTGTGTGTGTGTGTGTGTGTGTGTGTGTGTGTGTTGGGGTGGTGGTGGTATCTTTTCTCTCTTTGTATCCCCCCATCGAGAGCAGGGCACGTACTAGATCCATGACAACCACATGGCACGTGCCTGACACATAGTAAGTGCTCAGGAAACACCCACTTGGCGAATGAAGGATCTCGGCCTTTAAACACGAGGCCCCAGTGTTACCTAGAATCTTGGCGATTTCCTGTTTGGACGGAGTTCGATCCCTACTCTGCCTGTGCTTTAAGAAGAGGAAATGTTTCTTGCGCGGAAGGAGGGAGGGGCCCTGCTGACCCCACTCCGAACTTTGGAGTGTGAAAGCCGTCCACCCAAATGAATCACTGGGGAGAGCGGTCAGCCCTTCTCCTGATATCCTGTGAGGTCATTTGCACTCCCCACACCCGACTTTCCTTTTGAGGAAGAGGGAGGGAGCCCCGACCTCCTGCCTCCTCCATTCACGACCTGGTAGTATATATAGTACGGCACACGGGTCCCCACCCTGCCGAACGTTCAGGAAAAGGCAACTCCTGCCATGAGCTGCCCGCCCAGGCAGCGAAGCTTTCCATGAATGTTAGTGCTGCTCATTAGCCGCCTCCCTTCCCTTGCAGGAGTCAAGAAACTCCAGGCATTCTTTGGACCTGTGGGTTCAGACCGGAATTCCTTTTTTTTCCCTGTGTGGTTCAGTGGAAGATTTCACGCCGCCCTTGCCATCCCCTACCCAGGCTACTTAATGGAACCTACCTCCGAGGGCTATGATGAGGCTTAAATGAATTAAAGCACAGTTATGGGTCGTATCTGAGATGTGCGTGCCTAAGCAACACTGTCACTGTGCGAACATCACAGAGTGTACCCACACAAGCCTAGATGGTTGAGCCTACTACACACCCAGGCTATACGGTGTAGCCTGTTGTTCCCAGGCTACACACCTGTACGGCATGTTACTTACTGTGCTGATACTGTAGGCAATTGAAACACAGTGGTACGCATTTGTGTATCTAAGCACATATAAGCATAGGAAAGGTACAGTAAAAATAAACTATTATAATCTTATGGGACCACCGTTGTATTGACTGAAACAGTGTTATGCGGCATACGACTCTAATTAAATTGCTTAGAATAGCCTCTAGCTCTGCAGTCCCCAAACCCTGGGCCCTGGAGTACCAGTCTGCAGAGCTCCGTGGCCCTCCTTATCCCCAGTCTATGGGAAAATCGTCTTCCATGTAACTTGGGGGGGGGGGCACACAGCAGGAGGTGAGTGGTGGACGAGGAAGGGAAGCTTCATTGCTCCCCATCACAGGCGACACCACCTGAGCCCCGCTCACTGACCCCCCCCCAAAAAAAAATTGTCTTCCGTGAGACCCGTCCCTAGTGCCAAAAAGGTTGGGGACTGCTTCTCTAGCTCATGCTAAATAAGTGTGAAATATGTGTTTACTACACTTATGATTACTCTTGGTTGCTGTAGTACACTAGGTTAGGTGACAGACTGTTCATGGGTAGGACAAATATAGAAAGGGATGGAAAAGGCAGATAGCAGAAAGGAACCGTCTTTATGAGCACAACACTGTGGCCTGAGTGCCCAGTCCAAGTGAAAAACCCCAAGATGATACTATTCCCAGCTCCCTCACTCACCTGGGTGTGGTGGGAATTTTGAGGGGTTCTTGAACCTTCTCCTTTTGTAAATCTGGAATTAACTTTTAACCGGTGTCCAATTTCTGAGAAACTTTGCAACTTCTGATGTGTCCAGTTAGGCGCCCTGGCCAGTGGATGAAGAAGTCAGGCATTGCGTCATGGTGCTGTATCTGCAATAACCATGTGGCAATCTGCTGTGCATTGTTCTGGACTGCCACGGGACATGGACATGAAGATGTCACATGTCTCATGACTTCAATTCTCCCCAACCCATAAGGTCATGCTCCTTTAGTAGATGCTTTGCTTTGGCCCCAGTTTAGGGAACAATATTTCCAACTTATTTGGAGATTACCTTAACATATTTTTCTGCCCTTTATTTATTTTATTTTATTTTTTTTTTTAACTTTTGGACTCCTTTGTAACACCATGACTTAAAACACAAACACATTGCAATGGCTATACACAGATATTTTCTTTCTTTGTGTCCTTATTTATTCTGTAACCTTTCCCCTACTTTTAAAGTTTTTATTGTTCTATTCAATTTTTTTTTTTTTTTTTTTTTTTGAGACAGAGTCTCACTCTGTTGTCCAGGCTAGAGTGGGTGCCGTGGCATCAGCCTAGCTCACAGCAACCTCAATCTCCTGGACTAAAGCAATCCTCCTGCCTCAGCCTCCCAAGTAGCTGGGAATACAGGCATGTGCCATCATGCCCAGCTAATTTTTTTTTCTATGTATATTAGTTGGCCAATTAATTTCTTTCTATTTATAGTAGAGATAGGATCTTGCTCTTGCTCAGGCTGGTTTCGAACTCCTGACCTGGAGCAAAACAAACGCCTCGGCCTCCCAGAGTGCTAGGATTACAGGCGTGAGCCACCACGCCTGGCCTTTTCTGCCCTTGAAAGGTCACGGACAGAACTGCACATGGAAGTCAGATACTGGTGTGAATGAAGTTGGGGTAGGAGAATGGAAATCCTCCCAGCAGGATCGGCTGGTCAGATGCTGCTATCCTTAAGGTCGGCCTCAAATCTCTTTCCTTCTTCCACGAATGAGCCTTCCCCTTCTTCCTCTCTGATTCTTCATGTCTTGACTCCTGGCTTCCTCCCCAGCTTTATCCTGTCCGTCCACACCAAAGTTTCCCTATGCTTCTGTTTGCAGGGGCCCATCATTCTGTGTCAAGCTTCCCCTTGGAAGTCCATCCCCCTTTTTCCATTTCTGCTGCTTTTTTTTTTTTATCTCCAGAGCCTCCTAATTTCTTCCTTAGACTTGCAAATAGGCTCCTGACTCTCTGCTTTCTATATTGCCCCATTTCAGTGTCCACTGCCCGACTGAGCTTTCCAGCAAGCAGATACAACCAGGATTCTTTTCCTCCTGAAAACCACCCATAGCCTCTCCTTGTCTCCTGATTAGGTCACTTATTGTGACAGGGCTCTGCATGGTCTGTTTTCTATCTCCTCTCTCCTTTGTAACCTCCCCCCACTTCCTGCTCCCCCCTCACCCCTGCCCCATCTTCACCCAATAATACTTTCTGCAGTTCCCAAGTGCTTTAAGCTCCCGCAGACAGACATGCTTTTACCTTTTCCTACCTGGAAAACACCCATTGTCTGCCCAAGCTTTGGCCACTTGTTGCATTTTCTTTGATGCTTATCCTCATGCCCCTTAAACTCAGTGCCATGTGCTGTCATGTGCCCTCATAGATCCTCAGATATGCCTCTGTGACAGTATTGGCCATGTTGTGTTTAGTTGCTTGCATGCGTTATGGGTAGAATATGTCCCTCTCGAAAATTCATATGTTGAAATCCTAACTCCAATGCCTCAGAAGGTAATGTTATTTGAAAATAGAACAATAGCAGAAATAATTGGCTAAGGCGAAGTCCTATTGGTATAGAGCAGGCCCTTAATCTAATACGACTGGTATCTTTATAAAAACTGGAAATTGGAACACAGAGACGCTCACATAGGGAGCACGCCATGGGAAGATGAGGACAGAGCTGGAGGTGATGCTTCTACGAGCCAAGGACTGCCACAGATTGCCAGCAAACACCAGAGGCTAGGAGAGAGGCGAGGAACAGAGTTCTCCCTCATGGCCCTCACAAGAGACCAACTCTACCGACACCTTGACCTTGGATCTATAACCTCTAGAACTCTGAGACAATAGATTTCTATTGTTTAAGCCACCCAGTTTGTGGTGCTTTGTTATAGCAGCCCTTGTAAATTAACACAGTATACAGATGTCCTCCCTGCTGGAGCACCACCTCTTGGGTGTAGAGGGAGAATGTTATTTGTCTGTGTACACAGAGCTCCGAGGAGGGGGCTGTCATTTGGGAAGTGCTGGAGAAAAGTTTGCTGATCAAAGGCAGGGGTATTGGCCATCCCTACAACCGTGGAATCTCATCCAGGGCCTCTCAGACTTAACTATTGGTTACGATAAAATGACATAGTTTTGGACCCTGTAGGAGACATAGAGAAATACATGACACAGTTCCTTCTTGACTTCAAGAATCTTCTTTGATCATTAGAGAGACAAGATCTGTCTATACCTGTAAGCCAATTAGGAAAAAGCACAAGGCGGTACACTGAGCAGATTAGGAATCTGTGCCGACGCATGCATTAAGAGGAACAAACGCAAAGGGCACTTGTGTTTCCTTTTCGTCTAGCTAAATATCAAGCTCCTCTACTTCCAAGAGTTAAATCATGAAAACAACAGAGTCAACATTTAAACACCTGAGTTCCTCCAACTGTGAAGGTTATATTCTATTTTTATCTTGCACGTGTTCCCATGTTGCCTAGAATATGACTAGTTGTTCCTTGTTTGGTTGAGTTTCTGCACTGGACTCTAACTCTGTGACTTCAAGGCTACCAGGCTTTCTCTTTCCTTTTCCTCCGTTCACAGGATTTCACACACAGCAAGGCATGCAGATGAGAATAAATAAATAAATTCCTGTAGAATAAATGGTGTTTGTTGGTCCATGGGTACTCATGTATGGAGGTGGGGAGTAGTTGGGAAAATAGTATTTAAGATAAAAACGTGGATTTATAAAATCTACCTCCAGATAGGTGTTAACTATTTTATTTAGTTAGAACATCTAATGGAATCTCAAGCGACCTTTTGAGAAAGCAGTAAGTAAGAGACATATAAAGAAATAACTGCACTAGACATAGATATCTGTGTCTGTCAGAGTTTTCGTTACAGTGTAGACGTGTGTTAGGGCAACACTACCTTTACCTGCTAGCAGTCAGAGAGAGAGGAGACAGGGAATTAATTTTCCTATGAATAACAGATCCATAGTGGAATGAGGTTCAGAAACCTGATACTGAGTTGGTATGGCACCCAACACCTTATCCTGAACTAGAAAGTCCAGAATTTTCTATTCATGTCCAAAACACAATGCCTCAATATAAATCAGAGATTTCTCAAAGTGCAGACTGTGGATCAGAATTACCTGTTGTGTTTATAAAAATGCAAATTTTAGGGCCACACTGGATCCAGTGAATCAGAAACTTTGGAAATGGGGCCAGGAATGTGTATTTTCAGTAAGATGATTCTTATCAGCTTCTCAGATGCTGACACACCTGAAGTTTGGGAATCATGGACAGTGGACAGTGTTAATGAGAACAAAGTCAGATTTGATTGGAAATAGTCCAGCTAGGAACCATTGTCTAGCACTGGCCATCCAACTTGTGTCATGAAATCATAAGGGGGCTAAAGAGAGAGAGAGAGAGAGAGAGAGAGAGAGAGAGAGAGAGAGAGTCTGGCACAGCACAATCCATCACTACTCCTGGGGAACACAAACAAACAAACAACTCAAGTGTCTATTCTTTACAAATGATGTGTATGTACTGTGATCTTGCTATAAAAAGTCGTGTCTCTACTTATTAATAAATTTCCCTTGGGAAACTGAATTACCTTCTTTGGGCCTCATTTCAAATATGAAACACTGGAGTGAATGATTTCTAAGGGCCTTTGCAATTCTAAAAATGATAATTTTACTTTTTTCCCCTATTAAGCACATAATAATCAAGGATCTTTTTGCATAACTTTGTTCCCATCATATACTGAATAATTGAGACAGCAAACCAGGGCACTGTGTAGGGAGAGTAAGAGCACTGGATTGGGAGTTAGAGAGCTTAGACTGTGGGCCTGGCTCAGTCATCAACTCACTTGGTGGCATGGGACAAATTATTTAATGTCTCTGGGCTTCATTTTCCTCACATGAAAATGAGTATTTTGAGTTAGACAATTTCAAAGTTCCTTTCCAGTATTAAATTCCTTCAGGAATGAACTTGAAGTAAAGACATTCTTAGATGAAAGAAAACAAAAGAGCTCATCACCAGCAGACATGCTGTAAAAGAAATGCTAAAGGAAGGCAAATGCTACCAGAGGGAAACCTGGAACATGAGGAATGAAGGAAGAGCAACAGAAATGGTACATATCTGGGTAAATATAAATAATATTATTTCCTTCATCTTAAGTTTTAAAAAATATGTATGATCATTGAAAAGAGTTATAATATTATTTGTTGGAGTTTCAATCTATGTAGACATAATACATATGACTACTACTACATGAAGGGAAGAAGATAAAGGACCTAAATGTTGGTAAGGATTCTGTATTCTGCTTGAAGTAGTAAAATATTGATTCTAAATAGACTGAAGAACATTAAGTCTGGATATTATAATCCCTAGATTATAATACTATCTATACTAAGAGATATAAAGCTAAAAATCTATACTAAGAAATATAAAAAAAATTTAGTAAATATATTAAAATGAAACACAGAAAAGGGGAAAAAGGGGGAAGAGAAGCAAAAAATATGGGGAATAAATAAAAAGCAAATTATAAAATGCTAGAACTAAATGTGAACATATGGTAATTATATTAAATGTAAATGGTCTAAAGACACCAATTAAAAGATAGGGATTTTCAGAATGGATTAATTTTTTTTTTTAAAAAACCCAATGCTGTGCTGTCTACAAGAAACCTGATGTGTGTGTGTGTGTGTGTGTGTGTGTGTGTGTGTATGTATAACAACAGGTAGGTTAAAAGTAAAAGGATAGAAAATGATATACTAGACAAACACTAATAAAAGAAATCTGGAATGACTATATTAATATCAAACAAAGTAGACTTTAGAGCAAGAAAAATACCAGGGATAAAAAGGGACATAATGATAAAAGGGACAATTCACTAAGACATAATAATTCTAAATGTGTTAATCTCTAACAACAGAACTTCAAAATATATAAAGTAAAATTGAAAGGCTAAATGGACAAATTCAACAATTATAGCTAAAGACATCAATGTTCCTTTCTTTTCCAATAATAGAGCAAATGAAAAAATCAAGGATGTAGAAGACATGAACAACACTATTGGCCAACTAGATCTAATTACCAGAGTACATGACATTTACAAAGATAGACTATGTCCTGTTTATAAAATAAACATTAAAAACTTTCAAAGAATCAAAATCACACAAATTATCCTTTTTTCTCATAATAGAATTAGACTAGAAATCAATGACAAAAAGATAACTGGTAAATTTTCAAACATTTGGAATGATAGACATACTTACCATATGACCCAGTAATCCACTGTTAGGTATATACTCAAATAAATTGAAAATTTATGTGTGCTCAAAAACCTATCTATGAAGGTTTTATAGAAGCTTTATTAATAATTATCAAAATCAAATATGCAGATGACCTTCAATGGGCAAATAGATAAACCGTTGTATGTCATACAATGGAATACTATTATACTTATTAATAACAGGAACAAAATATTGATATGCCCAATAGCATAATGTATCTCAAAGACATTATGCTGAGTGATAGAATCCAGTTTCAAAAGGTTTCATATTGTATGATTACATTTATATGATAGTCTAGAAATGGAAAAACTGTGGTGACAGAGAATATAGATCATTGATTGGCATTAGGAGCAGTGGACCAAAGATACGGCTACAAAGGAGCAGCATTATGAAGTTGTTTTGGGTGATGGAATTATTCTATACCCTTATTGTGATAGTGGTCATATAAATCCATACATGTGTTAAAACTGACAGAACTGATATGTTAAAAAATAAAAAGCCAACTGTATTGATCATATTATTCAATTAACTCCATGTTAAAAACAAAATAAAATAAAAAACAAACAATGCATACTTTTGTCCAAACGGATTTTTCCTGCAGTATGTCTTATTAATAGCAAAGAGTGGCCAAAAGATTAAATGTCCATCCACAGGAGAACAAATTATTAAATTGTAGCATGATCATACAATGGGAAATAGCAGTTAAAATGAAAGAAATACAACTATATTTTCTCAGCATAGCTACATCTTCAAGTTGTAAAAGAATATGAATGCTGGCCAGGCGCGGTGGCTCACAGCTATAATCCTAGCTCTCTGGGAGGCCGAGGCGGGCGGATTGGTCAAGGTCAGGAGTTCGAAACCAGCCTGAGCAAGAGTGAGACCCCATCTCTACTATAAATAGAAAGAAATTAATTGGCCAACTAATATATATAGAAAAGAAAATTAGCTGGGCATGGTGGCGCAAGCCTGTATTCCCAGCTACTTGGGAGGCTGAGGCAGGAGGATTGCTTTAGTCCAGGAGATTGAGGTTGCTGTGAGCTAGGTTGACGCCACAGCACTTACTCTAGCCTGGGCAACACAGTGAGACTCTGTCTCAAAAAAAAAAAAAAAAGAATGGTGTGTGTGTGTGTGTGTGTGTGTTTGTGTGTGTGTGTGTTTAGCGGTACAATACTGTTTAGATAAGCTTCAAAACTGGCAAAATAATTTTTGATATTATTTAGGAATAAAATATATGTGTAATAGAATTATAAAATTTGCATGAAAATAACGAACACTGTCTTAGTTTGGGCTGCTATAACAAATATACCCTAAACTGGAAGGTTTCAAATAAAAGAAATTTATTTCTCACAGTTGTGAGAAATCTAGGAAGCCACCAGATCCAGCGTGTGATGGGGACACTGTTTTTGGTTTGCAGACAGCCATGTTGTCCTTGTACCCTCTCATGGTGGAGAGAGAGCACTCTGGTCTTCTCATCCTCTAATAAGGGCACTAACCCCATTCATGAGGGCTCCATCCTCATGCCCTAATCACCTCGCAAAGCCCTCACCTTTGAATATCATTACATTGGGGATTTAGGCTTCAACATATGAATGGGGGGGAAGTGAATGTTCATTCCTTAGCGAACACCAAATTCAGCATAGTGGTTACATATAAGATTGAAGTGAGAGAAAAGAGGGATTGTTGAAGATTATATATGCGGCTTCACTAGTATGTGAAGTGATTTATTTCTTAGAGAAAATCTGAAGGATCTATTACAAAATGTTAAAATTTGACCAAGTTTGGTGGTGATATGTGTATGTTGGCCATATTTTTCTCTACACTTTTATGTATACTTACAATATGTCATTACAAACTTGATTTATCTCGTGGCTTCATATCCTGGGCAATGCTAGTTTTTTGAAGAGACAGTTGAGATTAAGTGTTGGGCTTTGATGTCAAGGGGAAGCAAGTTAATTAAAGTCAGCAGTCAGTAAACTTGTCTTATTTTTTTTTTAAAGAGATACATCCTAGAGGGTAAAGAATATGTGTAAGAACAATTTTGACTTAAATTAACTGAATTTATATTTTAGAATGGGAAGAAATCCACGAGCTTTATGTGTAGCTGCTTTCAGACCATGTAATTCTTCTGAGCAGCATCCTTGCATATATTATGTGAGCAAAGATGCCAGACTGAACAACGACAGATGTGTTTTCCCTGTTTCAGTTTTTACTACCTTGACAGCATAGCTATTCTCAGAAGGTGGGACGTTGGGACTTTTGGGTCTTTAGAAAGTCATGTCTTAAAGTATTTTAACTGTTGTCTAGCAGCTCCTAATCCATTATATGAATTCACAGCTAGTGAATGAGACAAACATTAAACAAATGGAATACAAATAAATATCTTGTTCTGGCTCAAAGTTCAGTCTCAGAACATCAATACAGCTAAAATAAATAGAAACGACTCAAATAAAATGAAAATTAACATAGGTCTTCACTCAATGACTTTTGAGGGGGTGGAGAAGAGAGAATTATATTATGGAGGTATACGATGCTTAGTATTCTTTTCTAAACATCCTTAATTCATTTTGTTCATATTGTCCATGCGTTCACCCTCTCCCCCTACTCCCACAAATTCTCCCCACCATGTGTGTTGGGAGGTCCCCATCTCCCGGGCTGTGGACTGTTACTGGTCTGTGCCCTGTCAGGGTCTGGGCTGTAGAACTCTGCCATGCCCTCCTCCACCCCCTCCCCTCCCCCCTCCCCTCCCCCCTCCCCCACCCCTCCCCCACCCCCCTCCTCCACCATCCCTGGTCTTCCATGAAATCAATCTCTGGTGCCAAAAAGGTTGAGGACAGCTACTTTATTTCATCGTCCCCAATACGTAGGGCTCCAATGGCTGCCATTTCCATATCCATTCCCTGTGCAGTTCAGTCTGACAGAGGCCTAAGAGCTGCCTGGAAAATTATTGATAAAGGGCCCTTCCTTCCTGGAAGAATTTCAAATATTTATAATATATTAGTTATAATAATATTTTAGCTCTGTCAAATAAAGAATCATAAAATTACCAATTATACTTGGACAAGTACGATGACATCATCTTAACCCTCTTCAGGGTTTTTTTTTTTTTTTTTTTTTTTTTAGTTTGGAAGCAAGTATGAAAGTTGTAAAAGATGATTAATCATTTTAGAAACAGGGAGATGACTGTGGCCAAAGCCTGTGCTTAACTAGTCATGCCCTCTTCCTCTTTCCGGGCTAGACCAAGTCCCATATTTCACAAGCTTCAACTCCTATGAACTTGCGTGTGAACAGCTGGTAACTTGGAAAAGGCAAATGGACCCTACAGTCTATACCTTCTCCTGCTGTTCTTCCATACAGATATGATGATCATATTTTACGAGCTAAAAATATGGATTTAGGGTCCAACTTGTGGTTTTATGCATGCTTTTACAATGAATCAGTGCATTAAAAGTAATGAGTTTCTTATCCCAGAAAATATAGGAACTACAGCTGCTGTAACGAGGCATGCATAAGGAGTCCTTACTTCCGCACACCCTTAGTTTCACGATGCACTGACTTTTAACTACACAAATAATACATGCATATTTTCTTTTTGTAAAATATTTGCACAATGTACAAGGTCTTAGAGCAATCAGCAAAAGTCTCCCTTCCTTCTCTTTCTTCCCTGTCCTATTTTCATTTCCAGAGGTAACCACTGTTGGTCTGGATATCATGCCTTCCAATGCAACGTATTCTCAGATAGTCTTGCCTCCACCTTACTAGTAATCAGAGAAATGCAAATTAAAACAATTGACAAGGGATCATTTCTTTTTTTTTTTTATCATATTTTTATTACAGAGAATGAATAAAATATTCAGAATTGGTGAGGGCTTAGGGAAGGAATTGTAAATTGAAGCAACTGTTCAGGAAGTTAATTTGGCAATGTAAATGCAGATAGACTTTGTATCAGTCAGGGTCCAGTTAAGAGATGAAAAGCATACCAATGATTTGAAAAGGAAAAATTTAATAAAAGGAATTGTTAAATAGCAAAAGTGATAAGATATCTTTATGGGGATCTGGAAGTAGCAGCTGCAAAAAAGAAGCCACCACATCAAAGCTGAATAAGAGTGGACAATGGGGGAAACTAAGATCTAGGAGAGTTTCTCTTGCCCTCAACCCAAGGCCAAAATTTAGACCTCTTTGTAGAGGGAAGACCCAGCCGTTAGTGGCAAAGAAACCTTCCAGATATCAGGCCATGTCGGTCTGTAGAAATGTCCATGGGAGGGGGAGACAGATGCCTGAGGCCATGGCCAGAGCTAGCCTAGGGAAACAGCCACAGGGTGGTGGGGGTGGAGGAAGTTTGATTTGATGGTTTGGTTGGAACTAGTCTGTGAGGGGTGCAAGGATGCCATGCTGAAATAAAATGGAGGACCGGGACCCGGAAGGGAAGTATCTTCCTGCCACTACTGCCTTGTGGTGTTCCTCTGTGAGCGCCCTCTGCTGACAAAGCCTGTCATTATGCCAACGGGTAAAGGAGAAATGTCTGCAGGGTCCAGTTCCAGTTTCACAAAGCGGGAGAAAGAAAGGTAGATTTGGAACTGAGAGACAATAAATTGATAACTGGCACCTACCTTGACTTCTGAATTCCATTTCTAAAAATTTGTAGACATTATTAAAGGTGTACATAAATATTTAGGTAAAGAATAGGTTATTGCAGTATAACAAACAATTGAAATAAACTCAATGTTCAAAAATTGAGAGCTCCATGAACAAAATAGAGGTTCATCTATAAGATGAAGCCATATTGCTTATCATCATGAAAAAAACATTTATATCATTAGATGGAAAAGGTGTGTTAATAACAATTATTATATGATGACCCATGAAAAACATGCTTATACATATATTTCTACGCATGCATAGAAAAAAACTTTGAAAAGTTTGGTGTCTTATCAGCAGTTCCTTGATGTAATATGTGGCTCACAGTTGTTCAAAAATATTTACTGAACAAATGTATTGTATTAGCTTCTTAGGGCTACTGTAACAAATTGCTGCGAACTTGCCACAAACAACAGAAATTTGTTCTTTCACAATTCTGGATACCAGTGGTGGGAAATCAAGTGCCATTTTTCCTCTGAAGCCTCCAGGAGAAAATACTTTTTTGCATTTTCCAGCTTATGGAGGCTCCAGGCATTCCTTAGCCTGTGGCAGCATCACTCCAGTCTCGGTTTCCATCTTCACATGTCTGTGGATTTTCCTCTTCTTATAAGAACACTTGTTATGGGAATTAAGGCCTGCCAGATAACTCAGGATTCTCATTTTGAGACACTTAACACAATTACGTTTGTCTTTGTAGAGACCCTTTTTCCAAATAAGGTTACCGTTATAGGTTCTGGATAGACATATCTTTTGGGAGGTGGGGTGAGAGGTGAGCACCATTCACCCATTCAACCCACTGCATGTCTAAATAAATGTATTTTTATAATGGTTTCTTTGGGTGGTAGAATTTATAAATAACCTGAATTTTATTTTTCATGTTTTTTTTTTTGCTTACCAGTATTTTTACGATTTCTATACAAACATCTTTATACTCCTTTTGAAAGAAAAGGAAAGTAAAATGCATTTGGGTGGGACAATTGAGAGATTACATTGAGAAATGCTGATTTCCTCATCTTGAAGATATGGTTGAACCCATGGTTCACAAAACCCCGAGTAATTGTATGCCCTTCGAGGAGGAAACAATAGAAGAAAATTAAGTAGGAGGAAGGGCAAAATAATCTCACAGAGACCTAAGTTCCTTTATGCTGTATGGCAAAACTATAAAACTCCCAGCTGAAAGCTGACACAGGGAAGCTAGTAACCAGAAATTCATGCTTAGTCTTTTGGACATCTTTGAATTGAGCAAACTTGTGGTCTGCCATGAAGGGCAGCAGATCAAGTTTGGAATCTTCCTGCACTGCAGACCTCCTCTCTCCCCTCCTCCTCCTGCTATGATTCATTGATGAATTCTTAGAAGATGTTGCTCCATTTAAAATAGGAAGGTCTTTGACGTCAAAAGATCTGAGGATGAAAGGCATTTTAAAAGGCTGTCATCTTCTTTCTTTTATTTGAGAGGCAATCTTTTCAAAAGGAAAGAAAGGAAAACATGGGAATTAGGGCATACTCTTTTTATATCTCTTAAAGCTGTAGATATTTTATTTCCAGTCTCTTCTGGGGACTAATCTTTTTTTGTTCTAAAGCTTGAAGTTTAAATCTCTGTCTTAAAACATGGCCGAATATATCAAATATTGGATTCAAGATTCTAATGTCATCTGGGAAAAAAATAAATGCCATCTGGGTAGAAGATAATTTTTTAAAAATTAGATTAATTAAAAAATAATGACGGCCTATTAATAAAAGAAAAAGGAGAGCATGCATTACCACCTTTAAAAAGCATCCTCTGATCTCAGATTGACACTTATTAACAGTGATGTTGACATGTTAAAATGTCAGTGAAATGAATGAATAAGTACATGAAATGTGAGAGCATAGGATGATTTTTAAACTAGAACAGAGGTTGGCAAATCTTTTCTGTTAAGGGCCAGAATAGTAAATATTTTAGGCTTTGTAGGACAGATGGTTTCTGCTGCAATGCTCTACTCTGCCATTGTGGTACAAAAGCAGCCATAGACAGTATGTAAACTAATGGGCATGAATGTGTTCCAATAAAACTTTATTTACACAAATAGGTGGAAGGCCAGATTTAGTCCATGGGTGGTAGTTTGATGACCTCTGAAAGTGAACATCAGAGAGTTGCAACAGTTCCCTAAATCTGACATCGAGGAAAGCAGATTTTTATTTAATTTGTTGTTTTTCTTGTGAGGAGGAAATGCCAACATATTTGCAGGTATCTGTGCTTCTGTTGGGAGATCAGTTTACAACAAATGATTGACATAAAAGGAAGAAAGAGAAAATGAACCTCTGTCTTTGTGAAATAAATGGTTGGATTCTTAGAAACAAGAATCCTTTCAATGAATTCTATTGACAATACTCTGGCCATTATGTTCTGGGACTGTGCTTAATATCTGCCTTATAAATTCATCTTATTATATGGAACTTTTACCAAGTGGAGTCGTGTGTTGAATGATGGTGGTTTATACCATAATATAGTTGAATCTGGAGAGTAGTTAGTAATAATACACATGAAGGGGCTTGAATGAATTCCTTTACTTGTGATATTATTAATTTATCCTCATTCACCATAATATTTGATTGCAAGATAAAAATTAAGGAAAATAAGACAACAGAAATGCATGTTTTGGAAGGACTGTTAATGGAATATGGTTTTATTCTGGGTTAACAAGAGATTAAAAAAAAGAAATGTGGGGCGCGGTGGCAACGCCATTCCAAGATGGCGCCCGCTTCCTGGTCAAACCCTGCTGTTAGTCTGACAAACAAGTGCTCAGCGCATGTGCAGAGTTTGTCTCCTCCCTTCCAAGTGCCTTATCCAATCAGACAATGCCTAGTGTACTTATTGCCTTTATAAGCAGCCGCCGAGAACGCCTCGGCGTCTCCGCATGTAACCAGTTAAGCAATCCCCATTAAAGCGCTGTCAGAAGAACTCTGGTTGCCGGGTCTTCCTTGCTGGCGAGGCGGGCGCGACAAAGAAACCCAGAGAGGACTGAGCACATTAATTGGACAGTGAACTGCTTTGGGTAAGAATGCCTGTATTTGGTAGTTTTGGTTAGTTGAAGAAATCACTAACTCCTTACCTCTTCACTTGGAAATTAAATGATTTAATACTTATTTAATCAAATCAATTGATACATGTTAACCTGTGTAGCCTCTTTTTTTTTTATTTCGGCATATTATGAGGTACAGATTTTAAGATTTCAATAAATGCCCATTCCCCCCCTCCGCCCACAAGTCTGAGTTTCCAGCATGACCATCCCCCAGATGGTGCACATCTCACTCATTATGTATGTATATACCCGCCCCCTCCCCCCTCCCCCGTGCCCAATACCCTATTACTGTGGTACCTATGTGTCCACTTAGGTGCTACTCAGTTAATACCAGTTTGCTGGTGAGTATATGTGGTGCTTATTTTTCCATTCTTGGGAAACTTCACTTAGTAGTATGGGTTCCAGCTCTAACCAGGAAAATATGAGATGTGCTATATCACCGTTGTTTCTTAGAGCTGAATAGTACTCCATGGTATACATATACCACATTTTATTAATCCATTCTTGGATTGATGGGCACTTGGGCTGTTTCCACAGCCTTGCAATTATGCATTGTGCTGCTATAAACATTACCCTCTGGCTAAGCTGCGTTCTCCACCAAGCAGATGCTGAAACAGAGTTGGACGTCCTAAAGATTAACCGGGCAGAGGGAGCTATGCAACTGTGATGCAGATCTAAAGGTCTCTGTTAGCCTAATGTGGAGCTCTGCAGCAAAGAGTGCCTGTTAGTGGAGTCCTGTGTTGGGTGGAAATTTTGTACCCTGCCTTGCTTAATCATTGGCAAGGCTGCCCTAAGAATATGTAATCTTGGCTACCACTGTGTTTACTCAGTTGTGGGCCAGGGGCTAGCCCAAGAAGGGTATGACCTTAAAAGCTGAAGTTGACCATGATGGAGCTAACAGCTGGAGGCTGTCAACCAATTCCACTCCTTGCAGCCAAGCAGTGTGTCCTTTCTTGAGTCACATTCCTTGCAGCTAGGAACCTCAGTGGCGCATCTCCGGGTTTGACACATCCTTTTAACTTTCTGTCTCCTCCTTCCAAATCTCGTTGGCTGACTTGTCTTCCGCTGCCCTTTGCATTGAGGTTTTCATTGTGATATCTGTGTTTATTTCTCTCTCCTCATTCTGCAGACTCTTTCTGGAAGATTTCTTCCACTTCCATGGCTCTAATGCCGAGGGATCACCCATACATTGGTAATGATTTGGTGTATCAGTTAGAATTATATTTTGGGGACATAAAATGTAAAACCTAAACAATGGTTTAAATGTAAAACAAATCCGGAGGGGCCAGTCCTGGGCTGGTATGGGGGCTCCATAGTATTATAATTAGGACCCCAGTGTCCTTCTGTCTTTCTGTCCTTCCATTCTACTGCATGGCTTTCATCTTCAGGTCACATCACAGCCAAACTTGCTGCTGAAGTTCTGGCTATCATATCTTTGACCTTAGTAGAAGAAAAGTGGAAGGGGTGGAAGACCAAACAGTTTACCTCCCATTTGAGTCATACAAGTTTACATAATCTTCCTAGAAGTCCCACACAACATTCCTACTTATATCATTGTCCAGAACATGGTCACATGGCCACACCTAGTTACTAGGGAAGCCAGTAGATAGTTTTCTTTCTTAACATCCTAGCCTCTGCAGGAGAGGCAAGCATGAAAGAATAGGATTGGAATGACTATTGAACATGTACATCCACCATACTTTTCATACACCCAAACCTGTTTCCAGATCTTTCTTTTGACTTTTGGAAACACGTATTCTCCTGGCTTCTAGACATTTCCACCTTGATGTGTCATAAGCAGCTCAATTTGAACATGTGCTCACTTGACCTCCTTTATATTGATCCACAATAATTATAATCTTTTCTCTTATACAATTATGCCATTAATTGTATAAGAGGTCAACCCAAACTCTCATTTTATACTCTTCTCTTTCCCTCACTTTCCATATACAATCTGTCTCATGGTCGTGTGAATTATCTCCTAATTATTTTTCAAATATGTCCCTCCCTCTCTCCCCCATTGCCACTTCCAGAGTCCTTGTTCAGGACTTCATTATTTTCTCATGACAGGATTTTTATTTTGCTTTACTAATCTCAGTCCTGTACCTTCAGATCCAGATCCATGCTTCATGCTGTTCCTGGAGCTATTTTTGCAAAATGTGAATCTAATCATGTAGTTCCACAGCTGAGAACCTTAGACTATCTACACTAAAAAGGCCAAACTCTTTAGGAAGGCGTCTTTCATGTTCTGATATCTGCTCTCACTTTGGCTTTATCTTTGGCTGCATCTTTCTGTGCACCCTGTGTCTCATCCATGTTGTCTTATGCCTATATGCCGTTGTGAAATGCCTAGCACACCCAGGCACAACTAAGCCACGTTAAGACATAAATCTTAAATACTGTCTTACCTGTCTGCACTATGTTGCTCTTGGAGCTCTTGGAACTCACATTCTTCTAACAAAGCTGAAAGGGATTCTTCATCTCTATGAAAATGACGAAAGGCTTGATGATGGAGGGGAAAACTGATGAGTTTAAATTTGAACACCTTGCATTAAGCTGATGGTATGAAATTAAGGAGGAGATATCTAGTTGCTTGGAGAATCTAGAGGTGGGGGAAATTTGGAAATAAGAATTTTGATGAAGTCATCATAGACATCCCCATATCTCCTGTGAAAATAGATGAGGTGGATAGTTTTAGAAGAATGCTTGAATGTATTTGGCTGCAAGTAATAGAAACATTGCCAACAATTGCTTGCTTACATTTATGCCTGTTGTCGTGCAAGCACATGTGCAGTTGCAACATTGGCTTGGCAGTTCCCTGGTATCAGAGCACTGCACTGGCTTCTGTGCTTCTCTTGACCTTCTCTCCTGGTGGCAGGATGACACAGCTCAATGCTTCATGTTCTTAGGTGACAATATCCTAAGAAGGATGGGAGGGGCAGGAAGAAATGTCATTCTCATTATGTGCCTCTTTTATAGGGAGTAAAATATTTCCCCAACCCTCTTGGGGGTCTTTCCCTTACCACTGATCAGAGCATGCACATCGACAGTATTTTGCACGCTTACACTAATCACTGTCAAAGGGGAAGAGTTTGCCATGAGAGAAGGTGACAATGGCAAACCTAAGTGCCCGCCACAGACTTCCTCAAGACCCGAACTGAACCACAGTGTGGACAGGAAGAAGAATACAAAGCTAAGATCAGAAAATGATCAGTGTTTAGTGAAGCAAAGAGATCAAGAAGAATGAAGACTGAATAAAGACTGAAGAGTGTGATAATGAAGAAATTACTGACGAACTCTAAGAGAAATTCTTTCAGTTGAGTGGTTGGGTTGAAAGCAGGAGGCCATGGATCTCTGGAGAATCCAGTGATGTGGAAATACAGGTGGAGCAGGTGGGGTGATGTTTTAAGATCTTTGTTAGTGAAGAGAAGGTGGGTGAAAGGGGAAGATGGCTAGAGGTGGGCCACAAATGAAGTGAGAAGTGAGAGGTTTTTCAAAGCAGGGAGACCTGGCTATGTTTAAAGGTAGGTGAGAGGGAGTCAGCAGACAAAAAGAAATAGAGAAAGTATACAGGAGGAATGGAGAAAAGTGGGTCTCCTAGGTGCTAATGGAGGAGGGAAGGGAAAGGTTCCACTTTCCGCAGTTTTTAGCGGAAGAGAGGCATATGAACCATGGCTGGAGTGAAGGATGAAAAGGTAAGTTGGCAGATGTTTTGCAATGATAACAAAATAAATACAAAAGCCTGAAATGGCTCTTAGAGATCAAGAGATCTAGTCATCTATGGAATTTATTGAGAAATAGAAGTGGCAAGTGGAAGGTAGAGGGAAGAAATAGGATAGAAGTCATAGATTAAGGTGGGAGGAGAAGATCTGGAACATCAAGAATAGGGAAAAATTTTACAAGTTTAGAATAGAAACCAAAAAAATAACTCCCCCCCCCCAAAACCCAACCTCCAAACAAAAACACAACTCCTGGGAAATTAAATTTAATGACCAAAGAGAAAGGAAGCCAGAAATCTATAAATTTCCTTGAGAAGGGAAGGGTTTACAGATGAAGAGAAATTTGACATGGAAAATCCATTTTTGGCTTTTCCCAACCTCCTGCTGTTTGTGAAATAAATGGTGTTTCTCAGGCCTCGAATGTTTCAATTTCCTGAGTTGAAAGATGCCACGTTACTGTTATACTATTTATAAAGTAAGGCTTTGTTTGCTCAACCTTACCCAGGATGAACAAATGGAAAATAAGTCTCTGGGATGGAATTCAAGTCAATTAAGTCAAGACACATGTAGAGTATGTATATTATATATGAGATGTTAGGTTTTGAGATAATCTAAAAAAAAAAACAAAACCACATCCCCCTAACCTGCTCAGTTGGAAAGAGTCAAAAAACAGACGTGAGAATCAAACAGATGGAGAACATTTCACCTTTGTTGCTCCTCGACCTCTCTATTGCAAGGCATGGCTGACTTGGATCTGGCAAATAGACTTATTAACACTCTTGATGGGTCAAACTTATATCCCTCCTCAAAACTGGAGGCCTCCTCCCTTGCAAGAATAATCTTGTCCTAATAAGCTTTTTTGCTGGCCAAGAACAAGTGAGAACACACTGAGAATATAGGCTTCCTCTAGGTGGCTGATTCTGCTGAGTTGGGCAGACTTAGATCCTTCTGCCAAACTCATGAATCAGATGCATCACCTCCTGCTCCCGTGGGGTGGAGTCATTGAGGAAGACAAAAAGGGTCCTGCAGTAGAACGTTCATGCTCTTCCCATGGAGTGCAGATTAAGTACCCCTCTCACAATAAGGCACGATATTAGGCACAGGGGCACAATGAGATATAAAGGACATGCCTGAGAATCCAGGGAGCTTATAAGCTAGCACGAGAGAGAAGAAATGGCTTGACACATGAATAGGAACACGGAGATGCAAAAATCTGGGCAGGTGGTATTCAGTGTAGGGTGAGGAAAGTGGAAGAATTGAAGTTGCAAGGGACCAGAAGGTGGAGGCCTTCATGAGCTTTACAAAGGAATTCTGTCCTTCTTAGACAGGCATTAGGAAGCTATGGAAAGTTTCTGAGCGGGAGAGTTGTTCTTGCTGAACAACTGAGTTTCAGCAAGTGGTGTGTAGGATGGGTTAGAATGGAGGAGAAGCTCAAGGGAAGAGGACATGAAGACCTGAATAAGGCAATACTCAAGAGAAATGTTGGAGACAGAAATCACGGAACATTGACTATGGGGTAGCGAAGGACATGGAGGTGTTAAAGGACATTTCAAGACAAAAGAGAAGTCAATGAGTTTGTTTTGGGTATGTGGAGTTTGATAGGCTGGAATTATCTGTGCTTTTCCAGCAGAGAGTTAGAAATAAACGAAGAAACCCACATAGACAAAAACAAACAAGTGAGCATTTACTATGTGGTGAGCCTTGCCTGGGGAATGGAGACAGTGGTAAAGATGTCTAATATGGTCCTTGTCCTTGTACGGCTTATGGATGATCCAGACTGTTACCATCTCTGTGTGGCAGGGCCTCAGCCTTCATCCAAACTATCTCCCAGATATTTAGGGGAATCTCTAGGCTAATGGGCCCCTAAACCAGTCACCACGTTGCATGTGTTCTGCTCAGGCTCTCTGATTCCAGCCCCCCCCCTTGTCTGTTCTATTCCTATTGCTGGAAAAACCTGTGCCTGTGAGACCACCGATGTCACGTGCAAGAGTGAAACTCTGGATGGGGCTTCGTCTGTGTTTTGTGCTACACCTTGCCTCCTGCACTTGCGATGTTTCCCTTGCTGTGTCCGGAGTTTTGCAGAAGCTCTCATGGTTTCTGTCTCTAGTGTTTTCACTCCATGTGGAGCTCCAAGGGGCCTGGTGGGCTGGGTGGTGCACAGACATTGTTTCATTTCCCTTTGTGCAGCCTTCATCATTTTTTTGATCCATTCCTCTTTGAAATGTCCTCTTTCAAATACAAGGTTTAAATGGAGGAAGCTCCAATGCATAGGGAGGAGTTTGTGACTTTGTGTGTGTGTGTGTGTGTGTGTGTGTTGTCTATCCTAGCACCAGGCAGTTCCAAATACTTTGCCACTTAAGTAATTGTAGCAAAGTACAATGATTGCTATGTGATGAAAGCTAAAGAACAGGACAAGGGCAGATCATATTGCAGATAAGAGTCTAAGGCAGAGATTCCCAAGTGTTCTGGGTTCTCAGAAGCCTTAGCGTCTCAGTAATTCTTTCACAGCACCCTAAAGCCAAAGAAATATCTGAAAGTTCTGTTTATTTAGTTAGGTCCAAAAAAACTTCATAAGCATTTGTATCCTAACAACTTAGTAGCTGTTTAAAAAATACATATGCTGTATTTTTTTTAAGTGTAAACATATTTTTATTTTATTCTTAAAAACCATAGTTACTTGCTAATGATATGTGTGAGCTGTTGGCTACTGCACAGCTTCTAGAACTTGGAATCAGAATGGACACTGCCACCTCATTTTCTTTTCCATGTTGATTTTCATGTGGTACTTGCTATTTTTTTTTTTTAAATCACATCAACCAGCCCAAACCCAACTTTGCCAAAATATGGCATCATCAAAAGGAATATAGTGACCTCATGTTGAAACCGTAAAATACTCCCAACTAGGTATTCTCACAGTGACCAACAGATGTCAACTACCACTGAGTTTCCCATGATATTTTAAAATATCCCAGAGTTGTGAATCCCTTACAATTCACGACAGTGCCCTGGGTCACCGCAATACATTGGGGTTGGGGGGTTTAGGGTGCCAAGTAAGGCCTCTGGGGTGGAAGGATGTTGGAACCGAGACACTAACAATGAGAAAGAACAGTCCAGGCAAAAAGCTGCCTGCAAGAGCCTTTCAAACAGGGCGTAGCATTTGCGAGGAAGTCCTGCTCCTGAAGGAGCGTGTGAGCTTGAGCAATGCATTGCATTTCTAGAGCTCTTATCGCCGTCTGATTTTTACGAGGTCTGCCGGAAAGTATGCAGCTGTCGTTAATACAAGGAGCACAGTTTGTTCAGCATCGATGTAACCTGGCAGCCAAGAAGAGTGGACTGGAATGCGCGTGCGTGAACAGTGGTGACGTCACTGTACTAGTCAGTGGGGCGCTAGACACTGCTGAGTGAGCATGTGCACCGTGTGGCCGTCGCTTTCAAAACGAGCAAGTAGAGCCACGAATCTGCGGCAAATTTTGCATCAAGCTTGAACATCCTTCCGCGGAAGCTGTTTGGATAATTCAGAAGGCTTTGGGGGAAAATGCAATGAGTGGGGTGCAAATAAAAGTGTGGCACAGATGCTCCAAAGATGGTTGAGCATCTTTTGAGGATGATGCATGTTCTGGAAGGCCCGCACCAAGCAGAGCACCTGAAAACATTGAACCTGTACGGTTTAGGTTAGGAGATGCTGGGAGAACTGCGTGAGGTCCCAAGGGCCCACTCTGATGGGGACTGAGGAGTCATTGTCCATTGTACAATGTTTCTTGTATCTTCTTCAATAAATGTCTCTATTTTTCATATTACGTGGCTGGATACTTTCTGGACAGACCTCATATATCTCTATAGCATATGTACTATATATACACCCCTGTGTATATTATAAACAATATGTACTATATATATTCTATTTATATTACAAAATCTATTTACCTATCTATTTCTCTGTCTATGAACACACACACACACATACAATCGTTTTCTCACTGCTGCAGGGGGATGAGAAAGGGGCTCACTGGGCCTGAGTCACGGGGAGTGCCCTGCTCAGGCTGTGAAGCCCGGATTTGTCGCAGAACCAACTGGCATGGTTTCAGAAGCTCCTCCAGCAGTGTTTGGTAGCCTGGGAGCAGGAACAGAAAAAAAAAAAATGGATGGTTGGCTTTATTCAGGGTCAGGAATTGTCCAAATAGATGCGGCAGGGAATTAAGAGATAGGAAGGAGCGGAGATTTTGGACGTTGAGTGTCTTCAGGTCAAAGCCTGCGTTACACAGTGGCTCAGGGGAAGCTGTTCTTGGCGGGGGGTGGGAGGGGTTGGGGAGGTGGGGGGTGTTTGCAGCTCCAACCATGATACTTTGCAGACAGTTGCCTGTTCTCCGTCCTCGAGACTGCTGAAGGTCATGCATAGACCTGAGGGTGCAACTGCTCCTTCTGACCTTCATCATTGCGGGCAGCGTGGCCCAGCTCTGGAAAGAGACTTCCAGGTGCCTGGGATTTACCTCACTCCCCCAAAGGACCATGTGGTAGATTTGCCTGAAAGCAACAAAGATGAACAGGAGGACTTTTTTTTGTTGCCAGTTTTTGTTTCAAGCACCAACAACATGACAAAGCTGACTTTCACATGCTTTCTTTATGTCTCTTTGTCCATATACATGTATTTTTACATATCATATTATGGTGGGTGGCTTGTAAAAGGGCTTCCGGTGGCCTCTGCCTCCTGTGTAATAAAGTGTGAACTGAACCTAGTGCCTTATGTCGAATGAGTAGAAAAATGGCAAAAGTGATGGGGTGTCACTTTTGAGATCAGGTTACAAAAGATCGTGACTTCCGTCTCATTTGCCCTCTCTCGCTTTCTCACTTTGGTAAAGCCAGCTGCTGTGCTGTGAGCTGCCCTGTGCAGAGGCCCAGGCGGCGAAGAAAGGAAGGTCACTTCTGGCCAATGGCCAATGAGGAGCTGAGGCTCTCAGCCCACCAAACCGGGAAGAACTGAGCCCTGCCAGCAACCAGTGAGCTTGGACATGGATCTTTCCCTAATTAAGGATTGAGATGATACTGGTGCAAAGTCACATCTCAATTGCAGAGTGTAAGTGATTCCTAGGCAGAGTCTAAGCTGTACCTGGATTCCTGACCCACAAACACTGTGAAATAATTAATGGCTTTTTACGCCGTTCAGTTGTGGGATGATTCGTTACGTGGCAGTAGATAACAAAGACACAAATGTCATAAACTTTGAAATGCCATGTAAGATACCCCAGTATTTTGTGTACCCTAAGTAAGAAACACCCCTGCCAATGGGATCTATCATAAGATGGATAACACACATAGGACACATGTGTGTTAGGACATAGCCTAATTTCAGAGATGCTAATGTGTGAAAAATAATGTGCATCTTGGAATCAATGACACGATGGTAGTTGTGACCATCATATTCCTAAATTTTGTACATATTTTTTTCCTTACTGTTTTATTATGGACATAGTCCAAAGTTGTATGTCATCTTTTCCCCCTCCATTGTATTTGCACAGACAATACAAACACATGACAAAAAATTTTCAAAAAGTACATGTACACGCGATATTGTTACCAGTTTCTGGATCCTTCCAGGGGTGGTCTGTGCATACTCGAGCATTCTCTTCTCTTTTTTTCCTCTTCTCTTCCCTTTGTCTTTTCTCTTTTAACACAGTTTGTAGCTCACTATGTACCTTGTTCTGCGCCTTGCTCTTTTCACTTAGCAATGTATCTTGGGAATAGTTCCGCAGTACTGTATAAAGATCCTCTGCTATCTTTGCAATGGCTGCATGAGGGTCGTGAAAGCTTTGCTCCATTATTTCCTAGCACCGAGTGTCGAGGCTAAGAATTCCGACATCAGCATGATTTACCCTACCATTTTTTTTCCCCTCTAAAATCTTTCTAGGATCTTCTCTTTATTCATGATTTATAAAATTCTGTGATGATATGCCTTGATGTAGCTCTATTTTTGTCTCTGATGTTGGCCTCTTAGCATATTCTTTCAATCTACAGGCCCCCATCTCTCTCTCTCGTATGTATGTATGCATATAAATATGTCTATGTATAATGTGTGTGTGTATTTTTCTCTATCTGTTGTTTTCTGTTTGTCTGGAACTGGAAGTCCTGTTCTTATTATGTGGCAGACTTCCTGGTTTGATCTGTCTTCTCACTGCCCACATATTTTATTTCCTTATCTCTATTTGTTTTCTTTCTGGGAAGGAAACTGGAATGAACTTTATCTTCAAGTTAATCCATAGAAATTTTTATTTTGGGTGCTCTATCTTCACTTTTTAAAAAGAGCTGTTCTTTGCTTACTGGTTAATAAATTCGCATTTTATGGATACATTATCTTCTTATATCTCTCATGGATGTTTTTTGACATTTTTAAAGATCTTGGATTCCCTGTTTTCCTTTCTCTTTCTTTTCTTCTCTCTCTCTCTCTCCCCACCCCCATCCTTCTTGCTTTCCTTTTTTTTTCTTTTTTAAATTAACCCAAACTCTGGACATGCTAACAAATAAGGCAAAAAAAAAAAAAAAAAAAAAAAAATTAAGGCAAATGAGAGCTCTAAATACCACTTTTATTAAACCACTGAAGGCTCAGGCAGAGGCTGTGGCTTAGAGTAAGAGGCAAGTGGGCCCACACACCGAACTCCAGCATTGGGGGGCTTACACAGCCAACCGTGGGCAACGCTGGACTGGCGCAGGCCTCCTCTGTGGCCAGACTTATCTCATGGCGGGGGGCAGAAGAAAACAGGCTCTCTCCGAGCCAGGCTCGCTCTCGAGATGGAGAGGTGGAGCTGAAGTAAATCTGACCAGTTCTTTCTCCCAGACTGACCATTCTCATATCGCAGGAGGAGCAAGGGAGAGGCCCCGAGTGTGTCCTGCCTCCATTTGGAAGGAGACCCGGAAGCCAGTAAGTTTCTCTGCTGGCGTCTCCTTGCGGCGGAGGGTTGGTGCCTGGCTTCTGGCACCTGTGCATAGGGGCAGGTGACGGTGGTGACTGTTAAAGAGATGGACTTCCCTCTTATCATCCGGAGTTGTCCCTTATGTCCCCCTCCCTCACTCTGTGTGATAACTGGTGTCCCCCGTTTATGAGTCTCTCTGATGTCCTGGGGGGGTGCCAGGCAGGTCTCTCCCCAACCCTCTGCTTGTATTCCTGCTTTCTTCGCCCTGCTAGACAGATGACTTCTGCCCTGCTTTCCATTCTTCAAAGCTGTGTTGATCTCTCCTTCAGGATATCCCTTCTCCTCGTGCCTCCATCCTTGAGGATTCACATTTGTATTCCTTCACTGCGGAAAGAGGTGCAGGAAAACACCAGCTTTGGATTCTGACACTTGCTTTGCCACAAACTGACTGTCTGACTTTGGACAAGTTACCTGACCTCTCTCTGCCTTGGATTCTTCACCTGTGACTGTAATTTCTATGAAGGGAGGGTCCATCTTTCTCTTATTCTTTATCATAGCCATAGCACTTGGCATAACACCTAGCGTATTGTATGTACTCAGGAAATATTTGTGGGGAGAATCAATGAAAACAAACATATCGACTCATAATACTCCTTGTAGGGGACAATATCTTGCAATAACTGAAAACACGGGCTTTTGAATCATACCGTCTGGGCTTGGACTATTGCTGGGTCATGAATTGGTAGTATAACCTTGAACACGTTCTTAGTTTCTCTGCTTTCCAATTTCCTCACCTGTAAGATGAGGATAAAAGTAGTGCCTACCTCATAGAGCTAATATGAGAACTAAAAGAAATAAAGTGTAGGAAGCATTTAGCATAATGCGCGACACGTAGTAATTGCTCAGTGAATATTAGCTTCGATTACTGTTGTTACGATAATTGTTTATTGCCTATATTTCAGCCACTGAGATAGGCACAAGTATAGGCATCACTTACTGAGCCCCATACAGCGTGCTGTGCCGTACTTAATACTGCAGTAGTTTCTATAGTCAGGTACTGTGTGGTTTCTGTAGTCAGGTGGCCTAGATTGGAACTTAACCCTACTATTCAGGCCTCATCTGTTGAGCCTCATTATCAACATTTGTAGAATAGGTAATAACAAAGCCTGTCTTTGTGGTAGTTATGAGGCAAGCCATGTAAAGCCCTTCATACAGAGCTTAGCCTATAGTACATGCTCAGTAAATATTAGCAATGATGATGATGGCGATGATGACAATTCTGGTGGCGATGACGATGAAGATTCCCATGATAATTATGATGATGACGGGAATAAGAGTGGTGACGATAGTGATGATTATGACAACGACGACATTGGTAATGATGCTGAAATTAACTATACTCTGGTTATAGAGTCAGAGGAACCTGGAGTTGAAAATCTGTTGTGTCTTACTGGTTGTGTGACCTCAGGAAAGTGATTTTGTCTGATTAAAATTCAGCATCCTCTTCTGTAAAAACAAGAACTGTTTCACAGGGCTGTTGGGAAGTTTAAATAGGATACTATATATCATTAATTATAAGATGCATATTTTTCACATTTTAACATCTCTGAAATTAGGGATGCCTCTTGCAGTTACTGTCAGACAGGTAGAGCATTGATTTGGCATTCCTGAAGCTTGTATTCAGCTTGGAGAAGTGCCCCACAGTTTCATGTTCAAATTTCTTTATTGGTACATAATATTTTACATATTTATGGGGTACGCGTGATATTTTGTCACATGCATGGAATGTGTGATGATCAAGTCAGGGTATTTGAGGTATCCATCACCTCGTAAAATTTTTTTTTTGAAAAAGAATAACTGTTACTTGGGGCGTAAGAAAGATACTCATGAGTAGGCGAAGCTGTGTTGTTTATTTATTTATTTTTTTTCCCTGAGATACAGCCAAGCAATGCAATTGAAGTCAGGAGAAATTGTGACATTCCACAGGACAGACGAAAGGAATTTCAAAGCAGTGAGAGGCCATTGTGACTGACTGTGGTAAGATCAAGAGAGCACCCAGTCAAAATATGCAGAATGGATGTCAGTGTGTTCAAAGAAAATCTGGGAGGACGATCCCTGATAGGATGAAGGGTGATTTTGTGTGGGAAAAGGTGGACTTTGACAACTCCGATTAGGAAAGTGATTTAGAGCATTCAGACTCTGAATATTTTATTTCTCTTATATTTTCTTTCTCAGCCCAAGACACACAGGAGTGATATATTACAATCACTAAATGTAAGTTTATAAGTAGAAAATAAAAACTCAAAGTGATAAAAAAAAATCATGTCGCAATTTAATTGGTAGTGTTTTATTTACTTCTTAGAGGTGCAGAAAATGATGGTGTGGCCTTCAGAGGATAATGTTTTAGATTTGATGAAAAACAATAATATACTTACAACACTTTGCACAGTGCCACCGTCCGTCACCTCCTTCATCTGTTTTTGTCCCGTTTTGCAACAAACTAAGAAAAATATATATCTGCAGTAGCCAGACTTCAGAGGGCCCCCATGATCTCGGCCTCCTGGTTTTCATGTCCTTGTGCTGTGTCCCTCTGCTCTGACGAGGGGTGACTTGCATAGCCAATGGCATGTAGCAGACAGTAGAGTGTGGCTTCTGAGGCAGTGGTCATTGCAACCTTGCTGCACCCACCTTACTGCCTAGATCTCTACTCCAGAGAAAACCAGCCACTGTGTCATGAGCACACTTGAGCAATTCTAAACAGAAGGTACACATGGTGAGGAACTGAGCCCATTTGCCAACAGACAATGAGGATCGGCAGCCCCCTGCCAACAGCCACGGGAGTGAGCTGTCTTAGGAGTGGACATTCCAGCCCTGGGTCAGATAGTGACCTCCCGCCGACACTTTGGCTGCAACTTTATGAGAGTCTGAGTCAGCCAGTTGAGTCACCCATGAGTTTCTGACCCGTAGGAGCTGTGAGGTAATGAATGTTTATTGTTTGAAGCTGCTACATTTTGGAGCATGCAGTTTAATAACATAACATATATGATACCATACAACAAGATATTTTTTTAAAGATGAAGCGATTCAGTCAAAAGCAGAAAAGGTTAAGAAAAATTAGATAAAGGCAGGGGCTTGGTAAATACCCAAAGTCATGCTGTGCGGCACATATGCATAAATAAGGGTAGGCCCCCAGTGGTTCTGTTCTATTGTGTTGTTTGCAACCTTGGCAATTACTGAGTGTTTCCACAGGTGCAAACTCATAAATCACCATCTCTCAGTCATATAAACTTGGTTTGGAATTTAAAGGCATGTTAACTATGTATATCACATTAAAATCTCATGGAAATGAACACAGAAATTCTATAAAGAGAACATCATGATATAAAATTTGGCAGAAGATATTATATGTAATTTGGAAAAGGAGAAAGAGAATTGCCAATATTCAAAAAATATTGGGATGCAAATGTTTAAAATTATTAGTATCTGGGAGAAATAAATTATAACTTTTTTTTTTTACTCTCCCCCCCCCAGGTTAACTAAAATGAGAAAGAAACTTGATATGTCCTATGTTGGTCAGTGTGAGGAGAGAGAGTGCGGATGAGAATATAAGTAAACAGTTCAATTTTTCTTTCACAAAGGATTTTTTTTTTTTTTTTTTTTTTGAGACAGAGTCTCACTTGTTGCCCAGGCTAGAGTGAGTGCCGTGGCGTCAGCCTAGCTCACAGCAACCTCAAACTCCTGGGCTCAAGCGATCCTCCTGCCTCAGCCTCCCAAGTAGCTGGGAATACAGGCATGCGCCACCATGCCCGGCTAATTTTTTCTATATATATTAGTTGGCCAATTAATTTCTTTCTATTTATAGTAGAGACGAGGTCTCGCTCTTGCTCAGGCTGGTTTTGAACTCCTGACCTTGAGCAATTCGCCCGTCTTGGCCTCCCAGAGAGCTAGGATTACAGGCGTGAGCCACCGCGCCCGGCCTCACAAAGGATTTTTAATTAAAATTATATATGCACATAGCTTTTAAAAATTCCAATAGTACCATGAGGAATTGTAGGAAAGCTAGTAATTCCTGCTTCACCCCTTCTCACGCTATATCCTGTTCTCCTGAGTCAACTGTTGTCAACTCTCTTAGTGATTTCCTTTGCTATATGCTTCCATATCTTAAAATAATATGCTTAAGAAGTTTTCTTGATTTTTAGTTTTATATATTATCTACTGATTTCTTACTACAAAAGAGGAGGTTCTCTATACCTCTGTCTTGGTTTTTGTTTCCCCAAAGGTGGAGTTGTCAGATAAAATATAGGATGCTCAGTTAAATTTGAATTTCAATTAAATGACCCCAAATCATTTTTTTAATAAAAGCATGTGCCAAATATTGCACGGGACATTGCATGCTTGTACTAAAAACTGATTTGTTGTTTATTGGAAATTCAAATGTATCTGTGTGTTTTGTATTGCGATTTGCTAAATCTGGCAACCTTACCAGAAGCAGACATTAAGATGGGGATAGTTTGCAGTTTTATCAAGAGGTTCTCCCAGGAAGCCTAAATGACAGAGAAGGGAGAACGAGAGGGGGGAGAGAGAACAGCCAGCTAAGACACATTTACCGAGTGGATTGTCACTGTGGATGATTTGAGCTCAGTGTTGCTGGGAGCTCTTTTGTGCAACAAACCTCAGAATAGGTCCTGTAGGGGGAGGTGGGATATTGATCCATTGGTTCTAGTTCCCCATTGACTGAGGGTGGCCGTGGGGGCTTTAGCGCCCTCTCTTGCTGGGCTGCACCCTGTGCTGTATTCATACACTTTCATTTTTCCCATCTCTCATTTTTGGTTAATATAATTAACCAACATAACCATAATACTGTTAATGTACAATTAACATTATACAATGACATTAACATTATACAATGACATTAACATTAATGATATACAATTAACACTGTATGTTTACAGTATTATGATTATATAAGTGTGATTAACTACCACGCTGAGATTGCATTTCTCACACAACTTTCTGTATTCTTGGAATTATTAATTGCTTCCTCCTTTATTTGCTTAGGTTTCCGTTGCACCAATTGCGAATTCATCCTCAGTTTCCCGAGTTAATTGATTATCTCCCAGTTCAGATATCCTCTCAGTGTCATCATCTTTTCTTGGTGCCATCTCTCTTTGAGCCCTTGTGCTCCTGTTCTGATCTGGACGGGTTGCCTTCCAGGCCTGCATGTTTTAAGATGTCTCTTTACTGCCATTCCTGAAAAATCCCATAACCCCTCTTCCAGGTTTCCTTGTTTCTCCAATCACAAGCCTTCTCTTTTCTGGTATATGCATTCTCTGGGAACTTCCCAAGAAAGAGGTCCTGACAAGTGAATTTTTGTGTCCTTGCATGTCTGAGAATGAAAGTCTTTATTAAAATAAAGGTTATTTTGGCTAAAAATCAAATTTTACTTTAGGCATTATTTTCCCTGGAATTTTGTAGGTTCTGCTGATTGTTCAATTCCAATACCATCTGAAGCCTTTTTCATCTGATTTGACCTATCTTATTCTCTTTATTCTAAACTTCTTTTTAAATTTCATAGTTATATGCCTTGTGGGTCTTTTTTTCCCTTTTATTTTCTATTAATATTTATTATTCTGGCCACTTAGTGAATACTTTCAGTCTAAAAAAAATCATAGCCTTCACTCCTTGTGTTATTTCTTTGCTAATTTCTTCCCATCTTTCCATGATACACTTTTTTTTTTTGGAACTTTTTTCCTTTTTTTTTGATATAAGATTTCTTGGATTGATCCCCTAGTTTTCCCATCTTTTTTCTCCTATTTTCCATATTTTATCTTTGGATTTTACTTGTTGGAGAATTTTTTAACTCCATCTCCTTTCACACATTCTGTCAAATTTAAAATTTCTCCTAGTATATTTTAAATTTCCAAGAGCTCTTTCTTATTCTGATATTATTCCATTTTATAGACCATCATTCCATAATAATATAACTATTTCTCTGAGGATATTTATTATAGTTTTTTTTTTAATTTTGCCTTCTGCATTGTTGTTTTTCTATGGAATTTTTTCCCTCTTGGTTTGTTGTTTTTTTTCTATTTCTTTCCCTCTTTTAACATTAAAAGCTTGAAAGAGGGCTGGGACTATGTTCCCTCTTGGTTTGTTGTTTTTTTTCTATTTCTTTCCCCCTTTTAACATTAAAACCTTGAAAGAGGGCTGGGACTATGTGGCATACTAATGCCAAACAGTATAAAATGGCACATCACCAGGGGATTGGAGATTTCGGGGGGAGAGAGGGGGCAGGAGCAATGTTTGTAACCCTAACAATATTTGTACCTCCATAATACGATGAAATAAAAATCATGTTCTAAAAAAACAAACAAACAAACAAACAAACAAAAAACAAATACAGTGGCTGTAGGATTTTTCTCTTGGACCAATCAGTTTCGCTAGAGAGGAATCTTCCAATATTCCGCCACTGGGGGGCAGGTGGCGGGCTAAGTCTGGCTGCAAGTGTTCTTGAAGCCAAGTGGATGTAGGACCAGGACCACTAAGAATGGGCTCAGGCCTTGAATACAAATATTTCTGCCTCCTCTTCCCTCCCCCCTGCCCCAAGCAAGAGCAGATGTGGCAAAAATCTTCACATGGCTTTGCACTGATAGACGGCACAGCGGGACCCAGACCTCGTCTAGACTGTGGCTCTGGCGATTACAAACGGGCTTTCAGTCTCCTAAAAAGGTGGATATTCAGCTTTTATGTCTAGGCTTCCACTTTGTCCCTCTGTGTCCAGTACGGGGCTTCCCTCTGGCCTCAGCTGGGCCTTGTGTCCTTATTCACATCCCGCCTGCTTCGGACTCGTCAGGGAGGAAGGTTCCAGTTCTCCGTCCAAGGGTGGCCAACGCCTAACTGTGTAGGGTGATGCGAGGGGGAGGAGAGGAGACATGAGGGTCTAATTATTTCATATAAGCCTTTCTACTCCTCCTTCCGCCCTCTGAGCCATCTTTAGAGGCACCAGTTGCTGCAGTCTCTAAGACTTTCTTGGATTCTGGGGCCAAACCCAGCGTGCTTCGTGTTGCATCTTCTGCAGGCTTTGGTTTCAGTATCTTCTTGCCTGCTAAGTTCACTGCCTTACTCACAGTCCAGCTCCTGAATACTGGACTCACTTCCAGTCCAGCTCCTGAATACTGTTGGCGTCCTTCGTTTACTGCTGTTTTCTGTTTAAACTTGAGTGCCTTCTTTTTTTTATTCCTCTGCTGTCAGCTGAATGTGCTTTTAGGGGAGAGTGGAGATAAACACATGTTCAATCTGCTTTGTTTAACCAGAAGGCTTAACGATTACTGTTGCTACTGTAGTTATCTCACCTAATCCTTATAAAAAAGCCTTTGGGATTATTGTCACCATTTTACAGATTAGAAAAGAGAGGCTTGGGGAAGGTAAAAGTCACATAGCTCAGTAGTGGTAGCGCCAGGATTAGTATCTACCTCTTTGGTGCTGAGTGCTGTGAGTCTTTTGTTTATTGTGTTGGATGCGACTGTTAGCCCCATTCTCTCACTTTCCCTCCCATATCTGTTATGCCTCATTATACTTGCATTTTGTTGTTATTTTTATTTAAAATGGCTTATTGTTTTTGTAAAAATCACATACACGCATCTAAATTCAAGGCATACAGACCAGTGTGAAGGAAGAAAGTAAACATGCCCCGTGGGCCTACCTGCACGTGATAACTTCTATTAATAACTTAGTGTACACCTTTCCAGAAACTTCTCTATGCACACACACAGGTGCATTCAAGTTTATGTAGATAAGGTCATTCTCTATGTGCTCTTCTCTTTTCTGAGAAAAAAATCCTCCATTTTTTATACAATAACAACTTGTAGATATCTTTTCATTCTAATAAATATAGACCATAACTGGGAATGAATGCAAAGTGTTCCTTTGTTTATATGTGCCATATTTTGCTTAGCCAATCCCTATGAATGGACTTTTAAGTGCTTTCTAATTTTTCTCTGTTGTAAAGTATGTAGCAATAAACACCCTTGTGTAATTCCTGGAATCCTGACTGATTATTGGAAGGTATACTCCTTTATAATTTGATACATGTTGCCAACCATCCTCTAGAAGGGTGTCCTGCCAGTGCTTCATTTTTAGACAGTAAAATCGATCTCACTTTACTTTTTGATTTCTTCATTTACTTCAAGCCTTAGGAACTTATTTTTTGCAAAGACTTGGCATAACTTTGTGTCATTTTTCTATAATTTGATTAAAAAGATAAAACTTTAATCCAACTGGGGCACATCTTTGCTCATCTTAGGTGGATGAGGTAGGGTTAATTTTTATAAATGTTTGTTTATTTATTATTCTTATCGATATGAGTTATTCACAACTCATTCCTGTACAAAATGCAAAACAAAGCAGGCATAAAGAGTAAACTAAAAAAGCTCATTTGCCTCTTCAATCATTTCTCTACTGTCAAATTAATTCTTATCCCCAAGGCTAACCTGAGTTTGTCACTTTGGTGTGTAACTTTCCACTGATTTCTCTTTGCATTTACATATATAACATGTTCATATATAAACACATAGATCTGTTGAGTGTTTGTTTTAATACAAAGGTGATTGTGCATATATATTCTGCAGATTGCATTTTCCCAACCCATAATTATGGACTTGGAGATCTCTCATTCCATATTGGTTTCTCTCTCCACTTACCTCACTCCTTTTAACCAATATATAGTGTTTCATCATACAGATGTGGCATAGTTTATCGAACCATTTCCAATTGATGAACGTTTAGTTTGTTTCACTATTAAATATGATGATGCCATCAGCGAGTTTGTTGCTCTTTTGCCTCTTTGGGGGACTCCTTCTCCAGACAGGTAACTGAAGTGGAATTTCTTGGTCAAAAGAGAAGCACATTTTATTATAGTTTCCTTTGGATCAGTGTTTCTCAAGCTTTTTTTCTGTTATCATCCTCCCCACAAGAAAAAAAATTAAACTTAAATTATTAAATTAAATTAATGAGTCAAATTAATTGAAATTGAAATTAAAGTTTCTCTGTGAGAAATTAAATGCTAACGAATAAAGTTTTGGCCAGGTGCGGTGGCTTATCCCTGTCATCCCAACACTTTGGGAAGCTGTGGCGGAATGATCACTTGAGGCCAGGAGTTCGAGACCAGCCTGGGCAACATAGCAACATAGCAAACATAGCAACATAGCAAAACTCTGCCTCTACAAAAAAATATTTAAAAAACGATTAGCGTAGCATGATGGTGAGCACCTGTAGTCCCAGCTACTCAGAAGGATGAGGCAGGAGGCTCACTTGAGCCTGGGAGTTTGAGGTTGCAGTAAGCTGTGATTTCAAAAAAAGAAAGAAAGGAAAGAAAGAAAAGAAAAGAAATAAGATTTTGTTGAGTAAGGTTGTAATATTTTAGATACTCCAAGGACCAATCTAGCCCCCCTTGAGAATGCATAATTTAGATGAACTCAAGTTGAAAACTTGGTCATTGGTTAAGTCCATGGAGGGAATAGACATAGCCTCATGCTTTGTGAGGGCTGTAAGATGCCACATCTAACTCTTGTAACCTGTGCAGCATCTAGCATTTGTGGCCTGTGTGGAGTCCTCAAAAAATATTTACTAAATTGAACTGAATGTGCATAATGAAACATTCTAGAACATTATCATGCCTGCCACAACGCAGACCAGATAGACATTTAATTTGTTAATTTGTTCTCCTTCCTCATACATTAATTAACATTGTCAAGAATCGCCGGACTATCACTAGATAATTCACAGAGAAGAGAATACGGAACATAAATAATGGGGCTGCAGGCTGTCACTCATGGGAGCCAGCTGACGCGTCCCTTTTGCAGCAGCGTCGAATGTTTAAGGAGCATGGGATCTAGACCACGGAGCTCCTCTTTGGAAATATGCTTTGTGACAAGTAGGATGGCAGGAACACCAGGCTGTTGCATTCGCTATGTGCGAAAAGGCTTGATGACATGGAAAGAAATTGGGCTCCCCTGATGTGGGAAAACTGCAAAATGAAAGCGGTGACATTTAGAAATGACTTCTGGCTCTGTCGTATGAATCCAATTAATCACATTTGATGGGAAAGGAAGAGGACTGTAAACAACCACAGGATCAAGACAAAAGTGGCCGAGCAGGAAGGGCAGGGCGAGGGACTCAGGGGTTGTCTCTGCAGGTGGGAGAGGAAGGATGCTTATGCTGTGTTATGGGGAAAGCTGTGGTCTAATCTTTCTGCCCCGCACTGGCTGTGTTACCTTGGGCAAGTTGCTTGGCGGCTCTGGTCCTCAGCTGAGCAGGGTGTGCTGGAAGCTAAAGGTTTTGCTCAAATCACTTGAGTGGAGAGATCTGATGTCAAAACATTTGGAACTGCAGCTGAGAGCTAATAACACGCTAATACAGGAACGAAGAGACTTCCTGGAGTTCTAAGTAACATTTGTATGCCTGTGAACATTTTTATTCTCACAGTTACAGTTTCACTTTAACATGGATTGGAAACAACTAGCTCATTAAACTACTGATTTCATAGATATTATTTATTGCTTAGGATGCAGCTTTTAAAAAAGCAAATTCATTGTAAGTTGGTTTAAATAAAAATAATACCCAGGGTTGTATATGGATCTGTTTTTTTTTTTTTTAAAGAATGAAGGGGTTCTGGAATGAATAAGGTTTGAGAAACAGGGACTTATGCCATTCCTACCTATAATTGGCTCCATGGCCCACCCCTAGCATAGACGGGGCAGAAACAGTTAAAATAATTCATTGTGTTTTCTGCATCTGAGAAGGAAGAAAATGGAAGGAATCCCTAAGATGGTTTTAGCACCTTTGTTAGGAATTCAAAACATAAAACATTTCTTCTTAAGAATACTAATAGCTAATATTTATTGAGGGTTCATTGTGCCAGGAACTATTCTAAGTATTGTATGTATTTTGTTTCATCTAATCTTCACAACAACCCTGGGAACTAAATTCCAATTTTATCATTATTGTCCCCATTTTAGAGATTCAGAAATTGAGGCGCAGAAAGCATGTTGCTTAAGGCTCCAGAGCTAATACATAAAGAAGCCAGGATTTGAACCCAGGTGGACTGACTCCAGGGCCTATATTCTTCTCCATGTCAGTCCTGTGACTGCAAGGGCTCCCGGCATGAGAAATTCTTCCTGCTGGAGCAGTTCAAGGTCTGACTTTTTCCAGAAGCTTGAGGCTGCCTCCCATGCCCAGGCTTCTCATAGTTTAGTGAACTTTGTGAATAACCTGGTGATGTGGGTTGGGGCTGGGTCCAGCATTTAAACAATCTTCCCAGGCAATGCTATTCCTGCTGATCCTTGGACTGTGCTCTGAATGGAAAGGTCAAGAACTTATTATTCTTGCAGGATGCACCTCTCTTGCCCTTTCTTCCCCTGCCCTGTCTCCAAGGCATCAGCTGAGTTCAGGGTGTGCATGAAGTTGGATACAGACTCAAGTCAATGAAACAAGACATCTGGCAATTGGATTCAGCACAGACGCAGCCATGAATTTCTCCCTTTCTTAGTTCATTGGCTAAAACTAGGTCCTCTCAAAGAGAAGTGCTAACAATGGCTTCAAGTCTGCAGGGAACACAGGCATAGCTTTCCCTTTTCAGGGAAACAAGATTCCTAATACATTTGGAAAATGTTCAGTATTAGTCTTGGGCCTTGGGCTGCAAACCTGTTTTTAACTTTATGTAACATCTTGGCCCTTTTTCCAAGAAGAAGTGTTTCAAAATTGTTTAATGTCCCTTCTCTGGGATGTCTATAAAGAGACAAATTGTCCTTTCATATGAGCTGACTTGGCAGTGAAGCATGGCCTGTCCCTTTTGCTGTCCAGAAATCTCCCAAACTTGTGGTCTGTAACCTCTTCCTTTCCGAAGATTCCCTTTGGACACACGTTTGCCACGAATGCTCTCCCGATTTGCATTCAATGGCACGAATTGTCATAGGTGTGAATCTTCGCTCAATGTTTGAGTGTACAAGAAAAACAACTTGTATTTTTGAAATTCAATCTAATTCACGTTTCAAGCCTCTACTTCACCATGGTGGAAAAATTTAATCTCAGTTCATTTGAAGTTTCTTCCTACCTTAGGGTTGTATTTAATATTGGGGGAACTAGATGTCTCATGGGTTTATCTACTCTTTAATATGATCTGGTTATGTGGACATGGGATAAGACAACTGGCACCCAATTCATTCCCTCCTCATTGGCCCAAGCATGTCACCACAGAGACTTCCTTGTTCTTATTCATATAGTTCCTACATGGTCTTCCTCTTATTCAAGGTGTTTTCCAAGAAATATTTTGTCCAAAGTGAGAGTTCTTTTCAGGCCCCTAACATTGTAGGCTTTAAAACATTGCAGCCAGGAAAAATATTATTTTTTTTTTCTGCTTCCTTCTTCATGCACACCCCTCCCCCCACCCCTGAACCAATAAGCATAAAATAACTTTGCTGTTATAAATGGAAGCAGGGCCAAAAAGAGACAACATAGGTCCGTATTTGAAATACAACGCCTTGCAACAGAATTTCATGCTCCAGATGAATTGCCGTGTAATTTGTGTAGATGTCTATAGAAGTTTCCACTATTTTTCCACCCTGCACACGTTTTAATGATACTGTCATTCTCCTAAATGCTATGCCTCTTATTCATCTTCCTTTTTATCAGGTTGATCCAGCCTCTGGCGAAGAAGTGTAGAGTTGAGAGCGGTCGGGGGTCCAGAGCTGGAGGAGAAATTTTAGGAGATTAACAGAGCACACCTGGGAACTTTGCTGGGCCATGGCTTGGAAACCGTGGCTTCTACTGATTGCACACCACGTGTGGGTTTGTAGCGAGGCGAGATAAACTACTGGTAGTCATTTCAGCTGTTGAGATAATACTGGTGGTAGGGTCATTGCAGTGTGGAGTTTAGGGTAACAGTGGAGGACATCAGCTTCAGGGTGAGAAATCCACATTTGATTCCTGGCTCTGGCTCTTCCTATGTAGTTGACTTGGGAAAAGAACTACACCTGGCTAATCTTTCAAATGGGGGTAACAGTAGCGTCTATGTGGTGGGATTGCTGTAATGTTTGAATGAGATAATATAATGCAGACTAAGGGCTTAGCGTAATGAATGCCTGGCCCTTGGCAAGCACAGAATGAATGTTGTTTTATGATAATAATCATACAAATAGGGTTGATTTTCTGACAATTTCCATATTGTAGTTATCTTCAAGGAGGTCCTTTGTTTGGTTCTTGTTTATGAAAATGGAAAAAACACAAGAGAGGCAAAGACCTTTATTTGACTGATCTCAAGAACAAGTAGAAACAACCGTGGGTGTAAATTTTACCGTTGTTCCCTTCACCATTGAAATTATGGTCCTAACATACCTTATTTGGGGCATGTTGATTTAGCAAAACTGAGACTCTGGTTTTAATGTGTAAGACCTGAAGCATGGCCATTTATAAACCGTGCCCAGATGTTTGTCGTGGGAAGTCTAGTCCGGCTGCTCCTGTCAACGTCACAACTGGAATCATCCCCCAAAGTAAGACGGGGGATGGGGAATTGCCAAAGGAAAGGATATTTTCATCCTGAGCACGAAGCTCATTTACATTAATTGAGTCTGAATATTCACAAGTCGTACAGCTCCAGACAGGTTTTCACAAGCCCATGGGCAGGGACTGACAATATTTACAGTGCTCCCAGCCGAATCTCACCACTGGGGAGCCCGTAAATACGGAGGACACTCGCTCTGCTGTCACTAGTGTGGTTTCTGGGCTTCTGCTCTGATTTTCTGGGCTCCTTTAATCCAGGAACCTAAGGTGGGGAATGGCAAACCTCCGCCAGTTTCTGAGATCCACTCTGTTGGTTGCTGTTGGATCACCCAGGCAACTCTCTTGAGATGTCTTCATGGGGCTGCTCTTCCCATTTATAGACTCCCTCGCTCCTTGTGGGCTCCCCATCTCTCCTTCCCCCTTTGTTATTTTCCACCTAGTCTACTCTTCAGCACAACAAAAGAAACATCCCAGAAATGAGCGAATATCATCGGGTCTGGCAGAAGTTACCTCTTTATGTGGTATTATAATAGTTTACCTCTTTCCAGACTTACTTCTTGATATTCAAGTTTCCTCTGGCTTCTCTAGTTTCTTCCCCATGAATCTAGGAAGAGTTTGGAATGTTAGGTCTCCCTTCACTCATCTTGCTGGAAGATGAACATATCTGCTTTTGTATATTGCAAGAGGATAGCATAAAAGATAAATGAAGCAGGGACTTTTGTTTCAAGGTAAATACGTGAATAAATTTAAATTAATATCGATTGTGTAACCAATAATAATAATGCATGGTGGGGGTTTAAAATATGTTTAGAATTAAAATATAGGCTAATATAAACATAAGTAGGATTGGGGGTGACTGGTGTTGAAGTGGTCTAAGGTCTCTGTGTTGTTAAGAAAGGGGGTAAAGGCCGGGCGCGGTGGCTCAAGCCTGTAATCCTAGCTCTTTGGGAGGCCGAGGCGGGCGGATTGCTCGAGGTCAGGAGTTCGAGACCAGCCTGAGCAAGAGCGAGACCCCGTCTCTACTATAAATAGAAAGAAATTAATTGGCCAACTAATATAGAAAAAAAAAAAATTAGCCGGGCATGGTGGCACATGCCTGTAGTCCCAGCTACTCGGGAGGCTGAGGCAGGAGGATTGCTTGAGCCCAGGAGTTTGAGGTTGCTGTGAGCTAGGCTGATGCCACGGCACTCACTCTAGCCTGGGCAACAAAGTGAGACTCTGTCTCAAAAAAAAAAAAAAAAAAAAAAAAAGAAAAAGAAAAAGAAAGGGGGTAAAGGCATCAATTAATATTATGTTTTAATAAGTCAGTGTGCATCATTATTTCCAGATAACACTAAAATAATGGTTAATATGTGTACAATGTTCATGCTAATAGAGAAAAGGTTGAGTAATAAAAAAAAAAAGCCAATCCAAAATAAGGTAAGAAAAGACAAAAAGGAAACTAAGAACAGATGGAACAAACAGCACATGGCGGATGGTAGTTTTATTTGCTTGATGATATATTTACTACTGTAGTGGTACTTTGTCATGGCAGTTCTAGCAAACTAATACATCTACCTAGATATATCATTATTGTCAAATATAAATACACTGTACGCTCCAATTAAAAGACACAGACTGTGTTAAATTGGAATGCAAGAAGACCCATCTATTTGTTGGTTACAAGAGACATATCAAAACACTAGAAAATGGAAAGATTAGTGTAAAAGTGTGAAAAAAAAAAGAGACACTATGAGAACTCTAACCAAAGAAATTTGGCGAGGTGACGTAAATATTAAAAGATGCTGCTTTTGTGGCAAAAAGATTTCTTGTTCAGGTTGTTTATACCTATAGTTTATTCATTTTTATTGCAATGGAGAATTTCATATGTATACTACATATGCATTTATCCATTCTGTGGTTGATGGATATTTGTATTGTTTTTCCTTCAGGTCTGTTAAGAATGCTGCTGCTTTGAAATTCTTGTATGTAACTCTGAGTGGACATGTGCACTTCTTTTTGTTAGCTATATATATCTAGAAGTGAAATTCCTGGGTCATAGTGTATGAGTTTTCAACTTCAGTAAAAAGTATCATTTTCCAAAATGACTGCAACGAATTTATACTCTAACCAGCAGTGTGTTAAGAGTTCTATTTACTCCAGATCCCCCAAAGCTTGATTTTTTAATGTTAGCCATTTCTGTGGGTGTGTATGGTTACTTCATTGTGCTTTTGATATTATTTTTCCTGGAGTCTAATGAAGTCGAGCCTTATTGTATATCCTTTTTGATATCCTATTTGTATATCCTCTTTGATATCCTTTTGAAGTACACCTGGCTAATTTTTAAATATTTTGCAGAGACAGGGATCTTGCTATGTTGCCCAACTGGTCATAAACTCCTGGGCTCAAGTGAATCCCCTTCCTAGGCCTCCGAAAGTGCAGGGATTACAGATGTGAGCCACCGTGCCCAGGCCTCACTAGCAAATTATACTAGAAAATGTATGACAAAGAGATGCTACTCTTCCACAAACTCTCCCAGAGAATAGTGAAAGATGGGTTATTCTCCAGTGCATTCCAATCATATTATAACTTTATATCAAAATCAAAACACATAAAAACATTATTGAAATAAATGGAAAAAAGTCAGCCAAACCAGTAGAAAAAGGAGCATGATCTGAAGGCGCACTTTGTACTGTTTCAAAATACTCTGGCTGGGCGCGTTGGCTCACGCTTGTACTCCTAGCACCCTGGGAGGCTGAGGCAGGCTGATCGATCAAGGTCAGGAGTTCGAAACCAGCCTGAGCAAGAGCGAGGCCCCGTTTCTACTAAGAATAGAAAGATATTAATTGGCCAACTAAAAATTAAAATTAGCCGGGCATGGTGGCGCATGCCTGTAGTCCCAGCTACTTAGGAGGCTGAGACAGGCGGATTGCTTGAGCCCAGGAGTTTGAGGTTGCTGTGAGCTAGGCTGATGCCATAGCATTCTAGCCCAGGCAACAGAGTGAGACTTTGTCTCAAAAAAAAAAATACTCTGTACATTTTCTATATAGGACTTAATATAAAAGTAATTAAACAACCTTATAATTATTTGTTCGGTGACTAGCTTCAGTGCCACTCTGTAAGCTACCTGAGGGCAGAACCCATGCCTTGTCTGGGCCCGACAGTCATAGAATGAATGAACTTTTCCAATCCTTGCTTCAAACACCAAGTCCTGCTGAAATTAATGCTTTCAGCTAATTATAATTTTAGGATGATATTCCTAAAAGAACTCTGCTGCACAATAAAAATGACATTAAGCTAAGAATTAGCTGATTTAAGTTAAATTGCACCCACAACTCAGGTCACCTTGAACAAGTCATTTAACCTCTCTGAGCTCCAGTGAACACAGTGAACAGGTTTGCAAAATGAGGATAATAATTTCTGTCCTTCTACAAGACTACTGTGAGGATTAATGAAATAACCTCTGAGGTTGAGCTTTGGCTCTGCGTAGACCTACAGTATTATCAAGACTGAGCTATTTCTTGCAGTAAAATAAAAAATGGAAGACACTTGTGATAGCTAATTGCTTCCTGCAGGAAATAGTTTCTTCAGATTCTTAGAAACACTTATCATTTTACCATCTCTCTGGCACGACTCGTGAGCAGAGCCAAGAGGAACCAGAACGAATATCTCATTCTGAGCTCTTGGGAAACAGGATGATGCTTCAGGAAAGGAAATAAACACTTGTTTTGCTTCAGTCTGGAACACAACGCTGGTGTTTTAACCTACATCTAGTTGTCATGTCACCTCTTGAGGTTGTGAAGGGGCTACTTTTTGAGGTATAGGTCCAGCATCTCACGACCCTGTCATTATGCCCTTAACCAGATCAGTGGACCCCTGGGGCCATTTTGTATGATGCGACCTCACCCCCTGGTCACAGATGATTGGTCTAGAAAGGGGCAGCTTGCTCAAGCTGGTCCAATCAGAGTGTCTCTACCAGGAACATATCCTTTAACCTTTTGATGGCATAATATCCTTCTTCTTTATGGGTACTAAAGGTCAGATTTTTGTATTCCATTGACTCTTATCCTAACTGAGAGGAGAGGATTTATTGGCAGTGGTTAGACTAAAACCATACCTGTTGTATATTTCTGAGTTTTCTCTCTCTCTCCCCTTCCTATTCTCCCCTTCCCCTGGTCAATCTCTTTGTAATCATGCACATAAACAAAGGGCTACACAAATTCACAAAAGATTAGTACTGGTCATAAACAATTTCCCCCCCACTGCTGTGAATGTCATGAGCCAACAAAACAAGCTTGTGGCTGCACAAAACAGCCTGCAGAAGAGACAGACGAATCACTTTCTAACCTAAGCCAACTGCTCAGTTGGATGCAACGAAGGACATGATGTGGCTTTTTCCTGAGCTTTTGAAGTAGAGGTGGCTTTTCGTAGCTGCTGACGCAGGCAGCAGAAGCTGCGTCATTTGTGCCACTTTATTCAACGTGAGCAACAATTTTGCAGAAGCCCTGTGTCACCCATGTGGGAGGACCCCACACAAGTATTTTAAAATAATGACTTTCACAGCCAAATTTATGCGCATGTCCTCCATACTGCTACTGGCCCCGAAGTAGAGGAGAAGCCAGTCTGGGGGTGGGAAGGTGGGATTCTCCCAAGAAAGATAGGGAAACTGGAAAGGGAGAAGAAAAAAAGAGAGAAGGAGAAATCATTCTTCCTGGTCTCCGGAAGGCTTTCCTCTTCCTGGTTCCTGTTGCTCTTAAGTTACGTGAGACACTCCAGCAGCCTTTTAATAAATCACCCTTTGTTTGGGGAAAGTTGGCTTGAAGTTCTGATACTTCTAACAAAAGAAGTCTAAATAATACTGAGAGATACTACTCTCCTTTTCAATGAGGAAACTGCGAGTCAATGAGGTTAAGTGACTTACCCAAGGTCAAATGGCTTTCCTCTCCAGGTTTATTTAACTCCCAAGCCCAAGATTTTTCTGCTTGAGCTGATGAAGACAGGTAGTGTCTACGCTGATGGCAGCCTGAATTATGAGGGTATACTGCCTTCTCTCTGTAAGAAGTCATCTAATAAGAATCTCTTTCATCATTTAATTGTTTTTCTATGCTCTCTTATGATTCATGTGTCTTCCCATTTTTCTGTTCGGGACTAGAACCCTGCCCCCAGCTGGAGCCCTGAAATCTCTGGCTCAGGTAGGTTGCCAAGAGAGGGATTTGGAAACAAGAGATTTTGGTACATCTTTCAGATCTGAGGCCAGACAGGGCACCTGCTGTTTACCTCCTGTGTTATTTGATTGTGTACTTAGAGATTAAAAAGCAAGTGGCTAATTTAAGTGCTGCCAGTCTGCTAAACATCAGTGCACTCTGTCTTCCCTCCCACTTTGTCTCGCACGCAGAGATTTCTGAGATGGAGAAAGTGGACCTGCCATCGAGCAGAATTTATGCATTTGAATTTTCTTTAGTTTTGTGAAAAATAGAAGAAAGAAAGTATATATCACTCATAGTCATATGACCTTAGCACTGTCAGTGTTAGGAATTTGGTATGTTTTCTCCATCCTTTGTCTTATGCATCTGTTTCATACAAAGTTGTTATCAAATGTTTATCTGATTTCGTAACATGCTTTTAAAAAACACTTAACGTGACAATACGAGCATTTTGCACATTGCTGCATGTTCTTTCCAACCATAAATCTAAGGACAGGCCAATTTTAAGACGGTAGCGTAATTGGGGTGGACGCTTGCAGGGGGCTCTTCACTACTCTGCATCCGGCCTTCCTCTCTCCGAAGGCCAACATGCTTCTTATTAGGAGCCGAGTCAAATACTCCCTCTGCCCACTCTGTGGGAGCGGGCACGTGGGAACAGGATGTGACTTCGGCCACACAAGGCTGCAAGCCTTATGAGAAAAATGCAAAGAAGCAGGAGGATGAGAAGCTATTCGCTGCTGCAGACGTGGCACTGAGGGTCCGGCAGTGGCCACTTGGGTGTGAAATGGTGGTGGCTTCAGAGTAGCGTCCTAACAGGCTATTCCCGGGACACGATCCTGCCTCTCTTTCCCTACTCAGTCTCCCTTGGTTCCTACCATTTCCAATCTGGCCTTTCCCTTCTCCCCATAGATTCACAGCTGTCTGATTCTTTATAATAATTCCCTTTCTGCCTACACAAGCCAGAGACAACGTCCATCCTTCACAACTGGGAGCTCTATCCTGGCACTAGCCCTTCTGCGTTTGGACACTCGAGCTCATTCGTGCTATTCAGTCAACGGCTATTTACTAAGCCTCTATCACGTGTCCTGCGCTGCTCTAGGGACTAGAAACACAGTAGTAAGAGTCAGGTTTTTTTTTTAAAAAAACCACCACTCACGTGGAGCTTACTTTCTAGTGGAATTCTAGCATATGTTCTAATGGCAGATAAGGTTGTGTGTGAGTTACACTTCTCAAGTTTGCACAAAATGTAGAATGATGTAAATGGTTGAGGAGAGGTGCTTGTAAGCTCCCAGATGGTTGAACCATACACAAACTCTGGTTCAGAATGGAGAGCCTGCATTGCCTCATATGTTTCAAGCTGTATAGACACGTGTCACTTAATGAATGGCACATGCTCCGCGTGAAATGTGCTGTTAGATGATTTCATCGTTGTGAGAGCATTGTAGAGTGTACTTACACATAGCTAGGTGATATAACTGACTACACACCTAGACTCTATGGTACAGCCTATTGCTCCAAGGCTACAAATCTATACAGCATGTTGCTGTACTGCATACTGTAGGCAATTGTATCACAGTGGTAAGTATTCGTGTATCAAAACATATCTAAACAAAGAAAAGGTATAGCAAAAATATGATATTATAATCTTATGGGACCACCATCATATATTTGGTCTGTCATTGACTGAAACATTGTTACGCAGTGCATGACTCTATCTATATACTTGTAATAATGTCAGCAGTGTGTAAGAATGCCCTTTATCCTGGATGTTATTGATATTTGTTAAATATTTTTTATAATAATTTTTGTCTCTTTAGAGCTTAAAAGAGGTTGAGCATAGTTTCATGCTTGTTCACGATTTGCATTTTTTTTTTCTATAGTCCAGTTGTATCCTTTCCTGATTTTGTTTGTTTGTTTTCTGTTGAGATATTCACACATTTCTCATTGATTTGCAGTAACTATATAGTCTGGGTATTATTTCTTTATCTATTATATTTTCTACAAATATTTTCTCTCAGGCTGTTATTGGTTTGTTTGTTTTGATCTTTGTTTATGGTATCTTTTGTAATATAGGGTTTTTTTAATTTTTAAATTTCAGAATATTATGGGGGTACCAACATTTTGGTTACATAAATTGCCTTTGCACCACCCAAGCCAGAGCTACAAGCGTGCCCATCCTCCAGACCATGTGCTCTGCACCCATTAGTTGTGGTGTACGTTTTTTATTTTTGTGTAGTGAAATCTGTCACATATTTTCATTTACATCTTCTCAGTTTTATTGTAAGAATATTTTCTAATGCTTCTGTAGTTTTGTGCATTATCTTTAGGTATTCAATCTGCCTGGAATTCATTTTTGTATAGGTAGGAGGGAGGGATCTAGCTCCTTTTTGGAAATGGAAAGCCCCAATACAATTTATTAAATACTGATACTCTATGTCCTCATAGTCATGCTTCTGTTTCTGGGCCGATAATAATTAACTCTAACATATAACTCATACCAAATCAATGTTTCTTGTGCAGATGTGCAGTTTCCCAATATCAAAACCAAACTGATTTTCTTGCAAGAAGCAGTTTCCGCCCAACTCTGATTATTCTTTTACTTTCATACCTTCATCCTTAGTGGGTGATTTTCTTTCTCACCTTGCATGTTACCCTGTGTTACGCCGGACACGCTTTACCATGTAAGTAGACTTGATTTTCCCAGTATATAGGGGCAGGACTGGTAGATTTTTCTCTTTGCACATTCCACACCTTATTGGTTTTTTTTTTTTTTTTAATCCATTGAAGCTGTATTCATAATAGCCCCAAACTGGAAACAACTCAAGCATCCATCCACAGTAGGATGGATAAATAATTGTAGTATCCTTATATAATGGAATATTAACAATAAAAAAGAATGAAGTATTGATATATGCAACAACATGAGTGAATCTCAAAAGCTTTAATTGTATGAAAGAAGCCAGACACAAGATACATACTAAATGATTCCATTTATATAAAGTTCAAGAATAGGCAAACCTAAACTATAGTAATGACCAAAATACCAACGAGTGGGGCATATTGGGTTTTATACAGAGCTCTGAGCTAGCCAATTTCATCAGACTTTGGATTATTCTTTATGCCTTGCTCTTGTTTGCTGCCAGGGGAAATCATAATCTCATGGACTCTTACCAGTGACAGGGAGACATAGCTTATTAGAATCCTATATAGGTTCCTAAGTCCCACTGCTAAAGTTTCTGATTTATTGGTGTGAGATTTAGCCCTAGAACTTGCACTTCTTAAAACCTAGGCCTTCGCTCTTCCTGCAGGCTAGTTTCCTATTTGTATAGAAGATGACAATTGGAGCCGGGCGCGGTGGCTCATGCCTGTAATCCTAGCTCTCTGGGAGGCTGAAGCGGGTGGATTGCTCAAGGTCAGGAGTTCGAAACCAGCCTGAGCAAGAGGGAGACCCCATCTCTACTAAAAATAGAAAGAAATTATTTGGCCAACTAAGATATATATAGAAAAAATTAGCCGGGCATGGTGGCGCATGCCTGTAGTCCCAGCTACTTGGGAGGCTGAGGCAGTAGGATTGCTTGAGCCCAGGAGTTTGAGGTTGCTGTGAGCTAGACTGACGTCATGGCACTCACTCTAGCCTGGGCAACAGAGTGAGACTCTGTCTCAAAAAAAAAAAAAAAAAAAAGAAGATGACAATTGGGCAACCAGAGTTGGGAGAACAAAACATCTGGTGTAGCGAATGTTTTCTAGCTTCATAACAAGGAATGCTACAAATAAACTCGTGAATCCTATCGTTTCCCGAGGCCACTTTGATATTTACTTCAATGGACCAAGCTGGGGGTATCTTCCTAACTAAACTAATCAGCAAAGCCAAAAATGGAAAGAAAGAAAAACCCAAAAGCACCAGTTGGGAAACATCACCATTGAGAGTCTCGCACCCTTCCAGAATGAATGGGGGTGACGCCATCACACCCACACACTTCTCTCTCTCTTTGCGAAAGACACACCAGTGGAAAGATTCTGATGCTAACATCAATCAGTGTCTGTGGCAGCTGACCCAGAACGAACCATTCCTTCTTTTTCCATCATCTTTCCTGCAAATTATTAAGACAGAGATGCCAGAGCCAAAATTTGAGAAAATGCCAGGAGTTTGTTTACTCTGATCTGGCTCCTTAGAGAAGCAAATGCACGAAAGGAATTCTGAACAGGATGAACGGAATCATAATATTTTAACCTGTCCTCTCTTCAGCGAGGCCTCCCTGCATCTTGCTGAACAAGGTAAGTGGGTGCTCTGCTTGTCAAGAGAAGAGGAGAAGGACTTCTAGAACTTTTATTGCTGATAACTCCAGGTCCAGCAAATTAGTTCCTTTGTAAAGGATTCCATTTCTTTTCTCGGTGCCAAGGTATACGCACATGAGCACCTCTGTCTCTGTACAAATGTACAGACAAATGCATGCACGTGAGTTAGGTGGCTTTTGTCTTCGTGGTTGCTAGATGGCTGCTGTACCTAAAATTGCATTCCTGTTTTAGGCAGCAAGGAAGTAGACGGCCAAAAGGGTAAAAAGTCAAGCCAGTTGAGTCTGTTGTTAAAAAGAGCTTTTCTAGAAGTCTGTCTGGCGACTTCCCTTTTGCATCTCTGCGGTTGCCACTAGCAGCAAGGAGAACTAGGGATAAGGAGAGTTGCAGGAGGCAGTATTCTACCTCCAACAAAACTGGGATGCTGCCAGTGAGTAAAAGGGGGAGAACGAACACCAATAGTTAAGGAGCAGTGTCTCCTTGATTTACCCCAGATATTTCTCAATTATCTCAATGTCTCCTATTCAGCTTTCTCCTTCACGCTGGTGAAACCCCTGTGAAACCGCAACCCATTTGCCCCTGGACATCTCCTCACTCACCTCCCTGCACGGCAAAAGTGTGTTTATCTTTTTAAACTTGTGTCTATTTATGTTACTCTGCTAGCATGGCTTCTTATCCTAGTTAGGATAGAATTTGCACGTTTCTCTGTGGCCCAAGATGCCCGTGTGACTTGGTATCCCCTATTTGATTTTGCCCTTCTCTCCTCCTAGCGTGTAATAGTCCGGGCACATCAGCCTCCCTTGCAGGGCTCGAAGCAAACCATGCTCTTTCCAGCATTAGGGCCTATGCACGCGTTTTTCCTTCTGCTTGCCTTCCCTGCTTCTTCAAGTTTTTGTGCAAATGGCATTTTTTTTTTTTGGACATCTCATGTTAGAACATTGCGGTGGCCTTGTTGATGTGTCCATTTGGCTACCATCTTTAGTTCTTAAACAAAATAAACAAAACACACCCCCCGAAACTCCCCCACAAATCAAACACTGATCTAGGCTTTACTGTGAAACTACTTTGTAGATGTGATTAAATCCATAATAAGTTGATTTGAAGAAAGGAAGATTATCCTAGATAATTTTGGTGGGCCTGGTTTAATCAGTTGAAAGGCCTTAAAAGCAGGACTGAGGCTTTTAAGCCTCAATATCAATATCCTCAAGCACTTTTCTTTGCAGTCTTGTCAAATAGCTTTTGTGGGTATGACCCAGAGGTATAATTATGTGTAATCTGGGAGCAAGTGGGTGGGGCAAATTTTATTACTAGATTCTCATTCATTCCTTCTTTCAACAAATATTTGCTGAGCATGAACTATGGGCCACATATTATTCTAAAGAGATGCAGTGGTAAACATCTCTGCATGTTTTCAGGGAGGGGGAGAAATTCCACTGTGAACAGCAGCTTCCATCCATACCCAAAGTGCTGTCTGCTCTACGGATTTTGGCCTTGCCTGGTCACATCCCACAGTTGTATAAATCAATTCTTTGCAATAAATCTCTTAATAATATACCTACTGCTGCTTCTGCTTTTCTGTTTGGACCCTGATTGATAGAATCTCCCTTCCTCCCACCTACTAGTTTCTCTTTAACACTCTGCCCCATTTATATCCCCGGAAGCACTATTCCTCTCTAAAATTATCTTGCTTATTTATACATTCACTTGTCTGTTTTGTCTTCCCCTACTCCAATGTCTGCTCCATGAAGGAGGATCAGTGCCTGCAGTGTCTACCACTGCATCTCTTTAGAACAACATGTGGCCCATAGTTCATGCTCAGCAAATACTTGTTGAAAGAAGGAATGAGCTGGGCATGGTGGCTCATGCCTGTAATCCTAGCTCTCTGGGAGGCCAAGGCGGGCGGATCCTTTGAGCTCAGGAGTTCGAAACCAACCTGAGCAAGAACGAGACCCCGTCTCTACTATAAATAGAAAGAAATTAATTTGGCCAACTAATATATATATAGAAAAAATTAGCCGGGCATGGTGGCGCATGCCTGTAGTCCCAGCTACTCAGGAGGCTGAGACAGAAAGATTGCTTGAGCACAGGAGTTTGAGGTTGCTGTGAGCTAGGCTGATGCCACGGCACTCACTCTAGCCTGGGCAACAAAGTGAGACTCTGTCTCAAAACAAAAAAAAAAGAAGGAATGAATGAGAATCCAGTAATAAAATTTGCCCCACCCACTTACTCCCAGATCACACATAATTATACCTCTGGGTCATACCCGCAAAAATTATTTGACAAGACTGCAAAGAAAAGTGTTTGAGGATATTGATTATATTGGGAACTAATCTAAACATCCACTGATAGGGCATCTGTTAACTAAGTTGTGGTATATTCAGGCACTGAAATGCTACACAACTGCTGCAAGTGTAAAGGTAGCTCTCGTGCGTGTGGATAAGAAAATAATTCCAAGAAATGCTGCTATTCAAAGAAAAGAGGCTGTTGAAACTACACATGTCGTAATCTTCACAGGTGTTAAAATGATAACATTGGAGACACACATTTTCAAATGGATGCTTTATAAAATAAATCTGTGACTTAAAAAATCCCTAAAATCGTTTAAAGTATAGAAGATGGTGAAATCTGCTGGTTAAATCACGGAAAAAAATTATAAAATGTAGGGTTTAAAAAAGAAAATCCAGACAGATGGATTAACTGTTTCTTCCGCTTTTGCCTGGGTCTCTGCATTCGTTATCCAATGGCTTGGTGTGGTATATTGTGTAGACATCATACTTTCCTTCCAAAATATCCCAGGAATGTAATAATTATGAAAATGACGACTTCTCTGGATACACTGTCTTTCCTATTTGGACCGCTTTCATCTGGATCAATAACTTCCAGCACATTTCTTGTTTGCTTATTCATGCATTTATTCAACCAACGTGCTGAACTGAGTGCCCTAGGTAAGCACCAAGTATAGGAAAGAACAGGTTTATGAGATGGTTTTTCTCTTCAACAAGTGCTTTCATTTCCTCCTGAGCATCACTCACGTTGTGAGACCTGCATACGACTCCCAACAACTGTTAGAAGATGATAGGGCAGGTTTTATTCTACCCAGAAAATCCTGAGAGGCTCAGTGACTTGTCTTGGGGAACCCAGAACAGTCCTTTGACTGGTATCCAGGGCTCATGGAAAACCAACTCACAAGACCATTTCTTTGTCCCAGAAAATGATTCCAGGATTGTCCTTTGGTTCTTTTACAGAAGGGTGCCTGTTCCTGAGTTGAATTGTGTCTCCCCCCAAAATTCATCTGTGGAAATCCTAACCCTCATCACCTCAGAATGTGACCTTATTTGGAAACAGGGTCATGGGAGAGGTAATTAGTTAAGATGAGGTCATACTGGAGTAGGGTGGGTCTCTCATCCAATGTGGCTGGTATGCTAATGAAAAGGGGAAATTGGGCCACTGACACACACAGAGAACACTGTGGGAAGATAAAGGCAGATAGAGGGGTGGTGCAGCAGAAGCCAACGACACCAAAGATTGGCAGCAAACCACCAGAAGCAAAGGCAGAGACGTGAAACGGATTCTCCCTCACGGCCTCACAAGGCACTAACTCTGCTGACACTCCCATCTCAGACTTCTGGCTTCCAGAACTGTGAGACAATAGACTTCCGTTGTTCTGAGTCACCTGGCGTTTGGTACTTTTGTTATAGCAGCCCTAGGAAACTAATGCTGTGCCAAATCTTACTTCCTAGAAAACATTTGATTTTTTATTAATACTTATGGCTGACTGAACCAAAAGAATTAGTTCTGAGGCCAGCTCATTTGGAGTGATTAACATTGATTTAAAATTTGATTCAATAAAAAGCAAACTTTTTTTTTAGTTTTTGTTTTTTAAAAATTTATGATTGACATAATAATTGTACGTATTTGTGGGAACAATGTGATGTTTTGACATGTGTATACAAGGTGGAATGATCCAATCAGGGTAATTAAGATATCTGTCACCGTAAACATTTATCATTTCTTTGTGATGAGAACATTCGAAAACCTCTCTTCTAGCTATTTTGTAATATATAATACAGTGTTGTTAACTCTACTCATCCTACTGTGCAATAGACCACTAGAACTTACTCCTTCTGTCTAATGCTAGCTTTGTACCATTGACCAATCTCTCACCATCTCCTCTCCTCTCCCCTTTCCCCACTCCCTGATAACCAATATTCTACTTTCTACTTCTATGAGGACAACTTTTTAGACTCCACATTATGAGTGAGATCATGCAGTATTTGTCTTTCTGTGCCTGGTTTATTTTACTTAACATAATGTCTTCCAGGTTTATCTATGTTGCTGCAAATGACAGGATTTCATTCTTTTTTGTGGCTGAATATAGGATTCCATTGTGTATATATACTCCATTTCTTTATCCATTCATCTGTTGATGGAAATTTAAGTTGATTTCATATCTTGGCTACTGTGAACAGTGCTGCAATAAATATAGGGTGCAGATATCTCTCTTTGACATACTGATTCCATTTCCTTTGTATTTTTTGGATAAAACTCAAAGCTCGGGCAACAAAAGCAAATATAGACAAATGGGATTACATCAAACTAGAAAAGCTTCTGCACAGCAAGGAAAGCAATCAACAGAGCAAAAAAACAATCTACAGAATGGGAGAATGTATTTGCAAACTATATATCTGATAAAGGGTTAATATCCAAAATATATATGAAACTCAAATAACTCAGTCACAAAAAACAAATAGCCTGATTAAAAATGGGCAAAAGATCTGAATAAACATTTCTCAAAAGAAGATACGCAAATGGCCAACAGATATATGAAAAAATTATCAGCATGACTAATTATCAAGGATATGCAAATCAAAAGTATAATGAGGTATCACCTCATTCCAATCAGAATAGCTGCTATTAAAGAAACCAAAAGATAACAAGTGTTGTCAAGGATGTGGAGAAAAAAAGAACCTTTACACACTGTTGATGGGAATGTAAATTAGGGCAGCCATTATGGAAAACAGTATGGTGGTTCTTCAAATAATTAAAGCCAGAATTATCATGTGATGAAGCAATCCCATTACTGGGTATATATATATTAATAAAAGCAAACTTATTCAACACCTCCTTTGTCAAGTGCTGGGTGAGCAAGCGTGATAATGGTTAAGACATGGTCCCTGTCTGTAAGGAACATTTAGTCTAAGGAGAAATAGTAAAAGATAAGAAAAGCAGACAAATCCACATAAAATTATACTGTAATATAAGTCCAGATGTTACTGGATTTAAGCAACAAGCAAATTGAATTATGTTGGGAAGATCAGGATTTTTTTTTTAAGGATAAGTAGGATTTAATCTAGGCTTTAAACATTGGTAATATTCTGACAGGTTGAAATTGTAGGGAGAAGGAGGGAGAAAATTAGTAGGAGAAAATTTCAAAGTTGTTTCATTTTGTGTGAACCTGAATTATAGACATCTGGAAATATTATGGAATTATAGAAATTTGGAAATATGATGTATAGATATATTAATGAAGTCTCATTTACTATACAAAATTTGGAATTACTTTTGAGGGGAAAATTAAAACCACAATTCACTGTATAATTTCTAAGCTGAAGGCTGAGTGGATAATGAACTATGTTCAAATTATTGCTGAATGTTGACGGCTCTTTTTCTAATAAAGCAAAATACTCACTATTCCATATCGTTATTATTTAGTCCAAAAATCAATCTGTTTTTTATGGGTGTTGGAAATTCTATTTTTGTGGCAATTATTATTATGTTAATATTTTAACACATTTATTGTAATTTAAAATCCTTTATATGTTTTGTAATAATATTATCTAAGCTTTTATTATGTGCTAGTGCTAAGCCTGATACAGAAAGATGTATCAATAACTTTGGAATGAAGATAGATGTGGTAAAATACTATGAAGGAGACCAAGCAGTGGTTATGATACACAGTAATGGTAATTTAGAAGAACGCATTCTGCAAGGTATTAGAGCCAGTGTTGAGACAAAAATAAAACAGAGTGCAGCAGGTATACCTTAGAGTCACAAAAATTCTGTATTTGGACAAAATAATAGTGAAAATGGGGAGACTGATGGCTACAGATCTGTGAGAACAATTTTGCTTGTGGCTTTATGAGTTCTGCAAACATATATTCCGAACATTATATACGTTCCTACAGGATAATTGGCCCTAAGATATGTGAATCTAAGAAACAAATTCCTGGCATAAAATGTGATCATCTCTACCTGGGAAGTCGACCTAAAGTGGGAAGGGTACAGAGGAGAGGAAGTGAAGAATAAAAAAGGATGCTAGGAGCACTCGTGGAGGGTCTCCAATTCCCAGGTGAGGCACCGACATTTAGCTTGGTTTAGTAGGCAATGTGGGAAGTCCTGAAAGCTTTTTTTTTTTTGAAACAGAGTCTCATTCTGTTGCCCCGGCTAGAGAGGCATCAGCCTAGCTCACAGCAACCTCAAACTCCTGGGCTCAAGCAATCCTCCTGCCTCAGCCTCCCGAGTAGCTGGGACTACAGACATGCACCACCATGCCCGGCTAATTGTTTCTACATATTTTTAGTTGGCCAATTAATTTCTTTCTATTTTTAGTAGAGATGGGGGGGGGTCTCGCTCTTGCTCAGGCTGGTTTCGAACTCCTGACCTTGAGCGATCCACCCACCTCGGCGTCCCAGAGTGCTAGGATTACAGGCGTGAGCCACCGCGCCTGACCACCTGAAAGCTTTTGAGCAGGCCGGTGATACTATGCCTGAGATAGCATTAATAGATACTCGACAAAACTGAGTGTTCAGTGAATGACTGCTCAGAACCACCCCGCAGAAAGTGGTCAGGGCAGATAACATGCGAAATGTACCGAGGTGCTGAGATCCAATAGAGGCGTGCTTGCGAAATCCCTCTTCTGCCAAAACGAAGTGTCCCCCCCAGGCCTCCACTCCTTCCAGAGAAACAGCAGTGACTGGCATTTGTTCTGGATTCGCAGAATCTCAGAATTCTGGGAAAATCAGGCAAAGCTGCTCTGAAATAAATCTGGTCCTTATAAATAACAACTCTTTTTTTTCCCCTAATAAGGGTTTGTTGCTGGCAGAATCACACAGCTGTTTCCTAAATCAAAGATCAGTTTGTCAGATTATTTTTACTAGTGGAACAGGGGTAATTGTTTCTGGAAAACATCTGTTCTATAATTAGAAAACAAAGATTTCTTTGCCCCAACTGAATGTAATTACTTTTGAGTACCAGAGGGAACGTTTAAGGATCATCATTGAAATTCAATAAGGATCGTCTGTAACAGAATTTGTCTTTTTTTTTTTTTTTTTTGAATTTGTCTTTTTTTTAAAATTTCTTCTAAAGTAGCTTGAAGACTATAAGAGAATTTGTGTTTGTTAGCATGGTATAGGCTGTGACGGAATAAAGCAAAACTCCCAAGCCTGTATGGCATTGTTGATACAGATAACTCCGGTGAATTCAATCCAGTCGACTCACAGGGATTCCATTTTGAAAATAAGTGAGTGGACGTCACCGTGTGGGAGGCCCCTGATGGCAAGTCCACAAACAGGTGTAGTTCTGGGGAATGCTCAGCCTTCACTGGCAGTGACGATGACAGATGCCACAGGCTTGCTCTGGTTGGCTCTATGCAATGGCGTGCTGCGACGTGAGCTTGCTGTGACCCCCCACGTCCTGAGAGAGTGCTGCTGTGAGGTTTGGTTGTCAGCCCTGTCTCTGGCTTCCCACCCCCACACTGCCGCCCTTCACCACCCTAGCCCGGACTCCAGCCTCCAGTCTCTGCAGTTCTCCCACGTTACATCCGGGCCCTGATCTTACTCTCCCCATTCAGTCTCTCGAGCTGCCCTGTCTCCACCCCACCCTGACAACAGAGATGACCCTCAGAATAATTATGTTGAGTGAAAGAAGCAAGATGAATAAGAGTAGATACCATTTCATTGCATATATGCAAAACTCTACAACATGCAAGCTAATCTGTAATGACAAGAAAGATCAGTGGTTGCTTGCAGATGGGGGGTAGAGGAGGCCAAAAGGGAGGAATTACAAAACAGCCTGTGGGGAGACTTTTGACGGTGATGGATGTGTTCACCATCTTCATTGTGGTGATGGTTTCACGAGTGTCTGAATATGTCAAAGCTTATCACATTGTACACTTCAAGTCTGTCTTTTCTGCTACTTTGTAGACTTTAAATATGTCCAATTGATCGTATGGTGATTATGCCTCAATAAAGCTATTTTTGCTTTTTTTTTTTTCTTTTAAAATACTCTGCTGAAATTCTCACAAAAGTGGCAGAACCACAAACTTAAGCCCAGGACTATCTGATTCTAAAACCCATGCTGTTGACCACCCCGTAATTATTGCTTCCTCTGCAATGCAAATAGCCAGTCTTAATTGTAGGGTTGATATGGTTGCACTTCCCAATACTGGATGATTTGGGAACAGGGAACAGCCTTCTCTCATAGACTTCTGATGGGAGGGAAAATTGATCCAAAGTTTCTGCACGGCAATTTGGCAATGTCTTAAAAGCTCTATTATATATATATATTATATATGTGCAAAACATTTGCACATATGCTTTGGTTTATCAATTCCATCTCTAGGAATCCATCTTAAGGAAGTCATAATAGATTTTTGCAGGGGCTTATTTATAGGCATAATAAGCACAATTTTTTTTTTATAAAAATGAAAAATTGGAAAATTAATCTGTGCCATACAGCCACTTACACCATTTTATTAGATGGTATTTCCTGACACGGAAAAACATTCAGGCTATAGTATTATGTGACTAGAGCCACTTTAATAAAATATGTCATCTGTATGAATAAAACAGTCTGGAAGTAGGTTTTTTTGAGACAGAGTCTTGCTCTGTTGCCTGGGCTAGATCACAGCTCACAGCAACCTCAAACTCCTAGGCTTCAAGCGATCCTCCTAACTCAGCCTTCCGAGTAGCTGGGACTACAGATGCACACCACCATACCCAGCCAATTTTTAAAATTTTTGGTAGAGACTGGGGTCTCACTATTGCCTAGCCTGGTCTCAAACTCTAGGCTTCAAGCAATCCTCCAGCCTCAGCCTCCCAAAGTGCTGAGATTACAGGCGTGAGCCACTGCACCTGGCCTGGAAGCAGATTTTAAAATAACAATGTGGTGGTTATTTCTGGTAGAGAAGTACAGATATTTTAATTCTATTCTTTGTGCTTTTGTTTTTGTACTTTCCAACATTTTCACAAATGACTATGCAGTAATTTTGTATTAGATAAAGCAGTAAGTAGGTGACATTAAAAAAGAAGATGCGCCTATGTGTAAGTTTGCTTTCTCAGGTGCTCTTAAACTTTCTTGGATGTAGCCAGCCATTGGGACAGAGGGGGTAACATCCCAGGTGTGGGTGCATATTGACGGTGACACTGAGCGTACAGGTATAGTGCAGGATTAGAAAACCTAATCGTTCAAGGAAGCGGTGTTCCTAGTCGGGGCAGGTGGGAGCAAGCGCTGCAGTTGGGAGCAGCGGAGGCCAGCAGGGTAGTTGTGGCAGAGAGCTCGTTAGGCTAGAAAAGGGGAGAGCACGTTGAATCCTAACAGGGCTCCTGTGTCCAGATTAAGGACAGGGCCTGTGTATATGGGACTTTGGGATGAACTGTGCACCTATAGACTAGACCACCATTGAGTGTCCAGTAGCATGAAGTTGCCTTAACTCCTCACTCTGTTTGAGACCTTAAGACCAGGTGGTCACATTTGCACCTCATTTTACTGTCAGCCTTAGTCCCTGCTGTGTGGCTGCAGATGCCCTGCTGTTCCTTCCTCCTCATGCTGCTTTGTGTTTCCTCTCACTTGGCACTTCCTCTCTTTCTGTCCCACCCCAACCTCACCCTGCGCCCTCTGGAATCTCCATGCAGGACCCCCAAGTTCCCCTACATCCTCGATCTCTTTCTAGAATGCTTCTCTTTGGCATTTAAGCCCATATGTTACCCAATCATTAACTATTTCTCCCTCCACATGGCCACCTGTCCACGGGGCCCTAACCGTTTCTATATTCCATAGGGAACTTCAACACAACACATAGGAAATAAAACTCTTCATCTTTCCTCTCAAATATGTCCTTTCCCCCATATTATTTTACTTTTTTGACATATGAAGTATAATTTACATACATATTTTTCATCCAGCTAGTTAACCTAATCAGCCCCCATATCTCAGCATTACACTCTAGTATCAAGGAGATCACTTGAGTAGGATGAAAAGAGTGTGCAGAGAATAACACCAATGTTTCAGCCTCAAATCTTGAGCCTAGTGGCTTTTCCAAACCTCCATGTTTTCTTCTTTCTCGAATAATGTGTTCTCGTGCCTTTGCCTCGAGAACCTTACAAACTCACTGTGTATTTTTTCTTCATTCATCCTTACATACTCAATATAGGAAACATCCAACATTGCCCGTGAGATAAGAGTAAACCAGAATATTCAGGGGGACTTAAGGTTGACTTGATTAGGGTTGTGACTTAGAAGCTGAGTCATAGAAAGTTGTTACAATGTTTCCCCTTTAAATTATGCTTTAATTTTAGACTCAGTCGGTTCCCCCCAAATGAGAATTCACACTGTCAGGGTTGCAGGTGGGGGGAGGGAGTATGGACATCTATTAAGAGTAGCTATATCAGAGGTGCCACGCTACTGCCACTGCTACTATCAGTGCTTCTGTTGTCCAGATTTTGATCAACATCTGAGGCTTTGCTAGATAATATAGTGGTGTTAAAAATATATTTTTTTGGTGAAAATGATAGCTTGTTAATTAGACTGATGATTATTAGAAATCAGCTTTCATTGGAGAAATGACAGTATTCAGGTTTTGTGTGTTGGCTAAAATATTTTAGAGATGAACAGGGTATGAAAATCTTACAATGTTGTAGTACGGACCCTTAGAAAATGAGCATCTGAGGTTGGGTCACTGCATGGCCTTGGGTCCAGCCTGTGACTTTGGAGCATTTCTGACTGCCTGAGGCTCACTGAAAGTTGCTGAATCCTACTTCAGGAATGTTGCTCTGTGCCTTGACTGAACCTTTCCTATAAATGTGACGTTCATAGCTTCCAAAAGACAGAGAGCTGGGACTTCATTTGAGTCTGCAGAAATGATCGCATGAACTATTTTGTGCCTGCTTGCCAAAAATTTTCGTTGAATAAATGTCCACGTGACAGGACAAATTGAGTCTGAGACCTGGTTTTCTTAGAACCTGCAAGGAAGATTGTGAGAGAACAGATAAATTCTTCAACAGCTACCATTACCTACAACTAGAGCATCTGAGTTACCCATAACCCTTAGGCCAGTTTACAATATAAGTGTGTATAAAAATAATAGACTACTCTTTATTCCTCAATATATGAATGTAAAAATTAGACTTCAAATGGGCAAGTACAACGCCCTTTATCTGGACAATTTAGAGTTGTTGCTCCAAAGGAAAATTTCTTCTAAGGCCCAGGAACTATCTAGTGGAATGTGAAGAAAAGGATTTCAAAGATCAGCCAGTGGCCACATTAAAGGCCAAGAGGGCAGGGCCTGGACACCACTCTGGGAAGACAACCGTGGCAGAGAATGTGGAGATGGAGTCCTCTTGAATCCAGCGGCAATGAAGAAAAGACTTTGGCTAGGAAAAACACGTCCCATTGCAATTATCTTTGCCCATAAGAATTTGTGACTTATTTCCTTCTCTTAAATCGATACCAGACCAGACCCAAATGCCAACAAACACATAACAGCAGTAACCTACCAAGCGGTGGGACAGTGCAATTAAGGACAGACCGGTCCAGCCTGAAGAAACAGCAGTGAAGGTTCCGGTCTTGTCATTGTCTTCCCATTTTGCATTTCCTTTGGTTTGACACTTGAGGTCAGTATCTAGGGGACCAAAAGGCAAGTGGCAAACAACACACAAGAGGATATTTTGTTCTTGGGTGAACATCTTCTTGACTAACCAAATATTTAACTGTATATTTTAATTTCCAAGCAGGCTCGTGGTAAGAATGGGAGGTGGTTAAATAAAAGAAGGATCTGTCCTCTGCTCATTCTCTCCTACTTTCAATTTTAAATGTTACTGAAATGATCCCACCTTGATTTCCCTTCATTCCAAGCTAAACTGCTTTATTTCTTATCCGGTCATCCTAACATACTGGTTGTTTTAGATCACTCAGCGTATTATGACAAAGTGCCGTGGACTGGACAGCTTATGAAAGACAGAAATTTATCTCTCATGGTTCTGGAGGCTGGAAGTTCGAGATCAGGGTCCCGGCATGGATGGGTTCTGGTGAGGGCTCTCTTCCTGCCAGACTGCCAGCTGCTCATTGTATCTTCACATGGTGGCAAAAGGGTTAGAGAGCTCTCTAGGGTCCTTTTTATAAGGGTACTAATCCCATCCATGAGGGCTCCACCCTCATGACCAAATTACCTCCTAAAGTTCTCACCTCCAATTATCATTACATTGGGATTAGGGTTTCAACATATGGATTTAGGACACAAATATGCAGTTCATTGCATCAGTCTGTACCTCCCAGAGCCCACAGTTGTAGGCTCATCTTGCCATGAGTAAAGACGTCAACCTCCTGCAGAAGCTGCAGGCATAAATCCATGAGGATTTAAGTGACAGAGCCACATGCTATGCCAAAAATTGACTTTTTTTCCCCAGTGATTGAGTCCTTTTTAGTTGATCAATCTTATTTGCCAAACTGGCCTTTAGTGACACCTGCGTATGTGTGATGTCGCAGGGAAGCGCAGTTCAAGTTCAAGTCAAGATCCCTGCTACGTTGAAAACAATGGCAGCTTGCTTTTCTGAAACTTCTAGAAGAATTTTCAGGCTCTTTTGTATGTGGGAAAAGGCCAGCATGAAGATCCAGAATCTTCAACATGTGTAAAAACTTAGGGCAACCACATTCCGAAGCAACTTTATTCCCAACCGGATGACTTTACAATGATTTTTTTTTTTTGCCCGTGTGAATATGAGTAAGAATATTTCTCCAGTCTTCCGATCAGTGTCTGACTATGATGCTATCGTCATACGAAGAGCAGGCAGGTGGCTCTGAGCAGCAAGACACGGTCAGGTGCCTATGCCATGAGAAAAGGGACGAGAACCCAGAAGAGAACATCCTAGGGCTGCAAGGGAAGTTCAGGGCAAGCGGGGACAAAGCCCAGCTGGGCTGGTGAACACTTCACGGCAGACTGGTCAAATTATAGCTCTTGGAGTAAGACCTTCATTAGAAGCCCGCACCTCAGAGACATGTGAGCCTACCAAGCTGCATCATTACGGAAGACTGGGCATGATAATAGTAATTTAAATGAAGTTAAAAGAGCAGTCTCAATTAGAGCAGGTATTCACGTTTCAACTTCTCTCAAGAAGAGCCTCTGTGGGATACAGAAAACTCACCGAGCAAAAGAAGCGTTTGAAGGTAAAGTTCACCAGTCCTGATGTGCAAGATTTGGAAACATGCAGCACTTCCCATGGCTAGAGGGGTTCTATTGTTTTCTTCCACATCATTTCATTACAGAGCAATTTTCTGCAGCAACTCGATCTACCTTGTGACTCAGAAATGCTATGTCAGGATTTTTCATCAAATAGTTACCTTGTTCATACTAGCCTAGCCATTGCTATACAGCTACCTGTTTCCCTGTTAGAGAGAGTCTCAAAATGACTCTCTTGAGTAATCCTAGATGGAAGATGGAGCATTGTTCTTGTCTCAAGCTGTGTTGCATGGCAGTCTTCACACACACCATTGCCAGCAGGGGACTGGGAGAGAGGGAGGGGGAGGGGTCACTTCTTACTGTACTTTATAACCCCCAACAGAGGAAATGCACAGCCTAGGTGTGGGAGTTTGTCTGACTTACAGTAAAAAATAAACATGGTTTCCTGTTTGTCTCTTATTTCCCTTCCTTTCTTCATTCATTTCATTCTTATTTTCATTCAAGTGGTGAGAAGTGGCTGGTACTTCCCGCCAGGACTAACATTATATGCAGGCAAAGGTGGTATTATTTTGGGACCAAAAAAAATGGCAGTGCCTGCAACCTTCCAAAAATTCTCACCTCTCACTCATCAGTATCATTCTTTAAAATAATATTGAGTACTTTAATTTAGGCCAAATTGCCATGTTACTTGAAGCAATTCCAAGTCCAGAGAAAGTTCTCTTGCCCATCCATCTATTGACCCATCCATCCATCCCAACATCCCTCCCTCCATCCATCCATCTATCCACCTATTCATCTATCCATCCATCCATCCATCCATCCATCCATCCATCCATCCATCCATCCATGCATCCATCCATCCATCCATCCATCCATCCATCCATCCATCCATCCATCCAAAGAAGGAGGTGAGTGTTCTGTGTTGAGGGGACAGAAGGTGCACAGGTGATAACGAATGACAAGCTTGGTGTTTCTAAAGAAAAACAGGTAGGTCACTGAGCTGAAGCACAGTGGAGAGTAGGGAGAGGGGACAGAAAGAAGGAGAGAGGGGAATGTGGGCACCAGGTCATAGAGAGCCCTGCCGACCACTGGTGAAGACTTCTGATGCCTTTATTCTCAGTGCAAGAAGAACTCAATGAGGGGCTTTAATCGAAGGGGCGACATGATGTGATGTACATTTCAGAAGCATCACTCTGGCTGCTGTGTGGATAATGCACTTGAGGATGGCAAGAATAGAAGCAAGAGGTCTGAGAGGGGTGGCAGTGCTGATGGAGAGAAAGGGACAGATTCAGGACATGGGGCTGATAGGATTTGCTGGTGGACTAGACATAGAATGAGAGGGATAGAGAGTGACCAACAATGGCTTCTAGGTGTAGGGCTTGAGCAACTGGTTGGACATTGACATTGCAGGTGGGGGCAGCAAACACCGAGGGGTGGTCAGATTTGGCTAAGTAGGGGACAGTTCTGTCTTATATACCCCAGTTTGCAGTGCCTATGAATCCTCTGAGATAAGATGTCCAGGAAGCAGGAGCATGTATGAGACTGGAGCTCAGGAGAGAGGCCAGGCAGGACATAGACATTTAGAAGTCATCAGTAGACGATATCTAACGCTGTGTGACTAGAAGACATCACCTAGAAGAGAGAGTGTTGGTGGGGAGGGGACACTGAGGCCCTCCAGCATGTAGACATTGGTAAGAAGAGGAGGAGCCAGCAAAGTGGAGGTGTAGTCAGCTCACTTTGGGGCTCACGTGCATGCAGGATGGGAGATCACCATTTGTTCAACAGAGAGTTTTTCCTGACACTTGCAAAAGTCTGATTTCTCATACCAGAAATCAACGTCTTGCATGTATGTTTGCCATCTAGGCTGTTCTGCTGGGCGACTTACCCTGCATAATACACATATTGCATGAAGTAGCTTACAAATTTTGGGAAGTAGGAAAGGGATGAGATTTCTATGGTCCTCAGAAATGTTGCTTAGTGACCCAGGATCCTGGGAACATCCCATATCATGGAAGTCAAGATGCTCCGTGTCTACCCTCAGTTTGTCTAGTTAGGTCAGCACAGTGGTAGAAAAGGTTCTGAGCCTAGTTCCTGTCTCTTCCTCATCATCTACGAGCTGGGTGACTTTGAGCAAATTGCTTAACCCCTCCACGCTTCACTTCTTTAATGTGCCATATTGAATTGTTACTAGTACTCACATGATAATATGTGTGTGTGTGTGTGTGTGTGTGTGTATGTGTGAGGAATGATGGAGGTAGCCCATGAAAAGTGTCTAACACAGGTTTAGGGCTCTGTAAATTGTTATTCTTAGGGTGGTTCCCAACACATTTTTCTCTCCAAACTCTACTTTCTGCTCCACACCATGCTCATTTTTACTTTTCTCAAGGTTTCCCTCCAACTCACAAGGTCTTTTCTCCTACTTTCTGCCTTTACACTTCCTACCTGTCTCCTGTTTTGTCTTTTATTCAACATGTTACAAGCATTTTTAAACTTTGCTTGTGTGTTGGGCTCCGTGCCAGGCACTGGACACCATGAACTAACTCTTCCTTAACTAATTTACTTCACTATTCCTCTTCCATCCATCCATCCATCCATCCATCCATCCATCCATCCATCCATCCATCCACCCATCCATCTATCTACCCATCCATCCATCTGTCCATCCATACTCTAGGGGTCTCTTTATTTCCAAATGAGTTTATACAACCTAACGTTGATCTTATATGGTCTTGTAGCCTCTGATAATTCCAGGTGTATACATTAGCTTTCCCAGTGAGACTGTAAGTTCCTGTGTGGAAGGGAAAACATCTAACACTTAAAAACAAAATGAACCAGAGCATAGAGCAAAAGTCCAGATACCTAACAGGCACGTTAAAATAAAATGAGACCTGGGCAATGATTTGCCCGGCCTGGCTGGGAAAGTCCTCCAAACATAGCCGTCCTCTGGTGTCCCTGCCAGACTGCTGCAATGTGGCCGTTTCCAGACTGCGATTTACACGACGGGCAGAGCTGCCTCAATTACACAAATCACATGGTGCTGCCGAAGGAATATGCCTCCCCATTGCAGGGAGTCTGCGGGTGTTCACTTTTGCTTGCTGGAACTTTCAAACGTCCCTTTGCCTTCTGTCATAGGCACGTTCACCTCCGAGTCCCCTTGCGCTCTCTCTCGTGTCTTCTCTGATTCCCGGTTACAGCTGCTGCGTTTAGTACAACACCGCACCCAATTTTCCAAAGCCTGGGTGCCATATTTCTTTCTTTTTTTTTTTTCTTCATTCATCCACTTCTTTGCCAGACACTTAATGAGTAGCCATCAAGCACCAGGCTTTGGACTGGGCATGGGGAATACAGTGGTGAATAACACATAATTACCACTCTCTAGGAAATCAGAGTCCTGAAGGCAGACAACAGACAGCCACACTCATTGTGGTACACATTATAAAAGTGGTGCAAAATGGGCAGGCACTAATTCTGCCTGTGAGTTGGAAGGAAGCTACACAGAGGAGGTGAAGGAGACGTTCCCCGGGAGATAAGAAAAGAGGGACAGTCGAGGCAGGGTAAACACTGTGTGCAAAGGCACAAGGAGTGTAGGAGTGCAGGGTGTTTGGCGGGGTGGAGGGGCGTGGATGGGAGGGGTGGGATTCAAAGGAGGGGGGTGGGAAGGGCAGGAGATGAGGCTGGAACAGCTGAAGAAGGGCCCCGTGACACATGCTCAGGACTTTGGCTCTCATTGTTTACAGGCAACGGGGGAGCTGTTTAAAGAGTGGGGAGACATAAACCCACTTGTGTTTCAGAAACATCTCTTGGACAGGGAGAGTGGCGACCAGGGCTCTTGTCAGTGCTGAGAAGAGAGATGAGAATTTAAAACTAAGATACTCTGCCAGCAGGCCAGACCTCACGGCCGCGGGGCCTCCCCTGGCTGTGATGTGAGCCGGGAGGTTCCCTGCGCAGGATCGCAGCCTGGGCTGGGCTCACGGCCCCCCTTTGGGAGGAGGGTTGCCCTCTAGGACGCTGATCTGCCCCTGAAGGCACACACACCTCAGTAGGCTGTTCTCGGATATCCCTTCTGTGCCCCCCGCAATGTGAGACCTCGGTGCACGGATCTGGTCAGCAGGTCTGACCTCTGGGCCCTGGTTATAGCACCTGTTGTATTTTCCTGGATAGAGCTGGAACCCATTCTACTAAGTGAAATATCTCAAGAATGGAAAAGCAAGCACCACATGTACTCACCAGCAAATTGTTACTAACTGATCAACACCTAAGTGGACATATAGGAATAACATTTATCGGGTGGGAGGGGGGAGGAGGGGACGGGTAGATACAAACATAATGAGTGAGATGTGCAACGTTTGGGGGATGGTCACGCTTGAAGCTCTGACTCGAGGGGGGCATGGGCAATATACATAACCTTAACATCTGTACCCCCATAATATGCTGAAATAAAAAAAATGGAAAATAAATAAATAAAACTAAGATACTGGAAGACAGATGAAGATGGGGAACCTAATTAACTGACCTAATTAATTTGAAAGATGCTTAGAAGGTGGAGACACAAGACAGTGAGGGACATTAATGTCGACTCTAAGATTTCTAGTTCCAACGGTTTGGTCAGTGGTGGCAGCTTTATTAAATGAGATGGGGAAGATGGGAGGACAACAAGGCTTTGGAAGAAATATGATGTTTTACATTTGGGACGTGTTGAACCCAGAGACGCCCGGGCAAATCTAGAACTCCAGGGGAAAGAGATGAAGCTACAGATGATGTCGTTTTGGGACTTTGATGTCTCTGCCCTTTACTTTGCTCACAGATCAAGAAGTTTAGGTTAAAAAATTAGAATGCTTATCTTCTTGAGTTTCAGCATTAAGACAGGTTTAGGTTTATGTTTTGTCACTCTAGTTTACTAGTAGCCTGATTTTATACAGATTAACCCAACCGTTACCAGCCGGCTTTCACAACTGAAATCCACTGGTATCAGTCTATAAGGTTCTTGCCATAGTTCAAAGAGACATGGGAGACACTGTAAATAGCAATTAACACAGTGGAGAATTCTAGAAAGTCCATTCTAAGCACTCAAGGAGGCTCTGTGCAAATATAGCTATTCCCAAGTTTCTCAAAAAACAAAAAACAAAAAAACAAAACAACGAAAGATTATTTTAAGAAATGCATCCAGACCTGGAAATGCGCTTGGCTTACCACAGCTCTGTTTCCTCACCTCCAAAGGACAGTGGGCCTGAAGACTCAACTCACGTGTTCCTTTTCCTGGCATTCCAGAAAAAAATCTTTTGAAAAAAACCCAAAAACCTACCGTCCACACAGCAGCCCTCAGCGATTACTGCAATTGCTCAATTACATGGTTATTCACGAAGTGCAGATTATAGGGTTACTTAGCTGGAAGCTCTATGACTCGACCAGATAAAACTAAATTAAAAAAAAAACCCAAACATGCAAACGTTGGACATTTTCTGAGCATATGGCAGCACTTAGTTCTAGTCAGCAAGAAATAGGAACAAAACAAAACAAAGAAAAGCTGTGAGCAAGAGTTTTTCTTTCTTTCTTTTTTTTTTTCTGTTTTGTTTTGCTTCTTAAGGATGTAGATATCTGAGACGCAGGCTTGCTTATACAGAACAAGCCTTGCTTGAAAATACCTGGTATTAATAAAATGATAAAAGTATAGGCTATTTGCAATTTTTTTTTTTTTTTTTTGAGACAGAGTCTCACTTTGTTGCCTAGGCTAGAGTGAGTGCCGTGGCGTCAGCCTAGCTCACAGCAACCTCAAACTCCTGGGCTAAAGCAATCCTGCTGCCTCAGCCTCCCAAGTAGCTGGGACTACAGGCATGAGCCACCATGCCCGGCTAATTTTTTATATATATATATTAGTTGGCCAATTAATTTCTTTCTATTTATAGTAGAGACGGGGTCTCGCTCTTGTTCAGGCTGGTTTCGAACTCCTGACCTCGAGCAATCCGCCCGCCTCGGCCTCCCAGAGAGCTAGGATTACAGGCGTGAGCCACCACGCCCGGCTATTTGCAATTTTTATACGGGCTTTATTTGAAAAATTTATTGCTATATCTGTGTTTTGAAACTTGGAATTCAGTTTTGCATTGGAGAAAGTGGATATAGACGTCTAGGTCAGCTTCAGCAAATAATCCTGTCTCAGCCAACACCACGACCTGCCACCATGCTGCTCAAGCTAGAAACCTTGAAGGTATTTTGAAAACCCTCTGCTCTCACCTGTGCTGCCGCCCTCTCAAACATCAAGTTTGACCAGTCTAGCCCCAAACTGTGTCTCTGACCTATCTATCACCTTCTCTCTGTCTCTCCCGCCTGTACCTTGCTCCAAGCCATCAGTCAAATCTCCTGCCTGGACCATGGTGTCAGGGTCCCAACTGCATCTCTCATTCTGATGCGCTGACGCTCTCTGCATGGTGGGTAGGGTCATCTCTTTAATAAGCTTGCCCAGGCTTGAAACCCAGTGAGCCCATTGCAGGTCTCAGTGCAAAGCAGCTGGGCAAGCCTAATTAACATACAGTAAAAAGGTTACAATTTCTGGCATCTCAAGTGAAAGGCACCACGCAAGTTCCATAGAACTGGCGCTGACTCCATTTCTTTGGGCTTCCTCTTTGCAAACGACAGGGCTGTCCTCCACCCTTGCAGTGGCCCCTGTCTAGACACAGGGGGTCTCTGCCCATCCCCAGTGACCCGGGAAAGAGCAGCAGCGCTTCCCTGGCCTGGGCTGCGGAGAAGGGGGAGGAAAGGGAAGCATCAGAGAGAGGGCGGAGTTCCCAGGCTGGCGTGGGGAGCGGTCCCAGAATAAGGAGCTGCTGCACTGGAGTCACAGTCTCAGTCACGTGTCCCACCTCTCTCCCCGAATTCATCACACACCTACACATACACACTCATGTGCACGCACATACATAGGAACATACATGCACACACGTGTGCACAGAAGTCTGGATTTGACGCTCAGATTCAAGCCTGGGAAAAACATAAGGAAGAAAACAATGGCTGTTCACATCAGGGACTTGCTAGGTGCCAGACCCTTTCTGTGCCTTGCCTTGGTGTGGGAGAGAGGTTCCCCGCGATCTCCGCTTTTCACATGGCAAACGCTGAGGGTCGCGGCTGTCAGGAGCTCGGCTGGCTGGGGAGAGAGCTGAGCAGGCAGGCGTTGGAGTAGTTAGGAGTGGAAAAGGACTGGGTGCTGAGTCACAGCAGGGAAATGTGCCTTCAAGGTTTCCCTCGCTGTCCTGTTGCATAAAAAGGCCCCAGCAGAGGCTCCTGAGAGGTCTAGGCATGAAGGTGCCTGGGCTAGGAAGGGGAGCGCAGTATTAACATAAAGCACGTGACCAGCCAGAGGGGCCTGAGTGCTGGACTGCAGCCCTACTTGGAGACTGCAACAAGCACTGGTGTGCACCGAGTCTGGGCTGGGGAGGGCAGCTTCCCCTCTAATTGCCTAAGATCAGGCCTGAAAAAAAAAAAAATCACACATAGGCTTTTGACCAGGAGCCAGACTTCTCAACATCACCTAGGCGTCCTGCCCTGGGTCCCAGGGTCATAAGTGGCAGAGCTTCAGCTTGAACCCATCTTCCAGCATCTGACTGTTCCAGGCAAACTTCAACTCGCCCCCCTCCTTCCCTTCTAATCTCTCCCCCCTTTTGGAGCTCGCACAGCTTCCGAAGCTCTAGGTCTTTCTTGCAGGGCCCTTGCCATAGAACCTGCCTGCCCCGTTCAGCTGCCAGGAGGCTAATTTTCTCACTCTAGCCACTTAGCTCTGGAAGGCAGCAGTCAAAATTGGAAGAAAAATGAAATAGAAAAAAAAAAAATCAGCTTTTGTTCATGTATCAGCATGTATTAATTATTCCATAAATGCATGGAATTTGATTATGGGAAAAGGAAGAAACAGTGGCAGATGAATCATTAGCATTTGTTATATATGCATGGGCTATTTTATCAAGAGAGCTGAGAAAAGAGTGTAGATCAGACAAAGCGCAGGGCAGGATGGAAAATGCGTGCGGTGATTGTGCACAGGTGTGCGAGAAAAATTCCTGCTCACTGGGCGGAGAGAGGGAAGCAGGTATGTGCTATTAAAATCTCTTGAAACTTCATCCTTAATAATTATGGATTGTTACAGTGGAACAATAGTGTGGATTAAAAGAGGTGAATCCCCAAAAGCTTTTAACACAGTGCCTGGAACAAGGTAATTGCCCAGGATGTGTTGGCTGATGCAACCATTATTACTTCTCATTGAGTTCTGCCTTACAGAAGTCCTATGAGTAGAAGATAAGCTTTTCTTTCTTTCTTTTTTTCTAAAATGTAGATCTTGCTTTGTGTAATTAATGAATGACTTCCTGTGAAACTGTATATAACTCAGATGTATTGTTCATTGTGAACTGAATTGGCATTTCTTCTTTTTAATGCTAGGGCATGTGATCTGAGAGTTGAAAAATCTATGTATCTCCAGTTCTTGCTGTTTTCCATTATATTTGCCCAGAGCTTTAGCTCTGCTTGGGTTCTGGGTGGAAAGCTACACCTTGGTTTCAAAGAGAGCATGCAGGTTGGGGAGCACTGTATGTTAAGCCCTCATGGGTGTGGAGTCTGCCTACCTGCGTGGAACCTCCCGAACCCATAGAAGCAGAAGGGAGGGAGTGAATCACGGCTAGAATAATAGGAGAGACGGAAGCTCATGCACAAGCTGCCAGCTCATGCGAAAGGTATGCAGGATGGTTTCTTAATACGGATAGCACTTAGCCTGCAGGCAGGCAGAGTGGTGGTGGGAACCACACTAGGTAGATGTACGCTGTAGACCATTCTAGGAAGGTGTCTTAGTCCATTTCTGTTGCTTATCCCTGAAACTGGGTAATTTACAAAGAAAAGAAATTTATTTCTGGCAGTTATGGGAGGCTGAGAAGCCCAAGGTCGAGGGGCCATACCTAGTGAGGGCCTTCTTGCTGGTGGGGACCCTGCAGAGTCCTGGTGTGGCTCAGGGCATCACATGGCCAAGGGGGCCAAGCATGCTAGCTCTTCCCCTTTTCTATAAAGTCACCAGTCCTACTCCCATGATAACTTATTAACCCATTAATTCATTAATTTACGAGTGGATGAATCCATCCATGAGGGGAGAAACCTCATGACCCAGTCACCTTTTAAAGGCCCCCACCTCTCAATACTGCCTCCTTGGGGATTAAGTTTCAACACGAGTTTGGAAAGAACAAACAAGCCATAGTAGAAGGGAACTGGATGTGTTCTTGACTACCTTTGCTGGCAATTTAATCTCCAAGAATGTAGAGGAAACCACACAGAGGCCTTCTATTTGGGACTAAAACAAGTAAAGAAGCACTGGTTGGGAACACAAAGGAAAGGGATGTTTTGGGGGAGAGCAACTCTACTGGCCAGTTGGGTAGTACCATGGTAAGTGCATAGGTGCTGAGATCATATCCCCTGGGTCCAAATCCTGGTTCTACTTATTCCCTAAGTTCCTTTACCTTGCTGTGCCTCTGTTTCCTGCCCTATAAAATGGGGATAATGGTAGTGCCTACTTCATAGCATGGTTGCAAAAACGAAATGAATCAATACATTCAGTATGCAGTAAGTATTCAGCAAATACTAGCTGTTAGTTATTATGGTTACTTGAATGCATATTTGTGATGGAAAGTTTAGCTGGTCATAGTCATGGATGCTAGACTTTAGGGAAATAAAGAATAATTTTAAAATTAACTTAAGTTAATTTTTTAATTAAACAATTCAAAGACAAGCGAAGTGGACATCACAGAGGGGAATTTGGCTTATGACAGTTCAGCAAGCTTTTTCTGTAAGGAGCCAGAGAGTAAATATTTTCAGGCCCTGCGGGCCACAGAGTCTCTGTGGCAACAAGCCAACTTTGCTGTTGTAACATAAAAGCAGCCAGTGCAATGTGTAAGCAAAGGGGCATGTCTGTGTTCCAATAAAACTTTATTTACAAAGACAGATTTGTATGGTTTGCAGACCCTTGGCTTGAGAAGAATGGGAGACACTATGATATCAAATTCTGCCCGTGTAATTGTAAATGATGTCAGTCAATTGAAAAGCAAGAAGACAATTAAACGAACCAACCTAGCTGCAGAGGGAGGCGTTTATTTCAGAGTGAAAGAGGACATTTGCCAAAATGGAGGGGAGCAGTGGCATCTTACGCATGATGTAGGTCATAAATAACCATTATAGTGTTAAAAAGGAAGAAGATTATGCCCTCCATGAATCTGTGAAAAAGGTTAGGTGTATGTACTCACCTGGGTGCAGTCTTGTAATGCAGACGATGCCGTGGCCTCTGTAACCATAGCCACGTGGGTGGGGACATAGAAGTGGGGACCGCAGGACCCAGAAGTGGACCAGGTGACCCTCTGAGAGATGCTGGGCAATGATGCCAAGACACTACCCCGTGAAAACCATGGAAGAGAGATCTCAGCCCAAAGACAATCTCAGCACTTCGATAAGGGCAAGAGATTGAAAAGTGATCTAAAAATTTCCAGATACAAACACAAGTTATATCTAAATGGCGAGATTCTGGGTGATTATTTCCTTGTTTATGTCCTTGAGTAATTTGTATTATAAGCCCATGTTACTCTGAAATGTCAAAGGAAAATGAAATCTATTTAGGATGGAGCCATCTTCTTAAAGGAACAGCCTTAGGACTGATGCTTAGAACTTATAAGGCAGATTTTCACTCTGCATAAATAAAAATGTCTCACTGTAATCAGCTGACCTGCAAATTACTGAGTGTCCCCCCTGTGGCAGACATTAACTGCTTCCCCGTTAGCCATTTTCCTACTTTCTTTTCCTGCTGGTATAACTTGTCTTCTAATATATGCCAAATTCGTGCTTTCTCGGCTTCCTTTGTAGTTAGGGCATAGCTAAGATACCTCATTCTGGCTAAGGAGAATTGCTAAGAAATCTGCTGAGTGGCTCCTGGGAGAGGTTCTCCTTCTGTGTGTGTGTGTGTGTGTGTGTGTGTGTAACATGACACCCTTCTAGGGTTTGATGTACTCTGCGAGGATGTGATGTTTGGTGCAATGGCAGCCATCTGGTGACCGTGAGGCACTAAACCTAAGGTTACCGTCCAGCACTCTGGGAACGGTAGAGCAGAAAGATGGAAAAAGTGGGGTCCTTGATTCACTGGACTGTAACTATCTCCTCACCCCATCTTCAGACTTTTGAGAAAAATGTTCTTCTTGAGAATTCAGTCTGGCTGCATACTGAAGTTTCTAATTGTTTCACCCTTTCCAAAATGCTCACACGGAGACACGATGTTGATATTCTTCAAGTTATCTAAACATTGTCAGGTGTTAAAATGTCTCAGCACTCTTGGGTCCCTAATTGTTCTTAACACAAAACGTTGCAGCAAGTGGTCAGAATGCAGTTTCGTAATTTTTATTTCATGTCGTTAGATTTTGTCGCTTTAACTATTGGGGGGAATAAAGGTGTTTTCATGTGGCTTGCTGGTCTCTCTTTCTCGTGGCTGTCTTCATCCTTTCCCAAGCCCAGCTCTGCGGAAGGCAGCAGAAAATCCTGGAGGCTTACATCAGTGGAGAACGAAGAACTCATTCTCTGCACAGAGGGTCTCATGGGCAGGTCTCGGGGAAACACCAGCTTTCTCATTTCCTACAGGGTAGAGAATAATGGCAATGAAATAGCGTTGGGGGCCTGCTCCAGAGCACCAGATTCAAATCCTGGTCCTGGGCAAGTCACTTAAAATGTCTCCGATATTGTTCCTCGTGTGTAAAATGAGTACGATATTAGCTCGGTGGAGGGCAGGAGGATTAAGTATTTGTAAAGTCTTCAACACTATACCTGGCATACAGAAAGAGCTCAATATATGGGTGCTATAGCTCCCGATGCATGGGAGATCTGCTCTTCTCCAGTGTCACGGTGAGTGGAGAAGGTATCTTTGTCTAGCTGGAGACTTTGTTCTTCAGCAAGAACTTGGGGGGTTGGATTTGGCAAAGAGCAGCTCAAATGGGGATGACCCTCATCTTCTGGGTCTGTCCACTCATGGAGCTGTCCTTCCCATTAACATTTCATCACAGTTGTGTTTGTAGCATGATTTTGGCATGTGGCTCAGTTTCCCTAGAAGACCGGAAGCTCCTTGAGAATAGGGTTGGGGTTTCCATTCTTGCATCCTCCAGAGAGCTTAGCTCTGGGCTGTGCACATGCATGTGCTTAAGGAACGTTGCCCAGTGATGAGTGGATGCATGGGCAGCAGCTACCTGTGATATGAGGAATTGGGGCTAGGTTCTAGAAAGTTCGGGAAGCAGTAGTTCTCAAACCTGGCTACACATTGGAATCACCTCTGGATTGGGTGACCCACAATCTGGTTTCCCTAGTTTCCAAGGACCTGCAACTTTCAATTTTAAAACCAGGACTGAAGGATTTCCTGGGACTCATGACTCTTAGTGCTAAAAGTTGGAAAGTCCCGGGAAAAGTGTAAAAGTGTAAAATCCTGGGACACCGGGATGAGTCACCTTATCAGTAGAGCTTTGAAACATGTCACCGTGATGTCTGGGACCCAGCCCCAGAGCTTCTGATGTAAGCTGGGGTCTGGGTTGAGGCCTGGACGTGGCTAATTACTCAGCTGATCCTGATGTTAGGGAAAGATAGGAAGCACTGATGAGCAAAAGCTCCTGCCTGGGTTCCAGCACACACTCTTGAGCTGTGAATGGCTTACAAGTGGCCTGACATACCAGTCCCCTTCACCTTTGGGGTGCTGTTTGTCTAGCCCCATTAGCAACCTCCTAAATTCATCCCAGTAAGCTTTCCAGAGTGAACCATGTTCTGTGCGGGCCACGGCATGAACGAGGTTAGGACACACTGACTGAGTAATAAGGCATAAAAGGGGTGAACAGAGAATTGTGAAAAATAGGAAATTCCAAGGCTCCGCCCAAGACCATCCAAATCGGAATCACTACAAGCCCGGAAATCGACATTTGAATCAATCAGCCTTCCCAAGTGATTCACGTGTACGCGCTCAAATTTTAGAACCACCAGAAGGATATCTTGAAAGTATTACGAAAACATAACAGTAATATTTAAAGAGATGAACTTTGGAGTAGCCTCACCTGAATTACCTGGGGTCCAGAAAGTAGCAGGTGAGTTAGAGAAGTGGGAACAAGACCGTCTCCCTTTATTTCTCAAGAAGCTCTCTCTGCTCCAGACCCCTTCCTTCTTTCGAAAGGACTTTGTCTCTGAACACCACAGCTGCAACCATCCGCCCTCAGATCTTCCCCTAACTTTTGGGTCACTGACCTTTAGGTAGGCTAGACTTAGTCTCTCGTGGCAGATTATTGTTCTCAAGCCTTGAGTCCCTCTTTCCCTGGGAGCTTGCAGAGAACAAACGTGGAAGGAGTATCCTTCTCTGCAGACTACGAGTGAGCAGCATAGATGCTTGTGATCGTGAGCCACTAAGGTTCGGGGTCATTTGTTACTCAGCATTATTGTGGCCAGAACTGACTAATACACTCCTCAAAGGGAGCAAGATTTAGGGTTTGTCACTGGTCACACCAAAACGCTTTAAAATTTATTACAAAGAAGCCAGGCACGGTGGCTCACGTCTGTAATCCTAGCACTCTGGGAGGCCGAGGCGGGTGGATGGCTCCAGGTCAGGAGTTCAAAACCAGCCTGAGCAAGAGTGAGACCCCGTCTCTACTATAAATAGAAAGAAATTAATTGGCCAAACTAATATATAGAGAAAAAATTAGCCGGGCATGGTGGCGCATGCCTGTAGTCCCAGCTACTCGGGAGGCTGAGGCAGGAGGATCGCTTGAGCCCAGGAGTTTGAGGTTGCTGTGAGCTAGGCATGACGCCACGGCACTCTATCCTGGACAACAAAGTGAGACTCTGTCTCAAAAAAAGAAAAAAAAATCCATTACAAAGAGAAGAGCTCACCGTGGTGGCGAGGGCTTGGAAAGGGGAGAAGACCTGCCCGAACTGGTAGCACTTGTGCACGCTGACATTTCCAAAACGACTGCGGCGCTCCTTCCGGGCAGCCAGTCTCTTCTCCACCCTCGCGTCCGTGAAGTGCTGGAAAGAGACCGGCTGGGGCAGATGGGCTCCCTGGGCCTGGGGAGGAGCCAGAAAGCACGCGGTCACCAAGTGTCACAGGCTCCCTCTGAGACGAGGTGTACTGTCCTAAGCACTCTGCTCTCGTCCATGCTGCTGGTTCATTAGCTGCACTTCTGTTTACCTTTCTTAATTTTCTGTAGCCTGGGGAGGCAGACACAAGGCCCGCCCTCTCTCTGTGTGCCGCTGGGGGTCTGTCGCAGTGGATTGAGACTCCGGGCACCGAGTTCTAGTGGGGATCGTGCTGCTAACTATGGGACCGGGACCCGCCTGTCTCCCACCTCCAGAGTGGGTTATTGATTAAGGTCTTTTTATAGCCTTGCGGTGGCATGCTTTATATAAAAATGACACGTCAAGGAGGCCATGGGTTGAGAGCCATCCTTCCCAAAGGCAGGAGGCAAGAGAGTCCTGCCCTGTGATTCTTATCTCGCCTCTATTTCAAACTGAGGAGCAAAGAGCCTCGTTTGCATTCTGCAAGGAGAGACACGCACTTGGGGTGCCCGGTGGATTCCCCAAACCAGGGCGTCCCCCACTCTGCACAGGCACGGGTCTATGAGTTTTTCACTGTCCGCAGCTCAGGCAGCACCAGGTCCTGCGTTTCAATGGCCTTGACCCCAGGTCTCCACCAGTTTTCCCAGTTTCTGACCATGTCACCCTCCCGGGGGTGCTGGGCCCCACCCTGGTGCGGAGGAGGCTCTTTTTATCTGTGCTCCACAGAGGCAGGGGATGGCTGGCTGCTACTGGTGGTGGATGGACAACAGCTGCTGGTGGCCGCGACACCTGGGAGGGCGGGGTGTGCCGAGCAGTGGGCAGCTGGACACACCGCAGGAGCCTCATCTCAATTAGGGAGTTAGGCCATTTCCTGCCTCCCACGCAGCAGGAAGCAAAGATGTGTGTTGTTTTATTTCTTCCAGCATTAACTAGGAACATGCCAGATGGGCACCGAGACAGAGGCTCCGGAGGCAGGAAGGGGACAGGGGAGCTGACAAAAATCAGAGGTTTTTAGGGATCAGACGTCCCCCTCCCCAGCTAGGGAAACTGAGGCCCCTGGAGGTGAAAGCGAGCACTTTCCCAAGGGCTCTCTGTCACGTTCTGCTGCGTCAAGTGTAAATTCGTATATGCAGCTTCAGGGTGGCGACTCTGTTCCCAGGAAGGCAGTTTCCAGAGTCCACCCGGAAGAGCAGTGGTGTGACGCCAAGAACCCCAGACGGGGCCCACCTACCCGGTCACTCTGGATTGGGCCAGAGCTGACCCAGCGCAGAGCTGCGTCCCTGGCCTCCTCGGGCTCTGCTCTGTCTACTGAAATTGTCATGTGGCCTTTCTGCAGGAGAGTCATGATCGTCACCATCATTGTCACCATCGCCACCATTACATTTTCACTATAGGAGCCCGAGTTTGCAGGCGTCTCTCTTTCTGCCTGGATCACGGCCTCGCTGCCATTGCTCCCCTGCCTTCCCCGGCCTCACTCCTATTCCTCTTTTCAGGGCCTCGATTGTGGCTTCCAATGAAGTGTCACCTCCACTGGAGGCCTTTCTGGCCCCTAATCAGGATAAGCTCCTCCTCCTCTGGGCTTCCACACCCTTGACCCCTGGGTCTATGTCCCCTACTTAACTTACCGCTGGCATCCCCCCGCTCGATCGCGCCCTATCAGTCCCCGAGGTCCCTGAGAACAGTGCCTATCTTCCACCCACCTGCGGGAGTTGCACGGCGTGTGTTTACAGCAACTGCCCGACAGAAGTCAGTCACAAGAGCAAGCAATTAAGTTTTGGGGGAGGACATTTCTGGATTTCAAGATGGTCAGGAGGAAGAGTTAGACTAACACCAAACTTTCCAGAGACATCTCTTTCACACAAAGCAAAATGAACGCAGTATGGACAAGGCAAGAGATCGGGGGACAAGACGAGTGACATCTCACATAGAGGACGCATAGCAGAGACCCAGGGCATGGAGGAGGAACAGGGGTTCCCCGGGGTGGAAAAGACCACCAGGAACATCAGAAAACTGTCAGATTCTGAGGATTTCTTCTTCCTCTTTTTTTTTTTAGGATCTTGGTGAGGTTTGCGATGCATTAGGACGGACTCTGAGGGTTTCATTCCTCTCCCTGCACTGCTCTTGTCTGGCGGCAGGGAGGTGACGGGGTGGGGGTGGGGACGGCGGTGAAGGGGGAACTGCTCACTCCTGCTCTTTAGGGCGACATTGGCCAGGGCACTTGTTTGCTCAGCCCGCCCCATGCACAGGGCGCTTTTCTCAGTCTGCAAAGGACAAGGGAGAAAAAGGGACCCTCGGAAGACTTACGTCGTGTCCACAGAAGCTCTCTGCCACTGGAGGAGACAATTCCCAGCTTTGTCCCACAGCTTTGGGGGTGCTCAGGCTGGAGGAGAGTAACGGTGAGTAAACAGGTCCCAGGGAGATCGGCAGCTTCCAGTCTGTTCCAAGGAAGCAGGAGAGAAATGCAACGCTGTAGGATCCCCAAGACAGCGCCTGCCTCCTCCCCAGCTAGACCAGGGGCGACTTCTTTTCATCTGACCTTACGGGGTAGCAAGGAAGAGGCTCGTGCAACTGGGAAGGAAGCAGGCCCTCAGCTCAGAGCCAAGAATGAAAGCTCTGGCCAGGAGATAAACCAAATGTACGTGATATTCTGACAGGCTTTTCTGGAAGCTCCAAGAACGTGATACGCACAGTGTGCAATTCTCTTTGCCAGTTTTGCATTATTGGCAAGTTGATCTGCTGATGCAACATACATGTTTAATTAGGTTAATTACAGAATAAGTCACATTACCCTTTTATTTTTCTGCATGCATAGAGTATTATTATTATTATTTTTTACCTTAGTGCAGAAGTCAACAAACTTTCTCTTAAAGGGCCAGATAGCAAATATTTTAGGCTTTGTGGGCTATGCCATCTTTTCTGCAACTATACAACACAGCTGCTGCAGCGTAAAAGTCGCCATGGACAACATGTAAATGAGTAAGCATGGCTGTTTCAATAAAACTTTATTTACGAACGATGAAATTGGACTTACATATAATTTTCATGTGGCACGAAATATCATTTATTTGATATGTGGGAATGGAAAACCATTCTTCATTCACAAGCCATATAAAAACAAGTGGCAGGGGCTGGATGCGGTGGCTTACGCCTGTCATCCTAGCACTTTGGGAGGCTGAGATGGGAGGATTGCTTGGGTCTAGGAGTTTGAGACCAGCCTGGGCAACAGAGCGGACCCTATCTCTTTTTAAAAAAGTCAATCAGGCATGCCTGTAATCCCAGCTACATAGGAGGCTGAGGTTGGATTATTGAGCCCAAGAGGCTGCAATGAGCTATGATTGCACCACTGCACTGCAGCCTGGGTGACAGAGTAACACTCTGTTTCTAAAAATAAACAAAAACAAACAAACCAAAAAACAACCAAAAAAAACAACTCAAAATAAGCAGCAGGACAAATTCAGCCCTTGGGCAATAGTTTGCTGATCCCTACCTTGGTGGATGCCTCAGTGTATTTACCCCTTTGTTGCAAAGCGAAAAGGCCTAGTTTCTAAAATAGAAATGAGCATTCTGAAGTTTTCTCAGCAATTTCAAAATCCATGTTCAGGCTAGATACCTGGCCCATGACAAGTCTGAAAAAAGAACCAAGCCCGGGCTTGCCTGTCTAACTCAATTACAAAATCCGGGGCTCCAGGGGACCTTGAAGTTTTCCAGCTCATATTCTAGACTTTATGCATGACCACATCTAAACCAACTGAGGGATACAAGCCTCCCTTGTATTAAGAAAAAAATAAATAAAAGGTCCTAACTCATGGAGCAAACAATTTCATCATGGCGTCCCTTAATCACTCTTTCGGCCAACTTTCGGGCGTGCAGCACAATCCTGCTCCGTGTAATCTAACTTCCCTAATGTTGTTGGAGAGAGTTATTTATCCTCCCACACGTCTGCACCGAGGGGGGCAATCATGGCACGTCTCCGTCTCTAGGTTTTCTTTGACCTTTTCCTCTACGGGGCCGGCCATGGCCATGACCTTGGGCGTGGCTCACTTCCTCTTCCCTAGGCGCTTCCTCCAGAGGCGCCGGTGTCATGGGGGCCCCCGGTGGCGTTTGCCGAGGTGGTTCCTGAATGCCTCCAGCAGCCTGGGGTGAAGCACGGCTCTTCTGACAGTATTTAAAAATAGAGAGTAGAGTAAGCCTTTTCCCCAGGGTACCAGAGTAGGCATTAAAAACATAACTCAGAAGGATTCTTTCTGGAGTCTGCCAAGGCACTTAATTTTGAGGCCATGGCGGGATTCTGATATTTTGAAAATTTTTCGTGGGTAGGAGTAAGGTGGCAGTGGGCTGGTAGAGTGCAGAGTCGTGTCTTGCGTGTCGTAGACGCTCAACGAAGGTTTACCGTACACACGAGTGGGTAGGGGAGGGTTTTGAAGAGCATTTTGTCCAAACAGGAATTCTGCTTTCCTTCCGGTCTGCCCCTTGGGTTGCATCTCAGGTCTTCGTAGAAACACGTGATATTCTGGGCGCAGGGACGAGGGGGACAGGGGGAGGTCCCCTTCAGATCCCAGGCAAATCAAGTCCAGTCTTAATGTTACGACACCCAAGTATATATACATCGCTCCCTGCCTCAAACAGCCGCCACTGGCTTAGCGTTATTTTAAAAGAGGAATCCAGGAATCCAATTTCCTCGGGCTTTGCTGCTTTCGGCTGCATTTGCAATGTGTCCTGCTGCCAGCAGGGAATGTTCGGCATGTGGTAGAGGTCCTAACTGCCCCTTTTTGCATGGGAGAAGAAACAAGGGTCAGAAGAGGTGGAGGGAGAGGAGGCCGGGGCTCTGGGTTACCCTGTTTCCTTGCAAGATACGCAGGAGATATGCAGGGCGTTTGGACAATTTTTAAGTTCCCATCCTTAGTAACCATTTTTTTCGGGGAGGAGGGTGGAGGTGGGATCTGGAGGCAGAAGGAAGGGCGGTTGGAAAGAGGCTACTTTCTGGAAGTGATTAAATCCTGGAGAGAGAGACACACACATATTCAAAGAAAATGGAGAGCATTTTTAAAAAAGATTGTTTATAACCTCAAAATTAGTTCCATGCCCTTGAGGCCAAAAGCAATTCTCCCCTGGTACAGAAAGGGCATTTTTTGCATCTTGACATTAGACTCGTGGCTCTTTAAGGTAAAGTTTGGGTTCTACTGATCTTTGAAGCCCTGGCACCCAGCCCGAAGCATGACATATAGTAGGTGCTTAATGCACGTAAGTAACAGAGTGAACCCTGAATGAACAACCACAACGAGTAAGATGTGCAACGTTTGGGGGATGGTCACGCTTGAAGCTCTTACTCAAGGGGGAAGGAGAGCATGGGTAATATATGTAACCTTAACACTTGTACCCCCATAATACGCTAAAAAAAAAGGATAAACTATAACAGCAAAAAAAAAAACAAAAAACAAAAAAACAAAAAAACCCAACCAAACAAACAAACAAACAAACAAAAAAAAACAAGCAGAAATCACACAGAGCAACAGCAGCTTCCTGGGTAGGTGGGGAACCTAATCCTTCCTTAATACTATCCCAGTCATCCCTACCCAGGGTCGGCCTGTCTCTGCCCAAAGTAGCATCAGTCCAGACCTGGGATAGTGGCTTGAAAAAGTGTGCAATGTGCAGAATCCTTTTTCTGAAACTAAATGGAAAAATGCATATTGCTATTAATGTCTCCTTGGCTTATCATGTTTTTAGTAGTTTCTCTAAAAAGAGAATTTAGTTTTCAGGCCATTGGGAAACTATCGGGCTTTGGCTACAGCAGCAATTCTCCACCCTTGTGGTGTGTTGGCGGCTCTGGAGGGGCTTTTAAAAAATCCCAGCCCACGAGTGCACCCCACACCGATGGCGTCTGACTTTTGGCTGGGGGGGGGGGACTCTGGATAAACCCTCCAGGTCACTCACACTTGGGCAGCCAAGGCTAAGACACCCCTGAGCTTGCGTTTATCCGCGCTGGAACACTAGTACCAAACAGCTGCCTCTCTGCTTGTAATTTCGCAGTCAAACCAGGGGGTTTGGAGAGTGGAAATCGTAGTCCTACAGACTCCGGGATTCGATTGGAGTCAGCACTTTTTATTTTTGACAGTGGCTCCAGAAAGCCAAGAAAACTCTGAGTCTTTATATCAAAAAGTCATTTAGTGGGACTAAAGCTTTATTGATTTTCGCCAACTTTTGAAATTGGGTGGAAACTATTAGCTCTAGAGAAACGTCACGATTTCTTTTACAGCAAGGTCTGTGTTATGATTTTCTGAATCCCTGGCTCCTAGCGTGGGGCCTGCCATGTGGCAGATGTTCAAAAAGGCTAAAATAATTACAGCAGCTGCTGCCTGCTGGGTCGGTACTGTTACATTGTCACATCTCACGCCATCTCCCAAACAACCATGCGGGGCAGGTCCTGTCAGTCTCTCCGTTTTATAGGGTGCAGCAGGCAGAATTCTGACATGGCCCCACTGTGCACGCCCTCTCCCTGGATACGATCTGGACCTCTGAGTATGATGGGACATCGCTCCTGTGATTCTGCCACTTTATGGCGAAAGTAAAAGGAATTTTGCAAATGTGACTAAGTCTCCTAGTTAGTTGACTCTCAAGTAATCAAAAGGCACCTGCACCCAAATGTTTATCACAGCACAATTCACAATTGCAAAGATATGGAAGCAACATAAACGCCCATCCACTGATGAATGGATAAAGAAAATGAATGTGCTGTAACAATACACATACACATACCACAGAGTACTACTCAGTTATGAAAATAAATGAAATAATGTCTTTTTCAGCAACTTACATGTAACTGGAGACCATTATCCTAAGTGAAGTATCTCAGGAATGGAAAAGCAAATGCCACATGTCCTTACTCAGAAGTGGGAGCTAAACGATGGGTACATATGGTCATAAGGTGGTGTCATGGACATTGGAAGTTAAGAAGGGAGGGAGAGAGTGGGGTGAGGGATAAAAAAAAAAATCTGCCTACCCAGTACAATGTACACTATTCTGGTGACAGTTATGCTAACAGCCATGACTGTAGCATTGCACAACTTGTCCACATAACAAAAAAACACTGTATTCACTAAATCTATTGACATTATAAATGAACAAATAAATAATAAATAAATAAAGTAATAAAAAGCGAGCCTATCTTGGATGCGCCTGGCATAATGAGGTGAGTTCTTTCAATGAAGGTCCAGCAGAAAGAGATTGAAGAAACAAGCCATCGTGGGTTCTAACACTGCAAGAAGGTGAATTGTGCCAGCAACTCAGAGCCTCAGATAAGACTCTGCATGAGGACTTAACTAAGTCCTGCCAGACTCCTGACCCACCCAGACTATGGCATACTAAGCAGGTGTTGCTTTAAGCCATTACATTTGTGGTAACTTGTTATGCAGCAGAACTCTAATAGATGAGGGAAAAAATAGTGAGTGACACAGAGAGGTCGAAGGACTCGGCCAAGGACACATGTTAGGAAGTGGTGGAGCTGGGTGTCACCCCCTGACATTTCTGACCCCATGCTGTTTAACCACGGCATCTGTCATCCCTGTGTAAAACGAGGCTCCTTTGCACTAGCTCGCCGGTTTTCTGTGAGCTAACTGGGGCAAAGTCAAGTGGGGATTGCAAGTCCCGCTGCTTTGCGCGATGAAGTGGAATCAGAGGAAGAGTTGCCGGCGCGGCCCACACGTGGCTTCTACACGCAGGGTGGGGAGCGGGGACCGGAGGCAGGGCAAGGGTGCCTCTTACGGATTCCCGCTCCAAGCTGCCCCCCAGCTTGGTGCACATGTCAGCCGTGCACCAGAGAAGGACGAGGAAGACCGTTGCAATCAGGACTGGGAGCACAAAGGCCAATTTCCTGAACACCAAGGAAACCTCCTGAGATAGAGAGACACAGTGGTGGCCACGTGGTGACACTCATCTGCTTTGCTCCGGTCGAAAGGGTGCCAGCCTATTTTCTGATCAGATCCAGAACGCAGAGCATTATAAATATCATAGCTTCCCTTCCGTAAAGGAAAGCTAACCTTTACCTTCGGTAGTTCTGTACATTTAATCCAGCTTTTCCGTTTTGTTAAAGAGAGAGGGAGAGAGAAAGAGAGGGAGAATTTGGAGGATTTGGTTATTCTCAGACCAGAGACTCACGAGCTCTCTTTCCAGGACGTTGGCTGTGATGGGTGGCAAAGGCCAGCTTTCGTGAGTAGAGCCATGAGTCCTCGTGTTTGGCTTCTAGACGGGTTCTCAGAGATCTGGTCACCATCCCGCTACCATCATATGCAAAGGCCACTTGGTGTCCCCAACCAGGGCAGGTCATGGGTATTTGTAAGCTGGGAGGTGCCGCGTGAGCTCTGCAACCGGGCAGGTGACCCCTACTCCGCTGTTTGGCAGCTGTGTCACCCTGGGAAAGTCGTTTGGCTTATCTCAGCCTCAGTTTCCTCTTCTATACAACAGGGATAACAGTGCCTGGGCAGACCTGCTGCTCAATATCCATGCTTCCCTCTTCCTCAGCAGGGGGATCCAGACTGTGGGATGAAGTTCGTGTGTTCTTGCTAAAACCATTTCATTGTCTCAAAGCTGGGACGGCTGCTGACCAAGTTCTGGCCATTGAGACATGCAAGTCTATTGGTGGGGAAGGGGTGATCTGGAAAGTTAATGTTTTCTTGCACTCAGCTTGACTATGCCTCTGTCTTTTCCTTTTCACCGGCCCATCCCCTTCCTGCCAGGAATGTGGATGTGATGCACGGAGGTGAGCAGCCATCTTGTGAGCACAAGGATAAGGAGGAGTGGAAACCTATGAATGGCTTGAGTTTCTGAAGGCATCATGGAGCTGCCTACCAGCCCCGTACTGCCACCCTTGGGACATCTTGACATATGGGGGAAAGACACTTCTCTTTCTGCTGGCGATCATTTTTTTCTTTTTATCCCTTCAGGGCAAATGAAATTCTGATATAAAAACCTGCCTTATAAGGTACACTCTCCAGGCATTTGAAAATGCTTGGTAAACTGTCAAGTCTTAACATATATAAATAGTTCAATATCTTTATAATAATTTAAGGATCCCTTTCTTGAGCAGTACGACAGGGGGAAGGGACAAGGGCACTTGTCTTCTTCTGTCCCGACTCATGGGAAGTATATATTCTGGTGTGGGATGGGGAATACATGTGGCCAAAATAGAATTTAATCAGAATCGCAAATCGTTCATCGGTCCTCATGTGTCTAATTTTGTCTGAGGCAGAGAAGACCCAAGAAGGAATTTGCTCTCTGATTTTGAACACCCCTTGCCTGAAAATCTGTTTGAGATTTTAAAAAAATATATAGGGGTTTGGGGTGAAATGAATGGGCAGTAATCAGTGTATACACCAGCAAGGCAAGGCCATGGTCTGCATCAGTAGACACAGGATTTGGAATAAGAAGGGCACAAGCCCGTTTTTGTCTTCCCAGGAGGCACCTGGGCAAACTAGGCTCAGTGAGAGGAGAGCAAGGAGGATGGTGCAGAGAACCAAACCCCGTTTGTTATTTGGGGTCATGACTATAAAGGGTGGGAATAACAGCCGGAAGTGGGGGACATGACAGCTATTTTCAAATATCTGAAGGGCTTCCACGAAGAACAAGGATCAAGCTCATTTGGTTCCATCTCAGTGGGTGGGATTGGAACCAATGGTGGAAGCTTTTGGGAGGCAGATTTGGATTTAGACTTGTACGTGCTAACAGCTATGGCTGCAACAACAGAGTGGCCCATCTCAGTGGTAGTCCCAACGCGGGTGGTGTTTAAGCACATATTGAACCACCACTTGCTGGATCCCACTATGCATTCCCGTGTTGGTTTCTTCACTCAGTGCATTAACTGACGAATGCAACAGTTGTTTAGTGACTGCTATGTGTCAGGCTCTTAGTGGTTAGGCTACTACAACCTTTAAGATCTTTCCCAACTTTGCAATTCTTTGATGCTCTGAGTATGATGAACTCCATTTTGCACAGGGGTAAACCAAGGCGCCAAGATCTGGAGTGAGTTAATGCCACAAAGCACATAAATGGCAGATCCATCATTTTCTCTGAGCTTTCGCTTTATCTACTCTCCTTTCTTTTGCAATCATCTGTTCCTTTCAAAAAAAAAAAAAGAAAGAAAAAGAAAAAAGCCCAAAGTCATGCTCTACTAAACCCTCTAGCCTTGGTGAGCATATCTGGACAGGATGTATAGTTACCCAATATTGGTCTGAAAGATGTGTTTTCCTGACTCCAGACAAATAGGAGTAAACTCTCCCCTTTGATCTGCAATCTTCCAGATTTCCCCAGATATCCCTGAGCAGAGGCGGATAATATGCAAGGGCTGTGGTTCAGATTTCACATAACAAATGGCTTTCTGACCGGAGACTGGTTGGGGATTTTTCCGATGCAGTCACCTCTGTTATTCTCTGCACTGAGATTCCAAATATTGCTGTAGAAACCACACATCTTCAAGCAAGCCCATTTCTTTTTAAACATTTCTGAATCTCTCTCTCACACACACACATGAACATACTACATCTTCCATCTGTGGCTATGTCCTGCCAGGAGCTCTTGCCTGGCAGAACCCCCATGGGTTGGGAGTGCCCCATTGGGCCATGAAGGCGAACCTCGCTTTTGCAGCTGGGCATCCCACCAGCCAGCAGGGCTGCTGAGCTCAGTCTCTCTTCCTTCGGGGTGGATCAGGCTTGCAAGACGCAGTGAGAGCAAATTGGCAGCTGGGGAAGACTGTCTGACGCTGCTAAAAGCATCTGTTGGAAAACTTGCTTTGTAATTTCCTAAGCTTTTAGGGTCAGAAGTGGGTAGAAACCCCCAAGTGGAAGGAAAGCCTAATCCACTTTCAAGTGGGAGGAAAATAAAAAACAGACAGGCTCGCATGGGTGCAGTCTGGGGATTCTGAACTGCACCCTCCCGGGATAAATGTTTCCAAAGCACCACTTTCCTATGGGAGCAAGAACTGACTTACTCCTGGCATGGTTTATTTGGCCCAGCCTGGACCACATGTGGGTGGGAGTGGTTCAGGCTCACCCTCCCCTAACATTGCTCTGTAGGGCTGCAGGGAGTTGGAGAACGGAATGGGACCTCCTAGCACATTCTCCGTGTTAGTGTCTTTGATCATCTTCCTAGGTTTTAGTCACCAGTGTACTTTCAGCACCTGGAACAGTGCCTGACACATAGTGGGTGCTCAACAGATATTTGTGGAATGAAAGGATGCATGCACTTTTGCACCCTAAACCTCTCCAAAGTTCCTTTTCCTTGACTATGTGTCTGGTTGTTGCCTGAAACAGGTTGAAAAGCAAAGGGGGCTTTGATCTCTAGACGGAACTGGAGAGAAATAGAAACTGGGGAGGCTGGAAGGGTAGGGGAGAGTCGGCATGGCTGTGTGAGGGGGGGTCTGGCAAAGCTATGGGCGTAGGGCAGACCCCCAGAGAGTGTCGGAGCTGGGAGCCGGGCAGAGCCAGGGGTTTCTCCCAGGTGCCTTTGAAGTTTCACCACACTCTGAGCTCTGTCTGCAGTGCTCAGAGAGCTTTGCTTCAAGGCCAAGGCCTTTATCCTAAGATCAAGGGTCTTCCCTCTCTCTCCTTTCACTTTTGCTACATCTCTATTCCTCTCTTTCTTCACCCTACAGTTCACCTTAATTGCTACTTTCAGTTCTGGGGAGTGAGGCGGGGCTTTGCAAAAGACCCATCTAAGCTTTCTCTTATCAGGTTCGCCTCTTTATAGCTTTCCTTGGCCTGAATGTGACCAAAGAAGTCAAGACTTTTAGAAAATCAAAATTGCGATCTTCAAGAAGCACACAGCATCTGCATAACAAAAGACCCTTTCTGACTGTATGTGGCTGGGGCTCTGGGGGCAACCTGGATCATTTATACCTCCCCCCTTGGCAGCTGCAAGTTGTCACTCTCTGGCACTTGGAGTAAGTACTGGCTCTACGTTAAAGATCGGGAAGGGTCGCATCTTCCAGTCCATACATGAGGCTGAAAGACAACTTTTTACCTTCAGAATATCTTTTTTCCTTCCCCCTTTATCAGTGCGCTTTGCAGAAACGTCATGTAGAGCTATCTGGAAAATGTTTGATTTCTTGAGCTAGAGAAAGAACTGGAAATGCAGAAGTCACTTGCCTGTATGCCTTCCCAAGCTCTCTTGGCATATCCAGTACAGGCTCTTCCATGTGTTTAACCCAAATCAGAGCTTTGAGAGCCAGAGGAAAGGATAAGTAAGTCCTAGGGTAGGTAATAGATAGGTTAGGCAAGGGAGAAGGGACAAAGGGAGGGAGGGAAAGTAGAAAGAATTTACAAGAGAAGAGAAAAGGAGAGGTGGGGACATGCGTGCAGCCAGCTCGCTGCCCTTCCGTGTGTCAGCTCCATGGCAGCTGCTGCTGTTGGCCTTGGACTTGAAGAGACACCTTGTTGGCTAGTGGCTGTTCCTGCCTTAGTGGGGCATGCCTGGGGCTCAGGTAAGTGCTTTGCTAAACTTGGAGACTGAGCCCAACATGGAAGAGCCCAACTCTGTAGAAGCAAAGGCAATAAATGGGGCAAAGAGTTGTGGGCCCTTGGCCAGACCAAGCTATCCCCCGGAGATGATGTCCTCTACTTTTCCTTCAAAGAATCACATTCTTTCATGGAGAAAATGAGGCTGAGTCTCTGGGGCCAAGGACAATGTGTAGCTATTGAGCTCATAGGCATGCATGACCTTCGGTTCCATTAGAAGCAGTCTTCTTTGGCTGCTTAATACCTATTATAATTATGCAATAACTGCATAATATCTAAATATGAAAATTCAAGTTTTTGAGTCAGAAGTTCAGCCATGGGTAGTAGTAGCTCTGCTGAATTGCTGTTTACAACATTACTATTATTTTTATATCAGTCTTATCCTATGGCATCTGCTCTGCCCTTGCCCTGAAAGGCTTTAGTTCCAGGGCCCCATTTCATAAACCCAAAGAATGCTTGCAGGTGGCCTTGGCTGGGTTTGCAGCCCTGGGCTGGCCTTACCTTTTGCATCATTTCGTGGGTCTGCTTTGCTGACAGAAGGGTCTTCCTCAGTGGCCTTGTCTTCTCCTTTCTCTGTTTTGTCCTCAGGCCTCTGGGCACCTTCCCCCTTCTGCAGTGTCTGGCTGTGAGGTGAGCACTGGACTTCAGGCAGGCCCTCATGCTTCTTGTTCTCCTTCCTCCTCTCACGGGGAACTCTAAACAACAACGACAACAATTCACCATCAGGTATGATGTTCTGAGTGACTCAACAACCCCCACACAAGTGGCCCAGCTTGAGGTCACGAGAGGAGGGGGTGGAACAGAAACCTCTCCCTCCCACCCCTGACTTCATGGGCAATGATTTAATCTAGAAGGAAAAGAAATGGATACCGTCAGCTTATTCTTGAATAAAATAGTAGTGAGAGAAGGGTAGGAATATTATTCTAAGTAATAAGACAACTGGCAAACAAGTGTTCTACATTAACGCGTCCAGTGGTGACGACAAAGTTTTTCACTTTCACGTGATAGGGTCGACATGCTATAGCTTAGACTGTGTTTTCTGGCCTTTTACATTATGTCAATTATTTGTTTATATTTTTTTAGGAGTGTCAAACATAGTTCTTCAGTGACTCTCAAACACCCAAGTCATCTCACTTGGCAAGACCACAGGTCCTTTCTCATCCAAACCTCCTCCCTTCCTCTCTTCCATTCCTTCTGATCGTGCTGAGCCTTCCCAGCTCCCTGGAAATGCCGTGGGCTCTCAGGCTTCCGGGACTTGGCTCCTGTTTCTCCCTCTGCCTGGAATGCAACAATCTCTCTCCCTCCCTCCCCTGCTCTCCCGTCCTCCCAGGATTGTGTACTTGTCACTTCCTCTGTAGTGCTGTCCATGACACCTCCCATTCCCACCCCCAGACACAGACCCATCCTTCCCTGGTCCCCCCCGCACCTTCTCAGTGTCTTCATTTTAATAAGGACCAGTTGTGCTACGCGTAGTGGCCAGTTTTTATACCTATCTCCGGTATTAGGTTATGTGTTCCATGAGGTCATGGATTCAGCCTACTTTTCCTGCCAATGTATCCCTAGTGTGTAGCACTGTGTCTAGCAAGAGGTAGATTGTCAATCCGTATCTGTTGGATGGATGGATGGATGGATGGATGGATGGATGGATGGATGAGTAGATAGATGGATGACAAGTATTGGGGTGAAAGTCGAAAGGAACAAGACAGTAAGATTCAAAATATTAACTATGGGGAAGGGAGAGTTAGCAGTGCTGTACTTTTAATCCACCCCAAGTCCAAGGTGATGAGCAGAGTTGGTCAGGAGCAGGAAGTCAGGGGGGTGCTTTTCTTCCCATGGAGGTTGTCTGGGCTTGGTCATATAGCGTGTTCTGCCATAGTAAGGGCTCAGTAAGCACTACTTCACTTTGTTTTGACATTTTGTGGTTAGCCCATTTGCAGAACCACTAAGTAGTAACATCTTCGGTGGGTTTAATTTTTTTCCCTGAAAGCCAAAGAAATTGAATCTGAAAACCAGCGTCTTAGAGGTGATAATTAGAAGAGAATGGTTAAAAATTTAGAAATAACAGAGTCCCTACTATAGCCTCATAGTAACATCAATCATTGAACTATTCTTACCAATACTGGACAGAAACCTGAAATTTTCTTCATGCCACTCAGATTTAAAAAACAACAAAAAAAGATTGATCATTTTTCTTTTGTGAGTTTCAACTTGGTTTCTGAAGCTCCTATTCACTCCTGGTGGTTCTCTTGCTTCTCTTGAAAGATCCAGCTTAAGCAGTTTATGTGCTGCACAGTTGTGCGCAGCTGGACGGTTTTTTTTTTAGGAAAACAAAATTCTTAAGCTTAGAAAAACATCTGCTCTGTGTCTGCCCCCTGGATTCCTTCAACTGCTCCAGCAAGTTGTGACATCTGAACTGACAAACCCTAAGGCCCTTTTCGGCACATTAAGGAAATCTGCACTCAGTAAATATGTTGTTACACATTTCTCTGGAGCCCTACTCAAGAATCAGAAAGTGACTCTCTTGCGTTGGGATGCTTGTTTATGAAGTTGCAGCTAAGCATTCTCGACTCCCACATCATGCAGGCTTGCAGAATACGTGAGCCCGCCGGACTCAATTAAGCCTGCCTTGTCGAGATGGATGGGGCCATCCAGTGCTTGCTGGGGAGCTGGGACACTCTCCACAAGGACAGATTCTGGCACTTAAAAATGATAGTCGTAAAATGGTGAAGAGAAGAGAATAATTTTTAAAGGGCCCCAAGTCAAGCAACCAGTGGGGAACTGACCAGGTTTCCATCTGTTTCAAATTAAATGTGTTTATTATCTTTGCATCTTGCTCCCCGGCTCAGTATAATCAGTTAGCAAATATCCTCTGTGATCTTAGCTGTGAGCATATTTTTACAAGTTTATCTGGCTGGTCCCTTCCACACACAAGCCAGCGGTATTTCTTCCTTCATTTTGAGTCTGATTTTGGGCTTTCCTGGAGATGTAGCATGGAGTCTGTGGGCTCTATTCATTCCACATTTATTTTTTGTTCTCTGCTATGCCTGAGAATGTATGCAAGGTGTTGGGAATACAGTGGGAACAAGATAGTGAGTAAGTAAACATATAAGTAAAGTAGTTGTAGCTTGTGAAAGGTGTCTAAGGAGAAGTAAACACGGGGAATAGAGATAGAGAGTAAATAACTGTCAAGGGCAGTCTTTAGATTGGGTGGTCAGAAAAGGCTCTTTGGATAAAAGAATTTGGAGCTAAGACCTGAAGAATAAGAACAAGCCACTCAACTAGAAACTGGGGGATGTGTATAGTAGACAGAGAAAACAGCAATTGCAAAGGCTTTGAGACGGTCAAGGGCTTGGAATACTGGAGCAAGAGAAAACAGGACAGCGTGGTCAGAGTGCCTGGAGGGGTGGGAGGAATGGCTTGAATGGATGCCAGGAGATGAGGCTCAAGAGAAACATGAACACAGCCAGGCAGGTCTTATGGGAAATGATCATGATTTTAGATTTTATTCCAAAAGCAATGAAAAGCCAAGGGAAAATGCTATGTGTAAATTTGCATTTCATGAAAATTAGGCTGGCTTATCTATGAAGAACAGATTGTAGACAGGGAAGGGGCAAGCAGGGAGGCCAGGTGGGAGGCAGTCACCTTGGTCCAGTTGAGAGGTGACATGGTGGCTGGCACTGGGAGAGCGTCATGGGAGACGGAGAAAGGCAGATGGGACCAAGAAGGTTTGGGAGGCAGAGGTGACAAGACTTGCTAATGCACTGGATAGAAGAGACAAGCAAGAGGAAGACTCAGGCAGATGGTGGCATTTTGACCTGCAGCGGGGTATGGGGTGGACAATGGGGCTTATTGACTGAGAGCGGGAGGTCCCAGGGATGGCACGGCTGCTCCGTGGGAAGGTGGGGATTGGAAATTCATCTTGAGCATATTAATCGGTGAGATTAATATGTTCATAGACCTGTTATTAAGCTGTTACTAAGCTCTATGTAGAAATGAAGAAGTCTTTTGGCAATACGTCTCTTGCAAAGGCAAACCTTACAAATGCATTGTTACAACTCTCGAAAGAGTGACAGAAAGACACATTTGGAAGAACGTGCAGTGGAGCTTCAGAAAACTAAAGTTTGGGAAGTTAGAGATGATTCAAGGGCTGGCAATAAATCTAGTGAAGGACGCACCATGTGGCCGTACGTAGCCACGGACTTTCTCTTTTGTAGCGTCTCATCTGAGTGGACTTTTTCCCTGTATTGGAAACAAGCATGCTGGTTGAGGTGTGGGCGCAGGCAGTCCGAAGCCTGCATGTGCTGAGCCGGGTGGCCGAAACATCCCGAAAGGATGAGCATCATGATCCGGAGGGAAGAGGAAGTACGTGGGGCTTGGAAGACAACACTTAGGAGAAGATATGATCCGCTTATGTCACCTACTGTCCTTTGAGTTCCAGGAAGTGGAGCAACCCCTCCTTTTTTTTTTTTAATTGAGCTACTCTTTAAAATGACATTTTCTCTATAAATTAGATATGGGGGAAAAAAATAGCTAAGGCCCCTCCCAGCATTTCTTCAGCTGAGTCTCTGCCTTCCCATTCATTTTCAGCAGATTCTGTTTGTTTTTCCATCTGCCCACCCGTTTCCGAGGACAAGCTGCCCCACCCGTTGCTTTGCTCATCTCTCTTTCTGTTTGGTGTTCTAGAGGGGTCCACGGTGCTTTTAGGCGGCATCATATTGGATGGCCGGTGAGCAGTCTGCAAAGCAAAATGTATCACTGTGAGGCTGTCGGGTTGTCACCGGTCCTAGATCTGGAAAAGCAGATCGTCCCAGTGGGTTTCTGCTTTGTGCATCGAGAATCTCGAATCTGTGCAGGGGGACGGTCCTCTGCCGTTGGTATAGAAAATGCTTAAGTTTGGGAGTCAGAGAGGCCTGAGTTCTGTCCTTAGCTCTGCTGTTTTCTGTGACAAAGTAGAAATAAGACGTTGGGCTTGTGACGTAGGAAAGTCTTCAAACTCAGTGTTTTCAGCTGTAGAGTGTGGATAATTACATGTATGTAAATTGCAGGGTTGCGGTGAAGATGAAATGATAGAACACATGCCAAATTCTCAGCATGATTCCGCATGCATGCTGGTCACCACCAATAGTCTATCGTATTACGATTATCGAGCGTGCAAACATTACGGTTGTTGGTATGGCAGGAAACACACCTTCTTGGTTTGCAACCATGCAAGGACTGCTGACAAGCGCTGCAGTCATGGAGCCAGGGGCGCTGGAGCCCTGGGGCGGGGCTTCCCTGTTACTGTCTAGCAGAGGTTGCAAACCGGAAGCTCCTGGCGTGTTCGCTCTAATGCACTCAGTTTTCAAATGACATTAAACATTTAAATTGAACAATTCAATTAAACATGGGGACTTTTCTATGCAATGTGGACTAGAAGCTCTTCTTGAAAAATTAGATCTGGTAACGCGGGGCCCCCTCCGCTCCAGATGGTGAGCAGTGACCGGCAGCTGCGACTCAAAAGGACACGCACGCTCTTCCCAGTTCTCCCCACCGTCCCATCCCGGCTCCCCGTCTGGCGTAGGGAGAACCTGGTCACATTGACGACTGCCCACTCGTGCAACCTTGGACAAACTCTTTAACTCTTGCAGTCTCCGTCACTTCATCTATAAAAATGGAGATGACCGTGGCAACGTTTGCCCCAGGAGGCTCTTCTGCGGATGAAACAACATCAACAAAAATGTTCTCTCCAGTGCCTCCCATAGAGAGAGAACCCAGGGCTAGCTGTCATCATCATCACTGGGCAGCTTTGCAGATTAAAGGGTGTCCCATCGAAATGCATACTTCGGTAGAGGCTGACACAGGTTAAACTGTGGGTCACACAGATGGATGTCACAGAGATACAAGATTTTTTGAAAAATACCACGAGGTTTCCTTTTCTCGTACTTCCTTGTACTTGCTGTGCTCTCTACTTCCCTTTCTGGGAAGAGCACTTTGATGGGATATATTCGTCACATCTACTCCTCGCTCTTTCCCACCCGGGGCTGACTTGTTTGGAGCTTCTCAGGGGCCCCTTTGCCTCTGGACTGCAGTTGGGTTTGGCCACAAGGAAGCTCCAGTAGATCAAAAGAAGGGAGGGTGATGGTGTCAGTCTTTATTCCCCTGCCTGCCTCCTTCCTCGAGGGGTTGTTGGGCCTGCTGAGACCCCAGCTGAAGGTTGCCACCTCCCTCCGTGCCTTCTGTCCTTCTGAGTGGGGTGACCATTCCAAACCCAGATCATGAGACGTTGGACCTCGGGGTGGTAATGACCGCATTTTTACTAGCCCTAGGGCACTGTGTACTGTTTCCTGCAGTTCCCCCACTCTTCTTCCACAACTTGTAGATAGTAGTTAGTCCCTTTTCTCAAAACCATTTCAGCTATCCTACTTGGAGTAAGTCATTGGCAGATGTAGCTTCCACTGTCTTGAAGAAAATTTAAAATTATTAACGTAGAGAGCAAAGAAAAGGAGTCGATGTTAATGGTTCTAATCCCAAAATGGTATTTTGAATCGATATAGCAGGGTAATAGTGCTAGAAATCAGGCTTCGTGGTGAGAAAAATAGGGTTTTCTACACAGAAAGAGTCAAACCAGGTCTTGCAGGATCAGTGCCGGCGTGTAGAGCAGGCGGAGGAATTGACTTATGGGAAATTTGCTCCAGACAGGAAGAGGAAATAGAGAGGCTGCCGTGGGAGGCGGGGATGTGATTCTGAGAGGGTGCAGTGGCGCCACAGCTTGGTCCCTGAGAAGTGACTGCCTTCTCCCCCACCCCACCACGCTCAAGCAGGATTGGGGCAGGGAGTGACGGGGCTTGGAAACCGTCACAGAAAGCCCAGATGGCTCGAGGGAGGGTCAACGCATTGTGGCTTGTCTCCCGTGCCCTGCTGTGTTCACCGTGGTCTGGAGGTGGTGGAGTGGCCGAGGTAGGGGCGTCCTCATGGCCCGGAGCTCTTGTCTGCCCTGGGGAGAGGACGCCACAGTGCTGAGAGCAAGGGTGTCCCGGCATGGGCTGTGGCCAGGGCAAGGAAGCAAGAGAACACAAACCATGGGGGGCTGGGGATCTGGGAGACCCAGGGACCTTAGACCATTGCACCCACAAAGGACAGGGAGATCGGCCACATCTAAGTAAACACCAGCCAAGGACGTTTAGAGACAAAATCAGTCCCTGTAGCTGAAGATCAAGGACTCCAAGGAGCCCTGCCACAGGATGTGTTGGTTTTCCCTGCGCCCAGATACCATCTGGAGAAGGAGGAGTGGGCAAAGTGACGCCTTGGGAGAGGGGAGAAAGTGCCTTGGCACTTACTGGGTATTTACCCCAATGAAGCTGAGTCAGTCGTCTCAAAGTGACATGGTTCCAACAGGAACAGAGTAAGTTGCCTTTAATTGCCAATTTTAAATTTTCTCTGCCATTAAGAGGAATGGTAGTTTCAGCGGAGGGGACATTAACGACAAGCGATAATGAACTTCATTTTTTTTTTTCATGCCTCTGAGTGTTTCGTGTACGTCTTGTTTTGTAAATTTTGTGTGCACTCTCTCACGAGATTGACCCTTTACACTGGGCCTTTGCCTTTGAGCCCTCGAGTCCTGTATTAAAGGTGGCAAATGAACTTTATCTAACAGAACCGTTGCTTTTATTTATTAAGTCGTTTTAAATATAACGACACGAAAGGAAATAAACACAGCAAGAAAGATATCCGTATCTCCTACACTCTAAAGCAAAGACATCTATTTTTAAAAATGTTTTCTTGGCCCATGTTGTTAAAATACTCGCTGACAGATTGGCCAAACCCTCTTCCTGGGAGGGGCTGTGCTGCCAACAACCGGAGCCTGTCCCTGGTGACATGAAGGAAGAGAGAGAAATGAGCTGAGATTACCTGACATTGTCAAATGGCGTCAAGCTTCTGCTCACTTGGGTGCCCCTCCAATTAATGAAGTAGGACATTTTTAGGATGGTGTCCAGACGACTCTTTATTTCCTGCTTCTTAACCTTCGCCTTTATACAAAACCCCAAGGGTCATGGGGATTCCTCTCCATCCTTTCTCCATCATCCTAGACTTTGATTCTGCAGCTCTGCACTCCTTTGGAATATTGACATTATGATGCTCCTGGGAGAACGTTGAAGATGGAATCCCTGGGCTTTTATTAACTGGAATCCTAAAGAACAGATTTTTAGCTTTGCTTACCTCTGCATGTTTTTCTCCCCTGTGTTCGAATAGCACATGACATGTTAAGGAAGTATTTTTTTACTTTGATGCTTGGGGAATGAGCGGTGAGGCAGAATAAGTTCCCCGGCTCTTATTTGCACGGCTCTGATTTGGAGGTATATACTGTTCTGAACAACTGCTTGTTCATGTGCTTTCCTTGACTTGGAATCCTAAAGAGACATGATTGGATCTGCCCACATTCACGAGTAGGGGAGATGCCTATTTCAACAAGAGTGCTTGCTGGGGTTAATATGGACTGAGCAAAGCCTATTTGTGATAAGGCAAAGTAGCTAGTATTTTGAGATGAAATTTATATATATAAATTATATATATAATATATAATATTTATATATAATACAAATAATATATATAATATATAGCATATATAATATATATTATATATGATATAAATTATATAATTATATATAATATTGTAATATACAATATATAATTATATAATCATATATATTTATAATGTATAATATAATTATATATAATATATTATATATTACATAATTATATAATCTATAATCATATATAATATTTATATATAATAATATGTAATATAATATATGATATATATTTTATATACATAAAATATATATAATTTATATATATAAATATATCCATATATCCATGTGGTATTTTCTCAGTAGTCCACTGTTTGCAGGTTCTTTTGAGGAGCCTGGAACATAGCAAGCTTGGGGCCGCATAAGCAGTACTCAACACTGGTGATAATGCTCCTGCAGGATTTTCAACTGTGAGGAAGGGGTCCTTCTTAGGGAAACCCTGGGGAATTAAATGGAGAAAAAAACTAAATGAAATCTAGACACAAAATCTGTGAACAAATGAGTGAAATAAGTAAGCAATCGGATTAAGACTTTACAGTTTTTTCTGGCATTTTTCTGTTGTTGTTCCTGTGCCCCACTACATTCATTAGCTTTAGCACTTTTGCCAGATGTCCAGTCACCACTGACCAAATGAAATGGAAAAAAAATCAGATCATGATAAACTAGCCTGGCATTATTTATAACTTCTGTCATGATTTCTTTTTTTTTTTTTTGATCCATGAATAACTTAGAACCATTTTGTTTAGTTTGCAAACATACAAAAGTATTTTTGACTATTTTTTTTTATACTGAGTTCTCATTTTATTGTGTTGTGTCCCAGAATTTTAATCCATTTCTTGATATTTATTGAAATGTCCTTTGTGGCTTGATATGTGTTCAATTTTTGAAAATATTCTCTGAAAATTTGAAAAGAATGCAGATTATCTAAGAGTTGACATAAAGTTCTAAAATATGAATTTGATCAAGTGTCTTAATCATGCTGTTTAACTCTCCAATGTCATTATTAATTATTTGATCACTTGATCAATCAGTTTATAACAATTAAATTTTTTTTTTTTTTTTTTGAGACGCTGTCTCACTGTGTTGCCTGGGCTAAAATGCAGTGGTGTCTTTATACCTCACAGCAACCTCAAATTCCTGGGCTCAAGCAATCCTCCTATCTCAGCCTTCTGAGTAGCTGGGACCATAGGCATGCACCATCATACCTAATTTTTCCATTTTTTTGTAGAGACGGGATCTCACTATGGTGCTCGGATTGGTCATGAACTCCCGGTCTGAAGTGATCCTCTTGTCTTAGCCTCCTGAAGTGCTTAAATTACACTGGGCCTGGCCATAATTAAATGTTAAAATCACACTTTAAGAAATCTAATTTACGATTTAACTTACTTTATACAAATTGCTACCTTTGTAGGTCAACAATTTGGTTAACCATTGGCAATTTCATATGGTTCAACTTAATATTTTAGAGCTATGTTGCTAATGTTTGTTGGTTCAGGTTTTTTATATTTTTCTGATGTATTATGTAATGACTTTACTTTAAAGTGTATTTCATCTGACGTTTATACGGTTGGAGTATTTTTATTTTGACCGGAATTTTAAAAAATATAATCCATATATCTTTATTGTGATTAAGTTTTATTTGGATTCTTGTACGTAGTAAGTGATTGCTTAAGTTTAATAGAGTCTATCAAAATATCAATTTGATTTTTAAAGTTTGCAGTGTCTTTATTCTGTAGACATCAATATACAGTGGGAAAAATAGTGGGCTGTGGAATTCAATAGACTTTTCTATGTCTTGCTTCCTTGCATCAGCCTTTTCTCTAATGTCCCCCATGCATTTCCATCTCTCTTTCTTACTCTCACCTCCCTGACTCTTTTCTTGCCTCTCGTTCCCTGCCTCCAAAACCGTAGGAGGCACAGAGAATAAACCTGAGTATTGAGACACTACGCTACGGTGGCTAAGAGAGTGGTTCTGTTGCTGGCATGGTGCTAACGCTTTCCCTCTGCGTGACTCTGGGCAACGTACTTAACCTTTCTGTGCCTCGGTTTCTTCACCTACAGAGTAGGGATCATGGTGGCTCCCACTTCCTGTGGCTGTTGTGAAAGTCAAATAAGCTCTTAAAGCTAAAGGACATAGAAAACCACAAGTTAGATGTTCAATAAACACTAGCTAACATTCCTGGAGGAAAATCTCCATTTCCTTAGTTTGAAAGGTTACATTGAAAGATGCCCATGTTATTGAATGAAGAAAAAAGTCACAAAAAATAAATGCAATGTAATTTTATTTTAAAAATATCACCTGTGTTTACATATACAAATGAGGATACATAGAATTTCCTAGATTATAGGTTATTTATATCTTCCCTTGCCTATTGCTGCTTTCTAATTTTTCTAAAATGAACATGGATTACTTGTGTGTAATAAAATGCACTTTGAAAACTCTCTGAAGTGGACCTGCTTATATGTTTACTATATGCAGAGTTTAAATTATTGTGAGTTATAACATGGAGACTATATATCCGTGAGAAGACTAAAATTGATTGTGGTCATCTACTGTAGAGTTCAAATTGTTGGTTGAGAGTTAAATCAGACAGGTAATCTCAGACTAACAGAAACTCCTTTCAAGAGCTATAAAGCTTTTTGGACTTCATAATTCTCAGTAATGCTTGGGGTGGGATTTCCTCAGAGAAATCCTTAGGAAACAGACCATTTTCCCAAGGCCCTTAGGGGACACGTGTACTTTGCACATCTTTTGAGGGAGACCAGATTGCTCCAGGGGCCCAGGGCACTGGGAACTCTACCTAGTGGCTTGGAGTGTTAAAAATGCTCTTGCTGCTTCTTCACATACTCTTCTTTTTTTCAAAAAGATTTTTTTCCCCTTTTTAGAGTGATCAAATTTTCCGATTTTCCTGAGATGTTGCTGCTCTATGCATTGTCCTGGCTGTAATTATTCATCACGCTTCTCTTTATTTATTTTTTTTTAAGCATTTCAGATTGGAGAATAAACTCCATGGAAGCTCCTTCTAAGTCCCACGTGACCCCCATTACTCATCATGGCTGGGTTGATACCTCGGGTGGATCCCTGACTTAAGCTGGGTCAAATTAGACACAGGGACCGGAGACATAAAAACAGAAGCAATTAGCCCTGGTATAGGGGAATGGAAGGAGCATAAAGATAGGGACAAGGACTTGAGAACGAACTGAATCGGGGGGCTGCTGTGCCCATGGGTCAGGGAGTCGAGAAGTTGACCAGCAGAACGAGGGTGGTGAGGCCGACACACAGCAGAGACAAGCAGAGACAAGAACCTGTGCGGGGCCCAGAGAGAGGGGTATAGAGAGAAGCTGCCTGAGTTCCCTGGTGGCATCCCAGCTCAGCATTCCAGTCCTTCCTGGTGTCGGTGTTATGTTTAGCAGGCTCCAAGCAATACCCAGGGAACCTTACAGCCCATTCCCCATTGTGTAAGCTAACGGGGAGTGAATGTCTGGTTCTTGCAAACAAATGCTCTGGGAGTTTTCACAAGCTGCTTGCTATGGGTCATCAGAACCCATTATTATCAGCCAGCTCACAAATTTGCCTGATTGTTTGTAGTGGAAGTTTCCTTTTATTTTACAATAACAGAGTGGGTGACAAGAGTCTCACAGAGTTAGCTGTGGGATTAGCTTTGCCTTATTGAAGTTATCAATAACAGCTGACCCTAAACCATCAAGAGAATTACAGAATCATGAAACACCAGAAGTGGAGGAAACCATCCACTGAACTGTCCCATCAAGAATCTCTCAGCCTTTCAGAAAGGACCAATGTCAAGCTACGAGGCCCCTGTGATGCAGGGCATTGAGGCTCCAAGCAGTGAAATCAGAAACAGGCTGGGCCTGTTTCATACAATTTTATTTCCGTTTTTTGCCTACAACAGGCTATGAAAACACAAGATTCCAACCCAAGAAATCTGAGCCTATTACATTATTAGCAAGTGGTGATTTCCTCTGAGTCAGACTGGATGATGATATTTGAAGTCATTTAAAACACTGAGTCTTGAAGCATTTTGTTTTTTTAATATAGAGGAGGAAGACCTCACAGCTAATGATAGAACTGGACCTAGACTTTTGGTCTCTTGATTCCAAATTCACCATTTCAGGTATGGAGGCCTCCCAAGACTCCCCTATGACCTAGAGCACCCTTGGGCCTTGAGGCCATCATGGTTATTGTGAACTATGTCTTACCATGCTCCTGTCTCTCCCTGAAGATGCTCCATCAGTGGAGAGACCCTGGCCAGAACTTAGTAGGACCGCAGCCTTCTTTAGGCAGGAAAGGATAGAATGATGCTAGAGGAACAAGAATTTTTCCAGTAGACTCCCTAAGCTAAATGGTACAAAAGGCAGCCTCCTAAGAAAAGGGTTAGCGACGTGCAATGCTCAACTAGAGGGATCATCTGTGAGTTCAATGCTCAACCAGAGGGACAGCTAGGGGATCATCTGTGAGTTCATGCCCTCATTCTACCCAGTGAGGCATCCTGCCCAGGGCCTGGGACTACAGGTAGAAATTTGCAACAATTTGTTCTTCGTATCTCAGTATGGATATGGATTCCAATTTAAACATAGAGTATTAAAGTTAAAACACAACCCAACTTCACTTCATTCACTAATTCAGAAGTTATAATTATTTAGATGGAGAAATCCTGACATTATCTTCATATTTTTTATTTCAAAAAAGAAAATGAGAGATTCCAACTGAAACAGTAAAAATGTGTCCACTTAAAAAAGATCTATTTGTATAAGATGATCGCTATGTTCATTAAGCATTATCACTATCTAGTCATTAAAACAGGTTTCCGAAATATTACTACTTGAAAAAATGATTAGCTCTAGTTGAAATTACTTCACATACATAAAGGAAAAGAATCATAAAACAGGTATCTTAAAAGTGTCATAATTCATATTTCACTAAGGTGCTTAGGTAATCTTGTTCATTCATCTAGTCACTCTGCAAAAATATATTCAGTGCCAACTCTGCACCAGGCATCGTGCCATCTAGTTGAACGCAGGGAAGTTTCATTTTGTAATGGAACATGTGAAAGAACTGCTGTTCCTGAGTTTCTTCTTAATGTCACTTAGGATTTCTACTGATTTAGGAGAGTTTAAATGCAAACAGATGAGGGCAGAAACAAGGATCAGATGACATATCCAGTCACAAAAGACAAATTGTTCCTTTACCGTTAAAGTCCAGTAGACTTGAACCACAAACGTAGTCATCCATGATATTCTTACTGTTGATAAATATGGAAGGAAGATATGAAGCCACACCTGGGTCTGTTTTACTCAGACAGGGCTTACTTCTGGGCTGGGGAGATGAAAACATATCGTATAACCTCCAACTTGGCCTCCAAGAGGGAACAGAGTTCAAATAAAATAATGGAAGTTTTGCTAATTTTTTCCAAAGAGATGAAGAATGTAATCGCTAAAACTGGGACATTTTCAGTTTCATGGGGCAACCAAAGAAGTAAACAAGTTTTGGAAAGAATAAAATCATCCAGGAGCCTCTGATGAATATTCTAATGCTGAAAAGGTTTGGGGAGATTTGGAAGTGTAGTAGGTACTACCAAGCAATCAGTAGACTGATTGATCCTATCTGGGAGTAGAAAAAGGGAACTTAGATTTAATTGGCATCTGCTTTGGAATAGTCATGGTATAAGATTATATACACATACTTACATACACTTATGTATGGATTTTATGCATAATACATATTAGATTATACACATCATATATATTTATAATAAAATATTTAATATAATATAATAATTTATCATATAATATTTCTAATAACTTAGAATACAAGTAGTATAATATTAGCCCATTTTAGTGATAAAATCTGTAAGGCTTAGAGAGCTACCTATATAACACTATACCTAAGAGTAAGAATGAGGATTTGCGCTGAAGTCTACTAAATTCCAGAGCCCACAATTTTTTCCACTATATATTGATGTCCAAAGAATAAATCGACTGGAAACGTTAAAAATCGAGTTGATATATTGATAGACTCCATCACTTACTAGGAGTGTGAACATGGGCAAGCTCCTTAAGCTACCTGAGGCTTCATTTGACCATTTGCATTATAAAATGGGGTCTCAGTGATGTCACTGCCTGTCTTAGAAAGTTGCTGAAAAATTCAACGAAATAATAAAGTACTTAGCGAGCTATTCAAAGTAATACACAAAATAATATGGCAAAAGTACCGTGCAAAAATAAGGGCTCACCATCATCGTTTTTATGATTGTGTAAGGGAACCAAAGGAACTTATCTTAATTTAGCCAATGACATAAGCAAGATCAAAAAGAATGACAAGAATATTTTCATTGCAGTTAAAGGAGAATGCATGCCACCCCATGAACGCTCTGGAAAGAGCCAAACAGCAGGAGATGAATCTGGGTTCCCAGTGAGGGCGGGAGGACAGCCCCACACTCCAAACAGAGCTTTTTAGAGTTCAGAGCAGGACTCTGCCAACCCCTTCCCTTCCCACCAGCAGAGAACGTGCAATGCGAGGCCCCTGCCAGGCTGCTGTCTGGGTTTTTTTTTTTTTTCTCTCAGGGTACTAATGAGTAGGTGAGCCGGGGACAGAACAATCAGCCTCTCCTCTCTCCAGGGATCTGCGGTCCACTTCTCCCACCTCACCCACTCATTCTTCCCCCTCAACATGCCCTGGAATGACTGTGTTTTTCTCTTTGTGTTTGTGCTGATTATGTACTTGTTGGTCTTGTCTCCCATGCAGCCGGGGACGGGCTGGATCGCCACCACCCGTTATCTAGAGTGTCTCCTTGCAGGACTCCACAGTAACACTTGTTTACCAACCTGCTGGGATTCCTCAGGCTGCTCTCTGGTCTGGCTGAACCCTCATGCAGGTCTGGTCAAGGCAGTTCGGGTCTACGCCGGTTGGAGCACAGCACTGGCCCCTGAAACAAAGAAGACAGAGCCTGGCCCTTCTGGAGCCTTTCAAGCCAGAGGAGGCATTAGTCCAGCAGCTGTCAGCCTTGCTGGTAGGACATTCTGGTGGGTCCCCATGAGTCGTGGGATGTGTCATCAGCAATTTGTTACTATTAATAAAGTCCTCAATGGGATGACTTAAAAAAAAGGGTCTGAGTGGATATAGGGGTATTTTAAAAATCACCTTTCATAATTTTTCTAGCATTATTTATGAGTGTAAAATTCTGTAGTTTCGAACTTAAATTTTTTTCCCGGTGCACATGTGCCACACTGCCCCGTGGACCCATGTCAGGAGTGGTGGCTTCGTTTCAGCGGAGACGCACGTAAGAAGGAGGCTGGTGCACGTGTGCCAGCCGCTTGCCAGCTCTGGCTCCACGCCATTCTCACCGCTGCAAGGAAGCTTATCTGGACGCAGGTCATCAATGCTGACAAATGTTACAAACATCTTTTGCAAGGAGAGGGAGATGCAGTCTGATGAGGGAGGAAATAGAAGGGGTAAGGCTATTAGGGAGGAAGATCTAAGTGGGGCCTTGAAAAGTGGGTGCAGCTTGGACAGACAGCTCTGGGGTACGGAGGCAATAGGAAGGTCTGGGCAAAGATACACAAAGGGGAAAGAATGGGAAACGTTCAGGGTGCTACGAGTTGCCCAATGTGGAAAGGAAGATGGTGGGGAGGGTCCTAGACTAGGTTGGGAGAAAGGTCTTGAAGGGCTGCAAATGGAGGATGGGGGTGTTTAGACTTTACCCTATGAATCATGAGGGGCCACCCGAGTCACTCAAATTGGGCGCATTAGCGTATACAGTTCTGTGTGCCGGGCACATAGAATAGTCCTGAGCAGTTCTTGAGCGGGTTTAGAGATGTCTTTCCACCTTGTAGGCCTTTAAAAAAATCATTTCTTTTTTTTTTTTTTTTTTTTTTTTTTTTGAGACAGAGTCTCGCTTTCTTGCCTAGGCTAGAGTGAGTGCCGTGGCGTCAGCCTAGCTCACAGCAACCTCAAACTCCTGGGCTCAAGTGATCCTCCTGCCTCAGCCTCCCGAGTAGCTGGGACTACAGGCATGTGCCACCATGCCCGGCTGATTTATATATATATATATATATATATTAGTTGGCCAATTAATTTCTTTCTATTTTTTTTATGGTAGAGACAGGGTCTCGCTCAGGTTGGTTTTGAACTCCTGACCTTGAGCAATCCGCCCGCCTCGGCCTCCCAGAGTGCTAGGATAACAGGCGTGAGCCACCGCGCCCGGCCTAAAAAAATCATTTCTAAATACGGCATCGTGGTTAAGAGCCCTATGAACTAGACATGAAACTAGAAGAATTCACTATACTAGGTGGGTGCTCGTGGGTTGTTTGCTAAAAGTGTGGGTGAAACGTGGCCTATCTTAATGAACAGCTCAGGTCTGTTGAGTGGCCCTTGTGGTCACTCTGTTATGTTCTTTGAGTGACACAGAGAAGCCGGTCACGTACACAGCCCTCAAAGATGTTCCAGATGAGAACAGTAAGACATGGAGTGTGGAAAAACCAATCAACAGCAAAGCGCAGTCGTACCAGTGTATTGCACAGCACGACCCGGAGCCAAACGAAGTTTATGACAACACACTTCTCTAAGAGTCTGGAGAAGCAGGTGATGACAGGTGGGTTGGAGCGCTTTGGGAAATCTTTAAGAAGGAGGAGGATTTTGATCCGGGGATTTATCAATAAGTTTGGGTAGAAATTAGCTATCTGGAGAAGACGATGAAGAGCTTCTGATTTTGGGGAGTGTTTATTGAATCTGACAGTACTTGTCACTCTTTGCAGTCTTTCAGTTACGCATCTGTTGGTGGTTTAAGGTGTTTTCTAAACTTTCTTCATCTCTGTTGTGTGTGTCTATGCTTCTGGTGCCTTCTTTATGTTTAGGTTGCCTCCCCAGTCCCCAATATAGGGCTCTGTAAAATTGTATATTCAAGGAATGATCTTCCTTCTCCAGTTCTACAATTTGTCAATATGACCATCACATTTCTCTCCTAGGGACAGGTCACAGATTAATCTGCACATACAAATCTTTGCATGTTTTTTGGTTTTGAGAAAAATGTTTTTCTCTGCCCATGACCTTTCTTTTCTGTTAATTGGTCAGTGAGCCACTGCTGACTTAGAGCAAATCCTCATTCATTCCACATCTGTTTTTTAAAAAATGCCTGAAGAGCTTTGCAAAATAAACTCCACTGGCTTGGCCAAAAGAGGAAGAGGAGCAAGAGCAAAGGAAACAGGAGGGGAGGCCATTCACTCCATTTTCTCAATAACAAAGACCAGGAAGCCAAATGGAAGAGAAATGAAACTCAGGAATATTTGAAACAGGTGATTGTCAAGAAGATTTTAAATTCAATCTTTGCTATTTCCCGTTCGTGATTATTTTTGTTTATAATCGCTGTTAATTTCCTCTGAAGGGGATAAACACGTGGAGCGGGGACTAATGGGAGACATGTGGCCTCGAGTGTGACTGCACCTTTGCTGAGCGTCCGGGTCAGCAGAGCCAGGATGACAGGGGCACGGCGGAGGACAGACGGACTGTCAGGACAGCGGCGGGCAACAGTCCAGATGCAGGTGCAGAAGATTCAGGAGCCAGCATTTGGGGAGGTGATCCTCATTCAGCAGCACCAGAGACTTTCAGTGCCTCCAGGGCCCAGCGCAGAGATAAAGGTTAAGGCAGCTGGGAGAAACAGGAGTCCACGATTCAGGAATCTGGGAAATAAGGAAGAGGGAACTGTATTTATTGGATCTCTAGGGATTGTTAGCAGGAGTAATGGTTAATTTAATGTGTTAACCTGGCTGACCCAGATATTTGGTCAAACATTGTTCTGGATGTTTCTGGGGGAAGGTTTTTGGATGAGATTTACACTTAAATCCTTAGACTTTGAATAAAGCAGGTTGCCCTCCATCATATGGGTGGGCCACGTCCGATCAGTTGAAGGCCTGGCTAGAACAAAGACTGACTTCCCCTGAGCAAGAGAGGAAAATCTGCCCTGTGGGCCGATGGCCTTCAAACTTCCTCTGCAGCATTGGCCTGTCCTGGGTCGCCAGCAGCAACATGCCTGCACACCTGAACTGCAGCTTTTCCTGAGTCTTCACTCCGCTGGCCACCCCCATCACATTTAGACCTACCCACCCTCCACCACTGTATGAGCCAATTGCTTAAATCTCTTCCTCTGGACACACACATCCCAGTTGGTTCTGTTTCTCTGGAGAGCCTTGACTGACGCAGTGGCGTCGCGAGCGTGCTGTGCACATCTCACTCCGTTCGTAAGAGCATCGTTCAAGATCAAGCAGCCGCTCAGCACCAGGGAAGGCAATATTCAAATCCAAATCTGCCTAACTTCACATCCCACATTCTGCTCATCAAAACACCTGCCCTGGGGCCCAGGGAAGCGCTTTTTAGAAAACTGAAACTTGAATCACTGGCTTTCTTGTTGGTGCAGGGAACCTAGACACTGGGCTTGGTGCCTCCTGGTGCTGTGCTGTGCAGAAAAACACAGCCGCCCTTCGTGGCTCAGAAAACACAACCTCGGGTCCTTGCCAGCTCAGGTTGGCTGGGATCAGGGCGACCTTCACTTTCGGTGGAAGGAGAGGTGATGTTTCTTTCCATCCCAGGTGCCTGGGAGTTCAGCTGGGGAGTCCATCATCCCATCAACTGCCTGCCAAAGAGATGATCTGCTTTTCTGATCCTTCTTAGTGTTTCCTGGCAGCAGCCCTCTCTTCCCTACCCTGCGATTCCATGGAACCCGAAAAGCACAGGCACCAGGGAGGAGGGAAGTCGATCCAGGCTCTGTGATATGGGAGAGGGGCCACTGGACAGAAGGCGACACAGCTCTCCCTGACTCACCTCCTCTGCTTACGAGCAAGAAGGAAGGTGGCCAGAGATGAAGAAGTCATTTTCTCCTGATTCCGTTCTGCCTTTCAGCCGGCAGCTTGAGTTTCAGGACTGCAGAACCAAAGCAGGTTTTTCCAATTGCTTTGGGCAGCAGAATGAGTCCCTAATGTCACTTGCCTGGGCTCTTCCACTTCTTGAAACGTGGGCCAGCTGCTTGACGGGCAGCAGCTAAGGACTGTGGAGATGCCAGCTGTGACATGGGGGACATTAAAAACCCACCACCCTAACTGGTCTGTGGCTCCTTTGCATGCTAAAAGCAGAAGGCAAGAGAACCAGAACCAGAAGAATAACTGTCTTATTCTGCGATGGTTTTCTTCAGTTCCTTTCTTGGAAACGAATCTATGATTTAACTGTCAATAAATGAGAATGATCTTTTAAACAGCTGATATGAAATCTGTACCCCCATAATATGCCGAAATAAAAAAAACAAAAAACAACAACAAAAAAAAAAACAGCTGATATGCCCAGAGCTACACACCCAAGGGAGCATTAAGCACATCAAACACTATCGATGTCGCCATCTTGACTGCGTGCTTTTCCCAGTCTTTGCCGGAATGTGCCTTTTTTCCATAATCCTTGCTGCTTTGCCTTTAGAAGCCACGCATAAAAAGCTCATGCATTCATCAGAGAAGGAACAAATTAAGATGAATCCTACTTCAGCATGTCAATTACTGCAAATGGGCTAAAAACCATAATTAAAAAATATGCCTGGATTACAAAACAAAACCCAACTATAAGCTGAGAAATGAGACATGTTTAAAACAAAGTGACTCATAGAAGTTGAACATACAAAGGATGGGAAAAGGCATGCCAGGCAAAGACAAGTTGAAAGAAAGTATGAATCCTCTTCTTTGTGTCAAGGGACAAATTTGCCTCTTCTTTAAAGCCTAAAATGCCTCTTCTTTAAAGCCAAGGCAATAAATAAATAAGTAAATGAAATGAAACAAGGAAGGATACTTCACAGTTTTCAAGAGTGCCACATTTAAAATGTGACATATATGTCTTATGATCCATGGGGCTATGAAGATTATTTTTCTTATTTTTATTTTTTTGTTCAGTACTTTGGTGAGAAAAAAATTAGAATTTATGGAAAGACCAGAAAAAAAAAATCAATTCAAATCTAAAAAAACCTCTGAATTTCTAGTTTCTCTTGTAAAAATCAGAAATTCTGGTAATGCTGGGCCTGAATTTTCATGTAGCATCAATTATCCAGGCAGTTTGGCTACTATGACCTATGGGTCAAATCCAGCCCACCACCCAGAGAAATCCATAGCAAAGAAATCTCTGCCAACACATCTAATAATCAAAACTGAGAAACTAAAGGAAAAAAAAACACCATTTAAAACAAGGAAAGAGAAATAACACTTTCACTATAATTTCTTACTGGAAGCCATGGGGGCCAGAAGGAAGTGGCATAATATTTTTAATCTGCTGTAAGAAAAGCACTTCAACCCACAATTCTTATCCAGTAAAAATATCCTTCAGGAATGAAAGGAAAAGCAAGACATTTTCACATCAAAGAAAATTAAGAGAATTTGTCACCAGCAGACCTACCATAAAGAGACTGGAAGAGTGATTTTAAAAAGACATGATCCAAAAATAGGTAAAAATGAATGAAATAAAAATCTGGTTCTTTGGAAAGATCAATGAAATTGACAAGCCTTTATCAAGATTTAGAGAGAAAGAAAGATAGATTTAAAAAACACCAATTACCAAAACCAGAAAGGAAACAGGAGATATCACTACAGACTTTGCAGGCATCAAAAGGATAATAAGGAGATACTACAAACAACTCTACACCCATAAAATTGACAATTTAGGTGAAATGAGCCGATTCCTCAAGAGGCAAACAGTACTATAAGATGTGAAGTAGATAATTTTAATAGCCTGTAACTATGAAAAAAAATTGAATTTGTAATTTAAAAACTCCATAAAATCTCCAAGGCCAGATGGTTTTGCTAGCGATTCCTACCAAATGTCTGAGGAGGAATTAACAGCAATTCTATACAATCTCTTCCAGAAAAATGGAAGAGGAAACACTTCCCAACTCATTTCATGAGGCCAGTATTACTCCAACACTCCAAACAGAGAAAGTCAGTACAAAGAAAGAAAGCAACAAGCCAATGTCCCTCATGAATATAGGCACCACCTGTTTTGTAATGAGAGTTTTGTTGGAACACAAGCATACCCACTTGTTTACTTACTGTCTGTGACTGCTTTCCCACTACAATGGTAGAGTTGAGTAGCTGTGATGGACTGTATGGCCCACAAAGCCTAATATGCTCATTATCGGGCCCTCTACGGAAAGAAAATTGGCTGATTTGATCTAGAGCTGAGAAGCAATTGGCCCCTTTACACAAGACATGAAGTCTCTAGTTAGCAGAGGTCCTTCATTTCTTATTATAATATCGAACACCTGGCCACTATTACTCATTTGTATTCTTTCTACTTAGCCCTTGCACGTATTTATAAAACTGTTTCATAGCCACATTTTTTTTTCCTTTTCTTTTTTAACCAAAAATACAATCCTAGTTGATTTCGTATTTTTTATGTTAATATGTTTGCTACCGCTGGTTGTTGCTAACATGCTCATTTTCAAATATTTGATCCACCTTTAAATATAATATATTTGATCCACCTTTAAATATATAATATAATAAATATAATATAATTTGATCCACCTTTAAATATAATATAAATAAAGATTCTGCTTCCAGCAACTGTGGAAGGACTTGTAGAAGATGAACAGGTCTGCTGAAGGCAACTAGGAAGGATGGATAAAATGCCATGAACATTTCTAGGGAGGTCTTGGAAGGGAGCCAACGCAGTTGATAAAGATTCTGGTAAGAAGAAAAATACCTCGAGGTGAGCTCTACAATTGTTCGCTTCCCCTTGGGGAAGTTTCCAGTTTTTACTATGGATCCTACAGGACAAAATGAGATCACTTATAATTTGTGGTGGTTACACCGGAACTGGGGGCGGGGGGTGTGGTGGTAAAACTGGAGTCTGAGATGACCAAGACAGCCAGGACTTGAGATGCCAGTGTCCCAGAGCAAAGTGACCTGCAGAAGAATTAACCTAACTTTAGTGCAATTTCCCCTTGAAGCAGTTACTGGCTCCTAAACATCACATCTTTAGTTCTAAAAAAACCAAGCAGAAAGAGTAGCTGAGAGGCTAAAAAGCCAACCAGAGATTTCAGCGGTCTCACTGCTAGAGAGGCAAAATTGAAATTCAGGGCTTGCCAATTGAAAATTACCAGATATACCAGGAAACAGGACCAATTGGCCCAATGCGAAGAGGAAAAACAGGTGGTAATGAGATACAGACTTTAAAATAGATATGCTAAAAATAGATAAACATATAAAGAATTTCACTAGAGTTTTAGGAAATATTTCATTATATATAAAATAGAATTAAATATAAATTTACACATTAGAGATACAATAAATTGAGAATTCAACAGATGGATTTAATAGCAGATTAGATACAGAGGAAACAATGATTATTAAATTGTCTTTTAAGGGTAGAAAATATCCAGATTGAAGCACAGATAATTAAACGTAGAATGAAAAATACAGAAAGAATGTAAGAAACATACGCAAATTTCTGACATTGGCTAACATGTATAATGGGAATGACAGAAAGAGTGGAGAAGTGATGTAGGCGAATAAACAATATTTGAAAAGATACTGATTGATAATTTCCCCAAATTGGCAAAAGACATCAATTCACAAAATCAATAATCTCTTACTCTAAGGGAAATAAATATAAAGGAAACCACACCAAAGCCCATCCGATTAGAACTGCAGAAAGTCTAAGAAAATGAGAAAATATTAGAAGCAGCTGGAGAAAAAAGACAGGTTATCTTCAAAGGAGAAACAATGAGGCCAAAAGCTGACTTTCAACATAAACTATAGAAGCCAGAAGATAATAAAACGATCTATTTAAAGTGATGAAGGAATAAAAAAGGTGCGTTTTTTTTGTTAGATATGTATTTCAAATTTCTTCTCCTAGGCAATGGTTTTTGTTCTTGCTCTCGTTAGCATCTTTTGAGAAACGGAAGTTTTTTATTTTAATGAAATCCAATTTATCAATTTTTTCTTTAGGGTTAGTGCTCATTGTGTCCTATTTAAGAAATTATTATCCACCCTAAGGTCCATGAAAATATTTTGCTCTTTCTTTCTCTAAATTTTTATTGTTTTGCCATTTACACTTTCTAGAATTGATTTTCATATTTGGTGTGAGTAAACAATCAAGATTATTTCCACATGAATATCCAATTGATTCAGCACTATTTGTTGAAAATGCCACACTTTTCTACTTACTTACATCTGGGACATATAAAGAATTTCTACAAATCAGTAAAAAAATGACAACTAAAAAAGGGGATTAAACAAGGGTACTTTCTCAAAGACACTATCAATCAGATATTCAGCAAAGAAAAGGTGTTCAACATTATTAGTCATCAGGGAAATGCAAATTAAAACCACTTGAAATGCTATTAGATACCCAAATGGCCCAAATTTAAAAAAACTGAAAATATCCAGTGGTGTTGAGGGCAGGGAGTAGATGACATGTTCACACACTGCTAGTCAGTGTAAATTTGTGTGACCACTTTGAACAACTGTTTGCTAACATCTTTTAAACCTATGCGTGTATGCATGCCCTACTATTCAGCGATTACATTCTTTGGTACATAACCACTTGAAATAAGGGCTTTTGTCCACCAAAAGACATGTGCAAGAAATGTTTACAGAAGCATTATTCATCATAGCCTAAAAGAGAAAAACCCAAATGTGCTTCAGAGTAGAATGGATAAATTGTGACGTATTCAAGCAACGGAATACCACATGGTAATGAAAACAAAACAAAACAAAAACACATAGAGATACTGTGGTTACATGTGACAATAAGAAACTAGACCCAAAATTTTATATATTTTATAGTTCAATTAATATAAAGTACTGTGAACTAAAAATAAAAGCCTCAGCCCTCTGTTAACTGAATGAGCCCCTTATTGGCCCAGAGGACTCCAGGACATCTTGAAACTGACTTCTCAGCCATGGTGGGATGGGAGAGATAAAGCATGATCGCATATGTATGATTTCCCTTCATGAATATTCATGACTCCTCCTATAGCTTATTGAATATGTATATTTGACCACCGCTCAGGCTCAGTATAAAATCCTGTTGCCTTTTGTCTCTTCCCTGAAGCACGCGTGTGTGTGTGTGTGTGTGTGTGTGTGTGTGTATCTGGCTTCTGGCGTGGGCTTGGTTTCCCAACCTGTTGGAATGGCCGCCTTTATGAGCAGTAAAGCTCTCCTTTCTCCAAAGCACAAACCTCATTAACATTTCTCCTTAGCTAACAGCACCAAGACAGGTAAACTAATTTACAGTGATAGAAGTCAGAATGGTGGTTTTCTTTGGGACGAAGACTAGGGCTGGAAAAGGAGGAAGATTCTGGGAGGCAATGACATGAATGTCTTACTTTTGCCAACGTTCAATGAGCTGGATATTTAGGGCTTGTTCATTTCACTAATTACGTATGTTTAGTTGAATGAAATTCATAGGAAAGATGAAAATTTCCCTGGGTTGAAGAAGAGAGTTAAAGGAATGTTGCCAGCGACCACGGAGTCAGTTCCCAAAGAGTAGTTCTAAAGCTGTTTTGAAATTTGGGAATCACAGGAAGAAAATTATTGTGTAAAGGATAATATTCACTTGGATGTTCCTCTCTGCTAGTTAAGAAACAAAACCTAATCTCTTACATGCAGACTTAGCCTGGGTTCTTGAGAGCATTCAGCCTTGTAGAAAATGCTTGGAATGACTATTTTCTCAATTCTTTCAAGGATAGTACAGAGTTAGGAACCTTCTAGATGCAAAGGAGAGTAACTTGGGCCATGAGGGCTTAATTCCCAGCAGGAGCCCAGGTTGAGAAAGGCTGTAACTTTAGAGAGAGTCTCCCCTGGAAAAGTGGTTGGGGGCCAAGGTGGAGAAAGTGGGATGAGTATCCTATCTGGTCCCCCAGGTTGTCCTTTGACCCTCTCAGCATGACAGTGATTTATTTTCTGATACTGGAGAGAGTGAGTTTCAACATTCATGGAGCAATTGTGCTATAAAGAAGTAATGGTGTAAGGTCTCAAGTAGGAACTTGAGAGCTGCCTTCTCCCTTCATTTTCAGAACACACTCTTTGAGACATCGGCTGTACTTGGATTTCCCTTTCTCAGTTCCACAGAACTCCTTTCTGCCACAGGATAGTGTTTTCTGTTTAAGAATAGCCATTGAAGAAGCATTTGAGTCAAGGATGCTTCCAGGGACTATGGTTTGAGAACTACAGAGGAAGGTTAAGCTAAGAAGATAACCACAAGTTATCACAAGTAGCTGAGTGTTTTGCAGAGCAGATGTCTACTCCTGATAGCCACTTCTGTGTGTTTTGGAACTCATGCAAGGATTGTATTCCCTTTTCTTTCACCACATACTTTCTTAGCTCCACCACTTAGGTCAGTAACGGCCAGCATTGTTGGGGAGCAGGCTAGAGACCAAATCTATTCTTGTCATACCCTCTGCACAGTCCATCAGCAGGGCTCTAGAACCCTAAGCAGTTTCAGCTATAGTGTCTAAGCTGGTGGTAACTGTGGTTGCACAAGACTCAAACATGGTGGGGTCTTGGTGCAGCTTGACTCTCTGATCAACTTGAGCAAATGGATTTAGCATAGGAGACAAGAAAGGCGACAGGTTGCAGGACAAGCATGGGGGAGACATTTCCTTGCTCCAGAGGGTCATTCAGGCAGATATGATTCCTTTAGCATCATGGTCTACTGGCATGTGTGTGAGAAGGTGTCCTAAACTTCGTCACCTAAGAAAGAAGAAAAGCCATCACTTCCATGGGGTTTGGGATTGTGTTCATGTTAAAGAATCCCGCGGATTGGAGGAACCATCTTGTCCCTTGTGCTTGTGGCTCCTGCACTTGAATTCTTTTATCTGAAGATCCTGACTCAGTTCTAAGAGGCTTATATACCTACAGCACCCTGAACATTAAATATACAGTAGTGTGTTGACTGTGATTCATTCCAACGACAATCCTTTTAATTTGATGGCCAAGATGTATGTATGGATAAGGAACAATGGTTTCAGAAACTGCCTGATGCTGATGTTATCTGTGCATGAGGGTAAACAGAGGATTGCTTATTTCTGGGAGCCCTAGGGAGACACAAATCAAGAGTAGATTTTTATCTTACCTTTGTCTACATCATTTAATAAACACTTATTGAGTACTTACTATGAACTAGGTTCTGGAGGGAATATAAAGATAAATAAAATATGACTCCTGACCTTAAGGAGCACTCAATGTAGCTAGGAAAACAGACATGTAAACTAATAGTTAACATGCTGTGTAATAAGGGTTTATAATAGAAATTCAAACAAAAACTATTGTCTTCTTATACATCAGGGAAAACATTGTAGCTTTTTCTAAACCTAAAGTTTTTTTTTTCTTTTTTTCTTTGAGACAGAGTCTTGCTCTGTCACCTGGGCTAGAGTGCAGTGGCATCAGCCTAGCTCACAGCAATGTCAAACTCTTGGGTTCAAGTAATTCTCCTTCCTTAGCCTCCCGAGTAGCTGGGACTACAGGCTCAAGCAACCACCCCTGGCTAATTTTTTCTATTTTTAGTAGAAATAGCATCTTGTTCTTGCTCAGGCTGGTTTCGAACTCCTGACCTGAAGTGATCCTTCCACCTCAGCCTCCCAGATGCTAGGATTACAGGCCTGAACCACCACACTTGGCCTGAGTCTAAAGATGTTTAAACAGAGTCCTGTAAGACAAGTGGAGGAAACAGGAAGTTCAAAGGAATGATTAGAAAGACCAAGATGTATTTAGGGTGCTTCAAGTAATTAGGTAAGGCCAGGCAACAGGAATGTTTGAGAGAGAGAGGAAATGTGTGTGTGTGTGTGTGTGTGTGTGTGTGTGTGTGTGTGTGTGTATTTGGGTGGTAGTAATGAGAGAGTGGGGTAGATAGTGAAGCTGGAAAGGTAAGTGAAAAGCCCTTAAAAACCATATCACAGAATTTGGACTTTATCCATTAAAGAGATTTTAAGCATGGTACAGATATCATCAGATGTGCTATTTAGAAAGATCCCTCAAGAAGTAAAGTGGAGTTTGGCTTGGAAGACAGGAGCTCCTGGAGTAAGATTGTGGCTATGAGGAGAAGGTGAGATCAAACTGATGTGGCTTGAAACTCACTCAACATGAGGGACATTCATGAAGCCGAGGAAGGAAACTGAGGCTGACAGCCAGGCTGGAGACACGGGTGGCTGGGCAGGTGATGAGGACGTTGACCAAGCTAGGACATAGACAGGGAGGAGCAGGCCTGAATCGGGAAGAGGAGCAAAGAGAAGGAGTTCATAATTTGGAACATGGTTTAGGGCTCCTTCCTATAGTCCATGAGTTTGGGTCCTAGTTTGTTTTATTCAGAAGCACATCGTTTTATTTCTGGCTTTCCTTTCTTTTATCACAAGTACGCCCCAGTTCTAATTATTTCTAAGACTGAGCTCCATAGGGAAGAAATGCTTATTTTCTCTGCAGGGGGACAGTCAGTGACCCTGGTGAGAAGTCCCTTTGTTGAGAAACCTGCAGTGTCAATGATCAATTAGCCATCCTAACGTTGTAGAGCAAAGGTGTCAGTTTTCCAGAATAGTAAATGAACATGCACACACACACACACACACACACACACACACACTCACACACACACACGCAACTGGGCTTTGGACCTGAATCCATTGGAATTGGCCTTGGAAGCCCAGTTCTAGTTACTGATCAGAGGAAGGGCCCCAGGGCAGAGTTAGGGAGACCAGTTTGGGAGACAACTGGAGAGAGGAGATGGCTCTTGGTTGAGTGTTTCTACTTAATGCACAGTGAGGCCATCGATTGGACGAGGGCTCCAAGTGCACCTGATACCATGGAAAGTCACGGCATTTCAAATTATAATTAACAATTATAATAATGAAAGCAAAATGCAACACATATCACACACCACACGTTCCAAGTGCCTCCTCTCTGCAAGAAGGTTAGGGTGCTGAGCAACTTTTCTAATGCTGCCCTCCTAGTTGGGGGCACAGTTAGACCTGGGACCATCGCCTCCCTGTTGTCAAAGCTGAGCCCCCTGTAGGCTGTGTGTCACTGGCCAGTGAGTTCAAATGTTGCATTTCTAAGTACATCTGGAACATCGTAATTTAATTTACTTTATTTAGAGATGGAGTCTTACTAAGTTGCCCACGCTGGTCTCGAACTCCTGATTTCAAGTGATCCTCCAGAGTCAGCCTCTAGAGAGGTGGGGATTACAGACGCAGGCCACCATTCCTGGTCAGGACATTTTTTTTTTTTCAATTGCAAAATTCATTAACCGTAGAATTTCTTCCAACAGTGTATCCCTATGTTCTGAGGAAAGAGAAGGCAGATTCTTTCCTGTGATACTTGTTTTTCTCCATCACCATTTTAATTTGCATTGAAATGAACATAAACTCAAGGATAATCTTATACTCGGTAAGTGATCTTTAGCAGAAGAATGTACATGCAGCGCTTGAGCAGGCGTATGCGAATGTAGATTTGGAACCTCAGGACTCTTCGCTGGGAATCAACTGTGTCTACACCTCCAATAAGACAACAAGGCCACCTTGTGAGCGCTGGATTTAAGAAAGAGAGATCACTGAGTTTTTCTGTTCTGTTTCTGTTCAGAACTTCTGCCTCGCCTATATTCTAGTGGAGGATTGTACCAGCCTGCAGTGAGACTAGTGACCACTGCAAAACCACTCAGACCATATATTTACTTTCACAACTGGGTGATGACGTCAGTCCATGCTTTGGGTATAGCTGGTTGCGAAGGAAGAAGTTCAACCAGCAAACACCTGAACGCATTAATGATCTTACTCTTTCAACCAGCCGGTAACCCCAGCCCATTACAAAGGCAACCCAAGAAATGTTGAAATTATTATTTTTTTCTTTTCTTCTTCATGACTTTTAGCATCTGCCTTCACCCAAATACAGTGTTTTGTTTTTGTTTTGTTTTTAGAAGCGAGAAGGGACTGGAAACTCACACTATGATCTTGTGCAAGTTGCTGAACACCACTAAGCCTTGGTGTTTTCTCTGTTTTAATTGAGGATAGTAATTGCATCCTCTCAAGGAGTTTTTCAAGAGGATATGATGAGAAAAATCTATGTAAGACACTGAATATCATGCCTAGAACTTGATCAATGATGAACTAATATGGAGGGCTTTTTAAAAAAAATCATTATCAATTAGTTATGATTCTTTGACACTGTATCCTTCATCCTCTTTTTTTTTTTTTTTTTTTTTTTTTGAGACAGAGTCTCACTGTGTTGCCCAGGCTAGAATGAGTGCCGTGGCGTCAGCCTAGCTCACAGCAACCTCAAACTCCTGGGCTCAAGTAATCCTTCTGCCTCAGCCTCCCAAGTAGCTGGGACTCCAGGCATAGGCCACCATGCCCGGCTAATTTTTTCTCTATATATTAGTTGGCCAATTAATTTCTTTCTATTTATAGTAGAGACGGGGTCTCGCTCTTGCTCAGGCTGGTTTCGAACTCCTGAGCTCAAATGATCCGCCTGCCTCGGCCTCCCAGAAAGCTAGGATTACAGGCATGAGCCACCGCACCCAGCCCCTTCATCCTCTTTTAAATGTCCTGTTGGTCAGGTGCATTGGCTTATTCCTATAATCCCAGCACTTTGGAAGACTGAGGTGGAAGGATCACATGAGGCCAGGAGTTCGAGGCCAGCTGGGAACCATTGTGAGACCCCGTCTCTACAAAAAAATAAAATAAACAAATATAAAGACATAAATACTTAAATAAATAAAGTCAGCCAGGTGTGGTGGCACGTATCTATAGTCCCAGATACTTGGGAGGCTGAGACAGGAGGATCACTTGAGCCCAGGAGTTTGAGGCTGCAGTGAGCCATGACTATGCCATTGTGCTCCAGCCTGGGAGACAGAGAAAGATTCTATTGCCACAAAAACAAAGACCAAAACAAAAAAAAAAAAAGAAAAGAAAAGAAAAGAAAAGAAAAAATAATAGAAAACAACCCCAAAGACGTCCTGTTGGTTTGATCTCATTTCAAACCTTTCTATCCCTCTTTAAAGACATTTGAGTGTAGAACATGGTTAAGAAACTGAACCAGGACCTTTTTAATACTGGCACCATGTTGTGATAAACGTATCAAACTGCACTGCTGTTATGAGGGTGAATCAGCATCATGAGCCGTGAGTCTGGGAATTCTGGCAGATCTGTCCGAGAGCTGCTGCAGCTGGTGCCAACAGCTGTGATCTCTAGGTGATTTGCGAAAGCACCACCCCCTATAGAAGAGGGACGCAGGGTTTTGTTTGCTAAGCCAAAGCAGCCAGGAGAAAACATCTTACTCTCCCTAGACTGTGGCGTGTTCCATGGACAGCGAGATCCAGTGAAAGCAAAGCCCACTCTCTGCGTCCTGAGAACAGCTGGTCATCCGCCCTTGGGACTCCCAGAATGCCTGCGCGCTGTCCTCAGAGCGTGACTACTGCGTGCTTGATGCTGTGGGGAATCCACTCTTTTTTTTTTTTTTATATTATTTTAGTCTTTTATTTTATTGCTCAGAATACAAATATCATATGCTGGCTCCTCCCTCACACCCCAGTAACTGTTTTTTAGAGTAATTTGTAAACCCATTACAATTTCAAAATCAGTGATTAGGCTAATCTTACACCTTAATAGTCCTCATCTCTAGAATTTTTTTTCCCATTGCAGACTAATCATGTTCCTCTGAAATTCTTTTTTTTTTTTTATTTCGGCATATTATGGGGGTACAGATTTTAAGGTTTCAATAAATGCCCATTTCCCCCCTCCCCCAAAAGTCTGAGTCTCCATCATGACCATCCCCCAGATGGTGCACATCTCACTCATTATGTATGTATATACCCGCCCCCCTCCCCCCTCCCACCTGCCCAATACCCTATTACTGTAGCACCTATGTGTCCGCTTAGGTGCTGCTCAGTTAATACCAGTTTGCTGGAGAATATATCTGGTGCTTGTTTTTCCATTCTTGGGATACTTCACTTAGTAGTATGGGTTCCAGCTCTAACCAGGGAATCCACTCTTGTACAGAGCTGTCGGCTCCTCCCGGGAGCTTCAGGATCTTGCAATAGTCAAAGTGTGAAACCTCTTGGACAGTAAACAAAGGGCACACAAAGATACACGAGTGGACAAGACGGAAGGGCAACACCCTCCCCCTGCCCCTTTAAAGGTATCTGGTGTGGACCTACCTGGATTTCACCCTTTTAACACTCCATGTGTAGGTTTTTCTCTTTGATTGGTGTCTGTGATTACAGTGGAGATTTGGGGGCTGGTAGACAGCGAATGACCTGGTTCTCTGGAATGTACTGGACTGGAAAGTGGCTTTACGTTCGAGACTAGTGATGTAGTTGAGAAAATGGCTGTGATTTTTTTTACATCCTGAGTTGGGGTGCAGAGGGAAAAGAAGGCGAATAGCAAATGCTACTTTTTATTGAGAGTTTACTACCTCTCAGACATTGCACAAGGCAATTTGGACGTGTTATCACATTTAATCCTCGTGACAAGATTAGAGACAGGGACTATGATTACTTCCATTTTGTGGATGAGGAAACTAAGACTTAAAGAGATTAAATGACTTGACTGTGGTCATTCATCTGGTATATGGTAGAAATGAGTCTTGAACTGGGGCTCTCTGATAGTAGAGGCTATACTCTTAATCACTAGGCAGGAAAATTGTGCCTGTTAACTTAGAGAAATATTAGCCCTTTCTTTAAGTGCAGCACCTACATTTTTTAATTCCCTTGATTGACAAAATTCCCAAAAGACTGGAACCGTGTCTTTTTAGAATTCCCCTGCCTCTATGAGTTGGTCAACAGATGGTAACCAAACAATCTTTGTTGGTTGAATCTTTGTTGGTTGAACTGATGAGTTTTACGTGACAGTTTCTGAATTTAGCTTTACAAATTAAGAGATGTTGTGATTTCACATTCTTGCAAACAAACAAACAAAAATCTCTAACCCCTCCTAAGATTAGAATCCAATTCAATTAAGAATACTTATTTATCTGGTTAGTTACTAACTATCTGATACTGGCATGGTATTGAAATTAGAAACACTGGCATTCTATGCATGTATTTGCCATAAATGGTAACACAGCACCATTGGCACATTGTTTAAAACCAGAAAAACACAGACATATATCTGCGTACTTATGTGAATGTGTACACCCTAAAAAAGAACCCAACAAATGTCATGTGCATAAGGACAGGGTGATGATGCTTAGGCAGAGGGAGGCTGTGCCTGCAGATTTAGGAAAGTTAGTGACTCTGCTTGAAGGTCAAGAGCAGGCGTCCTCAAACTATGGCCCTCGGGCCACATGCAGCCCACCGAGGACATTTATCTGGCCCGCCGGATGTTTTTGCTGCCGCTGCCTGTCCTGCTTAGCAGCCGCCTCATCCCAGGCCCACAGTGCGCATGTGTGGAATGTGCACCACACTCTCCAATGGCCCTCCAGTGGTCTGAGGGACAGTGAACTGGCTCCCTGTTTAAAAAGTTTGAGGACCCCTGATCAGGAGTCCTTGAGTCTCATTCTGAATCACTGGGTGAACTTTGAAGGGCCACTCAGCATATCTGGTCCTGTTTCCCCACATGCAAAGCAGAAACTGAAAAAGTTTAAGACATCTCAAGCTTTTCTTGCAAAATATTACAAGGATTAAACAAGCCTGAGCAATTAAAATGTTTTGAGCTCTGCGGTCCGGCCTAACGACAGTATGGTCCTGACCACCAGCAGGACTCACCGAGGGGTTTACAGAACAGGCATAGAGTCTGTTCCTGCAGGACTGCGGGCAGCTGACATCCTGGGGTCAGGGTGAGTCATGCCCTGAGTGCATAAACACCCAGGCCTGCCTGCGGCACCCTGGGGCTCCAGTGGCTTGAATTCCCGAAAGACAACCCTGAAAACTCGAAAAGAAGGAAAACCTAGGACAATGAGTAGGCGCGGCCTCTCTTTTGTTGCCAACAGAAACAAGACAAAATGGCAAGCCAACCCTTTTGCAGTTCAGTGGGGGCTTTTATGGGACTGTCCATCCAACCAAAGGGATGGGATTCCCAAGAAGGAACTCGTCCCCAAGGTGAATCTTCCTGTTGATAGGGACGGCAGGCTTGTGTGCACTGGGCGTGTTGGCAGTAGCTGATCCCAGTTTTATGCTTTCTCTTCTCATTGCTGAATCACCGGGCTGTCTTGAACTCTGAGGGAGAACGTCTGAGGCGTGGCCTGCAGCCATGAGGCCTGGCTCTCTGGAGTAGAGCAGGAGCGCCACCTGGGGTTGTGTGTGGGCACTGCAGATCTCTGCTTGGGTGACCAGGGGTTCCGGGAGATGGGGCAAGTGCGGCTGGTTCCCTCATGCAATAAAACGCAGAGCCATCAGGCCCGGGCTGTGTCCAAGACACCCTGAATTATTTCTAGCAAAATGTAATGAATCAGTCAGGGTTCTCCAGAGAAACACGACCAATAGGATATGCGCGTATACCAGGAAGAGATTCATTTTAAGAGACTGGCCCGAGCAAATGTGGGGGCTGGCACATTCAAAATTTATAGGTCAGGTGGGCAGGCTGCAAACTCAGGCAGGAGTTGATGTTCCAGGCTTAAGGGAAAGTATCTTGTCTGGGAAGACTCAGGTTTTGCTCTTAAGGCATTCACCTGATTGAATGAGCCACCAATTTTTATCTAGGATAGTTTCCTTTACTTAAAGTTAACTGATAGTTGATGTTAATCATACCTATGAAATACCTCCAGCAACATCCAGATCAGTATTTGATTAAATAACTGGGTACTAGAAAAGTTGATACATTAAAAATAATCAACACAGACAGCAACATTAGCACAGGTTAAAAAATAAATATATATCTATGTATATACTTTGAGAGACAAGGTCTGTCACCCAGGCTGAAGTGCAGCCTCGAACTCCTGGGCTCAAGTGATCCTCCTGCCTCAGCCTCCTGAGTAGCTGGACTACAGGCATGCATGACTAGGCCTGGCTAATCAATCTCTCCTCTCTCCTCACCTCTCTCCTCTCTCCTCACCTCTCTCTCCTCTCTCCTCCCCTCTCCCTTCCTCCCCTCCCCTCCTCCCCTCCTCCCCTCCTCCCCTCTCCTCCCCTCTCCTCCCCCCTCCCCCCTCTCTCCCCCTCTCTCCCCCTCTCTCCCCCCTCTCCCCCTCTCCCCCTCCCCCCTCTCCCCCCTCTCCTCCCCTCTCCCTCCTCTTTCCTCCCCTCCCCTCCCCTCTCCTCTCCTCTCCTCCCCTCTCCCCACCCCTCCCCTCTCCTCCCCTCTCCTCTCCTCTCCTCTCCTCTCCTCTCCTCTCCTCTCCTCTCCTCTCCTCTCCTCTCCTCTCCTCTCCCCTCCTCTCTCCTCCTGTCTCTCCTCCCCTCCCCTCTCCCCTCCCCTCTCCTCTCCCTTCTCCTCTCCTCTCCTCCCCTCCCCTCCCCTCTCCTCTCCTCTCCTCCCCTCCCCTCCTCTTTCTTGACTCATTATTTTACCCAGGCTGGTCTTGAACTCCTGGGCTCAAGCAATCCTCCTGTCTCAGTCTCCCAAGTTGCTGAGATTACAGCATGAGGCACCAATACTAGAAAAAAAAAATAACATCAACATACGTGAATTATTTTTGACTTGTTTCATTATAATATAGAGTCAACACCACTTCAGGTGGCATCAGGTGCATTGCCATTACTGGTTATTCCTGTAACCCCAGGTTAGATTCTGACGTGTTGCTACCAGCATACAACGCGCATTGTATGACTTTCCCCAATACCATCATAACAAAGATGTGCAGAATACATTTCATAACAAAGAGGGTATTTTCCCAGTGTTGGTATTTGTAGGTCGGCGTGTGTGTGCAGTCCTCCAACTGGAACTCTTTGCCATGTGGTGTAAGGTGAAGTTAGTTTGGTCAGAACTTCTCTTCAGCGTGGCACACTTGGTGGTTTGAAGCTGATATTTTCCTGCCAGTACTTATGGCAGAATTTGAGAGCAGGGCTTTCTGCCTGGGTAAGCATCCCACAGAGCGTGATTCTTTTCTTTTCTCTTTTTCTTTGGGGTCTTGCTATCATACCCGGGCTGGTCCCAAACTCCTAGGCTCAAGTGATCCTCTCATCTCACCTCATGTGATTTTTGAAAGAGGAATCCGTGGTCTCAAATACTGAGAATTCTTCCTTAAAGGACCCTCAGAAAGCACAGAGAAGAAGGACAGGAAATGGTCAACCCTCTTGTGGTTGATTCTTGCTGGAAAAGAAAAAAGAGGAAATTGGATTTTATTGGGATTCTCTGCAAAGGCAGAAAAATTCCAGAAAGTCTGCAAAGGAAGAAGGTAGACGCTAGCAGAGGGGCAGAGGACACATTCTTATTGGTGTGTAACTCTAGTTTTTTTCACTCATCCCACAAAATATCAAATATTTTGATATTTCCCAATCTTCAACTGTTCACTGTCCACTTCCATCCCTATTGAACGTTCTAGGTATTTTTCTAATATGAAAATAAAATTTAAAAAAATTCTCCTACGTACCATGTGGCATAATCTTGCATACTACGGTGGTTCACAGCATAACTCATCTGTTTGAAAATCTCTGATCAGGTTCATATGGTCAATGCACGTAAAAATATTTATGTGTGTAGAGCTGCTGTATGATCTATGAGAATTAGAATGATTTGACCTTCTAAAGTTCTCTTTTCTCTTAGGCTTCCAAGATTATGGGGTTTAATATCATTTGATAGGTTTGAGTTTGCATGTGTGAAACTATTGGGAAATTAAAAATTACAAATATGCTCACACTGGGCAGCAACGCTGCCCGATATGTAAAAGTGAAGCCTAGAACTTCTGTAGGCTTTTTACTGTCATGATGAGTGCTTGCTAACCTGAGCATGAAGCTGATTGATGGAGCAGGAGGAGGACACAGCTGATGGGATTATGGAGGAATGGAAGAGGAGCCCTGTTCCAACTGTACCTGAAGCATTTCATACCTCAAATCATAAGAACCACTTCTTGTTTGAGTTAGCTTTTTTTGTTACAAGCAATGGCAAAATCCCCACTGAATCTGGCTCACAGGATACATCACGGCTCATCATTTTGGCCTTCTACTCAAGAGCTTTGATAATGATGCTCTATCAACTCCTACCAGACCCTCAACACACAATTTCATTTTTTCATAGCAAATTAATGTACTGGCATCAGTTGTGCTTTGGCCTCCTGAGTAGCTCAGCTGTGGGAGAAAACACATTGGCTAGTGAAATGAGTACCCAGTGCCTTTGGAAGTCTCAGCAGTCATTGGAGACTTTAAACTCTAAATTACCATTTTGGTTCATCACCACTTTGGGGCTCCCGGTTAATGATATCTAAGCTTGAGCCTCAGGTTTCCTTTAAATACTTAAACCGATCGGGGTTCTGAGTCTGTAGTCAACAGCTGAGGGCCAGCCTTGGGATCGACCCCAATTCACAGCTGGAGTGCTCTTTCCTGGGGCTTCTTGCCAGTGGGCCTGTCCCTCATGATGATTTGTCCCTGTCTCTCCTCTTATTCTCGTTACCCCCCAACTCAGCCTCTGGCCCTGCTCATGCTACTGGGAAGCCAAAAAAATGTTTGCCTGCTTATGTTCTATACCAAGTACGATCCGAATATGGAATAGATACTACTGGGCAAGAAATCGTTAAGTTGTGGTATCCAAGCAATGGCAGCTGGTGGGTGTGCGATGGTGTTACCCAGGAATGTTAGCTACAGGATGTTTATTTTAAACTGAGGCTTGCATCAGAGGGCTCTGATATAGTCAGAAAGACCCCAGTACAGCTTTCCTCTGCTAGAGGGTACCATGGTAATCAAGTTGTCAAGAGCTCAGACAGCCTGCGGGTGAATCCCAGTTCTACTACTTTATTCATTCAGTCAGTGGTTGTTGAGTACTTGCCACCTGTTAGATTCCATTCTTTGTGCCGAGGACTTATCGGTGAATAAAAAAGATAAAAATCCAAGCTCTCATGGAGCTTACATTCCAGCAGAAGGAGACTAACAATAAGCCTAATAAGTAAGGAAATTATTACATTAGAAGGCAATGAGGTCTATGGGGAAAAAAAAAATAGTCCTGATAATGGGATTGCAATTTTCATTAGGTGGACAAAGCAGGCCTCTTCAGGAAGATAACATGTGAGTAAAGACCTGAGGAAGAGGTGACATGAAAAGCTGTGAGACATCTCAGGGAAAATCTTTCCAGGTCCAGAGAACAGTATGTGCAAAGGCCCTGAGGTGGGATTGTGGCTGTTGAGTTCATAGAACAGCAGGGAGGCTGCAATGGTTGGGCTGAGTGAGGAGCATGGAGGGAAATTTCTAGGACTTGAAGTCAGGGAGGTGACAGGGTCTGATTGCACAACGTTTTGTAGACCATTATAAAGGAGGACTTGGGTTTTTCCCTGTGTGAGATGGGGAGACATCGACAGGCTTGGAGTGAGGAGTGGTGGGATCTGACTCGTGACTGGACAGGATCTCTCTGGCACCTGTGATGAGTTTAGATCATGGAGGGGGAGCAGGGTGGAGTCAGGGAGACCAGTCGGGATTCCTACACTCCAGGTAAGGGGGGAGGGTCTCAGACCAAAAAGATGACTGTGGAAGTGGTAGAAAGTGTTCCGATTCCAGATACATGTTGGAGGTGGAGCCACTTATATCTCTGAAACATTGTACAGCGAGGATGGGAAAAAAATCAGAGTTGAGTATAACTTTAAGGGTTTGGGAACAAGATCCTGAAAAATGAATGGCCCTTCCTTTAGCTGAAATGGGGACGGCTGTGGGCAGGGCAAGTTTCAGGGAGCAAAACCAGAAGTTTAGGTTTTATGTTATGCTGGAGATCTCAAATAGAGATCTTGAGAAGACAGTTTGCTATGTAAGCCTGGAGTTTAGGGGAAGAAGTCTGGCTTAGAAATAAAAACTTGGGAGCTATCAGTACATAGACGGTATTCAAAATCATGAGCCCAGTTGAAATTATCAGGGAATGAGTGTAGGGAGAAGCAACATAAGGAAAGGAAGATTCTAGAAAAAAGAACAGAGGTTCTCAGTGGTCCCTTAATGAGGAGGACCTGAATGTTCACAGGAGAACTTAGGTATGGCATGTCTTAGTCCATTTAGTATTGCTATAAGGGAATACCCGAGGCTATGTAATTTATAAAGAAAAAAGATTTATTTGGCTTACGATTCTGATATCTAGAAAAGTTCAAGACTGGACATTTGCATTTGGTGGGGGCCACAGGCTGCTTCCACTCATGGCAGAGGGTGAAAGGGAGCCAGTGTGAGCAGAGATCACGTGGTAAGAGAGGAAACAAGAGAGACAAGGGTAGGAGCCATGCTTTTTTTTTTTTTTTTTTAACAACCAGCTCTTGTAGGAACAAATGAGTGAGAACTCACTGGACCCCAAGCAAGGGCATTAATCTATCCATGAGGGGACCACCTCCATGACTCAAACACATCTCACTAGGCCCCACTTCCCAGCACTGCACACACGGGAGACTAAATTTCAGGAAAATCTTAAGAACCCATGACACTTCTTCTCCCATTAGCTGTGTGGCTTCGTGGTACAACCTGACAGGGCCCAGCCTTCCTGGTAACACTGAGGGGACCCTCAGAAACTTCAGGTTCAGATGTCCTCATGTTCACCTGATTTTGGGAAGTGTTGGATCAACATTTTTTTTTTTTTTTTGCAAAAAAGAAAGAAACTTAAAAAAAATTGGCATTGTCTCTCTTTTTATACTTGAGCCATAAATGTATGCAGAAGTCATTCCAGCCAACAAGATTGTCATCAGTTGTATTAGCCTCAAAGTAAAAGAAGAAAAGAACAAACAGTCCCTGAAAAGCCAACATGCTGTGCTTGTGAGTGATCACCTATAAAACTCTGAGACTGATATGCCCTGCAGAGGGCAACCTTTCCCCTTGCCTAACATGTTTTCAGTATTCCAACACATCCAAGAGTCAGAGAAGCTACATTCAAGGAGGACAGAAATTAAGAAAACCTTTCGTGTTCAGTATCGACTGCAAATGTCCACTGGAAAGGAGAAGTCATTGATGACACCCTTGATTATTGCTAGAATCGGTTCATTCAGCTTCCTGGGGCTAGAGTAGAGGATTTCACATTCAGAAAGAGTGAGACAGAAGGAAAGCAAGGGGAGGGTGAGAAAAGACAGAACCCTGTGAGACGTGGGAGGATTTTAACAATGAGAGCTGGGAATTCAAATTCTCCTAAAGCCAGGCAACACGACAATCTCCATTTCAGGCTGAGTATGTGCCGCCCCATTCCTCTCCTGCCATCTGTGGGGGCCCTGCCTTGTACTCAATGCCAGTACGTGGTCAGATCGTGAGGCTCGTTGAAAAGGAACTCTCGTGAACCCAGTGCGTGGAGCCTAGTGACTGAGGTAGTAGAGCCTTCTGGAAGTTTTGGAGAGTCAAGCTTCTAGGGGAATGAGGTAGAAAATTTCTTGGGGGAATCCTGTCCAGGACATCAACTCAGCTTTCTGATCCTCGGGTTTTTCTCAGGATCCCAAAGAGGAGAACAAATAGTGCCTCCAAACTTTAGGTTGAGCTCCTTTGATGCTTTTCTCTTCTCCTTAATCACAGCCAGAAAACCGACAGCAAGGATGTGTGTATCCCCAATTAAATGAGCATATCTATTTTTAGAATATTTGTAATTACACAAGTCCCCAGGGACAGGTGGGGATTCAGATGGGCCAAAACTTCTTTGGAAAAACCCTAAGGTATCTCAGAAATTTGCAACAGTGCGAGACTTATGGAGCTACAGATGGCAATGATTCCTCATCACAGGGAGTCTAAGATGAGGTCTTTGAATTTTTCATCATGGTCTCTGTACTTCCCCTTCTCAAATATCTTTACTTTGTCATGCTTCATGGTGGTAGAAATCTGTGACCAGAAATCACCTGATCCTTTGTTCAGTGTGGCCGGAAGTGACCTTGAATTCCTCCTTGGTTGCATATGGATTTGTCCATGGCAGAGTGAAAAAGGATCAGAAAAGTTAGTCCCAGCATCCTTGCATGGAAGTAAAGACTCTGTTCATGAAACCAAAAGTGCAACTCTGACCTCTCTTGAAATGAGCACTTCCCAGTCAGAACTATCCCATGTAGACGGCACTTCAGGTTGGTTGTCTTGGATGAAACAAGATAGGATCTCTGCCCCCAAAGGTGACAAGTGTTCCCAGGGGCTAATGACGGCCTCTCAATGCAATTCTAAGTGTTTAACAAACCCAGAGCAACAAGAGTAGGATTCCAGGGCATGGTGCTTCATCCTTTTTTGCTTGAAGTAGCAAAATAAGGGAGAACAAAATCCTTGCAGAGGAATTCTCTGTGGGAGATGCAGGCCAAATGGGAGGGAAAAGGCGGCCAGTTTATGATTAACTACTCTCGAGGGACAGAGCAAATGGAGTTTCTTCAGGGAGATGTGCTTAACCTTTAACAGGTTTCAGCCAGAGAAACCCATTTGTGAATCCCTAGAAGCTTGCTATGGTACACAGTTCTCCCCTCCTCCCCAAACCAGGAAACACAATGTCCTATGACACGGTAGCTCAGAAATAAAAAGTGGTTATGTCTAATATGGAAAACATACAAAGAGATTCCCTGCAAGTTAAAATTCTAGGAAAGGCAGCTAAAAGGAGAACGTGATGGATTTCTGTTTTACTGTTTATAAGCATGACAGACTCTTGAGGCTGGACAGGGCCTTTATAAGCCACTGCAATCCATGTTTTCTGATTTTACAGAGAAGAAATAGAAATCCGACCCTTTTTGGAAGAGTAATCCTATGAGATTTAGTGAAGATGATATTCGTGTTAGAATCCAACTCTTCAAATAACACTTGGTTGGTTCATTTCTTAAATGATTTATGATGAAGCTGATTTTTTTTGTTGTTGTTGCCATAACTACAAACTGTGCTTTCATTTCCTGGAACTCAGACAGTTGTTGTGGGCAAAGGCTTAGCCTTAGGGGAATGATCTAGACGCGTCCTCAGCAGCTCAAGGATGTATTATTGGTTTAAGCTCTTCTCTGCTCTTACAACTAGGGCTGTTTTCAGTGTTGCATAGCAACCCATTGATCTCTGGGTTGAGGCTCATCTCTCCTAATTCTCGAAAATCATCACATCCACAACAAAACCTCATATACCTGCTTGTTTTATGAGCAAAGTTTCCTATGATATGTTCTATAGGGTACTACCTCCTTGAGATCTTGCAGATATTTCTCTGCATGAATATTCCTTGGCAAATAAAGTTTAAAAATTTTAATGTTAAGGAAATTTAATCCATTATTCCTTTACTTATAGATTTCTCAGATCCTTCATGAGCTCACGTGCATTGTAAATCTCCTAGGAGACAGATATAACACAGAGTATTTCTCCAACATTTTTGATTGCAGATGCCCTTTTAACCAAACATCTTGAGGCACTGGTGTGCCAAGGAACATACTTTGGGAACTGCTGTATTACTTCAACCTGTACCTTAAGATCAAGTTCTCCTGGCAGATATCTAGTCCTGAAAAAAACTCCAAATTCAGGTTTTAATACAGAATTGTGTTAAGTAGTAAATAGACATAGTCCAAGGATCCATCTATATCTATATCTACATCTATCTATATATTTTTACACACACAAATCAAGTCATATTTAAGCCTGTTATGGGTATGTTTTCAGACCATGTTCGTTTACAACACATCTGTATTGATGAGTTTCATACAGAATAACTAACCCATGAGGCCGTTTTTCTGTTATTTTAAAAGTATTTAATATCTTTTGAAAATATTTTTTCTCAAAAAAATCTTGGTTGAATTTGGAAGTGTGTGTTTTGGATCTCCCTGCCTAGAATAGACGCCCCCCCCCCCCAGCAGTGATATTTCAGCTACCTGAAAGGCAGCACGTTTGGGCATCAGCTGTAAATGTGTATTATAAACCCTGGCTATTTCAGATTCGAAAGTGCTGGTAAATTTTGTTCTGCTGAAAGCTGCTAGTCCCAGGAAAGAATGAAGGATGTCCAAGTGTCCCTCTCTCCTCTACTCTTGTTAAGAGCGACTCTGTGCAGAGAGGGGGGTTTCGGGCATCCCAAGACCCCGGAGCTTGGTTGAATCTGTTGATGAGATGTGCCCTGGAGTTGGATTCTTTCTTCTGGTGCTGTAGGACTCAGAATCTTGGATTTGCCTCTAAGGTTTTGGTCTTCCATGAGGCTTAAGTACTAGGTAGACATGGGACTGTCTCTGTCTGTGGTCATACTGCCTTCTTTCACCTCTACTTCACTTTGGGAAGGCCTGGAATGGAGGATTTAACATAAATTTTTTTGAACCTGGAAAGAAACTTTGTTATTTTTTGGTTTCTTTAACCTGGGTTGATCTTCCCTTGTCTCTGCTTACCCCCAGATGTTGGCTTTGATTAAGAGGTGGGTTCTAGGAAAAACAGGTCAAGGTCATTCCATCTTCTGTTTGTGTAGAGGCACAACAGCCATACTGTTGGCTCAGTTGTAGAAAGGTTGCACATAGCGGGTTGGGCCCTAGGTTCATGATAATGAATGAAGGGGTTTTCTAGAATGGCTCTTTCACACATATCCTCACTTAACCTTCAGTCACAATAAATAGGTTGTGGATTTCAGATCCTGGCTCTTGGTTCTCTTTCTCTCTCTTTGTCAATCTCTCTTTATTGCAGTCACAAAAGTAGTTGTGAGTGTCTCAGACAATTGAGAAACAAATGACTTATATATGTGATGACATTAGCAGCTAAGAGCCTTTGAGAAAGGTCTCAATTTGATTCCCCTTTCCAGAAGTTGAACCTACATCAGTGCATAATGAGTAATTGCTCTTTAGCAGGAACATGTGCTTCTAAATAAATAAGCACTGAACTTTTGAGACTGTTGCATGGTCTAATTTGAATGCAGTTCAAGCTGTTACCTCCCCAGAGGCCGGAGAGGCAGACACTTCCTGCCCTTCTTCCCTGGTGGGGTGGACTCCGTGCTACAAAAGCAAGCAAGAAATCTGTCACGTCAGTTTCCAACTGCAACCAGAAGATGGCACAATCTCAAAACCTATTTCTGCTTCTCCATAGAAACAAGGGTTTTCTGTTTTTCCCATGGAGGTCAAAGATCCAAAGCAGACCTGGAAGAATATCAAATATTGTAAAAGACCATAGTTTATATCCTGAAGATTCTTACAGTCCTTTGGGTATTTCTTTGGGAGGGTTTGGGGAGGAAAAAAAACAAGCAAAAGAAATCTCATATGTACATTCTGGGAATTTTAGAGACATGTTCTTTTGGAGAAAGGTACAAAACAGAGCACTGTTATGTTGCTGTAAACAACAAGTTGGAAAAGGGAATTGGGAGAAGGACTTTTCACTTCCTTTCTAGAAAGAAACTGCTTTATGGTTTCACTTCCATGACCTTTCTTGCTTGCCCTGAAGCAATAGGCGCTTCCTGACTTCTACAATTATACCATTAGACATTTCTTTTTCTCATGGAATTTAAGAATTGGAAATGATTTTTGAGAGCATTGGGTACAAACTTTACCCAGGGCAGAAGTTGATCTTGTTATGTCCCCGGATGATAGTAGAAACACCCTCTCTTTGCAAATCTCAGTGGGATAATAGTTTCATGTACCCATCTTTCATTTTATCCTCAGACCCCCGGGTACGGTTATGGTTTTAGCTGTGCTATTGATGTAACTGAATGCTTTTTTGAGTACTTTATCCATTTACAATCCATTCATCAAATAAATGTTCATTTAATGGGTATTTACCCAGGGCTTCATGTGTCAGGAGATGAGTAAAACAGATTATGTGCCTTGCCTTACTGAATCCTACAACTAGCACCTGAGATGGGGTACTGTTATATTCCCCCGTTTGCAGATGAGGAAGCTGGTGCTCAGAGAGGTTAGGTAACTTGTCTCAGAAAACACAGCTCATGAGTGGTGGTGGTGGGGACAGGGGGCTTGCTTTAAACAATGTCTGTCCGACCCAGAGTTCACACCCTGAACGATGACATTTTTGCATCTCCGGAAGTGCATGTGGATGGCAGGTAGGGATGTGGTCCTCCCAGCCTGCCACCTGAGCATTTTTATTTGAACCTTGTCAGACACATCTGCCTTACAAGGTCCCAGAATCTACCCTGTACTCTCCAGCCTCTTTTCCACATGATATCCCTTCAAATATTTGAATGCCACAATCATGTTCTGACACTAATTCTATTTTTCTAAGGCTTAACAGACCCAACATTCTAATCTTCCCCTAAAAGATGTGACTTTTGACCCGCTCTGGTGTGACCCCATGCAAACCCTTTTACCCCTTTGGGATCGTGTTTCTTTGTTTGTAGGCCTTCTTGTCCTTGTTGTGACCTTCTGGGACTTGCAATAACTTGTTGGACATCTGCCTTCCCCGTTGGACTCTGCTCTGTGAAGGCAGAGGCCGGGGCAGCTCTGTTTACCACCCACTCCCTGCAGTCAGTTCCCAGCATGGGGCAGCTGTTTAATTGATAAAATGATGAATCTACAACGTGGGAATAATTATATTTTCTCTTCCTCCTTCACAGGATTGTTGTGTAAAACAACACACTGCCTGTGAAAGTGCTCTTTTGGCATGAGAAACATAATGCTGCTATTATCACCAAGAGATTCAGTGTGCATCAAAAGTCACACTGCTGATTTGCATGGAATGCAAAACTCCTCAGTCATGTATTCATGAACACTGTTCATTCATTCATAATTCATTAAGAATCTACTATGTGCTCACACAATGTATTTTAAAGTATCCTTTTTTTTCTGTTAGTTTCCCTGGTTTTCATCTATTATTTGTTATCTTTTTCTTTTTTACTTTTTTCCCCACTTATTTTTTATTTGTCTATATTCATGACGTACAAGGGCAATTTTGTTACATTGATGTATTGCACTATGGGGGAGTCAGGATCTTCATTGCATCCGTCACTGAAGCAGCACGCATTGTCCCCACCAAGTAAAGTCCCCTCATCCACCCTACCCCGAGTTTCCATCACCCATCATTCCACACTCTGCTTCTGTGTGTACACATTATTTAGCCCCCACTTGTAAGTGAGAACATGCTGTAGTTTTCTTTCCGTGCCTGAGTGTTTCATTTAAGATAATGGCCTCCAGTTCCATCCATGTTGCTGCAAAAGACATAATTTCATTCTTTTTTATGGCTGAATAGTATCCACTGTGTGTATACACCACATTCTCTTTATCTAATCCACCATGGATGGATACTTAGGTTGATTCTGTATCTTTGCTACTGTGAATAGTGTTGTGATAGACATATAAGTCCAGGTATCTTTTATATAAATTGATTTCTTTTCCTTTGGGTTGATCCCCAGAAGGGGAATTGCTGGATCACATGGTAAAGTTCTATTTTTAGTTCTTTGAGGAATCTCCATACTGTTTTCTATAGAGGTTGCACTAATTTACATTCCCACCAACAGTGTTTAAGAGTTCCCTTTTCTCCACATCCTCTCTAACATCTGTTATTTATTGTCTTTTTAATAAAAGCTATTCTGATGGGTATAAGATGATATCTAATTGTGGTTTTAATTTGCATTGCTTTCGTGATTAGTGATGTTGTACATTTTTTCATATGTTTATTGGCCCTTTGTCTTCTTTTGAGAAATGTCGATTCATCTCCTTGGCCTACTTTTTAATGGGGTAATTGCTTTTTATTGTTGTTGTTGCATTGTTTGAGTTCCTTATAAATTCTGGATATTAGTTGTGTGCTGGATATATAGTTTGCAAATATTTTCTCCCATTCTGTATGTTGTCTGTTCACTTTATTATTTCTTTTGCTGTGCAGAAACTTTGTAGTTTATGTTCCATCTCAATAGTGGGCAGTCTGGTCCAAGAGTCTTCCCTAATCAAAAATGACCAATAATAATCATGATCAGTTATTTGATCATTGATCTTGCCTTATCTTTTATCCTGGAAGACACGGACAGGTACTTGGACCCATGGAGCAGGCTCAGGGTCCTATGAGATAGTAAAGTGTGGAGATTTTGTAGATGGGTTCTGGGGTCAGATTGACATTTGTTCCAGTCCCACCTCTGCTGTTCAATACTTGCCTCTGGTAAGTTACCTCAAACATTGGTTTCCTCATCATGAATAAAAAATAATAACAAGCATATACAATAGAGCAATACATAGAATAGGGTAATTGTGAAGATTAAATACTGCACTTAAAGAGTTTAGCATAGTGCCTGGCACTAAATAATTTCTCAATAAATAATAATAAAAGAGAAGAGACATCAAAGAAAGAGTTCTGGCTTCTAACATGTCAATGCCTGGGGGTTGCCATGGTATATCAAGTACCATCCTTCTGCTAAAGCAGGGCTTCTCTACAGCGACACTGTTGATATTTTGAGCTAGATAGTTCTTTGTTTTAGACAGCTGCCCCAGTTAGCAGTGTTGCCAGCCCTTATACGCCAGATGCTAGTAGCACTGCCCTCTTCTCTAACCAAGTTGTGACAATCAAAACTATTGCCAGACATTGCCTGGAAGGCAAAATCCCTACTGGTTGGGACCCATTCCATTAGACAAAAGCAGGTCGCCAAAACACAGACATGTTATGACATATTTGGTTGATCATTTGCTTCTAGATCAACACTATAGTTTTTTATTCACTTTTTATTTGTCCCCTCAATTGCCACATTGCTGAAAACACTCCATTATGTGGCAACGTAAGAACTTGCACTGCTTAGAAAACTAAACATATACTTAATAATAATAATAATAAATGTAAATATTGAACAAGAATTATTAAAATACTTGATGTGAATTTATCCTGGAATTATAAAATGGATGCAGTCATTTATGGAATATTACCTATTTTTAAGCATTCTTATTGTTTTGTTTTTTACATTTAAATCTTTAAATGCGATTTATTTTGGTGTAAGGTGTAGATCAGCCTTGTTTTATTTTTCCCCAGGCTAAACTTTGTCTCAACACCATTTATTGAATAATCTGTGTTTTTCTTGCTGAATTGAAATGGCATTGTATCCAATAAAAAAAATCCCATTTCCCTGGTCTGTTTCTGGACTTTCATTCCATTCCGCTGGTGCCTATTTATAAGATCATTTCAGTTGGAGATCCCTGATGTGGAGATTTATTGAGCACTTACTGTTCTGTGTGCATGGTTTTATTTTATTTTACATTTTTGAAAATTTTTAATTAGATGTAATTCTCATAACATAGAATTCACCGTTTTAAAGTACACAATTTGGCAGCTTTTAGTATATTTGCAGTGTTGTATAACCATGATTACTATCTAATTCCCAGACATTTCCATCACCACAAAAGGAAATTCTGTACCTGTCATCAGTCACTCTCAACTCTCCTCTAACCCTCCCCACCCACTAGTACCTGGCAATCACTAATCTTTCTGCCTCTATATTTGCCTATTTTGAACAGTTCATATAAATGGAATCATATGACACATAGCTTTTGTGTTTGGATTCTTTCACTTAATATAATGTTTTCAAAGTTCATCTATATTTTAGCTTGTATCAGTACTTCATTCCTTTATATATGGGAGTAATATTCCATTGTATAACTATGCCACATTTTGTTTATCATTCATTGGCTGGTAGATATTTGGGTTGTTTGCACCTTTTGGTTATTATGAATAGTGCTGTTATGAACATCTGTGTGCAATTTTTTGTTTGAACACACATTTTCACTTCTCTTGGTTATATACCCAGGAGTGGAATTGTTGGACTAGATGGTAACTCAACATTTTTGGGATCCAGCTTTTTTCCACAGCACTGAACATTTCAAATTCTGACCAGGAATGTATGAGGGTTTCAATATGTCCACATCCTCACCAACACTTATTATTTTCTGGGTTTGTTTGTTGGTTTATTTGTTGTCATTTAAATTATAGTCACCCTAGTAGGTATGAAGTGGTAACTCACTGTGGTTTTTATTTGCATTTCCCTAATGCCTAAGATGTTTAGCATGTTTTTATATGCTTAATGGCCATTTGTATATCTCATTTGGAGTAATATCTATTCAATTTGCCAATTTTAGAATTGGCTTATTTATCTTTTTATGTTGACATAAACACATTTTTATTTTATATATTTTGGACACTAGACCCTTGTCATATGTTTGATTTACCAATATTTTCTTTTTTTCTGTGGGTTGTCTTTTCACTTTCTTGATAGTGTCTTTTGATACACGAAAGTTTTTAATTTTGATGAAATTCAGTTTATCAGTTTTTCTTTCTTTGTGTTTTTGGTGTAATATCTAAGAAATCATTGCCTAATCCAAGATTACTAATATCTACACCTATATTCTCTTTCAATAGTTTTGTAACTTTAGCTCTTACATGTAGGTTTTGGATCCATTTGGAATTAACTTTTGTATATGGTGTGAGGTAGGGGTCCAGTTTTATTCTTTTGCATATGGATATGTTAGAATGTACTGTAGCCTTGTACTTTTGTGTTGTGAAAAGGCCTATGAAAGTCTTATAAATTATGTAATTTCCAAATCAGGAACCTAATTACTTAAGACCAGTTTCAAGCATGGTAGCTGGAGCCATGATTTGGACACCAACTCTTATGGAACAGATTTTCATTCTAACAAACCCCCAGGGGCTCTTAAATTGTCCTGATGGCTTTTCTGTATATAATTTTGAGGCTTTAGATTATGTGCCAGTGAAGGGGCCATTGACTAGGACAGAAACATCTTTTAGGCAGATGGAGATTTTGGCTGAAATGGCATTTGGGTAATGGAATTTGGCTTGCAGGGATCTTGCAACATTGAGTCCTGGGACTGAAGATGGATAATGTGATGACAGCATCAGTTCATGGCCTGGTTTCAGGGAGGACAGCAGGCTTTCCTGTGGGGAGAGTCTCTCTTCTTTCCTGCATTCCATAGGCACTTAAAATATGAGGACATACTGGACCCAGAAAAACACTAAAAATTCCACCCTTTCTACAAAGGGGATGCAGAGATTCAAATGAGTGGCATCAAGAGTTTTTATTCTCATTCAACAATAGATAAGCTCTTTTTTTAATCCTCAATGAAGTCAGACTTCTGAGAGCTTTGGTGGGAGTGCCCCCCCTCCCCCCTTTTTTTTAGAACCATCTCTCCACTCTTAAGATTTAATTAATATTGTTTCCAAAGACTTAATCAGCATCAATACTCATGACAAGCCCCCTCCATCTCTCCTGACAAAAAAATTGTCACTGAAGAGCAGTGAAAATGTGAGGCCCCCTTGACCCTGGGTTTCAGACCAAAAGATCCCACATAGACAGATCCTTTGAGTAAGTTAAGCGATTATTTGTTCCTCTGAGTTGCTGTGTTGCTTATGAAACAAGTGTGAATTGTCCTGGCCCATGTTGGGAGTCTGGAATGCAATGTGTGGCATGCCTTAGGGTGATAGGAGTTAGGTTTCCATGAAACGAATGCTGCCCATCTGTGACCAAATGCCAGTCCTAAGGATGTAACCTTCTGAGAGAAGGGACCACTTGTTTCCTTGGCGTGAATAAAGCCCATGCTGTGTTTATGTGGCATCGTGTGCCAGTTTGTAGCCGCACTGAGAGGACTTCAGCATACCCCAGTAAGTAGCACAGTCCCCAAGGCACCAACTGCCCACATTCTGTGACCATTCTATGAACACAATGGCTTTAAACACTGGCAGAAAGGCAGCACCAGCATGAGAAGCCAGGGACTTTATTTATTTATTTTTTTTCTCCCCATAAACTAAAGGAAGCCCCTGTTACTCTGAGAACTTGTCCTTTTGGCTTCTGGGACTTTTTTCCACCCTATTTCTCCTGCTTGCTTGTTTGTTCATGGCAAATAGTTTAAGGACAATCATCATCTGAGTGGAATTTATTCTGATTACAGTTTTGCGTTTCTGGTCCAAAACACAGAATTACAGCTTCAATAAGCTCCCGCTGTGGAATAAGTATTCATTATCTCTACTGAGGGCGCCGTGAGACACCGTGTCCTGGCACACAAACAGGACTGCAGGAGGTGGCCCCTGCCGTGGGAGGCTCACAGCAGCTCTGTCCTTCTCCAACTGAGCACAGACAAAATAACAATTTGGGCTAAGAGGTACATTTTTATTCCCAGGTAAAAAAACAGGTGAGTAACAGTATCAGGTGAGGTTACTAAGGAAACAAACATGCTCTGAACATGTAGCGCATTATTTTAGAAATGGGAATCTTATTTTATCTAATGGCCAGTACTGCAGCTGAGAGGGGAGTATTCATCATACCGACCAGTATTTCTTTCTCCTGGGAATACTTGCAGCACCAGTCTCATTTCCAGGCTGTCTAAAAAACAAAGCCCGACATCTATTCTTTGTTGATCGTAGTCGATCTTTAATCCTGACTACCATCAGTTTTTATCACATGAAACAGAGGTAGTTAGATATCTTCATTTAAGTTTTTTTTATGCTTTAGAATTTCATATCTTGTGCTATGATTCACTGCTCTAAAGCCCCACAGGGCTAGATTTAATGTTTATGACTTGTCTACCTTATCACATACAGCTTGAAATGCTTTCCTATGTGTTGTTCCATTTTCCTCCATTTAACTCCAACGAATTATTAAATTTAATGGAAGCAAATGAATAGCACCCAAAAGTGGGAATATTTGAGATAACTGGCAAAGAGTAATGTCTACGACTACGTGTCAGTAATAATGACGTTTCCGTAGTAGAAGCTTTAAGTATTCGTGAATTGTTCTTCAATTTGGGGAGGGGTGGTGATGATAGTGATGCTTTTGCTAACATTTATTGAGTGCTGACCAGGAGCCAAACACATGCTAATAATAGGCTGTCTGGTTCTTATCTCATTTAACCATTGCGATTCAATCATAGGGACTGGAACTCTTATTAGTCACATATTGCACATCAGGAAACTGAGGCTGGAAAGCCTTTGGAACCTGTCCCAAATTGCCCAAGAAGTAAAGGACTGAAGTAGGTGGTCTAGCATCAGAGCCTGTCCTCTTAATCTAATTCCTCATATGTTTATCCGATTCTACACTTTATCAAATGCTCTCAGGTCTTTTAACTTATTATGTACTTTGCAAAGGATGATGTTTGGCATTTTGTAAGCAAATGTTGGTGACCAGAAACCACATGAGTATTTACCATCCAAACAATTGCAGAATAAGAATCATTGCAATAAGTTATCAACTGCCCTCCTCTAGCTGGGATTCGTCTGTGAGTGACTGTGGGCAATGACAGAACTCATGACAGCACCCCTGCCGCAGCACACGGGTAAGGTCCATAGTCCACGCCAGTAGGCAGAAGCTGCCTTTGCCCAGATGGTGGGAATCAAAGGCTGGACTGGGTGGGAGAACGTGAAAGCAACATCAGCTTGTGCCCAGCATTCTGTGGAATTTAAGGTAATGCAATGGCAGTGCATGTGAGCGAGCGAGTGGTGAGAACGAGCCAGCCTAAGCTCTGGCTCCACACTCAGAAGTGTGTGCCGGTGTCTGGAGAGGACCCGGGTAGCAGTCTCGTGGCTCTCATCATGCAGAGCCATGAACGTGGGTGGGCAGGATGCCTCTCCGGGGGCAGGAGTGGGGATCTGCCGACACCTCCTGCAGGGCTCCCATGTAAGTGTTAGGTGTTTATATTTTCCACTCCACATCTTCTGGTGTTCTCATTGCAACCAAACTGTGGGGGCTGGGGATGAACATTGTTGTCATGAATAGGTTAGGAGGGCAAGTTAGAAATGTGAGGACCAAGAGATGTTGTAACATCTCCTTCATGCTCTGTGCTCATCTGCGCTAACTTGGCCATCATGGTACCAACAGGGCATCAGAGAGCTTTGCCACGCTTTGAGGGCCCTCGGAGCGGCCACTTCACCTGCTAGAACTGGCATGGAGGGAAGTCGTGGTTGAAGACCCATCCAGTAGTCATACTCCTCCCTCACCATGAAAATTCTACACTGAGAGCAAAGCAATGACAAGAGATTATTATACAGTGCAGGTAAATGAGCAGGCAGTGCCCAAAGGTGGGTCTTCAGGTAAAAGGGAGGATATGGAAAATGAAGACAGGCTTCATCAGAGACCAATAAACAGAATACATGTGAACTCGGATATCGGGCTTGGGACATACAGGTGGCACCGAGACCAAAGAGCACCTAATGATGGCCGTCACAATGGTGCCCAGAACATCAGGTTCCCTCATCCTAAGTTGCATGTCTCGTTTTTAATGTCACATTCCAACACAGGGATTAGCTGGTCTTGGTGCTAATGTGTCAGCTGTGGGGACCTGGAACTTGGCAGGAGCAAATAGGTTATCAGTGAACCCATAACGATCCTGAACTTCTGCCCCAGGGAGTCCCAAGATGTAGGAGAACCAGTCCTACCACCTAAACCCCCACTCTTGAGGAAGGGGAAGGATTCTGCCATTGGCCCTGTGGGGGATGCAGGGTTTATGGTGAGGGGTTCCCCCTTTTCCATCCTTCCTCTAAAGCCAAGAATGGGAGAGGGTTTCTGAGAAAATCTTTAGTGAAGATGGTGGGGTGTGGGGATGCCCACGGGAAGGGAGCATTCGCATCCCATTCCCTCACTGGATTTCTGCCCAGGCACTGCGCTTGCTTGTCTGCTCCTGAGGGAGAAGAGAATTGGAAAGAGCCTGCAGGATGGGGAGAGGTGTGAGAGGGGCGGAGCTGCACTCCCATCCACCTTGTGTCGTGGTGCATACGCAGTGTTTCTTTGTGGGGGGCCACCAAGGAAGGCAACTGGGCTTGCGCCACCTGGACCCCCTAAACAGCTGTCCTTAACATGAGGGGTCGCCAGCAGAACTGGGCTGGGAGTTGCACCTCCCATGTTGGGGGGACTGAGCGATGGGGAGGGCCCTCCAAGAAGCTCACATCGGTTTCAAGAGCGTGTCAGCTTTTGGAAACCAGACAGCGATGAGGGCCAGTCAACGTTGGCAAGAGATGCGTCCCCAGTCAACTGTGTGAGGTCTGGAGCAGCAGTTGGTTAAACAGAGACGCCCCTTCCCGAGGAGGTAGACTTGGAGGAGGAAGTAGAGGAAGCATTCTACAGCCCGCCCCCATTTTGATCAGCCCACACCCTAGTTCAATCTTGTGTTTGGGGTTCAGGATTTGAAAGTTTGTGAAAGGAAAGGATAAATGACCAGAGGCGTTCCTATTCAAAGGTGGGAATAAGGTTGACCAGGGATGAGAAGCTGGAAAAGGGAACGAGTGTCACACCCAGGGTGGCACCCTATATACAGACTCCAACGTGGACTGTGGGTTGAATCAGGACACTCCTCTGGTTCGCTTGGGACTTTCCCGATTTTAAAGCTTAAAGTCCATTGCCCTGGGAACCTCCTCAGTCTTGAACACTTCTGGGAAACCGATTATTCGTTCTTCTCGCAATCCCAGAGTGACCTCCGTCAGCGATAGCTTTACCACTCCAAGTCTGACATCTCAACGGCTCAAAATGGGCCAGAGACATCAGCTTATATAACATTAACTCGTGGGCCTGTGGACTCTAGTCTGCTTAGGAGATAAGAGGAAGTGCCTTTTGGCTATTTTTCTAAAGTCTAAAAATACAATAACAGCTGCAGGGAATCAGCATTTAATACCAGATATCACATTCGTGTCAAATGTCCAGGCCAGAAATGGTGTCCAAAACATTAAATTCTCAACAAAAAGATTTTGGTGATCAAATACAAAGCCAGTGGACTCACCTGCAATTGCTGGGCAGTTTGTTGAGCTAGTCCTCATGGAACAGGGAAGGCATCTCATTTGTTATTCTTGAATTCTTAAATCATATTTTTGAGAATCAAATGAGATGTTGCACAACACCAGATGTTCTACAAAGCAGTAAGAAAACCAACAGCTTCTGACATTTTTTCCCCCCAATTCTTTCTCCCTTAGCTCAAAACAAATATGTTAGTATCACTTCCAGCTTATTGAGTCTATGAGGCAGTGGGAGAAACAGAACAAAATCATGAGAAAAACATGGCACCAACAATTGCCATCTGATGAGGGGCACAGGAAGGGAGAGAACAAATAATGAAGGCTAACCATGCAGGAAGTTTTATAATTTACAAAACTTGTTTCTGTTTCTCTCACACAAAGAAGTATAGGATGAAAAATGAAGTAGAAAGGGCAAGGAAAAGGTAAGCGAGAAAGAGACTTAAAACTTACATACTGCCTCATCTATCTGGAATTGAAATATATGGCCGTTGGAATAATCACAATATAAACAAGAATGTGTAAGACTCAAGCAAAAGTCCTTTTCCCATATTCCATTGTTGTTATAAACAATAGTAAGTGGCTAATTTTGTATTATTATTTCCACACACATTGTAAACAGAAGGCTTTCATTTGTTAACAGAAGTCTAAAAATATAATATAACAGAAGGCTTTGAGGATGGGATATTTCCCTCTTTGTTTTGTCATTCTGCAACTACTGGACAACTATATCCACATGACAAATCTTGAAGGAAGACCGAAATTATAGCCATACTCCTTGCCGTTGTCTGTCTTCTCATAAATCAGAGTTGACGACAAAGAGATTGATGATGTACGTGTTGGTATTTCTTCTGCACACTGATTCTCAGGCTTGGAGTACATTTTGCAGTGTGACCTCAGACTGTTCCTTCTGTTTCATCCTTCTGCTGCTTCTCTCAGATTTTACTAAATCCAGTCCCACTGAAACCAAAACCAAAACCATAATAAACCAAAGTTCCTGAGGGCTGCTATACTGTGGATGGAATCCCATTGCTATTAATAGTTAAATCGTGCTTGCTGGGAAAACTGTGTCTTGACCTCTTTCTCACCAGTCACCAAAACCATAACCATCAAGTAACATCCTGTGGTCGCCCGGACCATGACCTTGTGATGGGTCCTGCCCCAGGTCATCTCAGCCACACTCTGCTTTTCTACAACTCCTTCTGAGCCTTCTTTAGTTTGTTGCTACAGTAACTGAGGAATGCTAGAGTCCGAGATGGACTTCAAAGTTAACCTTCAAATTCCACACCAATTGGGGAAACATTTAATTCTAGGGTTGTTTCTGGAAGGAAAGCTTCCTTTTAGTAATCTTGATTTCTCCAGGGTTTCTGACAGTGACAAGTAGAGTAAAAAGAATGTGGAAATGGTATTCTTAAATTTGAGAATAAATGATTGGATTAAGCATTTATTTTTCATGTAAAATTTAAGAAAAGAGAAGGCACATGAGTAACTTCCACACTGCCTTTTCCCACATCATATAAAATATTGAGTGCCTTTTTTTTCAATAAAATTAAATTTTATTCTCATTGAGTATAAAATTTATGCACATGAATTATTGATTTCTTTTTAAAAAGACAAGACATATTCATGCCCCAGAGCTTTTTTTCTTCCTTTAGATGGAAATCTCTTCTCTTGAGTATTTCTTGAGCACAATGTGTATTATTTTGGACTTTGGCTGCAGAAGAGCACAGAGCATTCCTTTTGTGAATAAGTATCAGCTCATATAACAGTTTCCTGTTCTTTGCTTCCAAGTTGCTCAGATTGGCCCGAGGGTTGGAGTCTGGGCCACCACCCGGTGAGTTATGCGATTCATAGATGACATTTTAATGTGGAACATTTGCCACTCTTTGCTCAGAAATGAAGACCCCAGTGAAGTGCTTGGAAAAGTCTTAGAAATAATTGTTCCTTAAAATATTTTTTAAAGAATTCAAGTGAAAAATGCAAAAAAAAAAAAAAAAAAAAAGCAGAAATGTGAATAATTTCATTCTAAACCAACTTGTCTTTGAGTGGATTTCTGTCATGGTCCAGGAGCCAACTGGGCCAGAACTGGGTAGTTTGTGAAGTTTCAGAGGTTTGCAAACAAGATCGCCGTCAAGCCTCGACTCAGTACACAGTGAATTATTGGAAGCCTTTAGAATTAGAAACTAACCACCAGGAAACTGATGCATGTTTCCATAAAGTGGCCAAACCACCCAAAGAGCAGAGACCACAGCTTCTGCCACTACGGTGGGACATTCCATTCAATGCAGAAGGACCACTGCCTGTGCCGTGTCCTGTATTCTTACCTAGGGCTGACATAGTCAGGCCTCCACGGGTGAGGAACTCTATGCCGCATCATTATTTTATTTGTTTCTCCATGTTATTTTTTCTTGGATGTGCAGCATAGCCGAAGAGAACACAAATTCTAAACGTTGACAGAAGAGGGAGCACTTGTAACTTTGAAATAATAATAAAAAAAAATACAATTTTCTCTTTATATAATAGGGCTTTGTCTGTTTTTTAAAAACCAGCTCTTTTCACAGCTGCATGTAGCACCAGATGTTCTCTCTGTGAGGTTTGGGCTTAGAAAGTCCTCAGAGGCCCCAAGCTCACATTGTTTCCAGAACACCCCCCTACCCTCTCCCTGTCCTTGTTATTTACACAGAACAATCAGTGATTCTTACCACTGTGCAACTTAAAAATCTGTATAGTCCCATAAGGGTAGGGAAAAACCCAACACAAGCAAGCTAGAAACAAGATGACAGGAATGTAAAGAGCTGGTAAATCCAAAATTAGGAAAAGAAGGGAAGAAGCTGAAAAAAACAAGGCAGAGGAAGTGTTTGCGGTTTGTGAAGATAATTGGCTGAAAAGCAACAAAACAAAACAAAATAACAGACCAACCCTCCCTCTTCTCCAGAACTTTTAACTGTTTATGTATTTTGTTTTCCATTATGCAAAGCAGTAGGTGGAGTGGGTTTATTTTCCCATCAAAACAACTTGTTCTCATCTTACAGATGCAAACAGAAAGGGAACAAGGACAAAGAAGGAGGGATGCAGGTGTCAGCTCACCTGCCGTGCCTTTACTGTTAGGTTGAGCCCATGAAACTTTAATATTCAACTCTTTTGACCTGTCTAGATGGCACTTTCATATGATTTGATCTGATATAATTTCGAATGAGATGACTAGGTTGGGTTTTTTCTCAGAGCATGTAGAAAGATCACATAATGGCACCAACCGATCTTAACCAGTTTGGTTATTACGATGATTAGCATGTTTCTGGTAAAATATCAGAATAAAGGTGGTGTCTTGGCCCGTGGCCTGTTTTTATATGGCCCATGAGCTATGAGTGGTTTTTATGTTTTTTTATAGGGTTGTTAAAAAAAAGTGGAAGAATATGCAACCCAGACCCAAATGTAGCCCACAAAGCTTAAATATTTACTATCTGAACCTTTACAAAGTTTGCAACCAATAGAATACTCAGGAACACCCAGATTGCTTTATTTTAGTATTATTTTTTTGTTCTAAGTGTGATAATTGCAAACCTATTGAGAATTAACTATGTGTTGGGTACTGCACTAAGAATTTGTGTTCATCTATTTAACCCTAAAAAACACTGTAAGCAGGTTCTATTATTATCCCCATTTTATAGATCTGGGAAGAGGTAGAGTGGAGATTTGAACCCAGGGCCCTTGCAGGCTCTTAAATACTACGTGGCATTGTCTCTCAAGAAGTTGACACAAGAGAGCTGTGAGAATTGCTCCTGGAGGGAGCAGGGTCGTGCAGCAAGTAGTTAAAAAAGTCCTGGATTTCTCAACTCTTGACAGTCACTTGTTGAGAATTTTTGGCAAGTTATTTAACTGCTCCCTGCCTTAATATCTTTATCTGTGGAATAAAGATGCTAACCTCATTGGTTTTTTTTTTTTTTTTTTTTTTTTTTTTGAGACAGAGTCTCACTGTGTTGCCTGGGCTAGAGTGCTGTGGTGTCAGCCTAGCTCACAGCAACCTCAAATTCCCGGACTCAAGCTATCCTTTTGCCTCAGCCTCCCCAGTAGCTGGGACTACAGGCATGCGCCACCATGCCTGGCTAATTTTTTCTATATATTTTAAGTTGTCCAGTTAATTTCTTTCTATTTTTAGTAGAGATGGGTCTCGCTCTTGCTCAGGCTGGTTTTGAACTCCTGACCTTGAGCGATCCTCCTGCCTCGGCCTCGCAGAGTGCTAGGAATACAGGCGTGAGCCACCACGCCCAGCCCTCATTGGGTTTTAGTGATAATGAATGACATATCTTTGCACATACTTAGCACTCATTAATAAGCATGCAATAAATACTAACATAACAATTATTGTTAAAAGACCCAATTATCTCTCCCATCCTTGGCTGTCTGATGCCTGAAATTTCCATTTGGAGTTCTTATATTATCAATGCCAGTGGCTAGCAATCTGTTGCCTATGGGCCAAATCTGGCCCACCAATTGTTTTTCTAAATAAAGTTTTATTGGTACACAGCCATGCTTATTTGTTTAAATATTGTCTGGAGCTGCTTTCATGCCACAATTACAGGGTTGAATAGTTAGGATAGGGAGCATATGACCTGCAAAGCCTAAACTATCCCCTATCTGGACCTTCACAGAAAAGGTTTGCTGACCCCTCTGGGTCTAGGTTAAAGCATTAAAGGCTTCTTCTAAAATGCAGAATTTCCTTGGGTTGGGAGAGAAGCAGGATTTCAAAGATCAGGTGGGTGTGAAGAGGCAGAGAGGTGGAGTAAACCTAAGTTGTTGAGGGAGGACAGTTAATTTGGAGGCAATCAGAGCTTGCGATTTTGCAGCAGATAGGAATGATTTCTGAGGCAGGCTCTGCCATCTGCCAGCTGGGCGATACGGGATGGAATGGTATTAATCTTGTCTTTTATTTTCTGTTTCCTGATGCTTTGACATCTGGAGCTTTGCTGATGCTGTAGGGACTGTCCCTCCCAGGGTTAGCCAATTCCTAGAGAGAGTAAACAACCTGCCCACTTGCCGTTTAAATGCAAACCAACCCGTTCAGAGCCCACGACCCCAACTGTCTCCTCTACTGGGCTCGCACACTGCAGGCCGCTGTCTACCTGCCCCAATCACCCAGTGCCAAGCACCCGACTACTGGAGATGCCCCTGATACCCCAAAGCCTGCCAAAATGATGCAGACTAGCCCGTGCTAAGCCTGCTCACTAGGCCTCCTCACAGAGGCCAGATAAAGGCCCTTGCCCACTTTTCCCTGTCTCTCTGTCCTGGTGTCTGACTCTTGCTTCCCCCGGGTGGGTCCTCATGGCATAGTGTGACCCCCTTCTCTTGGGATCTGTGGGTATAAAAAACTATCTTTTCTATGGCAATTGTTTCCTGATCTGTTGGCCTCACCATCCCTAAATAACAATAAAACCTATATTTTAAAGCAAATGAGTTGATCCCGGCCCTCCAAAAGATATGTTCAAGCCCTCACCCCTGGTACCTGAGAATGCAACCTTATTCAAAAGTAGAGTCTTTGCAGACATAATTAAGATGAAGTTATATTGGATTGGGGTGGGCCCGAAATCCAGTGATTTATGTCATTACAAGAGGCAGTGAGGACACAGACACACAAAGAAGGCAGCCACGTGAAGACTGAGGCAGAGACTGGGAGATTGCTTGAGATTGATGCAATCACAAGCCAAAGGACACCCAGGACTGTCGGGAGCCACCAAGAGGGGAAGAAGCAGGAAAGTTTCCCCAGAGCCATCGAAGGGAACATGGTCGTACTGCCTTGATGACAGACATCTGCCATCCAGAACTGCCAGAAAATGCGTTTCTGTGGTTTTAAGCCTCCCAGTTTGTGATGCTTTGTTGTGGCAGCCCTGAGAACCGCACGTGTTGAGCAAGTTATTTAACCCCTTTGCAGAAAGGAGCATTATGAAATGCTTCTGCTGAAAAGATTGCCTTGAGGATTCATGTGAGATGAGACACATAGAGAACACAACCCTTCAACATTAAACAACTCTCAGTTTCTTCCTACCACCTTATTGTGAGAATTAGCATGTCAGCTTGCCTTCCTGGTTTGACTGCGCACAGAAGAAACGGATTTTAATAAGAGATTGGGGAAAGAGGAACACACACACACACACACACACACACACACACACACACACACACGAGGAAATAGTAATAGTTAAATAGTTCATACTTGTTCCATGCCTCTGATGGGTCAGGCCTTACGCTAAACAACGTGCACTTGCTAACTTACTTGATCGTCGTTAGCAAATGGTGCAAAAAATCACAGCGTTAGACTCCTTTAACACTCTTTTGTAAAGTCATTTGCTCATGTGCCTGTCTATGTCCATTATCTTAAATTCTTCTTTGAATTGGTCATAACATCGTCCTTGTTCCCTTATAAATTAATGATTAAAATAAAAATCTTGGATGCGCATTTATCCTATGTCTATAGGAAAGCCATCATTATAATCTCTTCTTAAAATTATCTTTTAACACAAGAACCTCTCACTTTTCCTCAGTTTGTATGTATGCTTTCTATTTGATGGGGGCATTCTCTTTCCCCCTAAGGCTGAGTTTGGAAGTAACATGAAAATCAATTTGTGCCCATATTCTGTTTCATGCCCTGCAGGGGTTTTACACATAAATGGAACATAGGGATGTTCCACCTAACTGTGAGTTGAAATCACAACGAAGGACAGAGACAGTCTAAGAAAGAGATTTGATGAATTAATTTCCGACCCCATTTAAAATTCATTACTATACTTATAAAAAGATTCTTTATCAAGGAAAACAACAGATCTTGTAGAAAAAGGCAACTCTGTAGTGATTACACGTGATTTTTCAGGAGAGAAGCTTACGCCTGCCTGTAGCTCCTTTTCCTGATTAAACATGTCGAGTAGTTGGAAATGCAGAACCAAGCTCCAAAAACTACCTTGCAAAGCAGCTCACGTGATTTCCTCCAGGGAAACAGATTTTACACATTAAAGATCATTTCGAGCCCCTTCACGTTCTCTTTACAGGTACTGTCCCTGTGTTGGCATCTCCCAGTAACCGGTGAGTGCCAACCCCATGTTCTCAGTGTTGTCCCCGCTCTTCCCCGGCTGCCCGGGACTCCCGTGGCAGCGTTTAACCTCTGTTGCACAGCACAGCGCCTAGTTCCCAGGGCTCTGCGGGAAGAGTCACTGGGTTCGAATCCAGGCTCCACTTCACTATGTGAACCTAGGTGCTATCAGTACTGATTTTCTCTTTTCCTTCAGCTCCTTGCCCCTCAGCCTGCTGTTCTACGATTCGATCATTTGCTGGATTCCTGTTTGACCAAGGCTCTGACGTGCATCACTTTCTATGCTTGACCACGTGGAGATGGCAACTTTGACCTCAGACCTGGAAAAGTGACATTTCCAAATGTTAGATTTGCCATCACGAGGTAGTTCTTGGAATGACACGACCAGCCATCATGTCATGTGACGCTTCCTTTGAATGTACTCTTAGGGTCTATGAATGTTTATTCTAAATTTTAAAAAATTACATTTTAAAATACCAGCTTATTTATTTAGCTGATATAATATTTTACTTGGTGAGTTTAAAGGCAATCAGAATCTTAATCCTAATATCACTGCGTGAATATCAAGGATTCTGTTCTTAAACTGACAGCACTTTGCAAAGAGTGAAAGTCGGAGTCTTTATGGCAAGAAGCTGGCTACCACATTAGCACAGACGGAACCATGGCAGAAGTCTTCATTCAAACGTGATTTTTGGCTCACAATTCAAGGAAAGGAGGGATTCTACTTGGGGGATATATTAATGATTAACTGTTCGTCTGGGACTTCTTGCCACTTTAAAACTGCTTTCTCTCTTACTCTTTTCTCTGATCTTGGTTTTTCTCTTACAACCCTTTTTGCTTTCAAACTTGATAAACATCAGTCTTAGGCTAAACACTCCTCCCTGTCTGAGCGGCCCAGCACAGCTCACCTTCTTCCCACCAGAGGCTTGTTCTATGCTAAGTTTAGCTCCATTCCCGGGGTGGCCTCAGAACCTAAGGCTGTGGTCCCACAGTCCCAAGAATAAGCCCACACCCGAGAGACATGGAGGAACTAAATGGCTGCACTCCACTCTCAGTCTCTGGCCTCCATGGCACTGGGGAAGGAAGACACCTTTCCGGCAAGGTGAGGTTATTAACCTCCTGGCCAAGGCCAGTGTGGGGACTGCTCGCCTTGGTGCGCCAAAGCCCTGCATGCAAAGCCGGAGCCAGCGCCACCGGAATGCCACCTGCGGCTCCGAAGGGTTTTGTATTCTGCTGCCTTGGCTTAGATCCTACACTTCGTTTTGCAGTTAGGACATTTCAGAGGATTGCAAAACTCATCAATTCTCAGAAGAGAACCAAATATTTGGAATGCTGTCCTTTTGATTCTTCCTGCTGAGGTTTGAGAGATAGGCCATCCCATAATGCGGTCAGAGCATTCTTCTGGAACATCCACTAATATGTAAATATTTCCTCCCCTGCTTCCCTTAAAACCCATTTTGTCCCAGTCAAAAGTGCTGATGCTGAGATCTGCTTCCTCTGTTGGGGCTGCCGGCTAGGCAGCCGCCTGCTTCCTCATCCTGTTTGCGGCGCAGACTCCAGTCCGAGCTGCTGCCCTCGGCCGGCCGTGGTTCTAGGAAGGGCTGGATCCTGTCCTTGAGGAATGGGGGGCCTGGATGGGCAGAGCCCTGTGTGTGCGGCCAGGCGGCTGGCCACACTCTCCAGCTAGGTGACCTGGTGGGGCACGAGAAGTCAGTGCAAGATGACTTGCTCGACTCCAAAGAGAATTTGCTTTACGAAAAACATTGTGACTTTATAACCCCTATGAGCTATGTAGATTGAGTACACGAAACTGAGAAGCCTGATTCCTGCCACGGTTTCAAGCCCTGCAAGGTCCTCTATTTGGAGAATCTAAATAATTCTCCATGGGTCGTTGCATCGGAGACTGAGACCATCGGGTTGGAAGCTGGTTCTATCATTTACAAACCGTAAGAAAATGGACAAATAACCTCTCTGTGCATCAGTTTTCTCTTCTGAAAAATGAGAACATTCAACTTATCTGATTGAATTGTTATAAATGGAATGATACATCACAAGCACTTAGAACTAGCCCTGACAGTAATGCCGAGTAGATGTTAGTTATGACTTCTACTATCACAGCAGGGAATTGTGTATGGCTTCACATCCTTTCTGCCACTACCCAGCAGTGTGAACTTGGGCAAAAGTGACTTAACCTCTCTGTGCCCCGTCTTCCTGATCTGCAAAATGGGCATCACAATAGTGGCTCACAGGTTGTATTCAATGACGAGAATTAAATAAAGTAACACACAGAGAGGGCTGGGCCGTTAACACTGCCAAGGATGCCGTGAATCTGAAATGATGAGCCCTTTGTTTCCCATCTCCTGGTTCCTCTGATTCTATCTGGCCCCATTTCTTAGTTTATCTGGCCTACCTGGACCCTCCTTCTTTGCCACCTTTAACCTTGTGGCTCTCTCGGATGACTAGGGACAAGAGGAGAGGGAGTCCTGGATTCCCCACGAAACCAGTTGCAGATCCTGCTTTGCTGCTCATGTAAAACTCTGCCCACTCCGTGCACCTGGCAGATGCTTTCCCATGTGGAGTCCTGGAGAGTTTCTGGCCCCGTCTGCCCAGCTGAGGTGGAAAAGGATGGTAGGGACCAGGGAGGGGCTAAGAAGGAGACCACATTCAGCCCCACGTGGTCTTTCTGTACCTCTGTTCCATCATTGCACCAGATACTTCATAGCACATCAAAGAGATTCCCTTTTCCCCGCCAGCCATCAGCCCTGATCCATTCTTCAAACTGTTTGTCTTCCTGTCTTCCTGTTCTAGTTTTCCACCTTCTGAACTTTCTACTCTTTCTTCTATTTTATTCTTTGCACTTAGATGCCCGTTTCTCTTTTCCTAATGACGCGCCATAATTTGGAATTACCCATACGTAACCTTGACAAAATAGGCAAAAAACAGGGATAACCTTTACCTGCTCTTCTAAATTTGGTAGAATTTATCCCTCAAACTCTTTGAACCTGGAGCTTTTTGAGTGTAAAGTATTTCATTATTATTTCAACATCATGAATGATTATTATTTTTTCCAATTTGTTTTACTATATTCTGTGTGTGTCAGTGTTGGCACTTTGGAGTGTTTTTTTTCTAGAGATATTTATCTAATCCAGTGTTTCATTCTTTTTTTTGTTTCTTTTGTTTGTTAGCATTCACTCCATATGACTCATGCATAAATTTATTTTTTTACTGTCAATTAAGTTTAATGTTTCTACATTCTGTCCTAAAAAAGATAAATACTTGACTTATTCTCCTATCTCTCTCCGTCTCTTCTTCTCCCCCTTGTTGACATCCTGAGTTTAGTTCTGGAATGTGAGGAATAAATTCGTTGGCGTGCAGGGCTGGAGTGTTACTGCTTATTTAAACAAAAATAAACTGTGCTGAGTAATTTGCTTACTCTCACTTCCCATATCTTTTCACTTCCTCTGGCATTATTTTTCTCTTCTAGTGTGATACTTCCTCCACGAATGTTCCAAGAAAGTGTGTGTTTGGCAACCTTTGAAAGATCTTAGTTGCTGAGAATATTTTTATTTCAGGGTCACATTTTAAATGATAGTTTAGTGGTATAAAATTCCACCTTCATGGGGTTTTTTTCTTTCCTTTAACAGAAACAAAATATCACCCCATTGTCATCTCACATCCAAGATTCCTAGTGAAAGACCTCTAATAATGTGTGATCTTGGTACTTCTGTGGTTGATCTGATTTTCTCCTCACGATGCTTTGAAATTTCCTTTTTGTATTTGATGTTCTGAACTATCACAATGTGATTAAATGTGAGTCTGTTTTTCATATAGCTCCTGCTTAGTGCTTTCTGCACTTTAGTTTTTGAATCTTATCTATTTCTTTAGTTCTAGAAAATGTCAGTTAATATTTCTTCAAATACTTTTCCCTGCTCTGTCCTTCCTACCTTTGCAACTTTCCTTCCTTCCATACAGGATAGAGTTAATGAATTGGAGAATCCAACCTGCCGTGTGGGAAATATTTTCTACAAGCATGTTAATCCAATAGTGGATAAAGACAGGCAGAGGACTAAGCAAACATGGTGTCCTGTGGACCTTTGACAGCCTCGCCGCCGTTCAGCCTTGGCCATGCTCTGACTGACGGCCCACCTGGTGTCTTTGCTGCTTTCTTTCCCCAAACTGCTTAAGCAATAAGGGAGGGTGTTGGGGAGAAAGCATCGGTTTTTGGAAAACACCAGGCTTTCACTACAGTCTACGGACATTTCCTCTTTCAAAACGTTTCCTTTTTCTGTGCATCTCCCATCACTGCTATGCCTCATGCTAAAACAGTGACATTCGGTGCAGAAAAGTCCTTCTCAGGACTGTTCCCTGCCCTTCCTTTGTTCAGAGGAGGCACAAAATAAGGAAAAATAGAACAAGCGACATTTTAACAAAGAAGCTGCCACATTCTTACATCTTTCGATTATATGTAAAATTTTAGTCACATATCTGCCAATGATTATTTACCATATGTGTAAATTTAGTTTTTTTTAAATATTTTTTTTTTAGTAATATGAACAGGCAAAATATGTGGATATGAGATGTATGGAGTTCTAGTGCAAGCTCATCCTGTGCAGTTAAGATTCTCTGTGTCCACCATGGAGCAGGTCAGCTACTGCTCATTTTAATTTAACATAAAGCGAGCAATACTCTTCCAACTCCCTTGGAGCTATAGGAGGCAGTGTGATGTCCCTCTCAAGAATTCCTTTTGTCCATTATGGGTTTTCCTGGAACTCTCCGAGTAGCAGGAGCTGCATGATTTTGATGCAGAGTTTAATCCTTCAGTGAAATAGAAGTTCCTCTTACAGGAAGAGCCTCACAGCCATAAATACTCCATGTTCTTGTTTGAACCTGTGACTCTTTATAAAGACAATATTTTATAGCATTAATATTATGAATTACATCAGATTTGTTCCTAAGTCTCTTTGAAATGTATCTATGGTTACTTAGTGATATAGAAAGGGCTCTGGGGAGGGAGACATAGTGCCATGGGGGGAAATGCCCATGTAATTTTGGACAGAGGATTTGCTTATTTGAGCAGACAGTACAGTCATGTCTACATATAAACAGGTGCCAACTGAGCTCTGTTCTCTATAATACTTCATCATACGATGGGATTATCCTAATTACCCTGATTTGATCATTACATATCATATGCATCTACAAAATACCACATGCGCCTCATAAATATGCATAATTATGTTCAATAAAAACATTAATTTATTACATTTATATTTGTGATCATTTTAGCTTCATAAGATAACATAAATGTTGCTTAATTTTTTTTTCTCTGCACTTCTGCTGCATGGCCATTTTCTAGCTTTAACTCAAGGTAAATGTAGCATAGAGAAAATGTTGATTTTTTAAAAATGATAATTACTTGATGTTACTTATGTTACCAAGGTAACATAATGATCACAACTTGTTTTCTTCTGCATTTTTCTGCTTCTGTTAACTTGCTGAAGAAATTTATATTTGTCTATTCTAGGAATCTGTAGTATTAGTGACTGAGTTGGTAGAAGTCCTAAAATAAATGCACATTTAAAAAATAATTTGAATCTGGTGTGTTTTCTTATCATACAATTTCCTACTTACTTGCAAAATACTATACATTTATTAGTGATGGTTTCTAATAACACTCTTTCATAATATATCCAATTGGAGACACAGACAGTAAATCTTAAAAAATCATACTGTAAACTGATATCTGAGGTAATGCACATATTAATTAGCTCAATTTGGCCCTTCCACAATGTGTGTGTATTTCAAAACAACATGTACATGATAAATATATACAATTTATGTTTGTCAATTAAAAAAATTAAAGACTAAGGGAAACTAATCACACTGTATTAATTATGTTAACTTATCTTAAATGATGGCATAGATTCACCAAATGTCAGTATTCTGAAATTTGATGTATTTTATAATGAACTCTTTTTTCTTAAAGTAAGATCACAACTTCAGTTGTTATTGAGGTTACTTAGGATTTGTAACAGTAAAACTATGTTACTGGCAGAGAGAATAATGCTTATCTTTGTATTTGCTGGACAGAGTTCATCTGTACAAATTGCAACATCTGTGCAACATCTGTGAATCAATTTTCTCACAACTTCATCAGGAAAAGAAATTATACAAACCAAAGAAGGGACCAGAGCAACATATAATCAAATGCTACATGGCCTAGAACCAACAAGTGGGTTGTGAACAAAAACTTAAGGAAAAAGAATCCATGCTAAGTTAGGGATAGTTGATGAAGTTTTTGTGGGTGGTTAGATATTTGAACTTGACTTGGAAGAAAATATACGACTTGGGTGGGGAGATACCCTAGCTAAGGAGATGCCAAAGAGCATAAACATTGATTAATATTTAGGAATGTTTTGTCTGGGTTTATTACAAAGCTAAAGAAGAGAACATGCTTCTTATGATTATCAAGTTTTAATACAGGCAAGGAAAGAAAAAGAAACAGTCTTTAAGAAACAATCAAGATCCCATTACATTACTGAATATATAATATTTCTTGGACAAATGAAGTCCATTTCTTAATGGCATCATTCTGATAAAACGCAGTCTGCAGATGGAACTCGAGGTCATTATGTTAAGTGAAATAAGTCAAGCTCAGAGAGACAAATACCACATCTTTACTTATGTGGGAGTTAAAAATGTACATCTCATGAAGGAAGAGAGTAGATTGAGAATAGATTGGTAGTTATTGTAAAAGGCCGGGAAGAGTAGATGGGAGGGAACATGAAAAGATTAATGGGTACAAATATATGGTTTGATAGAAGAAATGACACCTAGTGTTGGATAGATCAGTAGGGTGACTATAGTTTACAACACTCTATTACATATTTCAAAATAGCTAGAAAAGAAAAATTCAAATGGTTCTTACATAAAGAAAAGACAAATATTTAAGGTGATGGATTTCCCATGTAAAATAATTTGATCTTTACAAATCATATGTTATTAAATCATCACATGTACCCTGAAACTATGTATATCCATTATGCATCAGTAAAAAGAAAAGAAGCCAGACACACACGTGTGTACACACACACACGTACACATGGAAGTCTGATCCTAGAACAACCTTCTAAAGAAAACTAATACAATAATTATGGCCACGATATGGTTGGATGAGAATTGATCCTGCATCATACCATTTTCAGTGCTTCTTTTTATCAATTTTTTGCAGCCCTTCTCTTACTATCTGAGTGCTGTATCCTTCCAGAGAGCGAGGACTCTGTCATTTGCTCAATCCAGTGTCTCCTCCAATAGTTTTGACTAGTCAGCAACATGCACTCAGGACACAAACAAGCCACACGTGGGATGTCAGGGGTGCTGTTTATGAAGAAGCTCTGGCAGCCCTGGGCCTTTCTTTCCTGTCTCATCCTCCCCTTGAATCGAGACCTGTTGCTTGTCCATGTCCCAGTGGTTCAGAAAAACAATTAAAGATGCTCTAACAAATTAATTCATAATGGGGAGATAATGGCTATATACAGCATATGCTTTTTTTTTGTGGCCCAGGCAATAACTTTATTTTTAAATAAAGCCTTTCCATGTTTTCAGCAGAGGAAGGGTGAGGTGTTAAGCAACTGTGAAGTTCCCTGGGGTACTTAGATCTCACTCCTTAGGCTGGCACGTGCTCACAGTGAGGACCCTGTGAAGCCCGAGGAGGAGTTGTACACCTTCTACCATTGCTGTTTGATATGGAATGAATTGTTAATCTCCCCCAGATTCATATGTTGAAGCCCTAAACCCCAACATGACTGTCTTTGGAGACAGGGCCTTTCAGGAGGCAAGTAAGTTAAAATAAGGTCATAAGTGTGGGCTCCTAATCTAATAGGACTGGTGGCTTTATAAGAAGAGAAGAAGATACCAGGAGTGCCCAGGTACAGAGCAAAGGCCATGTGAGGGCACACAAGAAGGTGGCCATCCGCAGTCCAGGAAGAGAGGCCGCACCAGAGTCCAACTCTGCCTGAACCTTGGTCTTGGACACCCAGTATCCAGAATTTGTGAGAAAATAAACATTTGTGGTTCAAGCCACCCAGTCTGTGGTACTCTGTTATGGCACCCCGACCAGACTAGTATACTTTCCATGTTGTAAACAAACTAGCACACAGATTAAAAATATATTTTAAAAATGTAGATAATGAAATGGATTCCAAGTATCTATACCTGTAGTATAATTAAGTAATTAATTTTAAGCTTTTAAATGTATATACGGAAATTTTGGAGTTAGGTCTCTCCCAAAAATGTCTTTACAAAACTTATCCCAAATTGGCAAGAGTGATTTGGGCCTTTGAAACGATTGGCAATGATTGATTTATCATTAAAAGATTCTTGAATCGACAGGAAATGAGTTGGTGTTTTCTTTTTCTGTGTAATACGGAAGCTGATATTCAGGCTAGATCTTCCAGTTATGACTACTTTGCTTTTCTCACTTCCTACAAATTCTCCCACCGTGGGCTGGACATACGGTGATCCTTGCTATGTGGCAAGAGAACAGCTGAATAAACAGGTGACTGTGGTTTGGAACTCACCACAGATGTCCACTGAGAGTAAGGATGGAGGAGATTTATTAGTAACTGTCAAGATTGATATTGGTCACTTCTGGAAGCGTTTCGAAAGGTCTCACCTGCCTCTTCCTTCCCAGAAAAGCCTGCAGAAGAACTGTTAAACTATTAAACCTAAAACATGCAAAAAATTGAATAATATGGTGCCAGGCTTAGGTTCAGATGTCATGACACACAATGATACAGAATTTTCACACCCGCCTTAGGAATTAAAAGAAAAATGTTTAGCAGCCCAATGAAGTTTTAAGGAAGTTGCTTTGCTGGAGAAACACTACTGACCTGAGGAAAAAAAGTGGCTTATATGGACCCCAAATCCCTGAGGTGGTTCTTTATCACCCGACCTACCCACAACAGAAAGCGGGATGCCAAACCTCAGAAGAGATAACCCGAGCAAACTTCAGAAGAGAAAAGTCTGCTCAGTGCTGTTCTCATACATGGCCCCGTGGGGGATGTACAAGGCACAGACTTCCAGGGGCTGCTAGATGGATTAACCAAGATGTTCCCTCCCACACATGCCTGGGTTGGAGTTTGCAACCCTTATTCTTGTCTCTGATGACACATCAACGTGGTTAGAAATCAGTAAGTTCCCCCTGCAAAAACAAACACACAAAACATAAACTCCTGGAATTAAAAACATTAAATCAGGCCGGGTGCTGTGGCTCATGCCTGTAATCCTAGCTCTTGGGAGGCCGAGGCGGGCGGATTGCTCAAGGTCAGGAGTTCAAAACCAGCCTGAGCAAGAGCGAGACCCCGTCTCTACTATAAATAGAGAGAAATTAATTGGCCAACTGATATATATACATAAAAAATTAGCCGGGCATGGTGGCGCATGCCTGTAGTCCCAGCTACTCGGGAGGCTGAGGCAGGAGGATCGCTTGAGCCCAGGAGTTTGAGGTTGCTGTGAGCTAGGCTGACGCCACGGCACTCACTCTAGCCTGGACAACAAAGTGAGACTCTGTCTCAAAAAAAAAACAAAAACAAAAAAACATTAAATCATAAGCAAGTACAATTTATTGAAAGACTCAAAGAGTGCAATATGAGGAAATCTATTATGATTTGAAGTATGAAAAAATAAAGATATTTATGTGATTCTCTTAGAGGCACCTTAAAGAATGTACCTGAAGACATTCAATATCCATTCATAATTAAAACAATTTTTCAGGAATTTAAATATGACAGGGATAATTCTTAATGTGTGTCTTGCTCACTATTCTACCAGGGAAACAGGACCAATGGGAGATATATTTATATTTATTATAAAGAATTGGATCATGCAATTACCAGGGCTGGCTGGGTGCATCTAGCACAATGGTGGAGAAGCTTTTCATGTTGGAAAGCCACATTAATTTAGCTGTAATCAAATAAGGCCACATTCAAGAAACTTCAATTAGATATACTTAAAAATGTACATTGTCTTGTAAAAATCTAACTACTATGCACTTAATAATTAAAAAAAAATTAAAACTATTTGTGAATTTTAAAGTTAGCTAACTTTAAAATTAATGACTTTTTGGGGTTGCTTTTTGTTGGAAAGCATTTGAATATTTGGTTGCAGCATGGAGGTTCACAGTTTCAGTTGATCCTCTAGGTGGGTATCAGTCATTTGTGACCTTAAGGTCATCTTGATTTGGGTTAGGTAGGAGAATGTAGATTCATAGCATTAAGTGGTTGAAAAGCAAGAAAGCATTTTTGGGGCATGTTACCTAAGGCACGGGTATTCATTCTACTGCAATTTTCCATATTGCAACTGGATCTTTCTTAGCATCAAACAATGATTTTAAAGTGTCATCTCCTGACAGTTCAATCAATTCCATCTGTAGGTGCCTTGGTGATATCAACTAGGTGAGGCTGAATGCTAATTTGAGTGTGATGTCATGATTCTCAAAGTCAGTGAACCTTTCATCGTATTCTACAATGACCAGGTCTCTAACAGCTGCATGTTCTTCAAATGATTTGCATATATCATCCTGCTCATCAACGACCTTTACTAACTAGGGAAAACGTTCATCTGAAATTTCCCTTTGAAGAAGTGTTTTGAAAAAAAAAATAGCTTCTTTCAAAATGCTTGGATTTTTTGCTACATTTAATATACAGACTTAGTTTTACCTTGCAAAGAAATATTCAAGTCATTTTGATTTGACATGATAGCACACAGAAATGCTGCATTCTTATAGAAATCTTCTTCCAGTAATTTGCATTGCTGGTTCTGTTCTTCATAACATTGAACTATCTGTTCTCACAGAGATAAAATTTTGGCTAACACGTGTCCCTGCAATAGTTAACACGTTTTAGAATGATATGGTAAATCTACACTGAATACCTCACCATTCAACTTTAGCTTGTTACAAAATAGATCATGCAGTGTTGTATTTGCATGAATATAGTCAACAATACTTATAACTTGTTGCAAAGTGTCATTTAAAATAGTAGCTTTAGTATAGAAATTTTGCTGATGCAAGATACAATGAAATGAGAGCATCTGGATCTCTTAATACTTTTTTTTTTTATCTGTGCAATAAACCCTTCATGTTTTACTGTCATGGAAGGCACACCATCTGTACATACACTCACTAAATTTACCAAATTCAGTCCAACTTCATGACATCTATCTTGAAAGTTGTTAAATATATCTATTCCTCATGTTTTGTTCCCTGAGGCAGTAGTATCAGTTGATTCATCCCAAGCAACTGAATAATATACATTTTCCTTATGAAGTATTGCAGGAAGTTATTCTGTTAAGTTGAAGGCTAATTCATGCTGCTGATCAGTTGTGGTTCTCCTTGAAAGAGACAGTTATTTGTACTTTGAAACGTTATTGGGGTCTAAGCATCCTACAACTTTGACAATGCATTGTTTCACTTCTACATCACTGAATGGCTTCCCTTTATTCCTGAGTATATAAGCTACTTCATAAGTTGCTTCCATGGCATTATTTCCAGGTCTTATTGCTGCTTGAAAGAATTGTCTTCGCTTTTTGCTTTTCATCTTTTAATTTCTGCAATACAACCTTTTGCACCTCTCCCTCTAATTTAAAGTATTTGTGGTCCTTATGAGTGTTATAATGCTGATGAGCATTGCCTTTCTTTAATGCTGATGTTGCAGTATCACAAAGCTAACAAATTATCTTATCTTTAGCAGAAGCAAGATAATATTGCAATTCCCAATCCTCATTAAAAAATCTGTTTTCTTTGTTCAGCAAACCTCTTGGTCTTCTTTGACATGATGGGTGTTAAGCAGACAGAATTAAAAAATACTGTCGAGCTGTGGGACTATTCACAAATTCCACTTCAAACAGAAACACAGTGCACCTTTGTCAAAAGCTGATAACAGGCTGGTGTACTCGACCTCCATAAACTCTCACCAACCAGCCTCGTGTGGTAGTGGCGCCAGTCGGGTGGGGGAAGTTAGAACCACATCATGAGCATTGGCAGCTGTCAGTTTAGCCCTGATGGCTCACTAATATTCTGATTGTGCTGGTCAATCCGGGAGGATTATTTTGTTGAAACTTATTTTATTATTTGGTATTTTAAATGCATTCATTTTAAAATTAAATAAAAATATAAAACAAGAGTGTATTAATAAAAATATAAGGAATCATTCTATAAAATTTGGATTCAGTCAAAAGGCCACACTTAAGGACCTAGAAGGCCACAGGTTCCCACCCTGATCTAGCACATCTGAGCTAGAAAAGGCTGGACACTCTTGGGTGGGATCAGATCCTGCAATCCCCGTGCAGAATTTGGTCTTCTTCAGGGAAACCTTAGTTTTGCTCTTAAGGTCTTTTCATTGATTGCACGAGGCCAGTTTGAATTATTAAAGATAACTTCTTTTTCTTAATGTCAACTGATCGTTGATGTTAATCATTAATCCCATCATCAAAATACTTTCCTAGCAACATGTAGATTAGTCTTTGGATAAATAACTGGGTACCATAGTCTAGCCGCATTGACATATAAAACTGGCATCGCAATGTGTGACGATTTTTGAGCTTTAAATAAGGAAGTACTCTCAAAAAGTCTCCTTGTTTTGCTGAACTGAGAAGCCTAAAGAGGCTAGTTCTGCCTAAGGAAACAGCAGTCAGAGCCTGCGTGTGATCTTCGGGGTGACATAAGGGTGGCAAAGGGGCTAGAAAGCTATGGCTGTGGTCAAGGATGATGTGGTCCACGTTGGGGTGGGTTTTGATACAGGGATTGCAATGCAGAGTTTGAAGAAGTTTAGCTATATGATAAGTGATATGGTATCTCTGCTCCAGCTTCACATGCTGTTCAAGAAACCATCCAGTAAACATCTGTGATAATCTTCAGCACTATTGGACTTGGACTTTTACTCATTTACTGACACCAGGGTTGTGTCAAGATGCTAAGGCAAGCCTCACAGAAGGATCAGGGTGGCTCCAGGAGGACAATCATATTAGAATTGCACAAGTTTACAGGAGTCCCTGAATGAGGATTATTATTGAAAACATTCATGATTGCCATGTTTGGATTGCTACGTTACAGTCAAGGATACGTGGTAGTAAATTCAGAGGATGCTGATACCAGCAATGTTAGCTACACACAGTTTGAAAGAAAGAGTAACAGCAACTAATAGATGCTTTTCTTTAAGGGATGCTCCAATAAGCCTTGGTCTTGTGACCTAAGGATGCCAATTCAGACTCAATTATATTACTTCCTTCATCACTTTTCATTCTATTTCACATTTCCTGATAGTAGAACACAACAGGATATTTTCTCCTCAAAGAAAAAAAAACTTTCTCAAAGTTAAGGTTGAAGACAAATAGGGTGATCTTTTTGTTCAGCTGCCCTGTTTAATGAGAGTGACATAAATTTGGATTTGCTAACTTGCAAACTGCCAAATTGGCAGGAGTTGTGAATTTTCTTATCACTTACGTGCAGCACTGAAAAGCAAATAACAGAAGGGCCAGATTCCTCCAGTCTCTAGTTGAAGTTAATTAGAGATTTTTCAACAGCTGCAGGAGGTCAACAACTTAACAAAAACATGACAAATACTGAATCTGTCTAGGATGACCATAACACTGAATTCTCACATCAGCAGAGAGACAAATACTGATTCAGGCAATGTGAATCAAAGCAGATGCTAGCCTCCTTCTTTTAAATCAAAACACTATGTCTGTAGGGGAAAGAGAGGGATGAACAGGAGGAGCACAGAATATTCTTAGGGCAGTGAAACTACTCTGATACGATAGTGGTGGACACATGTCCAAACTCTCACCATGTACAACACCAAGAGTGAACCCCGATGTAAACTATGGACTTTGGGTGATAATGATGTGTTTAATGCAGGTTTACCAGTTGTAACAAATGCACCACTCACTCTGGTGTAGGGTATTGATAATGGAGGAGGTTGTGCATGTGAGGGGTGGGGGGGTATATAGGAAATATTTTTACCTTCTATTTAATTTTGCTGTGAACCTAAAACTGCTCTAAAAAGTCTATTGAAATAAGATAAAACAAAGCAAAAAACAATACAAATCCCCCACTATGTTTGATTTAGAAGGGATTTTTTTAAAAAAAAAAAACCATACAAACAGCTTTCAAATATCCATTGCTACAGTTAACAGGAGATGCCATACTTCCAGGTCTTCACAGCTCACTTCTCTCCGAGCATCTGTATACCTCAGTAGACACCATGTTTGAATCCATGGCCCTGGGCCGCTTGAGCCCTTTAGGTGGGAGGAATTCCAATAACAGGGAATTCCCGTGAATTTGCACCTTGAGGGTAGAAGGTAGAGGTAGACACATGGCAGGCGGTGTGAGCCAGCGGGGATGCTAGAGCCAGAGATGCTGGCAGGCACAGACTGGTGACATGCCAGGTCAGCGGAGAGAAGTTGAGGCTGGAACCTCCCCCGTGAACCCCAACAACCCTCGATAAATAAGACCTGACTTAGCTCCATGCGAATAGAACCAGGCTGGGGAGAGAGGAATGAACAACAAAGCTGAGTGACTTCAATGGGGAAGAATTTACCACTGATGAAGCAGAAGCAGCCCACTAATGTGGAGAGCAGATGTTGTGGACTTTATGTAGCGCCCAACACCCAACGAGGGGAAGCTTTTGGGAAGACACACGCGGGACTAGTCTATTTGAAATGCAGTGTGAGTCCCAGTACGTTCGTCCACCTCAGTCTTGTTTTGCTATCCACTGCCTTTTCTCTCTATTGTTCCCCAGCTATGTTGTGTGAACAATTACTGGCCCAAACAGAGGGTGTTGGGAAGGGTCAGCCCATCCAAAAAGTCATCCTGTCATCTGGCTCTGCTGCTGCAGGCACCTGCCCTGCTGAGAGCAGGTGGAGTTCCATTCTGGGGCAAGTTTCCTTCGTCGATGTGCTCTTGATAGCTTTTAGGGTTTTTTTTCAGGAATTCTTGAGTTTCTGGTTCACTGATTGTCTTCCTCTTCTTTTCTTACTCATTATACATTTGGTTTTCCATCTTCTCCATAATCTCGAAGGATTTGGATTGGGAGGGAAGGATGTACTTATCTTGAAAGAGAAATCTTCCATTTAAGATTGAGATGGCAAATATTATAACAAGGAAGTCAGCAACAGCCTCTTTCTCTTCTCCCCTCCCCACTCCCACAAGACTCACCACCTTCTATATATTTGGGAAGGAATGGGCACGTTGCATAATCCATCACTCCTGAGTCACCAACCGAAGTCATGATATTTCTCTTGAGGGTATACTTCCTTTCTGCCCCAGCCTCATTGTGGGCAATCACATGCTTTGCTGTTGCACATGGCTTAGAATTCTGCCCTGTTGCTTTGAGCCTTCCTCATAACAAGTTTTTGTGGAGAGGTATTTTACTCCCCAAAAGGATCTACATAAAGATTTCACTGGACAGTTGGGGGAACCAAGAAGAGCGAGGCTTCGTTATTCTCCAGTTTAAGTAAAACCTCAAGTGTGTATGAGAGGGGATCTTCAAGCCATCACAAGATCAGGTGGTGAAAACTGTATTTACTACATGTCAAAGTCTCAAAAACAAGAAAAGGTCAAATGCACTTTCGAAAACAGTATTGTGAAGATTTTCCTTTCATCTGCCTCTAATATGCAATCCAAAGTTTGTGAAACTTCGGATTTCCCTCTTGATCTTGAACAACTTCACTTGGAAAATTATCCACATTCTAGAATATACCTTGGTTAAGCAAGAGTTCAATGCTTGACTCAAAAACCTACAAGACACTGCAAGTTTGAGCCTGAGGAAAAGAGAGAGGAAGGCTCCAGAGTACAGCTTAAATAGAAATGTAGAATCCAATACAGTTTTTGGTGATTCTGAAGAGGCCCAACTCTGTTTCACTGCTGGTCATTGGAAAGACTCAGGAGCACAAGAACAAGGTGATCATCAACCTTGTCAGCATACAGGAAGTTATTTGAAATATTTGGGGTGCTTCAAAAGCAACCAGCAAAGTGGTTTACCAATACAACAAAGCAGACATAACCAATTATTTACCCAGGACCGTGGCTATCATATTGGGAGCTCTCAATCCACTTAAGGAATCTGTCATAATATTTCTTTATTCTTCTCTCCCTCATAAAAAAATGAATTAAACTAGAAAAGTTCCTGAGATAAAAAGCCTATGTCAAGTGACTTTTTCAAGGTTCGGGATATTTTATTTAGGTATGAAAGAAAATCTTGTAAGAAGTCTGAATACTTAAAATGTTTACATTTAACAGAGATAATAATTGCTCAGTATCGAGAAGAATAAGAAGTCTTGACATAGTAACAAAAACAAACAAATGAACAAACAAAACACACAAGGAAGAATAGAACAAGAAATTCCTGTGATAAATCTGATTTTAGGTTTGTCGTTGAGCAACCTTTCTCTTCTCCTAAACGCTTCCCCAGCTGTTCATCTTCCAGATGTTCTTTCCTGTGAATCTTGGTTTTTAAGGAGTTCATGTTCCTTCCAAGGAGAATCAGCCTTTTACATTCCCTGAAGTATTATTTGCTCAGAACAAGCCATTTTTTCTAATTCTCACGCAACTTTTCATAAAGTTAGCACAACTCTTCCAAACACCAAATCAAGCAATTTGTAAGTATTTAGCCTTGATGGAAGGCAGAATTTGACTGCCCAATATGGAAGCCAAATGGACCAATCTTCCTTCTTGCTTGTGCTGCTAACCTGGGGGCAGGCAGGTGACTCAGGCCCAACCAATAGGATGCTCCTGTTTTGAGTCTTTGAGCCCAGAGGAGGCGAGGCAAAGATAAAAGGGTAGTAGAGACACCACTTCATGGTGGCAGTGTTCAGAGCTCAGAAGCAAAGCCAGCATCAAAAATCTAGTGGCTGCATCCATTGCTGTTGGCATCAACAATCCTGCAGTAGTAGTGCCGTCACTCTAGCCATAAAACAGATTGTCCCTGAACTGTGTGACAATAGTGGGTATTTTCCTACCACCTAGCTTCTTCCCATTCCTGATCACATTCTGGGGCTAGTTCTATAGCTTTTCCAACATTTCTGTGAACTCTGCAATTTCTTTACGATGAAGCCTTTAACAGCTGCCAGATTTGATTTTTACTATTTCAACCATTACATCTACATCTACAAAGCAATTTTTAGAGGTTTTGGCTTGTGGATGGGACCCTGCTTGGGTTTCTGGTGGTGGTTCCAAGGTATGGGTGTATGTACCCATGGGCCATTACGCAGATGAGCTGGCTTATCTCTGCAGAAAGCTGGCAGGGAGAAAAGAAGATCAAACATGTCGGTGTGATTCATTATCTTGATCTACATCCTTTTTTTGCCAACTGCACTATTTTGATGAAAGGGCATCGGGAAGGCAGAGGTGTTTTGTGCCCGCTGACTCTTACCGTTGCCAACTAGGATCTCTTCCTATTCAAACACTCCTCTGCCCTTCTCTTCTTGATGGGTACAGTTTCACACCATGTGTTGTTCCAAATTCTTCTCTCCAGGGTGAGAACCATGTCTTGCCTTGTTCTCTGTGTATGTATTGGGCATGTTTTTTATGGTGCACTACTGCACCCATAGCTCCTGCTGCAAGGGAGGCCATGACTTATAATAAGTGTTTCTGCCCCTCATCCCCAATTGCCCCAAAGCCACATGAAAACCAGGGTTGAGCTGGAGCAGAGGGCGGGAGAAAACCCTTGGCAGTGGATCATGGCGTAGGGCAAAGCAGACTCGTAGATGGTGGCTGGCTCCTGAGTAGTCTCACCAGCATCTTCTTACTTTGGAGGTCAGACAACGATTTGGGCAGAGATTATATTAATATCCTGGACACTTTGAGCCTGTAAGGCTCTTCCTACTGCTACCTGAGCTATGTGTGAGTTGAGAAATGTGTTCAAAGTCCCGGCAAGATCTCAAGTCTCCATTTATCTGCTATGTTCCGCCAGTCTATCATGGGTCTCTCCCGTGCTCTCGTAGCTTTGTGGACAGTCAGGCGTGTGTGGAGAGCTTATTTTCTCAGCCTTTGCATGCTTGGTGACTTCTAGGATCTCACCATCAAATTGCTAGCTGGTCTGCTTACTGCCCAGAATTGAGTTCTCCGCCTCCAGGGGGTAGAGCTGCGGGTCCTTCCTGCCGGCTCCAGACTGAGTCCACGCCTCTTCCCACGTGTGATGCACGTTCTGCAGCCCGAGTGTGCGTGTAAGGGACAAGAACACACCCAGGCACAAAGGCCACATACTTGCTGCTGCTACACCACACACAGTAGCCTTTTTTCAGGAAGCAAATTTTCACAATTAGTTTTTTTTTTTTTTTTTGGTCAGTTTTTAGTACATTGAAATGGTTGTTTTAAACAATTTTATCCCAGTTTTATACTTGTTCTCTATGGAGAGAAATTATCTGACCTCATACAGCCTTTACTGGAAGTAGTCCTACAATTGCTCTGGGAAACAGGACAGATTTTTATCTGACTTTAAGTTCCCATATATATGAGTGTTTACATATATTAGTGTTTATATTTTTTATAGAAAAATAAAATTTTTCTTAATAGAATGTCACCATTATGAAGTTATTTTCCTACCTACCTAAAAGGACTATTTTTTTTTTTTATTTCCATGTTTTTTGTGGACTGTTCCAGACTTATGTATCTCTCTCTCCCAGAGGTCTTTTGCAGCTGGAGTATTTTCAAGGGTTCATTTATTATGAAATGTGGCTGGTGGGATTAGGTTAATTCCTTTGAGATACAGCTGTAGCCATTTTTAATGATGAAAAACTACATTGTTCTCTTTTGAAACCATTTGTAGAAATGAAATATCATTTTATATGTGCCAAAATTTTTATCCATCCTTTTTCTCCTCTCATTGTGTGTTTTCTTGTTATTGTTGCGCTTTCAATTTTTGTGTTCCTAATAGTCTGGTTATATTTTTCTTTTTTTAAAAAATAAGCTATCTCAAGTCCTTTTTATCAATATGAGAGAGTGTGAATAAAAAATAAGAACATTATATTAAACAATTTATTCATCTTCTTTTAAAACTTCTTACACATTTAAGCTAAGAGGCACATTCATTCTATGGAACAACTAAGAGCTGTTGAATAACCCATGGTATGCTTCCTGCATCTGACACTTATAAATGTCTGAAAGGAACAAACACCTGAGAAGGATTAAATAAAGCTCTCCACCTGTGTTTTTCAGTCTTTTCAAATCCAAGATATTTTTAAATGAGAACAAAAATACTCTTCACTGTGCTATTGATGTTATATAAAATGTAAAACAAAATATAGCAATCTTGTTTAATTGGAGAATACCTTAATCTATCAGTTTAATATCTTTGAACCCCAAAGGAGAAGATTAGAGTTCTAATATCCCCTATTGCTGCGGTCCCCAACCACCAGACCATGGACTGGTACTGACTGGTCAGTGGCCTCTTAGGAACCAGCCCCACAGCAGGAGGTGGGCGGCAGGCAGGTGAGCAAGGGAAGCTCCCTCAGTATTTACAGCTGCTCCTCCCCGTCAGTCACATCACTGCATAAGCTCCGCCTCCTGTCACATCAGCAGTGGCATTAGATTTTCACAGGAGCACGAACCCTACTGTAAACTGCACATGCAAGGGATCTAGGTTGCACGCTCCTTATGAGAATCCAATGCCTGATGATCTGAGGTGGAGCTGAGGCGGTGGTGCTAGGCTGAGGAGTGTCTGCAAATACGGATTATCGTTAGCAGAAAGGTTTGACTGCATAATAAATGTAATGCACTTGAATCATCCCCAAACCACCCCCACCACCTTCCATGGAAAAATTTTCTTCCATGAAATTGGTCTCTGGTGCCAAAAAGATTGGGGACCGCTGCTCTACTAAGACACTGTTCTGCTTCTATTTTAATTCTCAAATATAATTAGATGCTCTGAAAAAGAAACTCAGCTCATTTGATTTGATAGCATCAAAGTCAAAATGCAACATGGATATGTTGGGAGGGGCTAAGGACCCAGACCCCTACCTGCTCAAGTGACCTGTTAGATCACTACTAACTCTATGGTTACCTACTATTGCCACCAAAAGGGAAGGGAACAATATCAGACTAGGCTCTCATCAATTCCTTGTCCTGAAGCTTTTGGAGTATGTACTTAAGCAACATGGTTTAATACAAACAAAAACAAAAGAAGCATTATTTTTGAAGTCTTGGTCATCTGAAGGAAGTTGCATGGTGGTTTTGAGTTGAGAAGAAATGATGCTATCAGAGTCTTACCTCAAATTGGAATCTTTGTGTTAATTGCATCATTAGTTCTTTCTCACTAGTCTTAAAGGCTCCAATAGTTTAAAAGGCCTTCCCTTCTTCCTTTCATTCAAACTTCTCAACTTTTGTCCTTCTAGAGAGCTCTGGCAAGTTTTTTTGTGTGGCACAAAATGGTGGCCGATCACCTCCCTCCCTCTCCAGCCCAACGTCCCCTGGCCCATCCTTCTCATATCACGGCTCATTTTTCTACTTTTCCGTGTTCTTTGCCAACACTTTCTGCCATGCTGGGATTTCTCAAAGGAGCCAGGCTCTTCAACTTTCTGAATTCCTCCATAACTTCCCAGGTTTTGAATAGCAGAAATGTAGCACAGAGGTTGAGAAATCTGTATCCACACAGAAATAGCAACTCCCTGTGTTTGTTTTTAAGCATTTCTGCTATTCAAAACCTGTCTTCAGAGAAAACAAGGCAAATGGCTATTCATAAAGGAAACCACAGAGTTTATGACAAGCATGAACTGGATGTGTCGTTGCTTAGACAGCTGCAACCAAATGCCCAGCAGCTATGGTTTGCATTTTGCAACTAATCCAGCAAAATCTGATATGGAATAGCCACAGACCTTGGCCTTAGTCATTATATAAAAAATGGTCAAATGGCCTTGGCTTGGGACACAGGTCTGAAAATAAGGAACTTGAGGAACATTTTTGGTTTCCCCTTCTCTTTCTCATCTCCAATTCTCTGGGCACTTAAAACAATTACCTATAGTTTATTGGTCTTGGCCTTCTCCAAATCAGAATGGGGACTAGATTAGGCGGGTTCATGCATTTCATTCTGCCTGACAATCCTTTCTCTCCTTTGATGATCCACCACATTCCTATTCACCTTTTAGAACTCAAGCTCAAGGAAACCTACCTTGAAGTTTCTCTGCTTCAAACTTTATACTCGCTACCAGGAAGTGCCAGGAAGCAATTAATTTACTCTGCTGCCACTTTAGTTTTATGTAATTATGTTTGCATTGCATTTATCATATTTTATTTTCATTCTAGGTATGACCATGGATGGGACTTTGGAATCAGACAGACGTGGGTTCAAATTCCAGCTTTGCCAGCTGTGTGATCATAGGTAAGTTACTCAAACTCTTTGTGACTCAGTTTCCCCACCTGGAAAGTGGGAATGATCATCCTTTTAAGATTGCATAAATGCCTGGAAGATTCTCAATTAATGTAGAAGATTCTCAATTAATATGATAAGCCCAAACTGGATTTCCTAGACTGCCCTTCCTGGTAGTGTTTCATTTATTTTGAGATTCCTGTAACTGTGGCAATATTTGGCATGTAAGAGGTTCATAATATATATTTATCAAATAAATGAATAAGTCTTCTCTATGAGGGTAGATTATACATCATACATTCTTCATCTTAATAAAAAGCAAACCAGTCATCTCAAGTTTGATCTATCTTCCCGGTCATTGATTTTTTCATTTTCCATTTGAAATTGAATTCTACAGATATCTTTGGATCTCAGAAACTCACAGATAACTAGAAAAATCAGTCACCATTACTCAAACATTCATAGCCCTTTGGTCAAACAGTGTTCAGATCATTTTCAGCCACATGCCTTATTTTTAAGTAAGAGCAGTCTGCCAGTGATGTATTTCCTTTGCTCTTTCAGTTATTATCTGCTACTTGAGGCACTGACTTGACATCTATTGAGCATCTGCCAGTTATTGGGAACTGACAGCACACAGACAAACAAGATATAACTCTTATCCTCAAAAAGTGATAATCTAACAGTGGAAAAATTATAGTCGCAGGTGATTATATTTCACAATAATAAATGCTATCACAGAAGGAAGTAGGGTGTGTACTTAGTTAAATAATTAATTCAATAACTATTTAGTGGTTGCCCATTATGGGACAAGCACTGCTCCAGTCTATGGGAAAATAATGGTTAACAAGACAGATAGGACTCCTGTACCTATGAAGATTGAATTTAATTGGGGGACAGGCAGAGACAGGGCATCCACTGATAAATAAATGAGTTACATTTCAAAAGAATAAAGCAGGGAAAATAGTGAGAGCAACTGCGAGCTACTTTAGATTGTGTGGTCAGGGAGGAAGTCTTGAAGAGGAGATGTTTGAGCTGAGACCCGAAGGTCATTCAGGAGCAGGGCATGTAAATGTCTGGGAGAAGGGAGTTTTCAGCAGAGGGAATAGCAGATGCAAATGTCCTGGGGCGGGAGCAATTTTTGTATTTAAAAAAACAGAAAGAAGACCAATGTGGCTGGAGAGATGAGCAACATTAAGGTCATATGGTGTAACGGATCTATAGGGAGTTTGAATATTTTATTTTAGGGTAAGGGTGGATTTTAAAAGGGAAGATGGGTGACATGATGTGATTTGTGGCTGCTATGTGAAAAATGAAATTTAGGGATTCCATTTTATTGCAATCTTCATTGCAAGACTGGATGCAGACACAACAGTGTGGAGGCTCATGCAGAAATCTGGGTGAGAGATGATGGCAGCCTGGACTTGGGTAGTAGCAGTAGACGAAGAGAAGTGAATGGATTTGGGATACATTTTGGAGGCAGAGTCAACAGTACTGTTGGATTACCCGAGGGAAACGAGGAGAGAGAGAAATCAAGAATTGTCCTCAGGTTGGCAACTGGGGTGTTGCTATTTGCTGAGATGGAGAAGGCCAAGGGAAATATTGAAAGTTCTATTTTGGACACATTTTGTTTGAGATGCCAACTGGATTTTCAACTGGAGAAATCAACCCAGTGGCTGGGATACATGAGTAGGGTCCGAAAGAAAGGTCCGGCTGATATTTGAAATTTTTGTTTCACTTGAAAGATTGGATTTCAACATGTATCCCACCCTTGTCCCTGTGTGCTGTGCAGAACTGCAGAGGCCTGCGATCTGAAGTGCCACGAAGTCTCCTCTCCTTAGTTTCAGAACCATCCAACCATTCTAGGGAGTCAGGTTTCAAATCAAAGCCAAGGTAATCAGAATTTCTAGCATTTTCTATCTTTTGTCCTCATCAGTTCCCTGAAGGGTGGCAGCAGAGAAGTTTCAGCCAACTTAGAACTTGTCTACAAGCTTCCTTGCAATCCAAAACTAACACCTACGTCACTCAAGCTCCCAAAGGCTCAGATCTCAACTCTAGAATCTCTACTCGGTTTACAGGCATCCCTTGTTTTAATGTACTTTGCTTTACTGTACTATACAGATATTGCATTTTTTTGTAAAGTGAAGGTTTGTGGCAACCCTGTGTTGAGCAAGTCTATCCATTTTTCCAACAGCCTGTGCTCCCTTTGCATCTCTGTGTCATATTCTGGTCATTCTCACAACATTTAAAACCTTTTCATTATTATTATGTCTGTTACGTGATCTGTGATCAGTGATCTTTGGTGTTACTATTGTAAATGTTTTAGGGCACCACAAACCGTGCCCATGTAAGATGACGAACTTCATTGATAAGCATTGTGTGTGTTCTGACTGCTCCACCCACTGTCTGTTTCCCCATCTCCCCCCCTCCCCTTCAGGCCTGTCTATTTCCTGAGACATGACAATATTGAAATCAGGTCAATTAATAACTCTACAATGGCCTCTAAATGTTCAAGTGACAGAAAGAGTCTCAAGTCTATCATTTTAGATCAAAAGCTAAAAATGATTAAGCTTAGTGAGGAAGGCACATGGAAAGCCAAGATAGGTCAAAAGCTAGGCCACTTACACCAAATAATTAGCCAAATTGTGAATGCAAAGGAAAAGTTCTTGAAAGAAATTAAAAGTGCTACTCCATTGAACATATGAATGATTTGAAAAGTAAAACAGCCTTGACCGCTCATATGAGAAAGTTTGCCTGGTCTGGTTAGAAGACTAAACCAGCCACAATGTTCTCTCAAACCAAACCCTAATCCAGAGCAAGGCCCCAACTCTATTCAATACTATGAAGGTTGAGAGAGGTGAGGAAGGTGCAGAAGAAAAGTTGGAAGCTAGCAAAGACTGGTTCATGATGTTTAAGGAAAGAAGCCATCTCCATACCATAAAAGTGAAGGTGAAGCAGCAAGTGCTGTTGTAAAAGCTGCAGCAAATTATTCAGAAGATCTAGCTAAGATGACTGATGAAGGTGGCTACACTAAACAACAGATTTTCAAGGTAGACGAAACAGCCTTCTATTGCAAGAAGATGCCATTTAGAACTTTCATAGCTCAAGAGGAGAAGTCACTGCCTGGCCTCAAAGATTCAAAGAACAAGCTCACTCTCCTTGCTAATGTAGCCGGAAACTTTATGTTGAAGCCAATGCTCATTTAAGATTCCAAAATTCCTAGGACTTTTAAGAATGGTGCTAACTCTGAGCTCTCCTCTACCTGGACTCTGTAAATGGAACAACAAAGCCTGGATGACAGCACATCTGCCTACTGCACAATTTACCAAATATTTTAAGCCCACTGTTGAGACCTAATATTCAGAAAAAGAGATTCCTTTTAAAATATTTCTACTCACCCCAGAGCTCTGATGAAGATATACAAGGAGATGAACATTGTGCTCATGCCTGCTAACATGACATCCACTCTGCAGCCCATGAACCAAGGAGTAATTTTAACTTTCAAGTCTAATTATTTAAGCAATACCTCTTGTAAGGATACGGCTTCCATAGACAGCGATTCCTCTGATGGATCTGGGCAAAGTCAATTGAAAGCCCTCTGAAAACCATTCTAGATGCCACTAAGAACATACAGGATTAATGGGAGTTCAAAATATCAACATTAACAGGAGTTTGGAATAAGTTGATTCCAAGCCTCGTAAATGACTTTGAGGGGTTCGAGACTTTAGTGGAGGAAGCCACTGTGGATGTGGTGGAAATACCAAGGGAACTAGAGTTAGAAGTGGAGCTTGAAGATATGAATGAATTGCTCCAATCTCATGATAAAACTTGAGCGGATGAAGAGTAGCCTTTGATGGATGAGCAAAGACAGTGGCTTGTTGAGATGGAATTTATTCCCGATGAGGATGCCGTCCACATTGTTGAAATGACCATAATGGACTTAGAATGTTACATAAACTTAGTGGACAAAGTAGCAGTAGGGTTTGAGAGGACTGACCCCAGTTTTGAAAGATGTTCTGCTGTGGGTAAAATGCTCTCAAACAGCATCACATGCCACAGAGAAATCTCTCGCTAAAGGAAGAGTCAATCAGTGTGGCAACCTTCGTTGTTGTCTTATTTTAAGATATTGCCGCAGCCACCCTAAACTTCAGCAACTACTATCCTCATCAGTCAGCAACCACCAACAACAAGGCAAGACCCTCCACCAGAAAAAAGGTTATGACTCCTAAAGGCTCAGATAATTATTAGCAGTTTTTAGCAATAAAGTGACTTTTTTCATTAAGGCATGCACATTTTTTTTTTAAACATAAAATCCTATTCTGTACTGAACAGACTACGGTATAGTGTAAACGTAATTTTACACGCACTGGGAAGCCAAAAAATGTATGAGTTGCTTTATTGATATATTCACTCTACTGCAGTAGTCTAAAACTGAACCTGATCTCCAAGGTATGCCTGTAGGTCACATGTATTTTTTTTTTCTTTCTTGGATGTGAGGAAAAGGGCAAGGACACGAATTTTATTTTATTTATTTTTTTTTTTGAGACAGAGTCTCGCTTTGTTGCCCAGGCTACAGTGAGTGCCATGGCGTCAGCCTAGCTCACAGCAACCTCAAACTCCTGGCTCAAGCGATCCTCCTGCCTCAGCCTCCCAAGTAGCTGGGACTACAGGCATTCGCCACCATGCCCGGCTAATTTTTTGTATATATATTAGTTGGCCAATTAATTTCCTTCTATTTTATAGTAGAGACGGGGTCTCGCTCTTGCTCAGGCTGGTTTCGAACTCCTGACCTCGAGCAATCCGCCCGCCTCGGCCTCCCAGAGAGCTAGGATTACAGGCGTGAGCCACCGCGCCCGGCCAAGGACACGAATTTTAAATTATCAGAAATAAAATAAGAAGGCTCTGGAACTTATAAGATGAGCATTGAGCCACTTCCCCTTCAAAATCTTCCTGTTTGCCCTGTATTAGGTTGTGGTGACAGTTTTACGTCTCTTCCCTCCATCCTTTCATAGCTGTGGATATTCTCCTGGTGTGAAGCAGACAAAGGGTGTCCCTTGAAGGACTTGGCTCCCGTCATCCTAAAGACACTGGGTATCTTCCTTACTGCCATACGGCAGCATTTACCGGAGAGAGAAAGTGAGGATGAATGAGCAGACCTCAGCTAGATCCTGGGACTGGGAAGGGACTCGGGGCAGAGGTGTTCTCCTGAGCAGAACTGGGCTGCTAATAATGTTCTGAGGTTGGGATAGTCAGGGATCTCAAAAGGGAAGAAAGGAAGTGAAAAGAATGGGCAGGGTTCAGAAAACCATCTCCATGACTGAGAAAATCTTGCATAATTACATTTTATACATGTAGATAATCATGTGTGTTATATTTTTAGAGGATGATTCTAGAAAATGTTTCTGCTTGCCACCAGGGGAGCTGGTATTTAGTTATTATATTTAGCAGGCAAGGGTAATAATTGGGCCAGCATCGAAAACATTAGCCTAATGCTAGTATAGCAGAAAATCCTATTGTGATGGTCTTAAAGTCCTACAATTATGCATATATTAGAAATTTTTTAATGAAGATTCAGTGAAATTTGTAAATATGAGGCCATTGTGTTAAAAAAACATGAAATAGAAAACATATTTCAAAATCACACACACGAGATTTATTTTACATTTTTCACCTACTCGGTCATTTGACCTGTTACTACATTTATCAAACTTCTGAAACCAAGTGACAAATATCCATGAAAGATCAGTTATAATACAGGCACCTCCAGAGCCTAGATTTAAAACTACAATCAAAATAGCACACAGTTGGATTATAGAAATTTTAAAAAGTGCAATCAATTTCTAATAGTAAGTTTTTGGTTTTCCAGATGATGTCTATATCATGGTGTTGCCAGTGGATAGGTTACCAGATTTATTGATATCAGATAGTATGACCAATGATATTTAGTATTTTTAGCCATGAGAAATGCACTAAAATCTATTTCAAAAAGTTTGATACTTTAGAATTCTTACTAAAATATCAACTTTTCAAAGTGTCGAACTCCCAGAAAAGTAAATACATGGATTTCTCAGTCTAGGTTAGAAAAAAAGTGTTTTAAGGTTTTGATTTTTTTAAAAAAAACTGAAACAAAATTTGTTTACCATACTCAGAAACTTAAGCAATGCTATAAAAGTGAATTTATTGATTCAGCGTTGTACAGAAAACGGGAACCAGGTGGCTGCAGAGATTCGGAGGCTGTGCCAGGAGGTTGGCTTAGTCAAATGCCACTCGCTGCCCCCCCCCCAGCCCACCTCCTCCCACAGGAAGAACCATTTCAGTGCTTATAATGTCGTTTCTAAAAATGTAACATTGATGCCGTAAAAACAAATGTCTTAAAAAAAAATCACAGGCTTAACCAGGAACACAGAATTTGGGGTTTTAAGGCTCTTCCTGTGGGAGGAGCTTCCACTTTACTGAGGGATCAATTTCCTCACCAAAATCTTCCAGCTCCTGCTCTTTGGAGAGTTCCAAGAAAACCTGAAAGGGAGGAAAGAAATTAAGAGAGGAGAAAAATGTCATACTGCCCCCTGTGCACACTCCTTCCAAGCATACCTTCCATGCCAGTGCAAAGAGTATACACCTGTCACACATTTGACATTCCACGGATGATACAGAATCACTGAAAACGACCCACCTGCTCCAGGGTAGACTGCGAGAGGCTGTACTCTTCCAGATCGAAGCTCTGTTTAACTGAATAAGGATGAACATGTATTAGAGGTTTACGTATTTTTTTTTTTTATACCTATAGGGTCTGATAAGTCAGCATGCAATACAAATAATACATTATTTTTTTAGAAAATCTTCAATAAATAGGTTAAGGTAATATGCATCCCTATCTTTAAGTATATCATTCAGTTAAAAATACACCAATGCATTTACTTAGGTTTTGGGGGAAAAATGTGCTTGTGTTGTATTTGCTTATTACACAGTTTTTGAGATCTGTATTTAAGGGAGGAAATCACACTGGGAAATCCTCGTTTCCTGTGTGTGAGCCAGTGCTTTTTGTACATTCAGCACAGGGAGATATGGCAGGAAGACACATTTTGAAAAGAGCTGCATTGGAAGATTATAGAGAAGGTTATCTGAGCTTTCTTAGTGAGCAGATATCGTCATGGGTCTCTTTCCAAAAGCCATTGCAGCTTCCCCTAATTACGTTGAAAATTCTTCTTATTGACGGAAGTAGACCGGGAGGGACATTAGAGCTCTGATAGGAGCCAGCAGACTGGCAGCATGCCACCAAAAGTTCCAGCATAGTATTGGGCATCAGTGCCAATCTGGGGAGTGCTGACCCAGAAAGTTGGGGTGCTCAGCTCAGAGAAAGAAGAGACGATGCATCACTGTGACCACAGATGCTATCTATCAACAAGAGTCAGGAGAGTCTTCTGGAACCAAGAGATTTAAATCTCTTCCTCAGGGTAGATGACAAACAAGCAAAGACATGTCACTGAGTGGTGACAATGAAAACAGTGTAGAGAGGCAGTTGCCACTAGCACAGTTCACAGTAACAGAGTTAATGGCCTAGAAGTGCAAGGAAAACACGGATCTGTTATGCTGGATGCAGTGTGGTCAGTTTTAGAGTACAACAGACCCAAGAACATTGTTTCAACAACCAGGCAGAAGTTAGTTTCTTAACATACAACCTAAGGCAATGAAATAATATGCCAGTCCACAGAAAAGTTAATTGGAAATATGCAAGCATCAATCTTCCAAAAAAAAGTATTTTTTCTTAAGTGAATATATAGCTGGGTTTTGACTTAGGTCATACAAATATATATGCAAAAATACACAGAAAAAAACCTCCACAAAGCAAAAGTAAAAATCACTCCCATTTGCCACACACATGCACAGAATCCCTCCTCTTCCTTCCTTGGTTTTGGTGGTCTTAAAATTCAATTTGAGATTTTAACTTTTAAACGTAATGCATTATGTCACATTTCATATTTGTCATGTAGATGGATTATTTTATGATTTGGAATTATGTCCTTTCCATAGTCTTATTTCAAAGTTATACTTCTTACCGTTCTCTAATTTGAAGAAAGCTTGGGCTAACGGTCGCACATCTTCCACCGGCAACTTATACACCATCAGAGAAGAGAACCTGAGAGGAGAGAAGAGGAGAAGAGAGTGGATTGTTTTCTTTGCTGCGTAGAAGGTTTTCAGTTTGATATCATCCTACTTGCTTATTTTTGTCTTTGTTGCCTATGCTTTAGGTGTCACATCCATGAAATCATTGCCAAGAACAACGTCATGAAGATTTTCCCCTATGTTTTCTTCCAGGAAGTTCTACAGTTTCAGGTCTTACGTTTACATTTTTAATCCATTTTGGGTTGATTTTTGTGTGTGGTGTAAGATAGGGTCCAATTTCATTCTTTTGCATATGGATATCTGGTTTTCCCAACACTGTTGGCTGGAGAGACTGTCCTTTCCCCCATCTTGTTTTCTTGGCACCCTGGTCAAAGTTCAGCTGACCATACATGAATGGATTTATTTCTGGGCTCCCTATTCTGTCCCACTGGTCTATGTGTCTGCTGTTATGCCAGTACCATATTGCTTTAATTAGTGTAGCTTTGTATCTGGGTCTTTATTTCTGTAAATGAGAGTCAGTTTGGTGTAGGTAAAGAGTGTAGGGTGAATCTATAATAACCAAAAGGAAGCAGTTTACAAGAGAACTGGGCAAAGTGAGTGTTAGGACTCAGTTTAGTGTCCTTGGCTGCTTGAATGGAAGTGGGTGGGTGCTGCCCAGCTGATATTTCAAGAGTTGCCAAAGCCATCTTCCACTTTATTTTCTAAGCTGAACACTTGATCTTCAACTTCATCCTTTAACCAGGAACCGACTGAGTTTCTTAAAATTCCCCAACTTGGGTAGAAATTTAGGTGTATTCCCTGTAAGACTCATAACGTCTGCTTCTCCTCCATCCTACTCAAACTGACTTCCTAACATAGTACAATGTAATTGAGCCTCTGATTAGGAGATCAGGAATTTAGCATCAAATAATGTCAGCAACAATAATATTTCAATAATTTGTTTCTCAGATAAATGTCCATCTTTTCATCATTTTAAAATCAGGAAGATTTACCTTTCTTTTCATATCACTTTGTATATTTATGGGGCAACCATTCTCATCCATTTTGCTTATTTCCTGTATTTTCATGATATATTTCTATTCCATCGTGGGCTGCTCATTGAGTTATAGCATTGCTTTGATATTTACATTCTACTATAAAAATGTATTTTTCCTTATTATTATTATGGCCTATTTCTCCTTATTATCTTTTTTTCTCTTCTAACTCCTAAATCACTTCTTTTGCAGTTAATTCGAGATATTAAAAATGACTGTAAAGTTGGTCTTGATTTTTGCTGTATGTGGATGGTACTATTACCTGAATTTATATAAACTTGGAAATATTAATAGATTTGAAATAAAATAATTAAGTTTGCCTCCTGGTTCTGCAGCTTGTTAGCTCAGTCATGTGACCTAGCCACTCTGTCAATTTCCTTTTCATAAAGATAATAATCAATTCCATTTATGAAGGTCTTTGTAAAGGCCAGACCCTCATAATACTTTTTTTGAAGTCTGCTCCTTTTCTATTTGAATAAGAGTGTCTACTTTGAAAAGTCTCTATGAGGATTGGATAAAATAACACAATACCAGGACAGTACCTGGCACACAGTGGGACCACAACATTCACTTTATCACCTTTTACATCTGCTCTCTCTTCTCCAGTTTACCTCCTGCACTATCCAACAAATAATCTCTATAATTTAGGTTTCCTTTACGAATGACTACAAGTCAATGTAACCGACAAGAAAAAGTGAACATTTGGTGCCATATTGAAAACAGCCCCTGCCTTTACCTTTCCTGCCGAGCAGCTTGTGGGAAAAGCCTCAGAACCTCTGCGTGGAGGGGCTCCACTTGTGCGGGGGTCTTTACCTTCATCTCCAGCAGATAATCTTTGCCGAATTTGCTTTTCAGCTGTTGGATGGAACCGATGCATCTGGAGGGAGGAGGAGGATGAGTTCAGAAGAGAAAGGGAGAAAAGAATCTACAATCCAGTGTTTGAGGCCCTCGAAAATGCTGCTGGCATTTTCTCAAGGTCCTTACTGTTAGACCTGGGCTCAGCAGTTCCAGCTGTTCTCAGCGATGTTCTCAGACAAAATCTTCCAGCCATGCACTATGGGTGCTGGTGCGGGCTCGGGGCGGGCACTCACCTCAGCCTTCCAGACACCATGATGGCCACTCGGTCACACACAGCCTCAGCCTCTGCCATGTAGTGGGTGGTCAGGAGGGCGCCCCTCTCCGTGTTTCTAAAGGTGGCCCGGATTGCCTGCCTACATTGTCAAGAAATGATTTATTTAATGGCAAAATTGATTTATTGTCCAGAAATTTAGGAAATCCTCTAATTAACCAGAAATGGATAGAAATAAGAATTTTTAACTGACATGAATATGAAAATTAGCAAAAAGAGATTAAGCTAAGGGAACGCTCCTAAGAGGGCAGATAAGATGAGGAAGGGCAAGCTGGTGAGAGCTGTTGAACTGAAAAAGGGAAGTTTGCAGAATACATTTATTACAAGGTTGCATGGAAAGAGAAATGCTGAGAGAGAGAGAGAATTGTTTATGAATAGGCTGTGGGAAGGAAAGGAAGACACAAAACTCAGCAACGGCACTGTCATAACCTCGTGGGAAGAAAATAAGTGCACGGTGAACACGCAATGACCACTTTTACAACTTCATGAAAACTACCATTCTCATGGTAAGTACTAGACACTGTGATTGTGGTACAGAAATGTACCACACTCACCTCAAAGATCAATTGAGCAATTACAATACTCAGTGAGTACCTGCACCCCCTGACAATGGTTATTCTTCTTTTAATAAGAAATGGTTATAAAATAATATCAGGGAAATTTTTTTTTTTTGCAAAGTATTGGTTTTACTAATGATATTGATCTCTTATTATTATTATTATTTCCACCTTGAAAAACAATTTTTGTGGGAGTAAAATGGTTGACCAGCTTGCTGCAAGGCTCCCACGTGGCCCCCCACTGTGGGAACGCTCCTCACCACATTTGCTGCTGCCCCTCGGGGTCCATCCCGGTCGACGGCTCGTCCAGAAGCACCACCGACGGGTTCCCCAGGATGCTCAGCGCGAAGCACAGCTGGAACAAGAGTAACAGCCCGTCTGGCACCCGTCTACGACTTTGTATGCAGAGTAATACTAAGCCCTGCCGTACCTTTCTCTTCATCCCCTCCGATAAGGTCTTCGTGGGAGTCTTCAGTTGGTCCTGCAGCTTGAGCATGCCGACTAACCTGAAACAAACACCACAGGGCCTTACAGTCTTCTCGACAAAGAGGAAGTTGATAGGAAGATGGACCAAGCAAGGCTGTGGGAGCAGAGCTCAGAAATGCAATTCTGGCTCTCGCCTATAATCCCAGCACTTTGGGAGGTGGGAGGATTGCTTGAGGCCAGGAGTTCGAGATCAGACTGGGCTGCATAATGAGACCCCATCTCTTAAAAATAAAAATGTAGTTCTGAAAATACATGTGGTGGTGGTGGGGTGAGGAGGGGCCGTATTACTGGCTGGTTTATTTCCCCCGCCAAAGATAATGTCGTCTTTTGAAAGAATAGAGGCACATGTCATGATATCCAAATAGTTGTTCTAGGATAAAAATAGTTTAAGAGCCAATTCTAATTATCCCAATATAATCTTAAGAAAAAGTGAAGGAATAAATTTGTATTTGTCTGATGTTTTGTTACAGTGAAATATTTAAAAGAGTAAGGTAGAAAGTAGAGACAAAGTCTGAAACCTTTCAAAATGGAAAATTAATTTTAAACTTAAAAATATAAAAGCATGTTCCTATTACCTATTACTCATACCGTCTTTGCATAAATGAATAAACAGAAATAAATTTTTTTTCAAAAACAATGTTTAGCATTTTTGATACAATTTACCAATGAATAGTAATTTTTAAAATCTTCATGTTTAATATGAGGAAAAAAAAATTAGCACTTTGACATCTGGGAAACCAGTTTCCAGTTGCAAATCTACTGAGTGCAACCTGGGTCAGCATTCAGAGTCTCTCATCCTGCGTTTTCTGTGAAGAGCCTCGCTCTCAGCCTCCCCCAGGGCCCCCTCAGGTGTGGAAGAGAACAGGCGTGGCTCACCACCCCTCCCCCACCGTGTACCGTGTAATAGTGACCTCCGCGTCCCCTTTCCTCAGCCCTTTCATGGCGGCGTACACCTGCAGGTGCTCCCTCACCGTCAGGCTGGGCCACAGGGCATTCTCCTGGGGACAGTACCCCAGGAACCCCAGGGCGTCCCCTCTGCCACTCCCTTTCAACAGCACCTATGGATGAAAGTTTCCTTTCAGAGCCTGTGTTCTGTCTGCAGTGCTTGTCTCAGTATGTCCGAGACATCTTGCTCCTTGCAAACCTAGAAAAACTAGAGAAATGCTAGGGCCTAATTGAGCTTAATAATCTGTAATTATTTTTGCATTAGAGAAACGTTGTCAAAAAGTAAATATGTGGAAACAAGAGTGTGCACAGCCAGCTACCCAATCTCAGCTGAAAATCAAATAGCCTACAACGTCGGTGCCCGGCCATCACGGCCAACGGTTCCTATCCAATTTTTCCATCACGGTCGGAATGAAGCACGTTGACTTATTCCTAACTATTTAATGTCACTCATGGATCGGAGGTCTTTTGGAGTACCTCCTATGTGACAGAGGCTGTGCTTCTTGCAGGTACAACGGAGAAGGGAACAACCAGTGCTTCTGCTCTTCGGAGTTTTCATTCTGCTGAATGAATCAGGCAAGAAACAAGTAGAGAAATGAGTAAACAGGATGAAGACAGATCAGAAATGATGCTGTTGTGGGAATGCAGGAGGCTGGGGTAGACAATAACAAGGAAGTGACTTTAGGGAGGGTGACTAGAGAGCCTGTCTGTGGAGAGGCCATTTCAGTGGAAGAGGAGAAGGTGCCAGTCACGGAGAAAGCCAGAGGCAAGAAATCTGGGGCAAATAGCAAGACCAGAGCCTCGTGCAGGGATGAAGCTCGATGCATTCTTGGGGCCAAGGCAAAGGCAAGGGGCCTGGAGCAGCATGAACAAAGGGGAGGACAGAGATACAGCAAAGGAGACAGGGAAGTCAGCTCCTGTTGCCGCCCGCAAGACAAGGGAGGAGGTGTCCTTCCAGCCACAGGAATGGGAGAGGTGGTTGAAAGTACTTAATCATGAGACTGGCATGGTGCCAAAAAAAGTCACTCTGGCTGATTTAATTAAGTTCATTTCATGACACCCAAATAGCTGGCTTTATATAACACTTAAAAGGATCTTACCTTTTAAAATATTCCATTTCACTATATCAAGGAGCAGTTACCTCCTTGTCTGTCTCTCATGTTTAGTGAGAAATAAAATACTGACTTAGGGCCCAGGCAGTGACTGGGTTGGAGGGTATTCATAATTAAAGTTAGGGGGTCTGTTAGGGCTGGCTGTGCCACCCTTACTTACTGAGAGAGGCCTTCACGAGCACCTGCCCTCACCGAGCCTGCAGAGAACTCTCTCTTTAGTGGGCTATTCAACAATAGCATCCTTGGCTGTTTTTCCCCCTTGTTGTCTTGATGACCAACTCCCTTTCCATAGTGCAGTTCCACAGACCTCAGTCTTACATTCTGTTCTGTACTTCCCCTGGACATATTTTCAAAGATGTTCTTAAGGTTTTCTATCTTCTGCCATAAAATTCGGAAGAAAATGTGTCATCTCTACCCAGTCATGTCTCTCTCCTTGATAAACCCGAGTCCTTTTTCTGTTTGCCCGGCCACCATATACAACTAAACCGTAAGCACAATCAAAGTCAACTTCACCACCCCTGTTCATTTTTGAGCCATTCCTTGAAAACGCTCCTGAGAAATAGTGTATTTGCACAAAAAATGCATATTTAAATAACTAAGCACTTTGTGAAAGACAATTAATATAATTGCCTAATAAAGTTTTTTTTTTTTTTTAACAGTTTTACTCATGATTAAGGTATTACATACGGGAAAGACAATGCTCGCTAAATGTGCAAATCCATGCGCTTTATGGTAGTACAAGGAGGATCCGTATGGATTCTGATCTGATACTACACCTTCTCCATTAATGTCTTTGAATAATTATTCTCTATCATTGCTTAATTTTTGTGTGCATTTATGTGATAATTTGTGAATTTGTTCTCCTGTATTTTGCATTAATTAATCATCTAATGATTAAATGGCATTTTGCTGTTTATAAGGTTGCAACATCTTACAAATCTATTTTATCCTAGATAACATATTTTCCACACAATTCACCTACCTGTCCAGCAGTTGGCTTTGTGTCTCCAGTTATCACCTTAATGGATGTACTTTTACCAGCTCCATTGTGTCCTAATAATCCTAAAACCTCACCTGGAAAAAATCGGTTACACTTAGTATTAATTGATTTTAATAGTAAAATTAAGAAAAAACATAGCCTGAAGTCTCACTACATGCTTTATATATAATATCTCATTTAATTGTCACAACCAGCCTGAGAAGTTGTTATCCTAGTCCCTTCTTATGTATTTGGGGACAGAAAGTCTCAAGGATGAAGTTACTTTCCCCAACGCCATACTGATGGGGAGTGGCAAAGACACTCTTGGAAGCTAAGTGCGTCAGACTCTGTCTCCTGCCATTCTGATCACTGTGTGATAATGACAGGCCATCTAATACCAGCTGGCCAAGCCTTCAGAATGTGCTGGCCCATCTGCAGACAGCTCTCTTGTGAAAAACAATGAACATTAGGAAATCAATTATGTTCATTTAATAGAAGTGTCACGGCTTCAGTGGTTCACTCTAATAGAGAGCTTATGGTTTCAGTGTAGATGTGACCAGGCCACTATTCATGGGGGGAGTTAATTAATTTAACCTAAGAATTGAAACATGTAAAAGGAGTTGCCATTGTTACTCCATTGGGTCACTCTTTTGCTGGGTCTCTCGGTAAACCACGAAGCTCTAAGGAGAGCTCTGGGCCAACAGTGGAAGAGCCTTGTGTCCAACCTTGTCTAACACAGAAAGAGACGTTTCTTGTGGCTATTTTATTCTTCCTCTTGGAAAAACAGCATTTCCTCTTCCCTGCATACTCCTTGCGCAGACAGCTGGCAATAATGACCGGCTTCTGTAAACAACAAAGTGGGCCATGTCAGACCATTTCAGTTCATTCTCTACCCTCCCATGGGATTGGCCCTTTGCTGACCACGCCATGTATCAAAGATGACCTTCTGCTAAGTGACATGCTCATTGGTCATTCTCCTACCCTAGCACTTAGTTTTTTGGAGAGAAGAGACTGTCGTGTTCATCTCCTACAAAGACAGTTTCTCAGGAGTGCATTACTTCATACAATCTGCCTTTCCACTCAGAACAGGAGCAGAGACTTGGAAAAGCACCGAATCATCCTCAAAGGACAAAACAAATGCTGTGGCCTGGACTCTACCCCGCATTTTGTACTACTGTGCACTTTCTCCAAGAAACAGTGATGTGCATTACTTTGCTTGGTTTCTAAAATTCTTGGCTTTTGTAATTTCAAATGCGCTCTACTTTATTTAATTTATTTATTTAATAAATAAATATTTATTTTAAAAATAAATATTTATTTATTTAATAAATAAAATTTAATTAAATATTTGTTTATTTAATAAATAAATAAAATGAGATTTAATTAAATATTTATTTATTTATTTATTACTACTTTATTCTCTGAAAGAAAAAAGTTAACTTGACTTTGAATCTGCTCACTTAGATGTAAAAAAAATGGCAACTACCTACTAAAATATTGACCCTCGTTTGTAAGGAATAGAGAAACTCAAAATCATTTGAGAATTTAGACTGGTAGACCAACTCCCCGGAAAACATTTGTGTTACTGGATGAAATAACTATTATGCTTTATAGGTTTTACCTCGTCGTAATTGGTGGAGCTCAAGGCATTTGCTGTTCTCACTCTTTCCGTCTGAACATCTTCATCTTCCCCTTGTGGCTCTTCTGGGTTTTGACACACATCACTGCTTCTTGGAGAAATCCTAGAATCAAAACCATCCATTAATCATTGATTTCTGGCTTTCATCCTCATATCGAAGATACTGCATCTTTTAAATCTTACGCTTGACTAGATTGGGCAATTAACAAACCACCATAATCTCCCTTGAGAACCCTCATCCCTTTACAACCTCCTTGCCTCTGTCAACAGCATGATTCTATTTAATGGCCATTGTTTCTTGCATATCTTTCATTCTACTTATCTATAGAAATATTTTTTTCAATATCAATGGTTAACTTGAAGCTTAATATCTAACGGAAGATTTTTATATCATAGTTCAATGAAGTAATTTTTCTGCAAGCCTTAGCTTTGACAACAACATGTAGGCATTACTATGTTTTCATGGGGAAAATGGGCCAGAATATTTGTAATCAGGACTGTCTCAGAAAATACAAGTTAGATGCTTGATCTCTCATGAATCCCGACCATTTCTTTGGAATATGTGTCAGCTTTACTTTTTCTCCCCATTCTGAGTCTGGTCCTGCATATCTAGAATTTATTGTAGTCTCTCTTCCCTTGATCTCCTTCCCCACACTGATCTTAGAAGATTTCTTAAAAGTCTGCTTTCATCTTGGCAGTCTCCCATCCAACTATCTGTAATAGTGGAAGATGAAGCTGATGTGGTATGGGACACACAGAGGCAGTGGGATGCTTATGGTTGTATCATTGTGTGGTGCAATAAAAAGTCTCAGCTTTTAAGCCCCATCAATAACTGAGCCAGTCTGTGATCCACCAGCTGGGTTTCCCACAACCACAGGAAAAGAGCACAGTTATTGCTGTCCTTGGCCCATTGATCATTCCATTCCTTCTCCCTGGGTGGGCAGCATTCCTTCAACTGCCAATCTATCCAAATGGATTGCTCTTTAAGTGGAACCAGCCACTTTTAACTTTCCCTGGTGCCACTGTGCACAGTGTCAGATAGAGCCCTGAACATTCAATGTTTCAGTTCTGTTTCTTCCACCAGATTGTAACCTTCTTTGGGTTAGGTATCTGGCTCTGTTTTATTTGCATTGGCACATGGGTATGACGCCAGCCTATCCTAGCACACAGCACCTCTTTGTTAATGGATTCATTTATGTGTGGAAAAATATTTTAAAATATTAATCAATGAAATAAAAAAAAATCCAATTTGATTTCTTCCAACCTAAAGAAAGGATCCTTTCTCATCGATTTCTTTCCAAACTTCCATTCCAGACATCGAAGAATAAAAAGAAAAATGATAAAATGAAGGAAAGGCTAGGAATAAAGAGAGAGATGCACAATTAGAAATGGCAAAAAGATAATTGTTTTAATATAAGAGATGAACTAGGAGTAATTGGACTTCTACAAAAATGCATTCAGTGAAATCATTACAAATTTCCAAGAACCTAGCTGGCAAATTATGAAACTATCAAATTCACTTTCAGTCTTGTTTACAGCAACATTGGCAACAACTATAATTATGTGATACCATTACTTTATGTCATTTCCTCTGATACTTGCCTAGTGTTCTTAAAATCTGGGAAGCACATTATCTGCTCAGTTGACCTTTATAAAAACAATTATTCCAGATTTTACAGATATTCTCTCTCCATGGGCTACAAATATCTATTATCTTCACCTTAAGAAAAAGTTTCACAGTGTGTACGGGAATTAAAATTAACTACAGTAAAAGGCGTGCAATCATGTTTTAAAGAAGAATGTGTTCTTACAATTAGGAATATCAGAAATGGCGTTACACCCCATGATTCTCCAGTAAAAAGAGAAACAGCGAAAAACTGCAAAACAAAAGACAATGGTTAAGGAGGAAGTTTTTGTTTCAAGCATTTTATCCACATACAGGTGAATTGGCTCTAAATAGCCCTGCTAACATTTCCCCTGATTTTATCATGATTATCAGGTAAGTGACCTTTCTGAAATGTGTGGCAAGGGGCTGTCTTCTTTACTCCCAAGCCCTATGAGCTTTTATTTAAAACAATAGGACTTATCAATGATTGACCACCTGGTATCCTGGGAATCTGTGCTAACCTTCCTAGAAAGTTAGAGCAACAGTGTTGATTCTTGTTACGTAGAGCTTCCCACACCTTCCTGTGCCCACTGTCCCTCTTCCTGTAGCCCTTCTCTTTCTCTTCCTTTCCCATAGATACCCCTTCATTCATGTACTGCATCTTCCTCCCTTTCGTAAAAGCATAGCCATCAGTCAGCCAGACCAAAAAGGGACTTTACTTACGTTGGGTGCTTCTCTAGAACCTTGACATTCCAAATATTAGGGGCATTTCATTTTGCCTCCTTCTCATGCTGAGTTTGCCCAGGAGAGAACAAAGCCCCAAATGAGACTAAAGGCTGCTCTATTTCCCACCGCCCATTCCCCTTCCTCCCGTACATTAACCAGGACTGGATTTCCTATTACAGACCAGCCGGAGCACACTGTCCTGGCTGGGAGGAAATCAACTGGAATCCATGAGGTAGAAACTGTCAAGCCTCATGCATGTTCACCATGTTGTACAGTCCCAACACTTGGCAAACTTTTCACAATTGGTCATGAGCTCCGGGACACCAGGACAGACAGTGGCATCACTTACGTAAAAATATGAGAAGAAACAGCCAATCAATGTGGCAGGTGGTACTAAAAAGGTGTAAATTTGGATACCACTTTCAACGCTCTCAGCTATAAGCCCAGCCACAGAGACTATGGTGACCTAAAGAAAATACAAATATGAATGTTAATCACTCTGAATTGCAATATATTTTTCAAATCAAGATGGCTCATCTTGTTTTTTTTGAGACAGAGACTCACTCTGTTGCTCAGGCTAGAGTGCTGTGGCATGATCCTAGCTCACAGCAACCTCAAACTCCTGGGCTCAAGCAATCCTCCTGCCTCAGCCTCCCGAGTAGCTGGGACTACAGGCATGTGCCACTATGCCCGGCTAATTTTTTCTATACACATTAGTTGGCCAATTAATTTCTTTCTATTTATAGTAGAGGCGGGGTCTCTCTCTTGCTCAGGCTGGTTTCGAACTCCTGACCTTGACCGATCCTCCCACCTCAGACTTCCAGAGTGCTAGGATTATAGGCGTGAGCCACCACGCCTGGCTGAAGATATTTTTAATTTTATCTCTAACCTCACAAACCAAATTGAAATTCAATGTATCTCCATTAACATTTTCTACTAGTGATTTAGCCAAATTTCTTTGGCCTAGAGTATCATGAGTGAGACGTCACTGGATAAACCTAGGATTCAATATATAGAATATATTCTCTCCATATAGAATATTTTAAATATAGAAAAGGAAAAAATTGGGGTGTTTATTATCTTTGGAGGTAAAATTCAGAATAGTTGATAAGCAAAAATCATAGGGAAAAATTGAAATTGATATCTAATGGAAATAAACAATAAGAGTAAAACGCCAAGAATAAAAAGAGACTTTTGTTAGCTATTCCAGTGGAGAAATATAAATATTTAACAACCTTGAGTGTCTTGAGCAGAAGTAGTAAAATTCAGTGATCCAGTGAGATTCATGCAAGGAGAACTCCATTAACGTCCAGTGGTATCTTATGCCCAGTTGAATACCAGTAGTCTCAGCACATTCCCAAACTTTCTTTTGGACTTTGCATTTCATTTTTTAATAAGTTCCAAGTCTGCATGCTTGTTAATCATTTTTAACTACAGCAATTTCTAAGATAGTCATGGGAAATACCATGGCATAATCATAACCTAGTCATCTTTCCTACACAAATACTACAACATAGACCTGGGCAAAGACCAAAGATGCTGAAAATAATAAGTAAGTAAGTTTTTGTTGGATTTCATATGAAACAAATATCTCGATTAAGTCAAAACTTTAGTAGATTTATGACAAATTAAGATATTTTCCCCAAGTGGTTCTAAATGTATGGTTCACAAACTGTTGATACCTCATCAAATCAAGATATGTTAAAGTTTTGATATGCTTTCTTAAATTATTTCTATTGTCCCATATTGTTTATGCATATAATGATAGAAATAAATATTCGATAAGTGCTAAATATGCTTTAATAAATTATGTTTTTATGTTTCACACAAAAAAGTTCAGGGATGAGAGAAAGTTATAAGTAAACCCGCAGCCTTCAGACGTTCTCTTCTAACATTACAATGGCTTCCTAAAAGCTTTTATACTTCTAATTTCTGTCTTTTAAACCATCATTTTTATGGCTGTCAAGGTATTCTTCCTGAAAGTTTGTCTCTGATCATATTTCTCTTAGAAACACTATAAGCTTCCGTGGCATCCCACAGTTTGTAGAATAAATTCTTGAGCACATGACGTAACAGAGGCCATGCTTCCAGCCATTATTTTTTCCATAACTAGGATCGTGACCGTGATGTACTTTGTTTTCTACCATATCCATACAAGATTATTATCAATTCCCAGGATAAGCCTGAACTTTCTCCCTTCTAGGTCCTATTCATTCATTATTTTCTATTTGTACCCTCATACTTCTTTAAAATTTTTAAATTTTTCTTTATCTTTTTCTAAATTTCAGAATATTACGGGGGGTACAAATGTTTAGGTTACATATATTGCCTTTGCCACACCCGTGTCAGAGCTACAAGCATGTCCATCCCCCCAGACAGGGCGCACCGTGCCCATTACGTGTGAATATGCCCATCCCTTCCTCTCCCCTCCCATCTGCCCGACACCCAATGAATATTACTACCATATGTGCTGATCAGTTAAGTGTTGACCAATTAATATCAATTTGATGGTGAGTAGATGTGGTGCTTCTTTTCCCATTCTTGTGATACTTCACTTAGTAGAATGGGCTCCAGCTCCACCCAGGATAATACAAGAGGTGCTGGACCACCATTGTTTTTTGTGGCTGAGTAGAGCTCCCTGGTATACACATACCACATTTTATTAATCTGCTCATGTATTGATGGGCACTTGAATTGTTTACACATCTTTGCAGTTGTGAATTGGGTTCTATTTGTTAAAATCTTACTCTTTTTCAGGTTTAACTTTTTTAAAAGAAAATCTTTGCCCTTATTTTTATAAATTAATCTTTCCATAAGGAGATGTCACTGGGTTTCACAGACATCTTTGCTATTTAGTTGTATTAATAGGCTTTTAAGATTACAAAAACTCTAAAGACAATCTTTTCTTATGACTGTTTTATTGCATGGCTGTTTCCTTATCTGTTTATCTTTTGAGAGCTCTTTCTGTGTTGAAGCTGTCTATTTAATATCTTTTCTCCCATTATCAATTTTAACTTGTGACACACTGTGGAAGTCAATAATTATTTATTGAATTAATAATTCACTTTTTTGGTATACTGAAATCACAGGAAATTAGAGTAGATACTCATAAATTACCCATGTTTTTCCTCCTGATTTAGACAAAAGAAATGTAGCTTTATCGAATTAATTTTCAGTAGAGAGTCTGGAGAAGCAGTTTCTATTTCAATGTTGCTAGCAACAGAATTTGTAATCTCATGAGGGTCTTTAGGCTTATTTTATTTTCGTTTTCAGTAAAAAGAAGACATGGTTGGTCTCCAGGTTTCCTTCTAGCTGAATATTTTATGGTTTTAGAAACAATGTTGCTACTTTTAAAGAAAGACAAGGATGGAGATAGGAAGTAAAAATGTGCATATTTTTTCAAAGGATTCATATGTAAAGCAAATGTAAAGTATTTTAGACTGCAATATTAATTTATCATTCTATCAAAGGCAAAATTTAAAGTATTAGTTCAAAATTGCACATTAAATATATATAGTAAATGTCCACAAGAAATATACTTACAACATAGAAGCAAAATGACCAAATGCCACTATTTTTTCTCCCCTTGTGGAAAAGGAACGAAATCACATATGTCATGAAGATAAGGGATAAGGAATACCCAACAACACATGGGATCTGAAATCAATAGCAATGTTAAGCTTAGTTAAAAAAAAAATCCAATGTAGGAAAAACACTTAGGATCCAAAGCATTGTCATAAAACAGGATTTCATAATAATTTAATTTATGACCATGTCAAGATCAATGAAAACTGTTAGAAGTTTCAAATTTTATAATTAAATCCTACAATGATATCTGTTTCACAAATATTGCCACTTACTTGAATAGCACGAGATATAGTTGGAAATATAAACGCCATATTGTCATGGGAATTTAAAATGTAGTCCACGCAATACATAAAAAGCAATATCAAAAGGTAGAGGGGAACATCCACCAGAGCCTGCCCAAGCCAGTAAGCAGAAGGGAAGAGCCCCGAAATCCGCAGCTGAGACCGAGCTTTGTTCTGATTAGGAAACAGCAAAGACACAAAGTGTTATTTCAGTTTGAGGATTAAGAAAATGTGGATTATGTAAGAAACTATTCAAACACAATCTTTATTTGTAATAATTCTGGATTACAGCTATAAATGTTATCTAGACTAAGGGATATGATAGTTCCAAACACAAATAACCAGTCTGCTGCTTTAATAAATGACTTTGATGTTTATCACACACTTGGCAGAACTATGCAAAAAGAAGACCTCAGAATAATCAAGGAATGGGTACTGCAGTAAACTGTGATTTAAGGACTTACAGGGGTGGTGGTGGCGGGGTGGATGGGAGGATAGTTTATCCATTTAAGCAACTAACTTTTCATCATAATGATTCCTCTCTCTTTCCTTCTATCTCTCTCTCTGTCTCTCTCTGTCTCTGTCTCTGTCTCTCTCTCTCTCTCTCTCACACACACACACACACACACACACACACACACACACACACACACACACACACAAATGTCCAAGTTTTTATGTAGAAAGGTGTTTTCTTTTCTTCTGGGTAAATACGTAGGAGAGAATTATGTCATGACAATAAGTTTATTTTTAACTTTGTAAGAAACAGCCAAATTGTTTTGCAAAGTTACTGTACTATTTACATTTCCACCAGCAACATGAGAGTTCTAGTTTCTGCACATCCTTACAAATTCTTGGTATTATCAGTCATTCTGGCATTATTTGTTTTATTTGCTGTACAGGGATATCTTACTGAAGTGATTTCCCTGATTACTCATGATATTACCCATTTTTTCATGGGAGTATTTTCCACCTGTGTCTCTTGTTTGGTGAAGTATATGTTCAAATATTTTTTTCATTTTTAAAACTAGGTTATCTTCTATAACTGAGGTATAAGCATTCTTTACATAATCTTAATACAAATCTTTTGTCAGATATACACACACATATATATAGATAGATAGGTAGACAGAGAAATGGATAGATAATGCATATTTTTCTCCCTGGCTTTTTAATTTTATTATTAAAATTGGCTTTTTAATTTTATTATTAGTCTTTTATTATACAAAGAGCAGAAGATTTTAACTGTGATGAAGTTCAAATTATCATTTTTATGGTATATATATGCTTCTGTCTCACCTGAAAATATTTGATGATCGTGAGATATATGATTCATTTCAAATTAATTTTGTGTATGGTGCGAGGTGCATGTCTAGAACCATTTTTTTTATACCAACATCAAGTTGTTCCAGCATAATTTGCTGAAAAGTCTAACCTTAACCCCATTTGAATGACCTATGTGTAGGTTTATTCCTGAACTCTCTATTCTATTTCATATATCTATATGATTATTTCTAGTTAATACAATACATTCTTAGTTACTATAAGTTTGTAGTGAGTCTTGAAGTCAGAAGCATAAGTCTTCTACCTTTCTTATTTAGATATTTTGTCTACTCTAGGTTATTTGCATAAACTTATAAATTTTAGAATCATTCTCTGTCATCTATCTATTAATATTTGTATTTCCACTTATAAAACTTCCTTTTATTTTTATAACTTAGAATTTATGCCTGAATTGGCTGCTCAGTTAAACATGTATAAATATCCTTGTGAAAAATCCTCTGATTATATTATACCTTCAGCTTCTAATTATATGAAACAATGGAAGTTGCAATTACTCGTTATTACCTTATAATCATCAATGCTGCTCATGGCAATATAAGGTGGGCAACTCGATGCCACAACCAACCAGAATATGGTATACACAAAGAATTCAAGTGAGTAGCTCTGTGTGTGCTGAAAATGGAAAGAATACAGTGAACTGAATGAACAAATTCAAAATTCATTTTCTGGAATACATTTTAAAACTTCAAGCTGCATGTACGTTATTCTGCCTTAGGCATCTTTTGAAATTCCCAAACTCTTTCATTATCCTTCCAGTTTTGAAGCTTGAACTTTTGGCTTTACACTCAAATCAGTAGATAAGGAAAGTGATTCAAAGAAAACGTATGAATTGATAACATTTGGAAAGTAGTAAGAGTTAAGATTTTCCTTATGATTCTAAACTTTATTCTGATGCTAAATAATAAATGATAATTCACAGCTGAAACATTCAATTTCGTAACTGATCTTTAATTATTTCAAAGGTCACAGCTTGACTCAAACATCATATTAGATGTTTTATGGGCACAGTGGTAAGTTAGCTTTTTAGGTACATCTTGAGACCAGAAAAATGTTGGCTAAGGATTCAAAAGTAGATATGAAATACTAGGTGGGAGAATGAAAACACCAAGGAAAACCTTTGCCCTTAGTTTTACCTATTGTTACTCCTGTTTGTAACAATCTTTAAGGATAGAAGGTTCACAGACTGTCTTGAAAATCAGTCCCGTGTTGTTTTCATGATTCACATTATTGGATTAAGCACATTACTGAAGAAAGTTCTAACCAGAGCCTGGTTGTCTTCAGAATGGTCATCAGAAAGACCCTTGCTAACCACAGAGTGGTGAGGTTAACGCTTATTGTCAGAATGCTTCCAGAACACTGTGAGTGCTGGGTAGGTTCAGTACTTGGTGGTGAATCTATTGACATAAGGAAGGACAGCAGCAAGGTCTGAAACTCCAGAAAACTCTTACTTTAGAGAATAGAATGAGCTGCTGGAGATATTGGTGGAAGTTAATACATTGGGCACATAAACATGATATCAATTGAGCTGGTTGATATTAGACTCATCCTAGCTAAAGCAGGACGTCTTTATAGATGGAAGCCCAAGGAAATTTGCTCAATTATTGTATCCTGCTCTCAGAAACAAGAAGGTTGAAAACGTCTTCACAGTCATAAAAGGTTAATTAAATGAACCATAACATATATTCTAAAATTAATTAACACTTGTTGGGTGACTAAAACTTTTACTTTAATGATTAGGTTTCTTGTATGCACTTAATAAAAGGAATTTTTATTTCCTGAGCACACGATGAGATATGGTATGAGAAGGTGACTGCAGATCTTGCTGGAGCATAAAAAAATAATAATGGATACATAGTCCATTTTATATACATATGAGTAAATGATTATTGGCCATGTATATGTTCTTAAAACCCTATAGTTGAATGAGATGTAGAAAGTTTGATGACACCAGCATTCATTTATATGTTTAACAAGTAAGTTATTTGGTGCTTATCATGTTCCAAGCCTTTTCCTAGGTACAAGGTATTTATATAGTATTAAAAATACATGACTCCTGTGCTCAAAGAACTCTCTGATAGGGAAAAATATGTTTATAAAATAACAACAACAAAAAAACTGTGATAAGTATTCTAGTTTCCAAGCTTAAAGAGCTATATGCATTCTAATCACTTGGGCCTTTGTTTAGAAATAGGATTTTTTTTTTTGCCTCACACATGGAAAAGATGGTTTGGCAGGTCTAGGAGGGCCAAGGGAATTAATATTTTTGGCAAGAACTTGGAGTAATTCTGATGTAGACATTCTGCAATTCTAGCCTAAACTTTGTCTTGAATTTTTTTTCTTTTGTATAATTTCTAAAGGTAATAACAAAGCCCTTTCCTTCCCTTCTTCCCCTCTCTCCCATCCTCCCTCCTCCATCCTCCTTTCCTTCCTTCTTCTTTCCTTTCTTCCTTCGTTCCTTCCTTCTTTTCTTCTTTCATTTGTTCATTATTTTTGTGCTAGTCACTGTACTGCTCAATTTCCCTTTTGTTGCTTCATCATCTCTTTTAAAAATATTTTCTTATTTTTATTTTGCTTTAAATAAATTGAAGCTCTGAAAAGTGTATTGATTTCCCAAAGCCACAGAGCTAGCATGAATCCAAAAGTTAATTTATTATGCAATGGTTTGTTCAATAAGAATAAGACACCAGCATTTAAACGTGTGATCTGTGAGATTCCTGATGGAAAGGCAGGAATTATAAGTAAGATTGTGTACTTACCCCAGTTGTGCTTCTGTCAGTTTGAATATGTGCTGAGGGTTTAACCATTCCAAGTAACCCATTACTAACAATGTCCATAAGAACTGGGAAGCAATTCAATCTTTTGGTATTGCATGCAAAGGAAAAGTTGTAATTCTACAATATAACAAATAAGGTTATAAATTCTCAAAGATCCTTAATTTTTTTCTAAAGAACTCAAAATTCACTATTTTAAGAGATTATGCTTTTAAAGCGGTGTTAAATAATCAAAACAAAAAACCAAATACTGTCTAAGTAAAAATGCTGAGTAAATAAAAGCACAACTTTTTGCTGTATAAGCAAAACAAAACGTGTATATAGTAAAACAAATCATATATCTGATTTTTAAGACATCAGGTGTTGTGTTTGAGGCTAGAATCATATGTTGAGTGTTTATTGTTTAAGAACAAAACAGAAGTTTCAGAATATATGTGTTACAGAATCCTTGAGAGGAAATACGAAGTTTTGGACTTCAATATGCACTTGACAGTGGGTATCTTACAGCACATATTTTGCTAACACACACCATTTGTATTGGTGGACAATGATTGACATGTGAATTAATTATCTCTTATGCTAATGAGTATAATTCACTGAATAATGCATGAAAACAGTATTTGATTTTCATTTTTATTTCTGAAATTGGAGACATGAATGTATGGATATTACATTAGCTTTCCACAACTTTGGGAAAAAAATCATTCAGTAGAGACCAGCATACCTTTTCGTTCCCAGACACCGTGACGGCGCCGTTGTAAACTGGCTCATCTGTGCCATTTCTAATTCCAAATGCATCCACTTCCACAGCTATGTTCTGAAGCTCCACAGAATGTATAAAGTCATCGATGCTTGCCCCTAGGGATTGTAGTCGAATATATGAGGTCTCACAAAACTGAGAAAATTGATGTCAAGTTGTGTACTCAAATTTTAACTAATGTCATTATGTGATACTTATAGTAAGTAGCATGGGCTACTATACTTCAGGATATTTTTCCACATGATAACATGCTTGCTACTGTGAAATAAAAATCTATTTGCCTCTCATGGAATTTACTTCATAGTATGTTTATTCGCTTATGATTGCTGTTAATGTAAACGGGTTTTTTTAGTGCCATGTGGTTTTGGGAATAAATTTTTTTTTTCTCCTAGAATTTCGCAGTGAATGGTCATGATCAATAAGGTTTTAATGACACAGATAACATCTACTGATAAAAGACCTAATTTGCTAAAACTCATTTCACTACTACTAGATTGTTAATTAATTTTCAAAATGTTCTTGATACAAGAAGATAACTTGTAGCATGGCAATTAGAGGAGCTCTGTAGACCCTTTCCTCAGGAAAATAACCATAACCACTAAAAATTCCTAAAAAAACAACAAATTAAAATCTTTGGAAATTGTCCTAACGGCATACAAAAAACGAAGAAACATTCATTTAAGAATATTGATTAAATCTCAGTAAGAACACAGAAAGACTGTGGCATTTGAGCTGTAACCTGATACCTCCACTCCCTGATCCTCTCAGAGCAGCATGGTAGGCTCCAAGAACTCAGGAATTCTTCTCTAAGCCCAGTTGAGAGGTATAGTATCTTCTTGGGAGGGGCTGACCACCAACTTTTCTCATTTCCACAGCTCTGTGTTGCAGAAGCTTCACACCAGGCAAGAGTGGCTGTTGAGAGATCTGCAGTTCTCTGCTTCCACCCATTCCCTACTCATAAGGTAGAAGCTCTATCCTAGGCACAAGAGGCTCAAACTCCTGGATCCCAATCATCCTTGCCCCATCTCACTTGTAGGGCAGAGTTTCCATGACAGGAGAGGCAAGTTGAGGAGACCAGAGGCTACCATCTCTGCCTAGTACTCTGCCCATAAAGCAGAATCAGGTCACTATCCATGCTTCCAGCTCTGGAGCAATGGGACAGATGTTTTTCCATGGTAAGAAACAGGCTATTTGAATAGAGAATTTTGAAACTCTACTCAAGGGAACTAACTGTATCTGAAACAGAGTTTGGGAACGTTCAAGCCTCAGAGCGCATTAAAAACGGTAAGATTTTGCTGGTAAGCAATTGACAGAAGATTGATTGGAGCCACCTGGTTAAACCATAACAAAACAAAACTACAATACAATAGCAAAATACAATACAAAACAAAAATATAATAGCTACATGTTTACCAGGGAGAACCAGCAAAGCAGATAGTTAAGCAGAGCCCTGAACCTTCTATGTTAAGACACTGAAAAAAAAAAAAAAAAAAAAAAGAGCAAACTAAACCCATGGCAAACAGAAAGAAATAAAACAACAAATATTAGATTGAAAATGAGTGACAGAGAATAGAAGAACAATGGAGAAAATCAATGAAACTTAAAGTTGTTATTTTGAAAACATGAACAAAATTGATGAATCCTTAACTAGGATGACACACAAAAAGTCAAATAAAACTCAAATTACTAAAATCTGGAATAAAAAAGGGGCATAAATACCAATTTTATAGATAAAATTATTTTAATGGTATACTATGAACAACAGTATGACAATGAATTAGATAATATAGATGTAATGGAAAATTCCTAAAATATCAGAAATTATCAAACTGAGACAAGAAGAAATATAAAATGTGAAGAGATTGGATTACTACTATCTCTCACCATATATAAAAATTAATTTAAGATGGATAAAAGACTTAGATATAAGTCATAAAACATTAAAAATTTAAGAAGAAAACATAGGAAAAACTCTTCTAGACATCAGCCCTGGCAAAGAATTTAAGACTAAGACCTCAAAGGCAAACACAGCAACAACAAAAATAAATAAGTGGGACTTAATTAGATTAAAAACTTCTGCATAGCAAAGGAAATAATCAACAGAGTAAGTAGACAATCCACAAAATGGGAGAAAATATTCACAAACTGTACAACCACCAAAGGGCTAATATACAGAACCTACTAAGAACCCAAACAAATCAGCAGGAAAAAAACAAACAACCGCATCAAGAAGTGGGCAAAAGATATGAACGGAAGTTTTTCAAGAGAAGATAGACAAATGGCTAACAAACATATGGAAAAATGCTCAACATCACTAATCATCATGGAAATACAAGTTAAAACCACAATGAGATACCACTTCTCTCTATCAGAATGGACATTATTAAAAAGTTAAAAAACAGTAGATGCTGGTGTGGATGCAGAGAGAAAGGAATGCGTATACATTGCTGGTGGGACTGCAAATTAGTACAACCTCTGTGGAAACGAGTATGGAGATTTCTCAAAGAAATAAAAGTAGTTCTTTTATCTACCATTTGATCCAGCAATCCCACTACTGGGTATCTACCCAAAGGAAAAGAAATCATTGTATCAAAAAGTCACCTGCACGCAAATGTTGCAGCACAATTCATAATTGCAAAGATGTTGAATCAACCTAAGTGACCATCAATTCATTAGTGGATAAAGAAAATGTGACATATATATATACACACACACAAGCACATATATACATGTATATGTACATATACGTGTATTTGTACATATACACGTATATGTACAAATACACGTATATGTACATACATGTATGTGTACATATAGACACACATGTGTATTTGTACATATACATGTATATATGTGCTTGTGTGTGTGTATATATATAAGCACCATGAAGTACTACTTAGCCATAAAGAGAAATAAAATAATGTGTTTTGCAGCAACCTAAATGGAATTATCCCAAGTGAAGTATCTCAGGAACAGAAAAACAAACACCTCATATTGTCACTAATAGTGGGAGCTAAACAATGGGTACACATGGGCACAAAGAGATGTAAGGGATATTGAAAACCAAGAAGGGAGGAGAGTGGGAGGTGGGTGAAGGATAAAAACTTACCTTTTGGGTACAATGAACACTATTCTGGTGATGGGCACACTAAAGGCCCTGACTTAAGCATTATGCAATGCATCCATATGACAAAAACATTTGCACCTCCTCACTATTTTGAAATTTTAAAAAAGAGATTGAATTACTCATTACAAAAATTTCCATAAAGAATATCTCTTTCTCAGGTGGCTACTAGTAAATTTCTACCTAAAATCTAAAAAAGAATTGTTGATCCTTCATAAAACCTTCCAAAAGAGAAAAGTGAAGAAAAAATTTGCAATCTAATTCTGTGCAGCTACTATTATCCTGATATCCAAAGACATCACAAGAAAATAAAACTACAGACCAACATCCCTTATGAATAGAGATGCAAAATGTTCTCAGCAAAATACTAGAAAACCACATCCAGCAGCATATTTAAAGGATCATACATCATGACCAAGTAGAATTTATCCCAGGAATGAAAGGTTGGTTAAATATTTGAAAGTGAATTAATATTGTACACCATACTGATAGCATGAAATACAAAAGAATCTGTGAATAATAAGGGTCTACAGAGTATCTGATAGGAGACTTATATGTAGAATATATAAAGGACACTTAAAACTCAATAAAAAAGATGAATAGTTCATTTTAAAAATGGCCAAAGAAAATAGACATTTCCCCAAAGAAGATGTATGACTGATCAGTAAGCACATGAAAAGATGCTCAACATCATTATCTATTAGCAAAATACAAATCAAAACTACAAGATATCACTTGACACAGTATGATGGATGTAATAAAAGAGACAGAAAACAAGTACTGGCAAAGAAGGTTAGAAGTTGGAACCCTCAAAAATTGCTGGTGTAAATATAAAGTGGTACAGTCACTTTGCAAAACAGTTTGGCAGGTCCTTAAAAGGCTAAATATAGTCACCATATGACCCAACAATTCCACACCTGGGATTATACCCCAAAGAAATGAAATATGTTCACACAAAAAGTTGTGCATGAACAATTACAGCAGCATTATTCCTAACAGCCAATTATTGAGAAAAAACAAAATGTACATCTGCTGATGAATGATAAATAAAAAAATGTGATATATCCATGTAATAGAATATTATCCAACAATTAAAAAATGAAATATTGATACATAGATACACGCTACAATATGAATAAACATTGAAAACATGCTAAGTGAAAAAAGTCAGTCATCAAAAATCATATATTTTATGATTCCACTGATATGAAATGTCCAGAGAAGGCAAATCAATAGAAACAGAAAGTAAATTTGTGGTTGTTTAGGACCAGAGGGAGGGATAAATGGGAATAACTGCTATTGGGTATGGGATTTCTTTGGGGGGTGATGAGACATTATAAAATAGATTGTACTGATAGTTACACATTTCTGTGAATGCACTAAACACCATTGAATTGTACATTTTAAATGGATCAGTCGTATGGCATATGAATTGTATGTCAATTAAGCTGTTAAAAATGTTCTGTTTTTTTGGTACAGACTCTTTTATGTTTAAAATTGCCACCAGATACTTTATTTCTCCTTTGGAAAATACTTTCTTAATTTCTCCTTATTTTGAGGCTTGCATTCATTATCCTTAAATCCCATAAATGGTTTTTAGCACATGCTGAAGAAGTCAAAAGCTCAGTTTTCTTTGTCGTGATTATGTTTTCTAAGCGATGCTCTGAATAGTAAATGGGAAACCAGTATTCATCACATTATTACCTGTTTTATTGATGATCAATAATTGAGTGAGAGGGTCACGTGGTTGTTGTCCAGGAGCAAGGAAGTACAAGTGAGGAGAAAGTCTCCAAGTGTAACTGTTTTGATATATTTGTGCCATTATATTCCCCACAAGAAGAGGGCACAGTCCAACCACGAGCATCAACAGCCTACAGAGGAGAAAATTGCCAATGTGAATGCAATGTCATTTCCTAACCTAAAAGTATCTGAGCAGTTTATAATGTAATGAGATCAAGAAATTACGAAAATTAAGGCCGGGCGCGGTGGCTCACGCCCGTAATCCTAGCACTCTGGGGGGCCGAGGCGGGCGGATTGCTCGAGGTCAGGAGTTCGAAACCAGCCTGAGCAAGAGCGAGACCCGTCTCTACTATAAAAATAGAAAGAAATTAATTGGCCAACTAATATACATAGAAAAAATTAGCCGGGCATGGTAGTGCATGCCTGTAGTCCCTGCTACTAGGGAGGCTGAGGCAGTAAGATTGAGCCCAGGAATTTGAGGTTGCTGTGAGCTAGGCTGACGCCACGGCACTCACTCTAGCCTGGACAACAAAGCGAGACTCTGTCTCAAAAGCAAAAGAAATTATGAAAATTAAACAGACGGCTCTCTTCTCATTTCTTGAGTATTTTTTTCTTTTTCTGACCTCTAAATTGGAAGCGATAAACTGTAAACTTATCCTTTGCTCATTTCTGGCCATTTGATATCCCCTCCAATTTCATGGGTTATGTGTCCTTTGACGGCATGACCACATCTGCCTCTCTCTTGTGTTTCTAGTGTGATGGTCTCCCTTTCTGCTGGTTGCTTCATCAGCACTTTACTCTGCATTTTTTTCACATTGACTCTTCTTCTTATAGTCCCTATGTCTATAAGTGACCACATGATTTCTTAGATCTTCAGCCTCCAATTTTAAATTATTTTGTACTCCTTATTCTCCTGTATTCCCTATTTCAAATAAATTAAAAAAATCTTACTATACTGTCATTAACATTTTTCACTTTCTCTATTCTTATATTGTCTGAAGTTTTGCTAAATGGCTGATATCTGTCTGTTCTTTATTCTCTGCAGACTCTCCATAGAGTGTTGACAGATTCATATTAAAGATTTTTCTTAAATCATGCTCATCTCCTTGTTAAAAATTCTCAATGAATTCTCACTACTTATTCATTTAGCAACTATTTATTGAGATTCAATTATGTGCCAAGTCTTCTATCTCCTTATAACTTAATAAAAGTATTCAGAGACAAGTCATTGATCAACAGCCATGTTTCCATGAGTTCTGATGTGACAGCCATTAGCTCCAGGGTGCTAAGGGGGAAGTGATATGATTCTTGGGAGCAGGGCTGGTACCAATTAAGCGCACAGTAGGTATGCGGAATGAGCAACTTTCACTTAGAGGGCTGGAGGGAAGCCATGACATCTAGGGTGGAGCCAGTAGGATAATGATGGGAGATTCAGGCCATCCAAGGAAGAGTCAGCCGGACAATCATATAGCATCTAAAATAGGGCATTGGCATATTGACATTGAGAAACAGGATACAGGATCCCAGTAAACCTGCCACCTACCACAGTGGAGAATTTGAGAGAGGAAATATTACAAGAAAATTTGTATGACTTCAACGTTTTCTGTAGAATTATCTCTGAAACATTACAAATTCCACCTGCCAGTCTCCTAATAGACAACTACTAGGACTCTTGACTAAATTGGGTATTATACTTTATATACTTTTGTAGACACAAAAATTTATTTGTGACACAAAAATTTATTTTCTTCTTTTTTTCCTCTTGTTTTTGTACCTTAGATTTGCTTTTAAATGCATTGACTCAAAAATTAAAAAAATCAAGGGCACTCTGCTACTCACAGTGATAGAAGAGCTTTTCTTTCATGCTTTAACTTTAATAAGCGGACCCTTGCAATCGCACAGATTTGCTGTCGCCAGAGAGCCACACCACCTATTGTCTCTCTTATCTCCCTAAGTGAAGAGATAACTTGTTCCATCTCAACAAGTCTTTCTGTGTCTCCAGTTCTTTCCACTTGTGCTTCTCCCAAAATAGCAATATCTGCAAAACACAAAATAAACAATTCATAAAATCCCACTCTCTAGATGTAGTTTTTAAAATTTAAAGATATTGGGGAGGGTGCAGATTTTTTTTGATATATGGCTTGAGTCAGGGCTATAAATGTGCCCTTCATCCGAATAGTGTTCATTGTACCCATTAGATGTACTTGATGGAGCTTACTGTAGGAGTTTGTTCTACCAAGAATATCACAGTTAGAGTCTTCTGTATTCCTACAGGCATTATATGGTAGGACTGGCTGCTGCCTTAAACTAGAAAAATAGATGAAAGATTTATTTCTTAAACAAAAAGAGCGGAAAGGATATCTTAGATAATTTGGATACAGACAATACATTAAAGAGCTTGAGATAAATATGCAAGATCCTCATAGTGCCTTAGTGTGACTTGGAAACTTATTAGAGGAAACAATTACCTTATGTGTTCAATTAAGCTACAAATTGACATGCTACACACTGCCGGTGAACTATCAATTGTTACTGGAGAGAGCTCACACCATCTACTAATTTGTCCCCATGGAACCTTCACTAAGTGCATAGAAATAGTACATCAGTGGCTGGGGGCAGAAAGGAAAAATTGAGAGAGAGAAAGGTGCATGGGGTCTTGTGCAAGAAAAGACATCGTGTCAAAGTGTGTGGGGCCTTCCTCTGTGTAATACATAATAGTAGATAAAATACACCAAAAAAATGGAGGCATGCTGAAAATCAGCACGATTTCTCTTATTGTTGAGAAATTTGGTAGTGGGACTTCATATAGAGAGATCTATAGAATTTGGCCAGTACTATAATTTGAAGTCATATTGAAGGGAAAGACAGGATTCTACCTTCAAAAAATGTGAAGCTGGGGACAAACTGAATCTAACAGAAGCTGTGCAAAAGCCCAGATACGTGCCAGATACAAATTAGATAAATTTATCCTTCTGTATCAGCAGCCTAACAGAATAAGAGTCATGCCATTTTCTGGGCATTGCTTACTTCAGTATTTACTGTTATTTACTGTTTTTTTTTTCCTTGTAGTAATGTCCACAATGAAATAAAAATTACAAGATATGAATAAGCAGGGAAATTTAACCCATAGGGAAAAGAAAAAAGTCAATCAAAATCAGTCACTGATAAGGGTCATTACTGACATGGTCCACATGTTGGAATTAAAATTCATGAGCTTAAAAGGCACTATGACAAATACATTATAAGATCTATTGGAAAACATGGATGATATTAGTGAACAGACAGGGAATTTCAGGAGAGATGCTGAAACTATAAAGCAAAAGAAATGGAGATATTGGAATGGGAAAATACAGTATCAGGAATGTTTATTAGTTTGGCTTCAAAACAGTCTGGACACAAGAGAAGACCTTGAAGACAGGTGACCTTGAAGACAGGTAAATAGGCATTCTCCAATTTCTAACATAAACAAAAAAAAATGAAAAACCTAACCAGAGAATCTGAGGAACAAATATATACTGCACTGGATGTGGTGAATACTTTCATATGACAATTTTCATGCATTTCATTTACCTGATTCATCAATTGCTGATTTTCCTTCTAGTTTCAGGAAAACCTCATTCAAAGTTGTCATGGAAACACCATAATTTTCAATTCCCAGGCCAGGGCAGCTATCAAGATCCTTGTAAAGTTCTAAAAAATACACCACACAGCAGTGAACCAAAACAAGAAAAATCGCAAGTGAACTGAAGACAACTTTTCAAATAAGCACAAATATATGAAATTATGCTTGTGATATGTCAAAAACATTTTAAAAATTAACATTTCATAATAGGTAACCTTATTCTTCTAATTCCATACATCATTTTCTATTTTACATTATGTTTTATAGTCCAAATATTACTTTCTTTTGATCAAATAGTAATTTATACTCATATTTCTATGACATTTTAGCTTTTCTCTGAATTGCTTTTAAAATTTAATTAATTGTGGAACTTTGAATTTTCCAACTCTCAGCCTAATTAATTGAAGAGTCTTTTCCACAGAACAGACACAAATGGAGCCATTTATGCTATATCTGAGTAAAAGGAGAAAACTAATTTGTTGAGAATTAGTTGGATGGTACAGAATCTTCTTCAGTTCAGAAAAAAGTCTTTCAAAGGAAAGATATAGACTATCAGCCATTTTTAAAAATTTTCTGTTTCTGAAAATGGAAGAAATAATTTGCAAGATCTAATAGAGAATGAGAAATTGACTCAGGGAATTTTCTTGGAATATTAGGGAATTGTGATAATCATTACTCTCTTGCCTGCATGGGTTTGAATTATAGGGGTTAATTAAATAAAGCTTAAATAAAAACCTAATTCTAAATTCTAGGTTCGTTACAGGAGTCCTTAGGCTTCAACCTAGCACTCCTAGTTGGACAAAAGGATAAATTAAAACCTGTCTTCACTAGAACACTATATACAGAAAGGCAGAAAATAAGTAAGATTTAAACTGCTAATGAGTCTTATGCATTATCTATCATTCCACCTAAAACTTTTACAAATTTTCTCTAAGTTATTAAAACACACTAATTAATGCTCTATTTAATTTAATTAAAATATACTAATTAGTGTTTGATTAAAACTTCGCCTGATGATTCTAAGAAATACTTGTGTTGTCACCATAAAATATATACTTGAATGGCTTTGTGGGGTAATTTGTATGTCTTTGTTAACCACACATATGGCAAAGTCAATTGTCTCAACTACTCACTGCAAGCTCTTCCAGTGACCCATGTTAGGGAACAGATTCTCTGAATAACAAACATAATTAGTAAACTTTTATGTATTAGCCTAAAAAACCCAAAGCTATCACAAAAGTATATCCAAGAAGAGTGGAATTGGAATGTTCCTAACACAAAGAAATGTTACATGCCTGAAATGATGGATACCCCAACTATCCTGATTTGATAAATTCACATTGTGTGTTTGTATTAAAACATCATATGTAACCTATGAAGATATACAACTGTTGAGTACCCATAATAATTAGAAATTAAAGAAAAAGAAATAGCCACATCATGGGGCTGTTTAATATAGTGCTTAAGCAAGAGGTGTTAGATTATTTGTGTTTAAGTACAGTTATGAAGACTAGAATATTCTGCTACACACTAAAAGGAGAAAAAGGACTGAAAGAAGATTCAGTCTTCTATAATGCCCAGGCATTACAATATCACTATTAGAATATAATAATATTTACCACTATAGATAAAATACTCTAGGTATCATACTATTCTTTTGATCATGTCTCAATATGTGAACACACCATAAACCCTCAAAAAAGTTGGTTATAGTGATTATCATTATTATCATTATGAAATTATTTCTACATTTTGTTTCATAGTGGTCATGTACATTACCTGGAAATTTATTTGTTCTTTCTAAGGGTAATGTATACACAACTTTTCCTTCGCTTGCTGTTGATAATTGGGCATCAGGGATGTGCTGTTTAACAAGTGATGTGATGTTTTCCTGAACACATATTTCATTTAACTGCAAACTGCCATTCCGAGAACAAAAAAGGTATATGTTATTTGACATAGTGTCCAATAGCATGAAAAAAATGACTAGTATCTATAGGACAAAAGTATCAATTAAAATATAATGCCAGAAATAGGTCATATAAACATGAAATTAGAGGACAAAACCCCCAAATCATAGGATATCATGGGGAAAAGCAAAGAATGAATCAGCATTTCTTGAGGTTACTCAGGAGTGGTGCCCAGAGAAGTCTGGTATTGATTGAGGTCCTTGAACAAAGATGAGGACTACACAACATGGATAATGTTCAATATTATGTTCAAAGGAAGTTTAAGTTTGCTAAATAGGGTTGTTGTATTGGTTCAAAAGAACAAGGGACCTTTGACAAGTATGATGCCACACAGGTTTAGTTATTCAATTTAGTCATCCAATGTAAATGAATTCAGTTCTAAGTATGGGACAGACATTGTACTAAGTGCTGAGGGTACGATGGTGACCATCATAGCATTGCCCTTCTCTTATGGAGTTGATTGCCTAGTGGGGGAGACAGAAAGAAAACAAATGAACAAACAGAGCAGTAAAATAATTGTCAATAGTAGTAAGTGCTACAAAGGAAACTGGGTTACAGATAGAAACTAATTATAGATGAATTGGGGGTTTGGTTAGTGGGATCCCTAACTTTTGTTTTCCTTTTAGTGCTAATCCCACAATGTTGATTAAGAAAAAAATTATCATTGAGAAAATCAGCCTATCCATTCAAAAACACCACACATATTTCCCCATTATAGACAAAAAGACAAAAATTTATTAATCAAGGTTACAAAGTATACAGTAGATAAAATATCAGTAGTGACTTGGCTTTGAAACTTGGTTTTGTCACTTGAAACATGTTATTAAACCTGTCTGTACAGTTACTTTGTTCAGAATGATTCCTGGCATCTAGGGTAAAATAGAAATGATTCCTAGCATCTAGGGTTGTTCTAAGAACTGAGTAATAGTAATGTTTTCCTGTAGCAAGCTCTTAAAAATAGCCTCTATTTTATTTGACCAAATGCTTAAGTCAAAATTATTCTATTCACTCATAAGACATGTATAGACTTACAAGAAGATGTGCAATTTTTTGAAGCAGTGAAATCTGCAGCAGGAATGAAGCAAAAAAAAAAAAACATATCATAGTTGTTCGCCATAATGCTGCCCCCTCAAAATAAAAACTGTTCAAGAAATATTCCTTGGCTACTTATAAGAACTTGTGTTGGGTGCTATGGGGGACTGCATAAGTGGAACACAGTGTCCTTCCTTGAGGAGCTTACAGCTTAGAAGGGGGAAGTATGGTCAATTTTTTTCTGTAAATGGCTGGATAGTGAATATTCTAGGCTTTGCGGGCTACCAGATTTCTGTTTCAACTCTTCAACTCTGCTGTTGTAATGTGGAAGCAGCCATAGCAATACGTAAGAGACTGGACAAGGCCGGGTCCAATCAAACATTATTTACAGAAACAGGAAATGGGCTGGATTTGATTCATGGGCCATCGTTTGTTGATTTCTGGTTTAGAAGAGAATAAGGCAACTGGACAAATTCGTGTCCAGGAGCTCACAAAGAGGCTCACAAATTGGGCAGGGATCCTGACTAGCACTTTTTATTTTGAGAACATGTTACTTTGCCATGCAAATGCAAGACAGCATCGCATTTATTTTTCTATAACCTTCACTTGCAACTGGGAATTATTACTCCTACTTTATAGCTGAGAAAATAGAGTTTCAGAGACTTTAATTTCCAAGAAGAGATTCAAACCAAGTGCTTTAGGAAATAAAAAAAAAAAATGAGACATTACACAGAACTGGAAAATTAACAAAGTGTATGAGATATATTATCAAATAACTCTTTGGGATTTAAACAAGCAGAAAAGGGTTCAACGAAACTGCCAGCCTGTTTGCTTTGTTTCGTTGCCATCACATGGTGGTTTGTGGTTTCCTTTTTTAAGTCTAGATGGTAAAAATCAGGAAAACTAACCAATAATTTAATAATTAAAAAGTAGTTTCAAATATGGATTTAGACACTAGATTTTGAAGTTAAAAATATCTAGGTCCAATTCCTGGCTCCACCACTTATGAATTTGAGAAGCCTATGATTTCTTTCTTTCTTTCTTTTTTTTTAGTTTTTTTTTAGCACTCAAACTGGCAATTTTATCTATAAAGTAAAAGTAACAACAGTTCCTATCTCAAAGAATAGAAGATTTAAATAAAATAATGTTAAATATCATACTCCTGAATGATTCAATAAATAACAGCTAGAATATGCTATTATTCAAAATAATGATAATAATAAGATGAAGAGGATGGACAGGAGAACAAGAAGGACAGAATTTAGGAGGAGTGGAAGTAGCTGGTTTAAGAAATTGTATTAACACCCTGGGTGAGAGAGGATGAGGGTGTGAATCACAAATGTGTCAACTGAAAAATTCCCTTAATACATGTCTCCCTTAACAAACAATGTATTGTGGATATATTTTCTAGCATGTTTATCTAAACTTTTGTTGTTACATTCTCAGTCTCTAAAATCTGCCAATAAATATCTCTTATATATACATACTAATTGACAAGGGAGCTAGATATCTGCACAAATATGTGTATACTAGTGTGTGCAAACATCTATGTACGATGAGAAAAGTTTTTCTTATGTATTGTTAATGTTCTACTTCAAGCACCATGCCTTATTCTAGCTCAGTTTCCATTTAATTCCAGCCTTCTCAAGTGGCCCTACCTTAAGTGATAGCCAATCCCCCATTTCTTCTTTAGGAACAGAGAAGAGCCTGCACACTTCAGTTTCCCTTTGGAGAGAAACACTTTCCTATCTGAAAGGGAAGAAAAGCAAAAATGAAAGTTTGGTAAGAAGTTGCCCATTCACATCCAAGAAAAGGAAGGTAAGCATCAACATAAGCAAACTCTAATTCAGGAGCTCCTACAGCCTCAAATACAGGGTTTAAGAAGGCTGAGTAGTACTCCATGGCAATTCAGGTAATCGAAACGTTTGTACTTCCCTAATATTCCGAAATAATTTTTTTTAAAAAAGGACTCAATGAAATAGACACATTTTAATTTCATTAATACCTTAGGCTAGTGTTTTGCCATCCAACTCATCAGGGAAATTAAATTATATGGATATATTTTTAATATAGAGAATCACCCTATTCTATATTTTAAAGGATCAAACATTAAAATCATTTGAATATTTCAAGTTGATTTACCTCAATTGTGAGTATAAAGGTCAATCTCAGATTAGAATATAGATGTCCTTCACTTTACAGTAAGCGAGTTTCCTGGCAGATCCTGCTCTTACGTGATCAAACGATACAAAAGTGTACAAGGTACACTAAAATGGTTCAGAGTCAGAGACTTTGGGTCCAGTTCCTGTCATTACCGGCTGTTCAGATTACCGGACACAGCTACATTGCCAAATTACAAAATATAACTGTTCAGAAAGCAATCTATACTTCTTAAATCTCTTAAAATTCTCATCAAGATACTTAAAAGGAAACCAGCAATTACCAGCCAGGATGTCAGCCTCGTCCATGAACTGGGTGCTGAAGAGCACAACTCGATCTGCTTTGCGTTCCTTCAGGAGGTTCCACACTCGGTGTCTTGAAAAGGGGTCCAGCCCAGCTGTCGGCTCATCCAACAGGAAAATCTACAGAGGAGGAAAGTTTATGAAGAAGTAAAGGATTTGATTTGAGCTATTACCGGAAGTCTCAGTTTTTAAGATTTGCATTCACCTGTGCATTCACCTGACTTACCTTGGGATCTCCTAAAATGGCAATCCCAAAGGTTAGTTTTCTCTTCTGTCCGCCGCTTAAGTTTTGAGCAAGGACATCCTGAATATTTTTCATTTCCAATTCCAGCAAAACTCTTTGTATCTAACCAAAAGACAACATTTATATCATAAACTAAGATTTCTGAGATTTAAACAGAAAACTAAGATTTTCTGTTTAAATGTATAAATATAGGCTGTAAAGTGTGATGGTTAAAAGTATGGGTACTAGAGCCAAACTGCCTGGGTTTACACATGCCAGTCAGGTTAACTAGCTGCACAATGGTGGTCAAATTACTTGCTCTCTTGAACCTCAGTTTCCACATGTGTAAAATGGGGATAATGATAGCACCTATCTCTTAGGGTTATTGTGAGAAATAAAGGAGTTATTGCATTTAAAGTTAAAGATAGGCTTAGCACATTGTAAATTATATCTAAATGTTAGCTGTGGTTTAAATTGGATTTTCGTCTCCAACATTTATACTATGATTTACATACAAATAATTGAATGAAAAAAAAATAAAAATATCAGTGCAAATAGGTTTTAACGATCCCATTTTGTCCAACACCTTAGTTCTAACATACTTATGTACCTCTTTATCCACTTCTTGTGGCAGAATCCCCTTTATTTTAGCAAAGAGCCTGAGGTTTTCTTTTACAGTGAGGAAGTCAAATTGCACATTGGCTTGTGGACAAACTCCAGTGAGCATTCTGATATTTTCTAGGTTAGCCATTTCTGAAAGTTTATTATTGTAGATGGCAACTGAACCTATAACAAAGTTTAACATTTAGTATTAGAATAATGCTTAAATTAGAATATTTCTAAATAAAAATCATAATCTATTAGTTATCTTTTAAAGGTATGCATTTATTTTCAAGGATTATAAAATTCAGACATTATGAACTTCCATTTTAGTTGCATGGTTTAGTAAAGTAAACAAGTTCCCATCTGCAGCTTTTCCCATCAAGATATAGTCTCTTTATCTGCCCCTCACGTTTCGGTGGCCATATACCCAATGGGACCATAGCAACTGTGATACAAGCAAAGGCTGACGAAGAGCTTCCACACAGTGATTTGCCCTTTGTTGCTGCTGGAATCGTGGAGACCATCGGGTGAAGAATCCCAGGCTAGCTTCCTGGAAGGTGAAAGTCCACGTGGGAAAGGAAGTGCAGCTGCCCTAACTGAGGCCCCAGTTATGTGAATTAGGCCATGTCGCATCATCCAGCCCCCGTCACTTTGGCCCAGGACAGAAAAGCTGCCCAGTCAACCCACGAAATCATAAGAAACAATAAAACATTTTTCTTTTAAGCCATTAACTTTGGGAGTGCTTGTCATGCAGCAAGAGCTGACAGACACAAGTTGGAACGCCAAAGGGTAACTAATGGCCATGAAAAAAATTATTATGTAATACTCACATTCCATATATAGTATACCAATGAACTATTACATACTTTTATAGAATGTTATCATAAATAAGTTTCTATTTCTTCTCTAGGTGTTTGTGCTAGGTTTGAGGAGTTTGTGATTACTAATCAGAAGGATTTGCTAGCTGATTTGTCAATCTGACTTGGGGAAAGAAAAATTCTTACCTTTGGTGGGAACAGACAAACCATTAAGAATGTTTAGCAATGTCGACTTTCCAGCTCCACTGTGACCAAGTATTGCAGTGATCTGGCCTTCATATATGTCAAGCACCAGATCTAGAAAGAAAAGAGGAAAGGAAGGAGAAGAATGAAGGGAGGTAGGAAGAGAGGAAGGAGGGAAGGAAGGAAGGAAGGAAGGAAGGAAGGAAGGAAGGAAGGAAGGAAGGAAGGAAGGAATAAAAGCAATTAAAATCACAAATAAAATTCTATTATGGAGCTAATGAATTGTTATTTTATTTTCTTCATTGGCCGTATTTTCTATGTATGAATATATTGTTAAATTCAAAATAAAACATAAGAAACCTTCATAAACTTATTGCTAAAAATATCCCTTTTAAATTTTGAGAATAATTAGTTTAAATTAATGCAACATGTCTATCTGCTAAGTTAATTGACATTGCCTGGCATATGATAAGTGGATGTTAATATTTATTGAATGAAGAATAGGCTAACAGCAAATATTACATCCCTAAAACTTCTTTAAGGTAAATGACTTTTTTGCACAAAAGAAAAACATACAGTATCTACCAATAGATTTTTCATTCCAGAAGAGAAATTTGAGGTTGCAGAAAAAAACACCCCAGAATATCCTTAGGCTACCTCAATATCACACAGTGTAGATTTTAAATACATATAATTCTAAAACATAAAGCAGAAGTAATGTGTTAAAAAGAAAAATTTCTCACGTGGCACAAATAACTCTTTTCAAATCTGAAATACCACCACTCATTGCTCACCCAAAGCAAAACAAACTGAATTAAGTCAGGAAAGCAATATTAATATGATAGCTTAAATAATCTCTCTCTCTCTCTTTACCTTTCAAGGCTTCTACTTTATCTGGCTTGCCTTTATATTCTTTTGTAACATTTCTGATTCTGAAAGAAAAAAAAAAAAAGAAAGATACTTCAAGATGACAATTTTATTCAATTTTTAATTCTGAGTTTGGTTGATGAAATTGGATGAATCTTATCTTCGGAGTACATGAGGATCTGGGACCTCACTCTCCTGCAGTCATGGTTGTACGACAGAATCAACTAAAATACCGCTTACCCACGCTGCCTGCACTTGAGCATCACCTGAGGAGTTTTACAACTTTAACTGTGCTTGGGACCCATCAGCAGAGGTTCTGATTCCATAGATCGGAGCCTAACCTAATATTAGTATTGGAGAACAGGATCATCTCTGAACCGCAAAGCTAAAGAAGCTAGAGAAAACATACACATCTAATACCCAAAGGCTCATTGCGAACCACTGGCGCAGATTGGAGGTATCCTTGACTGTCTTGAGTCAAGATCTCCAGAAGGACATTTTGATAAAAGCCATTCTCGGCCGGGTGCGGTGGCTCACGCCTGTAATCCTAGCTCTTGGGAGGCCGAGGCGGGCGGATTGCTCAAGGTCAGGAGTTCAAAACCAGCCTGAGCAAGAGCGAGACCCGTCTCTACTATAAATAGAAAGAAATTAATTGGCCAACTGATATATATATAAAAAATTAGCCGGGCATGGTGGCGCATGCCTGTAGTCCCAGCTACCCGGGAGGCTGAGGCAGAAGGATCACTAGAGCCCAGGAGTTTGAGGTTGCTGTGAGCTAGGCTGACGCCACGGCACTCACTCTAGCCTGGACAACAAAGCGAGACTCTTTCTCAAAAAAAAAAAAAAAAAAAAAAAAAAAAAAGCCATTCTCACTGAGTTAAGTGATATCCCATTGTCGTTTTGATTCTCATTTCCCTGATGATTAGAGATGCTGAGCATTTTTTTGTGTTCATGTCTTGTAAGTCATTATTACATTAATAAAGTTACACTTTTTAAAGCTGCAGGGGAAAAAAAATCGCCAGAAGTTCAGTAAAAGGTAGAGTAAAAAGAGAAGGAATATATCAGAATAGCAAGAGCATGGGTTCCACAGTCCTACCCAGCTGAGCCCGTCTCATCTCTCTACTACTTAGTGTTCTGTTACCTTAACCAATGTACTTATTCTAGCTAAGTTTCAGCTTTCACAACATGAAAATTTGTGGTACTTTAGGATTGTACTGGAGGGCAAATAAAGCATTTCATCTTGCATGTACAGAGCTTGGTCCATGATAAACGTTCAATAAAGGTAAGATGATATTGGTTTGATGATGATGATTATAGCAATAGAAAGGAATGGAATTAACATATGCTGGATGCTAGATCTGTAACCCTAGGCATGACCTGTATGGTTGTATTCTCCCAGTTGGGTATATATGTAATTAATAAGCCAAAATAAATTTTTGTTTCTTATTTTGTCATCTACTATTCCTCAAATGATCCGGGCTCCATTCATTTAAAACTATTTAGTTAGTTTTATTCTCTTATTTCCATTTCAATTCCATTTCATTGCCATTCCACTTTTAGTTGGGTGAGGTGCTAAAGAGATCAAAGAGAAACAAAAAGAAACACAAACACGTCAAATAAAACCATTGCTTTGCTCTTAGCTGCTCTGCTGGAAGCTAAACCTAGCTCACGCTGAATGACAGATACAAATGTACGGAAGATAAATACGAACAGGCTAAGATAAAAAATGAAACCGGCTCTAGAAGCTCAGTAGCCTGGTGTAATCTGGAGGAATTCATAGGGTACTGACTCGGGCTGGTCAGTGAAACCTGCATGAGATTTGAACCATCAGGGACCTTGACTTTCTTCCTGTTTTTTCATTTAGAAATAAAAGTTACCGGCACCAAACACAGAACGAAGCTACGCATGATTCTAACGAGCCCCTCTCCCCGAACCTCCCGGTGTCTGTCCCCAGGGTTTGCCTCCTTTCCTCTTCCCTACTCCTCCACCTTCTTTTAAAAGACAATAAATATTAGGAATGATAGTAAGAGGAGTTAAAAAGATAAATAAAAGACAATAAATGCAAGAGAAAAGAGAAGTTGAAAATATTTGAGAGAAAAATGGGGAGTATAACAAATGAGGTGGGGTCAAAGTGTGAATAAATGAGACGAAGCAAAAAAATGAGGGAGCCTAAGGATAGAGAAATAAAACAAAAGACAGAACACTGAGAATTCGGCAGGGGTTTTGTTGAATTATCTTTGTTGGTGAGATTTAAGTCTTTATTTAGTGTGAATGTCAATAATGTAAGACCTCAAGGGGTTGGCAAAGGAATTTTTCTTTGACCCTGAAGTGGGAAGTGATAGATGTGGCATGGCGAGGATTGGTGGGAACTATCTGCAGAGCACAAGAGAACTTTGCTATGTCAGGTGCTAACTATGAGCTTCCCAGCCTTTGGTCTGTTCTCTCTTTGCATCTTTGTTACCTGATGGCTTCTTTCCCATTGAATTCTGGAGACACTGGTTCGAAAGAGTCATTGGATGAAAGATCAGAATCTATTTCATCTTCCAGGGCCACGTGATCAGGCTTTTGTTGTTGTGACCAAAATGAGGACTTCAGGAAAAACAAAGGCGAATTTCGACGTCCATATTCATCTACATGACCAGGAGACAGTTAAGTATTGGGTCAATCACCACTTTCAGAGAGAGAGAGAGAGTCATAATAATGTATCATGGCAATGCATCCCCTTTGTCACTAAACCTTAACACATGGTCAACACAAAGTAATGCCCATATTTTGACACGTGTAACTTCGTGATTAAAAAAGAAAAATTCAAATGGAATTTACATAAGTGCTCAGAGTTTTCTTAACCTTAGAAAGCCAGATATTGAAACATAAATGCAAGAGATGCCAGGCATGCTGAATTCTGTCTAGGAGATCAGGTGTCATTACATCGGTAAAGGAAGAACTTGAGAAGTGACTATTGGCTAAACAAAACAAATATTCCAAGGGAACATAGAATAGAAATTAAAAAAATAAGTGACACATATGTAAGAAAGGGATAGAATGGGGCAAAAGAATTTATTGAAACTTAACAGAGTGGAATTTTTAAAAAAAGCTACTTTGCATTTCTGCTTATCTCATCCCCAAACAGTAACTTTCCTCTGAAACAAATTTATGATGTACTTTGAGAACATATTATCTGTAAACATCTTGCTGGAAACTAATCCATGCTGTATTTGTGCTTTCTTATCACTTTTGTTTTCCTACATGTTAGGAAATTATGAAATGGAAGAATCATATTTCACTGATATCATGCAACTGACCTCTGCTGTAAGAGTGATAGGTTTTCAAACTCAAGTGTACTTTTCACTTGTTCAGTCCTTAATTCATGAAATAAATATTTACTGAGCACTCTCTGTATACCTGGCATATGATATAATGTTAGCTACTATCTGTCTCTTCCTTTTCAACAAAAAAATCTAGCAAATAAAAGCACACAGCCATACATTCTGCCCCCAGATTTATCATTACATAGTTATGTCATTTTATCTGGTTAATTTTTCTTCCTGTCATTCATATGTATTATGCTTAAAAGAATTTTGAAAAAGTCACCTCTGGCCTTAAGTTCAGGCTTAGTGAATGGATGATAATCAAGAAGAAAATGGAATCATTCAGTTATATTGGATAAAAGAAACATTCTAGTTATACTAATAAAATAAAATGCTTTTGAAACTGAAAAAAGTGAGCATGTGACAAATATATTTATGACTAGGATATAAGATTAAGAAATAAGATGCAGATATGAAAATGGAACAGTAGTTGATATAAGGGAATTTGATAACCACATACAAATGGAATATTTAAAGTAATATCATTAGAATATGTTTGAAACAAGGACTAAGAAAATATGGAATATATCATATAATGTACACAAAAATCAAATTTAAGATGGTTAGAGAAAACAGTTGCCTAAGGGGATACTATTAAGCAATTGCAAATATAGTAACATCTGTTTGTGGATGCATTCCGAATAAACACATTGAAAAAACAAATAAATATGAAAGAAAATTTAAGTAGACTCCCTTAATAAGTAGAAGAAAAAATGTATTAGTAATTATAAGGGTCACAAGAGTAAACTTCCTGAACTAACAGCACACCAGTAATAGACTCTATGGTGTAAACACAAACAAAGGTCATTGACATTTCACCATAAAGGCAAAATCACAAAAATGAAACAGATGAAAACGTATTTAAATACCTTTTTTAATGAAGCAGTGTTAGCACAGGATAGAAAGGCTTAGAAAATTAGTAAGTGAAAAAATAATTTTGTTATGTAGTCACCTCATTTTCACCTCCACTGGAAAAAATATTAATAAAATGAAAACATACTCTATCTATTCAAACAATTCTAGTTGTAAAAAAAAAAAAAAGTCAATCCCGATCTATTTTTCTGGATTCTTCTGAAAGGCAGAGACAGTATTCTTAAGGGATTATCTAAAAACTAAGCAACACACACAACAACAGGGTCAATTCTCTGCTTCAAGATGTTGCTTTCTGGCTGGGCGTGGTGGCTCAGGCCTGTAATCCTAGCACTCTGGGAGGCCGAGGTGGGTGGATTGCTCTGAGGTCAGGAGTTTGAAACCAGCCGGAGCAAGAGGGAGACCCCATCTCTACTATAAAAATAGAAAGAAATTAATTGGACAACTAATATATATAGAAAAAATTAGCTGGGCATGGTAGCACATGCCTGTAGTCCCAGCTACTCGGGAGGCTGAGGCTGGAGGATTGCTTGAGCCCAGGAGATTGAGGTTGCTGTGAGCTAGGCTGACGCCACGGCACTCACTCTAGCCTGGGCAACAAAGCGACACTCTGTCTCCAAAAAAAAAAAAAAAAGATGTTGCTTTCTGTGTCGCCTCCTACCCTTTGCCCTTCTTTCCTTCCACAAGTGTTTATTCATTGTTTTATTAATAGAGGACCCTTGGCATTCTGTCTTGAATAGGAAATGCAGAGGGGAAAGACTCAGGCCCTGCCTTTGATTATAAAAGAAGGGAGAGAAAAGTGAACCCACGTTTCAGCCACAAGTGTTTACCGAGTGCCCTAGTGTGCATCAGACACTGGAGTGGGGGTGCTTGGGGTTTCATCTGTGAACAAAACAGATCCCTGCTTTTGTAGAACTCGTATTCTTATAAGTTCCATGCTGATAAAAGTGAAAATTAGTGACATATTGACTTTCCCCGATTGTGAAATTCTCGGGAGATTTCTAAAAATATAGATGCCCTGGTCCCATCACTGATTAATTGAATCAGAGTCTCTCCAGGTTGAGCTGGGCTTAGTATTTCTTTAAAGTTCTCTACATGGTTCCGATGTCTAGCCTGGGCTCAGAACCACTGAGCTAAATAGTTAGACAAAAGCAGCTCTCAATTGCTATGATTGCCTGATCCATTTAGGAACTAGCTTTCTAAGCATCACTTTTAAAAGAAACACTTGGAGTAGAGTGACGTTCAAACAAGGGCGAGTGATTCTATAAACATAATTCGGGCATTAGTTCTAACAAGTAGAAAGAAATGAAGCACTAATTCAGCCAGTAGTGACAACTTTGCCCATCTCCTTCCTGTTGATACACAAAGTAGTTCTTAAGATATAAATAGCATACGTGTTAAGAGATTCATTTTTAGAAAATAAAATTATTTAAATGATGTTTGATTTTAAATAATATCACTACTCACTTGGTAAAATTTTTTCAAAGTAAATCGCCAATGCCAGATAGAGGCAAGTATCAAATGCCAGCATGAAATATATTGGTATAATGAGATATGAGCCATCTGATGGGTCAGGAAGTACATTAGAATTCAAATCATAGTCCGAACGTAAAAGCTGCAAATTAAAAGTAATTAATTGAGGGAAATTAGGTTTATGATAAATGGTAAACAATTAGGTTTAATATAGGAATAAAATGGCTACTTCTTGCCTCAAACTGGGGATAGAAAGTTAAATAAGGAGATTGCCTACTTCATGGTTCTCAGATCTATTGGAAGGCATGGACTTATGACCAACTATACTGAATTTTAGTACTTGCTATGATAAAAATATGTTCCAAATGGAATTGGAATATTAGCAGGGAGTAGGGAAGTATGGGAAACAATGATATTTGAGCTCCAAAGTGAAGATAAACTTTCACTTAATAGGACATAGTCAAAAGGTGTGTTGAATTTTTAAAATGGCTGCATGAAGGAGAAGTTACACTCTTGGAAAAAGGCACTGGTATGTTTAAGGAGAACCAGTGGAAAAGTGGGCTTGTCTATGTTTAAGTTAATGAGCTCTTTATAATTAACAACCATTTTATTAAGCACTAAATAATGAATATTTAATGACTGGCATTACCATTTAATCGGAGGGAAGGCAAAGTGAGTTAAATAAGAATCAAATAAATAGAAAAGACAGTTTATGAACAGGAATATAATTTACTAATCAATTTTCAAAATGTTTTTAAATTTTGATTTCATTTTATTTTCTTGTCTGATTTTTACAGTCATGTATATCCTTCAATTACTAAGTAAAAATATGAAATGGAAATAGTTATTTAGAATTTAGATTTATAACATCCAGTCCATATTTAATTAATAGCCTAAGAAAACATTTTATATTGTCTTTAAAGAATTATACATTAATCTTCTAGGTTTTTTTTTTTTTTGGTCACTTTCTAAATGGCTTATTTTGCTGGACTAAATACTTTTAAGGTTTTAAGACTTCATCTTTATAATCTTAGAAGAGTCTTCACTAGGGTTTTAAACCTTACAACACTGAGCATAAAAATGACTACGGCTTACTGAATTCCAGAGAAGAAAGATGTTTCAGAAATGTCATCAATAAACAATTAGATTGCTTCTCACCTGGATCATTCCAAGCATGAAAGCAAAAGGGCTAAGCAAACTTAAAATCCACTCCAAGGATGCAGGAAGGTATCTGTACAATGATGTGAATCCCAGATTTCCCCAAAAGACAGTGAGAAGGAACACGATCAGGCCAGTGAGGAAAGATTTCTTTACCAAGATGCTCATTAAGAAAGTCAAAGCTATCTGAAATGAGAGAAAATCTAGTTTGTTTTTGTTTCTCTAAAAATTATCATAAATAATAATATAAGCATATATAAACATAATAAAATAAGATTTTTAATATACAAAATTATCCTTATGTTATGATCTTGTATATAATACACAAAGCTTCGTTCTGCAAATTGTATTAAAAATCGGCATTACAAAACAGCACAAATCAAATGCTACCTGTCCATAGATTTTGAAATGCAAACAGAGCAGATAGAAAAAAAGGGGAGAAGTATGTAATCAATAAATTTTTAGGCTGTCAGGTGGACTGGGAGACATTAAATTCAGCAACTCACCAAAGACAATCCATAGAGGAGAAAGAGGGTGAAGACCACCATGAAGCCTGTCAGAATGATAAACTGAGTTGATTTTATAACCAGTGCCAAGAAAATGGCCATAATGAAGATGAAACCAGCATACAGCAAACCCCAGGAAACCCTAATGTGGAAACAAAATGTTATTTTAGCATTTCATGTTCAATTGAAAAGCAGGACTTGGAAAAGATTCTAACATTCATTCATTCATTCATTCTCTCATTCAGCAGATATTTATTCAGTGTTCTAAGGATATGTAAATACAAGGTAATAATTCCAGGCAGAATTCTTTGGGAATTAGGAATGCTCTTTAGGAATTAGGAATGTCCTTTAGCAATTAGGAATATTTTCCCCTAAAATTGATTTCAGAAATATACACTTTCACACATTTATGTGTGAAATATATACACATAATTGTGAGGGGAAAGAAAGAAAAACAAGGCTTCCAGTCTGATAGATAGATTTCGGTTCAAACAGTTTGTCTGTTGCATTCTTACTTTGTGACAAACTCCGTAACCACTCTCTTATTCCTTTATACCTCTGGGCACTAGAAATAATATTACAGTGATGACTCAACGAGGTAATATCTACATAGGACACCGTCTTAGTGCATGGCAGCCCCTTAGTGAATCTCAGATCCATTTCTCCGCTCTGGAGCCTCTCTGGGGCGAAGAGCATTACAGATTTTCTTGAAAATAAGAAATTCTCCCTTATGTATAATTTTGTGTGTCTGTCTTTTTTCAAATGCTGTTGTCATCTTTCTCTGGGTGTGCTCACCAAAATAGTCTACATACTTGCCTGTAAGTATGTATAGTCTACACACTTGCCATCCATTTTTCTGTTAAGCTAGAATGCTAAAACATTAGCTCATTTCTTTTGTCTTAGAATAGTTCACTTTCCTTTCCTCATCAATTTCTTTTACCTTGTTTTACAATATTCTTTGAAAGCTATAATGAAATAATAATAATTTTAAAAAGCAAAAGCAAAAACAGCTGCAAAACCAACAAGATAATAGCCGGCACATATAGCAATTATTATATGTTGGGAAATGTTTTAAGAACTTAGCAAATATTAGATCATTTTATTCTTAAATCAATTTATTCTCATAATAGCCTTATGCAGAAATAGCGTTATTTTCCTCATTTTATTGACAGAGAAGCTAATGTACAAGGATGTTAAGTAACTCTGTTTCAAGTCCAGGCCTTTTGGCTCTAGAGTCTTTAGATTTCACTGCTCTCCTATATTTCCCTCCAATATTACTTCAATAAAGAGGTCAGTATTTATTTATAGTATTTTCATCCTGGGATTAGGATGAAATTCTATTTCTTCTAGACTCCTAATTGGTTGTCATTTGCACAATTCAGCTGTCTCCGTGGCCTCTACGTTATTTCCTTTCTCTTCCCTGCAAACATCACCTCCATGCCCTCTGGGTCAATTATGCATAAATTCTTACACAGAACCTTGTCCATTCTTGGAATTACTCAACCTCTGATATTTAAAATTCACATTACCCAGCCTCTATTCACAACCCTATTGTGTTTGCTCGTTCCCTCAGATATACCTGCCACGTTCTTCAGTTTCAAAAACATTCCTGATCCTTGGCCTCTTTTTCCCTTTCCGTCCTACCCTCATTTGAAATCCACTTCTGTCTGGCATATACACCAATGTCTACCTTTTCTATTACCCTCTTCCTATGGTTGTCTTCCATCGTCCTCACTTCTCAGTCACCCAGCAAACCTAACCCAGGTGTTCTTATTTCACTCAGAGAAGCAAGTAACACCTGGCAAACATTAAACCAATGGCAATTTATTCCATTCAGAGGTACAAAGCAAACAGAGAATCATTTAAGTTTTAATAAAGGTGCAATGAAGATGCCCGGTATTCGTGAGTTCCTCCATGTATCCATTTGTGCTACATTTGACTCACCAGAATGCTGAATCTCGAAGACCCATCATCACCATCAAACCCTTCATCCTTTTTCTCTCTCTTGTGACGTTAACGGCTGCATAGTAAGTGAATGGGGAAAAGGAAATAATGCAGAAGACAATGAGCATATCTGTTAAAACTCCTGTTTGTTCAATAAAGGACTGCAGCTTCATACATTTTCCAGTAACTGACAGCAGTTCCTCCATCACTGAATGATTTGTTGTGACCTGAAGAAATATTAATAAACAAAATTTGTATATTAGTGAATGGCATGCTCTGTTTTGCTTCGATCATCTGTTTTCCTATGAGTGCATGCCTGGCCTATTGGGATCTGATGCTAGCCTAAATTTCTACTTCTGTCTCCTGTCATCGGCCCACATGGAGCTTGGAGTTGAGGCATTCTGAGATATGTACAGTCCTCAGAATTTACTATGTGTTATATCACCTCCCTGCCTAACATTACTTTACAAACCTCTCACCTCAACCTTTGAGTTTAAATGTTATTTAATTGGGAATTCTTCCATGGCATTCTAGACTGGGAAGGTTTTGCTCATTTGCTTAAAGGACTTTAAGTCCATGTTAGCCTATTTCTGTTCTAATAATTTTCTTGTTACGTGCCTGGCTTCCTGACAAGGTTGAGTCCATGGATAGATTTTTCTTCTATTTGTGTCTATATCCCAATGACATATGGCAACTTTAGTAAGCTTTGCCAAAAAGATAAGGATGAGTAAATGAAAGAACAGGGCTATCTACTTATATTTTCTTCCATGAAACTTTCAATTCCTCTAATATTAATTTTCATTAAATATTAATTTGCATTGAACATTTCATACTCACTTCTATAATGGCAGCATTAATGGCAGCTTGAAGAGCCACAAAACCTTTCTCCCAGAATGATGAAACTTCACATTCAACATCTTCATTCATTCCATAACAATGAGCTTTGTGAAGAAAAGAAACCGTACTGTCATCATGGGTTTTTTAGTCTTAATTATAGGAAACAGTGGACTTCTCAATGACCCCAAATTCCAAATGTTCCTATTTTGACTAAAGCCTATGAAAACATAAATCATAATAATGATTCGCAAATAAATCATAATAATGATTCTCAAAATGAATCAGGCAAAACACTCTTATGAAGTGTTCTGCATTAATTGTTGTACTCCAAGCTTTTTCACACTATCTTTTGTGCTTCTCTTTCAATCAATAATTTTGTTGATCTCTTCTCTTTTTTTCTTTGTATTGTGAAAACAATATCTTTCTCTGTTTTTCAAAAGTCGGCAGAGTCTAATAGGGATTGAGAAACACTGAACTAAAGCTTATTCTAACATATGACACAGATACAATAGGCAAATGGAAGTTCAAATATGATAGCAACTTAAATCATGTCGACCAGAATGTCTTTTAGAGAGAAAGACCCATTTATTAAGAAGAAAACCTACCAGTCTATTAAACTGTATTAAAGATATATTTAAATATTTTAAACTCTACAATTCCAAATATTTCATTATATTTATTATTCTATACTTTGCTCACTTGCTCTAGATTATGATTTTGAAATGTGTATAAATGGTCTTATTTATTTTTTTTCTTCTCTTTATCATTATGTAGTGCCATTGCAGGAATGTGAGTCAACGTATTTATCCATACTCTTGTTAATGATAATTTGATTAGTTCCTTTATTCTTTTTACTATTACATAAAAATCTGCTGCTATAAAAATCTTTATGTATATCTTCTTATAAATACATGTATGTCAAGATAGTCTCTTATATGCTGCAGTGACAATCCCCAAATCTCAGTGACTTATCACAGTAAAAGTTTATTTCTCATTCCGGCTGCAAATTCAGCATGGGTCTTGGGTATGAGTGTTGGGGTTTTCTATTCCACATCAAACTAAGGATCCTGAGATGAAAGGAGTTTCCTCCAACTGGTATTTGTATTGTCATACATGGCCTCCTCTTCATTTTCAGAAGCAGGTGAGGAAAGGTGGAGAACTCACGCCTGGTTTTATATGCCTTGGCGCTAGCTCTGTCATCATAGCTTCAAATAGTAATTATTCTACACCTTCAGGAAGGAGAGAAGAACAGGCTGCAAGTCTGTAACACCAGGATGAGAGTTTCACTAATAAGATTTCTATGATGCTGGGTTATAGCGTCATGGCGTAAAGGTTCTTGCTAACGTTGCAGAAGGGAATTTCAGGAAACTCACACAACTGAGCAATAGTGGCAAGTATATTGAGTGAAAGCCGACAGGCTTAGGAAAGGCTTGCGCAGAAGTGAAAGTACACTCCCAAGGAAGGGAGCGGACAGGCTCAAAAAGAGCAACTGTCCGGAACCCTGAGGGGTTGCCATTTTTATTTGATGAGTAAGAACAGAATCAACACTGACCACCCCAGGCTTCTCTGACTTCATCAGTCTCTAAAGGTATTTAACAGAATTGTGGAAGTTCTGGTGAATGTGCTAAGACACGACAGAACTAAGTGCAATAATTAAGAATGGGACAAAATATGTCCTTATTAGATGCTACGTAAACAGAGACCCAGAAAATGCAAGAGCATCAACTCTGAAGACCCCTTTGATTAGATGAGCATTTGCTATTTCTTGTCTTTGGTTTGTTCTTTGACTCTGTTCTTTGCCTCTGTTCTTTGCCTCTGTTCTTTGTCTTTGCCTTTGGTTTGTTCTTGTTTTTCTAGTTACTTGAGGTTTGACATTAGGTTGCTAATTTGTGATATAGCTTTCTGTCTTTCTGATGTAAGCATTTAGTGCTATAAATTTACCTCACAGCACTGCTCTTACTGTATCCCAGAGGTTTTGGTAACTTGTGTCACTATTGTCATTCAATTAATAAATTGTTTTGATTTCCATCTGGATTTTGTCATTGATCCAAAGATTGTTCAGTGGCAGGTTGCTTTATTTCCATGCTTTTATATAGTTTCACAGTTCCTCTTGGAATTGATTTCTAGTTTTGTTCCACTGTGGTGTGAGGAGGTACATGATGTGATTTTAATATTTTTCAATTTTCTGAGACATGTTTGGTTTCTAATAATTATTGGGAGTGACCCTTCATTGAGGGTCAGCAAAGAAAGAAGAACCTCAGTCCTATAACTGCAGGGGGCTGAATTCTATCAACGTGAACAAGCTTGAAAATGGATTCTTCCTAAGAACTTCAAATAAGAGCTCAGCTTAGTCAGCACCTTTATTTCTGCCTCCTGAAGCCTTAAGCGCAGACCCAGTTGGGCTTGTCTAAACTTCTCACCCACACAACTGTGAGCTAACAAGTAGGTGTTGTTTTAAGCCACTGAACTTTGTGTTAATTTGTTGCACAGCAATAGAAAACTAATAAAACCTCTGTAGAATAAAAGGAATGTGGTATATTTTTCCATTTATTTGGGTCTTTTAAAACAAAATATTATATTTTTTCTATGAGAGACCACATATTTTTAGAATTTCTTTTCCTCTAAGGTACATTTTTAGTTGCTACTATGTATTATTTAGTTCATTAGAGGATTATATATCTTAACACATCTTCCCACTAATTATTACTAGCACATCCTATTTTTTATGGTATCTTTTTCCTTTCTTGTGTTTTTGATTGCCTCTCTTATTCTTTAACTTTATAGACATGTTTATTTTATATTCTTGATTTTATAATTCCACTGGGAAAGATGTATTGGCTTTGTTGGTTCTCCTAGCTCTCAGTGAGGGTGGCTTGTCTTCCCATATTGGACCATGAACATATATTGTATAGAGATATTTTATCTTTGTGGCTTGAGTTGAGGCTGCACTTTTCTTGAGAAGATTTATTCTCTCTTCTGCTAAGCACCCTGGTGCCCAACCAACCCAGGATCACTTCATTTATCTTTGCGGTTGGGATTTCTCACACCAGGCAGGTGAGGTAAATAAGAACCCCAAACCCAGGAAAAAGCAGGCTGAAAGCTACAAATTCTCAAAGGAAAATTCTCTTTTCATCATGAAAGCCCAAGTTATGACTAACAACCTTCTTTTTTGGTCTTCCTTTGCCAACAGGTGACTTTTTGTTGTTGTTGTTTATTTACTTTTTCACCAGGTAAGTCTATAGCCTTTCTAGATTCCAAATTAAGGAAGGTATTTCCATCTCATGCAAACACAAGATGTTATGTATATCCATATAGCCACTAAAACTCAAACCTCTTGGTTACTGAGACTGGCAAAATCATATAACATTGATGATAATCTACTCTAGATTTGGTGGCCTCTTCATTTTGTACCCTTAGGAATTTCCCTCACTGTCAGGTGAGCTTATGTAAACATTCAAAGGAAAATTTGTCTTATTTTATTTATAAACAACTTTATTTACTTTTAACAACCATATAATATACTACCTTTAATATATGTGTGTATATATGTGTACATATGCAATTTACACATCTATATAATAAGTGTCTGTATAAGTACATGTATATAATCATATATAACAGCCATATATCAAATGTGTTAGTATACCCAAAAATGAATACAGATTTTTTAAGTGTGTGGCATGCCATATGGACATTTACATATCACCATGGAAAACAGGGATTTTCTAATTTGACATACTAACCTCTATTCCCATATATGGCTTATAACATCATTGAAATAGAGAATAGTGGAATTTTATAACTGGAAAATTACCTGTATGGTCGCTGTGTTCCTTCTTTGTTGGGATTTTGTGGCTCACGGAGAACTTCAAATGATATGAGTACATATTAGTAAAGATGGCTGTTACTACATAATCAGGATAATGTCTTTTTAATTCTTGAATACTTTCCTCATCCGGCATAGCCAAGACTTCTCTACCTGCCATTACAAGAAGGGAATATTATTGTTAGTCAATTATTAGGAAACAGAACTTCAAGAGGTCATGTGTCAATTGCTTTTACTAGAGTTATTTATGAAAGTAAAACAAAATCAAGTATTAACTTTGAGAAAGTCAGGTAAGCTACAAGGCTGAGGGGAGAGATTTCGAAAGTTCCATTTAGATACAATCAGAAGAAATACATGAAAATCAGTTATTTTATTTTTATACATTTTGATATATTGAGCCAATTTAAATCACATAAAATATGGCACTATACCAATTAAACTATTCACAGAAGAATTAGCATTCTTCTAAATCTAAAATGGTAGAGATAGGTAGGTAGATTGATATAGATAGAAGGATATTTTGATTGCAGTTAGGCACTGATTTGTATCAGGTGAAAATAGCTATAAAAATTTATTTTCGCTTAACAACACTGAGGGAATGGTTAATAAGTTTAAAAAAAAGAGTGAAAATTTTAAATATAGGTCAAGTTCTTATGTCGACGTCACTAAAAGAATTTCTCTTTTCAGTAGATACTGTGTTTAAGGCTATATAGATTTTCATTAAAACTGAAAGAATGAGAGAGAATACAAGAAAAGTCCTGGGTTGGGGTGGAACTGTTTAAGATGAATGTGGAAAGAACAGGTCACATGTATTTTAATAGAATTAAATTTTATTCTGGCGTCTATTTTTTAAATCTGTGTCATCATGAGCAAGTCACTTCATTTTTGTTACTCAGTTTATATATTTGTAAAATAAACTTAACGATATCTATTATTATTACAGAATGTTAACACAGAGTACAGAATAATATAGAACAATATTGTTATTACAAAATAATATTCTATTACTCCAAGGCTGGACGCAGTGGCTCACGCCTGTAATTCCAGCCAAAGCAGGAGGATCTCTTGAGGCAAAATAATATTCTATTACTACAGAATAAAGTCTCTGAAAAAGCACATAGTAGCATTGAGTGAATATTTATTTTCATAATTGCAGATGGCTTTGGATGAAGGTATTGTTGAGAAGCTTGAGTTCCTGACCCTGGGGCTCTCAGGAAGACATCTCTGAAACAGAGGACAGGAGCAAACATGTTTCAGGACAGATTGATTAGGAGACTGGATCTTAGGTGGACAGAGCAGATCAGGTTATGATCTTGAATCAGAAGTGGATTCAGTGTTAGCAGATAAGATGCACAGTGTAGACATTCAGATTCAGGGGTAATAGTGTGACAGTCGGTGACATGCCATGGGGAAGCATGTTTTTTTTGTGTGTGTGGATTCAAGATCATTTCTGTTTTTATTGACACATAATGTTTTTACATGTTTATGGGATACATGTGTTATTTTGCTACGTGCATTACATAGAATGTGTAATGCTCTATCTGGCCAGGGTATTTGGGGTATCCAACAGTTTAAGTATTCATCATTTCTATGTGTTAGGAACATTTCAAGTTCTTTCTTCTAGCCATTTTGAAATATGCAATACATTGTTGTTAACAATTGTCACCCTACTCTGCTAACAAACACAACTTGTTCCTTCTATTTACTTGTTTGTTAATACCCATGAGCCAACCTTTCTTCATCCTCCTCCCAACACACCCTTCCCAGTCTCCGGTATCTATCATTCCACTCTCTACCTCCATGAGATCAACTTTTTCGGCCCCCACATACGAGTAAGAACATGTGATATTTGTGTTTCAGTGCCTGGCTTGTTACACTTAACATAATGACCTCCAGTTCCATCCATGTTGCTACAAATTACTCGATTTCATTGTTGTTTTTTTTGTGCCCTAAGAGTATGCCATTGTGTATATGTACCGCATTTTCTTTATCCGTTCCTTCATTGATGGACACTTAGGTCGATTCCATATCTTTGCTATTGTGAATAGTGCTGCAATAAACAGGATACAGATATCCTTTTGATATACTGATTTCTTTTCCTTTGGAGAAACACCCAAGAGTGGCATTGCTGGATCATATGGTACTTCTATTTTTAGTTTTGTGAGAACTATCTATCCTGTTTTCCACAGTGGCTGTACTAATTTACATTCCCACCATTAGTGTATAAGAGGGCAAAGCAGGTTTGAGATGGTTCACACCCTCCTGGCACAGCAGTGTGCCTTGAAGCACAGACAGGAAAGAAAATCCAACACAGTCTGGAATCTGTGGCCACAGAGACTCCAAAAAAGTCAATTGCACTAATAAATGCAAGTGCCTGAACACAGATTTAGTTAATGAACTAACTAAGAACACAACTAACCCTAAATCACCCATTTGTTCCAATGGATATAATCCCGGAAATTATTATGAACTATTGGGAAAGGTCTATAATCCTTTCACTGGAGTTGCTTATCTGGTAGGGTCTGCAGGCTGCCTCTGCCTCTGGGAGAGCCAACTTGTAAATAAAGCCAGCACACAAGACTGTAGACCTGAGAGCCAGAGGCAAACTGTTGCTAAACCTCTATCCCACCCTGCATTAATACTTTGCTCATTTAAACTAGACAAAGGATTCTTTTTCCTTAAGATAGGTTGATCCAGGATTCTTAATCTCAACAGAAACATCTATAAACATATAGTATTTTTAAATAGATTATTATTTAAATAGATTTATTAGATAAATTAAATAATTTATCTATTTATTAAATAGATGATTATTATAAACTAGTCACCCTACTGATCTATCAAACACTAGTTCTTATTTCTTCTAACTGTAAAAAAATATAGTACTATTGATCCTATTTTGCATATGATGATAATAGGGCCAGAGAAATTGATGGCTTACAAAATGTACTACAACCTCTTGCCTCTGCTCTAGCCAGCCTCGCCTCTAATGGCATGACATTGTTACAGAAATTGATCTTGATAGAATAATTCCCTTGTTATTTTTCATTAATGAGTCTCTTAATCTAGAAAGGGTGGAACTCTGAAACCCAAGATATTGAGAGGAATCTTCAAATATAGGAAGAGCATCTTTGTGGTGTTAAAAGGTGAGGATCAAATTCCCATAATCAAATTTTAAAAACAAAAAGACTGGTTGTGCTTTGTCTATAATAACAAACAAACACCAAGAGCAACCGTCTCATTCTGGTCGCAATGCTTTCAGAGCTACAAGTCAATGCATGCCCAAACACTACTGCTTTCAGTGTGTACCAGTCTGTGTATTCTTTGCTTCCCCAAACACTATGCAAGATCAGCAGGTTTCTTTGTTGAGAGACTGTGCACTCCAAGTGGAAACCTCTTGCTTGGCAAGCAATACACATTTAGTTTTAACTTAGATATTGATTAGTGGCATCTTACAATAAAGGGAAAGTATGTTCACATTTCACATACTCTAGAAAATTTGACAACTGACAAGATTTATCAACTGAAATGTAAATCAAATGCACACATTTGCAGTCAAATGAACCATATATTGACATCAGACATTCCTCCTAAGTTGTTAGAAAACTTACCTTCTAGGAAGGAAGCAGAGGCTACTTTCTCCATTATCTGTTTGGTTGTATTGGTGACAGGTGTGTATGCGATAGAAAACCTGGGTTCACCGAATGAATCTACCCGTCCCAGGTCAATGGTAGGTAGTGAAGAAAAATCATGAACACTATGGCCATGAGGATACAGGTACAAATAGAGTAGTAGAAACAATGAGCTTAACCATTCCTACACAATCCAAGAGAAAGGATAAAGAAAATTATGATTTCAAATTAGTCAGCCACGATCACTTTGTCCTACAGTTTGTCTCTTTGTTCATTTTTCTGATTTCAATATGTACCCTATTATGAACTATTTAAAATATGTACAGTACAAATTCAGCCGTTTGGGTAATTTTAAGGCACTATTAATGGGAATTCAAATTTATTGAGCCTCAGTGCCAATGCTGAAACATGCACTGATCATGAAAAAATATGAAATGCAACAGTAGAAAGCTGTTTTAAATTATTACCAGCTGGGATTACCTTGGTGACCCACTCATGCTGTGTTTGATTCTACTGAAAGTCTATGTGATATAAGAGACAATTCCAAGGCGTTGCTCACTTAGTAATGATTTATTGGTTATATGCCAGGATTTTGGCATCAACAGAAGGCCGGTGACCTTAGGGACACTGTCTTGACTAATTATTTATAAATCCTGGTCACATGCAAACTCCCAATAAGAAATCACTTGATTTTTAAAATGCATGATCTTGGAAAAAAATCTCACAAAGTATATATAGTAGGATTCCAATTTAGTTAAATATGCTATCTAGCTATATCCATCTGATTTTTAAAAGATATCAAAGTTTAACCAAGATTTTTGTTATGTGGTAAGATTATAAGACCTAATACCAGTTTTCTTCTTGGCACTTAATACATTTTCAACTTGTCATTTTTGAGGGAAGTGAATTGTTTTTTGAAAGATAAAGAGATATCAAAGAGAAAATACCAGTTACCTATTACTGTGGATGGATTTGTTTAACATATCTCTGGAATACCAGTATCTTAACCCTAGTATCTATGAGTGGGGACATTGGTAAAAAAGTGTGACCACTGGCTTTTAAAACATTTATTGACTTCTCAAGTGCTGACCAGCTTCAGTGGTTTTAGACATCAATTTATGAGCCTATGCCAATTAAAATGTCTTCAAACAGACTCATGGTCTGAGGAACAGCTTTTTCTATTGTATAAAGGTGTTTTATTATTTTTTTCTTTGGTGTGTGTATTGGGGGGCAGAGATAAACGAAGCATAAATACCTCCAAGGTAATATATATTTCCTATCATATGTATAAAGTGACACAGATATTGAATCATACCAATAAGGACTCTCTTTTCATCCTCCATTTTTTAAGAAAGTTCTTGTGTATTAAGGCCCACGTTTGTTGACACACACTGATCTCTCTCTTACTCATTTTGCCCTGTTTAATCAGAGAAAACAAAAGAAGATAAAGTTAATGCAAAGTTCTTAGAAGAAATATCCTACAAACAACAACAAAAAAGAGTAGCCTAATAACTCCAGTGTTCCCAATGAGTGTTTAGAATCTTGAGTATGCCCAAGTTCACATTTTATTACTCCCTTCTTCCCCTCCTTTCCCCACTTGCACTCTTTGTTCTATCATTTATTTGTGATGCACTGTTCCTGTTATCAATTTATTCCCTCTCAGCTCCAAATTCTCCCTTCAGAGCCTGCTTTATGAAAATGGTTCTGGGCCCTTGAAGTATTTACCTTTGTCAGCTGGCATGATGTTATACGTGATCAGCAGAGAGGATGTTAGAGACACTGTAGGAAGCAGAGGTTCTCCTTTCTGGTATCAGTGTTTCATTTGCCAGGTTTCTATAGAATGTATTTTTATTCCACTGCTCAAACTAAATGGTTTTCTCCAATGTAAACTACCTGGATGGTGCATGTTTCACTGTGTATATTCTCCAGCTCTTGACTTAGGACACAGTAGAGTATCTGGGAGCCCTAAGCACCTATAGTCCTTTCCTCAGAGTTTGATTTCCTTTGGCCCTCCTATTGCAAAGGCAGTGCACCCCAGTCCTTGTGCCCACAGCTTGCCATTCCTCTTCTCTGCCAGTCAGTGGGTTGCAACCACACCGTATCCAACTTGCCAACACCTGTCTCCCCACCCAAGTTTGTTCTTTTTTGGATATTCTCCATCAGCCCTAGGATGCCCTTTAGAGCTCTTAATCCATCTTTATAGTTATTCTCCTATCATTACTAAATAATTCTCTATATGAAACTTTCCTTGTTTAATTACTGTGCGGTTTCTGTCTTTGGATTAAGCCCAGACCAATGCATACACACACACCTCTCTTTACCTTCAATAAATAGATTGTTGTACACCTAGCTTAGCATATCTATATTTAGCTTAGATCCTGAATTATAGAGACTGCTAGCTTTTCATGAAAATGTATTTCTTTTTCTTTCTGAGCACAGAGCTACGCTCCATTCACAATAACGCCAATTGCTTTCTAGGCAATGGAATAGGAGCAGAAGAAATATGTGCTATTTCTGAGTCATCATCTTAAGAAGTAGGTGTGTCTCTCCCTGCTGTTTTTCCTTTTCTGACAGCCAGATGCCTTAGCAGACAGCAGGGCCAAAAGATGGATGGAACTCAGTTCCCTAAATCATCACGGGAAGAAAACCAACCATTGACCAGAGGCAGATGTCTTAGATGGTTTAGTGAGCAAGAAATTATATTCTATTTTACTTGAGCCATTACATAATTTTGGTTAGATTTTTTTTCCCCACAGCTTAATTTATATTAACTAGTGTGCTCTTTTAAATGAATCTTAGAAACATTTTGGCAAGTTCAATAGTGAATAAAGATCTGATTTACATTGCATTAAATTTATTAATGCATTTAGGAAGAATTAACATTTTTGTGGTATTGAGTTTTCTTGTACATGCAAATTGTTTTCAGTAACTATTTTATATCCTTTAATAATGTTATTTACTTTTTAAAGTCACTACAAAAATTATATTAAGTAATTTTATTATAATTACTTATAAAATGCCTAGCTTATGACTAGCATTTTGATGTATTTATCATGCACATTGGTCATTGCTCATCTATAGAGGTGCTACTGGTGTTGTATATTAATCATATATCTGAAAACATCAATGAATTCTTGAGTTAGTATGGAATTTTTCAAATAAATCTTCCTGTATTCTAATATAGACAATCGTATCAACCTAAAATACCCCATTAATCTCTTACATTCTTTCTTGTCCTAATATATAGGATAGGAACATTATGCAATGTTGAAGAGTTAGGGTTATAACAGGCATCTTGTTATTTTCCTGATTGAAGAGCAAATACATGAAATTTTCACCATTAGAATTTGTACTCTCTATAAGCTCTGACTTCTGTATTATACAATTCATCCATGTAAATAAAAACACTTCTACTCCCTAAATCTGCGGAAATAAAAAAACAATTTTTTAAATCTATAAATCCTGGAAAGATTTTATATCGATTATATATTAAACTAATATTTTTAATGTATTAAGCAAATACAACTTATTATTAAAATTAAAAATGAACAAATGGTATTCTTTATGTGCTTTTGTTAAATGGTTTTTATTAGGATAAAGGAACATCAACTGCTGTTCTACTTTCCTAAAGTTTTGATTCATAGATAAATTTTGCATGTTCGTAGCTACTTTCCCATATTGTCTTGTGATTATACCTAATATAATCTGCTAATATGTAATTTAGCTTGATATCGTCTCTCATGTGTTTCATAAAATATTATAATTTCTCATAGGTTTTTTTTTAATACTACTGAGTTGAATTTGGCAATATTTTACTTGGGATTATTTACAAATATAAATTACAGTGGACTATAATTTAATTTTTTATCCACTGGCCTTGTCTGATTTTAGCCTCAATGTTACGTTAGCTTCATTATGGGCAGCATTTTCTCTTTTTCAATGCTCCTACGCAGTTTGTAACACGTAGGATTATCTGGCCCTGGAAGGCTAGTAAACTTGCTCCTGCTGATACAACCTTATGAGCCTGTTGCCTTTGGGATGGGAATGGGCTAGATTATTATTGCTGTTAATTAACAAGGGTTCAATGAATTACTAATGTTTGGCTTATTCTGTTTATCTATTTAAACTTGATGCAATTTTGATAATTTTCACCACAAAGGTATCCATTATATCTGTATTTATTAGCATGAAGATATAATTTAAAATATCTATAACTAAAAATGCTTTTAAAGTACCTTATAACATGTATGCATATATATTTTTTCTTTCTATTTTTAAAAGTTTAAAATTTTTATTAGTCTTGCTAAAATTTTGAATTTATTAATAGTCTAAAAAAAAGCATTATTACTGTTTGATCAATTTGCTTGTTCATTATGTCTTCTATTTTTATTAATTTCTCTTCTTTATTAATGTTATTTTTTGGTTGTTAGTTTTTCTGCTTTTCCCCTTAGCTTCTTGGCTTGGGGACTCCAGCCAAGTCAATGGTGGACTCATCACACAGTGGCTGGGAAACGCAGACTCTGGAGCTGGGCGGGCTGTCAAGCTGGTTGATTGATGGCATCGGTGACCCCAGTTCTTCACCTCTGCCTGTGTCCACACCCTTAGTGTGGTAATTTTGGGGTTTGCCTCATAAAGGCCAAGAGAAGGAAGCAGGAGTGGTGATGGGCCAGTTCTGAGCCTTAACTGTACGAGGCCTTGGGTGTAACTCCTTGCGCTCTGCGATTGTCCCAGTGCTATGGCAGCAGACTGTGCCTGCTGGAGGATGATCATCCCAGTCACCTAGTCGAGGGTGATGGCCAGTCAGCCCCCAGAGATACAACCAAGCCTCTCTGAGGTCAGTAGTCTCTTAGGAACCACTGCAGGCATCACTGCTATTAATGCTTTTTTCTGCATGTTACTGGTTTGTGTGTGTGTGTGTGTGTGTGTGTGTGTTTTGCTATGCAACATAAATGTAGCAACAGACCACCGATGTAAGTTACTTAGCATTGCCTCTTCAGCTTCCATAATATTGAAGTTTCTTTGTTTTTAGTGACTTTTAATTTTTTATTTCTAACAATTGTGATCAGAGAAATGTCTTCTCTGTAAGGCGTTGCTTCTTTGAAATTCCTGAAGACTTCCATGGTGGAGCATCATATTTTACTATTTGGAAGTGTTCCATGTGTGTTTGACATACGTGTACATCACCATTTAGGTTAAGTGTTTTGTACATATCTATTTAATCTTTCTGATAGAATATAGAAATACAGTTCAATTTTTAAAGTACACTCAAAGTAGATTTATTTGTTAATTAAATTTGCCAATGAATTATGTGTTTCTGTGGGGGAAGCTGTCATATATTTGGGCTTGTGTTTGAGGTGACGTGTAGAAATCCTATCTGAACTGGAGTTGGATAGCTTCAGCTAGATTAAGAACCCAGGAACATTTGTCCTGTGTGTAAGCTAGTTCATGAACTTTACTTAAAATTGCCTGCAGAAAGCAGCATTATTTTCCCATAGACGTTACATCAGTAGCTAGAAAGCGGAAGTACAGCTATAGACCACCCCAATACTTGGTAGGAGCAGGAAAGCACCGGTTTAGCATATGTGACTTTCAGCAAAGAACATGATGTGAGAGAGAGTGTGTGTGTATTGTGTGTGTGTGTGAGAGTGTGTGTGCGAGAGAGCGTGTGTGTGAGAGAGAGAGTGGGGAGGGGGTGTGACTCAGTAGGGGAATTTATACATACATTTTATTTCAGCAAGGATATAAAATACTTCCCAGAAGGAGATGGCTCAGTGCGTAATAATAATGCCATATCTTTCCATAGCCCCAATCAACCAATACTATGCAAATGTGATTTGCTGAACCTCTCCTGAAACCTGCAGGACTTCATTGCTCTCACAAGGCCTTCCCTGTGGGAGAACACAGGGTATCTAAGCTGCATTATAGAAGGTAAAGAGATTCTGGAACAAACGATCACCAGTTTCCTGGGAAGCATGCCAGGGACGTGACCTGGAAGAATGGATCGGGACTTTTGAGCACAAAGCCATGTCCTGTCTTGTGAAGCTAGTGATCTCCTCCCCTCATGTACCACGTTGAGCACGGGATGTCAATGCCATGCCATGTTGGCCAGGGATGGAACCCACGTGGTTGCCATGAACTCCTCCATAGTGATGAGGCGTGGGTGTGCCCCCGACTGTAGCGCCATACCATCACGGCACAGGGCAGTGCTACTTCCTAGAGTCAAAGCTCAGATAAGGCGTCCAGGGGCCAAATCCAATGGAAGGCACATTAGCCAGGGAAGTGTCAGCGAGCACTGCCAGAGGAAGAATCTACACGTGGCAGCTTCATGAGGCCAAGAGGCAAGTCTAGATATAAGCAGGTCAACTAACCAGGTCAGAAAGCCCATGGAAAGAGAGAAGGAGGGAAAGACAGTTCCAAGAATAAAACAGGGTAGGTGAGAGTATTTAGTGAGGGGGCAGGGCTGGGAATCCCCATAAGTGGTTCTTAGTGCAGAAAACTCAGTATGAACACTTTTAAGGGAATTGTCCTGCCCTCCTGTAAGAAGAGCAAACTGGCCTTGCAGGAGGGTGAACTGGCTTAGAAGGTGATCTCCTCTCTATGGAATCAGCCACGCCCCAAGCAGCACAGACACTTCAGTCTGACTCCACCCCCTCAGATTTTACACTGTAAAGTCCTATTGCCTACTTCAGTTTTCCCCAGTTCATGTGTGTTCTGCAGTTTACAGAAAGATTAGCAACAACATAAATTTCTTAAGAAGTATGGCAAATAGTTTCAAATTGTAAACTGCTGTTAAATTCAGAACAAAATGTTTATACTATAGGAGCATGAAAGTTCTATTTACCACGGTATGCATTTAATATAATATTGTGGTAAGGAAAAACTAAATATTTCACATTCTGATTCACTCATTGCATCCAATGAGTAAAAGATTCTGGAAAGCGTCTTATATTTCTAAAATTCTTATAGCCTGACAGTGAGAGAAGCAGAAAATAAAAATATTTTTGTAAATTCCTCTTTGTAAACAGTACCAAAGTCAGAAAAACAGCTATCCAAACTGCCTCCAAATTATTGCACAATAAAAGCAAATAACTATAACTTCAAAAACAACCCAGCCTTACAAATCAATTCTCAAAATTCTAAGATCTTTACAAAAAATTTTTAGCCAATTTTGGCTTATTATTCATACACTTAGTTTCTGGTTAAAACAATATAATAGTTGCATAATTTTTAAAACCTTTTAACTCAATGCTTTTATCTATTGATATTTAATATTAAACACCAGACATCAAAAAACTTCAAAATAGCCCATTAATTTTCATAATAATTTCTTCACAGGTGGTTGGCATTTAGTTCATAAATACTTATTTATAATATTGTAATAAGAATTTCAAAAAAGAGAAACCCCCTCAAAACAACCATGCAAAAAGTCCACAAAACAAAACAGAAAAAAATATAATGAACTTACTTTTGGAAAAATTGAAGCAAGGGATCTAGAAGTACAGTTTATCCACTGGTGGTCTTATTTAGAAGAAAGTGATTCACATTTTTTCCCTAATCTCTACCACATTTCTAGAATTTGCTCTAACTGTTTGACTTCCTTGAAAAATTTCTGTGAAGACTGCTGTCAGAGGGGAGGTTAGGATCTCAATTCTGTTGGCTCTGCCAAATATCACTTTCACGTGATCACTCCCAGGACTTGTTTGTCTTTTCAGTTGTATTCAGTCAGTTCCTGCAGAGCAATGGCATTTAAACTTCCTTGCCTAGCTGTCCTGTATTATAAAGAACAATCTTACAGAGGAAATTCAATGCCTGTAAGCTTTTCTCTCCTATTTCCAAGATGACTGTGGCTAATATTAAAATTGAAAGCACTGTCTTTAAACTGAGAGAAAGTTAAACAGTTTAACCAGAGAAAAGCTCTTCTCTCTACCTAGAGCTCTAGATTGCTCAATTGACATCTTCTCTAGGGTAATTGAGATTTTTTTACTCTTTTCCCAGTTTCATTTTCAGTTCAGACTATTTTCTATTTTTTTTTTTTGATCCATGGATTATTTAGAAGTATATTGTTTAATTTCCAAATGTCTGAAGAGTTTCTTGTTATCTTTTGGTTATTGATCTCTAGTTTAATTCTATTAAGGCTCAGAAAATTTGTGTGTCAAATTGTTAAAGTTTGTTTTATGACACAGGATATGATCTACCTTGGTGAATATTTCATACGCACTTGAGAAGGCATGTATTTTGTTGTTTAGTGGAGTATTATATAAATATCTATTAGATCTAGTTTGTTGACAGTTGTTCAGTTTTTCTATATTTTTGCTAATTTTCTGTCTATTAGTTCTGTTGATTACTGAGAGAGGAATGTTGAAGATTTTAACAAAAATTAGAGATTTATAAATTTCCCTTTTAGCACTATCAGGTTTTGCCTGGTATATTTTGCAGCTGTGTTGTTAGATGTACACATATCTAGGAAGATGTTAAGTCTTCCTGGTTCATTGACCATTTTATCATCATGTAATATAAATTTTTATCTCTAGTAACTTTAGTGTTCTTAAGTCGACTTTGTTTGACAATAATATGGCTATTATTATTTTCCTTTGATTAGTGTTTTCATGTGATAGGTTTTCTATCCTTTTATATTAGATATATATATTACATATACATTTATTTACTTATTTATTTTAGAGATGGAGTCTTGCTATGATGCCCAGGCTGCATTGGAACTCCTGGGCTCAAGTGATCCTCCTGCGTCAGCCTCCTGAGTAGCTGGGACTACCAGCACACATCACTGCACATGGCTTTATATTATCTTTAAAGTGAGTTTCCTATAGACAGCATATAGTAGAGTCATGTTTTTTTGTTTTTTAAATCCAATCTGACAATATATGTCTTTTAATTGGTGTGTTTAGACCAGTTACATTTAATGTACTTATTGATAATTTTGGATTTAGGTCTGTCAGTTGGTAATTTCTTCTCTATAGTTTTAATTTCCTGACTTCTTTGGGGTTATTTGAACTTTTCTTTAGTATTCCATTTTTACCTTACCTATTGTGTTGTTTAATAATACCTGCTTGTATAGTTATTTTTTTCTTTTTTAAAAATTATTTTTTATGTATTTCAGAATATTATGGGGATACAAATGTTTTGGTTACATTTGTACAGATTGAGTCAAACTTATAAGTGTGTCCATTACCCAGATAGTGTGCATTGTACCCATTAGGTGTGAAGTCATCCAACCCCCCTCCCCCTCTCACCTGCTTGATTTCCATCAAATTTTATTACTATATGTGCACATGAGGGCACATCTATTAGTTTCATCAACATCTATTAGTTCCAATTTAGTAGTGAGTGCATATGGTTTTTGTTTTTCCATTCTTGCAATACTTCACTTACAAGAACGGTCTCCAGTTCCATCCAGGTTGTTACAAAAGGGTATACATGGGTATACATATGCCACATTTTATTAATCCACTGATGTATTAATGGGCACTTCAGTTTGCATCCTCTACAATTTCATGCCTCAGTGTTTTGTAGTCCTCCCTGTAGAAGTCTTTCACGTCCTTAAATATATTCCTAGATATTTTATTTCCTTTATTGCTGCTGTGTAAGGTATTGAGTCTTTGATTTGATTCTCTACTTGACTATTGGTGTATAGGAATGCTACTGATTTGTGTATATTAATTCTGTGGCCTGAGACTGAGACTTTGCTGAATTTATTTATCAATTCCAGGAGTCTCTTGGCAGAGTCTTTGGTGTTTTCTAAATATAAGATCATACCAACAGCAAAGAGTGATAATTTGACTTTTTCTTTCCCCGTTTGGATGCCCTTGATTTCCTTCTCTTGCCTGATTGCTCTGGCTAGGACTTCCAGCACTATGTTGAACAGAAGTGGTGGTAGTGGGCAAACTTTTCTGATTCTAGTTCTAATTGGGAATGCTTTCAACTTTTCCCCATTTAGTATAATGTTTGCTATGGGTTCATCATATATGGCTTTTATAATAGTGATGTATGTTCCATCTATGCCCATTTTCTGAAGAGTTCTTGTCAAAAAGGGTGCTGAATTTTGTCAAATGATTTTTCTGCATCTATTGAGTGGATTATATGGGCTTGGGTTTTGCTTTTATTTATGTGGTGAAGCACACTTACAGATTTGCATATGTTGAACCATCCTTGCATCTCTGGGATGAAGTCCACTTGATCGTGGTGGATTATTTTTTTTTGATGTACAGCTGAGTTTGGTTTGCTAGGATTTTATTAAGAATTTTTGCATCTATATTCATAAGGCATATTGGTCTGTAGTTTTTCTTTTTTTGTTGTGTTCTGTCCTGGCTTTGGTATCAGGGTGATATTGGCTTCATAGAATGAGATGGGAAGATTCCTTCCTTCTCAATGTTATGAAATAATTTTTACAGTATAAGTATCAGTTCTTCTTTGTAGATCTGGTAAAATTCCACTGTGAAACCATCTGGTCCAGAACTTTTTTGGGGGTGGGCAGGGAGAGATTTTTATTGCTGCTTCAATTTCATTACTTGATATTCATCTATTCAGGACTTCTATTTCTTCCTGATTAGGCCTAGCGGGGTTGTGTATTTCCAAGGATTTGTCCATTTCTTCAACTTTTTCAAGTTTATGTACAGAGAGATTTTTATAGTATTCAGAGATGATATTTTATATTTCCATGGTATCAGTTGTAATATCTCCTGTTCATTTCTGATTTAGCTTATTAGGGTCCTTTCTCTTCTGATTCTGGTTAATATAGCAAGAGGCCTGTCAAGTTTGTTCATCTTTTCAAAGAACCAAATTTTTGTTTCATTAATCTTCTGTATAACTCTTTTGTTACTGATCTTATTTAGTTCTGTTCTGACCTTAGTTATTTCTTTTCTTCTGCTGGTTTTGGGATTGGTTTGCTCTGCCTTTTCCAATTCCTTGAGAGTGATTTAACATTAAATTCAAGAAAGGGTGATGACATTTGTTCTTTGGCCAAAGACACAGGCAGTCACCTTTAACACTTCAGAAAGTTAGCTGATCAGTGGGACCTCCTTTCAGTAACAACAAACCTCTAAGCTCTCCTGTGTTTGAAAGTCCACCAACTTGTATATTTTATATTTCCCCAAAACCTGTAGAAATTAAGCTATTTGCTTTGTTTAAATATTGTGCTCTACCAACACAATTCTCTCTTGCTTAATTTTGTTATTTTCAGATCATGATTGGTGGCCCTTCCTTTGACCAAGGGAAAGTATATTATCTGGCAATTTTGACAATTAACAGTTTATCAAATGAACTGCATATGCACATGTTTATGACCAAATTAACTAGATACAGAAATTCCTCCTGGTTTAGTAGCAAACTCACATGCCTTGAAGGAGGCAGGAGAGATTTTATTTGTTATCCTTTGAGTTGCATTGGTGAAAGGTAATATGCAATAGCATATTTAGATTCATTAAATGAATCTACATCCCAAGTCCAGAGTTGGCAGTGACAAAAATTATCAACTTAATGATGCCTGTCATTGATCAACCAGGAGAATAAAATGGCATAGATTATAAAATGAGGGATTACAATATTAGTATAGCAGTGGGTAGAGACCAAGGATGCCATTAAATATTCTACACTACACAGGAAAGCCCATCCCCACCACCATCCCAACAAAGAATTTTCCAGCACAAAATGTCTATCATTCCACTGTGGAGAAACCCACATCTTGTATAAGAATAAACAAGCCTAATATTATTAAAAATATTTACTCATAGTCATTGTAATGTTTTCATTGATTAAGCTCTCAAAATAAACTATTCTTACCTTATACTTCAAATAGTCCAAACATTGACTCAATGTAACTTTGTATATGTAATTTGGAACATTCCTTCTTAGTTTTTTATAATAAGAGGAAAAGTGAACTCATCCAAAGGCATAGTGTCTTGGGTTGGATTCTGCCCAATGAGAGGTTTTGAGAAGACATTAAAATATGAGTATTTCCACCAATTTATAATAAGAGTTCCATTTCAAGGTAGCAATTTTAACCCAAGAGTTCAATTCTTTGGCTTTGAAATTGTATAACTCAAAACAAGAAAAACACTTATATTAGCACCAGTACCAGACAAGTTATTATTGCTTGGGTAGACACTTTGAGGATGATGCAGTGCAGATGGACTGAGCATGAAGGAAGTATCAACTAGCCAGAGAGTCCACACAGATGAACCTGTGAGAAGACAGTAGGAAGGGTCACCCTTGCAGGGTTCTGCTCTAGGCAAGGACTGGGGACAGGCAGCATCAGACAATATAAAAATCTTTGGCAATTGCATCCATGCCCTGCATGAGAAACATTCTACAGTTTTTGCTCTTTTTCACTGATATGTGAACTACTGTTTTAGTCAATGTAATTCTATTAATAGCTATCTGTTGTAACAAACCCCCAAATCTCAACAATTTCAGTATCTTAATACAAAGATACTGATACAGGACAGTATCTTAACACAAAGTGTTCTGTGGCCATTCCGTTTTTTCCTTTGGTTTGGCCCCTCTCAGCTATCACAGTCGAGGGCACCCCCATTTCTTCTCCCCCGTGGCCCCTCCATCTTCAAAGACAGTCACAGAGCACTACGTCCTCTTCATGTTTCAAATCTCAATGACTTTCCCTTCTGCCATGGGCCGGAGGAAACTCTCTATCAGATGATTAGATCAAGCCCACACAGATAATCTTTCTGCCTTAATGTCAAATGGGTCAGGCAGCATAACAGAGACGATGGTGTAATAACATCATCATATTTTAGGGTCCAGAGATTACAGAGGAGCACCTTTACTGAGCCATTTTAGAAATTGCTCCCACAGTGCTAACTATAAATTAGAATATTTATTTGTAATATTATTGTGTGGACTACACAAAATAAAAAATATATGTATAGAACCTGGCAGACAATGTGTATTTAGTCTTCTTATAAATGACAATAATATTGCTATTATGATACTAGGCTTTCAAAATTATTGTATATATGAAATTCTCTGTGGCTCAAGTTTACTGTTTCAGTTTTCTTTTACAGGACTGTTAGATATAAGTCCTTTACTTGACAAACTCTCACTGAGATTATTGGCATTGCTTTTCGTCATTTTTTTTTTTTTTTTTTGGCTTTGGGAACATACTCTTAGAATACTAAGATGATGTATGTGTCCCTTGGTCAGCCCCCAAAATATAGCACATAGACACTTTCTTATTGAAAAGAGCTTCACTAAAGTCCTGAGTCTAATAGAGTGTAATTAGGTCAGTTAAATCAAGTCCTAGGAAGTCATGTCTTATTTAAGAGGCAAGCCTTATATACAATGATAATGGCATAGTCTTCAGCAATTTGGTTCCTTGCAAGGAACATCTACTCTATAATATAGGGAAAGTGAACTATAGTTTTCAGCATGTTGACTTGTATCAAATTCTTTGAGACTCATAAAAGTCAAGTGAGTCAGTAGGGCCAGTATTAATGCCTCTCTTTCTCTTTCCTTTTTTTTTTTTTATTTTTTTTATTTTTTGAGACAGGATCTTGCTCTGACACCAAGGCTGGAGTACAGTGGCATGATCATAGCTCACTGTAACCTCTAATTACTGGCCTCAAATGATCCTCCCACCTTAGCCTCCTGAGTAGCTAGGACCACAAGCATATTCTACCAACATCTAGTTTATTTATTTACTTATTTATTTGTAGAGATGAAATTTCACTACTTGCCCAGGCTGATCTCAAACTCCTGGCCTCAAGTGACCCTGCTGCCTCAGCATCCCAAAGTGCTGCTATTACAGCTGTGAGTTACTATACTCTGCCAATGTCTCCTTTTTAAAATAAGAAAAGGGGGCCTTTTGCCCAAGGTTTCACATGAGTATTCTCATAGGTCACTGGCAGGATTTTATCTTCATAAACTAGGAGGATGCAAGAAACAATTAGAATCAAAATAAAGGTCTTTCCCACAACTTTCTTTGAATATTCAACTAGTAAGCAACCATAATAGTAATAACAACAAAAAAAAAACTCACCTAAATAAGAGTGTACAAATATATTGTGTTTATTTTGAGGTGTTTATAGGCTCACCAGTTGGATAGGTCAGAAGATATATACATATAGGAAATTAAGACCTATGACATTTTAGTGCTTTGCATAAGAGTAGACCCTTGCATCGTAAGAAACATATAAAATCAGAAATATATTTCAAACTCATATGTAAAATATATATTTTTAAATTTTCATTAACTCGGTCATTCAAACTCTTACTATAACTTTTTATTTTAACAGATTACAAATTTCCTTTATAGTTATAACAGACAAAAAATATGGACTCTACAATCTAAAGTATGAAAAATAGCAGAAAAGGAAAATCAGTGAATTAAGAACAGGTTAAAAAGTGAAAAAGACACCTGCACTCGAATGTTTATAGCAGCACAATTCACAATTGCAAAGCTGTGGAAACAACCCAAGTGCCCATCAATTTATGAGTGGATTAATAAAATATGGTATATGCATACCATGGAATACTACTCAGCTTTAAGAAACAATGTTGATATAGCACCTCTTGTATATTCCTGGATACAGCTGGAACCCATTCTACTAAGTGAAGTATCTCAAGAATGGAAAAACTAGCACCACATGTACTCACCAGCAAATTGGTATTAACCGATCAACACCTAAGTGGACATATAGGAGTAACATTTATTGGATGTTGGGAGGGTGGGGGGGGGAGGAGGGGATGGGTGTATACAACCACAACGAGTAAGATGTGCAACGTTTGGGGGATGGACATGCTTGAAGCTCTTACTCGAGGGGGGCATGGGCAATATAAGTGACCTTAACACTTGTGCCCCCATAATATGCTAAATAAAATAATAATAATAATAATAAAGAAAGTGAATACTGGGCTGCTCTGTAATCAATTGATTACCTTTACCCTAAAATCAACAGGATGTCTTAATTTGTATGTTATCTAATCAAAAAGATAAGAAAATATTCAACAGTTTGAAGTTCACAGAAAGAAAATTAAACAATCTCTGTATCATTTTTAGATATGTAAACAATTCTATAGTAAATGCATTTTAAGCTGAATACTGTATGCAACATGGGATTTGGCTGCTGGCACAGGGGCTGGGTGGTCTGGCTTAGTCCCGTGCCCTACGGTCACTCTCACTGACTCCACCCTTGGTCCCACTATGAGAAATACAACTGGGAAAAATTATGATATGAGTTTAAAAAATATTTTGTGTCATATCTGAGATAAAGTCTATTAATGCTATAAAATATTGTCTTAAAAAGAGTTACAAGTTTAAAGAGAGTACATAGGGTATTTTAAACTTTAAGGTTCTTCCTGTGGGAGGAGCTTCCACCTTATTGAAGGATCAACTTCCTCATCAAAATCATCCAACTCCTGCTCCTTGGAGAGTTCCAGGAAAACCTGTAATAGAAAAAATATATATAAAAGGAGAGTTATGCATTACTATCTCCTGTAGCTCCAAGCAAGTGCAAAGAGTATGCACATATTAAACACTTATATTCCATGGAAGATCTGAAATCACTAAAAATGACCCACCTGTTCTAGGGTAGATTGTGAGAGGCTGTACTCCTCCAGGTCGAAGTTCTGTTTAACTGCATAAGAATGAATGTACATTAGTTCTTTATATATAATTTTGTTTAGGGAGTTTTACCAAGTTATGTGAAAAAAAATATGAGTAGTTCTTAAATATAAAAGATAAGGTAATAAATATTCTTAGACAAAATATGGAAAAGAAAATATACCATATAGTCATACAATAGGATGGAAATACTGTCCCATTCTCCTAGAGTTTTGGCAGAGGCACCACAAGACCAGAAAATAACACAGACGGCTCCAGAACACCTGTGCAGGATAAGCTAAAAGATGGTACCTTCTGCGCTGAAACTATCCGCCCCTCTACACCTGCCCCCAGTCTTCTCTGCTCCACTCTCTACCCCAGGGGCTGAAATGAGAGATGTCTCCTGGTGGATTCCACCAATGGCAAGCTCAGCAGGAGGAGTAGAAGGGAGGGGAGGTTGCGGCATTTATTCTTTCAATCCCTCCCTGACACCAAGTGTGCCCCTTGATTGAAGGTCATTGCTTCTCCCAAGGTGGGAGATGATTCTACATGATTCTACTCCCACATTCCAGTCACTGCTTCCTCTCTTAGTCTCTTTGGACCTAAGAATGGTAACAGTTCTGCTGTCTCTAGCCTTGGGTAATTGCATTGTTCCTTATACCCTTGCAAATAGTCATTTGAAAAACAAAATTTCTTCTGGTTATCCTATTTTGAGTTTACCATCTGCTACCAATTTGGACTATGACTGAGACCCTAAACATGTAGATACATAAGAGGAGGGAAATCGTGAGCACAAAGGTGATACTGGAAAGCAAAGATTTCTTTTGGATAGTATCAGACTGCTGTGGTATTTCCTTTCTTCTCTCCATAGACAAGGAGACTGGTCCCTGTCTCATGTCTGGAAAGATGTAAAGAAGAAATGCCATGGGTGGCCGACTGCCCTGCACTTTTAGAGTCTGGAGAAGCAAAGGTGCTTGTGTGTTTCTCATGGACTTCGAAGGAGAGGTACGTTGAGAGGATCACTTGGAGGGGTAAAGGGATTTCAAGGAAGGGGCCTGAAGGCTACAAGGTGGTGACAGGAAGAGGAGGCATCACCCATCCCAGGAAGCTATAGTCTGAGGTTACAAATGGGAGGGGAAAGGGAGTCTTCAAGGAACTCACAGAAGCACCCCGTGAAAGCAAGGGCCAGCAATTGTTCATTTCTACACAGCAGACCCTGATGCCATATTATAGCTCTATGGATCATATGAAGCTTTGCTGCCATATCATCTCTTTTCCCTTCCCCTCACACCCTACCCTGGAGAGGCCCAAAACATTAGCTTCTGAGTCAAGGAGGGAATAGAATAGAAGGTGACCATCCCACCTTCCTAGCTGCAGCTCTTTAAATTCAAGGCAAGTCTGACCTGGAAGGGCCATATGAGTTTTTGCTGGAGTTTGCTTTACCAAGAGTGATTGGTGGTATGGAAGAATGAATCTATGTAGCAAAACAAAAGAATTGTCATGAAGTGTGCATTTAGCTTGCATAACACTGGGCCTAGCTCATTTAATAAATGTATTGCAGCTGAGTAACAATGTCCAGCAACATTTGGAGGGAAAATGCTGCCTTACACGTCCACATTTTGTACTTTGTGTCATCTTCACATAACGGGGCAAGAAACTGCGACAAAATGTTGTTATTTTATTTGTTTTGTCCCTAACTGAGGACCTCAGTTTTAGCAAATTAAACACAGCAGATAGAATTTGAGGTGAGAGGGAACATTTTTGAAAGGAGGAACATTAGAAGGCTTTTAAGAAAAGGCCCCATTGCATTCTAGGGAGGCAGCCTTCCCGGAACGTCAACCTCTCTGCTTCTAATCCATCACAACACGGTGCTTCCCATTGATCCTACCGTAGGAATCCTTCCCACTGGAATGATGCAAAACTGGACACTAGGCCAAAATGGTCAATGTGGTCAGTGTGGAAAATGGCCACATAGACCACAGATTAAGGTTGACCAGCAGGATGAGAATACGAAAGAAAACCTATCTGGGTGACCCTAAGCCTGTCTCAAGAAAAATCTCTTGAAAAGCTAGGGTCCCCGAGGCTTCCACTGAGGGCAGATGACAAGCCAGAAAGTGCAGCTCAAGAAGAGGCGTGAGGTTTCATTCATGGACTCATCAGGTTTCACACAGACATGATGGGCAAACACTGACTCCCTGATGGTCGATGCTGTATGCAAAGACCAAAACCTAAAGGCCTAAAAAGAGTCATGGATCAGCATACCTGAACAGAGAGAGGAACTTCCTTATCAGCATCTAATGCTATGAAATACACAGAGACAAAAAAAAAATTGTATTTTTCTGTTTATGTGAATTTGTGGATACTCTAGCCCTGAATGTCAGTGGTCTCTTTCCTCCAGAGCCCTGTTCGGCCACAGCAGGGTTTCTCAGCCTCAACCTCGGCATTAACGATGTTTTGGTCAGATTGTTCTTTCTTGTGGGGGCATTGTAGGATGTTCAGCATCATTCCCAGTCTCCACCCACTCAATGCCAGTCTTACCCCACTCCCCAACCCCCAGTTGCTGGAAGCAAAAATAATCCCAGACATTGCCCAATTCGTCCCTTGGTGAGAACCACCGGATTAGAAGTCTTAGTAATGTATTTACGACGTAACAGCACAATTCTATGTCCATGTATTTTTTAAATATTGGTTTTATGTAAGGTTTGGCTTTGTCTGTTTCCCAGAGTCTTTTCTCTACGCGATCACTCTTACCTATCTCTAATTTGAAGAAAGCCTGTGATAAAGGTCTCACGTCGTCAACAGGCAGCTTGTAGACCATCAGGGAGGAATACCTGCCAAGGGAAGGGAGTGAGGCTGACCTCTGCGTTTCAAGGTCGCAGCCCCCCATTGAGAGCATGTCGAAAAAGGAGCAATAACCTCATCAACAGTTTGTTTAAAGAGACACCTAGAGTGCAGAGGTTCTTTGGTCAACAATAAGTCACTCTGCTAAGAGGAGGATTAGAAGACAAAGGGAAGAAAATCAACAGCACCTACTCCCTAAGAAGGGAGGAAGCAAGACTACTCATCCTTTTCTTAGTGAGAAGAGAATAGCATGTAGGTAAAAGAACTAGGCTCAATTCCTATTTCCCCAACTCTGAGCCTCAGATGCCCTTACTGATAAAAAAAAATGCTAAGAGATGCCATTCACCGGGTTTTGTCTGATGCCTGGTACTCTGGCATGGACTCTCTACTGGTGATCTCCTTTAGTGGAGGATGGCTTTACCTTCTAGAAAGGACCCCTGAGATGACCTAAATACATCCATACTTTAGTACCTGGCAAATAAAGCCCCCATGAATGCCAATGCCCTTACAAGAGTCAGCTTCCAAATCAGCACTCTGTTCTCTTATTTCTCTCCTGTGGCAGCCCTTGGAATCGACTTTTCTCTAATAATTAAAGTGTTCACAAGTACCAACGAGTTACCAAAAAAAAAAAATAATAATAGTAATGAGAAGACAAAGCTTTTATTTCATCACCGTTAAAGAAACGCAAACCAAAGACTGAGATAAAACAAAACGACAGCTGTGTGTACCTTTCCTGCCGAGCAGCCTGTGGGAAAAGCCTCAGGATCTCTGCGTGGAGGGGCTCCACCTGTGCAGGGGTCTTCACTTTCATCACCAGCAGATAATCTTTGCCGAATTTGCTTTTCAGGTGTTGGATGGAACCGATGCATCTGGAGGTAGGAGGAGGACGAGGTCACGTAAGAAGAGGTGGAAATCTACTGCTGGCGATGCTCGGTCTCTGAGGCCAGGGAAGGGCCACCTAGAGCCTGCAGCAACCACCCCAGCTCCTCCCAGTGGGGGGCCTTGTGCAGGGAAATGTCCTTCCTTCAGAGCACACAACCGGAGCCAAGTTCGAGTGTGGGCTTGGGCGGGCACTCACCTCAGCCTCCCGGACACCATGATGGCCACTCGGTCACACACGGCCTCGGCCTCTGCCATGTAGTGGGTGGTCAGGAGGGCGCCCCTCTCCCTGTTTCTAAAGGTGGCCCGGATGGCCTGCCTAGAGTTAGGTCGAGGGAAAATGTTAACTAATGGGAATGCTCAAGGTATTGTGGAGTTTTAAAAAAGAAGTTTCCGTTGACAGACATGAAATAAGTCGTGAATACAGATTAGACAAAGAAAGGATTTTTTTAGGGGTAACAGGCATGGAAATGACCAGGCTATTGGTTAGAGTATATAATTCAGAACGTGGGTTGGGATGAACATAGGGAATGATACTGGGTAAAAGGCTGTTTAGAAAACGCTGAGTTCAGGAATATTTAGGAGAAGGCAGTGGGAAGAGAGACAGAAAATGAGAACTTACTAAAACGCACGATAATCACAACATATACCCAAAAGATACCAAATAACAGAACTCAGAAAGACTCGAAATGTTTCTTTTTATCTGCTGTAAGAATTGTGAATCAGGTAATGTTGCAGAAAGATTTAAATCTTAATAATAGATTGATTTGACTGAGAGTAAAAATGTTCCATGCATACCTAGAAGATCTAAGAAAAAACAAAATTCTTAGAGTGGATATTAGGTTGGGAGAATATATCTTTTTCTTGTCAATAAAAACCGGTTGTTGGCCGGGCGCGGTGGCTCACGCCTATAATCCTAGCACTCTGGGAGGCTGAGGCGGGCGGATTGCTCGAGGTCAGGAGTTCGAAACCAGCCTGAGCAAGAGCGAGACCCCGTCTCTACTATAAATAGAAAGAAATTAATTGGCTAACTAGTATATATAGAAAAAATTAGCCGGGCATGGTGGCGCATGCCTGTAGTCCCAGCTACTTGGGAGGCTGAGGCAGAAGGATTGCTTGAGCCCAGGAGTTTGAGGTTGCTGTGAGCTAGGCTGACGCCACGGCACTCACTCTAGCCTGGGCAACAAAGTGAGACTCTGTCTCAAAAAAAAAAAAAAAACCGGTTGTAATATGAAGTCAGATAATTTTTTCTCTTAACATTGCTTTCCCTGGTAATGTCGGGGTCTTTCCTTTTCTAAGTAGAAGACGACCCGGGTGGTCACGGGATCAATACATTCATGTAGAAGTTACTCGTGATATCTCCTCACCACAGTTGCTGCTGCCCCTCGGGGTCCATCCCGGTTGACGGCTCGTCCAGAAGCACCACCGACGGGGTCCCCAGGATGCTCAGCGCGAAGCACAGCTGGAACAGCAGGAAGAGCCTGTCTGGCACCCGTCTGTGGGGTGCACAGAACAGCCCCGAGTCCTGCCCGTACCTTTCTCTTTATTCCCTCCGATAAGGTCCCCACGGGAGCCTTCAGCTGTCCCTGCAGCTTGAGAGCATCCACCAGCCTGAAGGAGACAGAGAGAGTCAGTCCACACCACCCGCGAGCACTGGTGACTGCATGTAGGAGAATGAGAAAACCAGAATAAACACTGCAGTGGGGGATGTTTTTCAGAATAGTCAGGGTGGGCACGCCATTCAGACCACCTAGGCTCCTTTATGAACCTTCCGTGGTCGTCTTTTTAATGATTTCTTTCCATATTAAGAATAACCTTTTTCTCTTCAGGCTTAAAGCAAGAGAAAAAAAAATACTGAACAGAGTTCTAGATGATCAAGTCTTTTCCCCACAAGATTGGGGCCATGGGTTAAAACCCCCCTTCCTTAATTGCATGTGGACCTCATTACCATGACATCCCCCTAGCAAGGAACGAGGTGTCCTCCGGGCCCACCCCCATGTACCGTGAGATGGCGACTGCAGCGTCCCCTTTCCTCAGCCCTTTCACGGCGGCGTACACCTGCAGGTGCTCCCTCACCGTCAGGCTGGGCCACAGGGCGTTCTCCTGGGGACAGTACCCCAGGAACCCCAGGGCGTCCCCTCTGCCGCTCCCTTTCAACAGCACCTACACAAAATAAGTTCATTCTCAGATTCTGTCCAGAGTCTTGTGTGTATGTTTGTGCATGTAAGTGTTTATTTCAGTGATGCCTTCTTCACACACACAGGTACTAAGTGTACAAAAGCAAATAAGCAATCACTTAGCTCGGGGGAAAAGATGGTAAAAACTCAATAATTTAAAAGGCAGATGTTCCATTACAGTTTACACTTTATTACCAATTTCATCACCATGGTTGAATTCCAGGTTGCTTGTTTGTCTGTTGTTTGACTTCATTCATTGATAGGAACATGCAAAGGAAGAGTTACTTGTTGAGGATTCTGTGTTCCCCAGTGATAAATAGTTATAATTATAGGCTCTACTTTACAGTAAGGCAGTAGTTCTTAGTCAGGGACAATCCTCCACCCAGGGGATATTTAACAGTGCCTGGAGACATACTTGGTTGTTAGGGTTTGGGTGTGTATGCATTGGTGGGGAGACAACTACTGGAATCTAGTGAGTAGTGGCCAGGGACAGGGCCAAACATCCTACAATACACAGGAAAGCCCCCCATATCAAAAAGTATCCAGCCCGAAATGTCATTAGTACCAAGGTTGATAAATCCTCAACTAAGTATTAATAATAAAAAGCCTTTAGCCCTATGTCTGGCCCATAGGATCCAATAAATACATGATAGCATATATTATTTTTGTGAGGAGGCACTGGGCTATGTAATAATAATAACAGCTAATGTATATTCAGTGCTTGCTGTGTGCCAGAATATAAACATTTTATGGATTTTGGTTACATTATCCTATCTTTACAAAAGCTCTATGTGCATTAGATGTTTGTTTTATTATCGATGTTTTACACGTGGGAAAACTAATGCATGCATGGATTAGGAAACTAGCACAAGGTCACAGATGGTGAGCCTGGGACTTGAAACTGGGATTAACCTTCAGAATCCAAGCCTTTGACCTGGATGCTATATGGTTTCCCCCAATACAAAGGAAGAGAGACCTAGTCACCCTCGCCTCATAGAGCTTTGATTCTGGAGAGAGAAACAGAAAATGAACAAGTAAACATGTAAGAAAATTAATTGAAGCCTCTGCCTCATGCATTCAAGGAAACAGATGTGCTAAACAATAATAGAGGATTTAATTTAGCTAATAGCTAAATTAAAGTTTTTTGGGGAGGTAAATGCTAAAGTGATGAGGAGATGACAGAGCGTATGAAGAGATGAGGGAAGGGCACTCCAGCTACTGGAAGAGCAAACCCAGAGTCTGACAGGGAGAAGGTGACCCGAGGCCAACAGGAGCAGGGGAGGAGGGGTGTGGAAGGTGGTGGACACAGCCCACATCAGGCAGGGTCTCTTGCAGCCATGGTGAAGATTCTGGATCAATCGTTAGAGGTTGTAAGTGGGAGGGCGACAGGACCTCATTTGCATCTTTTAAGAACTGCTCTGGCTGCTGCTGTGTGAGGCAAGAGTGGAAATGGAAAGAAGATTCAGGAGACCTCTGCAGCAGTCAACACCACTGCCCAACCTTCCTTCCTGGACACTCCCCTGACATTGACGGCATGTCAAAGGTCGGTAGCATTTTCCCTTCAAAGGGCGTCCCTTATTTTGACCTCTGCCCACCATTTTACCCAGCTTGGCCTAGCCCTAGACCTACCACCAAATGGTATTCAGATATTATTCTACCTTCTGCTTTGGAATTTAGGCAATTATTTTTTTTTTCTTATCTCTGATCACTATTGTCTTAATAAATCCTGGATCTTTTATCACTAAGCCAGCATCACTGTTGTGCTTTGAGAACTTCAGTGTATGTGCAGTAATACTTTCTGCTGCTCTGTCATTCCATGACATCAGTTGGGCCAGGATATATCTCAATAATCATAAGAAAGTTTCTGTTGTTTACACTCTGTGTAAATACCCATGACATTTTACCTGCTCATGGACTCTTACCATTACACAAGTGACACATACTCTTTAATTATAGCATATAGCTAGAGAGCTGTTATTAAATATGAAGATTCATGACTCTGTCATTATTCTGACAGTGGTTTCTGGTGTGATGCTAGCTGAGGCTACTCAATTCAACAATTTCTTGGGATACATAAGTCGACAAAGCAAAGATCTGTGACCTCAAGGAATTTATATTTCCTTTTAATGAATCTATTTTCACTCAATAAAGAGTATAATATAGATTGCATGCAGCCCTTCTCAGCACCTAACTCTTTTTGGAATTCAGGAGAGAAATTTTTAGTCAATCCTCTTCATTCAATGCATAAATCCCACGAATTGATTGAGGATTATCTACATAATTTTAAGATTGCCATCAGTATTCCTGGTATAGCGTTTGTTCTAGGCAGCATCAATGACCATATTTCTGTGTGTTTTACTGACCTGCCCTGCGGTTGGTTTTGTGTCTCCACATATCATCTTAATCATTGTACTTTTACCAGCTCCATTGTGTCCTAACAACCCTATAACTTCACCTGAAAGAAAGAAGTATGCTCAGAAATATACAAATAATTACAATAAAAATAAAAGCAAATATGATTTGAGGGCTCACTATGCATCGAGCACTTTGTGAAATGTGCTGTGTACATCAGTTCACGTGTTCTTCACACTCATACACACACACACACTCATACACACACACACACACATCCTTGAGCATCATTACTAGCTTCATTTTACAGGTGAGGAAGCTAAGACTTAAAGAGGATAAATAACTTGCCCAAAGGCATGCAGCCAGTAAAAGACTGAGCTGGAATTTGAAACAAATATTTATTTCAAAGCCTGGTGCATTTAATCAACAATTCCACGAAGTGTGCTATTTGTTAGGAATGAAGAATGCATTACTGTGTTTCAGTTGTTCCCTCTTTGTAGTATTCTCTGTTGTGAAATTGTTACTTAAAAATTTATACCGTCTTTCTTAACAGAAAGACTGCCTTTTTGTTGTTTTGTTTGTTTTAATAGAACAGACATAGCCGTCTTCCTATGTAAAGAAAAACTCTGTTATAATTATAACTGAGGCTTTTTATTTTTTTGAGACAGAGTCTCACTCTGTTGCTCAGGCTAGAGTGCCATGGCATCAGCCTAGCTCACAGCAACCTCAAACTCCTGGGCTTAAGCAATCCTCCTGCCTCGGCCTCTTGAGTAGCTGGGACTACAGGCATGCACCACCATGCCCGGCTAATTTTTTCTATATATTTTTAGTTGGCCAATTAATTTCTTTGTTTTTTTAGTAAAGACAGGGTCTCACTCTTGCTCAGGCTGGTTTTGAACTCCTGACCTTGAGCGATCCACCCACCTCAGCCTCCCAGAGTGCTAGGATTACAGAAGTGAGCCACCTCACCTGGCCATAACTGAGGCTTTTAAGAAGGAAGGAGCGGCCTTAGCCTGCTGATGAGTTTGTCAATAGATGGCCCCAGATTCAGAGACTCTTATTCCCTTGGAAAGACCCAATCATCAGAGGTCAAGATTGCTCTGCTAACAGACCTACTGTTTCCAACCTTTTTTAACACAGAAGGAGACATTTCTTGTGGCGATTTTTTTCTTCCTTTTGGAAAAGCATTTTTTCTTTTTGCCTGCATATTCCTTCCGTAGACAGCTGGCAATGATAACTGGTTTCTGTAAAGACAAGTAAATAATAATGGGACTTTATTCTCACCTTGAGTTGAGAGAATGCTCTTCTCACCAGACCTCTCCCTATACAAAGTCAAGAATCGAAACTGCGATTTTTCAAGAAAAATCTCTCCCATAGTCTGTATTCTTGCAGGGAAAGGCCACTGGCACCACATAGTGTGACTTGCGCTTGCCCTTATTCAGCGAGCAGGAACAGAGATGTTCATTGAAACGTTAGATTTGTCAAGACACATACTCACATAAACATGCTCGCAAACACGCACCTCAAACGAGCTCTCTGTGAGTGGCCTGCAGTAAGCGTCACTTGGGTTATAGGACACACAAAGTCTTACTTAGGTGTTGTAATGTTTAACTGTACTTATCAAAACCGACCCTGCACAATAAATTAACAAGTTAACGTCTGTGTGTGTGTGTGTGTGTGCACGTGTGCACGTATTTCCTTTTCCCTCTTAGCTTTGTGGGCAGTGCATACCCACTGAAGTCAAGTAATGAGCTACACGTGTAAGAATGAAAGAACTTAAAGTGTTTTTCAAAAATTAAGATTAGGAAACTGCTCACTTTATCTGAGAGGAAAAAAAAATATTTGATGAACATTTTTGTGACTTCTACCTCCTCCATGTTGGTGACGGTCACAACATTCGCTGTTCTTGTCCTTTCCATCTGAACATCTTCATCCTCCCCTTCAGGCTCTTCTGGGTTTGGAAAAACATCGTTGCTTCTTGGAGAAATTCTAAAATCAAAACAGTGTGATAATGACAAGCTTCAAGTGGAAAAACTTGCAGCAAAAATAGTGAATTTTCTAGATACTGTTATCAATGATTTGAATAGATTTGCTATGGGTACAACATAATCTCTATCCTTGTAGTCGGCACCATCTACCTTTCAAACAGCCTAGTTTCCATCAGTGAGTCAAATGGTGCTACTCTTATATTATCCGTGCTTTTTTACCTAAGGTTAATTCTCCTTGTGGGTGGTGATTTTTTTCCCCAAAGAATAAAGCGGTGCACACCCTCTGGCAAAGGATTTTGAAGCAGGGTTGCATGAGAGACATCCCAGGGATTGTAACTTTGGCACAAATATTTTGGAATTTTGAAGGCTTTATAAGAACTATGTGCCCAAAGATTTGGAACCAGGGATGTGTTCCAGAAAATCCAGGACATCTAATCACCATACCAATGTCTAATCAGTTACTCTCAGCACAGTCACTTCTTAGGAATATGTGTCAGAATCACTCTTTCCTCAGTGCTACCAATCTAGTTCCTTCCTTCATCACCCCACCACTGATCACAGCAGACTTCTGCATCTTTCCCTCATGCCACCCCAAATCACTGCTGTCAGTGGGTTTCCTAAAGGATGGCTGTCACCTTGTCACTATCTTATGCTACCACCAACATTAGACATGAGTTTGATTTCTATTTTGTATGCTAGGCCCAGATGTTCAAGACACACCTGTGTCTTGGTTTCTCATTATGTAATTTGCAAAGACTTCCCCATGCTTTCCTATTTTAAGACTGTCTAATATCTATCTTCAATTTCATTTTCCATCATCCCCCAACACAAGATTTCAAGTGTGTTCTGGCTGCCTTCTCAAATCTGCAAGAAGAGGGTGTTCATCTCAGCCTTTGTCCAAATGCTCAGAAGTCTCCCCCTTTTTGGCTTGGCCACACTTACCCAATTGATAATCTAGCCTTACTCATTATTTTAAAGATTCTACTTCTTGCATATAATTTTCCTTAACAGTGAAATTATGATCTGCCTTAATTTCTCAGTGTTTCATGTGTGGTGGTAATGTGGATTCTCTCAATGGATTGTAATCTCAGTAGAGTACCATGAATTATGGTCATTTCACATACCACAAAATACCTTTAAAACTGATCCTGTGCAGTATTTTTTACTTAATTAATTTAGGCATGTTAAAATGTCTTTAAGCAATGAATTTTAAAATAAAACAAGAAATTCTAATTGAATTTTCTCAACCTGAACACAGGATCCTTTCTCATTGATTGCTTCCTGAAGTTCATTTCTAGATATCGCAGAACGAAGAGGAAAATGAAAAAGTGAAGGTAAGGCTAGGGAAAAAGAAAGATAATCAAAATTAACATCACCATACAAGCAATGATTTCAATATTGGAATTGATTTAAGGAGATTGATTACATATGAAACTAGATTTGAGAACATTTTTTGCAAGATTTAAAGATAATCTACATATATTCTATGGAACTCTCAAAGTTACCTTCACTGCTTTCAGATAAAGCAGAATGACAGAATTATAGGAGTAGTAGGCTGAAATCAGTACGACACAAGCCGTCTAGAGTTTAGGTTTCACACCTGGCAACAGATGGTGATTGTAAAGATAGTGGCCCAGACTTAAAAGCCATTGTCAGTGTGTGTGCGCGCGCGTGTGTGTTACTTCAGATGCCCCAAATGCTCAAACCTTTTTAACTTGATGCAATTCAAAGAACCTCAAACCATATAAGGCCGTGTTCCCTCATGCAACAACATTGAAAAGGAAATATCTTCTTACTATTAGCAGTGCCAGATATACAATCTGAGATTCTGACTCTCCTAGGTAATCCATGGAGTTAGGAGAAATCTGTAAAATGAGGAGAAAGTGTGTTTAGATGAACCTTCATCTGTTCATGAAACTCATCCAACGTAAGACAAATGAATGTCCATTTAGTGGCCTTACCACCATTCTCCCTGATTCTCTCTCAGATACCAGGTTAATACTAATTTCTCACTGTGTAGTATGTCTTCTTTGCTTCCAATGTATCTCAGTGAACTGTCAACCTGTGCTCGTCTATAGGCTGAGATAGGTTTGTATGTAATGCCGTGAGTTGCCCCTTTAGGAGAGTCCTGGGCTGGTGTTGGCAAGACCCATTGAAGCAATCAGTGAGTTTGTCTTAAGACAAACCCTCTCCTCCAACTGTACCTGTCTTTCTCTCCTCACCTGTGCTCCTTCCTTCTATTCTTTCCCCAAGGGTCCTGGAATTGTTATATTGCTCTTACCCTCCAATATTCACTTTTGAGAATCATCACAACATCCTTTCAAACTGAGGGCAAAGTTCTCCCCCTGGAGTCTCACGCGTATACATTTAAGTGCTTTTTTTCCAGCATCCCCCCATCTTTAGTGAATAAAGGCTGAAGGGCTAATTTTGCTCTAGAGCTACATTTACCAAGTCTTTTTCCTGAGCAATTTTAAGTCCTTTGCAGTAAATTTTTAACCATCACAGCTATCTGCCAAATGACTTTTTAGAAATAATGTGCATAACATTAACATCATTTCAAATGATTTTGTTCTCCTAAGTGCCTCAGTCGCCCACTTCCAGTAATTGTGCCAAATCCGAAATGAACTCTGGGCTCCCTGATCTCTGCCCCCTCTCTGCCACCACATTTTATTTTTCCAGCTTCCTCATTCTAGTGTCCTTACTACATAATTTGGAATTGGCGAACCTCCAACACACCAACCTTTTTCCCCACTGTCCACAATCCCACTCATGTCCCTAACGTCTTCATTCTGTAGCTTAGAATCCACGGTACTGCCTTCCTTATGTAGGCTACCCTTTCCTTTGTCAGATTCAACTGCCAAATTTCTAAGCCTCATTGCATTCAACTCTCTGCCTTTCCTAAACTGCATCTGAGAAGCAGACGAACAATAAGAAAACTTTTCAACTTTGCTGACTTCACTTGAAAAGTAGCGCAGAGGGACTTTAGCACTGCCTGTTGATCCTACTGGCAGTCTCTGAAATAGTTTTCACATCTTTTATTCTCAAAACCCCAAGACTCCTCAACCACGATCAGTTGATGACTTCGGAAAATCATCTCATCTTTCTACCAGCAAAGCCACGAAACTACCTGCCTCTGTATTCATTTACTCTGATTATGATTTCTTGTTAAGTACATGGAATGTCCCTGTTTTTGTGGACAGGAACCCCTCTGTTTGTGCACCCCGTGCATGCACAATTTTTTTTCCCAGCTGTTCAAAGACTCGACTCCTTGGATAGTCCCGATCTCTCCTTTGCATCATAAATTTTTCTCACATGCGCATAGTATCTCCTTTCTTAGCACAAACAAACAAAAATCTACCCTCCCCATTCATCTGCTCTTACATTTTTCTGCTACTCTTTTTTGGCAAAACGCCTAGAAATACTTGCCTATACCCACGTCACCACTTCCTCGCCTCAAATTCTCTACTAAACTCACTCTTACTAGGCTTTTGTATTGGCGCTTTCATTAAAATAAACCTTCTTAAGATCACCAATGACCTTCATGTAGTCAGCTGTCATCTTTCTGGAATTCTCAGTAGCATTTGATGGTTTTATCACACCCTCCTTCCCGAAACAGTCTTCACTGCCATCTGGCACACACCCTTATGTACTGATACTTAAGTGTTTAAGAAGAGTTTCTGAGCAGAGATTCAGGCACACAGAAGTCTGCCACTGTTATTTGCCTGTCCCCCTGGCTCCATCTCGGACTGATTTATTGTCTTTTCCTCTTCCTAACCTTTAAATTTTGGAGTTCAAGGTCAAGTCCTTGGCCCTCTTTTCATTTCTATCTAAATTCACCACGTAGGTCGTATTATCCGGTACATGGCCTTTAATACCATCTATAAACTGATGAATCTCAAGTATTTAGCTTTTATCTCAACCTCCACACATCCCCATATCGCGTTATAATCTAACTGGCTACTTGGACATTTTTCTATGCATGTCAATTAGGAGTCTTATATCTAACTCGTCCAAAACTTAACAAAAAAGGGGCATCTCTTCCGCCTTTCGGTTAGAGTTCCCAGGAGTGAGGGTTGCCATAAGAACTATAACATTCTACAACGTTAGTGTTGCCTTTGACCTTCATAAACCAAGGCAGGGCCTCTTACTGAATGAGAACATGCCCCTTGCCTGTGGCAAGAGAATTGGCTTTCCAACACCAGAAACTTTTTTTTTTCTCCTTTTTTTTTTATTTCGGCATATTATGGGGTTACAGATTTTAAGGTTTCAATAAATGCCCATTTCCCCCCCTCCCCCCAAAAGTCTGAGTCTCCATCATGACCATCCCCCAGATGGTGCACATCTCACCCATTATGTATGTATATACCCGCCCCCCTCCCCCCTCCCACCTGCCCAATACCCTATTACTGTAGCACCTATGTGTCCACTTAGGTGCTACTCAGTTAATACCAGTTTGCTGGAGAATATATCTGGTGCTTGTTTTTCCATTCTTGGGATACTTCACTTAGTAGTATGGGTTCCAGCTCTAACTAGGAAACTATAAGATGTGCTATATCACCATTGTTTCTTAGAGCAACACCAGAAACTTTTAAACTTTTTACAGCTGAGGACTCTTCCAACATTTTTGCAACATTCAAGGCTTTCTCAACTGGCCACACATTTCATGACCCTAGGACAGGAGTAGAACTACTTACCTGAGAAAAAATGAATAGAGAGCCAATCAATGTGTAGGGTGGTAGTAATAGGGCACTGAATAATAACCCTAGAAATCCATACTCATTTATATCAACAGCAACTATTGTGAAGATGGTGACCTAAGATAAAAGCATAACATAGTGTCACTAAAGTGTAACTATCTGAATTTTAGGGTGTTTTTCAAGAGGGTAGTGATTCATCTTGAAAATTTTCTTGTCTTCAATTTCACTCCCCAGGCTAGTATTGCCATCATTTCTTTTTCTTTGCAACATGGGATTTTGTCAGCATTTTGTATTTGGCTGATTATGAATTTTTTAAAAGACACAACAGTGCTTCTCAAACTCAATGAGCTTACAAATCAGGTGGGGTTCCTGCTAAAATTCAGAGTCAAAGAGATTATTTATTATATATTTTTTTGCATTTTCCCTTTTTCATTTCACAATAGATCATAGACATCCTTTTAGGTTTAGGGACAACAGCTATTTGTTTTCACGGGAGCTATTCATTTGAATGGATGTGTAGGAATTTGAGAATTTTGCCTTCAGAAGATGTGTTTTCAATTTTTCTACTCCTATAAGTTATAGTTTACATGAATCTTTTTATACTAGCACTTTTTAGTCTTAAAGGAGACAGTCTAAAAAGTGTAATTGCAGGTTAAAATTTATGTGCATTTAAAATTTTAAGTTACTAACAGATTATTTCGTTAAAAGAATGTGACATCTATTCTCCTCCAAACAATGAATTAGAGTGCACATTACATCAGACCTCACTGACACAGGATGTCATAATTAATTATTGTAGGTATCCTTGTTTTATTGCTGATAGTAGGTAAATAACTTTATAATTTTATGATGTAATATGGTGTTTACCATTGGGTTTTGGTTATTTGTCCTTTCTATGTTTATATTTTCTTTTTACTAGGCATTTTTAAGGAACTGTGTCGTGTTTTCTTGATTCATTCAGGTTTCCTCTGTGGGTTTGATAGCTGCTAATAGTGACCCATCATTACATTCTGAAATAAATCATATCAATTTTTTATTATTGTTTTTTTAATTTACTTCCATGTTTGCTCAATTATTTTTTTATTTAGAGAGTTGTCTTTAATTTTTCCAAGTGAATTTATCAATGGTTTTCTTTTCTAAAGGTATCTTAGGTTTTATTATTAAAATTATGCATGCTTTATAAAAATAACTATTCAATTTGATGGATTTTTTTTCTATTTAAATATTTATGTATACTATAGCCATGATTCACAAAGTTATTTAATCTTCATAAGTATTTAGCTGAATTCCGTGGTTCCTACCAGTGCTTTTACAACAATTTTACTTTTCTTGAATTCTTTAATTTTTTTCTTAGATGGATTATATTTAACCTTAAGAGTTTCACCTTTTGAATAGCTGTAATTTGTTCCTGAGTGACTTTTTTCTTTTTTTGTTAAATAGATTTATTTTTGGAGCAGTTTTGGCTTCATAGCAAAATTGAGTGGAAAGTACAGAACTTTCCCATGTTCCCCCCACCCCCACATATGCACAGGCTCCTGATTATCAACATCCTACACCAGAGTGGTACATTTGTTACAATTAATCAACCTTATTCACAAATCTGTGTCACCCATTTTCCATAGTTTACATTAGAGCTTACTCTTGCTGTTGTGCATTCTATGGGTTTGGACAATGTATAATGACATGTGTCCACCATGATAGTGTTATACAGAATAGTTTTACTATCCTGAAAATCCTCTGTACTCCAACTTTTCTTCCCTCCCTTCCCCCAACCTCTGGAAGCCACTGATATTTTTACTGTCTTCATAGTTTTGCCTTTTCCAGAATGTCATGTAGCTGGAATAATGCAGTGTGTAGTACACTTTTCAGATTGCCTTCTTTCACTTAGTAAGATGCATTTAAGTTTTCCCCATGTCCTTTCATGGCTTAATAGCACATTTCTTTTTAGCACTAAATAATATTCCATTGTCTGCATGTACTACATCAATTCATCATCTTGGACATCTTGGTTGCTTCCAAGTTTTGGCAATTATGAATAAAGCTGCTATAAACATCCACATGCAGGTTTTTGTGTGGACTAAATGATTATTTTTCTTTAAAAAGGGGGCTTTGAAAAGCTTCATTTTCTGAGTTCATATTTGAGTATGTCTAATCTTTCCTAGAACTACCACTTGGGTACATAGAATTTTGGAGGAGGATTTCATTTGCTTTCCCTTAGATTATGATAACTGACATGCAAAATTATAGAAAATAAATCTGGGAAACTTGAAATTTTCTCTTTCATGGTTGATTTCCATTTACTTCTTGAGTGCCTTTATTTTCAAGTTTCATGTCTTAGTGAGTATTGGTCATTCCATAACAGTTCTTTCTTAATTTAGAGGATATTTTCTTCTATTATAATTTTATACATGGAATTATAACAGAATTATATTATATGAAAATAATTATAATATATAAAAGATATGTATATACCTAATGATTTACTATGTAAAATTTAATTATTATTTTATTGAAATGGCTTTGTTTTGGCATATTTTTTGTATTTTTATCATTGCCTTGCTGATTAATGAGATTATCTTAATTCTTTATTTTATATCTGTAATTAGATTTTTAGCCTTTTTCAGAATTCACTATTAGTTCTGAAATTATACTGATGATTATTGTGTTTATGCAGCTCTGAAATCTCTTTTTTCTCATTCAAGATGTTTTATCATTGTGACACTGAGCTTTTGTCTTATTAAATTCATGCTCTTTCAAAACTATAGAAAAAGCTCAAATAGAAGTTTTATTTGTTCTACAACTTTTTTTGAATACTGTATTAACTTCTTGGTTATTGCTGCTTCTCTTACTTTTCGATATCTTACGTTGCCTTGTGTGTTTGAAGAGTTGTCATGGACTACCTTTTTATCTTTAATCTTGACCATGTCTAATATTTACAGCTCTACTGAGATCTATTTGCTCTGATAAAGTATTTATGATTTCTTTTGAACACCTTTTCTTTCTTAGCTGACATCTATTTATCTTTTCCTTTGAGTGATATTTTGATGTAGGGTGTTGCTTTCTATAACATCTTTGAAACCTGGAGGCATGAATGCATGCAAGTGTGCTCAGCTTGGGCCATGTGAAATCTTGTTGCTTTATTCTGTGAGTCATGTCCAGTGCTTTGTATCAGTTCTCACTTTGTCTAGTAGGCAGTACATCTCATTGCCCAGCGGTGGGCACACCCTTATACCTTGGACCACAACCCAATTCAGTTTAGAGCCCTATAAAATAGCATGCCTCAGCATTCGTCCTCTCCAGGTAAGGCATTCTTCTCCTAAGGGTTTTTATTTGCCTTTGCCCAGGATGTCAGCTCAGTCACTCAAATACTTCTTTTTAGAGCTAATTGTCAGTATTTTATCAACTAACTTTTCCTCATCAAAATTGCTTGTTGAGGATGAAAGTGGAGTGAGGCGTCTAAGAAGTCAGTGACTTCTTTCCTTGGCCACCACATTTCTACTTCAGTTTTCCTTATTCTGTTCTACCCTGCTCTACTAACAAAGATGTTCTCTGTCTATATATCTAATCAAATCAAACTTGTATAATGTTTAATTTAAATCTCTATATGCTGATTCATTTTTCCAACTGATCTGTCAGTTCTGAAACAGGTGATTTAAGTTCAACTTGTATTTTTAGAGATAATTTGTGTTATGTATTTTGCTGTTGTGTATTATTAACTAAATAAAAGATGAGCATTTTGACTCAAGCTGTACAAAAGTAATTCATGTAACCAAAATGTTTGTTGCCCTGTAATATTCTGAAATTAAAACAAATGTGAGCCTTCTATCTTCTTCGTGGACTTTACATTTTGTCAACATATTATTTTTCCTTATTTGAGACTTTAGGTCTTGAATTCAATTTTATCTGTGATTTGTGTAGCCATTTATAATTTCCTTATTTAAAAGAAATGCCTATGAAGTCATTGCCCATGACTTAGTTGTATTTATTATAAACAATATATAGCTGAATTTTATTTAACTCAATTTGATAATCATTGTCTTTTGTTATCTTATAATTTGTTTTTACTCATTGTATTTTATTTTAGTTTCTTCCAAATTTTGGCAAAGATGTGAAGCATCTTTCAGATCATCCACTGGAATTCTCCTACCCTGCAGGTGGTACAACCACTTTGAAAACTGTTTGCTAATATCTACTAAAGGTGAACATAAAGTTGAATACTTTAAAGACCTAAACATTCCACTGCGAGGTTTATACTTCAAACTACTTATATATGTGCACCAAAAGACATATAGAAAAGTTCATGGAAGCATTATTTAACAGTCTAAAACAGGACATCATGTGAATGTCCATCAACAATAGACAAATAAATCATAGAATTTTCATCAATAGAATACTATGGCAATGAAAACGAATGAACTATCATGGTAGTTATCAGCTACAACAGCATTGATCACTCTAAAAAATGCATTATTGATTACAAGCAGGTACAGAATTATGTATTCTACATGATTCCGTTTTTATGAAGTTGAGAAACTGGCTAAACTAATCCATGGTATTACAATTAAGGATAATGATTTCTTATAAGGAGGAGATAAAGGCAAGAGGGCTTCTAGAGTTCTAGTAATGTTCTATTTTTTGATGTGTCTGTAGATTTTTGGAAGTGCTCATTTTAAAATATTTAGTGTGCTTATAATGAGGTGTACTTTTCCATACAGGCCATATTTTTTAACTAAAATTTATTTTTAAAAGATACCTTTGGTAATTATATAGAGAACAGTTCACAGGAGGCAAAAGTAGAAACAGAGAGACCACTTACAGATCTATTGCAATACTCCAAGTAAGAGATGATAAATGCTTAGACAAGGATGTAGCTCTGAAGTTGGGACACCCAAACAGACTGGGAAATATTTGACATGCATATGGATTGAATGCGGAAAGAGACAAATGAATAGGAATCAAAGATGATTTTGGATTTTTGGTATGAGCAACTAGCTAGGTGGATTTTGCTGTAATAATGTACTCTATTAAGAGGCAAGGAACAATTGGATTAAGGAGATGATTATATTTCAGATATGTGATTATTGAGGTCATTTTTAAATGTTCAAGTGAAATTGTAAGTGAATTGTTGGAGGTATTAATCTCTAGCATAGGGGAAAAGTTAGACCTGGAGACATGTTTTGGGGGTCATAGTTTATAGATGGCATATACCCACATGAAGAATAGATTTTAGATACATCTATGATTATCTTGGATTAATTACAATTTTCTGGAGAGCAATACTAATTTGCTGTTCTGCTTAGTACAAATATTAAAATACGTTCTTAGATTTATTCAAAAATGATTTTGAAGTAAAATAATATGTACCATGTGCATACTTACAATTAAGAAGAAAAACGACCAAATGCCACTATTTTTCCTCCCATTGCGAAAAATGAATGAAATCACATATGTCAAGAAAACAAGAGATGAGACATAGCCAATACTACACAGGGTCTGAAAATAGAAACATCAAGGTTGGATAAGGTTAATACTGTTTAGAAAAGTATTCATACTTACCCTTTAACTTTCCAAAACTATACTATAGCACAGATAATTTGAAGTTCTTTCGTTTAAGATTAATAATATCACTGCATTCATGAAAAAATAAAACCATTTTGTAATTTTTGCCACTTACTTGAATTAAAAGGTTTTGAATTATAAATATAATCTCTTCTGGGTTAAAAATGTAATCCATTATTTGCATTATAAGGAGGATCAAGAAGTATAGGGGAACATCCACCAGTGCCTGTCCAAACCAGTAAGCAGAAGGGTAGAGGCCTGAAATCCGTAGCTGGGAATGAGCTTTTTTCTGGTAAAAAAATAGAAGAATCACCAAAAGGTTCTAAAAGGTTGAGGTTTGGGAAATTGTAAATATATAGTCATAAAAGCATTCATTTTTGCTATATACCTTTTACAAATATTATTCTGATTTAGCAAATGACACTGCCACTTGCCACACCCCTGTTCAGAGGCATTAATAATACTACAAACCATGATGTGACTTCATCGTCCACAGGGAAAATGCACCAACATAACTAATAATGTTTCATCATAGAATGACCAGGCATTGTCTCAATAAAAAGATATCCTTTCTTTTCTTTCCAAGGCTACACTTACCTTTGACAAAAAGACTTGCAAATTGCACAAAGGTCCAACAGAAGTGAGCTTACCATTTCCTGTTAGATTTTTAAAATGTATGCTGAATATAAATAATTCATTTATAATTGGCATTTTATTTTGGGTCTAAGAAATGGTCACCTAACTAGACAATTTTACTTAAAAGAAAAAAAAAAACTCTTTGGGTTGGCATAAGCAAGGCATCTTCTAAATTGTTGCACTACTCTCATTGCCTTGAAGGAAACTATATTCTTTATTATAATGTTATGAAAACTAGTGTGTAATTTTGATATTGTGACCCACTATAAGCCACATTGATACAGTGATTGTCTTAAAATATAACTTGGACTATTTTAACAGTAAAGCATAAAAGCAATTAAAATTTTAAATCTAAAATTGAGTTTATATAAAAAGATATATTAAGAGAAAAAGTTGGAATGCACATAAATATTCTGGAAAGGAGAGTACATCTGAAAGGAGGCAGGAAAGAGAGTGATAGTGAGGATGTGTTAAAGAGCATGACATTTCCTACTCATTAATTGACTTAATATAAATTTACACAGTATATGCCAAGTAGCTGGCTTTGTGTTGGTCATGGGCACTTATGGAATGGAATAAAGGCAACAAGCAAATAAATATAGTGATAGCGACATAATTAAAATTGGGTAAGTGTTAAGAAGGGTTCAGAGTCATATGAGAACCTTTCAATGGGAAATGGATCGTAATTAGGGGGTCAGGTCAGAGAGGGTTCTCTTATCAAGAGATGTATGGGGTAGGGTCTGGGCAGCGAATAAGAATCATCCAGGTAACAGGTAGGAAGCACCTCAGGAAGAGAGAACAGAAGGAGAGAAGGCCCTTCGGTGGGGAGAGGTTGATGTTTTGGGGAAACTGGGAAGAAGCCAGTGTGGCTGCAGCATGGTTATCAAGGTGATAGTGGTAGCAGATCAAGGTAGAAAGACACACACACCTGGGTGGGTCACCTATGGGTTTTCAGGCTACAGCTGGGACTCCATTCCTGCTCTTTCATATCATGAGAAACTACTGAAGGGATTTAGAGAGGGAGTGGACAGGGTCAGCATTGTGTTCCTAAGATATTACTCTTTATACCATGTGGAAAATATAGTAGCTTTCCCACAGATATTAGTGCTTGATGTCCAAATACCCAGGGTTTGGTCCTAGGCCCCTAGGACATTTGGACGTCAAGCACTAACATCTGTGGAAAAGTTACTATATGCCACATATGGTTCTGAATGATTCATAGGTATTATTCTGCCCCATCCTCACAGAAACCTATTTCAAATAGATGAAACTATTATGCCCACTTCACAGGTGATAAAAGTGAGGCACAGAGTGATTAAGCAACTTTCAATGTTCACGCAGCTGAACAACGGAAGAGTCAGGATTTTGACTCAGGGAGGTTTAAATTAAAAAAGATGTGTGAGAAAAAGTGACGAGAGAGGTAGGAAGAAAATGGTGTATGTGTGGTCTCATAAAAGTAAAGGAAGAATAGTATTTTGTGTTTCCCATGAAAGAATTTGCTGAAGGTGGGGGAAGTTTGAGAGCAAAATAAATAAAAATTAATTCAAGCCCTTCAAAAACATCTCCTGAGCATCAGCAGATGATGTCTAGGACACAGGGACATGGGAAAGTGGCACCAGAAGTACCAAAGAGAGGCAAAAAGACTCTGTTACAGACTTCTTGAATTTTATACAAAAGCATCACAAAAATAAAGCTTTAAAGCGACAAATTTTTTCCAACAACAAGTCAAAGTGCTGTGGAGAGTTGGTGAGGGCTGTTAAACTGAGTAGCTTTACCACCATTTAGAATGCAGAAACCATCATTGAGGAATGGGATGGGATTACGTCAGTGAGTAAAGTGTCTATAAATAAAATTCTAAGTGATACACAGTTAAAGTTACCACTCTCTGTTGGCTGATACGGTCTACTGAGCTGTCCTTCCTGAGGTCTCCCATTTGTTTAAGAAAAATAGCATTTTCTTTATATTTGGCAATTTATTATTATATGAAAATGCTTGATTATTTATTGCATCAAGCACAAAAATTAGATCTACCACCTGCATGTCGATTTATGGTCATATGGGTGGAGGAGGGTTCCCTGGACATTAAAAACATGGGAGGACTTTGTTAGCTCTTCTTACTTTATAGTCACCGATGCTGCTCATTGCAATGTAAGGAGTCAAGGAGGCTGCCACCGGTATCCAGAAGATGGAGCTACTCAGGAACCCAGTCTCGTCATAATCCATGTGGTCCTGAAATCATGCAGAGCATGGTGAGCTGATGGCCACTGGGTATCTGCTTCATTTGTACTTTCTTAACTAAATTACGCAAATAGATGAATTGGGCTAAGCACTCAAAGCTCTTCTCAAGGTCCTATGTGCAATCTCTCACCCATATTCATTTTCAGTCCTGTGTTGCAGCAACCTGGATATTTTCAACCTGTGTCCTGATTTACTTAGGAAGATGCAAACTCAACAAAGTGATATGAATTGACAAAGGTCCCACAGTTAATAATGTGTGAGGTAGGTATGCAACTTCTACTCTCTGACTTTATGGTTATAATATTACAATGGCTTATATACATCAAGGCTGATGTTTTAGTAGACAACAGGGATTGTGAACTGTCAGTGGAGGGCTGTTTTGCTTTCAGAAATTGGTGCCAAATCAGTCCAGTTCAACATTCATGAATAGTCACTTCCCTGGTTCAGAATTCAAGTGCTTTCAGGGATCTGGCAGATATAAATTAATGAGTAGATAGATGTTAGAAAATAAGAGTAATAGGCCTTGGAGAAAAATGGTCAATACGTGATCCACATGAAGGCACTGAAAAAAAAATCAAACCCCTGTGCATGTTAAAGAGGACCTTGAGTTTTGCAACAAGCCTTGACTTGATCTATGATCAGTTGTTCCACTACATTGCAAGTCATCTCTGTCATGAGTTTTGCAGTCTCCTTACTTCTCCATATTCTTACCCCCTCCTAAAATTTGGCACCCCTTGAAGATCTTGCAGCACATGAAAATTGTTTTAATAAAGATATATATGTGGAGATGAGGCCCTGAAAGAGGAAAAAAGGCACCAAAGACTGCATCAGCCATCTCATATCCTTGCCTGTGGACATCATTGTTGATTTTCCTGATTTGGAAGATCTCTGGGGATGGAAAATTCATAATCCATCTCAACAGCCAGCACCCTTACTCATGACTTGGTTCACGAACAACATATTATGTCCATATTACATTATACCCCCCCCCCCCACAGTCAGAGTCTTGTGTGGCTCAACCTGAAGGAGACACACAGAAAGATAGTTGATACCACCTGGGTGTTTGGGCAAGTGTCCACTGGCAAATATACGAGACGAATGGGTATAACTTTCAGGAGTTGGGAGCATTTTAGGACACTCCGAGAGATAGTAAAAATTGCTGAGTGATGTCAGAAGTGAGGTCTGAGCTAGAATGAGCTCTGTGCTATAGATTCAAGTAGGATAGGCTTGCAGAATTGCAAGAGAATGCCAGGTCCTGGGTGGAGAAACCAGCAATTCAGACAGAATTTATCTACATCTGAGTTCAAGGTCAGCTGGGCTAGAGGGTAGCAAATATTTTATGGTTAAGACATCTTTAAAGGTGGGAACTCAAGTTGATTGTTAATCCTTGGGAACATCCTATTCTTGGTTATCCAGATAATTATATATTCAGGTATATCAATTGAGTATAATAGATGATGAAACACATTTGACACCTCTATGTGCTACAGTTTCCTCAGCTATCTAATAATAATAAAGGAGATTGAGCATTCCTAATCTGAAAATCCAAAATCTGAAACCCTTCAAAATCCAAAACTTTTTGAGTGCCAACATGATGCCACAGTTTCCAATTCTACATTTGACTTCCTGTAACGGGTTGTAGTCAAAATGCAGGTGCACAACACACAGTTTATTAAAATATTTTATTAAAAATATAAATATTGTATAAGATTACCTTACGTGTATAAGGTATATATGAAATATAAATGAATTTTTTTTTTTTTTTTGAGACAGAGTCTCGCTTTGTTGCCCAGGCTAGAGTGAGTGCCGTGGCGTCAGCCTAGCTCACAGCAACCTCAAACTCCTGGGCTCGAGCAATCCTTCTGCCTCAGCCTCCCTGGTAGCTGGGACTACAGGCATGTGCCACCATGCCCGGCTAATTTTTTATATATATATATCAGTTGGCCAATTGATTTCTTTCTATTTATAGTAGAGACGGGGTCTCGCTCTTGCTCAGGCTGGTTTTGAACTCCTGACCTTGAGCAATCCGCCCGCCTCGGCCTCCCAAGAGCTAGGATTACAGGCGTGAGCCACAGCGCCCGGCCATAAATGAATTTTGTGTTTGGGCTTGGTTCCTATCCCCAAGGTATCTCATGAGGTATATATAAATATTCCAAAATCCAAAAATATCCAAAATTCAAAATATTTCTGGTGCCAAGCATTTTGGATAAAGGAGATATATATATACCTATAATAACAACAACAATAACAACAACTATCTCAACATCTTGTTAGGGCATTTAAATATGCTAATATATATAAATCCTATGGTACATATCTTATTTTTCTCTAGAGATTTTTGAAGGAAGGAGGACTGCTGAAATGTGGTTTGAAAGGACAATGGTATGATGTACTTTAGAAAAGATGAGCCAACGCCTTTCGTATCCTGAATCTCTGTAGCTTTCAGACAGCACACAAGAAACACTCAACAGTTCCCATAGCTCTTTCTGAAGAAGCACACAAGTTAAACCAAGCGTAGAAGCTGGTGAACTACCTGGATGACGACCACATCAAACAATGAGCAATGCAGACTGGAGAAAGCTTGATAGTGCAGACTCCTCTGCAGCAGCCTACGGAAACTCTGTTCTACAACCTTGAGTGCACCCTCATCTACAGAAGGGACTGGGGTCAAGACAATCACACATGTCACCTGAGCTGTGGCGACCACATAAGTAGATGCTACCAGCAGCAGATATAACTAGATAAAGCATAGATTTCTCCCCAGCACTATTTCTATAGGATAATCTCCATCTCTCCATCCGTCTGTTCTACCTCCAGCACCAGCAATGCTTTACTCAGAAGGGAAAGAAAGGGGAGTGTTTCAGAGCTAGAATACTCCCTCTCTTCTACTCCAAGGTGTTAGACCATAAAAGAGAACAAAAGGACAAACCACCCCACTTTCACCCCATCCATATCCCTTATGCCGCAAGTTGACCCTACAGTGCTTGAATTTCATAGGAAATTGAAGTTTTGGACTGCACTGGAATAATTCCTAATAGCAAAATGTGAACAAGAAGCTATAGAATGTGCCCAAGGTGTCATTTTAGCTGAAATAAAAAAGAAAGAAAGAAAGATAATAAAGATAATAAACCAGGCAAATGCAACATAGCAAGATGAAAGAGGTGACTTTATGACATAGATGTGCACATCCCCCTCCCCACCCTGGATATTAAAAGTTGTATTTGTGACAAGAACTACTCCTAGTTCTAGTTCAGCTGGTCCCATGATCTAGTCAAAATTGAATATTTTTTAATGGAAGCTTCTTTTGATGCATTACCAAGAAAAATAACGTTAGCAGCAATAATGGTAAAAAGTACAATTTATTGAGCACCTATGGTTTTCTACGTTTATATACTTAAACTACCTTGTTTCCCTGAAAATAAGACAGGATCTTATATTTATTTTTCCTCAAGAAGACACCCTAGGGCTTATTTTCAGGGGATTTTTTTTTTTAAGTACGGTACAACAATCTACATTTATTCAAATAGAGTTAAGCTGTCTTCTTCTGGAACATCTCATAACTTTCCAAACCCCGAATTCCATCCTGAATTTCTTGCAATTCTATTTCCTTTAGAACCATTGGCCTCAATCTCTCATGTCTAGCAATAGAGCTCTCATGGGGCAGATGAGAAGGGCTGCTCATCTTCTTTATTGTTCTGTGATGAAATGCATGGTTGTGCAGATACACTACGTAGCCACGCCCATCACTAAGTCTTATTTTCGGGGTAGGGCTTATATTGTGCAAATGCTTAGAGATCCTGCTAGGGGTTATTTTATGGGTAGGTCTTATTTTCTGGGAAACATGGTAACTTTGCCAACTTAGCCTGGTGCTCACATTGCCTCATTTACTTCTTAAGAAACTTGCATGGTGAATTTTTTTATCTGTATTGTTTGCGGATTGGTGAACTAAGTCCTACATAAGTCAAATTGTTTAAGAAGCCCACATAATCTAGCCTTTAAGACTGTGACTGTTTCAACTATGTCCCACTACCTAACACCACAGATGATGGCAGATCTAAGATCAAGTCTTAATTTTTTTTCCCAATTAACTGTATTTTCTGTTGTTTCAATGATCTCCCTCATCTGAATAAGGTTATAATGTTATGTAATCATTGCTGAATAGTATGTGTATACACATAAATATATATTATACATAGAGTTATTTTTTAAATATAAAATATAAACTTATTAAGAATAGGTTCATAAAAATTAATATGATGTTATTTCAGCATTTCAAGAATTTTCTTGAAAACTTCTGGTGAGTCAGTATAAGTGAGATATAATTATACTTACTGCAATAGATGTGCTTCTGTCAGTCTGAATGTGTTCTGAAGAATTAAAGATTCCAAGTAGCCCATTGCTAATGACATCCATGAGGACAGGAAAGCAATTTAGCCTTTTCGTATTACATGCTATTGAAAATCTGTGTTCCTGAAATATAATAAATATCAATTCTAACTTCCTATAAAGCAAATATAAAATTTAATGAATGGATATGGTAGAAAATCATTCAAATTTTTTATAACATAGGAAGGCCAAAACACTAAAGGAGATTGATATCATCATCACTCGTATTATTTGATAAATTCCCAGTACACTTAAAATCCAGTGTTTTGGTTTCTATATGCCATAATATCATCCATGTGGCTATGCATGCCTAAATTTAACAAAACAAAATAGCTCAAATGGTTTTTAGTAGCAAAGCTACAAAACCCCAAAATGCAACCTCACTTTAATATGGCTGCAGACTTTATTTCAAAATGTAATACATTCATTTTCTAAGTGAAGGATGCATGGATACTTGGCAAGCAGCAGACAGGCAGGCAATTGTAATGAAAGTATATGCTTTCACAAATACTGAGCTTACATGTAAAGTTTCTTCTAAGAGAACATATTATATATGTGCGTGTGTGTGTGTGTGTGTACATGTGTGTGTGATTATTTTTCTCTCAGAGAAAAAGAATATAAGTGAAGTATTAATAATTATCTATATTGCCCAAAATCTAGGCAAGGTTTGCGAATATATTTTTATGATCATAAATAAATCAAGCATATTATATCTAACCTAATTACCTAAAGCAATATTTATTGATGTTAAGACTGCCATATTTTAAAACTACTTTTCTAAGAATACTGGAAAATAATTTGATTAAGATATATTGAGGACTAGTTGGATTGAAGGTAATTTTTTATTTTTATTATTGGCATGGAAATTTTTCCTGAAAATTAACTGTGATGAGCTATAAATGTCACACTTTATGACACCTAACAGCTGTGATTTGTATATTTAACATGGTCTCCTGTTTTTCCATTTGGCTACCATAGCGCTTTCTGATTCAAACTCCTACAGCAGGTGTCCTCAAACTACAGCCTGCAGGCTACATGCCGCCAGCTGAGGACGTTTATCCGGCCTGCTGGGTGTTTTTGCCGCCACTGCCTGTCCTGCTTAGCAGCCGACTTGTCCCGGGCCCACAGTGCGCATGTGTGGAATGTGCACCGCACTCTCCAACAGCCTTCCAACATCTGAGGGACAGTGAACTGGCTCTCTGTTTAAAAGTTTGAGGACCCATGTCCTATACGGTTTAGACAGGTGATATAAATGAATGAAACAGTATGGAGAAAGGGCAAACAGAAAAGCAAAGGCCAAGTCTAAAGTGGGCAGTTATTCTCAGTTCTAACTGCAAATAAGATTTAAATTAATAATTGAAAGGGAATCCCATTGGTAATAAGATTAAAATACATTATTCATGACAGCAACGCATAGAACTTAATAAGGAATAGAGTCAAACAGTATTTCATTATGCATTGTTATACTGCAGGCTGTGGGCAAATAGTTGTAGTCCAGCTTCTCCTATAAAAACGAGAACTATCCATTTGTTTGTCCAATTAGCCTTTCATGTCAGTTGACATGAATTGTTTGAGTTGTATATCCATAGTCTGTCTTCGGTGAAATGCAGCAACTAGAGTCCAACATACCTTTTCATCACCTGACACAATGATAGCACCATTGTATGAGGGCTCATCTGTGCCATTTCTAGTTCCAAGAGCATCCACTTCTAAAACTATGTTCTGTCGCCTCAGTGAATGTACAAAGTTATCAATGCTTGACCCTACCATGAAGGTAAAGATCAAAGGAAACAAAATAGGAAACAAAAAAAGGAAATAAAGCATTGGTCAAGTAATAAACACACAACTAAACTGCATCACCTCACTCAAAACATACCATAAAAAGGACTGTTTAAGCATTTTCTTTAACAGGCAGAATTAATGCTATAATACTATTATGAAATTCATTCTGACATCATAAATATGACAAGGTTACTTTACTTTGAGACTAGGCATTTAGTTTTAATTTCTACTGGTATAAAAATACTATTAATAATTATAATCCTTGATGCTACTAATCTTCTATCTTCTTATAAATTTGGAACAGATTTTTTTTCCAGCACTCAGCAATGCATAGACTCATAAAGACAAAAGACCTCAAAAGTCAGTCATTGATTTATCTTCCTAAATCCTCTTTTTAATGACCATTAGGGTTTAAGTAAACTTGCAGGATATGTCTGTGAAACAAACTCTCCAATCTTGTATTTTTAATTTTTCAATTAACTTTCTGTTTGGCTTCATATGTGCTTTCTAAAACATACAGAATTTATTTTTTCTTCATGCTTTGTATTTCCAGGGAATCTGTTAACAAGAACAACACTCAGAAGTGGTATTTCAGCCCTGTGTTCACCTGTTTTATTGATGAGCAGTAAATGGGTCAGAGGAGCTTGTGGCTGTTGTCCTGGTGAGAGGAAGTACATATTTGGAGATAATTCCCAAGAGTCACTTTTTACATATAATTCATAGAATAGATATTCCAAAAGATTAGGGATTAAACTAATCCCAAAAAGCAATAACCTATGTGTAGAAAAAATATAAAAGAAAAAAATAATTTATAACAACCTTTGTAGGTTTTTAAGTTTGAGCAGATAATGGATATAGTAATAAAAATAAATTATAAGCACTAACATTTGAATCATGCTTTTTCTTCATTTTCTTCTTTCTAAAATGAAATGTTTCCTATGTATCTGTATTCTCTCTCTCTCTCTCTCTCTCTCTCTCTCTCTCTCTCTCTCTCTCTCTCTCTCTCTCTCTCTCTCTCTCCCCTTTCCCCAAGTAGGATACCTGGACATTTCATTCATGCTTATGGAATCTGCAGATTATGATTTCTGGCATGTCATTAATATACAGACTTACTACACTCTGAACCTTTTTCCCATCCTGTTTCCAATTTCTGTAAATGACAACATTTTGTCATTCACTTGGGCTACAAAGACCAACTATTTTCCACTCATGTCTCTCCTGTAAGTCTCTTTTCCAATGGTTGAAAATTCCTATCTATCATATCATCATCAGTACTTGCCTCCAAACCTCCCTCTCGCTTTCTCTTTCAAGTTAGGTCTTTATGATCTCTTTCCTGACCTCTTTCAATATTGTCCTAAATGATTGTTTTCACTGCTTCCAGTGTCTATGATAACCAAACAATTTTGCACTATTGTCCAATTAAACTTCTTGGCATTCTGTTCTAATTGTAAATCCCCTATTCAAAATAAAAAATGAAACCTTAATAGTTTCTTATTATTCATAAAGTACAAACTCATTAGCTCTATGTAATACATATTCTGAAAGTTATTTTGACTTTTTAATATACTTTACACTGCAATTAACTCAAATTATCAGTTTTTTTAGATTTCTCATGTATCACTATACTTGGTACTTCCTCTGCCTGAATTTCCATCTTCCTCTTTATTCTTAGCTAAATAAGTTCCATTCTCTTAGACCAAATCAAATTCTTCCTGAGCTTCTTCTCTGATGTCACTATTTGGATATCATCTTTCTCCTAATAAATGGCATAGTTTACAGGATTTTCTATTATTTAGTGCACACTAATCACCATCAAGGACAGATGACATGTCTGATTTATTTTGATATATGTTACAATTTTTTTTTTTTTGAGACAGAGTCTTGCACTGTTGCTTCAGTTAAAATGCAGTGGCATCATCATAGCTCACTGTAACTTCTAACTCCGGGGCTTAAGAGACCCTCCTGCCTCAGCCTCCCTAGTAGCTGGAACTACAGGCATGCCACAATGTCCAGCTATTTTTTTTTTCTTCTATTTTTGGTAGAGACAGGATCTTGCTCTTGCTCAGGCTGATCTCAAACTTCTGACCTCCTCCTGCTTCAGCCTCCCAGAGTGCTAAGATCACAGATGTGAGCCACCGCACCTGGTCTATTACAATCATTTAATAATAGAGTGTTGCATAGAGGTGCTCACAAATATTTTTAGGTGAATGGGTGTTCTCAGTGGAGAGCTGAGCTTATGCAAGGGGATAGTACTCGATGAAGAGGATAAATCTGGAGGGGTGTTAATCTTACAGTGGGCTCCAGGCACAGTTGTGAAGCCAAGGCAGAGACTACTAGCACACAGTCTCAAGACACAACATAGAAATTCTGCCTAAGTTTTCCAGTCCGTCAACTGCAATGTTGACTCTAATCTGAGCTTCCAGCCTGCTGCTCAGCCCCTATAGATTTCAGATTTGTAGTCTCCATGATTCCTTAACATAAATGTCTTTATATATGTATGTGTGTAAAAGAAAAACCCCAGTCTTTATCTGTTTTAATTATCTGTCAACATGATTAGAAATTATTTCTTCAATTAAAAGATGATTTATTTATCTAAAAGATCATATATATGCATTTGGTGGGATTTATTTTGTCCGAGGGTTTTTTTTTTTTAATGTTATGCTCTCTTAAACTTATTCACGTTAAATAAGTTAAACTTATTTTGAGTTCACAGACTAAACAAATCTGAAACATTCAGATACTCACATAGTCAACAGGCTCTTTCTTTCATGTTTTAACTTTAGGAAGCGAACTTTTGCTATTGCACAGACCTGCTGCCTCCAGAGCACCATGCCACTGATTGTTTTCCCGGTTCCGTTGAGGAAAGACAAAACTTGTTCCAGCCCAACAGGGCTTCCCGTGTCTTTTGCTCCATCGTTTTGTAATTGTCCCCAGATTCCTGTATCTAAAACATAAGATCAGTATTTTATAAAGTGCTGTTTCAGTTGTGCATTATTTAGCTTTTCCTATGATCATCTTTACAACCAAAGGCATCAAAGTTAACGTCTTGGGTCAAGATGCAAGCAAGTTAACTCATGGCATTATTAGAGCAACGGCTGAAGAAAAGTGAAAGAAGCAAAAAGTATTGAAATAATGAAATAAAATCTTCTGTTTTCTGATTTTAAAAGTCCTCTGTCTGCAGCTTTGTAGGACTTCATTCATTTTAGGAAAATCAGTGAAAAGAAACTCATAAACCTATTTCTTGCAAGAGATAAACTATCTTAGTATTTATGACCAAGATGGGAGAGCTAGCCCATGCAGAAGTCCCTCCTCCTCTCTCCAAGAACATAAAAATATCTGATAGAGACAATATTTTTAATATAGCCATGGTTAAAAACAAGATAAAAAGTTACCTCTTTTGAAAAGAAGTTTAGAGAAAATGCTTACCTTTAGAATTCTAGAAAGCTGTGATATATGTATAGTAAAGGTTAAATATAATCACTTAAAATGTGTCAAGCATATAACTTCAAATATGAATTAAATAGGGAAAGAAGATGTAGGAACCATACTTGATCAATAAAAAAATACCCCAAAATTACAAAAATAAAAGGCATAGTAAAGAGTAAACACAATATGATAGTAAATAAGAAACAAAGAAATATCTTAGAAGCAACAAGAGAGTAAAGACAGACTACTTTCCAAGGAATAACAATTAGGCTTGAGAGCAGATCTTTCGACGGAAACAACTGAATCCTGAAGACACTGGAATAATATCTTCAAAATGCTGTAAGAAATACCGCATGTTACCACACATGGAGAATGGTATAATGGACATTTGAGACTGAGAAGGTAGAGGGGGGAGGCAAGTGACAGATGAAAAAATTAACTATTGGGTATAATATCCACTATTTGGGTGACAGGCACACTAAAAGCCCTGATTCATACTATACAATTCACCCATGTAACAAAAAACCATTTGTACTACCCTACATCTATTGAAACACATTTTTTTAAAAAAGAAAAATAATTGTCAATGTAAATTCAAATTTTCTCTTCTCTATAACACTTATATTCAGGTAATATTAATATTACAGCATATACTTATCATCTGCTCCATGAGCAACCAGTGTTATACATTGCCCTATTCCACAGAGATACATTTTTTTCTCTGCCTTAAGTTTTCCCAAGAGCAGCCTGAATTGTAGCACTAACAAAAGCATATAGTCTCAACATTCAAAGCATATGTTCAAGATAAAATATTGTACAGAAAGATACAATTCAGATTTCTTTTCTTTTTTTCTTCCTTCCTTTATTATTACATATATATATTTTTTTTTTACCTGATTCATCAAGAGTTGATTTTCCTTCTAATTTCAGGAACACCTCATTCAAAGTTGTTATGGAAACACCATAGTTCTCAATCCCTTGGTTAGAACACTTATCAAGATCCCTGTAAAGGTCTTAAAGAAGGCACAAAAATAGACCAAAAGAATATAATACATATTGAGACTGGTAATAACCATATTTTTTAAAAAAGAAAATATTGATAATAGGCCAAATGTACTCATAATAAACAAAACTGCTATATATATATGTTCCCTTACTTCTAAAATTAAAAAATAATACAATGTATTTGTTAGTTTTCACATCGCTTTGAGTATAAAAGTTTCATTTAAACATTTTTCTTTTTATTCTCAGAAAATTACATACTTTTTGGAAAAAATTATTTTATTTAGTATATTTTTAAAAACATATTTCTGTTATATTAATATTATAGGAAGTGTTTAATTCGAAACCCCAATTATTTAAAAAATATTTTCCAGAGACTAGAGATTTGTACTTCCATGTTAGGATTAATTGTCAGGCAACTCCAATAACAAATGCAAAATAACTGATGTTTACATAAATAATTAAGTGCCACAGAATCTTCCCTAGTTCAAAAATGTATAAATTAAAGGAAAGGACAAAGTGTGCATGTAACTTTGTACTCTCTCTTTATCCTCCCTTCTCTCCTTCCCCTCCTCTTTCTCTGTATCTCTCTTTGTTTTAACTTCTGACTATGGTGTGAAAATTACAAAGGAGCCTTGAAAGAGATTCAGTGCTTATGAGGGATTAGCAGGTCCTTTTGAGAGACAATTTTTAAAAAAGATATTGGGAATGATCCTTGAGGTGTTCAGGAAAACTGAAAGTTGGATAAAGTATAAACTAATTCAAATATTGGGAGAATTAAAGGCTTCTATCTTAATTATAAATAAAGAAAAATAGAGATGCATTGACGATTTATGGTGAGTTCTTAAATCGACCTAACTCTGGGTTCTTTTCAGTTTCTCTAAACTGCTCATCTTCTTTGGAATGCATTTAATAAGTAATCAGGTAAAACTTTACTGTGTAGTCATCACAAAGATTTCTGTTTTCATAAATGACACATATCTCAAAGATACTGTGTATGCATTTTGTACCACTGATTCTAAGATGAATACATTTTATCACCTTTGATATATCTGAAATGAGGATGAGCCATAAATGATGGTAAATCGTATTTTAAATGGCAGCATTAGTTCTTTCTGTTTCTTCATTAGTGGCACATGCTGTAGTTGAAGGTTTTTACACCTGATGAAATACCGTAGGCACTACATGTCAGGCATTATTCCTGACTTAATAGTTTGATAATATATTTAAATATATCATTTAATCCTCATAACAACATCAGAGTACTATTGCAATTTCCTTTTTACAAATGAAGAAATTGAGGTAAAGGAAAGTATTATAACTTGTTTAGGATTATAGAGCTAATAACGGCATAGATGGGATTTGAATCTAAGCTGTCTAGCTCTATCATTTGGGCTTCCAATCACCGCAATTTATCATCCGATGATGCATTTCTTTACTGACCATGGTTATGGCAGGCTTATTGATTCAAGTATGCAGCAATGGCACCAGTATTAATGTAAATACATTTTATAGGCTACACTTAAAAAAAAGAAAAAGAGCAACTAAACTTTTGGGAAATAAAACAGTGCATCGGGAGAGGCAATAGGAAAATGGTAAGAGCAGTGGCCCTCCAGGCTTTCATATTTGCAGAAAAGTTGTTAATTTTAGAATGTTTGGCAGCATGAAGGTTGATCTTAACTATTTTCAATACCATTAGGTTATGGTGTTCATAAAACAATCTGCATATTGCATACGATTTCCTTAGATCTACTTCAATAGTCTGGCACTGTTTTTGCAGACCTCTTCCTAGCCTGACCATACTCTCTCACTCATTCTTGAAACAAATTTCCTCAATAATCCTAATTTTAGTTTAGTGCTAGCCTGCACCACTTAATGGCACATGTTGTGACTTGAAATATGCTTAACATCTGTGTGTCGTGGTTTACTCATAAGTGACATGGAGATAATATAAGGACTAATATTAGAAATAGCCTTGGGGTTGGGAATATTAAATGAGTTAATGCATGGTGCCACATACTTAGCAAGCATTAAAACTAGCCATCATTCTTATCACTATCATTATTGTTAGTAATCTGATTCCCAAATCATTCTGTGGTCTCTACATTTTGTTACCTGGAAATTTGTTTGTCCTTTCCAAAGGCAAAACATATACAAGTTTTTCTTCAGTCTGTGCTGTTAATCTGGCATCAGGGATGTGCTGTTTTACCAGTGACGTTATACTCTCTGGGTCACACATTTCATTCAGATGCAAACTAACATTTAAAAAGAGTAAGTTAACGTTACTTTTACCCAACACTATCTTAAAAACAATCTCCTAACTATGTAGTATGTGTTTGTCACTTCATTAATATTTATGAGCCGAAAAATAATATAATTTACTGGACAAAGCAAGATATAAAATTACAGTTATAGTCCAAACTGTTTAATTTATACAGCATGACAGAGGAATTAGTGTGCAGGGTGACAAAAATCAGATAACTCAAGGACTCTTACTTGGAGAAAAGAGGTATTAAGCGAGATCTTGGCTTAGGTTAAGGTAGAGTGGAATGTTTAATTTTGACTAGATTTATTTAAAAACCCATGAGTGGTTCATTTTAGTTAAAAGGTACTGATTCAATTAGATCATTTTTTTTAAGAAATATTAATATTTTAGTGCAAAGCATAGAAAGTGATTCACATTACACCAATAATCTTGATCCAAAGACTCTACCACTTATAAACCAGGTAAGATTGACAGATTTTTGAAACTGTCTGACATGTGCCATCCTCATTTGTCAAAAAAGTATAATCATGACATCTTCTCAGAGTTATTTGGAGAATTAAATATGATAATATGAGTATTCTATACGTGATTATTTTAGCAAGTGAGCCATAGCCAACTCTTAATAAATGATAGACATTACTTAATAATAGTAATAATTAAGGAAGAGAAGGAGAAACAAAAGAATGGTGGAGAAGAGGAAGCCAGGGAGAATAGAGAGGAGGGTATTAAAATTGCCAAGATGAACAAAAATAAACATCAAGAATATGATAAGAGAAAGGGCTGGAATATCAATAAATTACTCTTAGCAACATGTTATGAAAATATTTTCCAAAAATTTTATTTAAACCTAGATTAATCGTCATTGTATCCCCAATGTCTACAATCTCACATACCCTACATTCTAGCTAAAAAGGAGGGCAATTGTGACTTAGTTCTTACACCGCTCTTTTAAAATGAATTTAATAGTTACATAGTCTACTTTGACATATTGATACTGATAGCACCTGCCCCTAGCATTTTCAGTATGTTTCAACACGTTTCCCACATTCAGGGCTATACCTTAAATGGTACCCAATGCCCCATTTCTTCTTTAGGAACAGAGAAGAGCCTGCACACTTCAGCCTCCCATTGGATATGAACACCTTCCTATCTATGCAGAAAGAACCAAAAGATACATTGTATTAAGGAGTTATTCCTTTACAATTTATAAAAGAACAAATCCATTAACAAGCAATGTATTTTAGAAGCATGACACACTAGCATAGATACATTATCATCCTGGCCACATGTAAACCACTCTCTTTGTTATCCAACAACTACAATGATAAATTGTTATTAATAGTTTATTCTCCAGCATATTTAAAAAAAATTATCATGCATCTAAAGGATCTGTTTCAAGTCACCTGAGATTAATATTGAATAAAACAAATGATACCTTTGAGAATGTGCTACATATTTTACAACCAGTTGGCTCTGCAATGGGATCAGAATACTTCCCTGGGACAATGTACTCTGGAGTGCAGATATTCAAAAGAGTGAGAGCAAATTCTTCTATGTTGGCCCATAGCAGTCCCCAGTGACACACAGCTATGGAACATATCTACTGCTATGCTACACATGACCCTAATTTCTCACTAACATACATGAATAAAACCAAAAATTACCAGCCAGGATGTCAGCCTCATCCATAAACTGGGTACTGAAGAGAATTACTCTGTCTGACTTCCCCTCTTTCAGGAGATTCCATACTCGGTGTCTTGAAAGAGGATCCAATCCAGCAGTTGGTTCATCCAATAGCAAAACCTGGATAGTAGGAAAGCACATGAAATAATTCTTCTCTTTCAAGCAAGTTTATTTTTAAAAGCACTATTCTTATAAAAAATATTATGGAGAATATAATACCTCAGTACTGAGTAATTCATTGTAAAAATTCTCTTAAATTTATCATTTGCAAATTAAGCTGGATCTAACAAAATAGTTTTATAGTATTCAACCTGATTTCACCAGCAATTTTAGTTTGACTTACCTGAGGATCTCCTAAAATGGCAATCCCAAAAGTGAGTTTCCTATTTTGTCCACCGCTTAAATTTTGAGCAAGAATGTCTTGGATATTTTCCATCTCTAAGTCCCGTAAAACTTGTTGTACCTAACCAAATAATATAAGAATATTTAAAATATTTAAATATTTAAAATAAAATATAAGAATATTTAGTCTAAAACCCAGAATGTTTATTTTAAAATACTATCATTTTTCTGTTCTTTACAAAGGGACTCTTTGTCTAACCTTTACACGATGAATTGTGTAGAAATAACACAAATACATTTTAGAATTTTCTAGGTAAACAATTTCATTTTCATGGTTGTGTGACACCCCACTTGTTCATATACCTGTTGCTCCACTTCATGTGGCAGAATCCCTTTTATTTTAGCAAATAGCCTAAGGTTTTCTCTCACAGTGAGAAAGCCAAATTGCACATTGGATTGTGGACAAACTCCGGTAAGCTTTCTGACAGTTTCCAAGTCAGTCATTTCTGAAAGTGTGTGATTATATATAGTGACCGAACCTATAAGCAAAAGGTAGAGAGTTCCCATCAGGACAATGTGTCAAACTTCATTGAAATTATTTTTAAGTGGAAACAATGTATGTCAATTATTAGATTCATTTCAAAATATTTTGCCTGTAAGGCATACATAATTGACTGATTAAAAATGTAATGTTCACAATAATATTTGATCCAGCTAGAATGCTAATTAGTAACTGAATAATCATAAAACTACTTGTGAAAATTTTAAAACACAAATAATATCTTCCTAAATAAATGTAATACAATTCAATAAAAGAATAACAAACAAACTTCTAAAGTTTTTCTTTTAAATACCTGGGTGTAACAAGTAGTTAATGAAACTATTGAAGTTAATTAATGAAACTAACTACTAAAATGCACAGTTAATTCATTTAACCATGTACCTATCCCTGGATAATTGTCCTCTCACCTGATGTTGGAACCGACAGCCCACTAAGTATGTTTAACAAGGTGGTTTTTCCAGCTCCACTGTGACCAAGGAGAGCAGTGATCTGACCTTCATATATGTCAAACACCAGACCTGGCATGATGTTAAAAAAATTAGAGATCCTACTCAAAAACTCAGATCCTACATAGTAACTTCTCTGAAATTTTTATAATTTCCTACAGCATGAATATATTTGGTTAGTATTCTAACCAAATATAATTATGCTTGGAAAATAGTTAATGATACTAACCAAATATACTAAATATTCTAAAATAGAATTTATACATAATATATACTATGTTAGTATAATATTATATTAAAATAAAATTTACCTTATAATTCTTTCTTTTAAAGTTATATCTCATTTGATACGCATTTTATGGCTACAGCATTGTCAATAATATGTCATTATGTGATTAACACTTTTTTAATAAAAGCAGTTTTATCATTAGCAAGAGCCTGCCTATAATAAAGACAGCTTTAGGATTTAGGACTAGAGCATGTGATGAGTTGAAAATAAAAAATTCCCCAATACTATCATATATATTTCAAACCCTATAAGATGCTTAATGTTACACACTACTTTTTAATGTTACACATTGTTATGTGGCTTTTTATTTACTCAGAAAGAAATACAATGTGTTCAGATAAAGAAGAATCATGACATCTGAAATATCTGTTCTTACTCCCTACCAGGATGCTACAACAGTGAGGGGGTCACTAAACCAAGCAACCATATAAAACATGTTATTTTATTACCTCTCAAAGCTTCTATTTTTTCACGCTTTCCTGTATATTCTTTTTTAAGGTTTTTGATTCTGAAAAAAGAGGGAAATGTTTTCAGGAAATTGTGGAGATGGGTAGAGGGTTAATAAATCAAGTATTTGAGGCTTGAGCAAAGCCTCAAAGAAACTCTGGGGATTCTTTGCTTTCACACAGCCACTGGCAGAAGCACCTATGAGATCTCATTACAAGCAGCACTTCTCATCATTTGAAATCGAACCATCTAGAATACAGAGGGCATAGCTAGCATGTGGAAATACGTATGCTGCCACAAGGATTGTGACAAGTGACTGAATATGAGGAAGGCTGGAGATTACACCAATGATGGGGAAATACTAAGGTGGAGAAAAGAAAAGAAACAGCACACCGTAACAGAAAGATCAGAGCTTGGAGGTCCAATTATTCTGGGTAAAGTCCCAGTTGTGCCACCCACTAGCTCTCTTACAAAGGCTATGTACTCAAAACTCATTGAGTCCAGTTCTTCAACAGTAAGATGGGGATGGCAACATTAACTGTCATATAGGATTGAATTGTAGAGTAAATCAGATAATACAAGCAGAGCACAAACTTCTTGGAACATAGAAACCTCCAAAGAAGATGGGAAGAGGAAGAAGATGAGGACAAGGATTTAAAGCGAAGATAGATTTAAAAAACATAGCGCATAGAAAAAGACTTAGAATTAGTTGAATGTCTATTATAAACCAGTGCATTCTACCTGTATTATTTTCTTACATTATCACAACAAACCAGCAGTTAGGTTGTATTGGCCTGCTTATGCTCCTGTAACAAAATACCAAAATATTGGGTGGCTTGAAGAATAGACATTTATTTCTCTCAGTTGTAGAGGCTGGGAAATCCCAGATGGCAGTATCAACAGATTTGTCTTCTGGTGAGGGCTCTCGTCCTGACTCACACGCAGCCACCTTCTTGCTGTGTCATGACATGGCAGAGAGAGAACGCAAGCTCTCTTGTCTTCTTACAGATACAGTAATCCCATCGTGAAGGTCTCACCTCCATGATCTCCTTTAACCCTAGTTACTTTCTAAAGGCCCCGTTTTCAAATACCACCACTTTGAAGGTTTGTGTTTCAACATATAAATTTTGAGGGGACACAATTCAATCCACAGAATAGGTACAATGCAGTTTGAGCATATATGAGTTAAAATACTGTCTCACTTCCTAAACTGTGTGGCCTTGAGCAAGTTGCTTGGCTTTTCCTATCCTCTCTTTGCCCATCTTTTCTTTTTCAGGCAGTAATAGATATCAGCTTGCCTTATTCCTTCATTTCATCTAAGCAGTATGAATGATGCGTTTTTTTCCAAATATTTTGATGGAATTTAGCTTTAGTGTTTAGGCAGCAGATTCTAGGTTAGGTAGAATCTACTCTGTAATTGGTACGGTAATGAATTTTATTTGACATTTCATTCTTTTGCCTTCTAAACTAAGAGATGATTATGAGCCCAACTAGCTTAACCTCTAGGACAGAATAACCAAGAGCTTCAGAGCTCTCTGCACTGGTCTGTTGGATGTAGTACAGGCCACAGCAACAAAACAGGACATGCAGTCTTGAGCAGCCATGCCACAGGCAAAATCTTCTAGACTATCTCGACAGTCAGCATGTGAGACTCTGCTTCCAATGCCTCTGCCCATTAAATGGGGATAATTTTTCTAGAGCATAAGACTAATCTCGTTACCCACACTTCAGAAATCTTCAATACCCTCCTCCCTGTCCACTGAGTAAACAAAAATGCCTTCTTTCATCATTCAAGGCTTTGTATGACTCTTCTGATAGGACCAGATTCTGACATAGGCACTACAAAGAATATAAAACTTAGGGTTCCAGCTTAAAGGGAATCACAAATTCTGAGAACATAGCACTAATTCATGAGGAATGGGAGAATAATGCTCTTCGTTGTCTGTTCATATTGGACCTATGTTTTAAGAAACTAAATGTTTAAAAACTGTAGGTATCATAAATGTTCAGAGGTAAAATACATTAGTGGAACGGGTGGATCAGAAAGTTTTTATTGAGTAGTGAAATGAACAAAACATTAAATAATTAACAAAACTTCAGCAAAGATCTGGGATATTAGAGATTTCTAGCTATTTGAAAATCAAAGCAACCAGCATTGAACAGAGCACTTACATCATCTCAAAGGGAAGATATGCATATACTCATGGCACTAGTACTCTTAACTTCTCACGTTTCCTTCCCTTCTCTCTGGAATGTCTCTCTCCCTTTTACGTACTAGTTGCCTTTTCTCCTCATCTTATTATAAGCCAGGAAAGGCAGATGAAAGGGACAAAGTGAATGACCATAAAAAGGGTACAGGGAATGACAAGGGAGTTGATGGCCGTGTTTGTCACAAAGAGAGCAGCAAAGAGAGAAAAACATGAAGAGGAGAAATAAGAGAGAGAATGAGGAAAATGGAAATTTGAAGATTATCTTTTTGTTGATGGTTGTTGCTATATCACGTAAAAGTATATGTAAAGGTTGAAAATGTGAGAAAACAAAATACTATGAAAAATGAGTATATCCTTTCACGAGTGCAGCAGGCAGGGCATAGGTGGTCCAAAGGGGCACAAAAGGTGATCTTGGCACATAACGTTATGCCTGATAGATTGCTGGTCTCTGACCTGTTCTCCATTTGCACCTCTGTGCGATTTATTTGTTACCTGATGCCTTCTTTCCCATGGAATTCTGGAGACACTGGTTCAAAAGAGTCATTAGATGAAGGATCAGAATCTATTTCATTCTCAAGGACCACGTGGTTAGCTCTTTGGTGTTGATACCAAAAAGAAGACTTCAGGAAAAACAAGGGAGAACGTCGATGTCCATATTCAGCTACATGAGCAGGAGGAAATTAAATAATGTGTCAGCCACTTCAATGATTCCAGGCACCCTAGGGCAGCATGTCAATGCAACCCCTTTGATACTAAACCTCAACTCACATTATCATATTAAGGTATTAATTTTTTAATGTACTTTTGACATATGTAGAACAGTCAGGAAAAAATAACTAAGATGTTACCACATCATTTGTTGTTTCTAATATGAGAAGAATGTAGCATTGTTAACTAAATTAAAAGCTCCTCAAAGTGGAGTGAGATGCTTCAAGAGGAATTTAAATCTTCTATTAAGAACAATTTTTATTTCAATGTAGCCAGATACTTGGTTGTGTTTCCCAGAGTTTCTGGCTATGCTGAGAAATAGTCATTGTGCCATTGTGCTGGCAGTTTTGCGATTTCCTTCATTTAGATTAGATAAAGTCCATACTCCAAGTATGACAGTAAATATCATTAAATATCATAACAATAATGAGAAAGCTTGAAATTTCTTACTTTGGAGGTTTTTTAAAAAATCAGAGAACTATTATTCTGTATCAGTCCTCTCAGAAACGTGATGGATAAGTTATTCAAATGGTCCTTTCCTTCCTTTCATCTCCAATTTCTCTTTTTGCCTCTTCCCTAACATTTATCTAGTATATACTAGGAAGTGACAGGCAAACTCCAGAGATGCACAAATAAAGACCTTGTTTTTCCATAAAAGAGACAGTGCATTCAGTATACAATTAATAAATATTGTGCTATTGTCTAAGAAGTGAGTTAAATGGGGAAGCACTTAAAGATTTCTAAGTTCAAATATCAAGCACTAGCATTCTTTATCTAGTTCTGATAAAAACACTAACAGTATAATTATCCATAATCTCTTGCAAATGTCTGTTTTTAAAAAGAAATGCACTAACATGTTATAGTAGAGCAAAGTTGTAGAAAGTGATTCTATAAACAAAGTGCAGAATACCATTAGGCTTCTATTAAAAATTTTTTTTTTTTTTTTTGAGACAGAGTCTCGCTTTGTTGTCCAGGCTAGAGTGAGTGCCGTGGCGTCAGCCTAGCTCACAGCAACCTCAAACTCCTGGGCTCAAGTGATCCTTCTGCCTCAGCCTCCCGAGTAGCTGGGACTACAGGCATGCGCCACCATGCCCGGCTAATTTTTTTTATATATATATCAGTTGGCCAATTAATTTCTTTCTATTTATAGTAGAGACGGGGTCTCGCTCTTGCTCAGGCTGGTTTTGAACTCCTGACCTTGAGCAATCCGCCCACCTCGGCCTCCCAAGAGCTAGGATTACAGGCGTGAGCCACAGCGCCCGGCCTATTAAAAATTTTGAAAAAAATACTTGCTAATTTGTATTAAATATATTGTAGAGTTATTTTAAAGAAATGTGATTAATAATTGTGTTGAATTATAAACACGCTTATACTTACTGGGCAAAATTTTGTCAAAATACAATGTCAATACCAAATAGAGAAGAGCATCAAAAACCAGCATGAAAAGAGTAGCTATTATTAGGTACGGGTTGTTCAAAGAATTCAAATGGGCATTGGAATTCACATCATAGTCCAAATGTATAAGCTGAAAAAAAGATAAATTAAATTAAAAAGAATCAATATGGCATTAAGAATTATTATTGTCTTATTTCTGCACTGAGTTTGCAAAGACAAATAAGACATAATTCGTGTCTTTGCAGAGCTCAGATCTACTGGAAGATAATTTCAGTAGCAATGGAATTATCTAACTACAAAGCAATTTGGGAAGTAAACGGAAGTTGGTACTGAGAACTAAGAAACCCACAGGCAGCACCAGGGAAAGTCTTCTAAGAGGAAGTACAAATTCAATGAAGGTGCTATTTGAGTTGGACCTAATAGAGGACTTTGTCAGGCTTAGGATGGGGGAAAGGAGCGCATTCTGAGCAGAGGACTCCATTTCAGACTAAAAACTTGGACAGGTAAATGTATTTCAGTAATTGGGCAGAAGACAGAAGAATAATTTCTCCCTGATGTAGAGGAGAATATAATGAGTTTATAGGTAGCATATAACCTTTCATTTAGTGCTTTATAGTTATATCAAAATTAATTTTTATGACAGGAAGTTCAGTTTCATTTAGAAATGGGAAATTAAAAAGTAAAAATTTATTTATTCCAAATTTCTGGCTTTCAAATGTTTGTGATAACAATAAGGGTCATGTTTCCTGAGCATTAAATCGGACAAATGTTTACTGAGACGACCAGTTAGAAGTGGAAGCATCAATAATGAAGAATCATCCTATATTTAGGGGCTTAAGAAAAAACTAATTATGCTGAGAGAGAAAAATAAAAATGTCTCTTATCATTTAAGTGTTCATTTTTGCAAAAGTAGGATATCATTTTAGTGCTTAGAACATATTGCATGAATTTTTAGGAGGGAATCTGTTTAGAATGTTTTGTAAAATGTGACATAGTTACCTTAAACCCTTACCTGGGCCATTCCAACAGTAAAGGCAAAGGGGCTAAGAAGACACAAGGTCCATTCAAAAAATGCAGGAAGATGTGCGTACAACACTGTGAATCCCAGGATACCCCAAAAGACAGTAAGGAGAAAGACAACCAAGCCGGTGAGGAAAGGTTTCTTTATCAACACACTCATCAGGAAAGATAAAGTTATCTGAGAAAAGAGAAAAACTTCAGCTGGTGTAAAATTCACTGAGAACCATCCGTAGCACAAAAAAAGGAATTTTATATTATAATAGTATATTTCATCAATTCCCCCCCCCCCCAGATACTGTTTCATGCAAATACTGCAGACAGAACATATGACAAATGATTGGGAGGAGAGAGAATGGGGTAATAAGAATGAAAGAGGGATTGAGATTAAGTTGATCAACTCACCAAAGACAGGCCATAGAGGAGAAAGAGGGTGAAGACCACCACAAAACCAGTTAGGACGACAACTTGTGAAGATTTAATAACAAGAGCCATTAAAGTGGTCATAATAAGGATGAAGCCAGCATACATCAAACCCCAGGAAAGCCTAGCAAAGAAACAAAGCATCAGTTCAGAGTGCTGTTACTTCATCACTTCATTCATTTATTCTTACTGAATAAATCCTTAACTGAACATTTATATGTTTGTGACACTCGTCATTGATCAGGGTAAAGAGGATGCAATAGCTAACAAATCTGAAAACTTCCCTGCCCTGAAGCTCATATTCCACAGGGAAAGGTAGGTAGCAAACAAGTAAACGGGTAAAATTGATACTAATTGCAAATTAAGAAAAGCTAGGTAGTACAATGGGTGTAATTGGGAGACGTTTCCAGGGAGAACTTTTCCGGGAAAACATCTATGATGATTTGTCAATTTTGGATAAGTTATTTCAGTAAAGTAATTGTATAAACAACATGGACAAAAAAGTAGATTATGATGCCAGGGTGAGCAAACCATTTTTTCTAAATAGCCCAATTGTAAATATTTTAGGCTTTGCAGGCCATACGGTTTCTGTTGCAACCACCCAATGTTGACTTTGTAGCACAAAAGCAGTCATAGGTAATATGTAAATGATGTGTGGCTATGTTCCAATAAAAATATGTTCGCAAACAATGAAATTTGAATTTTATATAAATTTTCATGTGCCAGAAAATATTATTGTTCTTTTGATTTTTTCCAAACATTTAAAAGTGTAAAAACCAGTCTTAATTTGCAGATTGTACAAAAATAGTCCATAATTTACCAAATGCTGATACAGATGATTAGATATAGATACAGATTTATATTAATACATGGATATAGGACATAGAATACAGATATATAGAGAGATGGATAGATAGATATGAAGATATGTTCTTCCTTATTATCAATGTCAAAGACACAGGAAGAAAGTTCTTTATAGGGGAAAGAGAATAACTTTCCAGTCACATAGACATGGGTTCACGATTCACGTTTTCTCTGCTCCATTGTAACTATGTAATCCCAGGAGGTAGTTACTTAATCTCTTTAAAATTTAGTTTTCTCTACTGGAAAATAAGAGAATTAAAAGAAATTATATATTTTAAGAGTTAAATACGGCAACTGGTTTATAATGGGTCCACAATGAACAGCTGGTTTCTTTTTTACTTAAAGCAGAACATACCACTGTATTTTGGGATGTCTTCTTTTTAATGTCATTAATTGTGATGATTTACTTTTCACAGTACACTTTTGTTCATCTGAAATTGTTCATCTATACGCATTCTACAAACCTATCTTTAATTTTCATTTAAATGCTGGACTATAGTCATGAGATTTACCAGAATGCTGGCTCTCGAAGTCCCATCATTGTCATCAATGACTTAATGTATTGTCTTTCTTGTGCAACATTAACTGATGCATAGTATATAAATGCAGAAAAAGAAATAATGCAAAAGAAAATGAAAAAATCAGTTGCAATTCCTCCTTGGGCAATAAAAGGTAATATCTTCATATTTATACCGGTAACTGACATCAGCTCTTCCATCACTGAATGATTTGTTGTGACCTAAAGAAAGATATCAATGAACAAATTGTTGTCATCAATCCAATTATCTCAGGCTTTTTTGCTAAATTATAAGGAACAATGTACATTTAATCATTTCATGTAATATATATATATATATAGCACCTTGTAATTCCTGAAATGCTCCAGATTTTGTCTTGACTACTTACCCTCTTCACTGGACAAAATGCTACTTATGTTTTAAGACTAGTTGGAATGTCACTTCAATTATTAATAGTAAATCTTCCCTGATATCTCATAGTAGAGTATCCTCCTACGTCATTGTTTGACTAATACACCATTTAAAAATTCTGTGATAGAGCCAAGCATAGTGGCATGTGCCCCCTAGCTACTCTGGAGGCTGAGCCAAAAGGATTGCTTTAATCCAGGAGTTTGAGGCTGCAGTGAGCTATGATCATGCCACTGCACTCTGGATGGGTGATATAGTGAGTACCTGTCTCTAAAAAAAAATAAAAATAAAAATTCTATAATAGAACCTAAAATCTTATTATGACTATATATCCATATTTCTATCTCCCCTGCATCCCTGTAGAAAAGTGCCTGTGTTTTACTTATTTTTTGATCCCCACTACTTAGCACAATGGTTTGCATATAGAAGTTGTTCAGTATATTGTGCCTTATTAATGAAGTGAATAAATGATAGAATAGGGCAATCCATTATATCCCTGATAACATGGAAGGGTTGGTGGTGCCATCCTCATGATAATGAATGAGTTCTCATTCTGTTAGTTCACGCAAGAGCTAGGTGTTTAAAAAAGCATGGCACCCCACCCTTCTCTCTCTCTTGCTTCCTTCCTCTGGCCACATGATGCTAGTTCCCTTCCCTTTGCACCACCAGTGGAGGCTTCCTGAGGCTTCACCTGGTGCAGATGCCAGTGCTATGCTTCTTAACAGCCTGCAGAACCATGAGCCAAATAAATCTCTTTTGTTTACAAATCATCCAGCCTCAGGTGTTCCTTTATAGCAATGCAGCAGACTAACACAATCACCATCCACCAAAATTTAATTTGTAATGCAATTAGGTTCCTTTAACTTAATACTCACTTCTATGATAGCAGCATTAATGGCAGCTTGAAAAGCTACAAAGCCTTTCTCCCAGAACATCGAAGATTCACATGTGATTTTTTCATTCATTACTTGACAATGAGCTTTAGAAAAAGAACACACCCGTTATTATGGGATGGGACAATCTTGTTTATAGGAAAAATCAAAATTTCAAAGGTTCCAAAATGCACTCAAAGTCCATGACAATATAGTGGATGGTAAATCTTCTCATTTGAAGTTAGTAGAGCACACCCCAGGAGAATATACCAGAATTGCTTTATTAGTGTTTTTAGGACCAGCTGTCAGTGATTTTTCATTCAATATTATAATTCTTTTCATTATCAAGAATTTTTTTTGGAGCTTTGCTCTTCTGTTGCTTGTGCCAAGAAAGCACTAAATTTTTAAAAAATGTTTGGAAATCATTGAGCAAGACCATTTTGTCGAGGTTTTATTTTGGAGAAACAGAAATAATAGTAAATATAATTACTTAATAAAACAATGTAATTAAAAATGTAAATTTTATTTAATAAGGATGAATCTCTTTTATGTTCAGAAATTAAAAGTATATGTTTTGTACATTTGTGCAGTTAATTTACTTCTGCTCTCACATGTGACCCCTTGTGGCTACTGATATATTAATAATAGCATATATGTGCGTGTGTGTGTGTGTGTGTGTGTGTGTGTGTGTGTGTGTGTGTGTTTTCTACTAAGAAAGTTACCTGAATGGTCTCTGTGTTCTTTCATCCTAGGGATTCTATATCCCCAATAAAACTTCAAATGATATGAGAAGGTATCAGTAAAAATGACTTTCACTACATCTACAGAAGAGTTTAAATCCAATTCATCCATGCCTTTTTCATCAGGCCATCCCATGATTGTTCTTCCTGCCATGTGAAGAAAAGAGAGTAGTTAATTACAAAGACTTCAGTGTGACTCAAAGACAGCCTGCCATACTCAATTATGCTGAAGGTATTTTATACTAAATCTATGTCTTCCCTAAAGGTAGTATTGGGTCTGGGGGTGGGGGTGAGCTAGGGGAGGCACAAATTTCTAACATTCTAGATAAAATCGTAAGTGTTATATGGCAAACATTTTTGTTGAAAATATAATATGCCTTTCCAAATGAACTTTTTAACCAATAATTTAAAGCACAATGAATTTTTAATAATAGCAATACCATTACATCCACTTAAATCCATGTACAGATACACCCATCTAATGTTGAAATGTGTACTATAATACTAGTATATATTTCCGTCTGACAGTAGCGTCAATGTAGCCGAATTTACAAAAATAGCATATAATTGTTAAATTTGTATAGTGTTTCCTTAGGAGGCTTTGTGTAGTCTAAAACGCATAATGTAAACGGCTCAATGTTATTGATCAAACCCAGGCCATTTAACCCATATAATTCCTCACAGTCTGGATTTTGTTTGTGTTCCTTTGTCCTCTGTATTTCCTACAGTTCAACAGCTAGAAACCCTTTTCGCCAGACTATAGGTGGTGGTGCTGTGCTGTTTAATCAGAGCTTCATAATTTCTAATTGCTTCTTTTTCTTTCTTTTTTTTTTTTTTTGAGATATTAGCAGCTATTGATACACAGTGCCTAGGTCCATTAATTCAATGAGAGTTTCAAAATGTTCTATCATTTTAAAAAACTTATTAGTAAAATATAGAATAGTACTTTTCTATTTGGTCATGCAATATTACAGTTCACATAGGCTACATGCTGGTATTTCCCCTTTATTTACAAATTTTTGTAAGAACACATTAGTATAGGTTGAGTATCTCTTATCCAAAATGTTTGAGATCAGATGTGTATCAGATTGTTTTGCACTTTGGAATATTTGCATATACATAATGAGATCTCTTGGGGGCAGGACCCAAGTCTAAACACAGAATTCAATTATGTTTCATATATACTTTATACACATAGGCTGGAGGTAATTTTATACTGTATTTTTAGTAATTTTGTGCATGAAACAAAATTTTGACTGCGTTTTAACTGTGACCCATCACATGAGGTCAGGTGTGGAATATTCCACTTGGGTATCATGTTGACAACTCAAAAAGTTTCAGATTTTAGAGCATTTGGGATTTCTGATTTTTGGATTAGGGATCCTCAACCTATATCATTCTCTAAAAGTAAACAGCTAGTTACATTTTCCTTTTCATAACATTATAAAAGCATGGACATCAATATCTGTTTGATGAGTTTCAAATCATTGCCCAATTTGTGCCAAGTTGGCTGCTGAGGCTTCAGACATAACTTACCAGTTCTTGGTGGCTCCTTAGCTATCTGGAACAGCAATATAATTACTGAAAATGGTTTATTTTGCTGTTCTCAAATCAGCTGTCTCTGCTTTCCAGTGGTTACTTATTAACTGTTAAGGGGCTGCCCTCAGAACCACCAGGTACCCCATCACTTCTCTTTGTACTCTTCCCATTCCCAGAGAAAGGTACCACGTTGATTTTGTGGCTTTTGGTGTTTCTTCTCCACTCATTTATATTTTGGGATACAAGGAACACTTTGTCACCTGGTTTTCTAATAAATATTGCTCATGGGGTTTGTTTTTGTTTTTGTTTTGAGACAGAGTCTCCATCTGTCATCTTGGGTAGGGTGCCATGGCATCAGTCTAGCTCACAGCAACCTGAAACTCCTGGGCTCAAGCAATCCCTCTGTTTCAGCCTCCTGAGTAGCTGGGACTACAGGCATGTGCCACCACGCCTGGCTAATTTTTTCAATATATATTTTTAGTTGTCCAGCTAATTTCTTTCTAGTTTTAGTAGAGATGGGATCTCGCTCTTGCTCAGGCTGGTCTCAAACTCCTGAGCTCAAATGATCCACCCACCTTGGCCTCCTAAAGTGCTAGGATTATAGGCATGAGCCACCGTGCCCAGCCTCATGAGTTTTTGATATTGTCTAGCTTCTCTCTCAATTTTTATGTATTTAAAGAGATTAAAAAAAAACACTGTCCAAAATTTCCAGAATCTTTTCACAACCATACATTTAAATATCCCTGAACTATCTCATTTTGCCATGTGCTAAAATGAAGATAACCCTTTTAACAGAATTTCCTAAATACTAGGGAACAGAGTAAGAAAACTTCCTTGAGACTGGAAAGAAATACACATTAATGTTGTTAATAAAATCCAGAAACTTGACTATCTAACACAATTTATCAAGGAAATCTCAAAATGAATTTGTGTCTTTTGCAAAGAAGGAATTACTGTGAACAGCCAGAGAACATACCTTTCATGAACGGGGCTGAAGCTACTATGTCCATTATCCTTTGGGTAGTGTTGGATTCAGGTGCAAATGCAATAATATAATTAGTATCATTAAAATGATCTACACGTCCCAAATACATTGCAGGCATTTGAGGAGAGTCGTTAATTTGATGTAAATTTAATGACATTAAGTATGCAAATAGTACTAGAAGAAGTGAGAAAAGCCATTCCTGCATAGCAATGAGAGAAAAATGAAGCAAATCGATGGGTGTTCTACCACAGATTAATCATCCACAAACAACTTAAAACAATTATGCAGCTTGCATTTCATTTGTTCTTGCTCCCAGTTTTTAAATGTCTTGATTTTATTTTGTACTTTAATCTTCACATTTTGAAATATTCACATTGTCTACCCAGACAGAACTATGCACATCAATTCCAATTATATTCAGAAATGTAAGTTTACTATACTTTTATGCCAATGATAAAGGCTAGATTGCTTCATGACTGGCCCAACGGCTTATAGTCATGTTAAAACTTCAATGACAACAATAATTAAATGGTAGGTGGCATGGAATAAGTAACTGGCTTCCATCAACAGGATCAAAGTCATACTTTTATCTTCTGCTTTCTGCATGTGGAAGAGGATAGTCCCAATATATTGTTCATAAAAAGAATTTTAGAAGTCTTTGTCACTGTAACCATAATCTGGAATTGGAAATGCAGCAGAATGCATTTGAAGCCCAGTGGGAAGCCCCCACTTTATTATTTAGCTGCACTTCTAAACACAAATCCTTTCAAAGGAGTTATATGTTATATTCATCATGTGATCCTCTTTGAGTTATATGTGTTGGTCTATGTCTATATCTGTTTATCTACATAGAAAACTAGATAGATGTAATGTCTATACGAAAACTAATTAAAAGGTTGGAAGTAAAACATCTATATAGAATGAGATTTCAACTTTTATATTTATATTTATATAATCCTTGCTCCATGTAGGAATTTTTGATACTTTATTCACTTCCAATCCTAGCATTCAATATGTATTTGTTGAATAAACATACACACACACACACACACATACACACACAAACCTATTCATAAGATCTGATGATAATATACCAACTTTTGAATTATGAGTATTTTATGGAAGACTTTATCTTACTTATTATATTTTTCTGAATTTAATGAATTTTCTACACAAGGCACATTGAGTCATTCTAATGATCAGAAGAAAATAAGTAATATTTTAATAGAAGTAAAAGTTCCAAATGCCATTTTATATTCCTGTTTGTTTATATGCCCATTGTTTCTTACAAATGTACATTGTCTGTATCCAGAGTGCAACTGTGTAGAAGTGCTACAATTTGTCTTTTGGTTGTTTTCTAAATTTTGGGTCACTTTCTGAATTAAATCTGAAAATTAAACTCTGCCTCTTTGGCTTTGGCCCTGAACTTCTGTACCTCTGAAATTCAAATGAGCTCAGAGGTTAAGAATTTTTATCTCTACAGTATACAGATGTGGCTTTATTTTTCAGGAAGTTTCTCAATATGAATTCTTTAAAAAATGCCTTCAGTAGGACATACAATAATGATATAGTTTTAATTTTACTTGAAAAAAAATACATTTTATCTGAAAAGATACCAAAGCCCAGAATTTGAAAAAATTCTAGCCTGCTAATTAGACTATACATACATGAAGCATAAAATAATGAAAATGAAGAATTAGTGTTGCCTGTAAAAATACTTTTTCACCCTCTGAATACTAGAACACATAGACCCCAAACCATACCAACAAGGTCGCTCTTTTCATCCTCCATTTTTTAAGACAATTCTTGCAGAGAAGAGCCCACGTCTGCTGAACCACACTCATGTGTCTCTTGTTCATTTTGACCTGTTTCTTTTAAAAAGAGGACAGAAGGGAAGTAAATGTGAAGGTCTGAAGTAGAAAACATTGTGCAACCAAACCAAAAAGAAACATCAGAACAGCTGTTTCCAGTTGCCTGTCTAGAGAAGGAGGAAGCCAAAAGCTAAAACAAAACATATGAAGAGATGCTTAATCTTGAAAGAAATAAAAATCAAAATGATTACGAGATGTCATTTTTCTCTCACTAGACTTGCAAAAATCAGAGGGGTTGATAATGTAAAGTGTTGTTGTCTCCCCAACACTTGGGACTGTTAAACTGTCTAATGGGGAGAAAGGAGCTTTATGTACTGACGGTGGAAATATAAACTTACCCCATGATTTTGGTGATTTATTACAAATTCATTACTACCTAGCAATATCCTATCATCAATCATTTCTGCTCCTGGGTATTTATCCCGAGGAAATTTTCACATGACTTCATGAGGGAACCTGTGCAAGGATGTTCTTTATAATGTAGATTATTATGGTATGCTGTTATAAAACAAATTTTGATGGACAGTCCAAAGAGTATGATGTAGGAATCAGCAGCAATGGATTGATACCCACCCATTGACATGAAGAGATCTTAAAAACATACTGCCAATTCAAAAGAAAAAAAAAAAAAGGAAAAGTTCAGAGTTATATTACAATGTTAATTCACACTACATGCAATACACATTTTTCAAAAATATCAAGGAAGTAAAGGATCACCATCAAATATGGTAAAAAAATTCCTTCACGTTTGGCAGTAGGAAATAGAAATGGAGGTTGGGAGTAAAGTGGGAATTTGAAATAAAATAAAAAACCAAAATAAGATAGAAGCTTTCTTTGAACCAAAAATTTTGTGTGTCACGAACTCAAGAATATAATTAACTCAAACTTTTATTGACCTTTATAATTGAATCTCTTCAAAGTCCAAAGATAATCATCAAAAAAAAAAAAAAAAAGAAAAGAAAAAAGAAAAAACAATAAATCCAAAAGCAGAAAACCCCAAAGGCAAGTATATAGAAAGCATCATGGGAATTTTAGAGAATTTCATATGTTCAGTATGACTGGAACAAAGAGATTGGGGGTAGTTTGAATATAGGATAATGAAGAAAAAGCAATATTACCTAGCATTTAATGATGATTTCCTATGATCCAGGTAATTCTAAATGTTTTATAATAATTAATTAAATCCTCCTTTAAAGTATACAGGAGGATAGGTGCATGTTAAATTCAAATACTACACCATTTAATAATATATAAGGTGCTTGAGCATATGTGGGTTTGATATCCATGGGAGTCCTGGAATCTGCCCCCCCACAGGGAGCAAGGGAGAAATGTATTAGTGTATTGCCCAGACAGAGCTATATAACTGCATTGCAAGAAGGTCTGTCTCATTATCTACACATAAGGAAGAATAACAAAAATGCTCTGAGAGTTGTAGAGTCAAATGCCCAAGAACTATCTTAATTGACAAAGAAAGCATAAAGCCTACTCTCAGTTATCAGAACTCACTATTCTAAGAGAGGAAACTGGTCCAGGAGATGATTCAAGGGTAGTAGTTCAAGCTTTGGTGCAGTGCTTGGAGCGCAAAGCCAGTTGACTAATAAGGCCTAGGTCTTCATGGCAGTGATGTCCTCCTGTAGTACCATACTGAACAGGGATGGAGATCATAGGGTTGCTATTTTCTCTTCAATGGTTTTACTGATGAGGTTGCTCCTGATGAGGTTCATGGTTCAACCACAGAGCAGAAGTAAGCCATAAATGTGCTGACCCCTTCTGGTATTCAAGAGGCAGCTCAAATGGGAAGACAATTTACTCAAGGCGGCTTCAGGGGAGTGCTGCCAGACATGTAGCCTAACCATGTAGCCTAAACCATAGTTTATTGCAAGGAATACTATGCTGCTATTTATTTCCTGAAAGACAAAGAATAGTTGAAGAGAAAGGTGATGGGCAGAATAATGGTCCTGTTCTAATTCTGGGGCTTGCGAATATGTCACATTCATGAAAAAAGGGAATTAAGGTAGCAGATGAAATTAAGGTTGTTAATCAAGTGACTTTAAGGTAGCAAGATTACCCTTGATTATCTGGGTAGACCAGAGGTAACCACAAGGGTTCTACAAAGTGAAACAGGGAACAGGTGATGAGATCAGAGTGAGGTAGTATAAGAAGGACTCAATCTGCTGCTTCTGGCTTTGGGGATGGAGAAGAAAGCCATGAACCAAAGAATGCAGGAAGCGTCTAGAAGCTGTGAAAGTCAAGAAAACAGATCCTCTCCACAGCCCCCGGAAAGGAACGCAGCCCTGCCAACACCTTGATGTTAGCCTAGTGAGACCCACATCACACTCCCAACCTCCATCATTGTAAGATGATAGATCTGTTTTATCTTAAGCCATTAAGTCTGTGGCCATTTGTTACGGCAGCAATGGAAAGTTAATATAAAGAGGGAAAAAAAAATGAGTCTGAAACTATGAGGACTGAGAACATGACAGGAAGAAATTCTAAAGCAGGTATAGGACAAGGGCTTTAGGACAGAAATAGTTGCTGGAGGTTTCTTTTATGATGTGCCTCATTCATGGCACAAACTAAGGCATGAAGTTATGTTTAAAAATTGTCCATAAGTGAACAAAAAGATTCAGCAGCAAGGTAGATGAGCTCCTGATAATAACGCCATCAGAGCAGGCTGTAATAGCCTGGAAACCCTGACTCAAACCAAACTACAACCATTTTCAATTAAGAAATCAATGCTTAGGTAAACCTCAATATCTGAAAGTTAAATATAGTACTCAAATGACTATTCTTCTTTCTTTCTGTGGATTAATGTATATGCTGGAAAATATTTATGAATAAAAATTACATAATCTAATTATCATGAATGTGCTTATTTCCTTCTATTAAGACTCATTTTTTTTTTTCCATTGAACATCTTGGTGTAAATATCAGGGCAAAAATATTGGTCACCATAATAGCACAAAACATCTAGTTATCTTAAATTGCTCTGAATAGGAAATTGTGTCATTTAGAAATAATAAATTGATTGTAAAAAGCCAGTCATGTCCCTGTTAGGTAGAATTCCTGTTATTCAGAGAACAAATGCATTGCACAACAAATTAGATCAAAATCATTATATAATTAGTATGATAAACAAGGTCAATAAAAATGTTTCCCAAAGTTTTCTTGATGAGAATATTCTTAAGCCAGTTAAAAACAATTCAAAACTCAGAAAATCGTGCATCCTCCAATGTTTATAATTCCTCTGGCAGTAAAATTGAAAATGAACAAAAAAGAATAAGTAATTTAAATAACTCTGAAAATAGTTCAGACGTGCAAAGAAGCAACATAAAATGACATTCCTTTCAATTTACCCAACAGACTATTAGATAATACATACTATTTGTCCAAACATGCTTTAGTCATGATGTAAAAATGAAAATTCTTAGTTCTCCAACTGGTTATTGAGTTATACAAAATAAAATACTCCTATTATTTGAAAAATCAAAACAACTCTTAAATAACTTGCTGTACTTAGTGGTTTCCACCCAAATGTTTGGGATTTCTAGTCTTACATTTCCGTATGCAAAATAACCATAATTTTAAAGGTTAACTTACTCTTAGAAAAGCTGGAGGAAAACTCTAGAAGCACAGTTCATCCACAGGTCTCTGCATGTCCTGGAGAAGAATTCACATTCCTTTTGAGTCACTACTACATCATGCTTTTAATTTCGTGTTCATTGTGAATAGTTCTGTTTTAAACTGATTTCTGAAGAGGATTATGGTCTCAATTCAGCTAGGCTGCCAAAAACTCTTATGCTTACATAGTGACTCCTTTGTTGTTTTCCAATTCTTTGTGTCCTGCCAGTTCCTCAGCAGGGAGTTTGTAGTTGCAGATGGTTGGCTGAACAAATCAAAACACTAGGAACCATCAAACCAAGGAGAATCTAGTCTTTCTCAGCGGGCTTTTTCATATAAGGTCCTAATGGGAGAGTTGACTCCAATACAATCTTTTAAACAAAGATACGTAAAAAGCCAGTTCAGAGAATAGCAGAGCAAAGTGGAAAAGAAAACATATTTTTAAATGACATATATAAACATACAAAATATTAGGTCAGAAAATACCCCAAACTGTTCCGCAGGTTCTTAAAAACTGAATCTAGAAATATAGCATTGAAACAATGCAATTTTTTTCAGGGTAACAAAGTAAACTGTGCATTTTTATCTGCATCTCAATTGCATTGCATGCATGCTGATGACAGCATTCTTTCTTGAAATTGAAAACAGGAGACCCTTTAGAACAATGTCACATAAAAATGTCTGCATTCCTACAGGCTTGTTATTTCTGCAACAGGTCCCAGAAAACAAACTACTTTCTCTGTATTGGTTTTTAGTATATCCTGCTTTCCAGTATTGTAGAGAAACATTTTGAACAGGTAATAGCTACCATCCTATCTTTTTTTGAGCATCTCTTGTAAGTAGAAAGCAAGGTTGTTCCAAAATTGCTTTAATTCATGGAGTTTATCTTTGGCTAAAGGACAAACGTAAAAAAGGACCCCTATCTTTCTACTTACAGCTAGTAAGTCTGTTAAATTCCTCTGCACTTTGATTACTTCCTGGACACACAACTGAAAAGGAAACAATAAATGCATACAATTCCTAAATCTGACTCTCATCTGTGTCCCATTGGCCATTATAATCACATGAAATCTTCCTTATCTATTTCCCATGTCCTCAGTATTTATTCAATCATATTTACCCTTTTACTAATTATATGGGATCCAGAAATGGCTCAGCAAGCAGAGTCTATAGACTCAGATTGAACTCATTAATCCATGACACTATCAACCTTTTGAAAAAAGACTTCTAATTGTTTCTGTATGTCTACTGTCTGCTATAGAAGTTACAAAATGATTACATTTCATAACATTGCCAGCATTTTGTGTACAGAGAATATAATTTAGGAATTTTTTTTTCTAGTAGCTTGTTTCCTTGAAAAACTTTGTGTCTAGGTCAGAGCTTATAAATTCTAGCCTAGTCCACTTTTGGTCATGAATTCTGTTCTTTTCCTTCAATATGTCTGCCTCTTCTGTCACATGTGCCACACTGTAATCTCTGTGGCACTATAATAGAGCAAGCTCACTCTCATGAATCTTCTTTTCAACATTTTCTTAAGTCACATGCATTTACTCTTCTAAATAAGTTTTAGAATCAGTTTACCAGTTTAAAAAAATAATCCTTATGGGATTTCAAAAATGAAATAGCACAGATTTTATAGCATAATGTACTTATTTAGCAACTACATATAGCTTTTACCATGTGCAAGGTACACTTAAATATTAACGCATTTAATCCACATAATAGTCCAATGAGGTAGGCACTATTATAATCACCCCCATTTTACAGATGAGAAAGGGGAGGCCCAGAGAATTTAAATAACTTGCCCAAATTCACACGGTTGGCGAATAGCAGAACCTGGGTTAAAACCCAAACCATCTCCAGAGTCTGTGAGTTTAAATTACAAATGCTATGCTATCTCACTTTTGTATGTCTTTGTTCATTCAATTATGCTTACTTTAGCTACACACATTTTACAATTTTCCTTGTTTTTCGTTTCCTTTATTTTGCAGCAATATTCTTCAGTGCCAGTAGCCTTAGAAATTTCATGTGATGTGTTTTGCATCAGGCTAAAACATTCCTCTTGGAATCGTTGCTGGCTATTTGTAGAGTACTAGTCCCCCTGGGACCCGTGTGCTGCTCTTCTCAACATTTTGTGCAAAAGCAGAAAATCTTGATCTGCAAAGAGAGAAGAATGAAGCGGTCCAGCTGTCTGATAAAAAGATACTGATAAAAAGAGACTGGAAAGGTCTGTTTGTTCCCCAAGGGCTTTTCTGTTCTTGCTTTTTGTCCTTCCTTTGAGCCAGCTGTGCTGCCTGCATATGGGTTTTGTCAAATATTCTCCAAAAATTTCTCTTTGTTTCTTAAAAATATAATAAACAAATTCTACCTGGTCCTGTTTTATGCTTTTTTGCCTTGAAATATCCTTTTTGCGATACATTCCTGCCCTCCTTTCTTATTTGCATTTGCCTTTCACAGGTATATTTTGACCAACCTCAGGCATTATCTACCTGCAGGGTATCTCTGGAAACAGTACAATTACATTTTTCTTTTTACCTCATCTGCAAATCTTTTACTTTCCATGAGCAAGGTGTGAGATTTAGGTCCCTAGGATAATCGATCCATTTGCTCTGGCCGTCTTATTTTACTGTCTCTTTAAATTAAGCTTTCCTGTTGTTTTCCATGTCTCCATTTCCTCCCTGATCATGTGTCCTCTGTTCCTTTTTTGTAGGTTCCCCTTTTCCCCACCTCTCATCCAGAAAGTTCTGGATTGGTAATTTGATCTATTAGTGATTACTAACCTCAAATGTTAACAAACATGTTTGAATCTACATTACTCTGGTGATGTGACAACACCAGCCTATATTTCTATCCATCTTTCTCCCCACATTCCTGTTCCTTATAAAACAAATCCTTTAGCATATTTGAACTTAAATCCTTAGCTCTACTTCTGACTTACTGTGCCATGCTTGAGCAAGTGAGTTAGCTTGGAAGCTTCTATTTTCTTATCTATGAGATCCAGAGGATATAAGAGTATCTATCAAATGTCATTTTAGAATTTAAAAAATTCAAGATTTGTTGAGGGGGGTGATTAAAGTAGACAATGCATGTAAAGTATTTAGCACAGCACCTAATAATAGTAACAAGGGATTACTTAGTAAATACTAGTGATTATAGTCTCCATGGCCTCACCAAAACTGGACATTATAGCTATTTTTAAATTTTACCAATCTGACTGATAAAATATAGTACCACCGTGATAACATCCATTTCTTAGATTACTTCTGATGTCAAGCATATTATTTTTTTTTTTATTTTTTATTTTTTTATTTTTTTTTTTGAGACAGAGTCTTACTTTGTTGCCCAGGCTAGAGTGAGTGCCGTGGCGTCAGCCTGGCTCACAGCAACCTCAATCTCCAGGGCTCAGCGATCCTACTGCCTCAGCCTCCCGAGTAGCTGGGACTACAGGCATGCGCCACCATGCCCGGCTAATTTTTTGTATATATATATTTTTAGTTGGTCAATTAATTTATTTCTATTTTTGGTAGAGACGGGGTCTCGCTCAGGCTGGTTTCGAACTCCTGACCTTGAGCAATCCGCCTGCCTTGGCCTCCCAAAGTGCTAGGATTACAGACGTGAGCCACCACGCCCGGCATCAAGCATATTTTAATATAACTTTTGGCCATTGGTAAGTATTTTGACTATACTAAATCTGTCCACTTTTTCTACCTATATTTTTGCTGCTGTGTCATTACATTACTAGTTTTTTGTTTTGTTTTTTGCTTTTGGGGTTTTTGTTGTTGTTGTTGTTGTTGGCTCTGATTGAAAAGTCTTAGATTATTCACTTTAAAAATAGTATGTTACTGCTTCCTTGTATCTAATTTTGCTAATAAGAATGCTAACATAACTTTGGTACTCATAAATTTGGCGTATTTTGTTTTTTTCTCTAGGATATTTTACAACTTTCTCTTAACCACAGGTGTATGAAATTTCACAATGTGCTTAGGTGTAGGTTTTGCTTTTGTTCTTTGTCCTGCATGGCACTTTGTGTTCACTTGCAATCAAAGAACTTGTGTCTTTTTTTTAAGTTCTGGGAAATTTTTGACTAATACTTTTGTCAAATATTGCTTCCCTACTAGCCTCCTGGAATTTTATTAGATATTTGAGCTCTGTTGTCCTTGTCTCTACCTATTGCCTGTCATCTTGAAATGGGACAGTAATCCATTTCCACACAACCTATAAACAATCCTTCTGACCTACAATTCTATCTTATCATTCCCATTGCTGCCTTGACTATGTTCTGGTTTCTCTGCGAGGATTTTTTTTTTTTTTATTTCGGCATATTATGGGGGAACAGATTTTAAGGTTTCAATAAATGCCCTCCCCCGCCCCCACAAGTCTGAGTTTCCAGCATGACCATCCCCCAGATGGTGCACATCTCACTCCTTATGTATATATATACCCGCCCCCTGCCCCCCTCCCCCCTGCCCAATACCCTATTACTGTAGTACCTATGTGTCCACTTAGGTGCTACTCAGTTAATACCGGTTTGCTGGAGAATATATCTGGTGCTTGTTTTTCCATTCTTGGGATACTTCACTTAGTAGTATGGGTTCCAGCTCTAACCAGGAAAATATAAGATGTGCTATATCACCATTGTTTCTTAGAGCTGAATAGTACTCCATGGTATACATATACCACATTTTATTAACCCATTCTTGGATTGATGGGCACTTGGGCTGTTTCCACAGCCTTGCGATTATGAATTGTGCTGCTATAAACATTCGAGTGCAGGTGTCTTTTTTGTAGAGTGTCATTGGATCATTTGGGTAGATGCCCAGCAATGGGATTGCTGGATCAAATGGTAGATTCACTTGTATCGCTTTAAGGTATCTCCATATTGCTTTCCACAGAGGTTGAACTAGTTTGCAGTCCCACCAGCAGTGTAGGAGTGTTCCTCTCTCTCCACATCCACGCCAGCATTTGTTATTTGGAGACTTTTTGATAAAGGCCATTCTCACTGGAGTTAAGTGATATCTCATTGTAGTTTTGATTTGCATTTCCCTGATGATTAGAGATGATGAGCATTTTTTCATATGTTTGTTGGCCATTCTTCTGTCTTCTTTAGAAAAGTTTCTGTTCAAGTCCTTTGCCCACTTTTTAATAGGGTTATTTGATTTTTTCTTGCTGATTTTCGTGAGTTCTAAGTATATTCTAGTTATCAGCCCTTTATCAGATATGTAGGATGCAAAAATTTTCTCCCATTCTGTAGGTTGTCTGTTTACTTTCATGACTGTTTCTTTGGCTGTGCAGAAGCTTTTTAGTTTGATCATGTCCCATTTATTTATTTTTGTTGCTGCTTTGATTGCCTTTGGGGACTTCTTCATAAACTCTTTGCCTAAGCCAATGTCTAGGAGAGTGTTTCCAACATTTTCCTCTAGAATTCTAATAGTTTCATACCTTAGGTTTAAGTTTGTTATCCAGCGTGAGTTGATTTTTGTGAGAGGTGAAAGGTGTGGGTCCTGCTTTAGCCTTCTACAAGTGGCTATCCAGTTTTCCCAGCACCATTTATTGAAAAGGGATTCTTTTCCCCAGCGTATGTTTTTGTCTGCTTTGTCAAAGATTAGATGGCTATATGAGGATGATTTTATATCAGGATTCTCAGAGCTGTTCCACTGGTCAATATTCCTATTTTTGTGCCAATACCATATTGTTTTAATTACTACAGCTTTGTAGTATAGTTTGATATCTGGCATATTAATGCCTCCCATTTTGTTTTTGTTGCCTAGAATTGCTCTTGATATTCGGGGTCTTCTTTGGTTCCATACGAAGCATAAAATTATTTTTTCTATATCTGTGAAGAATGCTGATGGGATTTTAATAGGTATTGCATTGAATCTGTAGATCAGTTTGGGTAGTATAGACATTTTAATGATGCTGAGTCTGCCGATCCACGAGCATGGAATGGATTTCCATCTGTTTACATCTTCTGCTATTTCCTTCCTCAGTGTTTCATAGTTCTCCCTGTAGAGGTCTTTTACGTCCTTGGTTAAGTATACTCCTAGGTACTTTAATTTCTTTGTTGCTATTGTGAAGGGTATTGAGTCTTTAATTTGGTTCTCAATTTGATTGTTGTTGGTGTATACAAATGCCTCTGATTTCTGTGTATTGATTTTGTATCCTGAGACTTTACTAAATTCATTGATCAGTTCCAGGAGTTTCTTGGTTGAATCTTTGGGGTTTTCTAAATATAGTATCATATCATCAGCAAACAGTGAAAGTTTGATCTCTTCTGCCCCTATTTGGATACCTTTAATTCCACTTTCCTGTCTGATTGCTGTAGCCAGGACTTCCAGCACTATGTTGAATAGAAGTGGAGATAGTGGGCAGCCTTGTCTGGTTCCAGTTCTAAGTGGGAATGCTTTCAGTTTTTCCCCATTCAGTATAATGTTGGCTATGGGTCTGTCATATATGGCTTGTATCATTTTTAGGTATGTCCCTTCTATGCCTATTTTCTTAAGTGTTCATATCATGAAAGGGTGTTGAATTTTGTCAAAAGCTTTTTCTGCATCTATTGAAAGAATCATGTGGTCTTTGTTTTTGCTTCTGTTTATGTGGTGAATTGCATTTATAGATTTACGTATGTTGAACCATCTTTGCGAGGATTTTTGTTATCTGGTCCCTCCTTCTCTCTCCACCCTTCCCTTGCCTTGTCCTCATCCTCCGACTCCGGCCATACTTAGACATGATTATTTTTTAAGAGAACACACCATGTTCTCATTTACCTCTCTACTCTCTCCTGGAACTAGCCCCTGCTCTCAACCTGCCTTCCCCCAGTAACTACATCTATTTGCCTCACTCCTACTTGTCCTTCAGGTTTCACCTCTGACCTCTCCTCCCCCAGGGAGCCTTCCTTTCCCTCATCCCACGTGGGTTGCATGCTCCTTCCAGGCACTCCCATGGTTAGCACTCCATGGTTTTGCTATTGTAGTATGCACCTCGCTATATTTTAAGATAATTATGCTCATTTTTCTCCCATCATGGGTGGTAAAGATCTGAAGGGTACAAAACTTTACTGCTGTAAACCTCACATCACCCAGAACTTGAAAGTTGCTCAATACACAATACACATGTATAAGATTGAATGTGAGATGGGGAAGCAAAAGAAAGTATCATTTTTTTTTTTTTTTTGAGAAGCTTAGTTATGAAAGAAAAGCCATCAATCGGGTGATAGTCAAAAGGAGTTGTTTGGGGAATGTTGTTTTTATTTTTGAGATAATATTTAGAAGGGGGAGTGAAGAGGGAGATGCTGAAAACACTGGAGAAATCAAGTAACAGGTAGAGAGCTGCTCTTTTGGAGGGGAGAATAACAAGGGATTGGGTCAGAAGCAAGATGACAATACAGCCTTGAAAAGGAGAAGGGGTCATTTTTTTCTGTCAAAAGACAAAAAGGAAGTGTCAGTGAAAGCTGAGAAAATTTTTAAATATGACAGCATGAAGTAAAGATTTCACCCCTGAGAGTTAAGATATTTTTCTGTGAAGTAGGAGGTAAATTCTAAGAATAAAACAACACATGTGCTAGGCAATTGAGGATGGTGTTAGGAGTGTTGAAATATGTGTAGAGGAGAAATTTATAAAAGAAAGCCATTGGGTCTATATAGGTACTTCCTTTATTCTTACATTATATAAGCCTCAAACATAACTCATTACAATAGTTAGTGTTACAGAAGACACGCAGCACTCATTGGGTTTGAAAAAACTAAACATTGCTGCCATTAAATTTCTTCTTAGCTTTTGTTGGGGGCATTACGTAAAAAGTGAATTTATGTGCTATAGTAGATGCCAATCCCTGTGCAGAATGTCTAAGGAGAAATATTGGGAAATCTCAGCAATGAAGCCATCAGGTCCTGGTCTTTTCTTTGATGAAAGACTTTTTAGTACTGTTCAATCTCATTATTTGTTATTGATCTATTTAGATTTTCTATTTCTTCATAATTCAATCTTGGTAGGTTGTATGTGTCCAGGAATTTATCTATTTATTCTATGTTACTAAATTTGTTGACATGGTTATTCATAATAGTATCACATGATCCTTTGTCTTTCTGTGGGATTAATTGTAATATTAATACCTCCTGGTCTGTGTGTCTGTGTTTATGCCAATACCATGCTGCTTTGGTCGCTATAGCCTTGCAGTATAATTTGAAGTTGGGCAAGATAGTTGTTCTTTTTTGTTAAGATTGCATTGTCTATTTGGGTTCTTTTTTTGGTTCCATATGAATATTAGGATTATTTTTTCAAATTCTGTGAAAAATTATGTTGATATTTTAATAGGAATTGCACTGAATCTCTAGATTGCTTGTACAAAAATTTTTGTTGCTTTATATCCTTGTTCTATAAGCTTTTTTCTATTAAAGGTTTTATTTATATTTATTTTTTATACTTTTTTGTTAAAAATGAATACACAAACACACACATAGACTAGGCCTACAGGGTCAGGATCACCAAGACATCATCATATGATAGGAATTTTTCAGCTACATTCATATCTTATAGGAGCACCATCATATAGGTAATCGATCATTGACTGAAGCATCATTACAGGCAGTATATAATGGTATTTACTGTTGCTGAATTGACTCCTCATTATATAATGGTCTTTTTTGTTTCTTTTTACAGTTTTTTACTTAAATCCTATTTTATCTGACCTAAGTATAACTACTTCTGCTCTCTTTTGGTTTTCATTTACATGGGATATCTTTTCTTCTTACCTTTGCTCTCAGTCTATGTATGTCCTTGGAGGTGAAGTGAGTATCTTATAGGCAGTATATAGATGAGTCTTGTTTCTGATATCTATTCAGTCACTTTGTGTCTTTTGAATGGAGAATTTAATTCATTTATATTCAAAATAATTATTGATAGGTAAGAAATTACTATTACCATTTATTCATTGTTTTCAAGTTGTTTTGCAGACACATTCTTCTTTTCTACCTCTCTTACTGTCTTCATTTGTGCTTAACTGATTTTCTCTAGTAGTATCATTTGATTCCTCACTTTTTATTTTTAGTGTATTGATTATAGATTTTTGCTTTGTGGCTACCACAAAATTTACAAAAAACATCTTATAACAGTTTGTGCATGGATAGTTATTCCAATTGATGTTTCTGTGAAGGATGATCATTAGTGGAGTTCTATTCTGCCACCTTGCTCTACATTTTCCTGGATTTCATGGTGATACTTTTATTCAGTTTTTAAAAATTCCTATATTTTTCTCTGTTATACCAATTTTCTTCAATGACCATAAAAATACTCTTAAGTTATATAACATATCAACAAAAACAACAACAAAAATCAGCAGGAATACTGCTTGGTCTTTGAAATTTTTCTCATGATATTTAGAATGAAATAGCTATTTTTAAGAAAAAAAATAAAATAATATGTGAAGCTGATACAGACTTTTTAAAATTGAGCATTACAAATATATATGAGGGAAATGACCTTAAAATAATAACAAATAACAGAAAACTATTAATGAGGTGAGGAGGGAAATCAGCACCCCTTAAAATTATAAGATATTGATATTAGTATTCAAAATTTTAAAAATATCAACAAATACTACTGTGATTCCCCTTGTTTTCAAATTATATATTTGAACTACTTTTTCAATGTGTATGCTTGTCCATTTGTGAGTCCAAGGACCTTCTAACACCTGTGGTTTTTAAAACAATTTCTGGAAAGTGTTCAGGAGAAGACTATTGTATTGCATTTGTAAATAAAAGAAAACTTGCAAACCCGATACACCATGAAGTAGTGTGAAGTAGTCATGTAGCTCTAGGCTATTGAATGCCCCTCTCACATATTTCAGTATATCTTTTTTCAGTAAATGGTAAAAAAAGTCATATTTTTAAAAATTTCAAGTTTGTAGTTTTATTTCCACAATAACTAGTGCTTGGCCCTTTGGCTGACTTTAACAATATTTTGTACTGTCTTTATCACAGATTTTCTATCATCCCCGAGTGATAGAATAACTTTAAAATTTATTCATTTATTAACTAAATATACAAAATATTCCTGATATTGATATTAAATATTCCTTAAAATTATACATACTGCTAATTGTTGCATAAAACATAAGTTTATAGAAGAACAAAAAACTGTTAGGTTTAAGGTTTTAAGGTTCATCTGAATGAGAGAGGAGTTTCCATCTCATTGTGGTATCAACTTCTTCATCAAAATCTCCCTCTTCCTGCTCCTTAGAAAGTTCTAAGAATACCTAAATAGGAGACAAAAAAGAAGGAAAAAAATATCAAGTTTTTTATTGTCTTCCAAATGAACAAGAAAAATGCATGTTGTTTTCATGTGAAATTTACAGGGATGACATAAAGTCAAACAAATTGACTCACCTTTTCCAATGTGCATTGAGAGAGGCTATATTCTTCCAGGTTAAAGTTATGTTTTACTGAAGAGAAAAAATAAAGACTAGTAGTAGATGCTTACAATTTATTACCAGGAATTTTTTCAAAGTCATATAAAATAAAAAATGCAAATCATTAATATAAATAGAAGATAAAGCTAAATAAACAAATACTTGATGGAAGGATGAAATAATAAAAGGTATAAAGAGTTAATATACACATTAAATTAATCATGATAGAATTTTCTCATATTATGTTTCAATAATATTTGTTTTGTTATTTCATGTATGTGTCTTTGGAAGATTCATATGTCCCTTGAGGAACTACATCCTTGGTTGACATATTCTTACACATGAGGAAGATTTCAATCCCATTCCACTCCCTTTAAAAGGACAAATAATCCCCTCAGCCACTTCATCTGTCATACCATCTCTCTTCTGGGCTTCCCCACGAGGAAATCTACATGACAGTTGCCACCAGACTCATGTGTTCACAGTTCACCATTTATACAACTAAAAATCTCCTATGTGTGAGGTACTCTTAAATACCAGAAATAGAAAAGAAAACAAAAAAGGCAAAAATCCCTTGCCTTCATGTAGTTTGCATTTTAGTGGGAGAAATATTGGCATTAACACACAGGAACTTAAATATATAATAAAGTAAATGGTGGCAGCATCTATAAGTTAAAATAAAGCAGATGAAGAAAATAGAGAGTCCGGGGCACTAGGCACTCTTTTTTTACAGAATGGTCAATAAAGGTCAGAGTAATAAGGTGATAATTGAACAGAACGCTTAAAAAGTGAGGAAGAAGCCTGGATATTTCAGAAGGAGAATTTAGGGAAGAAGGATTAGCAAGTGAAAAGTCCTGGGGCAGGAGCACACATGTGTGGCAACATGTAGGAAGAGCTAGAAAGTCAAATGTGTAGAGTAGAAGAAGAAAAGCAGTGATTTATATTAATATTATGTCAAAAACAATGAGCCAGGCATTGTTCTAGGCACTTCACAAATTAACTCCTTTAATCTTCTCAACAACCTGGCCAGGTAGGCACTGATATCATCCCTCATTCTAGAGATGAACCATCTGTACATGATAGGATTGAGTAACTTTACCCAGGATTTCCCAGCTACTAAGCAGGAGTACTGGAATGAGAGCCCAGAAAGACTGGCTCTAGAGTTTGAGCTCCTCACACTATGCTGTGCTGAGGAATTACACCATGATGGTCTGCTGTTGGGAATGACACAGTTAAAAGCAGAAAAATGATGCTGGAGGACAGAGGATGGACAATTTCAAGTAGGAGTTACACACATTGCAGAGAACAGTCATGGCTATCATTCCTGGTAACAGAAAGGCCAAATAAACCAGCATAGACACAAGGAGGCTGATGGATGAACAGAAGGTTTTTCTCTTGCTTTTTTTTTTTTTTTATTAGTGAAGTACAAAGCAAGGGCATCAACTGAGGGAGAAAGAGGTGGGTATATAAGGAAAGAGGAGGAGTGAAGTAATAATTTAGTTCAGTTGCTGTGAATGTGTTGTGGCTATGCAGGCAAAGCAGGTGACCCAAAGGAGCTTTTTGAGGTTAATGTCCTGGATTCACAGTAATAATAGTCAGGCATGGTTGTGTGTTTTCTGCAGCTTCAGTTCCTGCACTGGAGATTAACCTCTTTCCAGAGAGCTGGGTTAAGTAAAGTTTGGGTTAAATCCCACCATTGTTTACTATTAGAATTCTTAAAAGTCATGCCCCACAGAGCCTACTTTTTAAATGTGTTACACAAGTATCTCCCATTAAATTCTTATCAAAAGTTTTATTTGAATATGGTCACTCTTACCTGTCTCTAATTTGTGAAAGGCCTGAGATAGGGGGTAAACATCTGCCAAGGGTAGCTTATAGGTCAACAAGGAGGGACACCTGAAAGCAGGAAAGTGACACATTTGACTCTGAGCTTCAAGGGGAGAAAATGAGCATCAAAATAAATCTTGATATTAGCAATAATTTCCTTTCTTAAAATAAAAGCAATGCAAATTAGTGTATGGGTTATATATGAAGTCAAATCATTTGCCAGTGGAAAATTTCTTGAAGTAATTTGTGGTAACTGGCTATTGTAAACAGTTCTCCTAGTGATAATTTGGCATAATTGCTTATATTCTGTTTATGCAGACCTTTTGATTGTTGAAAACATATTCTGAACTATTCCCTTTGATTGGTGCAAGTTAGGTTAAGAATCAATCCCAAAGTAAGCGTTCATTCTTGTCACTAGAAAGTTAACTTGTAAAGAGAGTTATGAGGTTTGGAGAGTTGGACATAACAGTAAGCGAAGGACTTAAAAGACTTTAATTAAAAACTTCCCTGACCTCTGAGGAAGAGCTGGAATTGATTTAGGGCATCTTGTTTGGGCAGCCATAACCATGCGCTGCTTCTGGCTGTACAACTTCATTGCCTAGTCTCAGTTTATTGCCAAATAAGAGTTTGGTGCTCTCAGGTGGCCCTAAGGTTAACCAGACCTCCAAGACTGACCCTACCCAGACCATCCCCTGCTCTTTCTGTCTTACCATTTATGATCTTCCCATCTATATCAAAACTGCTGCTCTACTTTGTGATACCAAAGTCTGGGAATAGGACTAAGTTACATGTCCTGGCATATATCATAGACAAATCTATTACATTTATACTGTGCTAAGATAAAAATAGCAGTTTTACTTCCTGTTTTTTTGATGTGCTTATCCCTCCAAGGAATTTCTAATTCAGTTTCCAGTCTACCTCCTTGCCTTCCTCCAAATAATAATATTTATTATTATATAATATTGCCCTCCTCCAAATAATAATAATAATAACTGACATACACAAATGCACACATACATATGTGTGTGCACACACACACAGACACACCCCTTTCCATTTTCCATTCTAAGACATGAAAATTCCATTCAAGGGAGACTCTTTGATTATCTCAATTGCTATATATTTCCTATGGGGGAAATTCAACCTAAATATTTACATCTTTTAAATTTTAAATATTTATGAGGAGGCCCAGGGATGATGCCATGAGGGCCACAGTGGATCTCTGTAGGTTTGGGTCATCTAGAAGTCCCTGCCTCCCAATCTTTCCAAGTCCCTCTCTGGAGCTGGGGACCAGCCCAGGATGGCTGAGAAGAGTACACTTACACTGCCCCAGGGGACAGTTTTGTGGGTAGGCCCCAAATCTCTTACAGTCTGGATGACTCAGCAAATCAGTGTTTGAGGTCTCTGACTTTTATTATGAACTTAAATCATGAAGTTCTCACAGAGCAAAAAAAGGAACCACTGTGTTGGTAAAGACTATGTATTTCTTTGTAATCAAAAGCTCTTTTCACCTTTCCTGCTGAGCAGCCTGTGGAAAAAGCTTCAGAATTTCAGTGTGGACCAAAGTCACTTGAGAAGATTCCTTCACTTTTAGTTCTAGAGTGTAATCCTTGCCAAATTTGTTTTTCAGGTGTTGAATGGAGCCAATGCATCTATGGGCAAGAAGAAGATGTTAGAAAAAACATTGCTCTTAATTTTTTATGCTATTCTCAAATCTCAAATGTAGGGGAAAGGAAGTCACTGAGAAAGAAAAAGGAAGGGCTCCGCAGCTGATCCCAGTGACTTTTCCCTTTCCGTGGGGAATCTCATCTGGGACATCACATGCAGGCCCTGGAGAGACACCCACCGCAGCCTTCCGGACACCATGATGGCCACACGGTCACACAGGGCCTCGGCCTCAGCCAGGTCATGGGTGGTCAAAAGGACACCTCTCTCTCTGTTTTTAATGGCTGCCTGGATTGCCTGCCTGAAATGAGCCAAGATGTTATCCACATTTTGTAAAAATGTACAAAACAAACAAAAAGACAAAATGTTGCACATGAATCGTATTCAAATCCTAATTCAAGAGAACAGTGAAATATAAATACTAACTAGGTTATTTTATAACATGAAGAAAATTTTTAAATATTTTAGATGTGCTACTCATATTGGGATTAAGTTAAAAAAATAAAGACATCTTTTAGAGATACTAACTGAAATATGTATACATAAAAGAACATGCTGCCTAGTATTTCCTTCAAAATAATTGGAGAGTGGGGAAAGGAAGTGGGTGGAGGTATACATGAAAGGAGGTTGGCCTTCCATTTATTGATAACTGTTGAAACTGCGTGATGGAAATAATGGATTCATAAATGATTCTCTCAACATCTGTATAAAATTGGCATGATAAAGTTTTTTTAACAGTTAGAATAATACCAGACAGTCACAAATATGAGACTGGATTGAATATCTTATTAGTCCAAAAGTTAAGTTCTAGATAGGAAAGTAAGAAGAAGAAAAAAAGTGAGAAAAAGTAGATTAACAAATTTGACAGGTTAGGTCAAAGAGGAGTAAAAAGGAAATGGGGAGATTGTGTCAGGAAGTTAATAGTCTCCAAGGAAACAAAGTAGAAGAAGAAAAAAGGAAACAGTTATATATTAATACATATAAAAACTTAAAGGGCAAAATACAAAATATTTTGTATTTTAACAGACCAGATTAAAAACCTAAAACTCCAACAAAATATTTAGGGTTTTTCTTAAACCTGAATGCCACATGAATTAAGATTAGATAAACTATTTATTAAATTTTTTTCCTAATTATGTAAATTATGTCCACTGAATCAGGAACCAGTTTATCTGAGAGTTGATTTTCCAAGATCAGTTTAAAAATGCAACGCTATCTAACATTTATACTCATAGTTTTGAAGGTTACGATAATGCTCACCACATTTGGTGCTGCCCTATTGGATCCATGCCTGTAGACGGTTCATCCAGAAGCAGGATGGGTGAATTTCCCAGGATGCTTAGCACAAAGCTCAGCTGCAATGCAGAGACACACTCCTGTTTGCTGTCACACCACGCCAGCCCTCAGGAAAGCATCAAACATCACACCTACCTTTCTAGTGGTTCCTACTGTTAATTTCTGCACTGGCACATTCAGATGCTCATGTAGTTTGAAAGCATCCAGTAATCTGATGGAAAAATAGAATGACAATATGAGCTCAAGAGAGGATTATTGGAAAATTCAAGCACACAGAACAATAACAACATTAGAGGGAAGCTTGACAATACTATTGCCAGAACTCTAACTGATGATAAAATGGGGGGAAAAAATCCACTTACTTTGGAACATGAAAGACTTTTCACCTTATAAGAAGTTTTTAAGAAAAGCTAGCATTCTGAATGAGAAATTGAAAATGGATGATTACTCCATTTTCAGGTTTCTTAAATTAGAAAATGGAAATGGATGATTTGTTCACTTATTCCTTGTCAATTACTTTTATACAATCGTTTTTTTTTAAAGGTCCCTCATTCAGGGATGCAGGAACCCAGGTCTTTTTCCCCATCACTGTTCTGCCACTGACATTCTGAAAAAGTGGAGACATCATTTCTACTCTCCATTCTTTATTAGTGACTTCATGATAGGTGGTATACAGCCTCCTGCTTCTTGACACTAAGACATCACAGAACATCTCTGTACCGTGTAATGACGACCTTTGCGTCCCCTTTCCTCAGCCCCTTCACAGCCGCGTACACCTCCAGGTGCTCCCTCATGGTCAGCACGGGCCACAGCACGTTCTCCTGAGGACAGTACCCCAGGAACTTGCTTGTGCCTCCTTCCTGGTAACTCGAATCGGAACTGCAGCCTTTCAGTTCCACCTAAAAAAGTAAAACAGCTTTAGAAACACATGTAGCTTTTTTTTCCTAATCACATAATTACACGAGAAACTGATACAGTTAATAAAAGCCTAAATTGTTGGAGCATCAAAGAAATATTGTAGAAATTACTTCATATATTTATTATAGAAAACAATTTAAACGACTAACAGAAAAAGTATAGCCTTACTCATGAGGGGGGTGGGAGGAAGACCTAATAAGCTTGGGTGGTTCCCGAGAAACTGTGATGAGGAAAGGTCTTTGGTTCCTGGTGACATCCCAAGTCCTGTTATATACCCTTGATACCCAACAAAAGTGATAAAAGAGGCAAAATAAATTCATCCAAAAGGCAAAAAAACAAAAACAAAAAACCCAAACCACCAGTATACTCTTACAAAGATATAATCTATCTTTATCATGAAATTTCTATTTTGGGAATAGAAACCATTTCCTCATTTTTTACTACCTCTCCAGCTGTTGGCTTCGTGATCCCAGATATCATTCTAATAGATGAACTTTTACCAGCTCCATTGGGTCCTAGCAATCCCAAAATTTCACCTGAAAGAAAGAATCAGCCTATCAAAATTTTAAGTGAAGTACTAATTAACATAAACCCTTTCTTCACAATGAAATCTTCTGAAATCTGTGTACCCCTCAGTTAGTACCATTTTTAAATGTATAACATACATGTGCTTATGTGACTAAACCATGTTCTTTAATTCCTGTAATTATATAAAATATTAGTGCAAAGCTTGTGAATTTGATGTCAATACATCTGTCTTTTTTTCCCCCATGATTACTTGTTTCAATTAACAACACACGCGATTGTTTTCTGTAGCAATTGGCTGGTGCACTGAATACATGTATAAATGATTCCTAACTCTGGGAAGTCAGTGACATTTTCTTCATCCCAAGTATAATCACCTGTGTTCAAGCTACCATCATCTTTCATCCGAACTGATAGAAAAGCCTCTTAACTTATCCCCCCACCCAAATTCATGAACATACAGTAGCCAGTATGTAATCTTCTCAAAATATAAATTAACATCATGACACAAGCATTCTGAACAACCCCCAGTGGCATTCCACTAGCATGGTACAACATGGACACTCCTTGCTGTTCTAAAAGCTATACAAATCTGGCCCTGCTCACCTCTTTGACTTCATTTTTTTCATTTGCAGGTATGTACACTGGCCTCTGTTTGAGGCGCACTCACTCCAAATGTGTCTGAGTCGTTGGCCTTGCTGCTTCCTCCACCTGCATGCCTTTATATCACTTAATTCTCACATAGATAGTACCTTCTTATCACCCAGATCTTGGCTTAAGTGTCACTGCTCAAGGGAGGCCTTCTCTGACCCTCATCAAATGCAGCCTCAAGTCACTCATGTCATTTCACATATTTTGATGTCCCACAAAGAACTTACCTAAGACCTGACACTTTTCTTGATAAGTTACCTTTGTTTATGAACCCCCTCCTCAAATGGAAACTCCATGAGGACAGGAACTTCACCTATTTCCCTTCATAATTATATTTCCAGAGCCTGAAACAGTCCCTGGCACACTAAAAGAAATACACGTTGAATGAATGAATCAATGGTTCAACAAGTAAAACTGTGCCTACAAGATAGATGTGCAGTGGATACTTCTAAAAATAATGGCGAATTTAAAAAGTGATTATTCCAAACCTTTTTTAACACAGAAAGAGATATTTCTTGTTGCTATTTTCTTCTTCCTCTTTGAAAAGCAATTTTTCTTCTGGCCTGCATATTCTTTGTGTAGACAGCTGGCAATTATGATTGGTTTCTAGAAGAGATGACAGCATGATTTCCCTCTTAAATTTCAGAGACTTTATGTCCCTACTGGAACCTTTCATGCTCTATGCCATAAACCAAATCATATCTTGAGTTGAGAGTAATTCATGTTGATTGTTACAAATGTAATATGCATTCATTGGCCGGGTGAGGTGGCTCACACCTGTAATCCTAGCACTCTGGGAGGCCGAGACAGGAGGATCATTTGAGCTCAGGAGTTCAAGACCAGCCAGAGCAAGAGTGAGACCCTGTCTCTACCAAAAATAGAAAAAATTAGCTGGGCATGGTGGCACATGCCTGTAGTCCCAGCTACTTGGGAGGCTGAGGCAGAAGGATTGCTTGAGCCCAGGACTTTGAGGTTGCTGTGAGGTAGGCTGACACCACAGCACTCTAGCCCAGGGCAACAGAGTGAGACAGTCTCAAATTAAAAAAAAAAAAAAATGCATTCATTAACCTAGCCAATATTTCTTGCTTCTAAATAGACTGAGAAAGCGGCATAGTTTCACAAAAGCCAGCTCATTGCCTTGCCAGAACAGAAGTGACTAAGGTAATGGAAAGATCACAACATTTAAGGCAAATAAAAAAATAGCCCTTAAAATCTTAATCTCTACTTAGCATTTTATAACAAATCTTAAATTCTTTAACTCATGAGGTCTTATTTGGTTTTAAAATTATTGCTCTAATTATCAAAATCCATTTTTCTCAAAAGAAGAATAAAACTACCACTATGTTATGTGTTCTTTTAACTTCCAATCCACTTCAAGAAGTGCCTACATATTTAAGGATTACAGAAATGTACCCAACTCCAAACTTTCAGAACAAAAACCAGTATATCAAATTCAATTCTTGACTGTAGTTGGATGTTTCCATTAACATCCATTCGGTCACTTGCTTTTCTACCTCATCTAAGTTTGAAGTGGTCAGGGCAGTTGCTGTTCTTATTCTTTCTGCTTGAACATCTTCATCTTCATCTGTAGGTCCTTCTGGATTTGGTCGAGCCTCTCTACTTTGGGGGGAGATTCTGTGAAGAAAGTAAAATGTTAGATGTGGTTTTCTGTCAAAGTTATATCAAAAATCAGTGTTCCTGGGATTTTATTAATACCCAATTGGCATTTTATTAATACCAATTCAATGGACAGGTGAGGGTGATAATGATGATGATGACTCTGTCATTGTTGTTTTCCCTTTTGCCAACGATTCCCTTCCCACTAGCCAGAATCCCTTTCTTGGTGCTGTTGCCATCCTTCCAGTAAGCATCTATGACCCTTTCAAATCTGCTTTTTGCTCTTTAAAAAAATGAGTGTGAAATTAAGTGCATGAGGATTTTCAACTTCTATGAAAGTTATCTGTCCTTGTGTTAAATGACGTTATTGCATAAAGCAACCCATTTATCTACCTATCCATCTATCATCTATATATCTCTATGCTCACTACGTGCTAGCCTCTGAGATATTTTGTACTCTCAGTTTCCAGTTTCAGAGAGAAATGAAAGATCTTGCTCAAGGACAAAAAATAAAAATTCAGGTCACTCGTTTTCTTTGCTCACTCTGAGCCCATCTTAATCACACCAGATAGCTTTTACTGCTTATCCTTTCCAGGGTCCCTCCACTTTTAAAACATTCTGAACTATGTTCCTAAATCAGTTCCATCCCATCTCTTCTATCCAAGGACTTTGAACAATCTTGGGTGAAAGGAAGGCATATCTGAGTACCCATGAAAGTCTCCCTGAGCTGCTTAGTGGCAGAACTCTGCCTGGGAGGCCTATTTCGTGGCAGCAAAGCCAGCAATCCTCTGAGCATAATGATAATCATCATGCCGTCTCCCTTGTAAATATATATACGCGTTAAGAAATTGATAGCACAGCCACTATCCAGGAATATGAAATTAAATTTTTTCCCAACCTGAAAACAGGGTCCTTTTGCATTCTCTTCTTTCCATATTTTAGTTCCATGCATCTTAGAACAAAAATGAACAGCAAAGCCTGAAAGTAAGGCTAGGAGCAGAGAAAACCAATTATATTCAGGCATAAGTTCGCATATATTATTTAAACAGTTCAATTAAATTGTTCGTGCTTTGTCTTCAGGTAAAATAGTTGTGAATCATCCTTATAAATTGGGGGAGAAATGTAGGTATGCATTCACACCCAGCTTGGTGGAACCTATCTCTTCTCTTCCTCTCACCACCCACATATAGTTTGTCAGTAAACTCTATCTGCCCTATCTTCAGGATTATCTGTTAATATAACCCAATTATTTCTCACCCCTACTGTGCTACCCACCAAGGTCTAGCTTGTTACAATTTCTCGCCTGGATTATAGCAACCTTCCTTGGCTCCCTCTGCTCCTCTTGCTCTAATCATCTATTCTCAACAGAGCTATTCTTTTAATACATAAGTCTGATCATAACACATTGCTTAAAACCCTCCAAGGACTCCTCTTCCATCACTCAAAGTAGAGACAAAGTCTTTACAGTTACCCAGAAGACCCTGTGTAACTCCTCCAGACCTCACACTTTATCCCGTTACTCCTATGACCATCTCTCCTGCCACTCTCCCTCTTAGTTACTCTGCCACAACCACACTGGCCTCCTGGAGGGGTCACTCTTGCCACCTTCTACTGGAATATTCTTCTACAAGCATTTCTTGATCATCTGTCTGACATAGTATATATTATTTAGTTAGTTTGTTATCCATCTCCTTCCACCAGAATATAAGCTCTATTAGGGCAGGGACTTCTGTCTATATTTGTTTCTATGCCTAGAAAAATACTAATACATGGAATTCAAAGACAGTAGCTTTCTATATGCCAACGTAATCATTTTTCCCTTTTCCTTTTATTGTTTGGCTCTTGCCTTTTTATCTAAAATTCAGTGGATTTAAGTTATATTGCATCTGTATTTTTATAAGCTCTCTCAAATTTAGAGGAGCAGTAAAGAGGATAAACAAATAAAAAAATTAATTTCATATTAAATTGTGGACCTATATAGTCCATTCTACATGCAAAAAGTTAACGCTAGGGTTTAAAATCATGTCCAAATGTAATTGCTTTACCTAAAACTGTATTAAAAACACTTTCAAAGTTGGCATATTTTAGATAAGATCAAATAGTTCTAGGAAATGATAGCCATCCAAAAGAATATGTGGTGAGGTAGAAAGACCTTCTTACTATCAGACAGACTAGAAGATCGGCTTCACTCAGGTCAAAGTTTAGTTCTTCAAATTTTCTGTAATGCTGAATGGCTCTCTGAAAAGACAAAAAAAAATGGCTAAATGAAAATTCATCAGCTTTATGACTTGTACTTAAATAATATAATATTTCACAGATTGATGTTTCCATCTTTAAACTCAATTCTTCTGTGTGTGGTGACAAAGTAATTCCCTATGGAGAAGGAAGGGAGCCTCCTTACTGTCTCTCAAGGAGCAGGCAAACTATGTTTGTTCCTCTTTTCCAATACTTTTTAAATTTTATTAGTATTTTGGTTTTAACATTTGTTGAAAGTCTACTGAAAGCACAGCAGAGAGAGGTGCTGGCACTGATAGGATTTCTAGTGGTTGATGATATTTGTCTTCAGTGCACCACACAAGCCTTTTCAGGGTCCCTTCTTACCCCAGGGGTGACTGTTTTCCCATCATGATAATGAGTCCCATCATGTTATTCTTTCTTCATCAATCAATTTATTCAGGAAGTAATTCATGCCTCCTAAATAATACATGACAGATCTAGATGTACATATTTCACCTGGCAAGCCTACTTATATTTTAGGAGGAAAATGCTTTAAGCAAAGAAATGAGTTTCCAACTAAGAATTCCAGGCATTGTTCAGCCAATGAAAAAGTATTTTTGCATATGGAAGGCTTTCCTAATTCCCCAACAACACAGGAGATTAGGGAAGACCTCCCTACTTTCTTTAAAGCCATTTCATCCAGGATGGTGCAGGGCCCCAGAAAGCGTGTTCTCCACTGAATTATCTTGCCCTAGCTTCATTATATAGTTTTCTCCACTTGAATCACATTTGGTTTCTTTTAATGCCTCCCAGTCTTTCCTGCTTTAATGCCTTTGTTTCCCTCTGCAGAACATGCTTACCTCCTGCCTCACTCTCCCACTAATTAAATCTTGTTCATCCTTTAGGAATTATTTAAACATCAGTTCCCCAGAGGAATTCTCTGACTTTCTAGAGCACATGGGCTATGTTCTGTATATTTTTCCTTGGCACTTTGCTCTTATTCTTTGTAAGATTTAAGCTTTTTGCATTGATGTGATTGATGTAGGTGTGTTTTTGTCTCCACTAAGCTCTGTGAAAGATAGGACTGTGCTATCTTATTCATCAGGTGTCTCTGATTACTAGCACAGTGACTAACACAGAATGGTGTTTAATATATTTTTTGAGTGATTGAAAGGTATCATATGAGTTTATCCTCACAGTGGATAATGAATATCCATCGAAATAGATAACTTTGTTTCTTTCAATCTGGCAGAAGATTGGAATAGCATTTGAAGATGCCTGTACTTTGCAAAGCACATAGGATGTAACTTAACAGCTTTATTGAGGTTTTTTTTCATGCCACAAAATTCTCCCATTTTAAGAGTACAACTCAAAGACATTTAGTAAGTTTACAGAGCTTTGCAAGCATCACCACAATTCAACTTTAGAATATTTTCATCATCTCAAAAAAATCCTTCATGCCCATTTTTGCTGTCACTGTCCATTCCCACTAAGCTACTTTCTATGTCTCTATAGCTCTTGGCAAAGCCCTTTACTAGGCTACATATTCGACATTAACGACACAGTTGTAACATTTCTTACCTCTTCTATAAAGGTTATAAATCCAAACAAGGTAAATGAAGGAACTAATAGCATGCTGGTAATTATGATAATTAGGGCAAAATGATTGATTATAATGATGATAAGCATGATGGTAGAGACCTATAAAACAAGTCCAAATAATTGCATCAGACATATTCAGCCCATTGATATTTGGGAAAACATTTAAGATGTAGGTATTCTCATCTCATATATTAATACCATAATTTTTCCATGTGCAGATATAACCTATGACCACCATAGTTTCTCCTTTCAGAGAGAGAAGTGAGGTGTTTTTGTTAATAAGAACATATACAATCTTTTTAGTTCTCCAACATAAAATTCTTAATACATAATGACTGGAGATTAAGGTGAAAGCTAAAAATGATCAGACTTCCTGATAGTGCGTTATTAAGTTCAATCCAAGACAAAAGGATAAGAAGAGAAATTGCCTTTCTATAACTAAAGTAACAATATTGCTAATGTATAAAACCCTATATAAATTGAAAGTTACATGGCAGTTATACAAAAACAAATAATCCATATTGCTATATAGACTCTCACTTAGACTACTATGAAGTTTTCTCATTGTTCTGTCTGCTCCATTTTTTCTCTATTCCAAAGAAATGATTTTTCTGAGATTGTGCATTTTCATTGTATTGGGCTCGTTTTAATTTACTGGCAAAGGAGGGGAAGGAATAAAGAAAACGTTTTATTTTTCTGGGTTTTTTAATTTATGTATTTATTTCTTTATTTTAATTTCAGAATATTATGGGGGTGGAAATGTTTAGGTCCCCAAACAACAAATGTTGGCATAGATGTGGAGAGATAAGAACACTCAAGCACTGCTGGTAGGCCTATAAACCATTTTTCTGTTTTTAAGGATCAATTTGATGTGCTGTTGAATTTGGTTTGCTAATATTTTATTGAGGACTTTTGCATATATATTCATAATGGATATTGGTCTGTAGTTTTCTTTTTTTGTTGTTTGTTTTCCTTGCTTTGGTATCAAGGTGAAACTGGCTTCACAGAATGAGTGGGAAGGATGCCCTCCTTTTCAATGTTATGGAATAATTTCTGCAGTATTGATGCCAGCTCTTCTTTGTAGGTCTGGTAAAATTCGACTGTGACTCCATCTGATCTGAGGCTTTTTTTGTTATTGTTGGAAGATATCTTTATTACTACTTTGATCTTGCTGTTTGTTATTGATCTATTTAAGGGTTGTATTTCCTCCTGATTGAGTCTTGAGAGGTTATGTGTTTCCAAGAATTTGTCTATTTCCTCTATGTTTTCTAATTTATGTGCATAGAGATTTTCATAGTGTTTACAGGTGATATTTTCTATTTCTGTGGTATCAGTTATAATATCTCCTTTTTCATTTTCGATTGAGCTTAGTTAGGTCCTTTCTCTTCTATTCCTGGTTAATCTAGCAAGAGGTTTTATCAATTTTATTTATGTTTTCAAAAAACTCGATGTAATCATCAGGGAAATGTAAATGAAAACCAAAACGAGAGACCTCCTCACCCCTTTTAGAATGGCTTTGATTAAAAAATTCAAGAACAACAGATGCTATCAGGGATGCAGAGAGAAAGAAATGCTTATACACTGTTGGTGGGACTGAAAATTAGCACAACCTCTATGGAAAACAGTATGGAGATACCTCAAAAAACTAAAAGTAGATCTACCACTTGTTCTAGCAATCCCACTACTGGGCATCTAAAGGAAAAGAAGTCATTTTATTGAAAAGACACCTTCACTCAAATTTTTATTGCAACACAATTCACAGTTGCAAAGATGTGGAATCAACCCAAGTGTCCATAAATTCACAATTGAATTAATAAAATATGGTATATGGATACCATCGAGTACTACTCAGCCATAAAAAGGATGAGTTAATGCCCTTTGCAACAATTTGGATGGAACTGGAGACCATTATCCTATGTGAAACATCTAGAGAATAGAAAACCACATGCACTCGCTATTAAGTTGGAACTAACCAATGAGCACACACATGCACAGAGAAAGATAGAACTTAGTGGAAATCAAGCAGTTGGGGGGAAGAGGAGATGGGTGAAATCTACTTAATGGGCACAATGAACACAATTTGGGTTACAGGCACACTTATAGCCATGACTCAAGCATTACAGAAGTGATCCATGTAAGCAAAAATGTTTTTGCCCCCTAATATTTTGAAATTTTAAAAAAGAATCAATTTATCAGTCAAGTATGTATTGAGCACTATATTAAATCTTTGCTGGATCTTATTAATATACTAATTATAATAAAAATAGGATCAAAATTGCTAAATACACTAAATGCCAGGTATTAAGAACTTAGCATGATTATTTACTTTAACCCTCACAACTCTATGATGTAGCTACTGTTGTTATCTTTTCCTTTACATATGATAAATCTAGGGTTCAGATATGATCAATAATATTCTCAAGACCACAGTCAGGAAGTGACAAAACTGGAACTTCAAACTCTGTGTGTATGAGCCCTAAGTCTTTATGTATTAGCTTTATGCCCAAGTCTTTATTAAAAACAACTCGGAATAGAAGCAAATAATTGATAATGAAGTATTCAGTAAGAGTACAGTATGCATTTTAGGTGGAAATTCCAAAGTACTTTTCTCACTTTACAACCTCCATAAACTATATACCAACGTATTACACAATTATCCACAAATACATATTTCTCTCTTCTTGGTTTCCAATATGTCACCCTTTTCTATTTTTTATCCTATCTCCTCATTTCTTAATAATTCTAAGTCCTTTAGTCCACTTAGCTAACATCTCTTAATCTACCAGGCCTCCAAGTTTTTACTATTTTTTTCTTCCTCTCTCATCTACTGGAACAAGAGAGTATTCTAAACTTTGAGAGCATCACAGGATACTCTAGGGCTCAGTGTGCTAAGATGTGCTGCTAGACCTCTACAACTCAGCATAATAGGCTGAAAAGATGCTCCCTTATCAGACAGGGGTCTAGAATATCCATGAAGCACTACACCCCTAAGGGCATGGGAGTCCATTGGAATATAGAAACAAATTAATTGCAACTGTGTCTTCACTCAGCAAAGGAGAGGCATTGCCTACACTGTCCTTCCAAATGTATCCCAGATACAAAAGGACAACTGCAGTGATGATCAACATATAATGCATTCTGACATATGATCCTGTGAGAAATAAAAAATTACCTCAGACCAAAGACTAGCATGGTTTAAGTTCATACCGTGTTTCCCCGGTATATGTTAAGTTCATACCATGTTTCCCCAGTAAATAAGACAGGGTCTTATATTTATTTTTCCTCAAGAAGACACCCTAGGGCTTATTTTCAGGGGATGTGTTATTTTTTTTTAAGTATAGTACAACAATCTACATTTATTCAAATATAGTTAATTTGTCTTCTTCTGGAACATCGTCATAACTCTCCAAACCCTGAATTCCATCCTGAATTTCTTGCGACTCTATTTCCTTTAGAACCATTGGCCCCAATCTCTCATGTTGAGATATAGAGCTCTCATGGGGCAGATGAGAAGGGCTGCTCGTCTTCTTTATCGCTCTGTGACAAAATGCATGGGTTGCGCAGATACACTGTGTAGCCACGCCCATCCCTAGGTCTTATTTTGGGGGTAGGGTTTATATTGCACAAATGCTTAGAAATCCTGCTAGGGCTTATTTTATGGATAGGTCTTATTTTCAGGAAACACGGTACTAGCTGCATGATGAAAGATAAATTATAGGCCAGGCCTGGTGGCTCATGCCTGTAATCCTAGCACTTTGGGTGGCCGAGGCAGGAGGATCACTTGAGCTCAGGAGTTCAAGACCAGCCTCAGCAAGAGCAAGAGCCTGTCTCTACTAAAAATAGAAAGAAATTAGCCAGACAACTAAAAATAGAAAAACTAGCCAGGCGTGTTGGCACACACCTGGAGTTTCAGCTACTTGGGAGGCTGAGGCAGGAGGATGTCTTGAGCCCAAGAGTTTGAGGTTGCTATGATCTAGGCTGATGCCATGGTATTCTAGCCCAGGCAACATAGCAAGACTCTGTTTCAAAAAAGAAAGAAAGAAAGAAAGAAAGAAAGAAAGAAAGAAAGAAAGAAAGAAAGAAAGAAAGAAAGAAAGAAAGAAAGAAAGAAAGAAAGAAAGAAATTTTTACAACCTATACCCTCAATACATAGTTATAATGAAATTATAAGTTATTTGTATCAGGTAAAATGCAAAGTTTGGTGCAAATTGCTTGTGGTCTTTGTGAAGATGTTTAATTTTGAAATCTTTTATCCTACTGAGATAAAAATGTGTTGATCAGCAAAAGTTTTGAATAAGTTTTACATATTACCAACTATGGTACTGTCTCATATTTTTTGATATGAGAAATAAACAAGCTCTGAGACCTCAAGTTTATTCCTGAGTCTGACACTAATTTTTGTGTGACCTTGAGCAAGTTACTTAATTTTTTTCCCTCTATATAATTGGATAAACTCTACTACATGAACTTGAAATTCTTTCCTGTCTGACATTCCATCATTCCATAGATATATAGATTCCTTTCAATGATATAAAAAATGAAATAAGTACACTGAAATATATAAATATAAGAAAAGCAAAGGGAAAATAATCAGAAATTATAAATACATATTATACTATAACGCTATGCTGTAATTTTATTTTCACATTTTGAACAGAGTCTTTATTTTACAAAATGTACTTTGCCTATGTAATATTGTCTTGCTTTATTTCAATCCATAACAACTCAAGTGGAATTGGCAACAAAGGAAAAAAGGTGTTCAATCATATGTAGATATGTTTTGATTTTAAAAATACAGTGTTTCAGAGTGTCATGTTTGATTTTCTGCTGTGATCCTTATTTGAGAGAGTTTATTCAAATCACAGTAAGAACACCTTCATCATCACATCAGTCCAATGTGATGGACTAATGTAGAAGGTGTTCTACATTATTATGAATTTCTTTAGAAAAAACAAAGTCAAATTTCTTTCTTTATTCATCTGCTGTATATGTAAGAGGAATTTATAACATGATAATGCAGATGCTGATCTGTCTTCTACTATGTTTCAAGTAAGTTTGCTCTCATTGGTCTCTCATACCTTATATCACAAAGGGAAAATGGTCCCTGTTCTCTAATCCAAGAGATTAAACCTATTGTTCTGGAAGACTCTGGTGTATCAAGATCTGGAAGGTTTATCATATTCTGTGGAACTGATGCATAGATTTGAACTCCTAGAACGTAGCTGAGAAAATCCTGCCCACAATGTTTTCCAACCCACAGTATCACTACAGAGACTGCACTCATGAGGAAATCATCCCTGCTCAGCTTCTCCACTGAGAGCTGAAAGACAGGGGCCTGAGGTACAGTTTCACCATTGACTTTGAAAGCTCCCTCATCTGAGAGATCACCAACTACATACAAACCTGGATAAATTGTAAGTATAAGGTAAACCAGAAGCTGATTTTTTGACTGACACATGGCAAAACTGTGTCCATCTAGATATGCATTTGTCCTAGTCTGGAATGCTTTCTGTGTAAGGAGAGTCAGCACAAAGAGAGGAAGAAGCCACAAATAAAAAGGAACCATGTTCCAAGCAGTGAGTTACTTCGGACTGAAGAACGATTAGCTGAAAGGGCATCTCTGAGGTCACTCACTGGGGCATCCCCCGGGGCCACTCAGGCTGGAAGTCACAGACCTGTCCACAGCCATTAACCCTGACATTTCTTGACTTCATTCAGAATTGAAACTATGGGCAAACATAAAGAATGGATGTGAATTCTTTGTCCATCTTTGCTAGACATATATAAGAATTCTAGCTAGAGAAAACAGCAAGAAAGAGTGTCAGTAAGACTCTCTTCTACTGCCATCTCATCTGCATATCCAGCTTCTGGGATTACACTGGACAATGGCAGTAAGTCTGTTGACTGAACACAAAAGCTTCCATGGAAAGTATGAACGGAAAGACCTTTGGTGCACCAAATCCTCACGACTGCCTCAAAGATAGTTTTTCCAAGTCAGGTAACTCTGTAGTTCTTTCTGTAGCTTCTGTCCTTGGATTGGATTGTGCCAATGACAGTGAGATAGTAATAGACACTATTTGCTGAATACAAAGAAGTGTAACCAGAGAAGTCAAGTGAGAGTACTGTCTGCTAAGAAGGAACAACAGTTCCCTGTTGCCCAAAAGAGTCTAAGACTAATTTCTGACACAAGTCAGTGGGTGGTATCAGTTGTATTTTCTTACAGGCAATCTTTGGTTGGGTTCCTTTCATGGTTTCAGGACTTCCATTCCAAGAGTTGGGAGCTGCTTTCAAGACAGACATCCAACCACGGGTTGAGGATCTCAGTTAAAAGATGCTTATGGTGCAGGATGCAAGGCACTCTGGGTCTCTAAGAGTTTTTGTATACATTTCCAGCCAAGTTTTCCATAATCTTGGATAAGCTCTTTACTTTCATATGTATTTACTAATAAGTGATCTGGCGTAAGTATAAAACATCATCAGTATCTAAAACTATTAGTAGCTAAGGTTAAGAGAGACCTTCTTGAAGAATGTAGAAATGGATTGTACCATCAACAGTTATGAAGCCAATTTTTGTTCTAGTGTTTCCAGGGAGCCATGTATTCTGAAGGATACATAAAATCAAGAGCATATTTTGAACTTCAGGTTTTCTGGGATGTTTTCTATAAATTCTGTTCAAAGGACTGTACCTGGGTTCTTCAGGGAGATTATTGATTCGGTAATAGAGTTACACTTCCTTCTACTTTCTTTGGTGTGATTTAAAAATATGATTAATTTTACTCACTTCTCAAGGCAAAATGATTATATTTAACATTACATTGAAAGTTTAAAAAATAACTCAATTTCTCTATTTGTATGTAGGTATGTGTACTTACGAAATAGAAGCAAAATGACCAAAGGCCACTGTTTTTTCTCCTTTTGCGAAAAATAAATGATATCACATATGTGAAGAAGACAAGAGAAGCTGCAAAACCAGGTGTAATTATAACCTGAAGATAATACAAATAATATCATAGTCAAAAAATGAATTATCTGAGGGAAAAATTAAATGACAAATATTTTAAAATATTTTATTACACTTGCACTTTGAATGCTTTTTGTTTTGGTTTATGACAAAATAAAAAATGAAAATATCTTGACTACATAAAATAACAGTGTTAAAATTTATTATTAGTTACTTTATAAAATTTGGCATATGTACTGTGTTACTCACCAAGGCCAACACAATTCGACCTGTAGTATAAATATTCGCCATGTTGTGTATGTAGATAATAAAATACATTAAAAGGAGAATTAAAGTGAAGAAGTTAATATCCACCAGTGCCTGCCCACACCAGTAAGCAGAGGTATAGAGACCAGAAATCCATAGCTGGGACTTAGCTTTCTTCTGATGAGAAAACATAGGATATACATAGATTTGATTAAAATGCAAATCTAAAAAACACATTGGAAGAATTTTTTAAGGTAGCTATAATCTAGTCTTCTAATATTCTTAAAAATAATTATACATATGCTATTTAGGAATCTGGGATCTATAAAGCCAGTTCTATTGTTTTAAAGGTGGCCATTTAAAAAAAAGTATATTATTTTGTTTGATAGATTTGTTTGCTAAACCATTTTAACTCATGAATAATAAATAGAAAAGTAGGCCTCATAGTGATCAAGGCATTAAGCTCCTTCAAAGGAAATGTTATCTTATGATCTGAAGGACATAATAAATTTTCCTTTGTTTAAACATCTTCTTGGAGAGTTACTGGCTCAGACTTGTGAAGGCTGAATCCAAAGTTAACTGTTTTATCTGGATAATGGGCACAATCAAATAAAAATATTACACAGAATTTTAATTTCCACAGTGGAAAAGGAATTCAAGTCATAAATTTGGTCTTCAGTTTCAACATCAAGTACTTCTTCCTTGTAATTAACTAATAATGTAGTCAAAAGATTTATAATGCCTTCCTTTTGAAGGTCTAGACTAATTTGAGTCTCTTAAAAATCATTGTACTTTTTCCTGTAACTTTGAAGTAAAAAGAATTTTGCATTTTTAGAAGTAAATTTTCTGACTTGCTAGAAATGATGCTTAACTACATTATCTACATTAAACATATATTTAAATGTTTTCTCAGAGGAAAACATTTTGAACACATAGCATTCAAAATACAATTATTGAACTTCTTGAAGTTTTCTTTAATTATCCCCCATTTCCCTTACTTTGTAATCACTGATGCTGCTCATGGCGATGTAAGGAGATGTGCTGCATAAAATAAAATATAAGAACGTAGAAGCTTCTGGCAGCCCAGCCCAGAGTGATACAGAGCTCTGCAAATATTGAAAGTACTTTAGTGAATGTTTTCTAACTGAAACAAATACTAATAACCATAAAGAATGTGCTTTTTGAAATATTAAAAAATCAAAGTATAGGTGTAGTTCATCAACATCTATGCACAGAGGTGGGAGGGAAAATATTTCTGATCATTTAACATCAGGCTTCAACTCAAAGAACACAGAGAAGTCAAAAATAATTTAGGATCTACTTCTGGATATATATCCAAAAGCACTGAAAGTAGGGGTCTCAAAGAGATATCGCACATTCATGTTCACAGCAACATTACTCACAATAGCCAAGAGGTGGAAGCAACCCAAATGTCCAAATGAATGGATAAACAAAATACGGTGTGTGTATATGTGTGTGTGTATAAACATTCGCATACATATACATACAACAGAGTATTATTTAGTCTTAAATACGAAGGAAATCCTGTCATAGGCTACAAAGTGGATGAGCCTGGAAAACATGCTAAATGAAATAAACCAGTGAAGACAAATATTACGATTCCATATACATGAGGTATCTATAGTAGTCAAATTAATAGAAACAGAAAGTAGGATGATGGTTTCCAGGAGTTGTGGGGAGTAGGAAATGGGAAGTTGTTTAATAGGTATAGAATTTCAGTTCTGCAAGATGAAGTTTTAGAGATCCATTTCACTACAATGTGAATACACTTAATACTACTGAATTCCACACTTAAAATGTTATAGTGGTCAATTTTATATTATGTTTTTTCACCACAGTAAAAAATAATAATAATTCAGGAATTATGACAGTCAGTGAATAGATAATTCAGACCTGAGCAGCATATCTTTCTCAGCAAAACTACAGGTGGATGTGTGAAGAGTTGGGTGAATGTGTTCTGAAGTGCAGAACTAAAAAGAAAGCTTGATGCTGCTGAACCCGTCTTCAGGGAGAAGAACTTTAAATCACTACCCCTCAATCAGTGTCTGCCTGAGCCTGGGCCTGCACCCAAGCGGCGTACAAGATAGTCTCCTGGATATAATTACAGGACAGCAGCATAAACCGGTCTCAAAATAATTCTGCAATTCTTAAAGCTTATTTAAGGCTTTAAAAGCTACATCGATAAATTCCAATTTTTCACCAGGTGGAAAAATGCATTACTGTCACCACAGGAATGAAAGAGGAAAGGTATGTGCCACAAAGGGTGGAGAGCGGGGTGTGCCTAAAAGAGTAGCCATGGGCCATTTTTATCCTGAGCAAACAGGCAATGGCCCAGGGAACTAATGAACCAAGAGGGAGTAACAATTGTCCCTTCCTGCTACCACGCTGGGTCCCACTTTCTAGGGATTCTCTTCAGACACAGCTACATTGAACGATCCTGTTCTCACCCTGCTCATGTGGTTGGTCAGTCACCCTTCAACTCACAGATGTATATGTCCACCACTGACCCTCAAGTGCTCTCTACTTCACCCACGTTTTCCCTATTGCCTGCAGAAAATCTGCACTTGCATGTATTCCTAGCACCCCTGGTGTAGTGGAGCCAAAGCTGAATTCCACACCTTTGTCATAAAATGAGCTTCCCTTTTGATGGATCCATGTCTAATCCTGCTTATTGCTCTTTCAAACTTCTGTTGTGAAACTGTTGGAGTCACTTTTGAGAGTTCCCTCTTGGTATAAATCAGGGTCTAGCCAGAGAACCATAACTACCATAAGTACTTAGGAAGGAACTCATCATGAAATGGTTAGTGGATGGTGATCATGCAACAAGGATGATGGAGTGGGAAGCCATTGTTGCTTCTGGGCTGGAGGGACAAAGGAAGGAGGTGATATGACTGGAGCCCGATGAGGGGGGGTTGCGTGCTCTCCCGTCTCCCACCACTGCTTTATAGTGTCTAAATTGGTTAAAGCCAGACTTGTAAACAGCTGACACAGAATCCTGCAAATACAGCCTGTGTGTATTAGACACCCATGCAATGTGGGCACCTACTATAGGTAGGTGAAGGAATGAATCAGACAGTATGTCACCCCAGAACTGAAAGATTCTCCTTCCTATTAGTCAATCTACTATCCCTTTAGTCAAAGGAGGGTCCACTGACAAATTACATATGTTATAATAGATTGATAAGATTCTAAGACAGGGTTACACATGCTCCTGATTTCCAATTCAGTGTTTTCTCTCTTCTTTCTCTCTCTCCCCCGCCCCCTCTTTTTCTCACATACACATCTGCAATCAAGTATGTAGAATTTTCAAAACACTCCCTAGGAGACTATGACAAAATATTCAAAAGTATTCCCCCATGATAATTCTCTGATAATACTTTATAATAACTTAGCAAGAAAAAAAATTCTATTTTATTTGATATAACCCCCTTAAAATGTTAGGACAAAATAATAATCTTCAGGACTAACAATCAATTATGAATATGTAAAGGCTTAAGAGAGAAAACATAGGCTACTTGTCAAATTCTTAATTGTTTAAGAGTCAGTAAATGCAATACTTACAAGAGGATGTGGGCTTCTCTCAATTCGAATATATTGTGTATGATTAAACATTCGAAGTAGACCATTGCTGATAATATTCATAAGAATAGGAAAACAGTGCAATCTCTTGGTATTGCACACAACTGAAAATCTATAATTCTTAAACAAATAAAAACAAAACAAATAGTTAATTCTAAATCCTTAAGGAACAAAGGCAAGTTATATATATATATATATTCCTAATAGTGCCATATTCTTGCTGTGTCCATCTTTGAGTTAACTGGCTTTCTGAGCTCTAGCTTCCTCATCTGTAAAAGGGGATACTAAATGAGTTGTTATATTGTTTAAATGAGATTACATACATGTAGATTAGGCCCTAGCACAAAGATAGCATTCACTCAATATGGATTTTCATTAGTATTACTAATTTTTAGGTAATTTTGTCCCCATCTTTCGATACGGAAATTTTGGTTACTGAAGTTTAAAAAGTCTCCCTGTCAAGGAGACACTGTCCGTTTACAGTGGGCAAGCAGAGGAACCCTGATCTTCTGGATAGGAGGTAAGGTTGGAGTTCCATAAAATATTCATGGTTACACCGCCCAGGAAGCATTTTCACACTTTCTGAGGCAATGTTCACATACTTTACATTTATGAAAATGTTCATGCATTCATCAAGAGGTTCAACAATGTTTAAATATTACCAATCATTCATTTAGTAAATCTGTTAGATAAATAACAACAAAAAAGCAGCTACCAAAGTAGTTGTTCAAAGCTGGCACAAAGGGATTACATCTTTTATAGTATATTTAGTTAGTTTAGGTAGAATTTAATTCAATGAAACATCTTCAAAGACTTTTGTTTTTATTTCCCTTGTGGAAAGAAATGAAGAGGTAGCTTCATTTTAATTTGGCCCCTTGTTTTTACTGTAATGCAAATATAACTCGAGAGTTTTTAGGATTAAGATGTATTTTCAATAGTTTTGTTCCTAGGTGAATCTCCATGGCTTGCACTCTTTTACCCAATCTGAAATTTGCTAAGATAGCAGACTGATAATACTTTTCTCTCAGAGATTTCATGTAGTTATATAGTATTTAATGTATGCTCTTAATATATATAAAAACACCATTCAGATAGCTGTTTAATAGGATTCCTTGAATTCATAATTATACTGGCTGGTGATTATAAGCTATAATATTTTCGTTAAGTTTGAACAATACAATTAAATTTGGCTTCTTTTGAATGTAAAAATTGTCTATTAAATGATTCAAAGTTAAGATAGAACATGTTTTACAAAAACTTATGAAAACATCACAGCTTATTAAATAATAACCCACAATGGTTTTCTGAGTCAAATTGCTATATACTAGTTTTGACTTTCTGCAGTTTATAAAACAATTGAAAAGGTAGGATTTTCTTATTGATTTTTGGTCATGAAAGCAAAAATAAGCAAACATACCTTTTGTTTCCCAGAAACTATGATAGCTCCATTGTATGAAAGACCATCAGTGCCATTTCTGTTTTTAAAGTCATCTACTTCCAAAAGTATACTTTGATGCTTCAGTGACTGTATAAAATCTTCAATATTTGATTCTAGTGTAACATCAATAACAAAATACCATATAAAATAAAATACGTGTCAAACTTTTCAAATAAACCTCATACATAAAGTCAATATTTATAGCATACTTTGTGAAGGCATATTTCTTTGGGCATCACAATAACATTGGCCCATGCAAGAGAAATCACTCTACCATCTTCTATTTAGCAAATCTTATGCTATAGTCAATTAGCTTGATAAATCTGTTTAATGTAATTTACTGTGTGATCATAAAAACAAGATAATTCTATTCATGACTTTTGGTAAACAAATACATTAGAACTGAATAATCCGTGGAGATACAATAATTTTATAAGGAGTACTTCATATTGTCCACACTAAAATGGGCAATGATAACAAACTTCCCTCTCCCTAGTCCTCCAAATAATAGAAAAGTAAATAAATGTGCCTGTATAACAATAAATGTATTTTACTTTATTTTACTATTTACATATATAGCATGTGTATATATTGCATAAATATATTTTTTCTTAGGAAATGGAAAATGGAAATGGTGCTATCATCAGATCAGAGTGTTTGATATGTCCCTAAAGAAGGAAGTAGATGAAATTATTTGACAGACAAATAAGAGCTGAGAAAAATTCACAGCCCGGAGCACACAGGAGCAAACAACTGAAGGTAAAACCAGTTTCTAGGACATCTAAACTCAGAGTGAGTGGATGGGAGATGTTCACAAATTGGGCAACTACACCGGGAACAAGATGAGCAGTCAGACCTCTCCCCAGGGTCCACTCAGAGCAGGCAGCAGCTGCAGTTGCTACCAGTGTAAGAGTCCTGTATTCACTTACTAAGAGACATGATCTGAGAACAGCAGGACAGGAACTGAAGTAATTACAGATAACAATTAGGGTACGATGGAATGAGTAAAAAGAAAAAAAAGGCTCTTTTTTTCCTTCTTATTTAGCCTTTGAAATAGGACTTCATATTGGGGACCCTCAGAATGGGCTCTGGGATTGGAAAATAGGGCCAAACCTGATTCCCCTCCAAGTGAAACATACACAGAGAAAATAAGCTTTCCATGTACCCTGGGGCAGCCACAGACTCCACCTCCACAGTCCCTTGAGGTGGGGTACCATATGGTCACCTGGGCAAATGGGGATTCTCACATTAAAAGATAAACATGTTACCAATGATCATTGGATTTTGAGTAAAGAGGAACAAGATGTCACAGAAGCCCCAAACTAAAATCACAAAATATCTAACAACTGAGTACAAAAAAGAAAAAATAAATATGCTAACACAAGTATGCTGCCTTCAGAGTGACTGAAGAGGAGAAGACATACATGATTTACCTTTCATACAAGCTGATAGGTAAACAATTCTAGATCTTAAATGTACAATTAGCAAGACTATAAGTTTTACAGTAGTGGAGAGGACAAAAATTTACTTTCCAAAGCCCAAATGGAAAGCAAGAATTATGAGAAACAAAAACGAAAAGACCATCTTTGCTTAAAGAGAATACATTACAACCCTGAGTCACAAATACATGTGAAAATCAGAATAAGTAAAGGAACTCATCAAGAAAGGATTCTTACTCTGATTTTTTTTTTTTAACATCTAAGGTAGCAACATAAAAGCTTCTTCTTTAAAATTATTTAGCAGTTAGAAAAAAACCAATTACCCATCACTTGGGATAACAAGACAAGGGATCTTTTTGCGTCTTATTGTATTTCATGGAGGGGAATAGGGTGCAGATATGCCACCTTTGCATAGCAATCAGTGTGTCTCATATTTCTGGTAGAGGTTAGGCTGCTATAACAAAATAGAGTGGTTCAGCCTATATAGAAGCTTATTACTCTCACATGTAATAGCTTAGGACAGTAAGGTGGACAGGCAGCTCTACTCTCCTAGGTTGTATAATGACCCAGGTTCCTTCTCTCTTGTCCCTATCATCCTTATTATCTCCAAAATCAGAGGAAATATGCACAGTTGCTCATATGTTGTTTTCTATGAATGAAATTTAATTATACATTTCTTCTCTTATAATTTGCTTCGACCCCTCCCCCCCCAACGTGCTAATAAACAGTAAAAATAATTTATTTCTGGATTTAAATTTTGATTTTCTTTTCACCTGTGTTATTGATGATCAATAGGCTGGTACGGGGTTCCTGGGGAAGTTGTCCAGGAGAGAGGAAATATAATCCTGTTTTAAACTCCCAATCAATCTTTTGATTAAACATAGCATGAAGTACATTGTCCATAATCATAGGTGACAATGCAATTCCAAGTACCAATAGTCTAAACAAAGAAAAATGACCACATGAATCTGTAGCAATTTTGTTTATTTAGCCAGACATTTCACAAATATTTAAAGTGACAAATCTACTTTATGCCAACCATGATTCTAAGTGCCAAAATTCTGAAAGTCATGCCTTAGCATGCTACACAGTACCAAAAGGCACTACTATATAAACATCAGGTTATCAAACTATGAAAACTAAACACACCTGCATGTATAAGCATAATTAAGTACTAACATACAGGTATCCCCACTTTCAGTAAAATCATTTGCAGCATTTATCCATCCCCTAGCAGAAATGTTGAGTATTATGTTCTGGTTTTAAATTTTCTTCTGGTTTGTACCTCTTCTGAAACTCATTATCTAACAAAACCATAGTACTCTGATACTTACAGTGCCAAAAACACTTTTCTTCCACGTTTTAACTTTAAGAAACGGAGCCGTGCTATTGCAAAGACTTGCATTCTCCAGAGGCCCATGCCACTCACAGTCTTCAGCATTTCAGAGAGGGAAGAGTGAGCTGGCTCCATTTCATTTAGGCTTGCTGAGTCTCCTGTCATTTCCACTTGTTCAAAATCTATACACACATACATTATTAATGCCATCCTGGGGTAATATTAAAAACTGTTTTACATTTGGTTTTATTTTTATAACCAATTTTATAACTAATTTATAACCAATTAAACCAAAGGGATTGTTTAGACATTTTTCAATATTTATTAATTTTATGCTTCACCACTACTTTCTATATTTTCCTTCTATAGTTAAGTTTTACAATTGCCAATGGTGATGCATATAAAGGTAAAACTCTTTAAATAAGAAAAAAAATGTTTTAGAATGTTGATGGTTACAATGCAAACAATATAAGAAACATACAACAATGTTCATATTCTATAAACCCATTGAGAAAACATACTGAATTCACATCAAAATAAGAATTCACAAAAAAGGGTGATCTCATTACTCTTAGTCTTTAAAAACGGCAAAGAAAGTCCCACATGTAATAAAACTCTGAGGGATTTCAAGAAATCTCCATACGAATAGCCAATTACTACCTAAATGTCTACTACTACTAAAGTATCAATAATTTAGCAGTGTAGGGGAAATATCACCAGCTCTGAAACTATCAGATTTGTATGTGAATCCTATACATGTGACTTATCATGGTGTGATTGGGGACTATCATTTAACTGCTCTTAGGTCTGATTTTCATATCTGTAAAATAGTGCCAATTATACCTGTTGAAAAGGTTATTGTAGGGAGATAATGTTGAAGGCATATATCAATGTATATCCTCACATTAATCAAAGTGTCTGGCATGGGAGGAGCTCTATAAATGACAGTTCTTATTATTAACCATTAAAATACACAAGAGCTGATATGAAGAATTCTCCCTGTTAGGAACTTAGTGGAATTGTGTATACGTGTAATATTTACAAGCTCTGAGCAGATTTTTTTATGTAAAAAAAAATCTGCTCAGAGCTCACGTCCCAGATTAGGAGCCTTTCACAGACTAAAAGTATCCAAGAAGCGGTGAGTATTGGGTATAGGAGAAAACTGCTGAAATAGGAGATAGTTTCCAAAGAGAAATTTGGTGGACTCCATGAAGGGCTCTATGTTCAGTCCTAGTAAGGATGTTAAGAAACAATGACAGCCTGTCTCAATAAGCAGAGCCAAATTTGGAATGGATCACATTTCTTAGTGTGAATCATGCATAAGAAATTATAAGTACTAAATTGGCAAGTGATCATTTGGAAATTGATTTTTTATGAATTATACAGATGGCTTTACCTTGTTCAATACTTGACTTTCCTTCCAGTTTCATGAAGACTTCATTCAGAGTTGACATAGAAACATCATAACCCATCACTCCCTGGGCAGAATACTTATCTAGAGCACTGAAAAGATCTAAGCCAAAAGATAGGAATAGATATTTTGAAAAACTACATCAATAATTAAACCTACTAAATTAATACTTATTTAAAAGATGATGCAGAATATCGTTTGGAAAATCATGTCTTTGGAATATCACGGTAGTCCAAAACAAAATTGCATTAGAATGCTCTCATTCTTTTTAATAACTCTGTCAGATCTCTCCCTCTGTCCTCAAACTATCTGTTCTTCATCTTCTATTCTTAGCTTATGAACTTCATATAGGCTTTTCTGAGGAAATATGAGCAATCAGAAGGACTATCATCTCCTCACCTCCACACTACAAGTCCACACATTTCTCTACCCATATTCTGGGTTTTCCTTCTGTATGGGTCTTTCAGTGGTTTCTCAATGCCTTTAATATGACAATCAAAGTCAATAACACAACCTCTGAGGCTCCATAAGAGCCACTCTCCATCTATTCATACAACTCTACCAATCCTGACTTTCCATTCCACCCCCTCACTCACTGCCCTGCAGACAACCCTTTTCCCCTCTACTCAGAAGGCTTGTGACCATTTTCTTCTCGTGGCCTTCAGTGACCACTTTTTATAAACCCCATTCTGACACCTGTCATCACTCTAACTCATGTGGCCTTGTTTATTATTTTTTTGAACAATTTTATTTTGTGTATCCACTTTTCCCTATCCTATTAAATGTAGGTAGGCTCTATGAGGGTGGGAATTCATACGCCTTAGTTAATGCTGTATTTCTAGCACCTGGAGCAGTGCCTTTTGTATAACAGGTCCCCAATATACATTTATTGGGTAACTATCCCAGGAGGCAATTTGGATAAGGACACAAGTTTGTAGAAGACTCTCTCATCATGCTGCTTTCTACACTGGGTGGAACAATAAGCCAATGATGTTACTGAAAGGAATTAGATGGATGAGACTGTAGCAAGCACTGTGTTTCCCTATGGCCTGCACATGTTAGGCAGAGCACATGGAGTCCCATGTCCTGGAATTGACACACACATGCCTTGAGACTAACAGAGGCCTTGAGTCTGCGTAAAGAGGCTACCATGAGCCAGGATGCCAACACTAGAGACTCTGACTAAGTGACGTATTACAGTGGTGATACCAACATATAACTCCTTATCTTTCTCTGACCAAAAAAGAAAGTGAGCCAGCTATACCTCATGGGGTCTTAGTCCAAGAACAGAATAATGCAGTATAGTCCACCAATCTGAGAACACTGTCTTTCATGCTACCACAAGGACATAGAGAGCTGCCATATTTGGAGGTGGGGCTAAAATCAGAATTACTGAGTATTTGCCTAATGAGACTAAATCATCCAAAAGACCTTATTTAGTTTAGGCTTATAGGGAATTAAACTTTTAATAAGATAAATATCTAAACAAAAAGGATGTCATTTAAATCAGAAGAGACTGAAATACATTTCCTTATTTGTAAAATAGAGAAAATTATACCACCCACCTCACAGAACAGTTGTGAGGACTAAATGAGTTGATATATATGAAACCATTAGAACAGTGCCTACCATATAGTAAGCATTGTATAAGAATTAGTGATACTGAGGATTACTTATCAAATGATAAGTTGGTATTGCTATCAACTTATCAAATGATTCGTAGCAACCATTTGTTGGTATTGCTACCCTTCTGGCTGGGAAACTATGTTGAACACTTTTGTAGAATAAATAGGTTATGTTTTTCTCTGCAAAATAATACATGCACGATTGAATTAAAATAGAGTAATCCCTCCTTATCAATGGTTTTGCGTTCCACAGTTTCAGTTAGCCCCAGTTAACTGTGGTCCAAAATTATTAAATGGAAAGTTATAGAAATAACAATTTGGAAATTTTCAATTGGGTGTCCTTCTGAATAGTGAAATCTTGCACTATCTCACTCATTCCTGACCAGGATGTGAATCAACTCCTTGTCCAGCAGGCCCATGCTGTCTATATGCACTACCCACCTATAGTCACCTAGTAGCCATCTTGGTGATGGTTATCAGATCAACTGTCAAGATATTGCAATGCTTGTGTTCAAATAACTCTTATTTTACTTAATAGTGGCCTCCAAAGGGCAAGAGTAGTAATACTGGCAATTTGGATATGCTAAGGCAAACCTGTAAAGTGTTTCTTTTAAGTAAAACAGTGAAAGTTATTGACTTAATAAGGACAGAAAAAAATTGTATGCTGAGATTTCTAAGATCTCCAGTGAGAATGAATCTTCTATGTGTGAAACTGTGAAGAAGGCAAAGTTGTGCTGGTTTTGCTGTTGCACTTCAAACTGCAAACGTTACAGCCACAGTTCATGGTAAGTACTTAGTTAAAATGGAAAAGGCATTAAATCTGGGGGTAGAAGACGTGAACAGAAACGTGTTCTGACTGACGGCAGTTGAGCTCATTACTATCTAGTTTCAGCCATAAGCTGAGGGTCTTGGAACCATGTATCTCCCATGGATAAGAGGGGACTGTTGTACAGAAACAAACCTGGGCCAGGCGTGGTGGCTCACGCCTGTAATCCTAGCACTCTGGGAGGCCAAGGTGGGTGGATTGCTCGAGCTCAGGAGTTCAAAACCAGCCTGAGCAAGAGTCAGACCCTGTCTCTACTATAAATAGAAATAAATTAATTGGCCAACTAATATATACAGAAGAAATTAGCTGGGCATGGTGGCGGATGCCTGTAGTCCCACCTACTCAGGAGGCTGAGGCAGTAGGATCACTTGAGCCCAGAAGTTTGAGGTTGCTGTGAGCTAGGCTGGCGACACCGTACTCACTCTAGCCTGGGCAACAAAGTGAGACTTTGTCTCAAAAAAAAAAGAAAGAAAAGAAACAAACCTGTAGCAGAAACCTTGATGCCCCACCAACATGTTTTCTGCACTCACTTACACACAATACATCTACTTATTAAAAAGACCAGCCTGAGGTCCTTTTTCTGGCCTTGGAAGTATGCTAAGCTCATATTCAGAGTGATTCTGAAGGGTCAGAAAGTTAATGCTTCTGGAAGAACCCCTTACCCAAGGATGACGGATAGGGAGCAACAAGTACTCCAGCTTCTTCACCCCTCCAATGACATAACTCTGAGCCCACTTATTTACCTAGTCATATATTTTTCCCCCAGTGGCCTTACACCTCAATTGCCTACCACAGTAACCTGCTCCATACCGCAAACTTCCCTGGCTTCCTTCCTTCCCTCTCTCATGTCCCCATTATCTGCTGGTGCTTACAGGGATCAACCACCAAATAAATTAATTGCACTCAAACCCTCATCTCAAGCTCTGCTTCTCAGGTGACCAAACCTAAGACAAAAATCCAAATTCATTAGACAACGTAAATTATAAATAATAATGTGAACATTTGTTCCCAAATTTCATTCCATTGTAATCATATTTAAATTACCTGGAAATTTACTTGTCCTTTCCAAAGGCAAAGTATACACAAGGTTTTCTTCATTTTGTGTTTTTAATTTAGCACCAGGGATGTGATGATTAATGAAGGATGTTATTTGTTCTGGATCACATGTTTCATTCCTATGCAAACTAACATTTAAAAGAGAAGACAAGTCATTTGCATTTTCTAAACTGCTACCACACACCAAAAAAAGAGCTTTTTACTGAATATCTAGTCATTGATAGTCATTGAGCACTACTTTACTGGGCTTTGTGGAACAAACAAAATTAGTCAATAATAACATTAATAATAATCCATCAATTTAAAAATCGTATGGTTTATACAGAGAAGATGAATAAACTCAGAACTACAAATATAATAACAAATACATAATGTACTTGAAGCTATATACCAAGTATGAAGATAAACAAAGGGAGGCGAGAACATGAGGCAGAAGAGACTTCTTAGAGAAAATTATACCAGATCACGTAGCTATCAGAAATCAGTAGCTAATAGGGAAATTTGGCCCATATCCATGTTTTATTTGGCTATAGAGTTTATTTTCTAAAATTTTTTAGCCTGGATATACACTTTCTTGTTAGGCACAGTTATCACCACTCTTCGCCCCCCAATTTATTGCTGGTTCACACTGGCTTCTGAAAATTATTTGCCTTTGTGCCCTATGAAAGAACAAAAATCTATTACAGAATTATATGGATTGGCCGAGGAAAGTGGAGAATGGGAAGAAATTAGAGGTTTAGGCTGCACAGAGCAGCTCCCTGGAAAAATGGTACATGAAGTAGTCCTTCTGTGAACAATAAGTCTTGATTTATAATGTTGAAATGTTGCCCACTATTAACATTAAGAAAGATATGAGGGGCCGGGCACGGTGGCTCACGCCTGTAATCCTAGCACTCTGGGAGGCCGAGGCGGGCGGATTGCTCGAGGTCAGGAGTTCGAAACCAGCCTTAGCGAGACCCTGTCTCTACTAAAAATAGAAAGAAATTAATTGACCAACTAAAAGTATATATATATATATATACAAAAAATTAGCAAGGCATGGTGGTGCATGCCTGTAGTCCCAGCTACTCGGGAGGCTGAGGCAGGAGGATCGCTTGAGCCCAGGAGTTTGAGGTTGCTGTGAGCTAGGCTGATGCCACAGCACTCACTCTAGCCTGGGCAACAAAAGTGAGACTCTGTCTCAAAAAAAAAAAAAAGAAAAGAAAAGAAAGATATGAGGAGGCAGAAACATCAGAAAAGTATTGATTAATCCAGTATGGTAGAGGCAGAAATCCAGTATTCTTTCATGATTGTCCACCCTTTTGATATCCCAGTATTGAAAATACACATATCCACTCTATTCCCAAAGTCTTTACCTTAAATTATATCCAAGACCCCATTTTCTCTTCAGAAAGATAGAAGAGCCTGCACACTTCAATTTTCCATTGGACATGATCACTTTCCTATCTGATTAAACAGAAGCAAGAGAGAAAAGATATTGGGAGTCATTCCTTCCCACTCTAGAAAATAAATGTGAGGAGCCGAAGCTCAGAATTCCAAAAGACAAGTGTCCTACGAGGCATAAACTATATCCACTGTGCACTTTAAAATTTGAAACACACATTAATATGCATTTAAAATAAGTCCATGAACACTAGTCTATGTCAGTACCCTCCAGTATTTCCTGGAGAAAAAAAAAACCCCACACTAATTTTGTGGTTCTACTCAGATGCTAAACAATGAGTGACTATTTTTCAACCAAATATATGTTAAAGATTTGAATGTTTAAACTAACTGATAGCTGACCTGAAAAAAGTAATCACAATTTTTCATTAGTGTTCATAACCTAGCAAATGTACCACCAGGGAGGAATTCCACCGTGGAATTCAACTCCTGTCATCCACCCCCCAAGACTGCTATGGAATGTCAGTACACCAAGGTAATGAAAACAGGGCTCTTACCCTGGAATAAACATCACTTCTAAATTTCCCGAGTTCTCTATGGTAATACTGAGGCAAAACCAACGATTACCAGCCAGGATGTCAGCCTCGTCAATGAACTGGGTGCTGAAGAGGATGACATGATCTGCTCTACGTTCCTTCAGGAGGCTCCACACTTGATGCTTTGAAAAGGGATCCAGTCCAGTAGTTGGTTCATCTAAGAGCAAAACCTACAGAGAATAAAGATACATAACATATGTCTCTCTTTCATGTTAACTGTTTTCCACATGATAGCATGAAAAACAATTTAAAAAGTAGTAACTATCCAACCATTTGTCTCCAAGTTGCTTATATTTATAATTAAACATAGCAGGCTCTCTCTTGATACATTACAATGAAAGCTCTACCACTTTTAGCAGAAAAAGAGCTTGATGTTTGGGGGATATTCAATCTGCTTTCCTCCCCATGCATAATCTCACTTACTTGAGGATCTCCTAAAATAGCAATCCCAAAGGTCAGCTTTCTTTTCTGTCCTTCACTTAAATGTCCAGCAAGGTTATTTTGAATATTTTGCATGTCTAATTCCAACAAAATTCGTTGTACCTATATGAGAAAATAGACAAAGCTTAAAATCCAAAGCGATTCATATTGTGCAATTTTAACTGCCCATTAATTCAGTAGACATTGTTTATGGGACCTCCTTGCCTAAATGTTAATCATAACAGGGCTGATAAACCACTGAAGGGAACTCTGTGGTCATGATTTAACTTGGTAAATGGTTGGCAGTTCAGTTAACCCAAGCAGGCCCATTACCTCTTGTTCCACTTCCTGTGGATGAATCCCTTTTATTTTAGCAAACAGGTTGAGGTTTTCCTTCACAGTGAGCATGTCAAATTGAATATTGAGTTGAGGACAAATACCAGTGATCTTTCTGATTTCCTCCAAGTCTTGCATTTCACAGAGATTTTTATTATAGATAGTAACTGATCCTAAGAATAGAAGTTAAAAATAACTTAATGTTGGCAAGACAATATATTTTATTAACATTCAGGGATCTTATTTAAGAAAATATTGGCACATATTCACAAATATCTGAAGTGCTGACTTCATAATTAATTAACAACTACTAGTTATTATTGACATAAATACATGCTTATAGTAGTGCACATTTCCCCATAAATACTATACAATGTAATAAAGATAATTATTTTTATAAAAATTAGATAAATACAAAATATATTCAAAATCATAGAGTTCCAGGAAACAACTTTCAATAAACATTATTTCTCTTAAACCATCAAATTTAAAATGAAAGAGGCATACATATGATCTCATTCTATTATAAGATATTTTGTGTTGGAGAAATTTCTTTATGCTCACCTTCTGTTGGAACACTTAATCCATTAAGGATGTTTAACAGTGAAGATTTGCCAGCTCCACTGTGGCCCAGAATTGCTGTGATTTGACCTTCATATATGTCAAATAGCAAACCTTTTTTAGAATAAAATATTAAAATTATAAATGGGAGGGCATTAGATAGGATTTTTTCCAAAACATAGAACAAGACTACTTAGTGGTGTGTTTCTCTTCATAAATACCTTAAAATACACAATATTCAATATTTTCCTAATTGCCAAAATAATACATTGCAGAACTATAATAATTAAAATAATACATTACTGGTGCAGGACACAGTGACTAATGGAATAGAAGTCTAATATGGACCAAAGTAAAGATAAAAATAAAGTTTAATAGAATGATTTTTCAAATTCATTAAAAAGATGAATTATTTGGTAAATGATATTGGGACAATTTAACAAGTACATTAACAAATTCTATGTTTATTGTTTTTAAATGGAAAGTATACAGTGTTTTCAAGGGTGAGAGGGACATGATGCTGGTTATCACAGAATTGACCCATATTAACTGGAAAAATAAAACATAAGCCTCAGTTTTCCTCACCCACAAAGAGAGATATTAAAATGTTTTTCATAGGATTAAATGAAACAAATGCTTATAAATTACTTAGCATGGTTGTCAGCCAGCACACACAAAGCCCTCAATGAACTTTAAGTGTTTATTGCTATTTTTGTTATTTATGTTAATTACATCTTGCTTGGGGAGTATGAATTTTTATAATCTTAGAGGGAAAGATTTGAAATATGAATCAAGAATCTTGAAAATATGGTTTCTTTGAATAATTTGGCTTCTAGAAATTTATATTTAGGAAATATTATAATTAATGACATTTATAAAGATTGAACAAGAATGTACATTCTGGTGTTTTTTACGGTAGTGAATAATTGGAAACAAACTGAATTTCACATACTGGTATGTTACTTAAGTTAATCATGGTATCCATACAATGGGTTGTTATTTAGCTGCTGAAAAATTGTAAATTTATAGATTCACGAAATACCTGGAAGAATTGTACAATAAGTTCTTAATCATGATTAATCTCTGGGTGATAGAGTTAGATTATCTGTGTATTCTTTTTGTTGTTGTTGTTTTGCTTATCTATATTTTCAAATTTTCCATATTGAATTATTTTCATTTTCTGTAATAAATAAGTCAATTAAAAAGTGAAATGTTTTTCTTTACCTTTCAATGCTTCCACTTTTCCAGGCCTTCCTTTATATTCTTTTTTAACATTTCTGATTCTGAAATAATAAAAGAGGTGCTGACTTACCCAACACAATCGTAAAAATAGCGCAGGTTGTGAATAACCCTAGTCATAGTGATAGATGGAGCCAATCACTTTACGTGAAATGAGTTGGCAGAACCAGTTTATTCAGAAAGACAAAGACTTATTTTCAATTAATCATTCTCTCCTGAGATAGAAAATAAAAGAATCTCTCTAGAAAGTTAAAATTAAATTATTTAGCATTTTGCCTAGAAAAGTAGAATGCTCTGTAATTATCCTCACTTTCTTCCTTTAGTGTTAGGGAATTTAGTTCTTTTCCCTACTCAATTAGGATAAGATCAGTCCATTCAGCTGCAGTCTTCATCCATCATCTCCTGTCCCTCCAACTCTTGTTCATTAATAAGACCTTCTGTGCTCTGCATCTGCTTTCATGTCCTCTCTGAACTCTAACTCTGCTTTAAATACAATCGAATTTCTGTCCCCTTATTTTTATAAAATTCTCAAAATAAAAGTGTAAACTTGCCATTTTCCCTTCCTTCCCTTTCCTTCCTCTTCAACTGTACTTTGATTTCTGAACTCACCACTCTAGTGGACCTCGTCATACTGAAATCATCAGTGGCCTTCTAATTCCCAAATGCAGCAAATACTTTTCCATCCTTACTTATTGGATTATGAGTCACTATTGATGACTCCCTCTTTGTAGCAATGTGTCTACATTCCACTTAACTAGTTTTCTTTCTATGATTCCAAGTATTCCTTCTCTGTTTCCTACTAAGGTCCTCGTCTTTCATTAGACACATCATGTTGGTGTTCCAAGGGTTCTCCATGTAAATTACAGATCTTCCCATTCTAGACTCTCTCAGTGTTATCCCATTGGGCATCATGGTTTCACCATTAACCTAATCTTGACCCCATACTTTTCACTGACTCATATGTCTAATAGGTTGCTGGATTGCCTTATTCAAGTCTTTCCTCTCTCTCTCTCTCTCTCTCTCTCTCTCTCTCTCTCTCTCTCTCTCTCTCACACACACACACACACACACACACACCTCTAAATCAGTAGTTAGCAAACTGAATTCATATTAGAATCCCAAAGGGAACAGATGCTTGGGGATGACCCTCAAAGATTCACATTAGATTCATATTAATTGATCTGGGGTGAAGACTGAGGATTGAGATATTTTTAAATTTCTCCAACTGATTGTAATGTGAAGCCAAGTTTGAGAATTAACTGCTCCAAAACTGCATATCCAGAACAGACCTCATTGCACTGTCAGCTTAACCCATCCCTCCAGCATTTTGGATCTTACTTGGCAGCATAGACATTCAGCTATTCTCTTCTTGATTCGTACTCAGATTCATCACCCATCCAATCAGTTATTTCTTGTAAAATTTAATTCCATAATAGTTCTGGCCTCAAAATCCTCAAGTTCTTCACTAATTCTCCTTTTGTCCACTGCCTCTAATTCTTTTCCCTACTTCTGGTTTATTCCCCTAGAATCCATGCTCCACACAGCAAACAGGGTAATTTATTTTAAAAAAAAACCATGTTATTCACTCCTCAACATTCCTCAGGATTTGCTCATCAGCCTCAAAGGGAAAGTCAAGGCTACTTTGTACATAAAGCAACTTCTCATGGTCCATCCAGTGACATATTCCAGCATCATCTGCCTCATGTTTTATGTGTCAGGACCAGCAAGCCACCTCTTACATCCTGCACAAAGCTTAGAGGTCTTTGTCTTTTCTGCTAGGTGTGCTATACACAGATGCAGGTGCACATATACACTCATACATTCACACACACGTATATATGCACAAATTCACCTTTGTATCTGTCTTATTCTTAAGGAAAGTACATTATAGCATTGTTTGTAAGAGCAAAACATTAGAAACAACCTGAATATTCTTCAACGTAAGAAAGGATAAATAAAAGTGGTTGATTCATATCTTAGAATATTATATAAAAGTTAAAATCAATGCCTTATCCCATAGTTATCACTGTGAATAGATATCAAAAACATAATGTTGAGTGTAAAAGCAATATGAAGAAACCATAAGTACAATTTGATACCATTTAGAGATTATTTTAAAAACACACAGAGCCATAGCATGCATCGTTTAGGGCTATAAGTACATGCTGCAACATGTAAATATGGATGGGAAATGACAACCCCAAATCCATCATTAAGGTCAATTCTGATGAGGGAGGGAGAAAATATTATAGAGAGATCAAAGGGGGCTTTAGATAAGCATATAATACATTTATTAAAAATATAAAGCAAATATGATAATATGTTTATAGGTTCAACCTGGATGGTGAATATGTTAACTTTAAAAGCCTAAATTTCTTCATAATTTTTAATTTTTAAAAGAAAATTACATATTCCCATGCTCAATTTCCCTAAACTAGAGTAGTTGACACTCCTTTCAATGATGTAACACTTGGTTAATATCTCTATCCCTATATTTATCAAATTAACCAGATGTTAAAGAGCATGGACTCTGGAGCCAGATTGTCTGGATTCCAATCCCAGCTCCCTACTTACAAGTCAGTGAAATTGGGCAAGAGACTTAAGCTTTCAGTACTGCACATTTCTCATCTGTAAAATGGGGAAAACAAAAGTACCTGCCTCATAAACTTTTTGTGAAAATGAAGTATATGTCTAGTACATAGTAAGCACTACATGAACATCTGCTAAATAAATAAATGGTTAATATTTAAAGCTCTGATTTTGTTTAACTTTATTGCAAACTTTGTAGAAAAATCTACAGAGCTTTTTAAAATCCATAGATACTTAGGTTCCATCCCAAACCTGCTGAGTTAGAATCACTGGAGGTAGGCAGGGTCTGAGAGCATAGATATTTTAAGGGTTCCTCATATGATTGCATCATATACCAAATCTTGTAATAACGCTACATAGTAGATGTTACTCGTGTTTCACAAAAGATACTGACACTCAGGAAAACTTACTTGTTTTTCCAAGATTACACATCAGGTGAAAGACAAGTGTGGTATTAGAATCTAAGAATTTCTGATTCCCAATTTCTTACTTCTTCTGCCATACCATATAAACCAGATGGAACCATGGAGGGAGGGGTTCAGGGAATGAGAAGAACAAGTATAAAAGAGAGGCGAGGGACAAGAAACAGAAGCAGGAAGAGAGACAAGATGAAATATGACAAGGTAACATTATACAGAGCTGCTAAGGAGAATTTTCCTTTCGAGTAACAGGAGAAATTTCTGATGGTGGTAATAGAACAGTTTAAAGTGATGTTGATAAAAACAAATTTCTTCTCCTGTTGCTGTTGGTTAATAATTCTTTAGCCTTGCACTCCTATATTAATTAGTATAACTATATGGGTGATTTACCTGATGGCTTCTTTTCCTTGGAATTCAGGAGCTACTGGTTCAAAATTATCATCAGAGGGATGCTCAGGATCTATTTCTTTCTCAATGACCTTGTTATCAGTCCTTTGGTGTTGAAAACAAGAGGACGAATTCAGGAAAAATAATGGAGAATAACGACACTCACTTCCATCTAAATAATCAAGAGGCAACAAAATACCAGATCAGTAATATTAATACAATGAGCAAAGAAGCCTTGCTCACAATACTGCAGAATGTCTTGAACTTTTAAGCATCCTAGAAAAATTCTTTTCCTTCTAATATCCTATTTATTATTAAGAAGAAAACTTGGTGATGAAGCAAACAATGAAAATTCAAAGGATATAACATGCTGTAAAAGTTAAACAATATACTAGAACTTTTAACAAAGCATAAATAAATGTTAGAATAAAATGTGATCTAAAAGGCTTTAGAAAAATGAATGAAACCAAATATTTGAGAAAACACAAAGCCTTAATATAGAACATAAAAATAATTCTAGACATGTTTGTGAACTTAAATATAATAATTTGACCATGGAAATACCATTGAATATAATACTGAAATCTATATATTCACATATAGGTATGAGAATGAAAAATACATGGAGGAATTATATTTGCTCAGGATAAATTTATGGTCTATTTTTAAGATACTTTTTCCAGATTTTAAAAAGATGAAGTAGTATTTATTTATTAAGGGCCTTGAGTTATAAACCACAAATAAGAGAAAGACAGGAATATGTACAAGTAGATACACAGAAACATGACAACTTAAAATATAGTCAGAGTGGAAGGAACATGTAAAATAAGAGGATAAACAAGAAAATTGTACAAGGAATAAAACATTCTAATTCTAGTATGTGTGAATAAATTCTGGGCTTATATGAAATCTTTGCTTCTTTACAAAATAATATAACTGAGTATTTAATATACTTTAGTAAATATGAACAGTATGTTAAAAATTTGATAATAATAATAATCTTAAACAAATATTTATTAGGAAGCACTTCCATGGTACAGTGGCCCTAGACTAGCCAAACCATTATAAGAACTAACTTATTTCATCTTATTCTGATACAAATCCTAAATATTACTCTTTCAAAACACTTTCAGGGATACTTGGAAATGTAACATTATTTAATTACTATATAATTATGTTATGTACTATAATTATCATTATTATATAATTATAATATTATAAATCAAAACAATAATTGTTTTCACATAAAAATTATTCCTGGCCATTAAACTATGAAGTAGAAATAAAGAACTTATTTAATCTGAGATAAAAAACATTCTTCAAAAAGACACCTGCACTCGAATGTTTATAGCAGCACAATTCATAATTGCAAGGCTGTGGAAACAGCCCAAGTGCCCATCAATCCAAGAATGGATTAATAAAATGTGGTATATGTATACCATGGAGTACTATTCAGCTCTAAGAAACAATGGTGATATAGCACATCTTATATTTTCCTGGTTAGAGCTGGAACCCATACTACTAAGTGAAGTATCCCAAGAATGGAAAAACAAGCACCAGATATATTCTCCAGCAAACTGGTATTAACTGGGGAGCACCTAAGTGGACACATAGGTACTACAGTAATAGGGTATTGGGCAGGTGGGAGGAGGGAGGGGGCAGGTATATACATACATAATGAGTGAGATGTGCACCATCTGGGGGATGGTCATGATGGAGACTCAGACTTTTAGGGGGAGGGGGGAAATGGGCATTCATTGAAACCTTAAAATCTGTACCCCCATAATATGCCGAAATAAAAAACCAAAACAAAACAAAACAAAAAAACATTCTTCATTCTTTAAAAGATATTCATATAACCCTAAAACCATAGTCAATGTAATCAATAACTATAGAGGTCAGAGAAAAATCCACTATTACTTACAAGGTAGAATTTTGTCAAAGTATAATGCCAATACCAAGTAGATAAGACCATCTAAAGCCAATATGGAAAACGTTGCTATCATTACATATGAGTCTCCTGAAGGATCAGGAAAAATCACACCATTCAAATTATAATCCATTCGGATAATCTAAGATTCAAACAAAAATAATAATAAATGCTTCAATTAAATGAATAAATAACTTGGCATAGCAGCAAGAATTATTAATTTATTAACTAGCTTTTCCAAGAAGCCCTTATTAATTACCAATGAAATATACAAATAAGTAAAGCTATTAGTCAAAATATTTCCATTTTGCAGTGATCAAAAATATATTAGAAGTAAACATTAATTTAAAAATACAATATTTTAAGTATAGGAATTTAATTGTAACTAATTTGCTTGTTTTCATAAAAATATTGCAATATTGCAAAGCATCCATTCTATGCAACAAAGGAAAGACAAAGTTTAGAAAGAAAATGAGAAATTCTTTGAAGCATCTAATTAGAATAATAAGAGAACTTACCTCTTATAGTTATTATTGCAAATAAGATTTACATTTATAATTTTTCCATATAATAATAGCTACTGTGTTCTAGACATTATTCAAGTGCTTTTTTATATTATCCCATATAGTCTTCATTACAACCTTATGAGATAAGTCTTATTATTTTTATCTGCATTTTACTATGATGAAACTGAAGCATAGCAAAGTTGAGTAGCTTAACCAGCCAAAGTCAAAACCTCATAGAGAGGAGCAGAAAATCTGGAATCAGAACACAGAAAGCCCTACTCCCAAGTTCACTTCCTTACCCTACACACTGTACGACTTTTCAATCTGTGTTAAAACGTTAACAATTTCATGACTAAGTTGAGTTTATTCTGAGAAGGATTTTTTAACTTAAGTTTCCTTGTGCAATGATAATTTTTCTACAACATAATAATAACATTTTCAAATTTAGTTTTAGAGTAAAAAAATTGTTTCGAATAAAGGCTCTTAGTTTGAGCTAATTTGTTTATGAAGGGTCAGGAATTATCAAGCCCTTTTGAAATTTCAACAATAAACCAATTAACTATGCCCTTACCTGAATCATTCCAGCAGTGAAAGCAAAGGGACTACAAATACTCAAAATCCATTCCAGAGATGAAGGAAGTTGTTTATATAATACAGTGAATCCCAGACACCCCCAAAAGAGGGTAAGGAGAAACACAACCAAATTGGTGAGGACAGCTTTCTTTAACAGCACACTCATCAGGAAGACTAAAGCTATCTGAAAGAGGGAGAAGATCTGTTATATATATTTACTTCACTGGTTGCACAATAAAATAAGAATGTTTTTATCATAACATAAGTATGTATCCATGAGAGCGACAAAATATTAACGTATAATGATTCTGTCCTCTCAACCTCTTTTTAAAGAGGACCCTTATTTGTCCTGCTTGAATTCTGGGCTTTTGTTGCTGGGAAAAGGGTGTGGAAAAAGCTGGAAGAATATCTGACGATAAGGTAGAAATGCAGAGTTGGAAAAATCTAACGAAGCTAAATTAAAGTACTAAGAAGAAGCATCTGCATAACCTCTGTAGAAAACATCCTGGAAGCTAGAAGAAATTGGAGGCCCCTGTTCAGAGAAGGAAGAGAGGAGTGAGGTGGGAAGTTAGTGTGAAACAGAGTATTAGAGGGAGAAGAGGTGTTGTGATGGCTACCACGTGATGGGCACCCTTAGGGAAAAAATATGGGTCCATCCCCCAAGAACATCCTCAATAATCATCTACAAAAGTCTTTGATGTTTTTTAGAATCAAAATCATTTTTTTCTTTTTGATGCATCAGTTCATTAATTCAGACCTTTTAGCAAAAAAGAGGTCCAGGCCAGTCATGGTGGCTCACACCTGTAATCCTAGCACTCTGGGAGGTCGAGGCCAGAGGATTGTTTGAGCTCAGGAGTCTGAGACCAGACTGAACAAGAGAAAGATCCCGTCTCTACCAAAAATAGAAAAAATTATCCGGGCATGGTGGCACATGCCTGTAGTCCCACTACTCGGGAGGCTGAGGCAGAAGGATCACTTGAGTCCGGGAGTTTGAGGTTGCTGTGAGCTAGGCTGACACCATGGCACTCTAGCCTGGGCAACAGAGTGAGACTCTGTCTCAAAAAAATTTAAAAAGAGGTCCAATTTTATGTAGGCACATCATTTTCTCAATCCACAGAAGTTTTTTTAAACCTGCACATACACACACACAATGGACATGAAAGAAGTAATTGTAGTAAGCTACTAGGGCATTAATATTTGCTACATTACAGCTAAGGTATAAAGCAGAGAAAGTAGCAATAAACATATGAACTTACCAGAGACAAGCCATATAAGAAAAAGAGTGTAAATATAACCATGAAACCAGTCATGACTATAATTTGGGTGGATGTTATAACAATTGTAATGAGTATGGAAAAAATGAAGTTGGAGACAGCATAGAATAAACCCCAGGAGAGCCTAAATAAAGACAAAAAGTTATTTAAATTATGGTAACTTTATTATGAAATATTTAAATATACAAAAGCATCTAAAGAACAATGTAAATGATTATTCTTGTACCTCTTTAATTAATAATAATAATACTAATACTAAAGCAGAAGCTCACCGTGCATATTTTCCCGATCACAATTCTCCTTCCACATATTGCAATGCATTTTTATTACCTTTACTTATAGGCACACAGAGACAATAGATAATTAACACTGGTACAGGCACCAACCAATGGGAAAGGTGCCATTAAAGCATCCATTAAGTGACTATAAACAACGGCAGGTTGTGCTGTGCCTACAGGTTAAGCATCAACCCTGTATGCATGTATTTTATACATAGCATGAACATTGTAATAAAAAGTATCAAAACGATCACACCGTATGCATTCTTCTCCAACTTTCCTTTATCCGTCAACATTAACAATATTATACACTGATGTATAATATTTCATTGTGTGAATATGATCCAGTATTCTCCTGTACATGGAAATTTAGGTTGTTTCCAATTTTTTTCCTATGTTTATGAGAACATTCATAAACAATGTTTATGAGAACATTCTTGTATTTGTCTATTTTTGGAAAATGCATAAGAATGTCTCTAAGCATTTTGGATCTGCAGTTTTATCAGATACTACCAAACTATCCTAAATGTAGAATTGGAAGGAAATGTAACAGCTGGCAATCAATCGAGTAACTCTACAAGCACTGGGGGCACATGATAACTCTATAAGCACTGGGGCCGCATGATAATTTGACCATTCTTGAGGATCTCAGAAGGTATTATCTGCATTCTCCTCAGCAGTAAAAAACTGAAATTTCATAACTCCATTAAGCCCATTTCATTCTCCCTATTCCTATTCATGATTTCTTTACTTCAACTCACATAAAATATAGTACACCCTTAAGTGTTCACACTGTTGTGCTCTAGACGTGCTAGTGTTGACATTTTTATGAAATAGTTTTTAAGAAACAGTATTCAATCTTAGATATAACATGCCTATACAGTGTGTTAGCCCAAGCTTCTCATTTTACAAATAAGGAAAGCACATTCTCTCTTATTGGTAAATGGGTTTATCCAAGGTCACAAAATAAATCAATAAAAAAGCTCAGAGGAAGCTGCAGGCCTTCTCTCTGCACAGAGATCGTTCCTCTACTTAAAATTGCCTAGCTAAATAAGAATTCAACAGCTGAATAGTATAGAAAAAGTATTAAAGCTAAGACATTGCATCAGTATGTCCCAGAAGAACATGTTTATGCTGTGTTTACTGCTTATTTGACTTCTTTTTAAATGTCATGTCATTACAATGATTCAGCCTGTGTTGGAAACATCAACATTTTCGAAAAGCATATCACATTCTGCAGAACCCACTTCCTGAGTACAGAAGGGAACTACTTTAGGTAGGAATAGAAAAAACACAGGGTAGGAGAACTACAAATAGAAAAATTACCTAGAAATTACCATTACTTAGAAAAGGGAACCTGGAGAAGGAAGTGTTAATAAACATATAAGAACGCCCTTGCTAAAAACAAAGCAATTCAGACATCACACTTAAATAAATACTGATTACACTTTGCATTTACTACATTAGTAAAAAAAAAAAAAATCCTTGTAAAATTTATTTCTACTAGATACCCTGCACTTAGTAGAAACATTCAGAATTTTTTTCTTTCTTAGTTTTAAGTATGAATTCATTTTACTAAGTTTTAGGACAACATAGTAAGATTCACTTATCCTGAAAATAAATTCACAACCAAATGGCCAATACCTTTCTAACTTTAATGTAGGGTTGACTCCTGCTTCCCTGGTCTCAGGTGACTGCAGAATTACTGTCCCACAGGACATGCCCTGGACAGAAAGGAGGGCCTTTTTACAGGGGTTCCCTCTAACGTACTCTGTGGGTGGCTCTAAGTCCATTCCTTTGTATTTCCCTAAGTTCCACTGCAGAAAACTTCTCATCTCTTTTTTTATATCAAGACACAGTTTCCTCTTTTTCCATTTTACAGTTTATGTATATTAGAACTAAAAATCTCTGTTAATAAAATATATTTTATGGAAACGTAAGAATTCTCTAGACCATAATGTTATTTCAGGGAATATATGACATACAAAGAATTGTTCAGGAAGTAATTACTCAACCATTCCAAGTAGTTCCACATCCATAAAGCGTATTTCCTTGATATAAGGAGTATACAGAGAAATATATCCCAGGACTCAATATCGAAAAATGTTATGTTTCTTTTGGGATAAAATAAACAATTGTTTTTCCTTTTCCTAGATAGTATGGATTTTGTTGCTGATAATACTGCAAATTCTCTGCTTTGACCTCTTGTAAGTTTAGAGCTTGTATGGTTTGCATTTCTATCTACTAATCCTACCTGTTTATTATTTTGCCTGGTCTTCATTTCTACTACTTAATTTTTTTTATTATGATATAAAATTATATTAATAGATACATACATACATGTATATGTATATATATATATATATATATATACACATATATATGTCAAGATCACTTTCAATTATTTGTGAAATGGAGTAAAATATAAATATTAACCCATGAAGCAAATACTCTTATTAAGGCCTTCCTACATGCCAGCCTATGTGTTGTATGTTCTGGATATATTATGTAGGCTATCTCATTTAACTTCACCGAACAGTGTTTCATTGCTCCAAAAAATATATGCCTGGCTGCCAAGCCCCTGAACACAAATTAGCTTTTATAGGATCATACTTTTTTAAACATGAGGAAGCCTGGAGAAATCAATTGTTAACTGTGGGCCAGCCCAGCAAAAGCTGTAATCAGAGTACCTCTGTTAGAGTCTCAGCTCCAGCACTTACTATCTATCTGACATTGGGCAACTCTCTTACTCTCTTTCACCTTCATTTTCTTTCTTTACTAACTAGGTGATAATTTCTCCATCACAGGGTTGGCTTAAGACAATCATGGCAGTGAAAAAGTGCTCAGCAAATTATAATCACTATTTTGCATAACATAGACTAAATCAAAAAGTCAGAACGAAAGAAAAATTAGCCAATGCATCAAGTTGAAACCATGATGTTCTAAAACAATAACATTTTTTCACTGATTCTTAATTTTCCTGTTTATTAATTTGCACTACTTGAATCAGTTACTCACCAGAATGCTGAATCTTGTAGACCCATCATTTTCATCAAATCCTTACACTTTTTTCTCTCTTTTGTAACATTGAGTGACATAAAATATATAAGTGGGGAGAAGTAAAGTGAACAGTATAAAATAAATATTTCACTTTGAAGACCATTTTTAGAAATAAAAGGTAATGTCTTCATATTTGTAGCAGTAACTGACATCAAGTCCTCCATCACAGAGTGATTTGTTGTGATCTAAAGAAGAATTTAAACAAATATCATCATTACTTAAAGGATAGAAACTGGTGAAATCTGAATAAGATCTGTTGATTATATGAATGCCAATTTTCTGGTTTTGTTATCATGCTACAGTTATGGAAGATGTTACCACTGGGGGAAACTGTTTGAAGAATATATGAACCTCCCTGTATATTGTTTTTGCAGCTTCCTATGCTTCTATAACTAATTCAAAATTGGTTTTAAGTTTAAGCTAATTTTTAAACTTTCTTTTTAACATTTAAAAATAAATAAGCAATGTATTCCTTTGTCTAGATATCTGTGTTGTTATTATAACCATAAGAAAACCTGAGTATCTATCATTCCTATGGTTTGAATATGTCCCCTCCAAACTTCATATTGAAACTTAATCTCCGTTGTGGTGATATTATGAGGTGGGGCCTTCTGGGAAGCAGTTAAGTCATGACAGTGGAGCCCTCATGCATGGATTAGTGCCTTATAGCAGGGCTGAAGGAAACTCACTGAAGACCGTTTTACCCTCTTCTGGTCCACCATGTGAGGACACCTAGACAATTCCATCCATGAGGAATGGGCCTTCACCAGACTCTGAACCTGCCAGCACCTTGATCTTATACTTCTCATCCTTGTGAGAAACAAAATTCTATTCTTTATACATTACTCAGTCTCAGATATTTTGTTATAGCAGCACAAACAGACTAAGATAATCATCTTTCATCAAAATCTTCATGTCTCTGGAATTAGTTTACATTAATTATTAGAACTTTTCAATTAAGCACTTACTTCTATAATAGCAGCATTAATTGCAGTTTGTAAAGTAACAAATCCTCTATTCCAGTATGTGGTTAAAAAACAGTGAAAATCTTCATATCCCTCCCAGCAATGAGCTGTGAGCACAAAGAAAAGCACAACCAACATTATGGGATGAAGGTAGTTGGAGAATATGAAACAAGAATCCAGGAAGAAACAATCTAGAGGAGACTCCACCAGTGAGAACTTTTAACTATATAGGAAAAAAAGCAAATAAATGAATGTTCTTAATGTAATTTTACTTATGCAGACCACACCATGCTCAGAAAATCTCAGAAAATAAAAAGATGAAAGCAAACACTCTGCTCTAGCCATAGTGGACTCCTTGCTGCACCTCAAAATGCCAAGTGCATCTCAGCACTAGAACTTTTCTTGAACTTGAATGCATTGCCTTTGGCCTGTCTCCTAGTCAGCTGCCTCCACTATGGTCTAAGATTTCATTATATCCTCCATAATTCCTCTGCAATCCATTTTCTGGGCTGTATCTGGAGTGCTCCCTTAAACCTGGAAACCTAATCTCATTTTTGTCCTGATTAAAGCACCTCAATGGCTACCCATTGCCTAGGTTCTCAAGATGCCACAGCCAGGTTTGGGGAACCTGCAGGCTCAACAGGCCACATGTGGCCCTCCAGATCCCCAAGTGCAGCCCCTTTATCAAATCCAAACTTCACAGTGTTCTGTGAATAATGCGCTTCCTCTATCTTCTCATGTGCCATTGAAAGCATCTCCATTGCACATCCCCACCTCTTCTTTATGCTGAAAACAGGAAAAATGCCATAATGATATTTTATATCAAAAATCACCTGAGAGATCTTCATCTGACAAAGCTGGAATTTCATAGCCCTGAAAAAATTTTAACTTATAAGAGAAAGCATCATTAAAGATGATTCCCACAGCATATGCTAGATTTTCTGAAAGCATTTTGTCCATATGTTCTTCATTTGGTACCCCAATGACTCTTTCTCCTGTGGATTACAAGATAAAAAATAGACATCGAAAATTGTTACAGAGTTTCACCAAAACAAAATGTGGCATACAACTGTACCACCATATATTTTTCATTAGACTTAAACTAAAATCGTTTTCCATTTAAATCAAGCTTGAATTAAAAGACAAGAGGGGAGGTTTTATTTTAATGCTTTAGATTCTAGAATCAGAAGACATGCATAAGAATTAAGTGCATTCTTTTCATAATGACAGGTACCAGGGCAAGTTTTAGGTACCTAAAACACATTGTGCCAGGATAAGTATGCATAAGAGAATTGGGGTAAAAATAAAGAAGTAATTGTTGTAGTTACTATACCGTTGGGGATTCTATATTTCAGATTTACTAAAGCAGATTTACTATATGACCTTTGCCTTAAGCAGAAAACAAGAAAACAAAGTGAATCTATTCCTAACAGCCAGAAATGTCACTTGTTAGTAGTTGAGAATTAAAGAATAAATAGCCAAACTACACCCAATTTGCCCATGAATGAAATATGCATTTTGTTTATCTCCGTTACATAATGACTTCATTTGGAATGAAGATCTTTAAAGATATTTACAAATTATACAGTACGAACAACAGAATAATATTAGATTATCCATCCTTATTTTTCAGTTGTGAATTATTATTCAATAACCATGAACTAATTTCTTTTATTTAGATATTTTCCCCTGAGCTATGTATCTTAATCATGGTATTTCCCTGTTAAAAACACACTCATCAATGGTTATACTCCTACTAGACACTATTCTACAATCTGACATTATAAATCTTTTGAGTTATATTCCAATAGAAATGTGGACCTCCCTAAACTGGACCTCCATCAAGCTGAAAAAATTTCAAAGGCTAATTGTTGTGAGAGAAAGTAAAAAACAACCAAATTTGTATGCTATCTTGATACTTAAATAGTTAGCATAATGTATCACTTTAACTTCAAATTAATACACACACACACACACACACACACACACACACATATATATATACCTTATCAAAAGAACACAAACCAATATCAGTAATTCTTTTTTTGCCATGAGTACACCTACCTTTCAAAAGAAGACCAAATGCTGTTTTATTCATTATCTGCTGGGTTACATTAGAGATAGGTGTATACACAACCATTCTAAAAGAGCTATTAAATTGATCTACCCTTCCCAGATCATGAGGAGGTGTTTCAGGAAACTGGTCACTTCTTACAAAATTTGAAAACAGACCCAGACACAGTCCTAGAAGTATTGAGAGGCCCCATTCCTATAATACATAAAGAAAATGAAAAAATTTAGGTTGTATTCAATTAAAGTGCTCAGTCAATATAAAAGAACTGTTGAAAACAAATTCCAATTTTGCCATAAAGTGGGCTTCTCTCTGTTCTTTACTCCTCAGAGCAAGGAGAATCCAACAAAAGATAAATACTGAGACCATAGCCACATTTATCATTTTCCAATACTAGAATAAAACTTTTGCATTAAATCATGAACTGCTGCAAAAGCCATCATAGAAACTAACAGGATGACTTTAAAAAAAGGATGACAATCTCTACATGCACTGGCAGTTGACTCTAGAGTGTCTAAAACACAGAGAATCCCGGATAGAGCCCATGGTGGCAAACAGCAATATTTTTGTCAGCTGGGTTGTGGGTGAAGGAATCTTCTGCACACACTCATTCAGGGACCCAGTCATCTTCATCTAGGGACTCTGCCTATCTTTTCATTAGAAGCTAAAGAAAATGAAAAGTAAATGAATGGCAGAGACTACTACTATCACTATTCAACAATAGCAATCATCTTGTCCTCTCTGGCACAATGTAGACTATATTCCCAGCTTCCTGAAATTAAGTGGGACCAAGTGGTTGAGTTCTGGCCAGCGAGATATGGGCAAGAGTAATAGGAGTAACATGCACCACTAGCAGGCCTGGCTCACGGACTCTTATACACCTTTCTATATTCTCTTTGTCTCAGCCCCTCTCTTTCTTAATCTTCTGACTAGATGCAGAGGATCCAGTAGCGGTCTCCAGCTAGGGAAATGGCAGAGTCCCTAGATGAAGACGACTGGGTCCCTGAATGACTGTGTGGAGAACATTCCTTCACCCACCCAATCCAATTCACTTCCACTGTTGACCTTTAGACTGTGAAAAGTGAAAAATAAACTTTTGCTATGTTAAGCCACTGAAATTTGGGCTAGTCACTTAGAGGTAGCCCATTTGCCTACGGCAAACTTTAGCCCTTCCGCCTAAGGCAAACTGACTATCAGCAGTTTTACTTGGTCATAATTCTTGGAAATAATCTTTGTGTAGAAAATTCATGGCTTTGCAAATAAATCCACAAAATTAAAATTTCTCAATATCTTCTAGGAGACATTTTTCTTATTTTTTGGCTCTACATGTATAACATTTGGTAGCAGCTTTAACAGTTGCTATAGTTTACCATATAATTAAATTTTCACTTAATCTCTATTTTTTAATATAATACTTCTATTCTTTATAATTTTATGTTATTCTCCAGGGACTGTTGTGACTCTCTCAATTCAACAAATACAACAAGAAACAACCATAAAATCAATACATCCAGTCTGCTTATTAAAATATAACTTAAGAGAACCATTAGGTAATGAAATTCTATAGGAGTGCTAACTGTGGAAAAAGGCAAACTTTTGAACATACCAATAAGCTCTCTCTTTTCATTCTCCATTTCTTAAGAAAATTCTTACACAGAAGTGCTTGAGTTTGCTGATACACACTTCTCTGTTTTGTACTCATTTAGCCTGTTCATTAAATGAACAAGGAGAAAGTAAACATGGCAGAACACAAAGTAGAAAAAATAAATGTAATAAAAAAAAACCTTCATCATATTTTTACGCAAAATATTTACCAATCTTAAGAACTGTAAAAAATGGACTTAAAATATTATTTCAATTATTCATGACTATAAAATGTCACCTCAAATATATTCACATTAAGCAATTTGGGGGAGTAGGTAATGGTGGGAAGGTACAGTCATTATTATCTCAATTTTATACTCACTTAGATTACTACAATGAGAAACTCTATAATTAGAATTTAGAAACTACAAGATAATGTCACCTTTTCGGCCTTTTAAAACAGAGCTTCCAAGTATATAAATACAGTAACTAAATTAATTTCATTCTGTTAATAGTCATTTCCTGTTCTTTACATTTAAATAAAAATCCTAGAGCTAATCAAATTAACATCAAAATTCTGATAACTGAGATTCATCTAAAAAAGAAATTATTTTCATTAGATATAGCCTCAATGAAATATTTTCTTATAGTTCTTACCTTCAGATTGAAATGAACAACTTTTATCAAAAGAGTTAGGCTGTGGAAGAATAATCCAGACTCAAGCTACTTGAAACTTGATTCTATGACACGAGAAGAATAAAGCAATTTATCTCAATTTTCTGAATTAAGAAGTCCCTAAATAGCAGGAAACAAACTACAAAACTAGTTTTAAAAGAAGAAAAAGAAATCACATGGGAAAGTAATTTTGCCAAAATGTGTGCAAATAAACAGATACTTTTTTCATTTTTGTAATCTCAAAATTAATTTTTTTTTCAGATTTGCATATCAAATTTGAAAGAATTCGTCAGCTAATACAGAAGTATATTTTTCTATTGTCCTGTATTCTATTGTTAAAGTTTACACAATAAAAATTGTTTGGAAAAAATAGAAAATTTTTGTCATTAGGCATTTAACATAAAACACACAAGAATTCGGAAACATCTGATAATTAGATTGATTTCAGCAGTGTCCACACATATATTTGGCACAGCACAACAAAATAGAGCTTTACTTACTGTCAGAAAAATTAGAAAAAGTACGCTAGAAACACTGTCAAACCCCAGTTCTCTTTCTGCCTAAGACAATAATTAAAACTTCTTTAGTGCTACTTCTTCATTTATTCTTTAAATGGGTGTCTACTCCCAGTAGCTCTTACTCAGGCCGGTTTCTGAAAAGGGTGTAGTCAGACCAAACTGCACATGATGAACTTGTTTTGTTTTGTGTGTCTTTTTTCCTAAGCCAATTATTCTTCAGGGAAATGACTGATCTGTGGTTGGTTGGGAATAAGACAAACTCTGTGTTTGTTCACTTGGCCTTTCAACTACAGGGATAAGGGAGAAAATGGTAAACAAGGAAAATGGAACTAGTTCATCAGAATTGATGAGACCAGGATGGGGGAAGGAATAAGAAAAGAGCAAAAACAATAACTAACCAAGTAAAGCAGTTAAACTTGTATGTGAATCTTCCCCACTCCTTCCCCCACTACTGGTGACTAAACACAACTCCCAATTATATATTTGACTAATTCAGACTATGTGGGGAGAATATTCTGGAGCTGATTTTTTTGTTTTGTTTTTGTTTTTTTTTTTTTTTTGCCTTATAAAGCTAAGCAATCTGTAATCTGCCTTAGAGAAACTTCTAGGATGAACAAATGAAGAATCATGAACACATTTTTACATTTTGTTCCACTCTATTCACAGTGGATGCTGGATTTCATAAGACATATGAATAAAATAAAAGTTAAGTAGATTGCCAAAGATTACAAAACATATAAAAAGATTAAGGTGAATTTTTGTGCTCGAAGGCTAGGAAAAACTGAAATGTGTTCAGTTCTCATTGCACATTCTATCTCTCTCCGTAAAAAGTTGCAAACTTTTCTTGACCTGCCATAGTAAATGGTAAAACAGGAAACCAAAGTCCATGAATTGGGAAATCTCAAATATTTGACATGGCTCCCAATCCACAGATGTTAATAATCATAAAGCTGAAAGATGTTCTGGAGTAAAGGAGATAATTTAAACAATAACAAAAACAGTTAAAGCCATGATACTATTAAGTATATATATTTCTCTCCTTAGCAATTGGTTCTATTTTTTAAAATAGTCAACAGTGAAATATTACATGTCTTTTTATGTTGAAAATTGTCATTAACAAAGTTAATAAAGGTGTTCTTTTAAAAAGCCCATGGGACGGCCGTGTGCAGTGGCTCACGCCTGTAATCCTAGCACTCTGGGAGGCTGAGGCAGGAGGATCGCTCAAGGTCAGGAGTTCGAAACCAGCCTGAGCAAGACCCTGTCTCTACTAAAAATAGAAAAAAATTAATTGACCAAATAAAACTATATACAAAAAATTAGCCGGGCATGGTGGCGCATGCCTGCAGTCCCAGCTACCTGGGAGGCTGAGGCAGTAGGATCACTTGAGCCCAGGAGTTTGAGGTTGCTGTGAGTTAGGCTGACACCTGGGTACTCACTCTAGCCTGGGCAACAAAGTGAGACTCTGTCTCAAAAAAAAAAAGCCCATGGGATGGGGGAAGGTCATAAACACTGTTAACACTTTGCATCAATAATACAACAAAAATTCAAAGTTTCTTGTAAATTATCTGGAATATAGTTAATACATTTATTAATTTTGTTGCTGTTATAGCTGTTTTACACCCTTTATACTCTACCTTAGGAATCATTTTTCACTCAGCCTTTTGTATAATTGTATTAAAATTCACAGTCACAATATCAATATTTAGATTAAATAAATATATTTTACTAGTTTCATTTCTTACATTGATTCTTGTGAAGGTTTTCTCTTCCTTTTTCTTACTTCTTTATTCAAATTTATTTTCATTTATTGGAGGCCATTTTTCTTATTTAAATTTAAAGATTTCCCCAAAAATGGTGATCTAATATGATGAGGAAGTGCTCAGTCTCTGGCTAAAAGGACATCGAAATGTGGATAAAATATATCCCAAAATAGAAGTTCCTGTATAAAACCAAACTTTAAAAAGGAAGAAGAAAAGATGAAAGTAATAAACAATGGAGGAAACAAAGAAAAAACTGGAAGGCATATCTCCACGTGTTAAAAATGAAAAGGGAAATTAACTTTCTCTTAAGCTGTAAGTAGCATTTCAGACACCCCAGCAGTCCAAGGATATATTGGACTGAGAACAGGCCCTAGGTGTTTTAATGCTTCTGTGACCTGGAGGTGGCCCTTGACAGGTTGGGAAGCTGGAATCATATCCCTGCATGAATCCAGAAGCTTCACAGGACTAGCCAATGCTAGAAATAGACAAGAAAAATCTCACCTAATACCTCAGAGAAGAGTAAAGACATGCATTCTCTGCCCAGTAACTGGGACACACTATATCTTCCATAGAAAATTAAACCCCCAAGTATACATAGCACATGTGAGATACAGGAGACAGGAGAGAGATCTGAATTTATTCTTTCTGCTTAATAACATGTCCAGGAAAAATATCTTAGCAGTTAGTGTATGCACTCTAGAGCCAAACTTGGCTTCAAATTCTGGCTCTGCTGTGTACTAGCTGAGTGACCTTGCACTATCCATTTAACACTTTCTCCCTCCGTTATTTTTCATTCATAAAAGTGGGTAAATAACAGTGTTAATAAGCTTATTGTAAGAATTACATTCATTAATATAAGTAAAGTACATAGAACAATGCCTGAAAAATTATAAAAGCTCAAAAACTGTTAATTGTTGCTACTGATATTTCCACCCCCCCTCCTATCCTAGAGCTCCACAGAGAAGACGCAAACAGTTCTATAAGGATATATCAAAAATTCAGAACACAAAGTAACAGAGTCAAAAATATATATATTCTTCCCAGAAGCTAAATTCATAATCAAAAGCCCACCATGCAAAAAAAATCCGCAGACCAAACCATGGGACTATTAGCAAACTCAAGAACTAAAGGAAATAAAAATGATGACAGGCTATAAAATATATATCTAAAGTATTAAATAATATGTCAGTAAAAATAGGAGACAATATAAAGTAAAGCTAATAAGAAAAGAACCCATTAGAACATATAAGGATTTATAGAGAGTAATAAGAGTTAAGATTAAAAACGTAATGGGTAAGTTTTATAGCAGATTACACACAGTAGAAGAGAAAATTAATAAACAAAAATATAACTGAAGAAATCACATAAAATTCAATGTAAAAACAGAAAAAGATGAAAAAAGTATTAAAAGAGGTTATGAGACACAAAAGACAGAATATCTAGCACATGTCTAATAGGCATTCCATAACAAGAAAACTAAAGAGAATAAATAGGAGGAATATTCAAAGATAAAATGGATGAGAATTTTCCCAAATTAAAGATATGAACCTCAGATTAGAAAAACAATGTGTCCCATGCAAAGTTATAAACAAACAAAAGTCCAATAACTAACTAATTTGCAGTGAGCTTGAGGGGCATTGGGTGGGAGAAGAAAGGAAAGAGAGAGAGAAATATTTAAAAAGCAATAAAATAAAAAAGACAGATTGCCAACTAAGGATCAACAGTTAGCCAAAGATATTGTAAAGCAATGGACTAATTATCTGAAAGAGCTAAAGGAAAATGAACCATTAACACCAAATTCTATACTCAGCTAAATGTGCATGGAATAAAGATATCTTCATATAGAATTTACCACTTACACAGCCTGGCTGAAAGAATACTAAAGGATACATATACTTCAGTTAAATATAATAAAATAAAATAATTTTTAAAAAGGAAATTGAACTCAAACCAAAGGAACGGAGTGCCAAAAGTACTTAGTAAATAAGTCATATTTACCAAAGTCATATATAACCAGAAGTATTTGGTAGTAGATAGTTATTTTATTTTGAAAATCAACTGTAAACAATAATTCTGTGGGAGAGGAGACAGAATTTCTCACCAACCTACATATTTCTTCATTCTCTGATGATGGAATCTCAGATGTTTCTATGATTTTTGTAGACTTTAAATTGCTAGTTAAGAATAGAGAAGGAGTTGGCATGGGAGTAGAAAATGTTAGGGCTTTTCACATGTATAATATTCCACTGTTTTCCTCAGTTTGTTGTGGGGACCCAACGTTATTGGGGATTACTGTTATGCTCAACTACTTTTCACTAGAAATCCTTGCCCAGTTCACTTAAAAAGCATCCCTTGTAAGCTATAATATGAAATATAATTCAGGGATGGGAAGGGGATATTTGACAGAGTAATATTCTGAGTAGAGGACAGGGGTTGATGATGACATCATGCACAGGTGTGGAGGTTGGCCTTATATAAGAACATTATTCATTTAAGCTAATGAGAAGTAAGTCTGAGTGTGTGAGTGTAATACAACCTGGTTAGTTGCTGAGATTATGGATGCTTGTGAAGACATTCTCTTACTATTGTTTGATTTTCATAATCAAATGGGAATCAAGGTCTTCTGAAAATCAAAGAAAGGGGGAAAGATTTTAGAGGTCTGAGAGGACATAAAAGATATGACTAGGTTATTAATATAGTTATCAAATGCAGTGGAAGAGTGGATATATTAAAGGAATATAGTACAGTTGGCAGGCAGAACTAAGGCTCCTCTTGAAGTCAGAGGTCATCTATTTAACGTGAGACTAATTATTACATGGAGGTATAATTTGTACCAATATTTATCCCCCAAATGCAGGAACAAAGTGGATGGAGAGTTGGGGTTAATCAAGGTTGGGCTTTTCCCAGTTCATTATGATGAAAAGTAAGAGAATCAAGCATTGATGGTGTATACAAGGAAATGGCTACTGGATGAGGTAGGTCTCTTGCTTGAAGGGTAAGGACTCCTAAGTGGAAATGCTAGATATCTCTTCCTTCTTGCCAACTTGATTTGGTCCATTGGTTCCCACGTTATGCTTTCAAGTACATTACAGGGAACTGACTCACTGTGTCCAGAAAGATGATGAACTTTTGGAGAGGGCTTAGCTTTCTAGGATTATATCAAAATTTTGAGGTAAGACAGAATATGTGGCTGTGATCCATTTCTTAAGTAAAAAAGCATTTCAAGTAAACTAGAATTTAGAAGGTTGGCAGCATATTAGAGATAACCACAAGTTCTCCAGAATTTTAGCTGCAGCAGTAATTTTAGCCATCTATTTATTCTCCTTTTGCATGTTTTCTTCTTACAAGGTTATTTTGCTTATCTGCTTAATGAAGCACATGTACAACCATCCATTTGCGGCCATAGTGAGTAGGATAAAATATCAGGATTGTACCAGCATTATTGTAGAACAAAATCTTAGCACCAAGAGTTTGTATATCTCTGTATAGAACTATCCCAACTACTAGAATCTCAGTATTTACTGAGATCACTGAGATTTTAAATTATCCCAGTCTGGATGTGGCACTGCTCCAACTCATTTCATTGTTATTCCTAGTTTGGAGTTACATGATGTAGGTACAGCTACTGGTGGCCCACCCCTATGAGCCTGCCAAAAGAAGATTAAGCTGTCCTCAGAAAAGGGGAAACTGAACCCACAAACACTCTGAAATGTGACTAGTACAAAATTAAAAATAGTATTATTTCTAAGATCTTCTGTTTCTGGAACTAATTGTGCTTCTTTGGAGAACTTTGCTGATTATTCCACTTGGTTTTGATCTTTCTGTAGTCTAACTCTCCTTATCTGGCCAATGTTTTTCCCATTAATGGCCCATATTAAGGAGGTCTAGATCAACCAGCACAGTGGTTGGTTATTGTGGACTCTCTTGTAATTGATTAGGTCAATGTCACTTTTTTTTTTTCCCTGACTAACTATATTTTTGTACCCATTAACTATCCTCATTTTATTCTCTCTTCCCTGCAACCCTTCCCAGCCTCTGGTAACCATCATTCTATTCTCTGTCTCCACGAGGTCAATTGTTTTTAACATTTTGCTCCCACATATAAATGAGAACATGTGATATTTGTCTTTCTGTGTTTGAGTTATGTCACTTAACATAATGTTCTCCAGGTCCATCCATGTTGTTGAAAATGGCAGGATTTCATTCTTTTTGTGGCTATATAATATTTCACTATGTATATGTACCATAATTTCTTTATCCAGTCATCCATTGATGGACACTTAGGTTGATTCCATATCTTGGTTTTTGTGAATAGTACTGCAATAAACATAGGAGTGCAGATATCTTTTCAATACACTGAATTCCCCTCCTTTTGATATATACCCAGCAGTGGCATTGCTGGGTCATATGGTAGTTCTTTCTTAGGTTTTTGAAGAGACTCCATACTGTTTTTCATAGTAGTTGCACAATTTACATTCTCATCAACAGGGTATGAGGGTTCCCCATTCTCCACATCCTCGTCAGCATTCATTATTTCCTATCTTTTTGATAAAAGCCATTTTAACGGAGGTAAGATGGTATTTCACTGTAGTTTTGATTTATATTTCTCTGGTGACTAATGTGTTGAACATTTTTTCATATCCTGTTGGCTATTTGCATATCCTCTTTGAGAATTGTCTATTGAGATCCCTTGTCCATGTTTTAATCAGATTATTTGATTTTTTTCCTGTTGAGTTATTGGAGCTCCTTATATATTCTATATTAAATACCTTGTCAGATGGGTAGAAGTAGTTTGCAAATAATTTCTCCCATTCTGTGGGTTGTCTCTTCATTTTATTAATTGTTTCCTTTGCTGTATAGAAGCTTTTTAGCTTGATGTGATGCCACTTGTCCAATTTTGCTTTGGTTGCCTGTGCTTTGGGGGTATTACTCAAGAAGTCCTTGTCCAGACCAAATTTCCTGAAGCATTTCTCAATGTTTTCTTTTAGTACTTTGATAGTTTCAGGTCTTAGATTTAAGTCTTTAACACGTTTTGATTTGATTTTTGTATATGGCAATCCAGTTTTCCCAGCACCATTTATTGAAGACGCCACTCTTTGTCTGCTTTTGGTATCAGAGTGATACAGGCCTTGTCGAATGATTATAGATCATATGGATTAAAAAATCCCCCTCGATTTTTTAGATTAGTTTAAGGATGATTGTTATTAGTTTTTGTTTGAATGCTTGGTAGAATTCAGCAGTGAAGTCATCAGGTCCTGGGCTTTTCTTTGATGGGAAACTTTTTATTACTGTTTCTATCTTGTTATTAGATATTGGTTTATTCAGGTTTTGGATTGCTTCCTGGTTCAATCTTGGTAGGTTGTATGTCTAGGAATTTATACATTTTTTCTAGCTTTTCCAATTTATTGGCATATAGTTGCTCATAGTAATTTCTAATGATCCTTTGGATTCCTTTATTAACAGTTGTAATGTTTCCTTTTTCATCTCTGATTTTATTTATTTGTGTCTTCTCTTTGTTTTTTTTTAGTCTAGCTAAAGGTATGCCAATTTTGTTTATCATTTCAAAAAACCAACTTTTCGTTTTGTTTATCTTTTGTATATTTTTGTGGTTTCAATTTTATTTTTTTCTTCTCTGATCTTTATTGTTTCTTTTCTTCTATTAATTTTGGGTTTGGTTTGTTTTTGTTATTCTGGTTTTTTGAGATGCATGATTAGGTTGTTTATTTGAAGTTTTCCTGCTGTTTTGATATAGACACTTATTGCTATAAACTTTCCTCTTATTACTGCTTTTAGTATATCCCATAGGTTTTGATATGTTGTGTTCTCATTTTCATTTGTTTCAAGACATTTTTTAGCTGGCTATGGTGGCTCATGCCTGTAATCCTAGCACTCTGGGAAGCCAAGGAAGGAGGATTGCTTTAGGTCAGTTCAAGACCAGCCTAAGCAAGAGTGAGATGCTGTCTATACTAAAAAAAAAAAAAAAAAAACTATAAAAAATTAGCTGGGCGTGGTCATGTTTGCCTGTACTCCCAGCTACTCAGAGGCTGAGGCAATGCAAGATTGTCTTGCTGCCCTTTTCAGTGCCTCTTTTCTTGATATAATGTTAAAACCAAGTAGTATGATCATTCACCTGATTTTTTGTTCTTCTGAAGGTGCTTACTTGCATGGATAGTTATTGAATTTGGTGTTCATGCAGAGGGACGATTGCTGGGGGTTTCTATTTGGACATCTTGCTCCATCCCCTTTCCAGTCAATGTTACTACTTTTTCTTTCCTTTATTTTTTACTTTCTGACAAGTTACCCCCACCCTTTGCCTTCCCCTCCATTTCTCTCTGTAAGTTGGGTAGATACAAGATTGTGCAGAAACAAAGACCTTCACTTCATTTACTACCACAGCCTAGAGACCACTTTGAGCCAGTCATACTTTTCTCTTTCCATGTGATCTCCAACCTGGTTCTGAGTGGGGGAAATACAACAACAACAAAAAATGGCACTATCTGGTAAAATGATCATTTGGCCGAGTGTTTTCTTCTCCTGATAACCTCTGCTGTTCTGTTCAGTGATAGAACAGGCTTTCCCTTAGCTCAAGCATGCTTTGAGGACCCCTCCCACCACCAACCAATGTGGAAGAACATAATAAGGGCCTTCAGAATTCTTTTCACTTTCTATCTTTCAAAATCTGCTCACAAATTGGAGAGGTATGTACTGGCTCCTGGCATCTTTCTTTTATTTTAGTGAATAATTGTGTGGGATGCTAACAAAGTAATTTGGGGATTATAATAAGAGCCTGGACCTTTCTTAGCTGCATCATAGATATAGTAATATATTTCTGCCATTTTTCCCCATTTCAGTAGATAAGAGTGAGGGCATAATGGAAATAGGCACTTCATTTGTCATTACTGCCAGCAATTTCTAACTCCTTTCTTTTTTGGGAAATTTCTGGAAAGCCAAGGTAACTGGCTAGAGTGTACTGGTAAAACTCCACATGATGACCCAGGCATTCTAGGAATATACTCTAAATGATTAAGTAGATAATTGCCAAACATATACATGCAACATTCTTAGTTGTAGCATTGTTTATAACAGGGAAATGAAGAAACAACCTATATATCTTCCAAACGATTTTTTGACTAAAAGTTTTGATATATCTAGATATTGAAATACTACATATGCATTACAGAAAAGTGACATAGGTATATCATTAACTAGGAAGGTGTAATATTCACAGTATGTTGTTAAATAAGACAACTACAAAATAGTGGATATAATATTATCCAGTGTGTGTATATAATAGAAAAATGTAATAACTAGGCAAGAAATTTTTTTTCATATATTGGTATGATTTTTATAGCAAACATATATTATGTCAGAATTTTAAAATTATTTTAAAAAATTAAATGGATGGAATTTGCCATTTTAACCATTTTAAGCATACAATTCAGTGGCATTAATTGTGTTCACAATGTTGTGCAACTATTATCATTATCTAGTTCCAAAGTTTTTCATCACCTCAAACAGGAATTCTGTAACCATGAAGCAATAACGCTCACTCTCCCCTCCTCCAAAGCCCTAGTAATCTTTAATCTCTTTCTATCTCAGCATGTCCCTATTCTAGATATTTCTTATGAGTGCAATCATATAATATTTGTCCTTTAGTGTCTGGTTTATTTCAAGTAAATTTTATATTAGATACCTTTTACCACAATTAAAAATCAAATAGAATGAGACACTGAGAATTCTGAGGCAATAAATACTCATTTATTTTATTTGCAACAATTGGCACTTTTTACCCAATCTAGCACAATCCTGCTAGATTTTCTGATGCATTTGCTTCTGTATTCATCCAATCAGCATTTTTCACTGCTCTGCTACAAATACTGCATGTTGAAAGTGTTTGAAAGTCAGCAAATACACATGAGCTCTGCTTCCATCAGACCTATCATCTCACTGCTGATTCTGACTCTGTTTTTAGGGTGGCTTCCGTGGCAGTGGGTCTTCCTGTCACTTCTGGAACAAGCCACATTTTACATAGATGTTTCACAGGTCGTTCTTTGGTTGACTTTTTCAGTTGGGATTCCAAAACTGCATAGTTAGTATAAATTCCAGCCCACTTATGAGCATAGCTCAGACTTTTCTTCTTTCCGTCCAGGCACTGGGACAAACAGCTTCTCCAGGCTGTGGGCACACACATCAGGTTCCCTTTTCCAGCCTGAGCAGGCTTTCTTAGAAGCTGGGTTTATGCAGCTATCATGGTTCTAAGTCTTCACTTCTCATCGACTTTAGATCACTTCTCTAATCCTCATGTAGGCATAAAAATTCTAGTCCCCACCCTTGGAGGTTATATCCAGGTTCAATATAATGCTGGGCCACTGCAACATAAGCTGAAGCTTAATGCTCTGATAGTCTTAAAGTGGTTTTTGTTATATTTTATCCAGAATTTCATATATTTATAATGGGAGGAAAGTCTGGTTTAACTAAGCACTGAGCTAAAAGACACAGACTACAATATATGGGTTAAATACTGTTATTGACTATGACCCATACAGTGGGTCAACCCATCTTTATAGTTGCTTCATGGAAGTTGCCCTCCTAAGGAATGAGAGCCTAGGCCTTTCTTAACATAAGGCTGACCATAATTTGTAATATAGGTACAAGACTACAACACATTCAGCTTATGTGCTGTTTGTTATTAAAAGCTCTGTTCAAATAGAGACAAAGCCAATCATAACCTTTGGCTCTCTAGAAACTGAACTGGGAAACATAGAGGAAGGTAAAAGGACACACACAGAGAGGCAATGAGGCAGGAGGGACATGATAGATCATGAGATAAGCTAAAGTTAGGAATAAACAAAAGCTTTCAAAAAGCAGAAAGAATAGATTGATGACATAGCAGATGACGTAGCCAGTTAACAGGGGAAGTGAGACTATACACAATTATAAGCCAGGCTGAATCTGTGTTGTGGGTGGAGTAGTCCAGTGAAGTTTCACAATCTCAGGTTATGGAGGTCACTGTGGCTGTGGCTGTCCTTAGATTCACAGTGACCTTCAAGTTGTCTCTTTCAGTCCTGTCCTTGTTCTAGGATATGCTTGGGATGCTCCTCATTGCCTGAGTTAGCACATGTGAGTCTATTCCTTGCATCCAGAAAAACATAAAGAACATGGAAATTACTACCAGGAATAGAGATTCATGAAATATGAAATCACCAAGAATGACCAAGAGATTTTTCAACTAGTTACAATATCATGGCTGGAAAGCATGGAGAATGTTCTACCTATTCCAAAATTAAGCTTTTAATTTTGTTTTCTTGAGAATCATACCTACCATGTGGCCAAAGAAGATGAGGCTATGGGGAACTGCTGCAAAGCCACAATTTTAAAGGCTTAATAAATGAAACAGTAGCAGAGTTGGACAATTGCTATTCATAGCACTAGGAGATTTACAAAGTTAAAGTCCAGAATGCCCTACTCAAAGCAGCTAAAAAAATCTGATAGAGGAAGCCATCTTATCTTATAACATTGTAAACATTGACAGTGTCCATTGCCAGATAGTTGCATCAGAAGAAATCATAGAACTTTTTTGCATCTTTTTTAGTTAAGGAAAATCCCTAATTGGCAGGAATAGAAACACTTGTGGAAAGTGGAAGGTTTTACTTTTTCCTGAGCTCCTCTTTTTTACCAACTGTGATAAGACTCATTTTAAAAAAGTATACTGCAGCAGGGATGTGAGCCAGTTTTAAATGCTAAATGTTGAGCAATCAAAGCTTAAAGGACATAATCATGTGGTTAAAAAAAATTGGGGTTTCTCAACATCAGCACTATTGACATTTTGAGTGAAAGAATTCTGTGTTGTGGGGAGATGTCCTATGGATTGTAGGATGCTTAGCAGTATACCTAGCCTCTCCCCAGTAGATGTCATTAGCAATTCCCAGTTGAGACAATCAAAAGTATCTTTAGAGACTGCCTATTATCCCCTTGGGTGGGGAGGAGGGAATCCTCTCTAGTTGAAGACCACTAAAGCAACCCAAGGAGTGTGGTATTCCAGGAATTAAAAAAAAAAAATGTCACATGTCCCCAAATGATAAATATATTCCTTTATAGGTTTTAATTATGCAATTAATACATAGAGTTTCCTTTCTTAAAAAATTAAAACTACAGATAAAACTAAAGTTTTACACATGAATATTCATATGTACATGGCAGGCAATATACTTACTGGACCAGACAGCAAGTAATATATGATGCCATCTCACTTCAGCCAGAATATTTGTACTACTCTTGAAATCAAGGGGTAGACATTTTTTTTCACTTTCCTTAAAGAAGGATTATTGTTTTTCACTATTATTGCCATTGCTGTATTGAGAGTGGGAGTGATGGTTTAATGTGTGTTCTATTATTACAGAATATTATACTTGCTGAAGAAATTAGAGTGTTTCCTCCATTCCTAAGAAGGGATAATTAAGTGAATTTGGGTGTTGTATATGTGGTAGTGGTACCATGTTGGGCAGAAATATTATTGGAATGACACATTTAGGAAGAAGGATGTATCATGGAGACATGAGTGTCATGGAGAGAGATATGCAAGATATGTCATCCTTAATGGCTGTCATCACAGCAGCCCCTTCTGGGAACAAATCTTTTCCCCATTTCCCCTCCTGGAAGCAAAATTCATAGCCTGTCCCTTGGATAGGGATGCTCATGTTTTCATCATCTAATCTATAGTTGATCGAGCCTGGGTGGACGGACTGTCAACTCAAGACCCCTCATTTCATTGCCTGGCATATTGGCCATTAGGTACCCTAAGAAGCAAAGCTTTGAGGAAAAGGGGATGAACCGAGGTGATTTCTGTTAAGGAATTTCAACTAGAATATACAGAGAGAATCTAGCAGTTAGAAGCAGGGGCTGAAGCTGAAAGAATGCACAGAGACAGACCACAAAGTTAGTGTAGCCATGAAGAAGCCTAGTTTGTATGTGAGCAAAATCTATGAGTAAGCACATGGCCAGTGGAAGGGTGATTGCCTTAAAGAACAGAGGGTGGAGAAGTCAGCCATGGTAGGAACATCCACAGAGTACAAAAGTGCACAAAGACAAGAAGAGAGCCAAAGAAGGGCACCAAGGTGGCAATTGAAGACTTTCTGCTACTCAAGTTTCTCAAATTTCATGACTGTAGATCATCGTTTTAGAGTAGATAATGGCTAAGTAAATCCTAAAGCCATCTCTGTTCTTGGATTCTTGTTTCTTTCCTTACCATGTGCATCTTACTCATACTTGAGCTAGTCTGATTGAATGTCTATCTCTTGCAGCCAAAAAACTAACAGATGCCATGTAGTTAGCAAATGGGCAATTCTTGATTACTTAAGGGCTGATAAAACATAATTAAAGTGCACCAGGGACCAAGGACATACTTATCCAGGCAGCAGGAGGTAATTAATGATTAATTATCAATGCTTGTGGGTCCTCTGTGGGTGGCAAGAGAGGAAACAAGGTTTATCTAAATACTTGGCTGGTGGCCCTCACCCACTTTGAATTGAGCAGTTCCTATTACTTTGCCTCCTCTACCCAGGGGGACCAGCCCCAGGACTTAGTTCCTCAGTCCGACTAGGGATATGAGACAGGCTTAGCAATCTCACTATTCATTTGGCACCTAATTTCTGACCCAGGATGGTGAGGCAAACACATAAAGGTTCTTAAGTTAATCAGAGATTAAATAATCTAAATTTTGGATAATGGAATGTTAAGTATAATTTTGTTTTAGCCATAATTAGGGATTATCTGTAAATTGTCTTCCTCTCTCATAGAGCCCTCCTTCTGACATTCTCTTACCCCACCTCTACCTCCACTTGCATTAATTAATTTATTTTTATTTCTATTTCTGTTCATTGATGTTCTTATTATATACCTTTGTCCAATATTTCAAGGACTATTAAGGACAATGTCTTAGTTCTTCATATTTACGAGGATATAGTCTCTTCATGAGAAAACATAGAAGGTATATGAAATGATATTTGGCTTCACTTCATATGAAATGCATGTAAAATTTTTATACACATTTTCAATCTTCCTACAGGTGGGAAGACTTCCCTTTTTATTTTTATTTTTTTAAGTTTATTTTATTTTATTTTTTTTATTTCGGCATATTATGGGGGAACAGATTTTAAAGTTTCAATAAATTCCCCCCCCCTCCAAGTCTGAGTTTCCAGCATGACCATCCCCCAGATTGTGCACATCTCACTCCTTATGTATATATATACCCGCCCCCCTCCCACCTGCCCAATACCCTATTACTGTAGTACCTATGTGTCCACTTAGGTGCTACTCAGTTAATACCAGTTTGCTGGAGAATATATCTGGTGCTTGTTTTTCCATTCTTGGGATACTTCACTTAGTAGTATGGGTTCCAGCTCTAACCAGGAAAATATAAGATGTGCTATATCACTGTTGTTTCTTAGAGCTGAATAAGGACTTCCCTTTTTACATATTACCTGTGGAAACAGTTCTTTGTAGAAACCAAGGCAAGAAGCCAATCCTACCTCTGAGTTAATGTCAAGATGGAAGTAAAGGAAGTGTGGTGGTGGGTGTTCAGAATCTTAGGATGGGCAATCAATTTTTCTACAGGTCAGAGAATAAAGTTACCTAGATCTTATAGAGCACAGAGTGCTATAAGTTGATACCTGAACTACCTACCCCTAAGATTATAATAAAGAAGACATAAGAGAAGTTTATAAAAGCTTTATTTAAAAGAGATAAACATGCATATAACCCAAATGTAAAAACCATGATAGTACATCAATACAGTCATTAAATCAATGAAGCCATTACATAACAGAAGTGTTATAATGACATGGGAAACATCCATGAACTGTGAGGTGAAAAAATATAGAAAATTACTGTGCTAACTGATATCAACTTTGAAAAAGTACTTATAAAAATACATTGAATATAGTTTGGCCAAAATATTAACTGCAATGTTTTATTACAGATTATTATTATCTTCTTCCATATAATTTCTATATATTATAAAATTCACATATCTTTATTTTATGATAAGAATATTTCACTATATATAAATGTTATGTGTGCAATTTCATCCACCAACCTTTTAGATATTTTTATAGTCAATGTCACATTAAATTAGAATTTAAGTAAATAATGTTTAAAAAGAGCTGAGGCTATTTTCAAAGGTTAAGCTAAAAAAAACCCATAATATTTTATTTATAAAATAAGCATAGCATTTAGCCTTATTATAATAATCAAAAACTAACTTAACATTATGTGATTTTTGAATTATTATTAAGTACAAAATAGGCCTATGTTGGGGGTGAATATAATATCCATTTTGTTAATTTTGTCTACTACTTTTCTCTATCTTTCCTTTCCCTTCATTCTAAATTTTTAAAAAAGTTTAAAATTTTAATCACTATTAAATATTTAGACCATTGAATGTTTTATTTTGTTAATGGAAGTAATATGGAAGATGCTTCTAGAATTATAGAGACTAACAATGAAGTAGGACCTAAAATCTAAAGTAGGTTCTTGGTTTTATGGTTCTTCATGTGAGAGGAGTTTCCATCTAACTGTTGTATCAACTTCATCATCAAAATTTTCTAGCTCCTGCTCTTTAGAGAGTTCTAAGAATATCTAAGTGAGAGAAAATAAAATAAGCAAACAAAAATGTCAGGGTATCTCTGAAAGAAGATTCACTCAAAGGTCAACTGGGTGATGCTCACTTATTCAAAGAAAACCCACCTGCTCCAAGGTAGCCTGAGAGAGGCTATATTCTTCCAGGTCAAAAGAGTGTTTCACTGCATTTAAAGGGACTGACATTAGTGGCTTATAGATACTTTTCCCCAAAAGTGTTTTCAAAGTCATGCAACTACACAGCAACTTCAAACCCATTAGATACTTTAAGATATAGGCCAAATAACTAAGTTTCCTTGAAAGATAAATTAGAGTGCTAATATGTTTAATCAAAAGATAGCCATGAATGAATACATTTAATTCCCAATAAACTCTCCCTCTAAAAAGCTCCTTGTCTCCTATTATAGTATTTATCCTTTTGATTCTTTACATACGTGTGGACTCCAAATCAACTGTTAAGATTAGTTTATTCTACATTATGTATCTTTGGAGGAGTCCACTTGATGCTGGCTCCATTTTAATGGATCCCATATTTCATAAACATACAGTGTGAACTCTGGTCAGTGTCTCAAACTAGTTTAGAAGCCCCTTGCCACTCTAGGCTTGTCATATCTCACTTGCCTGTGTTTTCCTTCCCTGACCTTTAATCAGTCCTCCAATTGTTGGCTCCATATGTTTGCTCCTGGTACCCCAAAATTTCATAAATATGAAGACCCTAAAAGCTCACCTTGGTACTCTTTTGGATGACATTCTGATAATTATCCTTCAATACCATGCACTGGGACAATGATAAGAAACAGCCCTGGTGTCTCTGTTTCAGTCTGGCAGGATGGGGTGACCTGACTCACTTGCTACTGGGCTTCCTTGTCAGCACAGAAAGAATCAGGTGGAGCAAACCTATGTCTAGGGCCACTGATCCATTTTCTTCAAAATTTTTAAGACTATTCTAGTACAGGTTTCCCAAGTTTTGATTGATTATTTAATCATTCTACTTGAAATTACATAGCATTTCATGTAATTCTACATAAAAATATGCAATCAATACATAAAGTCTTATTTAAATATGCCCAAACTTACCTGACTCTAATTTGAAAAAGGCCTGACCTAGAGGGTGAACATCTTCCACAGGTAACTTATATGACATTAAGGAAGAATATCTGGGAGGAAGAAAGAGTGAGATTTATCATTGTGATTCAGGGTTATAATATTGGGGAGGAATAGCCAAAACAACAAAATAATTTTAAAGTTTTCTTTAAATAAAAAACTAGTCTAATTTGGTACAGTGTGAATCTATGTCAAATATTTTATCTTCAGTCATAAAAAATGTTTTAACAACAAAAATCTGGTTGTGCCTAATTTAATGTTAAAGATAAATTCTGAAAAATAGCTCAGATAAAGAATCTTTCATACTCAGCCTATGCTTTCTTACTGTACTGTATTTCTTACCCACTCTCAAAGGAAATCTTTCTAGAATTTTTGCATTATTTTTCCCCTCTGCCTTTAATTTTCAATCTCTCCCATAAGAACTAAAATCTGTGGAATGCTCCCCCCAAAAATTTGTCCTTGACCTCCAAGTTCTTCCCCCCCAAATAAGTTCATCCATGACCTCCATGGTGTACAACACAATGAACACTCTTCAGTCCTTATTTTCAAATAGCATTTAAGCTTATTTCAAACAGCTTCTCAAAAGTCTTAAATAAAATTATACATATCCTCCTTAAATCAATCAATCAATCTCTCTCTCTCTTTCTCCCCCTCTCAGCTTCTAGACAACCACACTTTCATAACTCTCCAGGCTTACACTGTTTAATAGGGTGGCTACTAGATACATGTGGCTATTTAAATTTAAAATAACTAAAACAAAACAAAATTTCAATTTCAATTCCTTGGTCACATTAGCCACATTTGAAGTGCTCAGTAGCCACATATAAATAGTAGCTATCATACTGAACAAACAGCACAAATATAGGACATTTCCATTATGAGAGAAATTCTAATGGATAATGCTGTTCCAGACACTCTTTAGCATTTGTTGCTATGGTTGTGATGGTGGTAGTAGTTTTTACGGAAAGAAAATTAATTTTCTTCCTTAATCCCATCTCAAAGCTGAGAGTGCCTGGGGTCCATCCTAGAACCTCTTTGTTTTCTGTCTCTGCTGGTGACCTCCTCATTCTCCTAGTTTAATGGTGTTCTATATGGTCAAAATGCCCCACTTTGTTTATTGCCATACCAGATCTCAATGACCTCCCCTTTTCTTCTGAGCCACATGTCTATATCTCTATATGTGAGCATCTTCACTTAAATACCTCTTTACACATCTACTATATAAACTTTCTTTCCATCCTTTGCATGTGTAGAGATCATTTTTGATTTAAGTTCTTTACACATGCTATTTCCTCAAAACAGGGTCTCCTGTCCCTGCTTTTCACCTCCCAAACCCTGCTTTGTCTTAAAGTCCTACCTCAGTGACATATCCTCATTCATTCATTCATGTCTTCATTTGCTTAATAGCCTAACCTCCATGAGATTGTAAGCACCCTAAGAAGAACCTTGTCTATTTTACTGACTACTCAATACATAGCCTCCAGCACATAGTAAATGTTCAATAAATATTATAAAAATAAATGAATAGAAGTAATATATAAGAAAATATTATACAGCTTTCAATTAAACTCAGCCTCATTCTGCTGTTCACGAGTTTGACTGTCCTTGCTTATAACTCATAGCTGACCATACACAACTTAAAAAAAAAAAAAACCATAGGGAGGATCGAATGATATATAATCAAATAATTTAGGAGTCTATCTTTCTCCAGCATGTGAGGTTGTGTTATTGAGCTTTTGATGCAATTTTATATTCAATAAAATGCTATAGGTTAATACATTATTTTTATTGTCTATTTACAAAAATCATTAAATTGATGGTTTAACTTGTACTTTGTTCTTAATCTCTTAGCCATTCCACTGTTTACACACACACATACACATACATATATGCCCCATCTACACTTTCAGAGGTCTGAAACATTCACTGAAAATAACTTTCCAATTGCTGTCTTTTTTTTTTTAAGAGTCTCCTTATGTTTCTTAGGTTAGGCTCAAACTCCTAGGCTCAAGGGATCCTCCCAACTCAGCCTCCCAAGTATCTGGGTCTACAGGTGTGTGTCACTGCACACAGCTGCTGTTTTTTGGAAAAATGCATCCTAGTGACCCCTAAACAACTTTTTTTGTAATGAACAAGTCAGCTCAGCCTTTTTCCTCCTGTCCAGACTAGTATAAGACTAAATAATGCTGATACTGGGAAATACTCATACTTGTCACCCACACCAAAAACATTCTTTACCTTTCCAGCCGAGCAGCCTGTGGAAAAAACTTCAAAATCTCTGTGTGGAGAGGTTCCACCTGAGTGGGTTCTTTCATTTTTATTTCTAGTAAATAATCTTTACCAAATTTGCTTTTCAGATGTTGAATGGAGCCAATACACCTAGGCCAAGGAAGAGAAAGGTGAGTTGAAAGAAAAAATGCTTGTCTCTTAATTTCTTCCCCAATTCCCAGTGCAGGAAAAGGTGTTAATCATACATTCAAAAGCTGAAGAGCATGAACTGCCCACAGCAAACTGAAATTCTTTCTGCAAGAACATGGTAATCAAATGCTGGCTCTGAATGGGCACCCACCTCAGCTTTCCTGATACCATGATGGCCACACGGTCGCACACAGCCTCAGCCTCTGCCATGTAGTGGGTGGTCAAGAGGGCACCCCTCTCCTTGTTTTTAATGATGTTCTTAATTGCCTGCCTAAAGATAAAGGAAGGGATTGTTTGCATTTAGAAAGTAATTTATGAAAATTAATGAATAGGAACAAGTACAAAACCTAAAAAGAAAAATATTAGATTACAAGAGAAAATCATTGCTATAGAGAGAAATAAAAATTGTGTTGTATTACATAATCATAGCATCATATTAATTAGCTTCATATAAAGAAAAATAGAGTATTGGAAAATAGCGAGTCTACTAATGTTTGAAAAAAAAAGTTGAAGTAAAAATAGAGAAATACCATATTATAGGACTACCAGTAACTGAAAAATAAAATGGAAGAAGAATAAACAAACATGGGGAAGATGAGTTAAGAGAAAGAAAACCCCATCAAATATATTCAAGAGTCTATTGAATCTTAAAATGTCTATTTCTTTCTTCCTCAATGACTTTTCAATGCTATACTGGGTTTCATTGATTTAAACAGGGATATGAGTATCAAAGTTAATGGAGCAAAATGTAAAAAATAAACAAACAAAAAACCAACTCAAGATGTATACCATTGTCTTTGACACTTAATATTCATCCTCCTCACCATATTTGCTGCTGCCCTTTGGGGTCCATCCCGGTTGATGGCTCATCCAGAACCACCACTGATGGGTTCCCCAGGATGCTCAGCGCGAAGCATAGCTGGAAAAAAGTAACAGCCTGTCAGCACCCGTCTACGGCAGTATGCAAAGTAATCCTAAACCCTGCTATACCTTTCTCTTCACTCCCTCTGATAAGGTCTTCACAGGAATCTTAAGTTGCTCCTGGAGCTGAAGAGCTTCCACCAATCTGACAAAAAAATGGTGTGATTTTACATGAGATATATGGCAAATGTAACTATCTAAAACAACAGTATAGAAAACTCTAAGCACTATTAATCTGAAAATACAGCATTTAAGTATCATTAACATTTTCATAAATAAATAATGAATCATGATTTTGTTTGTATCCAGATTTTTCAATCGTTTTATTTGCATAAAAATTTAAAGACTTGTTTATGATCTCCTTTCCATATGTAATGAAGAAATTACATGTCCTTCCTCCAGCTAAAAATTGTAAATGAGACAATGTCTCTGTACCGTGAAATACTAAGAGCAGCATCCTCTTTGCCCAGTCCATTCACAGCTGCATATAACTCCAGGTGCTCTTTCATTGTAAGGTTGGGCCACAACGAGTTTTCCTGAGGGCAGTACCCCAAGAACTTGGGACTGTGGTCTTCCTGTCGCCTCACTGATGCTCTGCTGTCTTGTAATACCACCTACGTAGGAAAAGGAATGTCAGATCCACCTTTGGCTTTTTCTCTGATACCTCTTTTACTAAAGAAGATAAAAGAGGTCATTAAGCTGCAATATTTTTTAAGCATGCAAGAGAAATTCTTTCATCTATTTATTTATTTTCTGAAAAAAAAATTGATTTACTGATATGAATAAAATAGGAGGATAACATCCATATTTAAAATGAAATTTCCTTCACATGTCACATACCACTCCTGCAGTTGGCTTTGTGCACCCAGTTATCATTTTAATAGAAGTACTTTTACCAGCTCCGTTGTGTCCTAGTAATCCTAAAACTTCACCTGGAAGAAAGAGTCACCATCAATATTTGTGCTTTCAAGACTGACTGACCTAAAATTGCAAATTGTCCTATAACATTTTGAAACAAAATACCATTTTTTAACAAATACTCATTTGGCACATTGATAATTTCCTATATTACAACATTAATAGAAAGAATTTTGATCTTCCCAATCCAAGATCAGGTTTCTTGCCACTTGAACTGGCACATAATTTTTGAGGTAGAAAAGTTCTCTCTGCCAACATGTGAAGAATTTTTATAATTACATGTTAACTAAGATATATGAACAGTCTTAAAGAATAGGAATGTATCCCCTTCATAGCCCCAAGCCTAGAAAGTAAGAAACATTCTAATAAAGAAAGCATTTATCCAAACCTTTTTTAACACAGAAGGAAAGATTTCTAATGGCTATTTTCTTCTTTCTTATTGAAAAGCAACTTTTCTTTTTCTCCTTATATTCCTTGTGTAAACAGCTTGCCATTATGACTGGTTTCTGGAAAATATGATAAAGCATGATTTTTCTGTTAAATTTCAGATAGTCTATGAATTAATGTTTTATCTTCCATTTCCTAGTTTGTGAACCTAACCAAATTTTGTGCCAGGCTGAAGACATTCAGCCCCTTCTGTCAAATAAAATGCCCAAGTGTATGTTCATAAATAAAAGCTACTTTGTCAACTACTTACAAAACTAATTCCTAATCTAATAATTCCCTTTGCATTATGCTGAGCTTCTATCCTTCCCCTTTCCACTAATTTCATTCCTAGTTTATGCCTTATTGATTATCATACATTATAAATTCATTTGTTCTTTTTCATATGCTATTCACAGTTATTATTACTATTCCAATATAATGCAAATGAAATAGTAACTCTTGAAAAAGATGTGAGATTTTGTTAAAGTTGATAAAAATTCAGAGAACTTCTTGAATTATACTGATAAATGAAGAGCTAGTAGATTAAGACACACAGAAAAGGAAGAAGAGAAAATTAAAAGAATGAGGACAAGGTAGATACTTCAGAAGAGAATGGTTTGAATATGGCCTACAAATAAATATATTACAAAAACAAAAGCAAGTTTGCAAAATAAAAACCAACATTTCATCAACAGTGCAGGACAAGCTAACTATCTCAGTATTCCATTAAGGGTGTAGTCATGGGCTTTCACCTCATTCAAGTTTGGAGCAGTGAGTGCATTTGCTGTTTTGACTCTTTCAGCTTGAACATCTTCATCTTCTTCTCCTGGCTCTTCTGGATTTGGATGAGTTTCCCTACTTCTTGGAGAGATTCTACAGAGAAAATAAAATAACAAAAATGCAATTCTAGCTATACAACAACTATCAAGAAAATGTAAAACCCTATTATTGGATTATAATTAATTTATTACCTACAAGATTCCCCTTGACAGTTATAATACCTCCAGTAGCAAAGTCCCTTGAAATCCTCTTCAACTCTTTCTTCTCTTTGAAACCTCTTATCCTATCTGTCAACTGGCTCTATCACTTTATTATTTTGAATTCTCTCAAATATAGACTTATCAGTCTTTTAGTCCATCCTAATCCAGGTCACCATCACTTTATCTCACAAAAGACCATACTAATTGGCTTTTCTTGCCTTTTCAAAATATTCCATGTACTAATATTGAACACCAGTTTGTTATTGCACCTTCTACTCAGGGACTGATAATAGCTGTAAGCAGTAGGAAAACAAACTTTGTTGCTTAACCACTACTTATAGAGATGCACAGGACAAAAACTCAACTTGCCTAAAATCACTTGCCTAGGACCCATGACTTAGAAACTAAATAACCCTGCACCCTATCTAATTCTGTTTATCTTTTTTTCATAATAGCACTGTCCAGCATGCCTAGCCAAGAGCTGGATAGTAAATCCACCTTAACAAATTGATATTAAATATACTGTAAAAAATATGTAATATTTAAATTACATTTGGATGTCAATTAATATTCTCCCAACCTGAAAACTGGATCTTCCCTCATTATTTCATTTCCATACTTCATTTCCAGATGTCTTAGAACAAAAAGGAAAATGATGCTCTGAAGGTATGGCTAAAGACAAAGAAAAATAATTAGAATTAGCATCACCATGGCATGTAAAGATGGTAAATTTAATGTTATGTGTTTTTGATTGCAACTTAAAAAAGCTGAAAAGAACTTGAAAAACTTGAAAAATAAATGCAAGGTTTTTTGTATATTGACTAAAAACAAGTACTGAACCATGATGAAGGGACTTCAAAAAGTTTAAGGATAAAACAGTATGGTAAGGGTACAAAAATAGAGATGTAGACAAATGGAACTGAATAGAGAACTCACATATAAAACCACTTATGTACTGTTTACTGACCTTTAACAAAGCAGACACTAATAAACACTGGGGAAAAGAAGCCCTATTCAATAAATAGTCCCAGGATAATTGGATAGCCACATGCAGAAGAATGAAACAGGAACCCTATCTCTCACCACTCACAAAAATTAATTCAAGATGGATAAAAGTCTTAAATATAAGACATGAAATCATAAGAATTCTACAAGAAAATGTAGGGAAAACTCTTCTAGATATCAGTCTAGGCAAAAAATTTATGACTAAGACCCCAGTGGCAATTACAGCAACAACAGCAAAAAATGAATGGAACTTGCTTAAATCAAAAAGCTTCTGCACAGCTAAGGAAATAACCAACAGAGCAAATAGACAACCTACAGAATGGGGGAAAATATTCACAAGCTATATATCCAATAAAGGCCTAATATCTAGAATCTACAAAGAACTCAAATAAATCAAGAAAAAAACAAACAACCCCATTAAGAAGTGGGCAAAAGATATAAACAGAAGTTTTTTTTAAATGAAGATAGACAAATGACCAACAATCATATGAAAATATGCTCAACATCACTAATCATCAGGGAAATGCAAATTAAAACCATGAGATATCACCTTACTCCTGTTAGAATGGCTTTTATTAAAAAGTCCAAAAACAATAGATGCTGGCATGAATGCAGGAAGAAAGAAATGCTTATACACTGTTGGTGAGGCTGCAAATTAGTACAACGCCTATGGAAAACAGTGTAGAGATTTCTCAAAGAACTAAAAGCAGACCTACCAGTCAATCCAGCAATACCACTACTGGGTATCTATCCAAAAGATAAGTAGTCATGTTATCAAACAGATATCACACTTGTATGTTTATTGCACCACAACTCACAATTGCAAAGATCTTGAATCAACCCAAGTGCCTATCAATTCATGAGTGGATTAACAAAATCTGGTACATGTATACCATGGCATACTATTCAGCCATTAAAAGGGAAGAATGAAAGCCGTTTGCAGCAATTTGGAAGGAATTGGAGACCATTATTCTAAGCGAAGTATCTCAAGAATGGAAAAACAAACACCACATGTACTCTCTAATAAATTGGAACTAACCAATGGGCACACAATACATAGAGGGAGGTAAAAGTCATTGGAAATCAAGTGGGGGGAGGAGGTGATGAGGAGGTGCAAAAACCCATCTAATGGGTACAATGAACACTATTCAGGTAATGGGCAAGCACATTTATAGCCCTTACTCAAGCCATGTAACAAAAACATTTGTACCCTCATAATATTTTGAAATAAAAATATTTAAGAATTTTAGAAAAGAAAAAACTATGCATGGATTTAAAAAATTTTTTGCACCAAAATAACTTTGCTAACTTGTTATAACATGGTTGAATAGAACATGAATTCTGTAAAATTTGAAGCAAGAACACACATCAAATTTATGGTATAGCTTGGGTATAAGATTAGTGAAATTATTGATGCTTTATGAAAAGTTTATAGGGACAATGCCCCCTACCCCCAAATCAGCAGTTTACCAATAGATAACACATTTTAATAAGAGATGAGGGTCACAGCAGCAGATCATCCATATCAATTCATGAGAAAATAATTTATCTTGTTTGTGTCCTAACTGAAGAGGATTGACAATGGCCAACAATGGTCAACACTGTAGACATCCCAATTGACTCAGCTTATATAATTCTGATGAAAAAATTAAAGTTTATTAAACTTTTCACTTGATGGATAACAAAGCTGTGGTGCCCTGCTCAGCTGCAGACAAGAGCAGAGCATTCAATGGAAATTTTATACAAGTAGGATCAAGATTCTGAAACATTTTTTTCAAAGAATTGTGACAAGAGATAAAACATGGCTTTACCAGTATGATCCTGAAGATGAAGCACAGTTAAAACAATGGCTACCAAGTGATGGAAGTGGTCCAGTCGAAACACAAACTGGTCATATGCAAAGGTCATGGCAACAGTTTTAGGGGATGTTCAAGGCATTTTGCTTGTTAATTTTCTTGATGACCAAAGAAGAATAACATCTGCTTATTCTGAGAGTGTTTTGACAAAGTTAGGAAAACTTAAGCAGAAAAATGCCTGGGAAAGCTTTTTCCAACACGATAATGTTCCTCTCATTCCTCTCATCAAATAAGGACAATTTTGTGTGAGTTTCAGTGGGAAATCATTAGGCATTCACCATACACTCATGTTTTCACTCATTCTGAAATGCTTTGTTTCCTAATCTTGAAAAATGTATACATAGCAACCAGTTTCCTTCAGTTAATCACGTCAAAAAGGCTGCATTGATTGACACGGTTAAATTCTCCAGCTGGTGTTATCACTTACGAAAGTCCTGACCTTGATGGAGCTTATGTTGAGAAATAAAGTTTATACTTTTATTCTTATCTTTTAATTTAATTTTTCCATGAACTTTTTGAAGTACCTTCATATCTCCCATGCAATGTTCTAACTTTTCTTTTCTGGCAGAAGCAACCCTGGAGATTTAGGAGTTTCAGAAGGCATAGCCACAAAATGGAGGAGGGCCCACACTGGAATTGATGTGAGGGAAAATAAATCCCTAATAAGTCTTGGAGGTTCCAGGGTTTGTTTGTTGTGTCGGCCAGAGTTACATACTTTAATGACTACCATGCCCCAACTAAACAACCGTAAGTCTTTAGTATTCAATGGTCAACCACCATTTGATCCAGCAATCCTACTATTGGATATTTACCCAACGAAAAAAAGACATCCTATAAAAAAGACATCTGCACTTGAATGTTTATGGCAGCAAAATTAACAACTGCAAAGTAGTGGAACCAACCAAAGTACCCATTAATATACGAGTGGATTAATAAAATGTAATATATGTATACCATAGAACACTACTCAACTATAAAAAAAAATGGTGAACTAATACCTGTTGTATTAACCTGGATGGAACTGGAGACCATTCTTCTAAGTGAAGTATCACAAGAATGGAAAAACAAACCCAATGTGTACTCACCATTAAGTTGGAATTAATCTGTCAATACTTATGTGCACATATGGAAATAACATTCATTGTAAATCAAGCTGGTGGGAGGGGGGAGGAGGGGATGCATAAATTCACACTTAATGGGTATAATGCACACTATCTGGGGGATAAGTACACTTATAACTTTGACTCAAATGATACAAAATCAATTTATGTAGCCAAAATGTTTGTAGCCCCACCCCATAATATTCTAAGGTGTTTTTTTTTTTTAAAAAATGACTGTATATGGACCATCTCTGTATGTATGTACAAATAGGAAGATTAGGCATTGAATAATCTAGCATGTTTCCTCCTTCTGCCTTAGTTACTATAATGAACAGAAATAACATCTACATTTTGTTTCAGTATCTTTCTCCAGTATAAAATTCCATTTAATTTTCTCCCTATTTCATTATTCAAATTAGTTGATTTTTAAATCATATTTAATTGATTTTCAGCCACACACCATATGGAGCATTTCTTATAAACTGCCTCAAAGTGTTTTTGGATACATATCATATTAACAGTATCTAGCATAATAATAGCAATCAAGCCTTTAAAATTTCTAGTGTATGTTATATTATCTATGACTATATATTTCTTAAAAATATCTTTAGTTTTTACTGACATGATATTGGAATGTAGAATATAGGAAGGGTGGGTATTTTTAGGACATTTAAATTTGGAATACTTTGAATAAAATCAAATATTTCACAGGGTTATGAATCTTATGCAATATATATATTTAGGTAGAAAATTTTTCTTACTATTAAGACTGTGAAGAAAATCGTTTTCTTGACTTCACTTATTCCTTTGTCCAGAATTTCAAAGTAAAGCTGTTAAGGAAAAACAAGAGTTAAATGCAAGTCTGTCTGTTTTACAAACATAAAAAATTACACATTAAATATGCCTATATTATACTTGATATTCCATGGGCACCAGAGAATATCCCATGAATTAGGATAAGAAGACTTATTCTCTAATAAATCTGTTAATGACGTGACATCCTTTCTTTTAATCTCCAACACTTTTTATTTTTCAATTCTATGTAATAGAGACTTCCGAGTTTCTTTGTTGTAGGTTTGACAAATGATAGAACTGTGAAGTAGGCAAGATTTGCCAACAGTTCCCCAAAATTCTCAGTGGTGCTTAGATTCTCCCAGAAGTGCTTAATAGCATCAAGCTTTCTTTCCCTTATCACACACTCCAAAAACAATTTATTGACATTAAGTTGTATGTAGTCGATAAGTACAATAAGTCACATCTTTCAAGTGGTCCTATATTTTATAAAAGATAGACTTAAGTACAATAAGAATTTTGGACATTCATCAAAATTCAAATGAAAAACGTCTATCTTCTGGAAAGACTTATTCACCCCCAAGATAGTGTGTCTTATAATAATGGAAAAATTCTAGTCCTTTCTCATAACCCCCTCTGAAATTTATAAACCAAAATTAGGCTTCCTGCTGCATTTCCACATGGATTGACTCTCCTCCAACTGGTTGAAATACTAGTCTTAGCTAATTTGACAACATTCAACTTTATTCAGCTTTCAAATATTATTTTAAGAACTTACTAACATTGAATAACTTCTAAATTTTATAAAATTCACCTGTTCCAACACTGGGTATGGATTTTATTAGTGGGCTACTTGGTCACAACCAGTGACACAGTAGGTAACATTACTTGCCTCAGCCAAAGACATGAAAAACCCAATTGAAGTGTAGGAAGGTACCAAAATCATGCATAAAATTAAGCTGAGATTTCTATACTGAGTTGATATCAGGATGATCAATATAAATATCGAGACCTAGAAGAAAAAACATATATAAGTATTATAAATTTCTCAGTTCATATTTGATATTTTAAGATTTTCTTATGAATAATCTGTTTTCCTAGGATATAGTCTCATTTTCAACTTTCACCTCATATACCAAAACATTGTTAGAACATCCTCTTTAGGAAACATCAAACTATCACTGCAACTAAAACACAGGATTACAAGATAAGGTCTGATAGAAATATCTTAAAAGATTTTGTATTACCCCATATGTTATAAACAGCAACAATAAAAGAGGTGATGTAACATTGTTTACTTTGCTTATTACCATAAATCCTCATATGCTTTCAGTATAAGGATACGGTTAAGAATTAACTGATATATGACTTGGAAACTTAAAAGGAAAAAGGACAAAATAAACCTGAGGTTGGTATTTATTACTATATCTAAGCAGTAGGAGAAATATGGTAATCATCTATCTTGATATCAAGGGTAGTAATATTGAACAGTTTAGAACATCCCCAGAGGAAAATATTAATAATATGATAGCACTATAAAGGACCATACCACATTCCCACTCAGATTACATTAGTAGTTTCCTAGGTGGGCTCCCCAGCTCCAGTTTCCCTGCCAGTCAAAATCCACATGATTTTGCAAAGAATATATACAGTTGATCTTTGAACAACACAACATCTTTGAACTGCATGGGTCCACTTATACATATTTTTTCAATAAGTATATCAGAAAATTTTTTGGAGATCTATGAATTTGAAAAAAAAGCAGAGTAAAATCATGACAGTAAAAGAAAAAGTTGAATCTCTTGATACACACTCTCCACCAAGGTCAATCAAGGTCTGTGTTTGCTCACCATTTCAAGATAAATGAATCCAATGAAAGGATCATTGTAAGGGGGAAAAAAAAGGAAATTTGTGAAGCCATCACTGCAGCCACACCAGCAGGCATGAAAAGCTTGAACTTTTTGTGAAATGCCTTTTTAACTCATATTGAAAATGCAGCTTTTATGTGGGTGCAGGGTAACTAGAATAAAGACATACCCATAGACTACTATGATTTGAGAAAAAGCACAATAATTATATGACAACATAAAGCAAAAGAAATGTGAAGGATCTAAAACTAGAGAATTTAATGCCAGGAAAGGATGGTTTGATAATTTTAAAAAGAGGTTTAGACTAAAAAATGTCAACATAACAGGAGATGTGACTTCTGCCTACCAAGGGGCAACAGATGAGTGTAAATGAACAACTCTAAAAGGGAAACTTGGGGGCGGAGCAAGATGGCGGACGAATAACACCGCCAGACAGAGGGTCTCTACAGAAAAGACCAATTCTAGCAGAAACTAGAGGAAAGAAGCAAGAAGACGAGCATACAGCGGACAAGGGCCGGAAGGAGGGGTACCTGAGACCCCGGGAGACTCCACGGGAGGAGGCTGCGGAGGAGAACTGGAGGCTGAGACCACCGGAGCAGCCCGGAGACCAGCGGCAAGGGTAGGTGGAATTGCTGTTTCCCCTCCCCTGCATTCGGGACTGCTGGCGGGCTCCCCAGCGGGTGGAGAGACCTGCGGACATCAGCCCAGAGACTGCCGCCGCCTGCCAACGGTGAGCCTGTAGCAGACGTGGCACCAGGTTCCCAACTTCCTCCGGGCACCTCCGTGTGCACGGACCCGAGCCGCGCGGCAGGCGCCATATTGCCTCCTCCTCCCCTCCGCCGACCCTACCCGCGGCTGCCCAGAGAGACAATACAGCCACCAGCCGGAGGCACCTCCAGGGAACGGGACCTTCCCGTTTGGGACCCCGCCCGCCCTCCCAGGTGCTGCTGGCACCGTGTTCCCAGGAAAACGGTGCCGACTCAGAGGCTGAGAGACATAGATCCAGCTTGGGCTCCCTGTGGGTGAATTAGGACCGGAAATTCTCTCCCTGGTGGGAATACAGTTTGAACTCTGGGACCCAGAGGTCGGACCTGCAGACCAGATCCCCTGCACCGAGGGCTAGCATTGCCCCGGGCACAGAAGGATTATACGCGAACAGCCTACTGAGGGCTGTGTGCCTCCAGGGGCGGATCGGTGTCCTAGAGGGCAACCCTCCTCCCAGGAGGAGGCCGTGCGCCCAACCCAGGTGGCGTTCCTGTGCAGGGAACCTCCCCGCCGGCACCACAGTCCAGGGAGGCCTGGTGGCTTGTGGTCTGGCCTGCTGGCAGAGGCCCAGGAGTAGCTGCAGAGTTGGGAAGGGTGGAAAGAAGCGAGGCCTGCTGCAGACTGCGGGTCTCAGACAGCCCCACCCCCACCTCCAGACTTTCTGGCTGAGCGGGACCATTCCAGCCCTGCCCTGACAGCTTTCCCTGTAAGCTGAGAACAGAACTTTGACCCCTGCTAACGGCCTGAGGGCAGGCTTACCCAACCCAGCTCTGCCCAGAACGAGAGCTGATAACAGGACTCAAAATCAACACCATAGCCTGTTCCTCCAAGCAAACGCCACCTACTGACAGGGGCGGCATCTTGCACAGCCTTTCCACGGCATCCACTGACTCAATATACAGGGAGTGGTCCAATTTCACCCACAGGCACCACCTAACGCCTCAGAAACTAAACAAGGTGTGTGAATACCCAAACAATAACCTAAGGAAAGAAACAACAACTGATCGACATGGGAAGAAGTCAGCGAAAGAACTCAGGAAATATGAAGAACCAAACGGAAAACACACCCCCAAGGAGGAGCACCAGCCCCCTAGAAACGGACACCGACCAAAATCAGGCAACCAATATGACAGAAAAGGAATTTCGTATGTGGATCATAAGAACACTCACCCAGCTGCAACAACAACTCAATAACCAACACCAAGAAAACACAAAAAACCTCCAAGAAATGGAACAAAGGTTCAACAAAGAGATTGACACAGTGAAGAAAACTTTAACCGAAGTCCTGGAGATGAAGAATCAACTCAGAGAACTACAAAATACTGTGGAAAGTCTCAAGAACAGGGTAGATCAAGCAGAAGAAAGAATCTCAGAGCTTGAAGATAACACCTTCCAATTAAATAAATCAGTCACAGAAATACAGCAGAGAAACAAGAGAAAAGACCAAAGCCTACAAGAGCTGTGGGATTATGTGAAAAAACCTAACGTGAGGGTCATAGGTTTAGCCGAAGGGGAGGAAGACAACACTCAAGGGCTGGACAAGCTTTTTGAAGATATAATAGAGGAAAATTTCCCAGGCCTTGCTCAAAATCTCGATATACAAGTTCAAGAAGCCCAGAGGACCCCTGGGAGATTCAATGCAAACAGGAAGACGTCACGTCATGCAGTCATCAGACTGACCAAAGTATCAACTAAAGAGGCCCTTCTAAGAGCTGTAAGACAAAAGAAGCAAGTGACATACAAGGGAAAGCCAATTCGAATAACATCAGACTCCTCTAATGAGACTTTACAAGCAAGGAGAGACTGGGGCCCCATTCTCACTCTTTTGAAACAAAACAATGCCCAGCCTAGAATATTATTCCCTGCAAAACTAAGCTTCATATATGAAGGAGAAATAAAAACATTCTCAGACAAGCAAAGGCTCAGAGAATTCACCAAGACAAGACCAGCCCTACAAGAAGTACTTAAAACAGCGTTACCCACGGAACATCATAATAATAATCCACGGATATAAAAACAACCAAAACCCAAAGATATTAAAGGCCAGATATTACAATGGCTCAAGACAGAAATCATAGCAACAACATCCAACCCAACAGAATGATCAGTAATCTACCTTACCTATCAGTTCTCTCAATAAATGTGAATGGCTTAAACTCTCCACTCAAGAGACATAGGCTGGCTGAATGGATAAGAAAATACAGGCCAAGTATATGCTGTCTTCAGGAAACACATTTAACCTGCAAGGATGCACATAGACTAAAAATAAAAGGGTGGAGATCAATATTCCAAGCAAATAGAAGCCAAAAGAAGGCTGGTGTGGCAGTTCTAATTTCAGATGATTTAGTTTTTAAACCAACAAAAGTAGTAAAAGACAAAGAGGGTCAGTATATAATGGTGAAGGGCACAGTCCAACAAGAGGAGATAACAATTTTAAATATATATGCACCCAACTTAGGTGCACCCAGATTCATAAAGCAAACCTTACTGGAGCTAAGCAAATGGATTAATAGCAACTCCATAATCGCCGGAGATTTCAACACCCCACTGACGGCACGAGACAGATCCTCCAAACAGAAAATTAATAAAGAAATAATGGACTTAAACAAAACTCTAGAACAATTGGGTCTGACAGACATCTACAGAACATTCTACCCAAAATCCACTGAATATACGTTCTTCTCATCAGCTCACGGGACATTCTCTAAGATTGACCATATCCTAGGACACAAAGAAAATCTCAAGAAATTTAAAAAAATAGAAATCATACCATGTACTTTCTCAGATCACAGTGGAATAAAACTAGAAATCAACCCTAACAGAAACTCACATTTCTACATAAAAACGTGGAAATTAAACAACCTCCTACTAAATGATTACTTCGTAAATGAAGAAATCAAGACAGAAATAAAAAAGTTCTATGAAGAAAACGACAATGGAGAGACAAGTTATCAACTCCTCTGGGACACAGCTAAAGCAGTTCTGAGAGGAAAGTTTATCTCCATAAATGCCTATAACCAAAAGGCAAGAAGATCACAAATAGACAATCTAATGAAACGACTCAAAGAGCTGGAAAAAGAAGAACAGACCAACCCCAAACCCAGCAGAAGAAGTGAAATCAACAAGATCAAATCAGAACTAAACGAAATTGAAAACAGGAAAGCTATTCAGGAGATTAATAAAACAAAAAGTTGGTTCTTTGAAAAAATAAACAAAATTGACACGCCATTGGCTAAGCTAACGAAAAGCAGAAAAGAGAAATCTCTAATAAGCTCCATCAGGAATGAAAAAGGAGATATCACAACTGATCCCAAAGAGATACAAGATACAATTTATGAATACTACAAAAATCTTTATGCACACAAACTGGAAAATGTGGAGGAAATGGACAAATTTCTAGAAACACACAGCCTCCCTAGGCTCAACCAGGAAGAAATAGATTCCCTGAACAGACCAATCTCAACAGCTGAAATAGAAACAGCAATTAAAAATCTCCCTAAAAAGAAAAGTCCCGGTCCAGATGGCTTCACACCTGAATTTTACCATACTTACAAAGAAGAACTAGTACCTATCTTGCAGAAACTATTCCACAACATCGAGAAGAACGGAAACCTCCCCGACACCTTTTATGAAGCGAATATTACTCTGATACCAAAACCAGGAAAGGATGCAACAAAAAAAGAAAACTACAGACCAATATCCCTAATGAATATAGATGCAAAAATTTTCAACAAAATCTTAGCTAACCGAATCCAGACACTTATCAAAAAAATAATCCACCACGACCAAGTGGGCTTCATCCCAGGGATGCAGGGATGGTTCAACATACGTAAATCTATAAATGCAATTCACCACATAAACAGAAGCAAAAACAAAGACCACATGATTCTTTCAATAGATGCAGAAAAAGCTTTTGACAAAATTCAACACCCTTTCATGATACGAACACTTAAGAAAATAGGCATAGAAGGGACATACCTAAAAATGATACAAGCCATATATGACAGACCCGTAGCCAACATCATACTGAATGGGGAAAGACTGAAATCATTCCCACTTAGAACTGGAACCAGACAAGGCTGCCCACTATCTCCACTTCTATTCAACATAGTGCTGGAAGTCTTGGCTACAGCAATCAGACAGGAAAATGGAATCAAAGGTATCCAAATAGGGGCAGAAGAGATCAAACTTTCACTGTTTGCTGATGATATGATATTGTATCTAGAAAACCCCAAGGATTCAACCAAGAAACTCCTGGAACTGATCAATGAATTTAGTAAAGTCTCAGGATACAAAATTAATACACAGAAATCAGAGGCATTCATATACGCCAACAACAATCTAATTGAGAACCAAATCAAAGACTCAATTCCCTTCACAATAGCAACAAAGAAATTAAAGTACCTAGGAATATATTTAACCAAAGAGGTAAAAGACCTCTACAGGGAGAACTATGAAACACTGAGGAAGGAAATAGCAGAGGATGTAAACAGATGGAAATCCATACCATGCTCGTGGATCGGCAGACTCAATATCGTCAAAATGTCTATACTACCCAAACTGATCTACAGATTCAATGCAATACCTATTAAAATCCCATCAGCATTCTTCACAGATATAGAAAAAATAATTTTACGCTTCGTATGGAACCAAAGAAGACCCCGAATATCAAGAGCAATTCTAGGCAACAAAAACAAAATGGGAGGCATTAATATGCCAGATATTAAACTATACTACAAAGCTGTAGTAATTAAAACAATATGGTATTGGCACAAAAACAGGAATATTGACCAGTGGAACAGATGTGAGAATCCTGATATAAAACCATCCTCATATAGCCGTCTCATCTTTGACAAAGCAGACAAAAACATACGCTGGGGAAAAGAATCCCTCTTCAATAAATGGTGCTGGGAAAACTGGATAGCCACCTGTAGAAGGCTAAAACAGGACCCACACCTTTCACCTCTCACAAAAACCAACTCACGCTGGATAACAGACTTAAACCTAAGATATGAAACTATTAGAACTCTAGAGGAAAAAGTTGGAAACACTCTCCTAGACATCGGCCTGGGCAAAGAGTTTATGAAGAAGTCCCCAAAGGCAATCACAGCAGCAACAAAAATAAATAAATGGGACATGATCAAACTACAAAGCTTCTGCACAGCCAAAGAAATAGTCATGAAAGTAAACAGACAACCTACAGAATGGGAGAAAATTTTTGCATCCTATGCATCCGATAAGGGACTGATAACTAGAATATACTTAGAACTCACGAAAATTAGGAAGAAAAAATCAAATAACCCCATTAAAAAGTGGGCAAAAGACTTGAACAGAAATTTTTCTAAAGAAGACAGAAGAATGGCCAACAAACATATGAAGAAATGCTCAACATCTCTAATCATCAGGGAAATGTAAATCAAAACCACAATGAGATATCACTTAACCCCAGTGAGAATGGCCTTTATCAAAAAATCTCCAAACAATAAATGCTGGCGTGGTTGCGGAGAGAGAGGAACACTCCTACACTGCTGGTGGGACTGCAAACTAGTTCAACCTCTGTGGAAAGCAATATGGAGATACCTTAAAGCGATACAAGTGAATCTACCATTTGATCCAGCAATCCCATTGCTGGGCATCTACCCAAATGATCCAGTGACACTCTACAAAAAAGACACCTGCACTCGAATGTTTATAGCAGCACAATTCATAATTGCAAGGCTGTGGAAACAGCCCAAGTGCCCATCAATCAAAGAATGGATTAATAAAATGTGGTATATGTACACCATGGAGTACTATTCAGCTCTAAGAAACAATGGTGATATAGCACACCTTATATTTTCCTGGTTAGAGCTGGAACCCATACTACTAAGTGAAGTATCCCAAGAATGGAAAAACAAGCACCAGATATATTCTCCAGCAAACTGGTATTAACTGAGTAGCACCTAAGTGGACACATAGGTGCTACAGTAATAGGGTATTGGGCAGGTGGGAGGGGGGAGGGGGGCGGGTATATACATACATAGTGGGTGAGATGTGCACCATCTGGGGGATGGTCATGATGGAGACTCAGACTTTTGGGGGGAGGGGGGGAAATGGGCATTTATTGAAACCTTAAAATCTGTACCCCCATAATATGCCAAAATAAAAAAAAAAATTAAAAAAAAAAAATAAATAAATAAAAGGGAAACTTGATCACAGAGACCAAAGTGAAGTCTGATCTTTTCAAGATCTTACTCAAATGTCCTCTCCCCATTAGTTACCATATCTTGTTATAGTTCTTGCCACATTGCACTGTGACTTATCAATTTAAGAATCTAGCTCAGCTAGACATTGAGAAGTTCATATGCCCTTAATAAAATTGAGGAGAAAGGATATCTGCATGAACAGGTTTTTAATGCAGACAAAATTGCCTTATTCTGGAAAAAAATGCCACAAGTGACATTTATTAGTAAGAAAGAGAAGCAAGCATCAGAATCAATGTAAAGCAGGAAGAAATAGGCTAACTCTAATGTTTTGTTTAAATGTAGTCAGATTCATGATGAAGACTGTCTTGGCAACTGGAAAAATGGCAGACTAGCCATTTTTCAGCCCGCAAAGCATGTCGCTTCCAAGGAAAGAAGTAAAAAGTGTAGGCAGCTGCCTACATTCAGATCGCTCTTCTCTGAAGTAACATTGTGAAATCACAGAGAAGCAACATGAGACACTCAGTGTAGAAAAAAAGGGTGACAGGGCAATCCATATAATAGGATCAGAGAACATGTGGGGAAGACTAAGATAGAGCCCTAGCTCCCTCCACTGCCACAGACCTCTACCAGGTCAGACCAGGGACCTACCTGGAGTCTGAGCAGAGACTCTGCACCAGCCAACAGGCATGGTGGGGATCAGGCAGCGGCTAAAGCCATCCTGAGCTCTTGGATGCAAGGCAACACCAGGTCCACACCAGCCTGGGGAAGGAGTTTTTCCCTGAGCCATACCTTGTGACTTAAAGACAAGCACTTCTCCCTAGAGTGCAATGGGATCTGAGCACAGGAAGTGACCAGGGTGCAGCAGGTTCTGACTGAGAGGGTTTGGGCAACTGCTTCAGCATGTCCTGCGTGGGGTGGGGGGAACTCCGCTGCGGTCCCTGGGCCACCGGAAACAACCTCTACCTGCCTGACTTGGCATCTGAGCGGTCTCTGAGCCTGCAGAACAGCCTGCCACTTTCTTGCCCTGACTCCACCTCCACCCTCTGAGCCCCAGCTGCTTCCTTCCTGCTCTGCCCTGACACCACCCTCCAGGTCACATCAGCCCATCATCTGCACAGCCCTAATTCTGGCTCAGAGGCCCTGCTCAGAAGCTCTGCTTCTGGCTTCTCCCCAGTCCTGGCTCTGAGGCTCTGATGCCGGAGCCCACTCCACCTCTGTGGCTCCAGAACTTCTTCTAGGCCCAAGACACCATCCTGAAAACTCCAGCACTGTACCTGGACCCCAACACCCCACCCCAGAACCTCCACACCACCACACAGCTCCTAAGTCCAATGCCCCACCAGGGCACCCCCAGCCTTAAGCCACCAGTATACTGTGACCTAGTTTGAGCAAACTCCCACAGCCTGGGAAGCCATAACAACCTCACCCAACTGCTGCTATTATCTCTGTGGGGAGACCCTGGGCAATTCTAGCCTCAGTGAAGAGGGTCTCACCCAGCACCCAACTCGAACATCTTACAACTATTTGGTGAACAACCCAACATCTATCACAAACAGCATTCAACACAGGCTTGAGCAAAGGCAATCATAGGTGAACATAACAAATCAGAACAGCTGCATTACAGGCTTCTAGCACACATACCCCTCTTCTGCCATATCAACATTCCAGAATATAGGGAATAAAATTGCCATCTAGGGACCTCCCCTTACTCTAATCAAGCAGGAGAGTTCCAGAAAGGAACAGGAGTCCTGAAAACCTATAGTCCTAACTTGTGAAAAGAGTTTTCAGATGAGAAGAAACTAGTAAAAGAACCCTCGCAATGTGAAAAATCAAAACAGATTAACATTATCAAGGAATCACAATGGAACTACAGCAGTGAACTCCAACTACAAGGAAATTATCAAAATGACATAAATGGAATTCAGACTATGCATGGCAAATGAGATGAATGGAATTGAAGAGAACATTTAAAACCAACAAAATGAAGCCAAAAAAATGTTCAGGAAACTAATCAAAAAGTCACTAAAGAACTATACAAAATTAGGAATTTAAAGAAATGACTCATTTAGGAATCTTCAAAGCACAGCAGAAAGTTTCAACAACAGATTAGAGCAAGGAGAAAAAAGAATTGGAGAGCTTGAAGACAAGACTCTTGAGCTAACCCAATCATTTAAAGAGACAGAGAAGAGAACAACAAAGGTAGAATCATCACTTAGAGAGAGATAGGACTATGTGAAGTGAACAAACATATGAATTATAGGTTTCCCTGAGGCAGAAGAAAGTGCTAAAAAAACATGAAAAATCTATTTAAGGGAATTATTGAGACAAACTTCCCTAGTATTACCAGAGATACAAATATCCATATACAACTTGGTCATAAAACACTGGGAAGATTCATAGCAAATAGGATAGGATATCTCCAAGACATATAGTAATCAACCTGGCCAAAGTCCAAATGAAAGAGAAAATTCTAGCTAGATGTAAACAACAACTGACATACAGGGAAAACCCAACAGACTAAAAGCAGAATTCTCAGTGCAAACCTTACAAGTCAGAAGGAAGTGGGCCTCCATCTTCAATATTGTTAAACAGAACAACTGCCAGCCTAGAATTTTGTAGCCCGCAAAACTAAGTTTTGCATTTGATGAAATTGTCTTTTCTGGACAAGCACACATTGATGAAATTTGTCATGACTAGACCGCCCTGCAAGAATACTCAGAACTGCATTATACACAAATCAGTACAATAGATACCACCAGTCTAAAATCACCAAAATAGCCAAAGCTCCCAACTTCTATAAAGAAATAGCACAAGAAGAAAAACAAAGCAACAAGGTACTACCCGTTCTGATGAACAGAATAGCATCACACATATCAATTCCATCTCTTAACATGAATGGCTTGAATGTGCCACTCAAAGAAACTTGGCATAGAAGGAACATATCTTAAAATTATAAGAGCTATGTTTGACATACCCATTGTCAACATCATACTGAATGGGGAAAAGTTGAAAGCATTCCCACTAAGAACTGGAATGAGACAAGGATGCCCATTGTCACCACTTCTATTCGACACAGTGCTGGAAGTCCTAGCCAGAGCAATCAGGCAAGAAAAAGAAATTGAGGGTATCCAAATCAGGAAAGAGGAGGTCAAACTATCACTTTTTGCTGATGATATGATCTTATAACTAGAAAATCCCAAAGATTCCACCAAGAGACTTCTGGAATTGATAAATGAATTCAGCAAAGTCTCAGATTACAAAATCAACATACACAAATCAGTAGCATTCCTGTACTCCAATAACAGTCAAGCTGAGAGTCAAATCAAAGACTCAATACCATTCATAATTATTGTAAAGAAAATGAAATACTTATAAATATACTTAGCCAAGGAGATGAAAGATATCTACAAGGAGAATTACAAAACACTGAGAAAAGAAATTGCGAATGATACAAACAAGTGGAAATACATATTATAATCATGAATTGGTATAATCAACATTTTAAAAATGTCCATACTATCCAAAATGATTTACAGATTCAATGCAATCCCCATCAATATACTAATGTCATATTTTACAGATTTGGAAAAAATAATCCTATGCTTTGTATGGAACCAGAATAGCCAAAGCAATCTTAAGCAAAAGGAACAAATCAGGAAATATCATTTTACCATATTCAAACTATTAATATACTATGAGGCTACAGTAACCAAGACAGCATATTATTGGCACAAAAATAGAGACAAAGACTAATGGAACAGAACAGAAAACTCTGTTACAAAACCATCCACATACACCCAACTGATCTTTGACAAAGCAGACGACAATATACATTGGGGGAAAGAATCTCTATTCAATAAATGGTGCTGGGAAAAATCAGATAGGCGCATGCAGAAGAATGAAACAGGATCCATATCTCTCAACACTCATAAAATTTAATTCAAGATGGATAAAGGACTTAAATGTAAAGCATGAAACCATAAGAATTCTAGAGGAAAATGTTGGAAAAACTCTTCTAGATATTGGCCCAGGTGAAGAATTTATGAAGAAGACCCCTTGACAATCACAACAACAATAGAAATAAATAAATTAAAAAGCTTCTGCACAGCCAAGGAAATAATTAACAGAACAAACAACCTACAGTAGGGGAGAAAACATTCACAAGCTATACATCCAATAAAGGACTAATAACCAGAATCTACAAAGAACTCAAGCAATTGAGCAAGAAAAAATTCAAACAACCCTATTAAAAAGTAGGCAAAAGACATGAACAGAAGCTTCTCCAAAGAAGGTAGACAAATGGCCAATAAACATGAACAAATGCTCAATGTCATTATCATCAGGGAAATGTACATAAAAACCACAATGAGATATTGCCTTACCCTGGTCAGAATGGTTTTTATTTAAAAGTCCAAAAACATTTTAACAATATTGATTCTATCAATCTATGAGCAAGGTAGATTTTTCCATCTGTTTACATCTTCTACAATTTCTTTTTTTAGCGTTTCATAGTTCTCCTGTATAAGTCTTTTGTATCTTTCATTAAATATACTCCTAGATATTTAATTTTCTTTGAGACTATAGTAAAAGGTATTGCATTTTTGTTTTGAGTTTTGGCTTGATGGTTCTTGGCATATATGAATGCTTCTGATTCGTGTATATTGATTTTGTAACCTGAAACTTTACTGAATTCATTTATCAAATCTAGGAGTCTCTTGGATGAATCCATGGGGTTTTCTAGGTATAATATCATATCATCAGTAAAGAGTGAGAGTTTGATCTCATCTGTCCCCACTTGGATGCCCTTAATATCCCTCTCTTGCCTGACTGCTATAGCTAGGACTTCGAGAACTATGTTGAATAGAAGAGGAGATAGTGGGCGTCCTTGTCTAGTTCTGGTTCAAAAAGGGAATGGTTTCAATTTTTCCCCATTCAGTATGATATTGGCAGTGGGTCTGTCATAAATGGATTTGATAAATTTAAGGTATGAGCTGCCTAGGCCTATTTTGTTAAGAGTTTTTATCATAAAGGTGTGTTGGACTTTGTCAAATGCTTTTTCTGCATCTATTCAGAGAATCATATGGTCTTTGTTCTTGTTTTTATTTAGGAGGTGAATTGCATTTATAGACTTGTGTATGTTGAACCAGCCTTGCATCCCTGGAATAAAGGCCACCTGGTCATGGTGAATTATTTTTTTTGATGTGCTGCTGAATTTTATTTGCTAAAATCCTTTGTTGAGGATTTTTGCATCTATATTCATGAGAGATATTGGTCTGTAATTTTCTTTTTTTGTTGCATACTTTCCTGGCTTTGGTATCAAGGTGATATTGGCTTCATAGAATGAGTTAGGAAGGATACCATCCTTCTCAATGGTGTGGAATAATTTCTGTAGTATAGGAATGAGTTCATCTTTGTATGTTTGGTAGAACTCTGAAGTGTAGGCATCTGGTCTGGGACTTTTCCATTTGGGGAGGTTAATATTACCTAAAGTGATCCACAGAATTAATGCAATCCCCATCAAAGTACCACCATCATTGTTTACAGATCTAGAAAAAATAATTCTTCACTTTGTATGGAACCAGATAAAAACTCGTATAGCCAAAGCAATCTTAGGTAAAAAGAACAAACTGGGAGGCATCTGTCTTCCTGACTTAAAGCTGTACTTAAAGCAATAATAGTTAAATCAGCCCAGTACTGGCACAAGAACAGAAGTATAAATATTTGGAATAGAACTGAGATTCCAGAGATGAAACCATCTGCATACAGTAACCTAATCTTTGATAAAGCAGATAAAAATATACAATGAGGAAAAGAATCTCTCTTCAATAAATCGTGCTCGGAAAACTGGATAGCTACATGCAGAAGAATGAATCAGGATCCCTACCTCTTACGTCTCACAAAAATCCACTCAAGATGGATAACAGATTTAATCCTAAGACATGAAACCTTAATAATCCTAGCAGAAGACGTTGAGAAAACCCTATCAGGCATTGGCCTAAGCAAAGAATTCTTGAAGAAGACCCCCAAAGCAATCACCACAGCAACAAAAATAAACAAATGGGATCTGATCAAATTAAAAAGCTTCTACACAGCCAAGGAAACTATCATTAGACCAAATAGACAACCCACAGAATGGGAGAAAATATTTGCTCTCTACATTTCTGATAAAGGTCTGATAACAAGAATCTATCTAGAACTCAAAAGAATTAACAAGAAAAAATCAAACAACCCCATCAAGAAATGGACAATGGAAATGAACAGAAAATTCTCCAAAGAAGACAGAATAATGGTCTGCAAACATAAAAAAATGCTCAACATCTCTAATCATTAGAGAAAGCAAATCAAAACCACAATGAGCTACCACCTAACCTTAGTGAGAATGGCCTGTATCAAGAAATCCCAAAACAACAAATGTTGATGAGGATTTGGAGAGATAGGAACACTCTTACACTGCTCGTGGGACTGCAAATTAGTGCAACCTTTGTGGAAAAGAATTTGGAGATACCTCAAACAGCTAAAAATAGAAATACCATTCGACCCAACAATAGCATTATTAGGCATTTACCCCAAAGCACATAAGACATTCTATTAAAAGACATCTGCACCCAAATGTTTATGGCAGCACAATTCACCATTGCAAGGATATGGAAACAACCCAAGTGCCCGTCAATTCTTGAATAGATAATTAAAATTTGGTATATGTTTACAATGGAATATTACTCAATTCTTAGAAATGACAGTAAGCTAGCACCACTTATACTATCCTAGATTAAGCTTAAGCCCATTATCCAAAGTGAGGTAACACAAGATCAGGAAAATGGGCTCCACATGTACTCGTCATCAAATTGGTACTGACTGATTAAAACTATGGTGTTCAAATGGTGGTAGTGTTCACTAGGGATTTGGGGGTGGGGGGGTAGACCCACATCTTAGGGATGTGATGAGCATTGCAGAGGGGAAGGGCATACCTCTAACCCTTCCTAGGGAGAGGCAAAGATATAGAATATAACCAAATTGTCAAAAAAAAAAATGTATCGAGTGGCGGGCAGGCGGGAGGAAGGAGTAGGGCATGGGGATATACTTACATAATGACTGCAATGCGCACTAACTGGAGGATGGAAATGCTTAAAGCTCTGACTCGAGGCAGGAGGGGAGGCTAGGGCAATTTATGTAACCTTAACAACATTTGCACCCCCATAAAATCATGAAATAAAAAAAGTCCAAAAACAATTGCTGTTGGTGTGGATGCAGAGAGAAAGAATGCTTACACACTGTTGGTGGGAATGCAAATTAGTACAACCTCTCTGGAAAACAGTATGGAAATACCTCAAAGAACTAAATATTGACTTTCGATTTCATTCAGCATCCCCACTACTGGATATTAAAGGAAAAGAAGTAATTTCATCAAAAAAACACCTATACTTGAATGTTTATTACAGCACAATTTACAATTGCAAAGATGTGGAATCAACCCAAATGCCCATCAATTCATGAGTGGATTAATAAAATGTGGTATATGTATACCATGGAATACTACTCAGCCATGAAGGGTGACTTAATGTCTTTTGCAACCATCTGGATGGAACTGGAGGCCATTATCCTAAGAGAAGTATCGAAAGAATGGAAAAACAAACACAAGTACCCACTATTAAATTGGAACTAATTGATAGGCACACACGTGAATAGAGGGAAGTAAAACCCAATGGAAATCAAACAGGGGATGGAAGGAAGACAGGAGGGGTGAAAACCTTTAATGGGTACAATGAACATGATCTGGGTGACAGGTATGCTTATAACCATGATACAAACATTATAAAAGTGATCCATGTAACCAAAAACATTTCACCCTTGTAATACTTTGAAATTTTAAAAAATGCAAAAACAAACAAAAAAACCCTCTGTATTTATCTGTAAAGCTGCTAAACCTTGAACCGTGAAAGGAAAAGATAAACATCAGCTGGAAGTTTTTGCTTGTGTAACAAGAAAGGTTGGACAACAAGAACAAGTTTTCTAGATCAGTTCCATTGGTGCTTTGTCAGGAAGTACTTTATTAGTAAGGGACTGCCTTTTGAAGTTATTTTGATATTGGACAATGCCATTGGCCACCCAGAACCCCATGAGTTCAACCAAGGGTGTCAAAGTGGTCTCCTTGCCCCCAAACACAATATGTCTAATTTAGCCTCTAAACCAGGGAGTTATAAGGACCTTTAAGGCTCATTACACATGGTACTCTATGGAAAGGATTGTCAATGCTATGTAAGAGAACCCCAAAAGAGAGAACATCATGAAAGTCTGAAAGGATTACACCACTGAAGATGCCATCATTGTTATGGAAAAAGTGATGAAAGCCATCAAGACTGAAACAATAAATTCCTGCTAAAGAAAACTGTGTCTAGATGTTGTGCATAACTTCACAGGGTTTACAACAGAGCCAGTCAAGAAAATCATAAAAGAGATTGTGGATATGGCAATAAAGGTAGGAGGTGAAGGGCTTCAGTATATGGATCTCAGAGAAATTCAAGACCTAATAGACACCACACCAGAAAATTAACAAAAGATGACTTGATGGATATGAGTGCTTCCAAATCAGGGCCAGATGAAGATGTAGAAGCAGTGTCAGAAAGCAAATTGACATTAAGAGAATCTGGCATTTCAATTATTCAAAACTAATTTTTACATCTTTTAGGACATGGACCCTTCTATGATATGGCCACAGTGGAGAAAGGATTGGTACCATATACAAACATTTTTAGAGAAAAGAAAAAGCAAAAAAGTCAGATAGAAATTATAATGTATTTCCATAAAGTTAGACTGAGTGTGACTGCCTCTTTTGTCTCCTTTTCCTCCTCCTGTACTTCACCTTCCTCTGCCACTCCTGAAATACAAGACCAACCCTTCCTCTTCTTCCTCCTCCTCCTCCTCCTCCTCAGCATACTCAACATGAAGACAATGAGGATGAATATTTTTATGATGATCTACTTCCACTTAATGAACAGTAAATATATTTTCCATTCCTTATGATTTTATTAATAACATTTTCTTTTCTCTGGCTCACTTTATTATATGTAATAATATAGTATATAATACACATAACATACAAAATATGTGTTAATTGACTATATATGTTATTAGTAAGGTTACCAGTTAATAGTAGGCTATGAGAAGTTAAATTTGGGGGGAGTCAAAAGTTACATATGGATTTTTTATTGCACAGGGGATCAGGGCCCCTAACTCCTGCATTTTTCCAGGGTCAACTGTATTTGTATTTCAGTTTTATTTCTCTATTATATATTCCATTGACTGTAAGCATCCTGATTGCAGAAAATTTATTTTGTTCATGTTTGTATCCCAAGCACAGAGTCTGGCACATAGGAAAATATATTCAATATCAATGAATTAATGAATATTGGGAAAGGCATAGAATAAGGAGGATTTCTATTTTTCTATTTTTACTCACTAAATAATCAGAGATGCATGTTGAGAGTTCAGTTTATGCAAAACATTTTGTTAAATGGTATTGTAGTTACTGTAGTTACAGGAATAAAAGGGGAAGAAGATAATTCCTATTGAGTACTTAAATGAGCACTTACTATTTATCAAGTACTTTGATGAACAATTTACTAGCACTATTATAGTTAATGCTCTTTTAAAATCTCAATCCTAAAACACTATAAAGTACTACTACTATTAATCTATTTTCTGAGGTTTAAATAACTGAACCTCAAAAAACCTGAATTAACTTCTCTAATTTATTATAGCTATTAAATACCAGACCAAAGATTCAAATCTGGGACTATCTGACGCCAGAGTCCAAACTCAACTATTATACTTTTCCAAGGAGATATGGTATGAGTCAACTATCCATACATCAAATCAATGTGTAATGTGTTGGAGACCAAGAATTTATACATGTTAAATAGATGTTTCTAAAAGCATAAATTAATGGATAAATAGACCATGTTTATGAACTGGAAGATTCACTTTTATAAATACATCATTTCTCCCCCAAAGTAATCTATAGACTCAATGCAATCACAATATCCTTTCTTACAGAATTTGACAAGAAGATTCTAAAATGTACATGAAAATGCAAATAATCAAAAATTGCCAAGATGCCTTAAAAAATAAAAACAAAGTGGGAAGATTGGCTCTCTCAGATAAAGCTACCATAATTGAGACAGTATGTATTGATGTGGGAATAGACAAATAGATCAATAGAAGAGAACAGAAAGGCCAGAAAAAGTCTTGACTTACAACAAAGATAGCACTACAAAGCAGTGAAATAATAATGTGAACAAGTGGATATTTAAATATATACATGTTTAAAAAGCATATAAAATCACATAAACAATGTATCTTCCACAGCACAAGAAACATTTTCTGAAAAAAAAAATTCTGAAGGGAATATAAACTGAAATAATCTCAGGATTTCATCAGTTTATTTTATTAACCTTGTGTATATCTCAGAATCTCCTCAAAGATTTACTGGCCATGGCATTTATAATTATAAAAGGTATCACTTGAAAATATATAGTCAAATATCTTCAGTTTTATAGAAAAAAAGAAGTTAGATTCTCTAAATTTAACAATGCAATTAAAGAATTTATCTTTGACTATCCTATTTCTTTTGTCTGTATTCCATTTATTTTTATCATCTTGTAAGATATAGTAACACTACCCCTATCTTGTCTCATCCATTAAAAAAATAAAAAGAATCTTCCATTAACCATTTCTTCTGATAAGCAATGATAGCAATAACAATGAATTTTAAGGAGTAAACACTTCCTATTTCTACTTCTCCATTCTATATTTACTCTTGTATCTGCTACAAACTGGATTTTACATTCACTGGTTTATAGAACTAAAATTTTCAAAGTTAGTTGTGGAATCAGTATGTAGAGATCTGGTAGAATAGATATCCTAAAGAACTATTCTGACATTGTACAATTACATTTGGTAGGTTAAAACAAATGTCCCTCAAATGCACTGTTAGCTTCAAGAAAAAGTGAGTGAGAGAATTCCTCAATGACAGAAACAAAAGCTGAAAGCTGACTTGAACCATTGGGTAAAAACTAAATCAGAGTAGCCTCGAGACAAATACCCATTCCAGCCCACGAATAAGGAAGCTAAGATTTGGGTTCTCTTTAAGAAAATAGTAATACATTAAATAGTAAGTAAATACCTTCAAGAAAATAAATGAAACCTGCTTTATGGGACTTCCTTGCAAATCTCATATTAAGGGATGATACTCTAAGATGGTTTACAATCTTAGGTGGATTCTACATTATGCTTTTTGCAAATGTAATTGAAAATATCTTGGGAGTAAAAACATCCCCAATATAAATGGTCTTGGGGGCTTCTATACTTTGAGGTCAACCAAATATGAGCTCCCCCCAAAGAATTATTAAACATACAAGGCAATAAGCTACAACCAGTGTGAATCAAGAGAGGAAAAAAAAAAAAAAGCCTCCAACAGATTAAAGCCACCTGAAGACTTTTTATATTAGAATTATCAATAACAAATAGAAATATTGTTTTCAATGAAATGTTTAAAGAAATCAAATGTGAACTGTAGAACATGAGCAAATAACAAAAGACTATGAAAAACACGTAGGCATATTTGAAATAGAACCAAATAGGGTTTTGAAAACCAAAATTGAAATTTTAAATAATTAGTCAAGTTTAACTCAGAATATAGCAAAGACAAAGACATGAAAAATTTGAACAAAATGTTAACAGATGTAGAAAATTAAATGAGTATAGCCACCACCATCTCAGTAGAATTCCAGATTCTATGGAGAGGCAATATTTGAAAAGGTATTGGCTGAGAATTTTCTTGAATTGATGACAGAAATGAATTCTAAGTAGCACAATTTACATGAAAAAATAAATAAAAAGAAATCCACACCTAGAAACATTGTAACAAAATTAAAAACACTGAAGTCCAAGATAGTTAAAGTAGTCAAACACAGATCCTTCACACAGGAGGCCAATAAGACTGACAGCAGATATCTGAACAGCAAAAATGTAAGCAAAGAGAGTGAATTTTCAAAATGATAAGAGATAACAATTGTCAACCAATGAATGCATTGCAGCAAAATTACATTTTAAGAATGAGAGTGGGAAAAGATAATAAAAAAAAACTATAAGAGTTTATAGCTAATTGACATTTTTAAAAGAATACATAAAAGATGCATTTTAGGCAGCAAAAACTGACCTCAAAAGGGAGTGGGGAAAAAAAGGACTAAGCTCCAAGTGTGAGTACAAATATATTGATTTAAAATGTATGCCAACCTTTTTTAAGTTCTTAAAATAATAATGTTTATTTTGAAGATTAAAAAGAGAGAACCCAAACACTAGAGAACAGCATATAAGCAGGGTAACCAATTATTAATAACAAAGTCTCCAAAATATAGTGTTGGAAGTAATTAGCATATTAAGTTTAGGCTTTGTTAAGTTTAGCATGTAAAAAATGTATCAGGGGTGTTATGGGCTGAATTGTGTACTTATAAAATGTATATGTTTAAATTCCAATCCCTAGTACCTCAGAATGTGACTGTATTTAAAAATAGAGTTTTTAAATGGGAAATTTAGTTTAAATTATATCATTGGGATAGTCCCAAACCCAACATGACTACTGGCCTTGTAAGAAGAGGAGATTAGGACAGACACACACAGATACACACAAAGAGAAGGCCAGGCAAAGATGCTGGGAGAAGATATGGCCATCTACAAAACAAGGAGAGGGGCCTCAGAAGAAATCAACCCTGGCAACATCTTGACCTTGGATTTTCAGCCTCTAGAATTGTGAGAAAATAAATTTTTGTTGTTTAAATTACCCAGTTTGTGGTACCTTATTATGGCAGCCCTAGAAAACTAATACAAAAGATAACCACCAAAGGAATAAAATGCAGTTCATGACTTTCAAATCAGAAGAGAGTAAAACATGGAATGAAAGAAAACAAACAAATGCAAAAAATGAAAAAAAGCAAGAAAGGAGAAATCACATAAGCATATCACATATATAAAGCAAAAAGTAAAATAGTGTAAAAAACTTCAAGAACATCAGCAATCACAACTCATTAAATTAAAAGCAGGGATTGTCAGATTGAATTAAAAGACAACAAATAAAACCTAACTATATTTGTTTTATAAGAAACACACATTAAAGCATAAGGACACTGAAAGGTTGAAAGTAAACACATGGCAAAAAAAATATCAGGCAAATATTTAACAAAAGAAATATGGTGTACCTATATTAATATCAGACACATCTGACTTTATTACCAAAAACCATTATGAGAATAGTGTTGCTATGTAATGAATCCAGACTTAAATGTACCCAATAAATCAGTCTCAAAATATAGAAAGTATTTCATTTATGAGGGCTCAAAAATATATAGATATATATGGCAAAATTTGATTAAATTAAAAGGTGAAACTGACAAATCTGCCTTTATAATGGGATGCATGACGAAAAAACCCATAAAGATAGAAGACTAATTCCAATAGTTAAGAAGACATTACCTTGTTATAACATTTGACCATCATAGCACAACTTTGATAAAACTGGCTCAAGGAATTATATGAGTAGGGACCTTAAGGCTGAGATTTAGAGATTAAGAAGCAATTTAGTAGCCTTTAGGATTTTTACTGGTATATTGAATACTTCAACTGGTTGTATTTGTGATATTCTTGTCCACACTAAATCCAACTTTTGAATACTACTCACAAAGGCCAGGCAAAATAATTATAACTGCCCTAGAGAAGTGAAACTTTGGTTCCTTTACCCTAATCCCTCCACCCATAACACTGAAAGAGGAAAGGAAATCCAGAAGAAAGAAAAAGAGTCAAAGTGGGAGACCTTGTTCCCTTTCTCACCACTGATCCCCAAATAATGGCATATTGGAGATGAAACTGGGAAGAGAGTTTGATATTGCTTATGAGATGGAAGTTATAATTTGGACTTCACTGGCTTTTTTTTGTTAAGAAAGTGAATTTTAATTAACAAAATGGGACTGTTTTAATATCAGAAATGAATACGGAAGCAGATGCAGTAGAGTATGCCTGAAGTAATAAATAAATTACTTTATTAATAAACTGTTTCTTATTTGTTTATGTTATTAGTCTATATAGCCATATCTTATGTTTGTTGCTTATTGATTTTTCAAATAAGGAGAATTATTTAGGAGAAAGACCTCACTGAGTTGAGAGACTTTGGTTCAAGTCCGATTCTTTTCAGTTTTTCCACTCTGTGAAATGAGTGGACTGTCCCAAATAATCTAGTCTTTCAGTTGTGACATGCCATGATGTCTGTAGATTATTTTCTTCTTTCCAAAGAAACAGTGTTGTAAAAGAGAAGCCTCAAAGAACAAATGGGAAATAGAGGAAATAAAATAAATAAAAAATACCTGAAACCATAAACATGGTCCAATAATTAGTAGCAGTACAAAAACAAAATATTTTTTAAACCTCCATTTTATTCTAATGAAAGTATTTATACTTAACTTTGCATTTTTAAAAATGAGCTTTAAGAAAATTTAATATAAATGTACATGCATACGTATAGATATAGTTAGATAGATACTCACAATAAAGAAGCCAAAAGACCAAAAGCCTTTATTTTTTCTCCCCTTGCAAAAGATGAATGAAAGCACATATGTGAGGAATATAAGAGAAGCTGCACACCCAACTATGCACACTACCTGCAAAGAATAAAAGTAATTAATAAGATTAGTGACAGCATATCATACATAGGGCCAGAGAAGGGGAGAGAATCAGGTCATAAAACTTCCTAAGGCCATTTTTAAATTTTTTTTGCGTGTGCCTTTTGTTAATGACAAAATGTTCATGAAAATAAATTTTCATTTTGATTCTATTACTTTATTTGGTCTGGGGAGAAAAGTGATCACTTACCGCAACAATTGTGAGTTTCCATGGAAATTTGAATCCCAGAAATATGAAGTAGGAAATTAAATCTACCAAAAGGAGAATCAAACAGTATAATGGAATGTCCACCAGAGCCTGTCCACACCAGTATGCTGACGGACAGAGGCCTGAAATCCACAACTGGAAATGAGCTTTTCTCTGATAAAGAAATAGAAAGGGACACAGCAGGGGTTGGGATCTTAAGTTGAAAAGGTATTATAGTTATTGAAAATTTTAATTTTTAATAAATTTTAGAAATAGTATGTAACTGCTCAAGATATCAACTAGGGTAGGGATGCAGCCAGATTTTTTTAGTCTGTTATTCCATATAATGAATCTGAACTTCATTAACTTTCCAGCCCAGGTTTAGGGAAGCCAAACAGCTAAAATATTAATGTTATCTGAAAGAATATAGTATTTTTGTGACTATAAGTACAAAAAACATCCTCCTAAGTATCTGGCATCCCAAATGGGAATGTATAGTCATTGGTTCAACAGGAAAGTCTGATCTATTTGAAAAGTTGATGTACCCTTTGGTTTAGATAAATGAAAATAATGGCACCATAGTTTTTAAAGCCTGGTTTATAGGAGCATAGTTAAAAGTTTGGAAATGTTGTATGTCATACATTCCATGCTTAGTTAAAAATCCAAATTTCCTTTGGAATTGTGAAATAACTGCATGACTCAAAAAGGATGATTCCCTTTAAAGCTGAGGCAATTCTACTATGTTGACTCATGAACTTTCTGCCCTCTTTGAAATCATGCATTTACTAGAATCTATAATAAAATTAGAATAAAGTAACATATGTGCAAACACATTTATTGAAGAAGAATCCTGTGTGTATAAAACAATAAAAATCCAATTACTACAGTCAGATAAAATTAATCACAATCTCTCCAATTTCTCCATTCCCTCTCTCCCTCTCTTTCTCTCTCTCCTCCCCCTCTTTCTCTCTCCCTCTTACCTTATAATCACTGGTGCTGCTCATGCCAATATAAGGGAAAATGCAGTTTGCCACCATTAACAAAAGTATCGCCCCATTTATAATACTATTTCCCAGCATCCTGTCATCCTGAAAGTTCAAAACACACCTGTAAGCTATTGAAATTGTTACAAATCATACAAACATAATTATAAGATATATTTTGGGGAAATAGTGAAAAACTCAGAGTGGAAGAACAGCCTAGATTTAAAAGAGAGAAGCACAAATGTTTTGTTACCCTTAATGGCAAGGTCCACTCCTAGGAACAGTGTAATATCAAAAGAACTTCAAAATGTTAATTTTATATGCATATACAGTAGTCTCCCCTTATCCAGGAGGGAGGAAGGATACATTCCAAGATTCTCAGTAGATTCCTTGAACTGTGGACAGTAAGGAACCCTGTATATACTACTAAGTGACTAACAGGTGAGTGGTGTATATAGTGGAGATATGCTGAACAAAGGGATAATTCATGTCTTGGGTAAGATGAAGTAGGACAGGGCAAGATTTCATCAGGCTATTCAGAATGACATACAGTTTAAAACTTATTAATTGTTTATTTCTGGAATGTTACATTTAATATTTTTGAACTGCATGTAAGGGGGATTTAGAGGGCATGAGCACTTTCTCTTTCACATTTGCATCTGATAATTGATAAATAAAGACACAGACTTTTTGGAGCTACAATTACAGTCCTCTGAAGTACTGAGCTAAGTTGTCATTTGTTCCAGTTCCCTATTTCCAAGTTGATAAATTATAAATAATAGCTTCTAAACTTCTAACACTAATTGTTCTGAATCTGCACTTATGCTTAGGCATTATACCTATTCACCTTCAAGATATAATTAGAGGAGAGCAAATATTTCCTGCCTAAATAATTTGACTTCTATAGATGTTTAAATTAAATAATCTTTAAGACATTGAGGGGTATTTCTATAAATCTAAGTTGTTTTCAAGATAGAGTGATTTATTATTATTATAAGAATGGACGAAAGAAAAGGAATGAAGAAAAAATAACAATTTTTGTGAATGCAGGCAGAGGTGAGAGGGCAGAAAAGAAACAGTAGGAAAGATATTCTAAAAGTATCAGTAAAAATGTGAGAAGAATAGGTACTAGGGGCTAAACAAATGCACAATCCTCAGTGTAAGGGAAGGGTAACATTTGGGTCTCCATATCTCTGCTTCCTAGTCTCACCCTTGGAGAAGGAGTGTTACCCATCTGGTTGATCCTGTTGTCTGACATTGAATGGGCTGATGTTATTGGTCTGTTATTCTCTCTCCCATTTTCATAGGGTCTACCTAAATAGGTAAATTTTTCCTCCTCTGTGTTTTCTACTCATAGGTACTTAATTTTCTCACTTGAATCCCTGATCTTCTTTGCTCACCCAACTCTTCTCCAAATGTCCTCAACTGCATCCTGATGACTTTCAAAGTGTGCATCATCTCATCTACTTCTCTGTGCTCTCCCCTTACTTTTAAAATATTCTACAGAAAGTATCTACTGGGATGTACTCTCTGTTTCACTTAATGTACTAAGTACAAAACTAAAATTGGCATCTCCTCCAAATAAACTTCCCTTTTCAACTTCCCCCTTTCTATCAGTAGCATTGGGACTGCTTCAATTTCCTAAGCTAGAAAACAATGTTATCTTCGATGCATTCCTCTTTTTTACACTTCTTTTAATCTGCCATGAAAAAAAACCCCACTATTCTTTAAAATTCATGTGAGTTTTTCTTTTGTCATTTCTTCTTCTTCTTGTATCCTTGTCCAGACTCATTTTTTGGCCTTTGGGCCCTTGACTAGCACTAGACTATGAAGACATGGTAGGCGGATCAACAGGTCCAGACACACAGATAAGAGCTAACCAATGAAAATCATTATTGGGTAGAGTTTGAATATAGGCAGTGGAAGATCAATGAAGAAATTAAGATGGAAATCAAAAGATTCTTTGAACTGAACAACAAAGGGGACACAAACTATCAAATCTATAGGACATAGCAAAAGCATTCCTCAGGGGGAAATTGATAGCCTTAAATGTCTACATCAAAAAGACAGAAAGATCACAAATTAACAACCTAATGTCACACCTCAAGGAACTAGAAAAGAAAGAACAAGCCAACCTAAAGCCAGCAGAAGAAAAGAAGTAACAAATGTCAGAGCAGAACAAAAGAACTAAATGAATTAGACAACCAAAAAAAATTGAAAATCCACAAGATTAATGAAACAAATAATTGTTTTTTTAAAAAAGATAAAATAAAATCAACCAACTTCTTGCTACACTGACAGACAAAAGAAAAGACCCAAATAAGCTCAATCAGAAATGAAAATGGTGACATTACAACTGATACTGCAGAGATATGAAATATCATCCATGAATACTATGTAAATCTCTATACTAATAGAAAACATGGAGGAAATGGACAGGTTCCTGGAAACGAACAGCCTTCCAAGACTCAATCATGAAGAAATAGAACTCCTGCACAGACCAATAACAAAAAGTGAGATCAAAACAGTAATGATAAAAAACCTCCCAACAAAAAAAAAAGCCCTGGGCCAGATGGACTCACAGCCAAGTTCTATCAGACCTACAAAGAACACCTAGTACCCAAAATATAGAAATTATTCCATAACATCGAGAAGGAGGAAATCCTCCCAAACTCATTCTACAAAGCCAGTATCACCTTGATACCAAAGCCAAGAAAAGACACAACAACAACAAAAAAATACAGACCAATATTCTTTATTAATATGGATGCAAAAATCCTCAATAAAATACTAGCAAACCAAATTCAACAGCATATCAAAAAAATAACCCATCAGGACCAAGTGAGCTTCAACCCAGGGATGCAAAGATGGTTCAACATACATAAATCAATAAATGTGATTCACCACATAAACAAAAGGAAAAACAAAGACCATATGATCATCTCAATAGATGCAGAAAAAGCACTCGACAAAATTCAGCACCCTGTCATGATAAAAACCCTCAACAAACTAGACATAGAAGGAACACAACTTAGTATTATAAAAGCCATATATAACAAACCATAGTCAGCATCATACTGAATGGGGAAAAGTTGAAAGCATTCCCCCTAAGAACTGGAACAAGACAATGATGTCCATTGCCACCGCTTCTATTCAACATAGTGCTAGAAGTCCTGGCCAGAGCAATCAGGCAAGAGAATAGTATTAAGGGTATCCAAATCAGGAAAGAAGAGGTCAAACTATCACTCTTTGCTGATGATATGATCTTATATCTAGAAAACCCCAAAGATTCCACAAAGAGTCTCCTGGAATTGATAAATAAATTTAGCAAAGTCTCAGGATACAAAATCAATCTATATAAATCAGTAGCATTTCTTATATACTAATAACAGTCAAGCCAAAAATCAAATCAAAGACTCACTACCAGGGGTCCTCATTAAAAAGGGGGCCAGTTCACTGTCCCTCAGACCATTGGAGGGCTGGACTATAGTTAAAAAAAAAAACAAAAAAAACTATGAACAAATTCCTATGCACACTGCACATATCTTATTCTGAAGTAAAAAAACAAAACGGGAACAAATTGTCCTCAGCAGGCTGCATGTGGCCCGTGGGCTATAGTTTAAGGATCCCTGCTTAATACCATTCACAATAGCTACAAAGAAGAGAAAACACTTAGGAATGTACTTAACCAAGGAAATGAAAGATCTCTACAAAGAGAACTATAAAACTCTAAAGAAAGAAATCACATAGGATACAAACAAATGGACAAACATATCATGCTTGTGAATAGGTAGAATCAATATTTCTAAAATATCCATACTACTCAATTTGATTTACAAATTAATGCAATCCCCATCAAATTCCAAAGTCATACTTCACAGATCTAGAAAAAATAATTCTACATCTTGTTTGGAACAAAAAAAAAAGTCTGAATAGCCAAAGTAATCTTAAGCAAAAACAACAACCCAGGAAGAATCACATTACCAGACTTTAAACTATCCTACGATGATATAGTAATTAAAACAGCATCAAATGGGTACAAAAATAGAGACATAGACCAATGGAACAGAACAGAGACTCCAGATATAAAACCATCTACATACAATCAACTGATCTTTGACAAAGCAGACAACATACACTGGGGGAAAGAAGCCCTACTCAACAAATGGTGCTGGGAGAATTGGATAGCCACATGCAGAAGAATGAAACAAGACCCCTACTTTTGATCCTTCACAAAAATTAATTCAAGATGAATAAAAGACTTAGATCTTAGGCACGAAACCATAAGAATTCTAGAGAAAAATGTAGGAAAAACTCTTCTAGATATTGGCCTATGCAAAGAATTTATGACTAAGACCCCCAGGGCAATCATGGCAACAACAAAATTAATAAATGAGATTTTATTAAATTAAAAAACCTCTGCACAGCTAAAGAAACAGTCAACAGAGTAAATAGACAACCTACAGAATGGGAGAAAATATTTGCAAGCTACACATCCAATAAAGGACTAATACCAGAATTTACAAAGAACTCAAGCAAATCAGTGAGATAAAAACAAATAGCCCTATTAAAAAGTGGGTAAAAGACATGAATAGAAGCTTTTCAGAAGAAGAAAGACAAATAGCCAGTAAACATGAAAAAATGCTCAATGTCACTAGTCATCAGGGAAATGCAAATCAAAACCACAGTGAGATATCACCTTAGCCCAGTTAGAATGGCATTTATTTAAAAGTCCAAAAACAATAGACACTGGAGTGGATGTGGAGAGAAAGGAATGCTTATATAGTGTTGATGGTACTGCAAATTAGTACAACCTCTATGGAAAACAGTACAGAGATTTCTCAAAGAACTAAAAGTACACCTACCACTCAATCCAGCAATCCCATTATTGGGTATTTACCCAAATGAAAAACGACTTCTCAGGAAAAAGACACCTACATTCAAAAATTTATTGCAGCACAATTCACAATTGCAAAGATATGGAGTCAACCCAAGTGTTCATCAATTCATGAGCAGATTAATAAAATGTGGTATATGTATACAATATACACTAAACAGCCATAAAAAAAGATGAATTAATACCTTTTGCAACAATATAAATATATTGGAGACCATTATCCTAAGTGAAGTATCTCAATAATAGAAAAACAAACACTACCTATACTTACTATTAAATTGGAACTAACTGATGGGCACACATGTGTACAGAGGGAAATAAAACTCAGTGAAAATAACCAGGAAGGAGGAGAGAGGAAGGGATAAAAACCCACCTAATGGGTACTATGAACACTATTTGAGTGATGGGCTCCCCTTAGCTGGGATTCAAGCATTTATAAAAGTGATCCATGTAACCTAAAACATTAGTACCCCCTTGATATTCTGAAATTGATAAAAAAGAATAGCAAACATGTCTTGAATGTTTACTCTCCCCCTTATAAGAACATAAGCTTCATGGGGGTGGGATTTTCATCTATTCTATTTACATAGTATCCACAGCACCTAGGAGTACCAGGACATAGTAGACATTCAAGAAGTATTTTTTTTTTTTAAAACAGAGTCTCCCTTTGTTGCCCAGGCTAGAGTGAGTGCAGTGGCACCAGCCTAGCTCACAGCAACCTCAATCTCCTGGGCTCAAGAGATCCTACTGCCTCAGCCTCCCGAGTAGCTGGGACTATAGGCATATGCCGCCATGCCCAGCTAATATTTTTTTTGTATATATATATTTTAGTTGGTTAATTAATTTCTTTCTATTTTTAGTAGAGATGGGGTCTCCCTCAGGCTGGTTTTGAACTCCTGACCTTGAGTAATCCACCCGCATCGCTGCCCAGAGTGCTAGGATTACAGTTGTGAGCCACCACACCCAGCCTAAGAAGTATTTGTTGAATGAATGAAAAATGATATGCCAGGTTGTATTCCAGGTACTCAGTAAACTCATTTAATCTTCACATTAATTCAATAAACTAGGTACTATCATATTCTCCATTTTACAGATGAGGACACAAAGGCAAGGAGTAGCTAAGAAACTTGCTAAGTGGCAGATACAAGATTCAAACTCAGGTGGTGGCTGAGTTTGAACCTAGGTGAACCCAGTTGAACCCAGTTTAGAACCCTTGGCCATTATCCCTCTGCCATACTGCCTCTTATATAAGTCAGTGTTATACTCACATGAGGAAATACATTTTTCTCTGTTTGAATAAGGTCCGTAAAGTTAAAAAGTCCAAGAAGGGCATTGCTAACAATTCCCATAAGAACAGGAAAACAATTCATTTTCTTGGTATTACATGCAACTGAAAAGCTGTAATCCTTAAAAAAAAAGTACACAAACATAAGTTCTAAATTCTTAGAGTAAATATATTTATTGCATATTCTGTATATAATCAGAGTAGAATTAGGGTGAGGAGACTATTAATTTTTATTTCACACTTCTGTTTTTTTTTTTTTGAATTGGCACAAGAATAAATTATTTTTGTAATTCAAGTGACTTGTTTTGTAAATAAAATAAATTAACATTCACTCATATAGAAAGATGTTAAAGATTGACATTTTATGTGACAGAGAAAGTTGCAGGACATCTCTACTATTATTACAGTTTAGAAAATGTATTTTTAAGTTTTTAAATATTAGATCATTTTATATATAGTAAGTTTGTGTTTTTATAAAGGAAAAGAGTATAGAAGACATTCACCAAACTATGAGAAGTAATATAATATGGAAAATGAAGGAAGGAAATTATGGGGAGGATTTTACCCTCATATTATATACTTTAGTAATGTTGGAGTTTTTTTTTTTATTAAACATACATTGCTTTTATAACAAATAAATCACTAACAAAAATTAACCCTGAATGATTCTATAGTTCAAAGTATTAGAATGTGGCAAAAAAAAAAAAATCATGATAAAACAGTGCATGGAGGCAAACATACCTTCTGGTCACCAGACACTATGATGGCTCCATTGTACGAAGGATCGTCTGAGCCATTTCTATTGCTAAAGTCATCTATTTCCAAAACTATATCCTGATGCTTCAGTGAACGTACAAGGTCTTCAATATTTGATCCTATGGGAGTTGACAGAAGAAGGCAACAAGAAATAAAAAAACAAGGAAATAAAAGTCAAAGCTTTAAAATAACAATAATTTCTAATCATGTTAAGAAAAACTCAGAATAGCATGGTAAACATTCTCACTCTTTAGGAGTATAACGACATTCATTCTGATACTAGGCCATTGAAATCCAGTCCACCAACTTCAGTTTAACAATAGACTCTTTAAAAAATATATTTATTTATCTTCTAGTCCTCTTAAGGTTAAAGAGAATTTGTTCCTGAGAATTAAGTTTGTGATTCTCACAGAAATATAACTTTTTATTAGTGACTTTGAAAAACTTTGCCAGAACCCTGTAATATTTGTAATAATAAATAATTCATATAAAATGTATCTCATGACCCTGGTTCATTCCAGTGATGCAAATCAATTCCAACCTGCTCTATATATCTCACTAACCTTGCAATGATAATTACAGTACTAGTGACCCATTCAAAACATCTTCATAAAATTAAGTGCACTTGACATTTGCGATTGTGTCCATTATTTTATGTGAAAATAAACCCATTAATTTACTTAATTTGAAAATGAAGCAAGCTAGACACACCATTTTCCCCCATTTTCTCTCAGGTTTGTGCTTTCTAAAGATCCATGATGATAATCTTTAATGATAAAATTCAACACTAAATTTAAGCCCTATTTCTCACCTGTATTATTAATGATTAATAGGCTGGTAAGAGAAGGCTTTGGGAGTTGTTCCAGAGACAGGAAATACATACTGGGTGAAAGGCCACAACGAAGAGTGTGATGACCTACTCCATACATTACATTCTCTATAATACTGATGATAAAAGCAACTCCAAGGATCAGTGATCTAAGTAAAATTAAATTAAAACATAAGTCTGAAAAAATTTTCCTTTGATTTATTTAAGTCACAAACATGTTATATAAATGCGAACTATGGAAATTCAATATACATGTATGGTGTTTGGTTACATAAAATGAAATATACAGTGAGATTAATCTGAAAATGGGCTCAACATTTTGTATAATTTGTATCATATTGCAAGGTGTTCAAGGGTAACAGAGCATCAAGAGAAAAGGTGGGACTCAGGAGTCTTCCACTGAGGGTATGCTGGCTTAATAAAACAACATGAGATATGGTTTTATAGGATACTAGGGGCCCAAATGCTTGCCTGGGTAGTTTTAAAGGGAAAATTTTAACCTTCATCAGCTGTTATTTTACATATATTTTAATTTTAGTGAAACTAAATGTAATATTTAATACACTATTTTTAGATCCTAGAACTCATTCTACCAACTCAAACTGCAAGTGAAATACTTCCAAGCAATTTTACTTTCTCATCAGACCTTAGACTCTTTCTCCCTATTAGCCTCATATTTCACAGGGAAAAAAAAAATGGAGTCCATGGGATAGAAACTCCTTCATCTTATCACCACCCAAAGAAAAGATTCATGAGTTACTCATCCTCTTTTATTTTAATTCTTTTTAATTCTTCAGAAATAGTGTCTTGCTCTGTCACTCAGGCTGGAGTGCAGTGGCACAATCATAGTAGCTCACTGTAGCCTCAAACTTTGGGGCTCAAGTGATCTTCCAACCTTAGCCTCCAGAGGAGGTGGAACTATAAGTATGCACCACCATGCCTGGCTAATTTTTATTTTATATAGAGATGGTGTCTTACTATACTGCCCAGGCTGGTCTCAAACTCCTGGCCTCAAGCAATCCTCTTGTCTCAGCCTCGCAAAGTGCTAAGATTATAGGCATAAGCCATCATACCCAGCCAAATCTTATTCTTCCTTTCTGTTGAAATATTAATAGATGGTAGGTCTTTACTCCTATCAAAAGTCAGTCCTTGTCAATATTGCTCTGAATCCAGTCCTCTTTACCCTCCATAAGATTTTACTCAATTAGTTCACTGTCCTTCATTTTAAATTAATTTCATTCTACTGGCTCATTACCACCATCACTGAAGAATGTTCTAGTAGCTCACATTCATTATAAAATGAACTTTCCTTCTGACTTCACATCCCCTTTCAGCTTCCATTCTTTCTACTTCTTTCAATAAGCCAGCACCAGAAAGAGTTATCTACTATCAGATCTCCTTTTGATAAAACTTTTAATGACTTCCTTCCTGCTAAACCCAATGGATGCTTTCTGTTCTACACTGTTATTCTCCCCTTACTTTATAATCCTCCCCCCATATTTTCTAATCTTGGCTCAAATGTGACCATTTCAATGAGAACACTAAACAACCTGTTCAGAAATGCAATGTACCATGACTCCCTCCATGCCCCACCCCCTTTCTACTCCATTGTAATAGCCTGCCATATAATTTATTTAGTTTTATATTAATTATTTTGACCTTTTACCACCAACCAGAGGTAAACATCAGAAGGGCAGGGATCTGTGCCTTTTGTGTAAACTAATATAATCAAAGGTCTTAGAACAATGCCTAATACATAGCAAGCTTTAATAAAGACATAATGAACCCATAATATATTGATCAGATGATTATTTAACTGGTGCTTTTGTCCCCTACAAGATAATAAGGTTAAAGGCCTTGTCAGTTTTGTTCACTATAGTAGGATAGCTCAAAAATATGTTAATCAAATGAATAAATTAATAGACTTATTTTCTAAACGTTCGACCCTTTCTTGTATATTGACTAAAGAGATTTAAAGTAGTCTGATACTCACAAGGACAAAAAAGTTTTCTTCTCATGTCTTAACTTTAAGAAGCGAAGCCTTGCTATGGCACAGACCTGTCTTCTCCAGAGTGTTCCGTTCCTGACAGCTTTTCTCATTTCAGGAAAAGAACAAAGAGCCTGTTGCACTTCAGACTCATTTCCAGTATCTCTTGTCACATTTATTTTCTCTTGTTTCCCAATGCCAAAATCTACAACCGTGTAAGAAACCATTATAATAAACTATGTTATTTGGACTTTCTCTTCAGAAGCTTTGAAAATGATGTTAGGATATTTGAGACAACACTTCTAACATTTTAAGCTACTGATATCCATAATCAAACTCTTTATACTCAAAATCTTTCCTTCAAACAAATATAATGAATTCAATTCCAATACGTGAGTAATTTTTGATTGAGGTTTCCTTAAAAGCATTTATTCTTTTATACCAATAGCAGCAGCTCTTTACTAAATGATATTTTTTGCAGAGCAAGTTTTATGCAAAAGCACAAGGATAAATTAATGCAGCTGAGTTTCTAAAATGTCTCTTCTGTCATCTGGAATCTCCCCCACAGGATTAGTTTGTCACTGATGATTGATATCCCTGTCCCTAGTTCAAGATATTGTGCTTTTAAACAATGAAAAGTCATGGAAAGGTTGATTGTTTGAGTCCCACTTATACCACACATTAGTTGTACAGTTTTAGCTAATCATTCAACTTCTCAAAATATCAGTTTAACACCTGTAGCAGGCAGTTATTATATTATGGGAATTAAAAACATTATAATCCAAAGACTAAGGACAATGGCTGGCACATAGTATCCTCCTAAATTCTTCTAATTATTATTATTACAAAGTAAACTAAGGGAAGATAACATCTTATTTTAGTATTTGTTAATAATACATTAATTAGAATTAATATATTTACTAATTAAGAGCACATTTTTATAAGCAATGGTAAGTAAGAGACAAAGCCAAAATTCATGACACGAGCAGAGAGCTTTTGATGATGAGAAAAGTGGTCATTGCAAGAAATATGCCTGTTACTGAAATGAAAGGTATCAGACAGTAATTTGCCTAGCACCAAGACTGATTATGTTAGATATAAAATAATTATAATACTTTTAAAAGTGAACAATGCTATTTTGTAACTACTATATATACCCTAAGCAGAAATACACATGAGATCTTCAAATATGAATTAGTACATGGCCATTTTCTCTCTCTTTTTAAAATTTTCTGCTATACACACATTTTTATACCTGGTTCATCGATTGTTGATTTGCCTTCTAGGTTCAAGAATACTTCTTTCAGAGTTGTCATGGAAACACCATAATTCATTATGCCCTGGTCAGAACACTTATCAAGGTCACTATAAAGATCTACAAAGCAGATAGTAACAAATTTAAAATTGCTAATGAGTACATTAAAATACTATTAATAATGTCTAAATATTACTCAAAATAGATAAGTTTACAAATATTTTCTTATTAAAGCATCACAATAATCCAAGAAAAGCTTTTCCATAAGATATCCTCTTGTCATTCTAATGAATTATATTATTTTACATCTCCATTTTGTTTCATAAACTTTAAAATTTCTTGTATACTATGGAAATATGTATGCTTGTGTAAGATGTATTGGTATGTATATCTGAAGATTTATTAGGTATGAGTAAATTATATTTTCTTCTCTGTATTTCCTAACTTTTCTATACTGCCCATATTACATTTATAATTAAAATTATAATTTGTACAAAGATTGTACTGAACTGCTTACACATGTTTTAAAAGAACATTTAATCTGTATTTCTAACAGAAATTAAAAGTGTGCTTTCACAGAAGAAAGATATGTCAAAACTTCATTGAATGCTGACAAAGCACATCTGGGCTTCTTAGTGAACTACATTCATGGAAATTTAGTTGCTCTAACATTAAAACCATGTCTCTAGTAACACAAGTCATCATATTAGAAATGGGAGGCAGAGTACTTAAAAATAAATATTTTCATTTGTACAAGCTTTAAAACTCAACTCAAAACAACAGAAAATACCATCAGCATAAACGTGGACCCTTAGCTATATTTTATGTGATCATAAGTAAATTACCTGGAAATTTGTTTGTTCTTTCCAAAGGCAAACTATACACAAGTTTTTCTTCACTTTCTGCTGTTAACTTGGCATCAGGAATGTGCTGTTTAATAAGGGATGTGATTCTCTCTGTATCACACATTCCATTCCTGTGTAAACTAACAATTCAAAAGAAGCAGAAGTCTTTTGAATTCTTCTCTATCACCAGCACTCATGAAAAGACAGTATTTGATTAAATAGCTTGTATATGTACATAACATATCTGCTTAACTCCAGTAATCAGCTCCTGCAAATCAGACACTCCATTTCAAAGTTTCAATTCATAGCCTATTTTACATTATTTTAAATGGGAAAAAATATAGTACAAGTCAACATCAAACCCACATCCAATTTCCTAAAATGTAACTAAAACATGGTGAAATTTCACTATGTATACATACTGAAGTTTCATATGTACAAAACTACATATATATCTCAAACTATCATGATTGTATGTGTGTGATGTATATATATGTGTGTATACATATAAAAATCGTGATAGGTAGGATGTACAATATATGAAACGTTGCTTCTGAATCACTAGAAAATCAATAAGGTTTTTAATAAACAGTTGCTTTCTATGCAGTAAATAGTCTCTCTTAATGTAAAAAATTTCTATTTGCAGATCCTGTTTGGGAATATTAAGTACTTTCTAAAATGCCCCATGTGATATTCTGCCATTCTATCAAGCAAATTTGGAATACAACTTCAGACTTTTAGGGCAAACTGTTTTGTTAAAAATGATCAATGGTCTATGTACAAACTATTATGTAACCATAAAAAATTTAATTTAATTTAAACAATAATCAATGGCTTAGTGAGGACACAAAATAATTTTCCCAATATAAATATTGGGTAAGAAATGTTGTATTGAAAGATATACAAGCTTTTAAAAATTAACATGTTTAAAACCAATAAAGATGTTAATGAGGGAGACATTTTGTGCTGTTTATTGTAAAACAATTTCCACTAAAATTAAGTTGACTTTCTCATATCTTTAAAGGATTACATAAAATATCACCCTCCTATTTATACCCTCATATTAAAATAACTACACCCAGAATACATTACCTTAAATTATATCCAATACCCCACTTTCGCTTCAGAAACAAAGATGATCCTGCACATTTCAATTTCCCATTAAACAGAAACACTTTCCTATCTGAGCAGAAAGGAAAATAGAAAAAATTATAAGAGGAATAATTTCTTACATGGTGTATTCTCTACTATGGATACTAATACACTGAATGAATTTTTCAATATGAATACAACTGTGAAGTCATTGAGCCCCTGGGTGCAGTATCACCTCTAACCCCCAAGCCTATTGTGAAGCAGGACTCAGAACTTCACTGTATCCCCCATAGCTAATCCAATGTCACAACACATCGCAAGGATGGCCCAATTCTTCATCTCTCCCTTTATCAACATACTGCCATGAGAATATAATTGTGTAGTCTGTTTAAGGAAAAAATATACTTAGAGTGGGGCTAAGTCACCTAACTCACCACTGTCAATGGCCACTCGATCCCCAGACATATGAGTAAATCCAGTCGAGAGCTGAAAATCTCCCCATGTGAGCTCATTCTAAATTACCAACTCTCCAAATCATGCACTAAATAAATGCTAATTGATTTAAGGCACTGACTTTGGGGAAGTTTTGTTACGTAGCATTACTGAAGCAAAAGATAACTAATACAAGAAATAAAACTTATTTAATCTCAGAATTCATGGAAGAACTGAGAAGAATATTACATTGCATACCACACAGCAAAATACTCTCCCTTTTCACTGTGTTCCTTTCTGGCTTTATTTATGTATTTTTTCAACTCTCCCTTTACCCACTGTTCTGGCTCACTGAAACTATTCTTCATCACTTGTCATTATTTCCTGAGCAAAAATATTTTGTTCTATCTCTAATTCTCCAGTCTTGCATCTTCACACCCAAAGCCTCACTCAGTGAACAAAGGATTTTCCTAAGTTGGCAAGAAATGATTATAAATTTAAAAATAATTTTCTCAGCTAAATTTTTTGATGTATGAAAAGTAATATAGGAGTTTCAAATTGTTATAAATATACTTCTTATTAACATAGACACTGAAGAACGTCACAAACAAGAAGATACATAAAGTATGGGTCCAAGAATTCATTGGGAGATCAGAATTCTTCTGAGGTAAAGGGCATTTTTGGAATGTAGCCACTCAAATGGATTGCAAACAATATTCTCTTCTTTTAAAAACTGGCTATAAAGACTATCTCTCATGGGAATTCTTTATTAACTAGTTAAAATAAAGAAACCAAGAATCACCAGCCAATATGTCAGCTTCATCTATGAACTGGGTACTGACAAGGATAACACGGTCCATTTTACGTTCTTTCAGGAGGTTCCAAACACGGTGCCTTGAAAAGGGATCCAATCCAGCAGTTGGTTCATCCAGTAATAAAACCTACAGAGGAGGAAATGTATGAAAGCATCTTCCACTTCCTAGTGAGGTTCTTCAAAAATCAGCATGGAAACCTATATGATTTTTAGATTCAAATACAATTCTCCACTGGATCCCTAACAGATTTCCATGGTACTTGTAAGTTTTGTCTCACATTTGGTAATTATAGTATAGGTTAAACTTTAATAATTGTTTTATACCCTTTGATCCAAATTAATCTTAAAAATATATATTTTCTCTCACCTGAGGATCTCCTAAAATGGCAATCCCAAATGTTAGTTTCCTCTTTTGCCCACCACTTAATTTTTCAGCAATAACATCTTGAATGTTTTGCATGTCTAATTCCATGATAATTCTTTTTACCTATTAAAAAAAAATCTATGTTAACGAGGGAAAATATTTTATTTTTAAGCAGCTTTTACTGCCTAACAATTAGAATAAATTCATTCTAGAACTTCGTTGATTAAGCTTTATTTATAAGAGAGTAAACAATTGAACAAAAATATGGCCAAAAGTAAATTAAGCAGTCAAGAAGGCAATCTCATTTGCTTTAGCTACAAAAGAAAATATCTAGAAATCTATTTAAACAAGGGGTTAAAGATCTCTACGAAGAAAACTACAAAACACAGATGAAAGAAATTATAAATGACACAAACAAATGGAAAAACATCACATGCTCATAGAGTAGAAGAATTAATATCATTAAAATGACTAAACTGCCCAAAGCAATCTACAGATTCAATACAACCTCTATCAAAATACCAATGTCATTCTTCACCAAATTAGAAAAAAAAAATCCTAAATTCATATGGAATCAAAAAAGGGCCCAAATAGCCAAAGCAATTCAAAACAGAAAGAACAAAGCTAGAGGAATCACATTACCTAATCTCAAATTATAATACAAGAATATAGTAACCAAAACAGCATGCAACTGGCATAAAAATAGACACATAGTTCAATAGAACACACTAGAGAACTTCAAAACAAATGTAACTACAACCAACTGATCTTTGATAAAGCAGAAAAAACATACACTAAAGACACTCTGTTCAAAAAAATAATAATAATAATAAATGCTGCTAGGACAGTTGGATAGCCATATGCACAAGAATGAAACTGTACCCTTCTCTCTTACCATATACAAAAATCAACTCAAGATATATTAAAGACTGAAATGACCTGAAACTATAAAAATACTAGAAGAAACCTAGGGAAAACTCTTCTGGACATTGGTCTAGGCAAAAAAAAAAAAAAAAAAAATGATGACTAAGACCTAAAAAGTACAAGCAAGAACAACAAAAGTAGACAAATGAGATCTAATTAAACTAGAAAGTTTCTGCACAGCAAAAGAAATAATCAACAGAGTGAAGAGATAACTTGCAGAATGGGAGACTATATTTGCAAACTATACATCCAACAAGGAACTGAAATCCAAAATTTTTAAGGAACTCAAACAACTGAACAACAAGAAAGCAAATAATCCTATTAAAACATTGGCATAGGATATGAATATAAATTTTTCCAAAGACATATAAACGATCAAGAAGCATATGAAAAAATGCTCAATATCACTAAGCATAAGAGAAATGCAAATTATAACCACAATGAGACATCATCTTATATCAGTCAGAATGGCTATTATTAAAAAGTCAAACAATAACCATTGTTGGCAAGGATGCAGGGAAGAAGGAACACTTATACACTGTTGATGATAGTGTAAATTAGTACAACCTTAATGGAAAACAGTACCGAGATTTCTTAAAGAACTAAAAATAGAACTACCATTCAATCCAGCAAACCCACTATTAGGTATGTACCCAAAAGAAAAGAAATCATTATACCCAAAAGATAACTACACTCATATATTTATCACAGTACAATTCATGATAGCAAAGATTTGGAATCAACCTAAGTGTCCATCAGCAGATGAATGAATTAAAAAATGTGGTATATATACACAATGGAATACCATTTGGTTATAAAAAAGAATGAAATCCTGTCTTTTACAGCAATACTGGTGGAATTGGAGGCCAATATCTTAAGTGAAACAACTCAGAAACAGAAAGTCAAATACCACATGTTCTCGCTTATAAGTGGAAGCTAAATAATTTGTATACATGGACATAGTGTGTGGAATAATAGACATTGGAGACTTGAGGGATGAGAAATTACTTAATGAATACAATACATTATTCAGGTGATGGTTACACTAAAAGCCCAGACTTCACCACTGCTCAATATATCCATGTAACAAAACTTCACTTATACCACTTAAAATTATACAAATTGAAAATAAGTAAATTAAGTAAATTAGTTCCAAAGACACTAATATTAATGTGTTCATGTACCTCTTGTTCTACTTCTTTTGGCTGAATCCCTTTTATTTTAGCAAATAGCCTGAGGTTTTCTCTCACAGTGAGAAAGTCAAATTGAAAATTGAATTGTGGACAAAATCCAATGTTCTTTCTGATTTCTTCTATGTCAGTTAGTTCAGAGAGTTGGGTATTATAAATAGTGGCTGATCCTATAAATAGAAATATAAAGGAATTTAACATCAGGTGATAATTGTATGCAGAGTGATAATATATAATATTATTTAGATCTTACTCAGAATCTTGTCTTGATTATTGAAGAAATTTCATTTTTCTAATTGTATAATTATATATTGAGAAATTCAGATTATTCTTAACTTAAATATCTCTGTCCACAGATTGGAAAGTATATACAAAATTTCAAATAATAGTGGAATGGAGATACAAACTTTCTCATTAATTTATGTATATTCATATATATTCTCATGAATTTATGAATAAATATTTCCTATTCTAAATTACTCAATTATGTAAAAACCTAATTTAGAGAAACATTTTTCTTTTACATAATCAGATTGAGAGACTTCAATTTACAACCTCCTTTTTAAGCCAACTTACTTTGTAAAATTATTTTCTCACCTTCTGTTGAAATAGATAATCCACTAAGAATGTTTAGCAGTGTTGATTTACCAGCTCCACTATGCCCAAGTATTGCAGTGATCTGTCCTTCATATATGTCAAGAAATATGCCTGTTTTAGAATAAAATGTGAAAATTAGACTTTGATTATATGCAAATGAAATGGACCTTAAAAAATTAGAAAAGTAAAATATATCTTAGTATTTCATGTCATTGGTATTTTAATATGTTCTTTATGAAATCATATTGTATAAATCAAATTGTATAACTTATGTATTTATGAAGACAAAGTATCAATTTGGAGAAATTTCTACCTTCCTGCCTACATATTCTTAAATATGTACATTTAATATTAAGGAATAATTCAAAGGCTACCAGGGATAAAAACAAAACATAGTTTATTCGTTTTCTAGGCAAATTAATGCAGTGTGGCTTAAGAAATTGTCTCAGGCTGGGCACGGGGGCTCATGCCTGTAATCTTAGCAGTCTGGGAGGCCGAGGTGGGAGGATCACTTGAGCTCAGGAGTTTAAGACCAGTCTGAGCAAGAGTGAGATACTGTCTCCACTAAAAATAGAAAAAATTAGCCAGGTGTGGTGGCGCATGCCTATAGTCCCAGCTACTCAGGAGGCTGACGCAGGAGGATCGCTTGAGCCCAGGAGTTTGAGGTTGCTGTGAGCTAGGCTGATACCATTATGCTCTAGCCCAGGCAACAAAGCAAGACTGTCTCAAAAAAGAAAAAGAAAAATTGTCTCACTGAGGCTTGCAGAGCTGGATACAAAAGGGTGATATCTGAGAATTTACAAAAGGGTAATATCTGAAAAATTAACTCCATTGGAAAACAACAAAGAATGCATTAGCATACCAGAAATTTTGAGAGATTCTCAGAAGATAGAAAACATGCAGAATTAGATTGTCAAAGAATCAAATGTAAGACAAACCATAGCCCAAAACAGATGTTTAAAAGTTCTATGAAAGTAAAATCAATTCCAGTGATATTTCAATCTTAGTTTGACAAAGTTGGGTTGAATATTATAAACCAATATGAACAGTACACTCTCATTTAAAAAAATGTTTTATATATACATAGAAAAAAATAATATTGATGACTATCTCTCACAGTAAAAACATGTTTTTAAATTTTTTCTTTTATTTATATTCATTCTTTAATTTTCTACTATGATTATTTGTATTTTAAAGTCATAAATTTTTTTAAGTAAAAACATCATCAAAACAATAAAGCTTTTCTTTTTACCTTGCAATGCTTCTATTTTTCCAGGCTTTCCATTATATTCTTTTTTAATGTTTCTGATTCTGAAAGATTAAGTAACTTTGACATAAGTGAATTTTCTAATAACACAGATTATGTTAACTGCCAAAACTATAGTTTAAGACTGAACCTAAACTTCACAGTATAGAGTGTCAGCCTCTTAATGGGATCCAAGAAGGGCAGTAATAAAAACCCTCCCTCAACCACTCCCAGAAGAGTTTTACACAGATCTGCTCATATTCTTATCAAATAAGATAAGAATTTGGCATTTCATATATTGGCATTTCATATATTCCAGTTATTTCTCTTGGCATTTCATATATTCCAGTTATTTCTCTAAGTTAGCAAATTAATAAGGGTAAGCTACAATTGAAAGAAAAGAAGAAAGAAGGAAGGGAGAGTTTGATGTTTTCTTGTTGATTTGCTTGAGTTCTTTTAGATTCTAATTAGCCCTTTATCAGATGTATAGCATGCAAATATTTTCTCTCACTGTGTAGGTTGCCTATTCACTCTATTGTTTCTTTAGCTGTGCAAAAGCTTTTAAGTTTAATCAGGTCACATTTATTATTTTTGTTGTTTCTGTGATTGGCTTTGGAGTCTTCTTCATACATTCTTTGCCTAGGCCAATATCTATAAGAGTTTTTCCAACCTCTTCTAGAATTCTTACAGTTTCATACCTTAAGTTTAAGTCTATTATCCATCATGAATTAATTTTTGTGAGTGATGAGAGGTGCAGATCCTGTTTCAGTCTTCTACATGTGGCTATCCAATTTTCCTGGCAACATTTATTGAATAGGGATTCTTCTCCCCAACATATGTTTTTGTCTGCTCTGTCAAAGATCAGATGGCAATAAGAGGATGGTTTTATATCTGGATTCTCTGTTTTGATCCATAAGTCTAAGTCGCTGTTTTCATGCCAATGACATGCTGTTTTGGTTACTATAGCCTCATGGTACAGCTTGAAGTCTGGTAGAATGATGCCTCTCAGTTTATTTTTATTGCTTAATATTGCTTTGGCTATCTGGGGTCTTTTCTGGTTCCATACAAACCATAGAACTGTTTTTCCTAGATCTGCAAAAAATGATGTTGGTATTTGAATGGGGATTGCAATTGAATCTGTAGATCACTGTGGGTGGTATATACATTTTGACAATGTTGATTCTGCTGATCCATGAGTATGATGTTTTTCCATCCTTTTGCATCCTTTGCAATTTTCTCCCTCAGTGTTTTGTAGTTCTCCCTGTAGAGGTTTTTCACCTCCTGATATATATCTTACCAAGTGAGTGAACCCTATAAACTCTGGAAGAACCTGTAATTCTAGATGTGGGGATATAGTATGAACTCATTCAAGTCTCTTTTGAAATTACTGTATATCTGAATAAGTGTCACTTCCATTCTCTATCTCAGTCAGTGTTGCCACTATCCACTCAGAAACCCAAGCTAGTACCTGAGAGTAATGCTTGACTCTCTCTCTCTCCCTTTCTCATCCCATCCTGTGACCTACAAAATTATCAGAATTTAACATTAGGAAATTATGAGTTTGACTTTATGAATCTAATTGAATTTATCCTTTGATCACTTGCCTATGACCTTCTGACTCTTATCATCTTTCACCTCAATCAGGGCTATAACGTCTCTGTTGATTGTTAGTTATCCCCTTTGCATCAGCACCAACCTCTTTTCTTTTGCAATGCAGAGGATACTCCAGGCATTAGGTTTCCCGGAACATCCTTCTCAGTATTGGGCTTTGTCATGAGAAGAACTCGGGCAAGATTTAGGGAGCGGAAATAAATGAAGATCCTTATCCTCTGAAGGTCATAGGGGCCAGACACATAGGTGGACTGATGCTTGTAGTGGCTTCTAAGACTTCTTGACAAGTACTGCTTTGCTGCTGCAGGTTAAGATATCTGGTGGGAGCTTTCCCAGAAAATCCCTGACACTTACAACAGTTTACCAACAAACTTCTTGAAAACCACCCATTTCTGTACATTAGGCTAACATCCTCAGTAGCTGTTTCTCTGACTTTCTGGCTACAACTTTCTTGACCCTCTCTCCTCAAACCATTGTACATTTATGAATCCCTCATTCCTATATTAAACCATTTTACTCCTACAATATTTCTAACAGCATAGTTTTTCTGACCAGACCCTGACTAATAAAACTTCCTAAATGTTTCCATTTTTCCAGTTATGTCACCCTCAAATCCATTCTCCACAAAGCTGCCAAAGTGATCTGTCAAGAGTATGATTATCTAAAATCACTCAGTGATCCTCCTAGACTATACAAGACAGGCTGCCCTTCTTAACTTGGCAAACTAAATCCTTCATTTACTTGGTCCCCATCTCATCAAAAGTATGGTTATCCAAAATCATTCAGTGATCCCCCTACACTATCCAAGACAGGCTGCTCTTCTTACTTTGGCAGACAAAAACATCCATAATCTGATTTGGCCCCTATCTCTTAAGGTTTGCCTCTCCCTCTTCTAGTCTTGTACTTTAAGCTCAGAAATGTCACTTCTTTGTGCTCCCTAGACATATACACTGTCTCTTGCTGTCCTATGTTGCTCATGCCATATCCCCTGTGTGGAAAGACCTTCACATATCCTACCACACTTTATACAACAAAGACCTTTTCTTTCCATATAGGACTCACCTCAAAAGTTATCTGCTTCTGACCTCCCCCACTATGTTAGACTGGGCTGGATGATCCTTCGCTATGTCCTCTTAATTCCTGTGTTCATCTCTACCACACCTTTTACTAATTACTTATTGAAATGCCTGTTTCCCACTAGACTCTGCACTTTCTGAGGTGAAACTCTGTAATCATTAGTCTCTGTATCCTAATTTTAGCAGAGGGATTAATGAATAATACATAAATTAATGAAATAATTAATTTGTCAGCAGGAACAGTCTGGTCCAGAATGATCAAAGAGATTTTGGTTTGAGGCATGTTAGGCCATTAGATACAGATAGAGGGAGTGTCAAGGTGGATGACATAGTGTGCAGGTTTACATAGGCTAGAGCTGTCACATTTTCTTGAGCATATATTCAGCTTATATTAAAATACTAAGGGCAAATTGGACCTAAGACCACTGAACAGGATGACTAGTATTATCCACTTAGTTAAGAGAGCTAAATAATCCCTCTTCAACTCACACAACCATGCTCATTTGCCCACTGGATGAATATGGTTCAGACTCATGGTCCTGGGCATTTATAGAACCATGATTCTAGAAGATGAGCTTTTGGCCTCACAAAGGAGGAACTAATGTAATTTAGTCCTAATTTAACTTGTTAAGTGCCACAATACTAAATTTTCTGGTTTCAACATAATGACTATAAGAGTTAATAACAAGGAAAGTGATAAACTGGAATAGCTATAAAAGTCTTTGTGCAGGGAATAGAACTTTAAAGACTACTAAAATATGGTAGAATTTGAGAAGTTCCCTTAACTCCAGGAAATAAAGAGCTTTCTCCTTGATCTTTCCATGTCAGCTTATAGTTTTCTCCTTTTCCTATTGTCTCTCTCCTCATTCCCCACTTCTTCTAGACACTTTCACAATCACCTTCTACCTAACTGTTTTCAAACAAGGTGAATTGATATAAGTCTAATTGATTGTACTTATTTGGGATATTCATAGCAGCTAATATTTATTGAATACATATTATGGACCAGGCACTACTCTAAAAGCTTTATATGTGATAGTTCATTTACTCTTCATGACAAACTTAGTACTATTGTTATGTCCATTTTTAAGATGAAGAAGTTGAGGCACAGGCAGGTTAGGTAATTTAGCTGGGATTATACAATAAAGAGGTTCAAAGCCAGGATTCGAACTGGGTATTTTAAATCTATGGTCCACATTATAATCATTATGCTCTACTGTCTCCTCAAAATATGCTTTTAGAAAGATAACTTCACATAAATTAAATGCCACTTAAGAATATTTCTCAATAATCTTCAATGAAATAAGCAAATGCCTAGAGAAGTATTACTAAATTATGACAGAACAAAGACTTAAGCAGTCATTGTCTACAGAAGTATATCTTCCTGGTTTCCCTAAAAATTCTTTATTGATGGTCCTCCCTATATTATTTTTTATCTCTATACCCCTTCAAACAATCAAACTGATTTTGATATAGAACTAACATCTACATAGTTCCTATTATGTAACAGGTATATATACTTAATTATCTTATTAATTCTTTACATTATTAAAGATGACACAAATATTATACTCTCCTTAGAAATGAAAAAAAAATGAGGCTTAGAGAGCACATATATAGTTTAACAAAAAGCCACAAAGCTGTTAAGTTGTTGAGAGAGCTTTTGACTTCAAAGTCTCAGTCCCTATGCTCCCTAAAGGAGATAGTCTAAGTATGAAAAATACATGTGCATCATATACACTCATATATTTCATATACACATTCTTTATATACGAATACATAACATGTATGTTTTTATGTGTGTGTGTTAGAAGACAAAGCAGAGAGGAAAGTATAAATGATGGAGTATGATAAGATACAAGACAAAAGATGAGGGCAAGAAAGTGAATGGGGCTCCTCAATTTTACTGTTGACAACAGCAATAGCATTTATTTTCATAACGGTGAATGAGAAAAATCTAGGATTATGGCAGAAGAATAGCTGAAAGAAAGGAATACATCATCTATATCAACATTTGACTTATGTCAGGCCATGTTACAGCTTAGTTTATTAAGTTTTTACGTATAAGTATACATAGTCACATAGTTTCTTCATTACCTTATTGCTTCTTTTTCATGGAATTCTGGAGACACTGGTTCAAAAGAGTCATCAGAGAAATGCTCGGGATTTATTTCATTCTGAAAGACTTCATGATGAGTATTTTTATGTTTGGACCAGAATGAAGACTTTAGGAAAAACAATGGAGACTGCCGGTGGCCATCTTTGTCTAATTAATCAAGATATAATTTCATATTACAACAATCATATCACACCAGTAAAGAAAGACATCTGTCCTAGTGAAGTTTGATAACACTTTTGAACTTAAGTTATTATCTTTGGCATTTAAGTTTATAATGTCAACAGTAAAGCATTATAGGTACATTGAGGTTAAGAGTGTTCTGGTCTTTGATAACTTCTCAGCTGTGGTTCATTTAGAAGGGGGAAATTAAAATTGAAAAATAAATTAATTCTATGCATAGAAATTGTAGCTTTTAAAAAAATATATGCTAAAAATTGAACTAATGTTTTATATTCCTATTTTGCTACTATTGCAGTTATTTCCTTAGTGACATTATCTTCATTACTCCCAGTAACCAAAGACAGAAACCAGATAGTGACCCTTATCCCCTCCCCTTTTCTTCCCCTATCCCCTAACTTATATATAATTAACCACCAAATCAGGTTGTTTCTATCACCTAAGAATCTCATGAGTCTGCCCTCCTCTCTACATTACATTTATACCTTAATTTGGTCCCCCAATTCTAATATAGATTATTGCATTAGTGTCTACCTGATTTGAGCCCATCCTCCACACAACTGCCAGAGTGATCTTCCTAAAACACAAATCTCAACAGCGAAAAGTCCAACATATACTAATTCAGTCTGTCTCTAGCAGCAGTGGTTCTAATGCTTTTAGATTTCTTAAACAAATAATGTTTCAAAAAATAAATATATTGTATTAAGGACAGTGGTGTAGTTTGGATAGTTGTCCTCTGCAAATCTCATGTTAAAATTTTACCCCCAGTGTTGGAGATGGGGCCTGATGGGAGGTGTATGGGTCAGGGGGGCAGATCCCTCATGAACAGCTTGGGCTTGGTGCCATCCTCATGGTAATGAGCAAATTCTTTCTCTATTCCTTCCCAGGAGATCTTATTGCTTAAAAGAGCCTGGCACCTCCTACCCTGTCTTTCTTGCTCCCTGTCATGTGACATACTCTCATCCTTTCCCAATGTCAATGAAAAAAATAACATTATTGTTCTGATTAAAGCTTCAAAACCTGTCATTATATTGTAGAAATTTACATTAAATGTAGGATCCCCAGAAATTAGATAGAAATGCAAATGATACAGAAAATACAATTCTAGAACAATATTATCCTTTTTAAAAATGTGAAATGCTTAGAGTTATCACTTAAAAAAATGAATTTAGTGGAACAGACATCTTGCTACATTTATAAATGAGACAATGAATGCATACAGAGGAGACAAGATTTAGAATTTGAATTTCAATTTTGTGTGTTTGAGAAACTATAATAAAGTAAATTTTTTAATTTTTCAAGTCCTAGAGTGCTCTTTTGCTATGACCTGTGCCAAGTCAGGGCTACATGTTAAGTTGGTTTTATATGGTTTATATACATTACCCATTACTTTTTGGTCAAAAGAACATTTTATATAATTAGAGCAATCATTTCTTCACAGGAAGAATAATTTTTCAAAATAATTTTGAGGCCAATTTCCTACATACATAAGAAATTATGTATTTCTAAATGATACATCACAAAATTGAAAAAGAAACTTATATTATTATGCCAATGAGAAGCATAAGGGTAAAAAACTTAAAAGAATAGTATAGTAGAGATAAAACACATGAAACAAAAGTCTGGAGAAAAACTATAAATATTTTTAAAATAAAAAGCCTGAACTAGAAACCAGTTGATTATACTAAAATAAGTTGGGTTTAAAAAGGATAAAAATATTCAGATTCGGACATGTAAGAGAGAACTATGTATGTGTGAAACCTTTTATGGGGACAAAGGAAATGAAAGTACAGTCATACATCACTTAACAACAGGAATACATTTTGAGAAATGTCATTAGGTAATTTAATATTGTATATAACTGGTACTAACTGACCAACACTAAGGTATTCACATGGTAGTAATACTCATTGGGTACTGGTTGGGAGAGGGGGAGGGAGTAAACCTACAACTAATGGAAGCAGAAAGCACTGTATGGGGGAGGGACATGCTTGTAGCCCTGGCTTGGGTGGTGCAAACACATTACATGTAATCAAAATATTTGTACCCTCATAATATCCTGAATAAATTTTTTTAAAAGAAAAAAAATATTTATATATAGCCTATTGCTCCTAGACTACAAACCTGTACAACATGTTATTGTACTGAATGCTGTAGACAATTGTAACACAATGGTAAGTATTTGTGTATTAAAAATATCTAAACAGAAAAGGTACAGTTAAAAAATGGCATTATAATCTTATGGAACCACCATCACACATGCAATCTGTCATTGACTAAAATGTCGTTTATGCAGGACATGACTGTATTATATTAGTTCCTGGGATTATATGTACACACTATATAGAAATGTTATAATAATTATTTAAAAGCCACTTGTAGAGTTTATTTTATACCTTTTTATAACTCTATAGAAAGCATTGTTATTAGGCTGATATTCCTACAAAAAGGCAGAAAAATAAGAGATCATCTACTAACTTTGTATGGTGTTCCTTTTTCATATTTTTGAGATTCAAAAGAACAAGTTTGCTAGAGCCAAATCTTAGCAAGAACCATTTAATAAACTATCTTACCTCAGTGAGTTCAATTAAAACACTAAAAAGCATCATTATCCAATGGCTGATTGAGGTGTTTCCTTCCTTCTCCCCAACTAAAACACACACAAACACACATCCTACATTTATGAAAGATCAAAACCAAAATAATCCCAAGTTCTCTTGAATTAAAACATTTTTACAAAATAAAGTCAGTTCATGCCATCATATAGTGAGGTGGAAATGAGAAAACTCTATCTATTGCTTTGAAATTTTTTCCTCTTCTCTTAGAATCAGAAATGTTTCTTAAATTACAAGTGAACAAATATTAAGACGTTACCTTATAAGAAACAAATGCTTTAAATTCAACTTTAACTACATTATTACTTACCAGGCAAAACCCGCTCAAAATATAATGTTAATATCAAATAGAGAAGAGTATCAAATGCCAAAATGAAGAAGGTAGCTATCATAAAGTATGAATCTCCAGAGGGATCAGGAAAAATAACACCATTCAGGTTATAATCCAGGTATGTAATCTGAGTTTAAAAAGAAAAAAATAAAATGTTAGATGAACCTATAAAACTAAAGTTTGAAAAAAACAGGGCTGCCTAGACAAATGTAGTTCCTATTTTAATATCCTTCTCTTCAAAATTGCACAGACAAGTTATTAGGATTGTTGCTTTCTGCAAATAAAATTATTGTCACAAAAATAGGAAGTGCTATACAAGAAAGTAAATCAATTGAAGAACAGAAATTTAACTGAATAATCGATTATCACAGGTATTTTAAAGAAGAGGATTTGGAAGAGTGGATAAGCAACCAAATATAACATATTCTGGGAAGAAAAATTCAACGTGGGCAATGAAATTAGAGGCCATTTAAAAGAAATTTAAAAAATTATAAGAATAAGATATTGCATAAAGTCCCAGATCAGTTGACTAAAAAAAAAAAAAAAAAAAAAAAAAAAAAGAATAAGATATTGCAGAAACATTAAAATATTAAATGAGTATTGAAGACTTGAAGAAATTGTATTAAAGATAATAAAATACAATAATAATAAGGATAACAGCTTACATTTATATAGCATGTATCTGCCATTATACTAGTACAATACATATGTAATAACAAAGTTAATCCTTGCAATTACTGCCATGAGGTGGGTTCTACTGACATCCTCATTCTGCAGAAGAAAGTGAAGCCAAAGAGGCTGAGTTACTTGCCCAATGTCACTGAGCTGGGAGGTAGTGGAGCTGAGATGCTGATCAATGCCATGTGGCCTCACTCATTACACACAACTTCACATTTTACTACCTCTGATATTTCTGAGTAGTCAGATATTTGGCAATTAATTTTCTTCTTTAAATTTGCTAGGATTTTACAAATGATCTGCCTTCAATAAGAAATTTTTATTGCTTATTTAATTTTCAACAGCAAAATTTCTTAAAATATGGGATGATTAATCATTAAATTTCATGACGCAGCAAATTCTTGAATAAGAACATATTTTGAAAATCTAATAGATAAAGTCATAAAATAATTGTGTTCTTACCTGAGCCATTCCAGCAGCGAAGGCAAAAGGGCTAAGAAGACCTAAAGCCCATTCCAAAGGCAAGGGAAGTTGCCTATATAATACAGTGAATCCCAGACATCCCAAAAATACACTGAAGAGAAATGTAGCCAAACCAGCAAGCAAAGGTTTCTTTATTAACACGCTCATGAGGAAAGCCAATGCAATCTGAAAGAAGAAAGAAGAGTTCGTATTGGTATATTTTTCCCTTGAGAATCATGAATATCAATATTCATCAGTTTCTCACATTGTCAAAAACTTTCTCAAAACATATAGAAAACATGATTTAAATTTAGTGACTATACTAATATCCCAAAGAAATGTCATTATTTGTTCATATATCTGTGACCTGAAACAAGTCAAGAAGTATATGTTTTTACGAACTCACCAAAGACAGGCCATATAGGCTAAAGAGTGTGAATATCACCATGAAGCCAGTATGAACTATAATTGGGATCGATGTTATGATCAAAACCATAAAAATGGACATAATGAAGATAAAGCCAGTATACATCAATCCCCAGGAGAGCCTATGGTAGAAAGAAGGTGTTAATTCAACACGTCACACACGTAAATTTTGGAGAGGCAATATGCAAAATAGTAAAAGCTCTGTAGTCAAACTATGAGGGTCAAATTTATTATAAAAGTATGGGCATGCACATTCTAGCTGTGGAACTACAGGAAAGTTATTTATCTTCTCTCACCCTCATCTGTGAAATGGGGTCAATAATGGTAGTAGCTACTTCATATGCTTGTTCTGAGAATTAAATGAGGTAATGCCCATGAAAATGTTAGTTTAGCATGTGGTACAGAAAGTAACCATTATCATAATTATCTCTATAATTATATACTAAATTTTAAAATAACATAACTAAATATAAGTTTATTCTTTCAGTCAAGTGACTATATAACATGTTGATGAAGAAACACAGTAACAATCTCCCCTTTAAACTTCTTTATACTAATGCTTCCTCAAGTATACAATCCTTCTGAATTAAGTAAAGCTCATATAGCTATTGACATAAGCCACTCACTATATTGTTTTTAAGAATCAGAATACTGTAGTGCTACTAAGAAACATGAAACTAAAAGTGAAAAGTATACTGAGAATTACACTTGTACAACTGTGATCCAATATCAGAGTAGCCAAAACATTGCTGCTTTTGAAAATCTGTGGAAATAGATGGAAAGATGTGTTTTAAACAACTACCATATGACCCAGAAAACATACCATGAAGCATTTTCTCAGAAAAATGAATAATTATGTTTACACAAAAACCTGTACATGAATGTTCATAGCAGCTTTATTCATAACTGCCAAAAAATGGAAACAAGTCATATCTCCTCCGAAGGTTGAAAGGGTAAAGAAACCTGAGAAACATCCATTTAATGAAATAGTGTCAGCAATAAGAAAAACAAGCCCTTTTTTTTTTTTTTTTTTTTTTTTTGAGACAGAGTCTTTCTCTGTAGCCCTGGCTAGAGCACAGTGGCATCAGTCTAGCTCAGAGCAATCTCAAATTCCTGGGCTCAAGCGATCCTCCTGCCTCAGCCTCCTGAGCAGCTGGGACTACAGGTGCATGCCACCACACCTATCTAATTTTTCTATTTTTAGTAGAGATGGAGGTGTTCCTTTTGCTCAGGCTGGTCTCAAACTCCTGACCTTAAGTGATCTTCTCATCCTGGTCTCCCAGAGTGGTAGGATTACAGGTGTGAGCCACAAAACCCAGTCAAAAACAAGCTTTTAATAAATGAGAACTCTGCATACTTGAGCCTTGTTTGGGTTAAGCAGATTATAGCAAAATGTGTGCCTGATCAGGTAGAAAGTGGAAGAGAGTACAATGTACAAGAAGTATTAGGGCTCTATAAAAAATATAATAGCTTTACCTCAATACCCAGATGCTTGCATCTGGCAATGGGGTTCTCATGGAAATTTAAAGAACAAAATTGGCAAAGCTGAACTTTTTTAGACACATTTTATCATTTTATTCTTTAAATCTCTTTTTCTCAACACCTAAGTGGACATATAGGAATAACATTTATCGGGCATCGGGCAGATGGGAGAGGGGAGGAGGGGATGGGTACATACATATATAATGAGTGCGATGTGCACCATCTCAGGGATGGACACGTTTGAAGCTCTGACTCTGGCGGGGAAGGGACGGGAAAGGCAATACACATAACCTAAACATTTGCACTCCCATAACATGCTGAAATTAAAAAAAAGGGAAAAAAAATCTCTTTTCTTTGTCTTTGAAAAGAAAGAAGGGAAAAGAGCATACTTAAAACACTCTCTTCAATAACTGATGCAAAATCAGCTAATAAAAAAAAAAATCTAGCCAAAATAAAATCTGGTTCCTTGTACAGTTTTATATCAGGAAAGAGGCACTCAGAAATTTGGATTCAATGTCTGAAGTGATGGATATCCCAATTACCCTGTTTTGATCATTACACATCATATACATGTATCAAAATATCACATGTACCCCAAAAATATGTACAACTATGATGTATCAAAAATACTATAAAAGATGGGAAAAAAAAGAAATTTGTGTTCAAATTTAATACTTATATCCAATAATGCTAAAAACAATATGGTATGCATTTCTGCAGGCTGGTTTCAATAGTGGCTTTTTCTAACTCCTTTCCCCCTTGTCATTAATTTCATTTTATTAATTTTTTGTGTTACATAGCACAGTGGCTAAAACAGTGCTTTTTTCTTGGATTTGAGTCCTCACTCTATGGCTTATCAACTATGTGGTTTTAGGCAAAACCCTTAACTTTTCTCTGCTTTAGTTTTTTTACCTATAAAATGAGAATAATAGCACTATGAGCTAGAAGTGATCTATGGAACAAAGTACTTAAACAATGTTCACTATTATTTCTATAATTACTAGACCATAATACTTTATTATTTAATATTTACCATAAATATTACTATAATTATATATTATCTCAAAGTCTAGGGGAAAAGAGACAATAGATCAATGGGTGGATGAATAGGTACACAGATATATAGGTATATGGAGAGAGATGCATTTTACCATGCATTAACAAGCACACAACTGTGTTTGTACTACGTGATTTAAACACATTGCCTCATTTAACCCTGATATTGTCTGATTAGTTCTAGCCAAAGAATACTTTTGTTGATTAACTACATGACTTGGCCTCAATAACACTATAGTATGTCCAAAAATTTTCATTTTCTTTTCTGCTCCTCTTTTCATGAAAGGACTACAATTCCCCACATTGCTAGCTGCAGGCTTGACAATTTGACTTGCTTTGGTCTCATAGTGAGCAGAACATACTTCTCCATCCCTTGACTTTAGTTTTGTCCACGTGACTTGGTTTAACTAATGAGATTTCATCATGTATGATATGAGCAGGAGCTTGAAATATGCTTATGCATAGGGACTTACCCCTTGTGTTTTTGTGACTAAATAAAAAGAACATGCCCAGCCTACTGGCCCAAGAAGGATGAGTCACATGGAGCAGACCTGGATCTAACCTGCACCTTGAATTCAAGCCTGGCCAAACTGAAACTATTAATAGATCTGCCAAACTCTCATTTACCACAGGCAAATGAGAAAGATGAAGTAATTGTTGCTTGAGGTTACTGAGTCTTGGGTGGTTTTTATGCAGCATTTTTCTGGCAATAAATAACTTATACCAATGTCATCCATGTTTCTTCAACTCAAGGAAACATAGCACAATCCTTACTTATTTTCTATTGCCAGCATCTTAAACTTTCATGCAGGTAAGCTAAGTAAATTGAACACATGTAAGAAAAACTCATGAGTGGGCACTCAGCTTCTAAGCTGGCTCCTGGAAGTTGAGAGAGAAGCGACAGTGACGTGGTAGCTGCCACTACAGCCGCCGCGGGATACTAAGCCAGGATCTACCATACCTATTGATTAACTATGGAAGATTATACCAAAATAGAGAAAATTGGGGAAGGTACCTATGGAGTTGTATATAAGGGTAGACACGAAACTACAGGCCAAGTGGTAGCCATGAAGAAAATCAGACTAGAAAGTGAAGAGGAAGGGGTTCTTAGAACTTCATCATCCAAATATAGTCAGTCTTTAAGATGTGCTTATGCAGGATTCCAGGTTATATCTCGTCTTTGAATTTCTTTCCATGGACCTCAAGAAATATTTGGATCCTATCCCTCCTGGTCAGTTCATGGATTCTTCACTTGTTAAGAGTTACTTATACCAAATCCTACAGGGGATTGTGTTTCGTCACTCTAGAAGAGTTCTTCAGAGACTTACAACCTCAAAATCTATTGATTGATGACAAAGGAACAATTAAACTGGCTGCTTTTGGCCTTGCCAGAGCTTTTGGAATACCTATTAGAGTATATACACATGAGGTAGTAACACTCTGGCACAGATCCCCAGAAGTATTGCTGGGGTCAGCTCGTTACTCGACTCCAGTTGACATTTGGAATATAGGCACCATATTTGCAGAATTAGCAACTAAGAAACTACTTTTCCATGGGGATTCAGAAATTGATCAACTTTTCAGGATTTTCCAAGCTTTGGGCACACCCAATAATGAAGTGTGGCCAGAGGTGGAATCTTTACAGGACTATAAGAATACATTTCCCAAGTGGAAACCAGGAAGCCTGGCATCCCATGTCAAAAACTTGGATGAAAATGGCTTAGATTTGCTCTCGAAAATGTTAGTCTATGATCCCGCCAAAAGAATCTGGCAAGATGGCACTGAATCATCCATATTTTAATGATTTGGGCAATCAGATTAAGAATATGGAGCTTTTTGACAAAAAGTTTCCACATTATATCACAAACAGATAGTTGTGTTTTTTACTATTAACACTGTCTGTTTTTGTCTTATATATTTTTCTTTTCTTTGTTGTAAAACTTAGGCTGTACTTCATCTTCTAATTTCAAAAGTATAACTTAAAAATGTAAATATGCTATCTGAATTTAAATATAATCTGTATATATATGTAGATCTCACTTTGACAACTATTTGTTACCATAATAAAACTATAAATCTAAAAAAAAGAAAAACTCATGAGTGCATCCAATTTCTTTTATAACCTACTGAGTTTCTCTATTAATAAATGCATGATACACAAGTAAATTAGCAAATTAGCTTACCAGAATGCAGAGTCTCGAAGACCCATCATTGTCATCAGTTTCTTAAATTTTTTTCTTTCATGTGTAATATTTAATGATGCAAAGTATATAAAAGAAGAGAAACAAACTACACAAATAAAAATAAACAATTCATTTATAACTTCTCCCTTAGAAGTGAAAGGTAGTATCTTCATATTTATTCCAATAACTGATGTCAGCTTCTCCATCACAGAATGGTTTGTTGTGACCTAAATTGGGATGTTAACAAATGTATTATATTAAAAACTGTTAGAAAACAATATACCTTTTGTTTCTTTTCAATTTCAGTATTTACATGTGCCCATCATTTTGAAATATGGTGAACTACTAATATCATCAAAACAATCTCGATGACTTTCGGCATGAATTGACATTAATTATAAGAGTCATTTGAGAAATTAAATGAGGGTTGATCACCCATAATACAATGTGTTAGGTAATTGAGAAACAGCAGCAATCCAGACAGAAACACTCCTCACTCTCACAGAACTTTACATTTTGTAAAGATATTTACAAAGAATTAAAATATTTAAAGATTAAAATTATTTAAGGAAAGAAGGAGAGATATTTGACAACTTATTGCATAATCAATTCTTTAATTATAATTTAAAAACTATGTTAAAAAAGAAGTAGAGGAAAGCCAGAGAAGTATTCCCTGAAGAAGTGACATTTGCACTGAGAGGGGAAGGCTGTGTGATACTTTTTAAACAAAGATTGTGTAGGGAGGGTTGAGGATGAAGAAGCAAACTTTGAGCAGAGCGAACAGCATGTGCAAAGGAAGGAAGGAACATGGTACACTGGATCACTGAAAAGAGGTTCCTTGCAGCAAAAACAAACAAATATATAGACTGTATATGTGGCTGGGGAAATAAACTACTCCCATAGTTCAGACAAGAAATCCTAATGGTTGACTTTGTCCTGACGGCAGCGCTGAATTATATAGATTTGAGTTTAGAATTAAGAGGCCAGATGAAAGATTAGATGTGATGGGTCAGGCAGATAATTTCCCAGTTTCTATTTGATAAACTAGGTAGCATTGGCATTCACTGCGATAGAGAAAATTGTAAAAGACTCAGTCACATTTAGAGAAAAAACACCCACATTCAGTTTTGACCATACTAAGTTGAATTGCTTGAGACATCAAAGTAAAGATATCCAATACACAGTCAGATATACAGGACTAGAGTAGAGGTCAGCAAATTAGGTCCCCAAACCAAATCTGGCCTACCACCTATTTTGTAAATGAAGTTTTACTGAACATAGCCATACTCATTTATTTGTGTGTTATCTATGGCAAACTTTCAAGCTACAACAGCAGAGGTGAATAGTTCCAATACAGACAGTTTGACCCCTAAACCTAAAATATTTACCAGGTGGTCCTTTACAGAAAAATTTTGCTGGTCTACAAATTGAAGTAGGTTCTCAGAGTTATCAGCATGTGAAATATAATTAAAATTATGATAATTAATGAGACTTTCTAGAAAAAGCATATAGGATGGAAAGAGATTCCTAGAATAGAACCCTGTGGAACTGCAGATACAAAACATAGAAAGGTAAAGTTGGATAAGCTGGCAAGAAGACTAAGAAGGAATGCCTAGAAAAGTAAAAGGGAAACCAGGTGAATCCTATGTTATTGAGTTGAAAGATCAAGTAAGATAAGGAATGAAAAAATTACAGTGGTTAATTGACATGGAAGTGTTATTGACCTTATAAAAAGCCCTTTTGGTGGTGTAGGCGGGGATAGAAATCACACTGTGTTGAGTTGAGCCTAATGAAGACAACACTTTCAAGAAGCTTAGCCATTAAGAGAAGGGAGATAGAGTAGTTACTTGGGGAGGAATGTGAATGAGCAGAGGTCTTACTCATTTGTGAAGAAATTAATTTAAAATCCGAAAGATAAGAATCTAGCAGAAAGGCGAGCTTGAAGAAAGAGGAAAGAGAAGGGAAAAATCCATAGTTCAAATTTCTTGATAAGATTGGAAGGGATGGGATCTAGCCTCTGAACTGAGGAAGGACATTAAGGATGAGAAAGGAGAAAAGTGTAGTGAGTGGTAGGTCTGAAGTTTTAATGGGTTCATATTGAGATGTTGGAGAATATTCTCATTTGACAGCTTCTATTTTCTCTGAGAATAGAAGGCAAAGTGTCATCTCTTAAAAGGATAGAGACAAGTTGGGAGATGAGGTAGATGCTAGAAAAAAGGGAAAAAATACAGGAGGTTTAAAAATAGGTCTTTAAAGTTAGGCACTTACTTCTATAATTGCAGCATTAATTGCAGTTTGGAAAGCCACAAATCCTTTTTTCCAGTACTTTTCTAAGTAACAAAAATATTTACCATTTATGGTCCAACAGTGTTCTTAAAGAAAGAAGAAAAATATGTCCATCAATACGTAATGGAGCCAATTATTAGAATTAAAATCTTAACTTTGGCTCTAAAATAAAATATCTAAATGTAAGCTCAGAGCCTATGACTACACAATCTAGAGAATTTTTTAAAGCACTTTGTAAAACTGGAAGAAACTATATTATTGAATAGTTCCCCAAATAAGAAGACTCATCTTGATGATTAAGTTCAGGGGGAAAATGTATATTACTTCTTTATTTGGTTGTATTAACATTTCTATCAGTCATTATGAACAGGAAATTCAATGCCACAGCAAAAAAGATTGTAACTAATTTTCATACAGTTACCTGAGTATTCAGAGTGTTCCTTTATGCTTGGGATCCTATATCTCCAATGAAACTTCAGCTGGTATGAGAAAGTATCACTAAACACAACTCCTACGATTTCAGGGTACTTTTGTAGAAGTATTGTATCCATAGTTTCTTCATCAGGTGTTCCAACAATTGTTCTTCCTACCATGTAAGAGAAATATAAATAACCAAGTAAACTTATTATTAGAGGACACAAAAACAAACTGCAATTGTTTACGTTTTCTATAAAATTATAGGTGTTACAGATTATCCCTGAATAGGTGCCTCTGAGTTAAAAGCTAAGCAAAAATCTTTTCTATTATTTTAAGTTTGATATGAATACATGAAAATATTTATTTTTTGTGTGATCTCATTTTGATAAAGAAAAACTGAATTTGTGTGCCTATATAAACATAGAAACATAGGTGAGGCTGGGCGCGGTGGCTCACGCCTGTAATCCTAGCACTCTGGGAGGCCGAGGCAGGTGGATTGCTCAAGGTCAGGATTTCGAAACCAGGCTGAGCAAGAGCGAGACCCCGTCTCTACTATAAATAGAAAGAAATTAATTGGCCAACTAATATATAGAGAAATAATTAGCCAGGCATGGTGGCACATGCCTGTAGTCCCAGCTATTCGAGAGGCTGAGGCAGAAGGATCATTTGAGCCCAGGAGTTTGAGGTTGCTGTGAGCTAGTCTGACGCCATGGCGCTCACTCTACCCTGGGCAACAAAGCAAAACTCTTTCTCAAAAAAAAAAAAAAAAAAAAAAAAAGAAAGAAAGAAACATAGGTGACATCTATAAACATATATAACCATTTGCATATTTTTCTTGAAAGACACAAACTTAAATGAGGGGGTGAGGAGAAGAAGAAGTAGTAGCAAATAAAAAAGGAAAAGCTCTCATTTTTTTGCTTTATACAAGTTTTTACTCCTTAATTTTTTTTTAGAGTGTATATTAGTTTGGTGACTAAAATAATTTAAACATTAAATGAAAAAATATTTAAAATAAACAATAGGAATACTTGAGAATTTGGTGTTTTGGTTTCTTCCTGCCAAGATTATAAACTGATTTCTATCACAGGAAAATAGTATGCTAGTAGAAGTCAGTTGCATGAAAAGAGTCAGAGCACAAAAATCAAAAGTAAAGTTATAATCCACCTATAGATTCTCTGGGGTCAAGAACACTCTCTGTGAATTAAGCTCATAATAATCAGTGCATAATGGATGAGCTTACAATCTGCAGAAGCAGTCCACCCAAGAGGTGGTTAGTAAATCTATTACTAGCTTTGAAAAATACTCAAGTCCAATTTATGGCCTCCTTTTTTATAATTTCAGGTATTATGTTCTGAAAATTTCATTAATTTTAAACCTCACTCAAGGTGAAGACTACCTTAAGATAAAAAAGCTATTCATTTTTATCGCATAATTGTACCATTTGAAACCACTCATCCTTCCAAACATAGAGTAAGGCTGTGAAACTTTTATGAGGAAAAGGCTAACTTCACTGATTTTCTCTATAAGTACAAAAGGCTAACTTCACTGATTTTCTCTATAAGTATACTATCAAGCTCAAAACATGAATACTCATGCCAAAATGCATGAGTTAGATAAATGTAGAATAAGACAGTGAGAAAGGAGCTGTGATTGGGGCAAGCTGGAATGGTAGCTGGAACAGAGACAAGTCCAGAGAGCCATGAGACTCTAAGTGCAGAAAGTGGCCGATAGCTTGTACTGTGCATGCAGGAAGACTATCCCTGAGGCTTCTGTACATGCTTCATGAGGTATTAAAAAAAAAAATAGATGAGGTAAATGACCAAATAGAGAAAGCCAGGAGAGCCACATCAGGTTAGAATCAACACTGGTCAGGCAGAACACAAAAGGAATGAGGGCAAGGGAGGCAGGCCAAAGTCAAAACTCCAGGAGCAGCCATGAGGAATTATACAACAGGGGAAGGCATCCAAGGGTGAAAATATCCATTCCAAAGCTTGGAGAGGTTGGACAGGAAGTATTAGGAACAGTGGGCATAAAATAATTAGAATTCAGAGCTCAGAGCTGCCCCTCAGAATGACAATCCAGATAGCAAGAAACTAAAAGATTCAGAAGGACAGAAGACAGTGATTAGAACTGAGGTGTTGGCCGGGCGTGGTGGCTCATGCCTGTAATCCTAGCACTCTGGGAGGCCGAGGCGGACGGATGGTTTGAGCTAAGGAGTTCGAGACCAGCCTGAGCAAGAGTGAGACCCCATCTCTACTAAAAAAAAAAAAAAAAAGAAAGAAAGAAATTAGCTGGACAACTCAAAATATATAGAAAAAATTAGCTAGTCATGGTGGGACATGCCTGTAGTCCCAGCTTCTCGAGAGGCTGAGGCAGTAGGATTGCTTGAGCCCAGGAGTTTGAGGTTGCTGTGAGCTAGGCTGATGCCATGGCACTCTAGCCTGGGCAACAGAGGAAGACTCTGTCTCAAAAAAAAAAAAAAAAAGAACTAAGGTGTTAAGAGATTGGATAAATTATACAAAAGGATGAAATGGCCAATGTTCAGAATCCAGGGAAATGAGGACTAATAAGAGAAATTTGATGGTAGGATAAGATTACAGGAGCAAAGGATATTGTCCTGATATCTGCTTATGCAGGGTCAAAGGCCTGTATTGAGCAGACCAGAGACCATAGCTGGCTAATGATAGGTACTCCTAATGGCAGTAGGCTGGATATGAAGAATGGAAGCCAGAGGACTCACACAATAACTATGACTCTCAAGTGTTTTAATTTCTTTATAAGAAGTATACATCAAGTTAATGCAGCAGCCTACATAGCATAGAGATGTCTATTTTCTGAGTCCAGATACACAGAGAAAGTTTTGAGAAAAAATATCATTATTCTATAGTCAAGAGCACCAAATTTCAGCTGGGTGTGATGGCTCACGCCTGTAATCCTAGCACTCTGGGAGCTCAAGGCGGGAGGATTGCTTGAGCTCAGGAGTTCAAAACCAGCCTGAGCAAGAGCAAGACCCTGTTTCTACTAAAAATAGAAAGAAATTAGCCAAACAACTAAAAACAGAAAAAATTAGCTGGGTATGGTGGTGCCTGCCTGTAGTCCCAACTACCCGGGAGGCTGAGGCAGGAGGATCACTTGAGCCCAGAAGTTTGAGGTTGCTGTGAGCTAGGTTGATGCCACGGCACTCTAGCTCAGGCAGGAGAGTGAGACTCTGTCTCAAAAAAAAAAAAAAAAAAAAAGAGAGCCCCAAATTTCTTGACTTTCAGTACATAACACTTGGTTTGATTTTAAATAGATTTTACATGTCCTGAGCTATACTCTTTAACTCTCTTTAAATACCTAACAGTAATGCTTTTTCAATGCCACTGTTAAACTTGAGTTTGAATTTCAAACACCTTTTGGTTTATAGTTACTATTTATAATCTAAATTTAAAATAATTAAATCCTTAAAAATTTTTGAAACTCTTAAATTATAGAATGCTAACCTGAATAGGACTTTTTAAAAGTTAAGTTTGAGAAAAGTGAAATTAACTTTATGCCATCTAAAATAGGGCCCAATGTTTTTTTCTGTTCCGAGCATACTTTGTGGAATTAAGAGTAAATGGTGTATGTGCTATTTAAAAAGCACCCTAGGAAATCTATTTTACTTCTAACACACCTACCCTTACTGGTAGCCCACAACAACCACTTCACTGTATATATAATGAGAATCTTTGCCTCAGTTGAGAACCTCTGACCTATAGGCTAGGTAAATAAGTTCAATTTGCAAAACTAAACTTCAAATTAAACATGAGGTCACATCATACTGAAACATTGGTCATTGAACAACACACCTTTCATAAAGGAAGCCAAGGCCATCTTCTCCATTATCCTCTGTGTTATGTTAGTGACTGGTGTATATGCCATGACTATGTCAGAATCGTTAAACTGATCCATAGTTCCCAGGACACAAGGAGGTTGTTCAGGAAAATGGATAGCTCTGTAGAGTCCCGAAAAGATGCACAAATATATCCCTAGAGACAATGCTACTATCCATTCCTACACCACACAAAAGAAAAGTGAGTCAAGTTATAATATGGTCCAGAACAGTGAGAAACATCCAAATACACTTTAAGACAGAATATATTGCCACTGAGCATGGCTTAATTTTAGTCTCTAACTTTTTTCCTTTCCACTTAATATCTATCCTTTAAAGAAAAGAATACCCTTTTAATATACAACTTTGAGATAATATAAAAAGTCAGTCGATCTTAACCCAGGGATTTAGGATTCCTAACAGTGGGACAACCATTACAACCGTTGATTTTATGCTCTCATACTGAAGCAATACAAGTACATAATGTGTGATGTAATGTACAAGTACATCACGTAAAAGACATTCTCACCAAAAATATTCAACCTGAACTTAATACTTTTAGATTCAATTCTCTGTAAGAAATGTAGACAATAAAGGGGTGAGTTAAATGATAGCATGAAGACTCAATCAGATAAAAAGAGACACAGAATATTCAATAGATAAGGAGTTTTGTCTCATTGTTTCCTGGTTTGAACAAACTAACTTTGAAAGATATTTTGGAGAAAATTTAGTAATTTGGCTATGGAATTAGATGCTTATATGAAATTATTGTTAATTTTGTGAGGTGGGATAGTGGTTATGTGGGGGTCTATGCCCTTAATTTTTTGAGATTCTAGCTGAAATATTTAGCAATATATATTTGGGGAGGAGGAGACAGAAAGATAAAGCAAAGATGGCAAGATGTTAATAGCTATTAAATCTGGATTGTGGGTGTACAGGTGTTCATTGTGTCAATATTTTTACATTTCTGGATAGAAATATATTTTCATAACTTTTTAAGGGTGATAAATAGAAATGTATCCTTCTTTAATATAAGAACAAAAATATTAGATTGAGCTGCTTCAAGAGTTATTACAGATGTTTAAAAGAATTACATGAATCCTGCTGGCTCCTACTGAAATGGTATTGGTTTTCTCTGAACAAAATTCAGCCTCTACGTGATCAAGGCAGTCCAGATATATCTCTTAGTAACAAATAGCAAATCTCTTTGTCTTAATGTTCATGTCAGCATACTAGAAACTCAACAAAATGCAAAGATAGTGACAATCAGTGATCTTGCTCCCTGAAACCACTCTATGTTTCCAAAATCATAGCCTTGAAAAGAAATTCCAAAAAAATCCCTAATTTTTGTTTATATTTTCCCCAGCCTTACCAATTAACATAATCTTAATCAAAATTCCCCAATGTACTATTATGATTTGCCCATTTAAAAATCTATTTTATAATATTTTGCCTAGCTTATCTTTTTTCTCCCCCTACACTGAAGTTAACTAAACACAAATCAAAATGACTGAGATTCAAATGGATTAATTATTTTGGAGAATGGCTAGTTCTATTCCAAATGTTACTTTATTTTTCAGGAGCTGTCATATGAGTCCTCTAGTTTATTTCATCTTTTGTCATAAATAGTATCCTATTTTTCAAAATATATTATTCTGCATTTAGAATTCCAAATCAAAGTGAAGTATCCCAAGAATGGAAAACAAGCACCACATGTACTCACCATTAAATTCACTTAAGTACATTTTTAGTAATAACATTCATCGGGTGTCAGGCAGATGGGAGAGGGGAGAAGGGGATGGGTATATACACACATGTAATGGGTGCAGTGTGGTGTGGACACACTTGAAGCTCTAACTTGGGTGGGGCAAGGGCAATATACATAACTTAAACATTTGTACCCCCGTAATATGCTGAAATTAAAAAAAATTTTTTTAAATGATTCCAAATCAACCAGCCAGAATGGAAATTAAAACTTAAACTTTGTGAACAAAAAAAGTAACAAAGATAGTATGATACTACATCATTGAGTTTCATTCACTAAATATGGAAAAATATATATTACAAACCATACCAGTAAGCTCTCTTTTTTTATTCTCCATTTTCTAAGAAAATTCTTGCACAGAAGGGCCTGAGTTTGTTGACACACACTTATCTCTTTTTTAACCATTCTATCCTGTTCATTGAGAAAGAGGGTAAAATAAATATTGTAGATCAATAACTGGGGTGGGAGACAAAAATAATAATAAAGTTCAGTTATAAAACGCCTTTGAACACTTTGAAAGCATAGGTTTCAGATGCACAATTAAATGCCTTATATGACATCGCAGTAACACATTCAATCAGGATTTTCTAAAATAATATGAAGTATTAATGAATACAAAATGTACTCTCAGCTGGTATTTCTCTCCAGGCTTTATGGCTAGAAGGGAGATGGAGGCAATGGGATAAGAGTCCTTTACCCGCTTGCCTCCAAAGTCACTTTTTTCTGTGAAATCTTAACATTACAACCACCTACAGTAAATTCGTGAATAACATCTTGTTAATGTTTAGAAAAGCACTGTTCCCTTTACTTGTTAAAAAAAATTAACAGAAATAAAACACTTTCCAGTTCCTTACTGGTCAGCAGTCTATACTTTGAATGGCACAATTTGGCACTTTTATGTGATATCAAGGTGAAGCAACGTTGAATAACATTACAGTCATTCTTAGAATCCCAAAGAGTTAATTTCTCCTCTTTAAATTCGTGGGTTCCCATTTGTGAAATAAGAATGTAAGATACACACAGATGAAAACCAAAACCATTAGGTTAGCTAATATGACTATAGTAATTGATTTGTAATAGTAATCCCTCTTCTTTGTTCTCAGTTCGAAATTCCAGCGATGATCATTTGGTATCATAACTATAGTTACTTAAATCCATTTGGATAAATGTTGATGTTATATACAAATTATAATTTTCAGAGAACTTGCTTTGTTTCCCTTTTTTTGATAAAATAAAGGTAAAGGCAGCAAATAGCAAAATAATCTCGTAATTCTAACTTGAGAAAGTAGAAAAGTTAAAACAACAGTCTTTACTTATGGATACAGAGGTCTGTCTGAATAGTTCCATAAGTGAACCACAAAGACATTTTAAAAGGAAAAATATAAAAAATAGGGAAAAGCAAATTGTCTTAATGCTTACCTATTCCCAAGAAGTAAAACTTCACAAATTCTCAAAAGGATATTCGGAGAAATGTCAGTCTGACAAATAAATTAATATTTATATACATTTTTGCCTTTATTCACCTTTCATTTTTATCACACTAAAATATTATACAGTGGAGTTGAAAAGTTACAATCACTCACTAGTACTACAACATAAAAGATACAATAATTTAGAAATATCTGAATAATATAATTTGAACAATAGTTATCAACATACATGGTATTGACTATACATTTCATGTCTTGATGGCCTTCTGCAAAATGAAAATTAAAAACAAGTTTTAACTTACAATCAAGAAAATAAGAGAGAAGAACTTAGAAGCTCTTTGGATCTACTCACTGGTCTCTTTTTGTCCAAGACAACAGCTAAGAATCCTTCAAAGATTCCTCTACAAATGTTTGCCTCTTTTAAAACTGTTTTTTTTCTGTTGGCTTCTGAAACAGTAATGGTCTGTGTGTACAGAGCCTGCCAATGCATTCTGTTGGTATTTTTCCCCCATGTCTTTCTTCTTGCCTTCTTGCGCAATTACTCTTCAGGGAGTATAATGAATGATTGGCTGAACATGCTACATTGTATTTGTTTTATGTAATTGCTCTAGTTTTTTGGCACACACACAAAATTATATTTTTTAAAAACTCTAGAGTCCTGGGTAAAAACATATTAACTATTACCTTTTTTTTTTTTTTTTTTTTTTTTTTAGAAACATGGTCTTGCTCTGTCACCCAGGCTAGAGTGTAGTGGCCCTATCATAGCATAGCTCACTATAACCTTGAACTCCTGGGCTCAAGTTATCCTCCTACTTCAGCCTCCCAAGTAGCTGGGATTATAGGCACGGGCCACGACACTTGGCTAACTTTATTTATATTATTATTATTACTGTTTTTAGAGATGGGGTCTTGCTATGTTGCTCAGGCTTGTTTCAAACTTCTGGCTTCAAGTGATCCTCCTATCTTGTCTCTCAGAGTGCTGGAATTACAAGTGTGAACCATTGTGCCCAGCTCATATTAGCTTTTAATAATTTAAAATTTGACAGCCAAGCCAAAATAGAACAAATTAAAAAGAAAGTTGAAAAGAGAGAGGGAAAATGAGGACAGCTTATCTGAGAAATCAGAATAATTCATATGAGAAACTTTACCAGAAATGTAACTGCATTTCTGTTAAATGGCTCCTTGTACAACTGATTCCTATGTGTGAGAAAGTATACTAAGGGTTTAAAATGAATTCCTCCATTTGCTACTAAAGCAAACGTATAAAGTTGGTACTATTATATTAATATATTTATATCCATTCTACAGATTTGAATGGTGAGACTTAAAAGTGAAGTTATTTGAAGATACTTAAATAACGGCAGAGCCAACACATAAGTCTAGAACAGTGTCTAGACTCCAAGCACCCTCACTCCTAATGACTGCTATAAAAACCATGCTAATCAAAACAATGATATCTAATACCCATTTAAAAAGTTTAATAGTGTAAACTAGCTAACAGAACTTTAATAATTGTGTTACCTTCTTTTTCAGCTATAACTAAATTGGATATTCTCAGAAAGGTAAATAACTACCTTTTATCCACCCTGGAAATATCATTACAGGATTTTAACTATAATTAATATATTTCTTGGTATACATGTAGAAATTAGTAACCATTCATAAAAGTGAAGGACAAACAAAGGGCAAAGGACTCTGAGACTATTCAAATGATTACCATTTTCATTAGCAATATGGAAATGAATAGTTCTTTTGACTCGAACTGTATTCTTTCCTTTGTTCTTAGTGATGTTTCTCTTCCTCTTTTGCCAAAATTATTACCAGAAGTAAAAGTCCACAAGGTGGAAAATTCCACATCTTTAATCTGGTTCCAATCCCAGACATCAGTGTTAATATTTATTTCAATGGATGGATAAAACAACTAAAATTATACTATAATACAAATATACACTGCTCTTAATAACTGTATTTAAGGGCTATTTTTTTTATTTCCATAATTTCTGTGGTTTGAATGTCTCTTCTAAAACTCATGTTAAAACGTAATTGCCAATGTAATGGTATTGAGAAGTGGGGCTTTTAAGAAGTGATTAGGTCATGAGAGGTTCATCTTCATGAATGGATTAATGCTGTTATCTTGGGATTAGGCTCTTGATAAAAGAATGTGTTAAGCTCAATTTTCTCTTTCTTGTGTGCTTGCTTCTGTCTTTTGCACTTCTGCCATGGAATGCACCTCACCAGATGGTAGGGCCATGCTCTTGGAGTTCCCAGCCTTCAGAACTGTAAAAAATATTTTTTTTTCTTTATAAAAATTACCCAGTCTCTAGTATTCTGTTATAGTTGTGAAAAATTGACTAAGACAATAATTTTAGCATTTTCAATCTCTAATATGGTACAGTTAGGTGCCTGACACCTATGTTGCAAACCTGTCACTCATTGTCTGCATATCTTGGACACATTGCATAAAATGCTCAGCTCTCTGTTCTATATTTATAATAGAATTTGGACCTTTTCCATTCTAAGCCCATGTACATTGATAATTGTGCAGTTCTGCTATAGGGTCAGAATGCTAAAATTCTCTAGATTTGGACTTATGAACACTCATTTTATATGTCAACCCATCCCTCCTTGTCATCACACTCTTCTTTACTCTCCTTGAGTTTTTGACTCTACTTCTGTACTTTTACTTTCAGCAGATAAATGTACTGTATTAATGGAGAACAAGAGACCATTTGACAGAAGCTTTCCTCCATATGTCTCTATCCTAATTTCCCAGAGGAAACTCACTCAATCCTTTCTAAACTCAATGCCACTGCACAATCCTTCAATCAAATCCTATTACCTAATCTAATATCTGGCTCTCTTGGTTATCTTTCTTTAATCTATTAACTTCTAATATGATCTATTCTCTCCTCCCACCTTTTTTCAGACATGGCTAGCAATTACATATGGGAAAATATTTGTCACTGTCACTTTTCTTAACCACTTCAGTACCGCACTCACTGGCCGCGAAACCTTGCCCACAGCCGGCACTCATAGTCCGCACGATAGTTTGTGCATTGACAACGAATCTGTTTTGCTCTTGTGTGATGAGGAAAGCATCATTTAAAGCACTGAAAGCTTGTTTTACTTTACAGGCAGCTTTACTTGTAATGTAAATCAGAATAGGTAACATATACATATATGTTTTCATTACATTATTTTTACATGTTCACAATTTTATTTTGATAAATGAAAAATTAGAAAAGTCGTATCACGGCTGTCAGCTAAAGTCCGTGCTTGGCTGTGAGCCTTCATATCACCGCTGTCGGCTAAAGTCGCTGTGCACGTTCATCTGTGGCTATCGACTGTAGCCCACTCTCGGCTATGCGTGTTCATCTGTGGCTATCAACTATAGTCGACACTCATACCGAAGTGGTTAAGCTACTTGGTCTTATAAACTAGATGACCTTCTCACATTCACTGCCCAAATCCCCATTGTATTAGTAGTTTCCTAGGGCTGATATAACAAAGTACCACAAACTGGGTACCTTAAAACAATAGAAACTTATCCTCTCAAAGTTCCAGTGGCTAGAAGTCCAAAATCATGGGCCAGGAACATCATTGGCAGATAAGCCTCTTGGTACTGGTCTGCACTCTTAAAATTACTCTAGGTCTTGGGTTCTATTGGTGATTCACAACATTATACCTGAATCCCAAGGCTCTTGCAGAGAGACTGTTGTCTGTAGATGGCATAATTCTCATTGTGGAAAATATGAGTGGGTTTACTCCTATTCCATCATCTTGCTAATATTACTCTTGCCAGCTGATTTTGATGCTGCTGATCAGTGAATCACTAGTCTATAAAAAGTACAGATAGCAAGAGAATAATGTCCTGCACAAAGTAAACCTTCAATTAATGTCAGCAATCACTATTTCTAAAGTTGAGTTCTTATATACAAAGCTTCTTGTAACAGTGGGAATTGTTTTACTTTTAAAATATTCCAATAAAATGACACTGTTGTTTCTTTCTCTTCTTGATGCTTTCTCCCAATGGATATTATCAATGAAATTCTTAAGTAATAGTTTGTGTGGGAAAAAATAAACCAAATTTTCTCAAGCATGTGAGTATCACTTGTTTTACTATTTGAAGCAAAAGAAGTGAGAGAAGTAAAAGATCAGATTTGAGTCTGTGGTTATGCCTTTCTTAACAAAGATGATACCCCAGCAATAGCTTTTCTAGGGGTTTCCTTTCACAATCTCTGCTCATCCTCCTCTCAGTTATCCCAGTTATCAATAAAATTTACTTTCAGAATAAGAGATAAGGATTTAAGAATAAGAGTCAGGATTTTCTGACTGCCATTTAGAAAGTGCCTAAGAAGTTTCAAATTTTGTGGCTCCTCAAAGGGACCAAAAGAGGGATTTAAAACTGGCGATTTAAAATCCAGCTGCACTTTTGCCCACCACACTATTCCTGTCCTTTCTAACCTCTGGCTTTTCTGCCTTATTTAGTTTGGCAAATGGCTAAACTCATATCTCTTATTGTTTCATTTGACCTCTTGCGGGTCAAATGAGGACCTGTTGTGTCCTCATTATTTTCCAAAAGAAATAGCACTTGAGTGACTTTGGTTCTGTAGAGTTCGGCTCTGGCTTCTTAGATTGCCTTGGGGCCTCTGCCACTGCTCAAGCAGCCTTACTCCACCCCTTTCAGGGAGTAGGAAGGTACCCCTCCAGCACAACCCTCTGCTGCCATCTGGTGGTCAAGGGGTCTCGCCCATCTCTACTAAATGTAGTGGGCATCTGCAGCTTGTATTCTGCTTCTTCCACTTGGTAGGATTAGAAAGTGTGTGTCTTGTAGTTACTGAGATTCTAAAAAAAATTACCTTAATTACGAAGTCAGACCTAAAATACTTTTAAATACTTTTGAATAAAAAACCCTTGTCATTGTCATATTTCCACTGTGAAATTCATTGTCCTCCAGCATAGTTAGAGCTTTAAATTTAAGTAGGAAGTTGTTATAAATTTTTTTGATCCACTAGACTGAAAGATCAAGAAACTTCCAGTGGCTTTCTATACAATTCTCGATTTTTTTTCTCAGTTGTCTGCTGTATAGGTTTTGTGTCCTTATCTGTATAGAAATGTCCAGGAAGACCAAGATAAGATCCTGGGTTTGCATCTTACAATAACTATATACATAATGATTTTAATAACTGTAAGTCAAATAGTACCAGTAGGATTTTTTTCAAAGATTCTTTGAATTACAAAATGTAAACAAAGATACATAGACTTGTGGATCTGCCACACTGTTTATGGATAGTTTATGTTTATCTGGGACACCTACCTCTAATATTCATAATATAGGCTTGTAAATAGTGATTGGCACCCTCCTCCAAGAAGGGACTAGTCCCAAACTAGGAACCTCATTAAGAAATGACTTAAGGATTGCAGATAAATAACTTTACAAGAAGAAGATAGATCACAAAATATTCAAAAGATAACCTAAGATTAATTCAAAATGGCCCTTGAAAGAAGAGAAGCATTTGAATATATACACACAAACCTTTAGAATAAGTTTGCAGATAGAATCTATCAAACTATGATAGGATATGTTAAAAATTAAAGTTGAAAAGATCTCTCTACTACCTCAATCTGAGTGAACCAGAGTCAAGAACCTAGCTCCCTTTGAGCACAGAGTATGAAACATTACCTGTGTATGGAAACACTACAGAAAAGTATTAAAGATAACTTTGCCACTGACATCTTTAGGTAAATGAACTGAATCTATTTTCAACCTAAATCTATGCATGAATTCTGTATTTTCAAATTGGGGTAATTTTGTCTCCCCCCCCCCCAGAGATATTTGGCAAAGTCTGGAGACATGTTTGGTTGTCACTAGGTTGGGATGGGGAGTTACTGGCATCTAAAAGAGGCTAAGGATGCATCAAATATCCTACAATGCACAGGACAACCCCCTACAACAAAAAAGTATTCAATTCAAAATTTCAATAGTGCCTAGGTTAAGATACCCTGCATTAAATAATCATAAATCATTTTGGTACAAAATAGATATCCTAAGGAGAAATCTAGTGTATTTTGAACAGTAAAGAGGAGATGGTAAAAAGATAATTATTCTCCAGTAGAATATCATTTGCATTAGATTTTGATATACTCCCTCTGTAGCACCATGTCTTACCAATGCCTCCAATGTACTAGTCACTTCATGCTCATCTAATCCATGAAAACATCAAGAGTGGACAAGTGGCATATTGTAAAACATCCAGCTGATCCAAGTCTCTCTGGAACATTGACAAAGCATAGGAAAACCTAAATCTAACCTTAGGGCAAGACTGAAATGTATATTTTTGTCCATTCCAGATTAATGCAAAATGTTTTTGATTGAAATGGAAAAGAAGTCACATGCCAAATCAGCTGTTAAATACCATGTGACATAAACTATTCTTAATCTGCTCTTGCAAAAGTAGCACATCTGGTTAAGCTGCTTAACCAGAAACTAGTTGGTTGAGTTTACAGTAAATTAATGTCTTCCTCCAGAATCTCTCTGATTTTTGCAAGGGCAAGATTAGAGTATTATATTGGAAATATGATAAAAACCACCCCTCACTTGTATCTTCAGGTCTTTAATAGTAACACTAATTTTTTCCATTCCCTCCTCATCCCCTCTCCCAAAATAAATTATTTTATTTTCTATCCTGGCTGAGGGGGAGGTCAGGTTTCCCATTGTACTGGGTTGAATAGTCTCCTCAAAATTCATGTCCTTCCTGGAACCTCAGAATGTGACCTTATTTGGAAATAGGGTTTTTGCAGATGTAATACGATGAAGTTGTACTGAAGTAGAGTGGGCTGTAAATCCAAAATGAGTGGCCACTTTAGTAGAGAAGACACAACACGACAAATTCACAGGAAAGATGACCATGTGACAGATTGGAGTTAAGCAGCTATAAGCAAAGGCACATCAGGGATTTCCAGCAACTGCCAGAAGCTAGGAAAGAGGCATGGAAAGGATTCTCCCTCTGAGTCCGCAAAACGGAACCAACCCAGACAACTCCTTGAATTTTAACTTTTGGCCTACACAACTCGAAGAGAACAAATTTCTGTTGTTTTAAGCCACTCAATTTGTGGTACTTTATTACAGTATCCCTAGAAAACTAATATATCCACTATAATAGTTATTACTTCATAGGCCAAGGAAAAACAATGTGGAGGTTGTGCCAATTCCCATGTATATCTATTCCAATTACGAATCCACGGACTAGAGACATGGACACCAGAGGAGTCTACAGACTAATGGACTCACTATGAACTAGACTGAGGCTAGGATTTTAATTATTACCTGGACCTCAAATGGCCCCCACTCTGATAGAGGAACCATGGTGATGTTTTGGGTCTCTGTGTCAAACAGACCTTGAAATGTTCCGGCATTCTCCCTTCTCCAGGGTACAGCTGTTTGAGTTAAAGCTTATAGATTGCTGTTCAAGATCAAATTGGGCAAGACCCGTTTCTAAAAAATGAAAAAAAATTTGGCGAGGCATGGTGGTGCACATCTGTAGTACCAGTACTCAGGAGACTGAGGTCACTTGAGTCCAGGAGTTGGAGGATGCAGTGAGCTATAATTGTCATTGCACTCCAGCCTGAGCAACAGAGATCTTGTCTCTTAAGAAAAAAAAAATTATTTCTTTGGAGGAAATCTGAGTGGATAGATATCATATATACTCACCATGATATTCCTCTGATGACCCAACTTTCAATGGGTTGTTGGTACAAAAACTTGTCTCAGATCCAAAAACTGGACATGGATTATGATCTTTTGTTGAGGCAATTGCCCTCAACCTCCTGATCATCCATCACGGATTTGACTGTAAAGATTGAGTACTACCCCTTTTGATGCTCCACTGACATGGCCCCTAGAGATGCAGTGATCTATGAACTTGGTCTGATATTAAGGCAGTGAAAACAGATTTTATTTGATAACTACTAATATTGGGGAAAAGAGCCGAGTTCCCTTCTGATTTTTGCAGAGGTGATTTGGGTGTTTTAAAGGGAGAATGAGGAAAGGATTGCAGGGGCTCAGTTGAGTTAGAGAAGTAAAAAAGTATAAAGTGTTAGTCAGTATAAATGTGATTAGGCCAGCTGTGTTAGCTGACAACCATCAAAGTTAGGATTCTATCCTCCCATAGAGGCTGGGAGACAGAGGCCTTATCCTTCTTGATTACTACATTTACTAGGAATGGCCCTCAGGGCCTGGAGACAGGTTTTAATTGCAAGAGACATATAATTATAAGCCCCTTTTAGTAAATGCTCTAAGAAAGGGAGGTCAGGGGCCTATCAAATGTTGGTTAGAATAGTGAATTTTTCCAATAGCGAGCTTTCTCAGACAGGCTTTTTAAAGGGAGCGGGGGCATGACCTTATGCTACTAGAAGTCATGCTAAGGTTGGGTCATCAGTGAAGGGTCTATAGTTGGGTCTATCAGTGAAGGGGTTTAGACAGAGCTGTTATATGCCAAGAGTTCTGCAGTTCTATTCATTACAATAATTATGTCCACCTGGTTTACAGTCATTAAGCTCTGCTACATAATCTTTATTATTCAGGATTTTATCATACCCATTGCTTTTCATGAGCCCAGTGTTATAATGGCATTATTTATCATCAGCTCATAGGACAGCCACCACTAACTTTGGAGTGATGTGGGTATGCCCTTTATTACATTCCTTGTTGTTTGGAATTTAGTCATCTACTATGTTTTCCAACCTCATATAGTAAACTCACTCAAGGATACCTGATTTGCTGAGTCATATCATTCTTTTTTCTGTCACATACTGTGGCTTTTCAACATTGATATATGGCATTGTGTAGGCCATTGCTTTTTCCATGCTTCTGGAAACCATATTAGCAATATGGTTGCACACCACCTCCTGGGGTTCTTAGCAGGATGTTAAAAATCCTGCAAGCCAGAAGAGTACTCCTAAATAAACTCTTATCCAACTTTCATGCTGTACCACTTGATCAAGTACCCTGAGAATCCAGTCCCATGTGTATTCTCCTAGCTATTATATAGGCAGCTGTGGCTAGGTCCTGTAGCTTTTATGTGGTAAAGTCCCTTTCTTCCTTCAACAAGACCAGTACAACTTTGGCCAAGATATTTTATTATTTAACCCTTGCTATTGGAGCAAATCCTGGAATGGGGCATGTATTAGCTTCCTAAGGCTGCCCTAAGGAGTTGAAAACTGAAGCCTGTTTTCTGGTAAAACTCTCAAGAGCTGGAAAAGTTCTTTATTCCTGGAGGGGTATATAGATGGTTCATTACTGTATCCACTAGAACCTGGAACAATGGGCCAGTCTTTGGAACTACAGTAGAGAAGTGGGGGGGTTGGAGTGGTTAACTCAGTTTCCAAACTAGAGTGCTTTTCTGTTAGTACAGTAAATTTTTTTTTTTTTTTTTTTTTTTACTAAATAGCACCATATAGGGAGATTTTGGTGGTCTACCTTCTGACTTTGTGATACTAACTTGTTTCTCTAGAACTCTTCAGTTGCCTGCTTTATTTCTCTACATTATCAAGCCTCCAAGGGATGGCTTATCTTTTAAAGTTGTTTTCCTCTTTACTAGCAGTGCTTTCTCAAGAAAGCCATCTGGTCCTGTGTACTTTACAATTTCCTTCTTTTCAGTTCTTCAGCAGCTAATGCTTTGGTACACTGGGTTCTGTTCTAAGAATTGACTTACTCTGGGTAAGACCCCTGCCTTCTGGCAGTGTACCTCAATTAATGTTACCTATGTTTCACTACAGATAGAACCTTGTTGTACTTTTTACTCTACCACTTGACACTCTTTGACTTTCAGCTTATGAATGGGTTCCAAAACTAACATTGGTTGCAGTGTTTATTTCCTTTTCCTAGTGAACATCTCCACTTGTATATCTAATGAATATCTCAAACTTAAGTCCAAAACTGAATTCCTGATCTTTCCCGTACAGCCTCAAACTTGAACTTCCAGTCTTTTTTATCCACTTGATAACACTAATAGAAGACAGGGTCAGATAATAATTTCTGCTCTTCCAGCAGCTTAGACAAAACCAAACCAAAAAAACTATGGAGTCACTGACTTTCTTTCTCTCACACCCCATACCTCTACCTTCAGAACACTTCTTACCACTTACCTGACTCATCATCTCTTGCTTAATCAAATGCAGTGGCCTACTAACAGGTCTCCCTTACTTCACCCACTTGCATCCCATTTATTTATTTATTTAATTTTCAGTATTCTTTGGGTACCCACTTATTTTCAACACAGTAACTACATTCTTTCTGTTCAAAAATATCTGACTCACACTTCTACCCAGAACCCTCCAATGACTTCTGATCTCACTGAAAGCCCACAAAATGTCCATAAGGATCTCTTTGGTATGTCTCTGATCCCATCTTCTACTAGTATCCCTCTTGATCAGTTAGCTCAAGCCTCACTGGTCCTGTTTCTCTTTCAACCATGCCACTCACAGTCTGCCTCTGGGCCTTTGTACATGCTGTACCAGCTCACCTTCTCAGTGTGGCCTCACCCACTTCAACTCTAAGACTCCATATCCCCCTACTCCTCACCAATCTAACACATTATATATTTTATTTAAACAAGTGATTTGTCTTACTCTCTTATAATAAAAGCTCAATGAAGGCAGAGATTTTTATCTATTTCAAGATCCCTAGTGCTTAGAACAATGCTTGATTCAAAACAGGCAAAGAACAAAATATTTGTGAATACAAATAATGAAAAGCAATCTTTGAACCTTAAAGATTTTGGAAACTATCATGCATGGCTCTAAAAGACTATCTAGTGTCTTAATTTGGTGACAGTAAATTCTACAGCCTACATACTTGGTGCTTACAGTCATCCTTTTTGGCTCTATTTCTTTAGCCAAATAATGGCTGTATCTACATATATCTAAAGACCTTCCATTTTTGGCTTTGTAGGAAAAGTTATTCTCTTCAAGATCAGAAGAGCAAATGACTTACTTTTTACTCTTGACTACTTCTAAATTTTGAACTATGTTGCATGTATTATCTATTTATTAAAAAATTATAACAAATACCTTTAAAAATTAACAGATATGACACTAGAATTTAGTTTCTTACCAACTTTTAAAGCTTAATCAGGAATAATTTTGATCTCAAATCACAAATTTGATTTCACATATATTGATGTGTGAGTATTTGAATGCAGTGAACAGAAAACAAATATCAATTATATAATAATTACATAATATTATCAATAGTATAATTTGGCCAAAGAAATTACTAGTCAATACATAAACAAGAGAACTAGTCCTCAATACCTTTTCCCACAATTATGTGATAAAGATATATTAATGAATAACAATTAGATAAGGTGATCTAAAACAATAATGGTATCACTGTCAGTAAAATGATCGTAATATTGTGGTTAATGACATTTATTAAGAGTTAAGAAGCAGAAAGGGAAATAAAATTACAATCCAGGTGAGGGATTCATTTTAATTAATTAAGGTTATATTTTAGTCATAAAAGAACTTGGAATGTTCTATTATCATAAGTTTAGATGAAATATAACAATAAGACTTGTATCTTGTATTCAGGGAAAATACTGGGTTGCAAAAACCTGAAACTTAATTAGCATCTCTCTCTTGGTCTCCAGTTACAAAGAGGTAAATTTTAGTAGCCTGAGACAACCTCTTATTAGCAAATGTGTAACTGTGGGAAGGTATATATGCAGACATGGTAAAAATAATTACTATATTGATACTATATTTATGAAAGAATCTTGTATGTGTGTTGCTCAACAACATGGATACATTCTGAGAAATGCATCATTACAGGATTTTGTGTCATTGTCTGAACATCATAGAGTACATTTACACAAACCTAGACAGATGGTAGATGGTATAGCCTACTACACCTCTAGGCTATATGGTTTAGTCTAGTACTCCAAGGCTACAAAAATGTATAGCATATTACTATTTTTAATACTATAGGCAACTATAACACAATGGTATTTGTGTACTTACACATAATACAGTAAAAATATGGTATTATTAACATCATCTCACAGGACCACCACTGCGTATGCAGCCCATCGATAACCAAAACATTGTTATACAGTGCATGACTGTATTTATGCAAGTGTGGTAACATGCCTAATAATCAGGTAGTTTTGTGTATACTGTTTATTTTTAAGATGATTGAAATTCTTGAGAACTTGATTTTTTAAATTTAAAAACGCAATTAATGGCGGGGTGCGGTGGCTCACGCCTGCAATCCTAGCACTCTGGGAGGCCGAGGCAGGTGGACTTTGAGGTCAGGAGTTCGAGACCAGCCTGAGCAAGAGTGAGACACTATCCCTACTAAAAAGAGCAGAAAGAAATTAGCTGGACAACTAAAAATATATACAAAAAATTAGCCGGGCATGGTGGAGCATGCCTGTAGTCCCACCTACTCAGGAGGCTGAGGCAGAATGACTGCTTGAGCCCAGGAGTTTGAGGTTGCTGTACGTAGGCTGATACCACAGCACTCTACCCCAGGCAACAGAGTGAGACTATCTCAAAAATAAACACATAAATAAATAAATAACAAATAAATAAATAATTTATTTGATTTGCAAGAGTTGTTTGTTTAGGCACTTCGTTCATTAAATTTAAAATATTGCCTAAGTGCTTCAATCAAATTCGTTAAAAAAATTCTAAGGAAATTGAAAAATATGTAAACAGTGTTAAATATGTGGAATAATTTAATGTGTTATATGTAATAAAGTGTAAGTGAAAGTGACTGCTTTATATTTACACAAAATACATTTGAGATAAAAAGATCTATAAATATACCTAATTTAAGTTTAAAATTTGAATACGACTTAAAATACAAAGTAATTATCAAAAGTTCCTTCTGTACTTGAAGACTCCCCTCAGATACTTTAAAAAAAATAATTACTAGTAATTTTATTGCCAGATTTTTACTTCATTTTTAATATGAGTCACTCATTCAATTATCAATATTAAATAACAAAGAATCCATTTCAATATACAAAATGAAAGATGTCTTAAATTTTCAACTCATAGCTTATTACTAATATAATCATATTTATTTTTCTTAAAGGATAGCATTGAGAACTGCTTACATATAACACAATATAAATAAAAATAAGTAAGCTTTTACTGTGTAAGAATAGCTGATACAAAAATTATTCACCTGAGAATAAATTCTTTCATTTTATCTAATATGCTATATCAAGAAAGAAAATGAAAAATTCAAAGTTACCAATATTAAAAATACATTAAGGATAAGCATTTCTATTTTTAAAAAATTAATGACTATTAGGATTTATATGTTACATGAAAATATAGTATGGTATTTTAACAAATTCAGAGCACAATCAGAATTAAATGTTGAGTGACAAACAGAAAACAATAAAAAATATGATAACACTTACCCTAAGTAAAATTATTTGTGCTCCTATGAAATGCTATAGGTACTACTAGCAAAGCATCTGTCACATTGTAGCTAACTATATAAGTATCTGTCTTCCTTGCAACTCTTAGAGGGCCAAAACTGATAGTCATCCTTTTATCCAAAGAACCCATTCCTGGAAACAGTCACTAAAATGTTCGTTGAATTAAATTACTCTAAAAGTGCTTTAATGATTAAAACCAAAATAGTGTCAAGATAATTTGTGCCAATTTAAAAGAAAAAATGCTTTTAAAGAAAAGCCATAGCCTCATACTGTGAACATACTGGAAAAAAAATTAAGAGCTCACAAGGTAAAATGTAAAGTACAGTCATCATAATGTTTTTCCATTGTTACCAACTGATTGGTTTCTAACTGCTGAAGTTTGCCTTATTAGTCAGTAACTATATATTTGCTCCATAAACTCCGGCTTTTATTATACTTTTATTAATAAAATTCAAATACAGATGAAAAATATAAGATAGGCAATGCTGTCGAGCCAACTTTTACCTAATATATGCATTTATTAAAAGTTTTGATAATAGTAATTTAAGACAGTTTAAAATAAAGTAATATATGTTCAAAAATATGAACTGCACACTAAAAAATCTTCATATTTGACTGGTTCCTTTGTTTCCCAGCTCACTTACCCTTGCTTTCTTAAGAATTAGTTAAATTATCTCTCTCCTGAGTCAGATTTTGTTGCTGTGAAAAAAAAAAGGAACAGAACAATTCTATGAATATTTTAATTCATGACCAAAATATATTCAGTTTGAGTATAAAATTTAAAAAATTAATTTGAATGCCTTTCAAAAAATGTTTACAAGATAATGTGTTCATATACAATAATAGTGAAGTAACCAAATGAACACTATGGATAAGAACAGGATTATGATCAGTCAGCATAATCTCAACTTTAACTTTGCAGGAAAAAAGTTTACCTTGCATTGATTACACATTCACAAATGTAAAGTGAAAATGACCAAACGTATATGCAAAAGCAGGTAATTTTCTATGTTAGTCATGTTCTATTTTAAGATAACACATCTTTCTGAGGATGATCAGGTTCTAAAAAAACTACCTTTTTTAGTGACTGTTCTAGTAAACTATAGATACAGTTTTGTTGCTTATATTAAGTGTTCAAGGTTACACATAGTTACAAAAAAGTGGCTCCAAGGCATGCCTATGAATATCAGATACTAAAGATATCTTTTTAAATTTACGGCACCATTTTTTTTTTTTTTTACTGCACAGAAGAGCTGCATACGGCACCATTTAACAATGACTTACTTAGAAAATAAATATGCGCTATTTATTAATCTATCTACGAAGGTAAAGATGCTCTTTCAAACGTATCTTTATTATATTTATTTATCATGCAGTAAATGCAGTAAATGTAAAAGGTGTAAAAGTGAGATTCTCAGGTAAAGAAACTGAAATTATAATTTGGTATCATGAAGCAAGCTACTGCCAACTGAATCTTACAAGGAGAAATAACTTAACTGTTGGTTATAAAATCCAAGCAGGGACTTGTAAAATGGCTTATTTAGATTAGCTAGAAGACCTCTTAGCTGGTTAAGTAGTTATCTTTAGGACAGTAAATAGCAATTGCCAGAGCAATGAGGGAAAATATCAGTCATATACCTTATAGTGAGAAAGGAACACTGTTCTAAATCAGCTGCTAGAGCCTAAAATCACAACAGAGCTAAAAGTTCATTATGTTTTGGCTACATTAAAGAATTCATAACTTCATTAAAAGGGTTTGGTCATTTAAAGTAACTCTGTACCAAATCTTTTTGCTGTTGCTGTTTTTTTAAGTCTCTGTAATGCAATAATCACATTGGCAATATTTTTGGTTTGCAAAGGTAATACTTTTACTCATTTGGTTGAAATATAATGTCAACTAGTATTACTTATACTACATTATGCCCATAGTCCATACATGGGTTCTATAAGGAATTATTTCTAAGATTATATTAAACATACTTTCAACTCTTATCACAGTGGTATGCTGGTTCTTATTAAAGTGAATTTATGTACATTCCACTTTTAATTCTTAATATAACCCTTGAAAGAGTTTATTTATATCCCACCATGTTCCAAAGTGAGTATAAGGTGAGTTACTAAATAAATCTCTATGCACTGATCAACTTAAAACTCTATAGAGGAAAAGAGATTCAAATAATAAAGTTTACCAAAAAAAATAATTACCCAACAAGTTATTTTAGTCAAGAATAAAATTAAATGTGCCCTTTGCAAGGAAGATGACAAAAAATTTATATCTTCCATGAGTGCTAGGGGAGAAGGTATATCTTAATTTCTCCACCTCTAGAGATTTCTATCATTCTAGACACAAAGAGTCAAAGAATCAGACTATTAAATAAGATTCTTTATAATTAAAGTCTTCCTTTAATTATAATTAAAATGCCTCTGAATTTTACTCTAAGTGAAAGAAATATAACTTCAAATATAATTTACCTATGTCTAAAGTCACCTAATAGAACAAGGTATCATTTCATTTATGATTGATGACTGCCACCTAGTAGATGTCACTGCCCTCAAACCTCTACATTGAGATTTTCTAGTGTTGACACTTTAGCTTTTAAGAATGAAAACTTCCATTCAAAGTTTCTTTTAGAAAAAGAAAAAGAGAAGCAAGAAACTTTCAGATTGCTTTATATCTCTTTTCTATGTACTAGTTTCATATTAGTTTGTTATTTAAACAGGGACATTACTTATATAACAAGATGCTATAAACTTTTAATAATAAAGATAACTACTCAAAATAAAATTATTCTATTACTATTCCTTTAAATTATAAATTCAGAAGCACTGTTTTTGAAAGATAAAGATGACACACAGACTACAGTTCAGTATATTTCAAGTACAAACATGCAGGTTCCCTTAATTACACATAAATTTTATTTAAAGAAAGCAAAATACAACCACAGCATTTCAATTAAAAGCTTAAAAAATCCCAAGTGCTTTCATGGTTCTCTAGTTACCATTCAAATAGTAAACTTTTAAACCAAAGTTAAAATAAAAGAAGAAATGAGTTCAATGGGCAAACTGAGCAATACAAATTCAAAATACTACTCTGTCTTCTTGTGTTCTTTCCCACCAAAGTGTACTGTTTAAAGTTCCACAAGTATTATCTTCTTCTTCCTGTTCTTTAGTAAGTTCTACAAAAACCTAGGACAAAAGGAAATAAATGAATATGGTATTCTGTATCTCAGTTATCTCAAAGAACTTTTAACTAAATCAGAAATAGTATAATCTATATCTTATCTACATTAAAAGTATTAAAAGATTTACTGATAATATTATTCAAATAAGTTATATCCATTAATTATATACAAAGATAGATTCTATTTTAGAGAATTAACAGATTATGTTTTTAAATAATGACTTATAAATATTTAAACAATATAATTTCAGATATGTTAATATGAAATAACACTATCATGACTCACTTTCCTTTTTTTTTTAAAGACGGAGTCTTGCTCTGTTCCCTGGGCTAGATTGCCGTGGTGTCAGGCTAGCTCACAGTAACCTCAAACTCCTGGGTTCAGGCAATCCTTCTGCCTCAGCCTCCCAAGTAGCTGGGACTACAGGCATGCGCCACCATGCCTGGCTAAGTTTGTTTTCTATATGTTTTCAGTTGTCTAGCTAATTTCTTTCTATTTTTAGTAGAGACAGGGTCTCACTCTTGCTCAGGCTGGTCTCAAACTCCTGACCTCAAGCGATCCTCCTGCCTCAGCCTCCCAGAGTGCTAGGATTACAGGCGTGAGCCACAGCACACCCAGCCATTACTCACTTTACCAAACTGAAAAGGCTGAGCTATTCAAAATAAGCAAATGGCAATTAATCATTCTGTATTATAAACATGCATCAAAACATTGCATTGTACCCTATAAATGTATATGAATGATTTGCCAATTAAAATATTAATTTTAAAAATAAAAGTATAAAAACAAAATTAACGAATGAACCTAAAGTTGTTTAAAATTTTACGAAATTTAAGATTATTCTATAACACTTTGTCTCTGGTTCACAACCTCTCCCACTCTCCAATATAAACTTAAACAACTAAAATTGGATACTTTCTTCTATAAAATAATTTTTAAAAATTTAATTTTATAGTACCTGTTCCAGTGTTGCTTGAGAAAAGCTATATTCTTCAATGGCAAAAGTATGTTTAGCTATTAAAATATAAAAAAACAATATTTTACTTATCGATATTTTTTAAATAAAATGATAATAACTACTAAGGTTGCTAACAATCCATTTTAAAAAAATCTCTGTAATCAACTCATTTGAAGCTGCCAAAATATGTTATTTTTCCCATCTTACTTCCTTTCTCTTCCCCACACCCACAGTTCTTACAGCCTTAAGCACTGTTTAACGTCACTTGTCTTATTTTACCTTTTCTAATTATCTCCTCCTTCCCCTCCTCTAACTTTTTTCCTTGTTATTCTCTTCTTTCTTTGTTATTTCTCTTCTTTTGATCCCTGCTCTCTATCACCCATCCCCCAACTTCACTATAGCCTACTTTTGCTTCTTAAACTGGATTCAAGATATTGGTCATATCTCCAGAAAATTTTCTACATTTATTTCAGATTCTTTTGCAATCTAATCTAATATCAAATCTCATTCCTTTAATTTAATTCTCCCTAAGTACTTCAGGTGTTATCTTTAATCATAAAGAAATCATGAGGAAAGCAGAAACTTTATTTGACTATGTGCACACATGCATTACAGGCACAGAAATAATTAGTGCTCTTAGCTCAAAAAACCCCCTAACAGAACATTAATCCATGGCTATGATAGGCTATGTAGAGTATCAAGAAATTTTTCTATATTCAATATTCACATAAAGAATGATCATAAAAATCCTGTAGTTATTTTGAAAAGTATTATTGATAATAAACCTTAAACATAAATACAGGTTGTTTAATAGTTTATAAATGCCATAAAATAACCTGCATATGAACATTTGGCCCATTCTGGAACTCACCCTTCTCTACTGTCACAGCATATATATTTATCCTACCTACCACTTATTTTTAAAACTTTGAGGGGTCCACCCTCCTGCACTAAGAATTCTCTTTCCTGCTGCCACTGAAATCTTAACAGCCTTACTACTTCTATAGCCCAGAATAAAATAAGGATTCAAGAAACTCAATGTTCCTGATGCTGGACAAAACTGCGGAGAGATAATTAAGCTGACTTTTCTCATAGATATAATTTGATAAACTGTGTCAATGGCCACTACAGACTGTAAAGGTTTACACTATAATATAGCTAATCTATAAAATCCCTACAGCATTAGTATTTATCTTTACCTTAGACCAATATCTTATTTACCATAGTTTATATGATAAACTGAGCCCACAGTTTTAAACTTATTAAATAAAATTATTTCATAACCAAGAGCTACCATACAATGTTTGTCAAACACTTACCTTCTTCCAGCTTAGAAAAGGATTGTGAAAGGGACTGAACATCTTCCTTAGGAATTTTATAGGCCAAAATAGAAGAAAAACTAAAAAAAAAGATACGATAAAATTAGTAAAACTCAAAATTATTGTGTTCTAAAGCTAAAGTTCAAAATTAAATTAATAATTTGTTTTGATATTTGAATAAAAATTGTTTGAAATGATAAAATACTTCCATGCCAATGAAATACCTCTATCATTACTACTGAGTAAGAACTTTAAAAAGTTTAAATACTACTGAATACTAAAAGATCAAACACTAAGGCAGATATAAAACTCCAGCCATCAGACTTCATTAGTCCAGTATTGGTGATAATACAGATATTTTAATTTAAGATATATATATATACATATAAACTATGAATGAAAAGATAATTTTTCTCTTAATCTTTAATATAACCTTTTATGATTATTGTTCTATAAAGAGCAATACATTTTAATTATAATACATTTAATTATAATACATTTTAAAAGAGTTTACCTTTCCTGGCGGCTCGCATTTGGGAAAATATACTGAATTTCCCTTTGAAGGCGGTCTATTTCTAGGTTTTCTATCCAGTCCTTTAATTTAATTTCCAAAAAGTAGCCTTTTCCAAATTTACTCTTTAGATGTTGTACTGTCCCAATGCATCTGAAGTAATTTTTAAAAGAAAGCTCAGATAAAAAATGACTTGATAGTTTCAAAGAATAATTTCTCAGTTAAATCTCTACCATTTTTTAAAAATATACTTTTACATTAACAGAAAGGTTGTAAAGATAACACAGTATCCCCACACACTCCTCATCCAGTTTCAGTTTTCCTAATATTCTCATCTTCTATTATCATGATTCATTTGTTAAAAGTGAGAAACTGGCAGGGTGCGGTGACTCACACCTGTAATCCTAGCATTCTGGGAGGCTGAGGCAGGAGGATCACTTGAGGTCAGGAGTTCAAGACCAGCCTGAGCAAGAGTAATAACATGTCTCTACTAAAAATAGAAAAATATTATTTAGGCAACTAAAAATAAAAATAAAAAATTAGCCGGGCATGGTGGCGAGCACCTGTAGTCCCAGCTACTTGGGAGGCTAAGGCAGGAGGATTGCTTGAGCCCAGGAATTTGAAGTTGTTGTGAGCTAGGCTGACGCAATGGCACTCTAGCCAGGGCAACAGAGCAACACTCTATCTGGGGGGAAAAAAAAAAAACGAACTCTAGACTTTATTTGGATTTTACCAGTTTTCCACTGGTATCCATTTTCTGTTTCAGGATCTATACCACATTGCACTTACCGTGTTTCCCTGAAAATAAGACCTACCCATAAAATAAGCCCTAGCAGGATTTCTAAGCATTTGCGCACTATAAGCCCTACCCAGAAAATAAGACCTAGTAATGGGCGTGGCTACGCAGTGTATCTGCACAACCCATGCATTTGGTCACAGGAGCGGTAAAGAAGACCAGCAGCCCTTCTCATCTGCCCCATGAAAGCTCTATTGCTCAACATGAGAGATTGGGGCCAATGGTTCTAAAGGAAATAGAATCGCAAAAAATTCAGGATGGAATTTGGGGTTTGGAAAGTTATGATGATGCTCCAGAAGACAACGACTTAACTATATTTGAATAAATGTAGATTGTTGTATTGTACCTTAAAAAAATAACACATCCCCTGAAAACAAGCACTAGGATGTCTTTTTGAAGAAAAATAAATATAAGACTCTTATTTTCAGGGAAACATGGTAGTTGTCATGCCTTGGTCTCCAATGGTAGGTAATAGTTTCTTACTCTTTCCTTCTTTTTCATGATTTTGATGGTTTTGAGAAGTACTGGTCAGACATTTTGGTAGAATGTCCCTTGATATGGGTTAGTCTGATATTTTTCTCATTAGACTTGGGTTACATATTTTGGAGAGAATATCAAACAGCTTCAGTATCCTTCTCATCACATCATATCAGGCAGTACATGATATCTATACAACATTGCTTAGTTAAGGTATTAATAGTATTTGTCAGGTCTCTCAACTATAAAGTTTATTATTTTCCTTTCTGTACTCTATTGTTTAGAAGAGATTAGCTAAGTCCAGCCCAAACTTGGGCAGTGAGAGATTAAGCTTCCCCTCCTGGAGGGGGTAATATCTACATATATATATTATTTGGAATTGCTCTGTAAGGAAGATTTGCCTTTCTTCCCACATTTATTTATTTAATCATTTCTTTAAGTATCAACTCAAATATTTATTTTATACTCTGTGTTATAGTCCAATATCCAATGCCTAACCATTTTTTAAAATAACAAGTATTATACCTAAAAATAATATTCCAAGTTACTGAAATATTAAGTCAATTCCAAATTCAAAGTAGCCAGGCACATTTTAGAAAAACTTAACGTATTTCCAAGTAATTCTATAGAAAGCTAACTGATTCAAAAAATCAAAAAAAACAAAAACAAAAACATTTTTAACATTTAAATTAATATGCATTACTGTAAGTTTTTGAAATGATGACATTTGAAATCTACCACTAGTCTCCTTCCCTAAATGGCATGCTGTTTAGACATTTACCTTAACTGCCCAGACACCATGATAGCCACTCGGTCACAGACAGCCTCTGCCTCCTCCATATAATGAGTGGTTAGAATAGCAGCCCGCTTTTTATTTTTAAATGCAGTTCGAATTGCTCTCCTATAAAACATAAATAAAATAAAAAGAGAGGAACGGGAAAACATGTTTGTTAATGAAAATATTGGGTTTTTAAAAATCCAACTATTTGATTAATTTGGTTAATTAAAACTTACTAAATTACCAATTGCTGTGGTTAATATTATATCCTGACCAACTACAATTTTCTATTCTAATTTATTTTCTCTTAGTTTTGAAAGCTTGTCAAATTGAAAGAAATTCCATAATTTCAAATGTTTATATAGGTTAAAATTATGATAAACAAGGAATTACAAAAATTGATATCTTTTCATGTTATAACAAAAATAGCCATAGAATCATAAGGAAACTTTGATATACATCCAAACCAAACCTTATACTTTATAGACATAAAAATCAAGGCTCAAAGAATTGTTCAACTAATTAGTATTATAGTCATTCACCATAATGACATTTCAGTCAACAATGGACTACATATATACAATGGTGGTCCCAAAAGATTATAATACTATATTTTACTGTATCTTTTCTATGTTTAAATACACAAATACTTACCATTGTGATACAATTGCCTATAGCATTCAGTATAGTAACATACTGTACAGGTTTGTAGCCAAGGAGCAATAGGCTATACCATATAGCTTAGGTATGTACTAGGCTAGACCATCTAGGTTTTTTAAAGTATACTCTCTGATGTTTGCTCAACAACGAAATCCACTGATGCATTTCTCACAACATATCCTTGTCACTGGGTGACCCATGACTGTACTAGAAAGAGTTCTAACATAAATTCAAGAAATTATGATGAGAAAGGTAATTTATATGTTAAGTGACTCGGAAAAACCTTTTAAAAACTATTTGGACAGCAGAACTCTTTATTGTAATAACTACCCATATCCTTATTTCTGTTCTGGAACATATAAAATATTACGAACACTCCATAAAAATATGAAAAAGTTTTAAAAGAAAATCTCTAGAAATCTAAATATTTCATTTTTAATTACTCTTTTATCCTTTGTATAGGATTTTAAATCAGGTTGTACATATAACTAATATAAAACGATTATAATAAAATACACCATTCCTTTCTTCTAAAGTATGATATATTGTCATGTGTCATACTCACCACATGTGCTGTTTGGCTTTAGGATCCATACCTGTAGATGGTTCATCTAGCAGAGTAATCTGAGGATTCCCCAGCATACTTAGAGCAAAACACAACTAGATATAAAGAAAAGGAGGAGAGAGTGATTAATAAGGCTTCATTATGAAGACGTCTATCAAGACAATATCAGGCAGTAAGCCATCAATGAAAAATAGATGTATTTGTTTAATGAAAGTACCTTTCGCTTGATTCCTGCAGGTAGTTTCTTTATAGTTTTCTGAAGATATTCTTTTAAATCAAGTACATTTGCTATTCTGCAAAACGGACAATACAAAATGAGCATACCATAATATACATAAATACAAATATAAATTGTGTGTGATCACTGACATTGTTTTTTCTAGCACATTTGAAGATTATAACCAGATAAGAACAAAAATCTCCAATTTACATCATTTTGAACAAATTATTATCTTGATAAAATGGTTCACTTTAAATCAAAGTAAGTTTTATGACATTTGTAGGTACATTATTCTGTAATTAGAAAGATAAAAACTGTGTTTTTACAGCATCATAATTTTGTAAAGAATATATGAATTTGGTCTAAAGGTATGATTCTTGCTCAGGATGCAAGAATATATGAAAAAGTGATACCACCTATAACAATTATGGTGTACAAAAATGCTTTTTATGAAATTTTTAAAATACAAAATGCAAACCTTTCACCCAAGTAGCAAATGGATTCTAAAAACAATTATTTTACCGGCTTACGACTTCTTTCAAGTCATTCGCACTCATTCCTTTCACAGCTCCATAAATTTCAAAATGTTCCTGCAATGTAATATCTGGCCACAGTGGGTTTATCTGAGGACAGTAACCCATACACTTAATGGAATCATCATCTTCAGCTGCCTCTGAAGAATAATCTCCTAGAAATACCTACAGAAATACAAATGAATTTGTACTATTTTTGCTTAATTTACATGTTAAGGAAGTGGCAAGTGGATTAATCCAAACCCTTTCCTATTGCCAGAGTATTTATTATCAGGTAAGATTTTTCACTCCTTTTTTATGATGGATATCTTAGAATGCAGTGACATATATAGAAAAAGTAATCATAATGTAGGGTTGGGTGAGAAAGCAAGCTGCAAATTTAACTAGAATCATCAGGGGGGCTGATTGGAAGGTAGTATTTGAGCTAAAGAGTTAAGTGAATCTTGTGAGTCATTTGAATTTCTAGGGGAAAGGTATCACCAAACACAGGAGTCATTTTGGGCAAAAACTCAAAGAAAAGAGTATGCCTAGCATACCAGGAAGGCAATGAGTAGGTGTGGCTGGTGTGCAGTAAGCTAGAGAGAGAGAAGCAGGAAATGGGGTCAGGGCAGTTTTGTGAAGTTTCTACAAAATGGTGAGTGATATGCTTATCATCAAAGACTAACTGATGGCAGTGTAAAATAAAGACTAGCTCTCATATATCCTGAAGTTAATACAGCTGTCTTCCATTAAGTTGGTGGACAGGTCAGGCATGGTGGCTCACGCCTGTAATCCTAGCACTCTAGGAGGCCAATGTGGGAGGATCGCTCGAGGTCAGGAGTTCAAGACCAGCCTGAGTAAAAGCGAGACCCTGTCTCTACTAAAAATATATAGAAAAAATTAGCCAGCCATGGTGGTGCATGCCTGTAGTCCCAGCTACACAGGAGGCTGAGGCAGAAGGATTGCTTAAGTCCAAGAGTTTGAGGTTGCTGTGAGCAAGGCTGAAGCCACGGCACTCTAGCCAGGCAATGGAGCAAGACTCTGTCTCCAAAAAAAAAAAAAAAAAAGTTGGTGTACAAATCATCTATACATGTAAAAAATTATAAAAGCAGAAATACCATATATGTGAGTGTATGAAAATTTTGCCATATACATTATTTTTGCAGATAGTCTCAAAAAAATCATAATTTGACCAAGCTAAGAATACTAAAACATAAAAATTGAATACCAAATCCCATTTGTCATTAAAAATTTATCTTAATTAAAAATGTAAATCATATTCAACATATCCCACACCCTTATATATATCATACCTGGCCTGAAGTCGGTTCAATATCACCAACCAGAATATTAATAATTGTGCTTTTGCCTGCACCATTTGGACCCAACAGTCCCAAAATCTCTCCTAAAAGAATTGAAAGGAAAAAAGCCATTACATTCAAATCAAACTAAAAGTGGAAATTGCTCTTCTGGAAAAGTTAAGAAAAAAATAATGAAATACCAGCCTTTTTTCACACAGAAAGAGATGTATTTAGTTGCCACTTTCTTTACTTTTCTTGAAAGAAGAAAATCTTTCTTGTCGTCATATTCTTTAAGCAAATTGCTGACCATAATGGATGGTTTCTAATAAGGGAAGTTGGATTTAAAAAGAAAGTTATAAAACAAATGCCTATAATGAAATGACAGGCTGTACATACCTCATATCCATATCATAAGACCTATAATTGCTAACGTGGGGGATACTATACAAATAAATATCCATTTATGATGGAAATCCTGGCTTATTCAAAAATAAGTAGACAAAAATATATTTTCCAATCAACATTTTTTTTTTTTTTTTTTTTGAGACAGAGTCTCGCTTTCTTGCCTAGGCTAGAGTGAGTGCCGTGGCGTCAGCCTAGCTCACAGCAACCTCAAACTCCTGGGCTCAAGCGATCCTCCTGCCTCAGCCTCCCAAGTAGCTGGGACTACAGGCACAAGTCACCATGCCCGGCTGATTTATATATATATATATATTAGTTGGCCAATTAATTTCTTTCTATTTTTATGGTAGAGACGGGGTCTCGCTCAGGCTAGTTTTGAACTCCTGACCTTGAGCAATCCGCCCGCCTCGGCCTCCCAGAGTGCTAGGATTACAGGCGTGAGCCACCGCGCCCGGCAACATTTTTTTTCAGATTGATTCATATACACAGAAAAATATTTTCCAGATTAATTTCCATAAAATGGGAATTGACTACTTCACATTTGGTATGACTTAACCATAAAGACTAAATTACCTCCTCGCAACACTGGCAACTGATCAGCTCTTTGACCTTTAGTCTTTCAGCTTTGACATCTTCATCTTCATCTTCATTGTTTGGTGGTTCTAGAAATTTCTTTTTTTTAGACTTTGTTGAAAGCTTCCTAAATATACAAAGATAATAGATTTTCAAATAATTAAAATAGTAGGAAATTCAGGTCCTATATAAAGAAAAGACTGAAATAATACACCAACATGACATGTAGGATTTTTTTCTCTGAAAGGTAGAATTACAAGTGATATTTTTCAATGATTGACAGCATTTGGATGACATCATCTAAATTCATTCATTTATTCAACAGTATTTTTTATGACTATATGTGTCAGGTATTCCAGAGAAAGAAAGATGAAAAAACATGAACTATGTCTTCAAAGAATTTATAACCTGTGTATAAATGAAATTACCCAGAAAGAGCAGATACAGAGGGTTGAAGTCAGAACCCAAAGGAACACCATTTTTAAGAACAGGCAGAGGAAGAAGTGCTTGCAAAGGCAATTCTAAAGTAATAGTAAGAAGGGTAAAGAAAGAGGCAAAAGGAGATGACATTATGGAAAACAAAGGAATAGGAAAAAATTACAAGGAGAAAAAAGTTAATCATATTAAAGGCTGCACGAAGATTAATTAAATAAACTGAGTCTACTAAACAAGGCAAAGACAAAATAATTATTAGTTATCTTACTGAAAGTAATTTTCTATAGAGAGGTAAGGGCAAAAACCAGATTGTAGGGCAAAAATCAGATTGTAGGGCATAAGGAGTGAATGAGAGGTGAGTAACTAGAGAGGGAAGGTTTTTGGCTATGAAAGGAAAAAGAGATAATGGAATATGAGCTAGAGATGAATTCATGTTCAAATGAGACTTATGAGTTCTTTTATATAGGGGAGAAAGGTGCTGCTCACTTCTCCCACAAAATTATCCAAAATACCCTATATATCAAGATCCAGAATGGAAAAATAAAGAGATAAAAAAATGAATAATATTCATAAATATATAAAGACTTGGATAATAGAAAGGGCCACTGCTTCCTCTGGGATTGGGAAAAGGCAAAAATAATGGAAGACATGGACGAATTTGTGGAAATTTATAATTAGAAACAATTGCTTCTGTTTTCATTGATAGATGGCAAGATCATTTACTGAGAAGCAGGAAGTAAGGTGAAGTGATTTTGGAAATTTAAAGAGTACAAAGAAAGCTGGGGATAACTACTGAAAAGAAAGATAAGAAGGTGCTAACTAGGAAAATGTGGTAGGTTACCCAATAGTATTAAAACAGAGATGAATTTATATGAGATAAATGTATAGTACTATCAAATGGCACTGTTATTTTTTCCAGCATATAATTAGATTCACCAATAACTACAATTTTTCACCAGCAAATTGGTATTAACGGATCAACACCTAAGTGGACATATAGGAGTAACATTTATCGGGTGTCGGGAGGGTGGGAGAGAGGGAAGAGGAGAGGGGTATATACAACCACAACAAGTAAGATGTGCAATGTTTGGAGGATGGACATGCTTGAAGCTCTTCCTCGAGGGGGGAGGGGAGCATGGGCAATATAAGTAACCTTAACACTTGTACCCCCATAATATGCTAAAATTAAAAAAATAAAAAAACGAAAACAAAAAAACCTGATAACCTTTATCATACAGAGTGAAAAAAATAAATAAATAAAAGGAGAAAAAAATAACTACAATTCTTAGTGGACAGGTCAAAGAAATATAAAAGCTAAGGATGCTGAAAGGGGTAAAGTGTTGAATCATGTGAGCAAGGCTGGATACAGGAAAAAGTAGAAACAGGGATTAGCTGATTTATTCAGAAGGATAAGAAAAACTCAAGGACTGATAATAGAGGCAGAAAGATGAAAGTTCTTGGTAAGAGTTGGACATTGAAGTTTAAGATTTTACATATGGAAGTTAAGGGCAGTGGTAGCATGGCTCTGAAGCAAACAGATGAAGTAGAGTCTAATGCAAGTAAATGAAGTAGAAGCAAAGTCACTGGCTTGAAGAAAATCAGAAACTGAGAGGTTAAAGGGTATTAAAAACGTTATCTATGTGGATGCTGAAATCTTCCCCAAGTTGACATGGAAATAAGGGCAATGAAAAGAAAGAAGAGCTAGATGGTAAAGTCCTCAATGGATGGAGGAATGTCTAATGGTTAATAAATAACCATTATACATTTAACTATACTTTCCAATTTTCTATAGTATGTTAATATTCAGCAAATAAACAAAAAAAATGTGAGAAATATAAAAAGAAATTCTGAACTAATTTAGTAGCAATACCTATACTTTAATAAATAATTCTTTGTTAAATGTAAAATAACCTTTAAAAACAAAATACACAGATATGAAAAAAATATTTGCAAATCATATATCTGATAAGGGACTTGTCTCCAGAATATATAAAGAACTCTTACAACTCAATAATATAAACCCAATTTTTTAATGTGCAAAGGATCTGAATAGACATTTCTCAAAAGATCTAAAAATGGACAATATAGTTGGTCTAAGGGTTGTGGGTTATTGTTAAGCTGATTTAAAAATGGATAATAAGCACATGAAAATGTGCTAAACATCATGAATCATTAGGGAAATGCAAATCAAAGCCACATGAGACACCATTTCACACCTACTCGAATTGCTAAATGAAAAAGACAAACAATAACAAATATTGGCAAGGATGTGGAAAAAACAAAACCCTCAAAAATTTCTAGCAGGAATGTAAAATGGTACTACCTCTTACTTTGAAAAACAGCCTGGCAATTTCTCAAAAAGTTAAACACAGAGTTACCATATGACCCAGCAATCCCATTTCTAGGTACTCACCTAGAAATGAAATGAAAATATATGTACACATAAACACTTGTACACAAATGTTCTAAGCAACATTACTTATGATAGCCAAAAGTGAAAGCAACTCATTGATAAAGATATAAAGTATAATATATACATACAATATAATATTACTCAGCAAGAAAAAGGTAATGAAGTATTGTCACATGCTACAACATGATGAACCTTCCATACATCCTGCTAAGTGTAAAATCATATGCTGGATACCAATTATACTGTCCAAATCCCAACAATTTTTAAAACATTTTCTGACAAATCTGATGTTATTCCAACATGTCAACTATAGTGAAAATAAATATGAAAGTTATTAATAAATATACTTAAGACACTTAAAAGAATCAGTAGTTTTTTGGGGAGGACTTGAGTTTTTCAAAGCGTATTTCCATTGTTTCCTTTCCTTAAAATGTTTTAAAATGTATTATATAAATATTTCAAACACTGGGAATGCAGTAAACATAATGGGAAGTATATAAACATCAATTCACACTGTGTACATTAAAGTTAATTTTGCAAAATAAATATAAGAAAAAGGGGAAAAATTATGCTGAGTAAAAGAAGCCAGACTCCCCCCTACCCCAAAAAAGACTATACATTGTCTAATTCTAGTTACATGAAATGTTCAGAATAGGTAAATCTGACAGAGATAGAAAGTAAATTAGTGGTTACGTAGGGCTGGAAGGTAGAATAGGAAAATGACTGTTAATGGGTACAAAGCTTCTTTTTGGAGTGCTGGAAATGTTCTAAAATTATATTATGGTAATCGTTGCACAATTGTGAAAATATACTTACAAAAAAACATTAAAATTTAAAAGAAATGAACTGACCTGAAAAAGGGATCCTTTCTTATTGATCTGCCTCCATATTTTCTCTCATAGTGCTGTAAGAGGAAAATCCACAGTATGCACTGCAGATAAGGCTAAAAGAACAACACATAACAGCTCATCACTAAATCATTTTTTCTCCTTTGCCAACAAAGCCAAGTAGGCATTAAGTTCCTTACCATTACCAAGAAAATTAATCACAACTTTTTTATGCTTTTCATAAAGATAATTAAAAATGAATTTTAATACAAATCAAGGTAAAATTATTTTTAGCAAATCCTTCACATACTCTTCTACTTCTGTAATGTTCATTTATTGTCAGCTTCATAAGACATAATCAAATACAAAAGCTTGTTTTTCCTTCTAAGGAAGACACAATTATGATTAAATAAAATTAATAACATGTAAAAAGGCTAAGTATATTAAAGGGGAAATATTAGTAAATGAAAGGTACTACCACTGAAATGCAGATTAGTGAGCATTAATACACTTGACTTTTCATGCACTTTCTTTTTTATACAACCAGAAAAAAACTAAACACAGTTAAAACTATACAGCCAAACTATTCTTAAGGTAACATGTTAATTCACAACATCTTTTGTTATTTCTTACCGATATAACAGCCATCAAAAGCTTGTCTCTATCCCATGGATTGTAGGTATCCTCATTTTTTCGCATATTCTTCCAAGAAATCTAAGACAAATTTGAAAATGTATATGCTGTGATATGTAAAATATCTGGATTAAAATGAAAAAGTATACTTTGTTCAAACAGGTATTTTCTTATAAATAGTTATTCATATTAATAATTTATATTTCATACTTAAATCTCCCCTGCCCCAAAATATTTCTAAGAGGGTTGATATAAATTAAACAAATTAAACTGAAGCCAAAAAAGGGGGTGGGAAGTGGAGTAGGTAGTGAGTAGAATTCATCAGCCTTCTGAAATCAGGAATTCATAACAATTTTTTTTTCTAATCACATGGAAACTTTTTTCAATTAGCCAGGCTTAAGAAAATGAATCTGTTTTTTTCTTGGAAAAAATCTCTTATACTTTATTTTCTCTCATCCCTTTATAGTGCAATACATTATTTAATCCATGAAAAACTCCTAAAAACAATTACTGACTGAAACCATATCACACTTCTAATTATGTACATCATCAAAGAACACATAATGGACATAATCTTCCTCCTTTGAGAATTTATAGTTTAAAGACATGCTTGAGAAGATCACACAAAATTTTAAATTGCTGCATTAATAATATTTAAATCAAGTAGAAGTAGTTAATGTATTTTACTATTTTCAGCATAGGAACTAAGATCCCAAACATTAGGCAGTATTTGTGCTTTTAATATATAAAAATATCTAACATAACTACCTTTATAAATGAAATCAGGCAACCTAGCAGTGGATAGATTGGAATGACTATACAAAAGGTATAATGGAGAATAGTTGTAACTGTGTATCCCATAAAGAAAGTTATTTCAGTGATTGCGATACAAGCCAACGCCGTCTAGAGGGAAAAAAAAATGAGAAAACCAGTGACAAAGTGTTTCAAAATTTCACACAACCTTACTTATAAGTTAGGGTCTCAGCATTAACTATGTTTTCAATCCTCTAATATTACAAAACAGGGAACTAGGGATGATATTTAGCCAGAGAGCGTCAGTACACTGATACTAGTTGTTTGTAGCTGGTATCCTTGCATACTAGTTGTTAAATGCTTTCTGTATCATCACTACACAGAATGGATGATGCAGAAGACAATATACATTCAAAAAAATGCTGCCAGCTCTCTATCTAAATTCTGTGCTTAAAAAAGACATGTAACATTGTTTAATGTAAGTAGGAAGAGTTTATGACTTCTACATAGGCTATGAAAAGTTGAAATAATAAAAAATATGACTTACCACAGAATAGATAAATGACCAAAATTCCCTGGTGTTTAAAATTTTCTTAAAGGTGAAAGAGGCGATATAAGTGAACAGAATAACTGATGGAACATAACCAATAAGGCAAAAAACCTGTAAATCAGAAATGTGTATGTTTATGTAAAAGTATGAATAACTAAAAACACATGATATGAAATACTAGTCATATTAAAATATTAAGGAATAATTATTCTACAACTTTTATTCTACAACAAATCATTCCAAAAATTGAAACTGTAGTAACTTGAAAGGTTATTATCCACACTTCTACTAAATCAATAAAAATCATTCTTTTAACTTACTATGAATACGATACTAATATGGTCATTTAAACGGAACACAATTTACAGTTTTTTGTACCAAGTAAAATTCTATCTCTCATTATTTTGTTATAAAAAGTATAGCTAATTATAACTTTCTCTTCCTCAATCAACTATTAGCTACTATTTTAATATACAACATTTAATATATTTTAAAAGTTTTCAGAAAAACATTTATTATTTTATATGGTAGAAATTAATATATGAAGTCAGTATGATCTCTAGCATTCAGCACCAATATCTCATTTAGCTCTGTTTTCTCTTTTTCTTATAAAAATCATCAATGAGAAGGTCTATTAGTCATTTACATGTGAACATGAAAGGGAATCCAATTCTTCCTTGGTATTTTAAGTCATATTTTAAATTATGGAATAAGAACTTATTCCTTGTGAAATTATGTTCAGGCATAAGAACCACCAAGAAAGACATTTTAAGGAAGGTGTACATTTAAGCATTCCTGATTATACACAAGTAGGTAGTCTACACCAAAAATAATCTGTTTCAAGAAATTATTGTAAAATAGTAGTAATCTACTGTTTTACAAAATCATGTATAGTACTATAAATTGAAGTGATTACATATATTATATACAATAATTAGATACTTGCTCTATTTTCTTTAAAAAAATTAACCAAATTGTTTAACCAATTTCCAAGTTTATAGTTTTTTAAAATAATATTTCATCTATAAATAGCATGAGTACAACTGATGTTAACTTACCACAGCAAGGAACCTTACAGCATAAAAATATAATCCATAATGAAAAGCAAATAAGCTTCCTAACATCAAACTAAGAACCACAAAAAATAAGGGGATATCAACTATAGCTTGTCCAATCCAATATGCAGATGGCAAAAGACCTGAAAGTTTAAGTTGTGTATAAGCTTTAATCTAAAAAAAGGAAAAAAAATTTTGATTAAAATTTTAGACATTTATATACAAATAAAAAACTAGTAAATTATTGTAGATTTTTTTTTCAATGTGTATGCTGTTTTTAATTATAGTGCACTAAATCTTCGTTTTACCATTTTTGACATACTTATACATTTATAACTTATATCAACTAAACAAAAAAGGTCACATTCCAGGCCTATAGGTAATAAAAGTCCTTCTCATATTAATATAACTTCCCTGATGGGCTCACTATTTCCAAGATGTAACAATTTCAACCAAATTTTTAAGAATCAGAATACAGTAGTCATATAAGTGAACAGAGTAACTGAAGGAACATAAGCAATAAGGCAAAAAACTTGTAAAGCAGACATGTGTATGTGTAAGAAACATAAAACTAAAATAAAGTGAAAGGTGTCATGAGTGTTACACCTATGCAAACACTGAGAAGCCAAAATATTGCTGCTTTTTTGAAAATCTGTGAAAATAAATGGAAAGACATGTTTAACAGAAAAAAAGATTCTCACTTTTAAAAATTAAACTTTCATGAAAATAGTAATAAATTGCTCAGTACCCTCTGGATTTACATAGGGCTTTCATCTTAAGTTTGAAATTTTATACACAGATAATGCATTTGAAAGCCTTTCATGTACACAGGTGTAGAACATAAATAAAAGGTTTTATTTCTACCACAAATAGCATTTTCATGTATGTTAATAGTAAACTTAAATGATCATGGTTTTCCTACCTCATACTCTCACAATTTAATTTGAAATTTTAAAACTCTTTCACAGATCCAAATACCTAACAATCTTATTCAGTTGATTTTTGTTACCTATAAAATATATATACACACATATATTAATTACATATACATAAAAATTATATGAAAGAGTTGGTCATAGAGTGAGATAAGGGATTAGTTAGGCAGAAGAGGGTAAATCAAAAAAAGAGCAAGTTTTATCTTTAATGAATTATAGGAACATCAGACATAGTAAATTTGAATATAAGTATAAAAACATAATCCAAGCCGGGCGCGGTGGCTCACGCCTGTAATCCTAGCACTCTGGGAGGCTGAGGCGGGCGGATTGCTCGAGGTCAGGAGTTCGAAACCAGCCTGAGCAAGAGCGAGACCCCGTCTCTACTATAAATAGAAATAAATTAATTGGCCAACTAATATATATATAAAATTAGCCGGACATGGTGGCGCATGCCTGTAGTCCCAGCTACTTGGGAGGCTGAGGCAGCAGGATTGCTTGAGCCAGGAGTTTGAGGTTGCTGTGAGCTAGGCTGACGCCACGGCACTCACTCTAGCCTGGGCAACAAGCGAGACTCTGTCTCAAAAAAAAAAAAAAACAACATAATCCAAATCAAATACAATTATTTTGGATAATTTAAGCTTTTGTCATTCATACAGTGTGGTAGAAATATAAAATCGGACTTTAAATTATTGCAAATAATTTGGCAATTTCTTCTAAAATTAAACACAATACAATTCAACAATTGCACTCTTTGGCATTTAACCAAGAGGAATTAAAACTTATGTTCACACAAAAATCTATACACCAATGTTCATAGCAATTTACAGTATCAAAATCTGAAAACATTCTATATGTTCTTTGACGGGCAAATGGTTAAACAAACTGTGGTATACCTAAACCATGGACTACTACTCAGCAATAAAAAGGAATGGTCTATTGATACATAGAAATTGGTTGAATTTCCAAGGAATTCTGCTTCATGAAAAAAGTCAATCCCAAAAGAAAACTCCATTTTTGGAGTTTTCTCCATTTATATATGGAGAAAATGTACTCCATTTGTACATTTTCAAAGTATCAAAATTACAGAAATGGAGAAAAGATTAGTGGTTGCTAGAGGTCACAGAGAGGAATGGCTATAAAACCCAAGGGAAAGGATCTTTTGGTGATGGAAATGTGCTATATCTTAACTGTATCAATGCCAATATTCTTGGGATATTTCATTATAATTTTATAAGATGTTATCATTGGGATAAAATTGGTAAAGAAGACACAGGATCTATCATTTCTTACAACTGAGTATGGATCCACAATTATCTCAAAACAAAAACTTTAATTATTATAAAAGGCCAGGTGTGGTGGCTCATGCCTGTAAATGCTAGCAGAAGGACTTTGAGGATGCAGCAAGCTATGATGATGCCACTGTACTCCTGGGGTAACGAAGCCAGATCCTGTCTCAAAAAAGTTTAATAAAAAACACTGAAGGCCAGGCACAGTGGCCATCTCATGCCTATAATCCCAGCATTTTGGAAGGCCTAGGTGGGAGGAGTGCTTGAGGTAGGGCAGTTGGAGACCAGCCTGAACGAGAGCGAGACCCCATATCTACAAAATATATAATAATTAGCCAGGCATGGTGGTATGCACCTATAGTCCCAGCTACTCAGACAGCTGAGGCAGAAGAATCGCTGGAGCCCAGGAGTTTGAGGTTGCAGTGAGCTATGATGACACCACTGCACTCTAGCTGGGGTGACAGAGAGAGAGTCTGTCTCAGAAAAAAAAAAAAACAAAAACAAAGAAACAAAACAAACACTGAAGGTGAAACAAAAAAGAAAAAATGTAAATGTCCAGTAAGTTTTATCTTTGAGTGGTAGGGGGATTATAAATTTTTATTTTCTCTATACTTTTCTGTATTTTCTAAATAACTATAAAAATGAATATTATTTTAAAATACTGAGACTCATATGTTACTTTTATACTAAAAAAATTTATTTACAATAAAATTTTTATTAAAATTTATTAAATATAATGAATCTCTTTAGTCAGCATATTCTGTAAACTAATTTAGACAAACTTGTTTCCACTGAATTAAGATCATCCACAGAGAGGATAAGAATTTTGATTAGAGGAGTTAAGATATAATCTCAACAGAGTGGAAAAGTATTAGGCTTTGAACAGCCAAGAGACTGTACAAGCTCACTATGGGCCTGTAGGACAATAAAATGATAGGTTCAGGCCAGGCGCAGTGGCTCACGCCTGTAATCCTACTCTGGGAGGCCGAAGCAGGCAGATTGCTTGAGGTCAGGAGTTCAAAACCAGTCTGAGCAAGAGCGAGACCCTGTCTCTACTATAAATAGAAAGAAATTAATTGGCCAACTAATATATAGAGAAAAAATTAGCCGGGCATGGTGGCGCATGCCTGTAGTCCCAGCTACTCGGGAGGCTGAGGCAGAAGGATTGCTTGAGCCCAGGAGTTTGAGGTTGCTGTGAGCTAGGCTGACGCCACGGCACTCACTCTAGCCTGGGCAACAAAGCGAGACTCTGTCTCAAAAAAAAAAAAAACAGAAAAAAAAACACATAGGTTCAGAAAAGAAAGTGAAAGAATACCAAAGAACCTCTGCATATTAATACTTAGCAATTTTTTCAAAGGCCCTACTGATAACAATCATTTTTTACCTATATTTCTTTTTCAGCTACTAATAATGTCTTTACCATTCAATACACTCTATTAAAGGTTAAATGGGAAAGGCAGGTTAGTGCCAGTTAAGAATATATTAATAAAGATTAGTCAGTTCCTACATCCAACATTTAAACAAGATGAGTCAACCTGGTCAAGTTACATGAACACAGGAACACTCCTATATTCAATTTCCTGATTTATAAAGTGAGTAATACAAAACTTACCTCATAATGTTGTAAGGATTAGAGAATTTTTTTAAAAGCATGCACCAAGTCTCAAGAAATAAACAGTAGTTATCAATATTATAATAAATCATAATAAATGTATTTATACTCCATTTACTTATTCCTAAAATAATTTTACTAAGACTTGCAATCATGCAAATAGGTTATTTTCTATATGATATTAATTATTAGCAAACAATACCTGTAATTTTTTTTAACTGAGTCATTACCTTATGATTCTCTGCATTTTCCATGGCAAAGTAAGGTGGCATTGCAGTAACAATAATTCCAAGCAAAGCTGTTTGAAAATATAGCTCAATTTTAAAAACTATGTCAGTAATTTCCTGAAAAACAACCACACAATAAAAAAATGGAACTGAGAATCGTTTTATATCATCTTAGTACATCCTAAAATACCAAAACCTCAGAGAGAACACATTAGAATATTTATCCTAGGCACAGTTTATGAAAGATGAGTGGAAAAATAACACATTATAGATTACACTACCAACTCTGCCACTTATTAAATAGCTATTTGATTCTGAGCAAATCATTGTACTTCCATTTTCTTATCTACAACACAGAACCTGGCATAAATATTAAGCTACTCCATTTAATAAAAAATAATAATATATCTGAAAAGCAATTAGCATGTCTACCAATGAGCCTATGCAATGATAATATCTGAGAATGATCTTTGTTGCTCTTCTTTGGTTATGTGGACTATAGGCCAGCTGGAATCATGGGGCCCTCCTTTTTTCCATTGTGAATAGCTGTATCCAAACCCAGCTTCCTATGGATCCAGGAATGTCTCCCAAGCAGTGAAGACTTTAAATCCCACAGGTCCCAATGTCCCTACCTGCCCAAGGATCCAGGTGCAGCTAGCTAACTTTCCCAGACAACCAGTAAACAGCTGGTAGCCCAAATGCAGATTACCCAGGGTACCCTTGCAGACCAAGGGTACTGTATTATCCTCCACCCTCAACAAAGCCATTTTCCTGCCCTTATTCTATAAAAAGATATACCCATGGAGCAGGGAAGGTACTCTGCACTAGAACAGAACTCATACTGTGCCTAGCAGACATCCTGGCCCTGGCACACCCCTCCATGGGATGATGTGGAAATGGAGTGCATCCCTATCTTGTTGATCCTAGCATTCTGAGTGTTCCTATTTAGCAATAAGGTCAGTTCCTTAATTCATGCCATATGACATTGTATAATTTGTCCCAAACATAGGTTATGACAGGGGAAAGCCCAGGGAGAACCCACAAATATGTAAACTAAATAATACAAGAAGTAGAGATTAACAAGGCTACAGTTGGATCCAATAACACAGAAACTGATGAAAAAAGAATGTGGAACATTAATATGACTACATCTATGAATAGTTAACTTTAAAAAGTTCCATTTGTTTCCTCCGTTTCAAAAAGTAGTGTGTTTATATGTCAGTGTTTGATGGGTAATGTTAAGTTGCAAATCTTTTGTAGTAGTTATAGATACATACATATGTAGTAACATCATAAAAAACATGTATAGGAATTATACATTTTGAACTGTGATTACTTCCATGGAGGAGAGAAGGAAACAAGGTTGGGGAGGGGTAACATGGGATTTCAACAGTACCTTCAAAGTTTTATTAAAGAAAAACAAGTGTTATGAGATATTAACATTTGAAACATTTGGATGACAGACACATGACTGTTAATTTTCTATAGGTTTGAATATTTCACAATTTTAAAAAAATCACAAGATATGATCAACAACTTTATTTAATATCACCTATGCACTGGTAACTCACAAATATTTCCTGTCCAGAAATCTCTCCAGCTTCATATACCCAAAACGCTCACTAAATGTTTATCAGGAAAATGCCGCAAGGATAATCCATTCAGTAGATTCAAAACTGCATTCCATTCTACCAAAACAAAAATCTTTCTTCTGCCTCTATTCTCAAAACTGGTGAAATAACTACTATGCACCATATTTCCTAAAACTGTAAGAAATACTAGAATCTTTCTTTCTCCTCAACTCACAAATGCAACAATGATCAACTTATGCCACTTATTTTTTACATGCCTTTGTCACTACTGCTACTGTTGTTCCATTAACTCAGACACTCATCATTTCTTCTGATATGAACTATTTATTAAAAGAATCTCTAAAATAAAAAAAGTACAAGATTCTCTTATCCAATTTCTTCACCTTTCTTTCCTCTCTTACAACCCAATTCCACTCATCTGCATCCGGGAAGCTGAAGCAATCCAAATCCACAAGGACAGAAATGCCTATGCTCAAGACCTTTCTAGACATTGTCCTACCTTCTCATCTCACTGTTCATCTATATCTTTTGTTATACCCTGTATTAATAAACCAGTAAATGTAAGCAAAATGTTTCCCTGAGTTCTGTGAGCCATTCTAGCAAATTAAACTCAAGGAGCCAGTCATGGGGACTCCTGATTTATAGCACGCTGGTCAGAACCACAGATCACAAACTGGGGGTTAAGATTAGCATTTAAAGTAGGAGGCAGTCTTGCGGGACTGAGACTTTAAACTGGGATCTGACACTATCTTCAGGTAGACACTGTTAGAAGTGAATGAATCTTCAAAACAGTATGCTAAGTACAAGAAGGCAGACCAAAAAGACCACATTTATATGAAATGTCTAGAATAAGTAAATCTATGGAGTGGATTAGTGGTTGCCTAAGGTTGGGAGTGGGAATGGGGAGGGGAAATGAGGAGTGATTATTAATAAGTACAAGGGTTTTTTGGGGGGTGATATGTCTAGAACTGGTTGTGGTGACAGTTGTACAACACTATGAACATAATAGACACTGAAGTACACACTTTAAATGCGTCAATTAGATGGTGTGTAAATTATATTTCAATAAAGCTATTTAAAAATGTATGACAATAGAAAAAGCAGTTATATTTGTCCATTTATTTTTTAGCATATGAAAAACAATGGGTTAAGAGAAAAACTTTTGAATACTTTTCTGTAGACTCAAGCTGATTTTTTATATTTACAATCCAACAGTCCTACTAAGAGTTATAATGGTTGTCTGAGTGATTTATCAAGGTGCTTTCAGGACCCTAATACCTAGATTTCAGATAAACAATATTTACTTTAAAATTATCTTAATTTTTCTTCTATGATTACTATAAAAAATACTTATGCTTTATAAAAATATATGTGCCCAAAAAAGAACCTCCTCAATTCTGAAGCAAACTAATACTGGGAAATCCTAAACAACTTGATGTAAATTATCCCCCACTCAAGTTTTTAGAAGACTAGAAGACCTTACAAGATGAATTTCCACAGATTTTGTTTACTATTGATTGACTTTTAATAGTTACTATTTTATCTATGATATGCATATGAAGTTTTTTCTACATTTACTTACTTGAAAGAATGGGGTACTCCAGATCTGGATGGTTTCAGTCACATTTAAATGATAAAGATAGTAATTACTAATTATATTCATCATTACAGGTAAAGAATAAACCATAGTACTGTTGAAAACTACTGTAAAAACATAGTCCTACAATAAAAAAAAGGAGATTTATTACATACTATATAAAAATATACATAGATATAGTATTGTGATTTACCAAGCTTTCCTCACCTATTAGGTTAATTCTCATTAACTGTACCAAAAAGCTGCTTCACAAATCATAGAAATAATATTCAATGACAGATAAAGACAATCTGGTTTGGAATGTGTACATATTTGATATTTTAAACAAGTATATAATATAAAAATTAAATTCCTTGTAGCTTTCTATAATATATTGGGCATCCATCAAGACATAAACTATATCATAAATAAACAAGCTAGCTATTTCCAAAAGTAAAATCTAATTTCTAACTAATGAGGTAAAATCAGCAAATTATTAATTTTAAAACAAATATTTTAATTTTTTATAACTTTAACTTTCAAATGGGTGTTCATTCACATACATCAGTCTTACCTTTTCTAACTGCACCACATTTAAAGCCGCACTATGGGGAGCAGCAGACACATAGTCACTGTCATTAAACATTGTCACCATTATGTTCCAGTTTGTGAAAAAACTAATAAGATCACTGATATCTGAGTCTGGTGTTAGAAAATAAGCAAATAATAAACAATTAGTTTAAATGAGAAACAAAGATAGGTTCCCAATAACATTGGGAAGATCACTTTATTTTTAGGTAAGTATCTTGTTTTCATTAGCTAACACGTGACATTGGCTCTGGAGCCAGTCAGCCTGGTTTCATATCCAAGTTGTACCATTCACACTATTATTTGTCCTTCAAGCAAGTTACCTAGATGCTCTAGACCTGTTTCTTCTTTTGTAAAATGGAGAAAATAAGTAGATCTGCCTCACAGAGTGGTCATGAGAATTAAATGAGTATATACACAGGGTTTAGGACAGAACCTGCACATAGCAATTGTGCAAATTTTAGCTGCTGCTGCTGCTACTACTACAACTATTTATTCACATTGAAAACTAACCTATAATATATGGAATTCAGTTAAATAGTGAGAATAAAAATCTATATGACAATTTTAGGTAACAAGATAACCTGCTGAACTCAGAAAGGTATAGGACAAGGTGTGATAACATCACTCACTAGATGTTACTACTACTGATCTCTTATCTCTAGCTTGCAAGAGTGGCTGTGTATTCTGAGAAGAGAGCTACATTATAACTGAAAGAATCATATCACCTGTGATATCTCTGCAAGAAGGGCAAGATACTACCCAATGTATATATACACATAGAGGCCAGTGATTCCTAAGGGAAAAGTGGTTTTATTATGGACCAGCAGCAAAGCTAGGAAATATGGAATACATAAGCAAGCAACTCTAAGAATATAAAAGCATAAGGAAGGAGACAAACTTTGAAAATACTAGAATTTCTGCAGTTCATTGAGAATGAACTCAAAACAGAAAGATTTGAGATACATGTATAATTCCTCCAGACACAAAAAAAGTCACAATTATCACAGTATAAAGTTTCATGCAGCATTACATTTTAGCAACATAAAATGTATATTAAAACCAAAAACAAGAATTCTAAATGAAAGAAAAAAATGAAAAACATAACATTTTCTATTCAAGAGTAATTTTCTATCACTAAAGGCATCTTTCCCTGAAAGAATATACTGATGAATATTATATATGTACCATATGTACATATATGTGTAAATATACTAAGCACCAGATTTTAATAGTGAATTTAATAGTAATTTATAATCATTCCTAACACCACACTTGTTATTTCAACACTAGGCAAAGCACTTCAGCTAATAGTGAATCAAAAAGGAAAAATACTAGAATCTAGGTGAAGTGTTAGGAAATGTTAAACCCCAAAGAATTTGTGATCATAGAAAAGGTTATATAAAATGCAACTTTCTAATGTATTTAAGCAACATTAAGTAAATTAAACTAAATCTTTTGTTTTGTTGTAAATTTGCCAGAGTTAGCTAATCTTGATTTTGTCTTCAAGAACCTTAGGACTAAAAGTTATCTATATAGATGGTGAATGTTGTAGGAACAACTGAGCATATATGAATAAAATTTCATATTAGGTTTTAATACCTTGAAAGTCAGAATCCTATGTCAGTTTTTTATTTTTGAGCTTTGGTAAAGTGCATATGTTTTAAAAATTTTTTTTTTCATATTTGAAAATTATGTAGTAAGAATACCAATAGCATATCCAAAAATATCCATTACAAATCTAATGTACTCAATTATAGATATTTATATCTAAGGCTTATATTTCTTAGTTTTAATTAATTCTTCAGATTGTCTTTGAAGGATTAAACATTTCTATGTAGACATATAACTGCATAAATATTATATACTGTAACTCTTCTAAAAAGGATTTTTCAACTTAAGTATATTTCACTTATCATGAACTTTGAGATAAAACATGCTAGGAATGTCACTACTATTAAAAAAAGGAATTTTATGATTATACACAGTATAAATTAGGATATTTAAAACTTCCATTTATTTATACTTACAACAAAATTTCATTTCTGTAATATATTCTTCAGCATCAATAAATATTTAACTTAGATTTCATACAAACCACGCCTTTACCTTAAATATATTTCTAAAATCCAAATCTCTGACCTTTATCTACCCTTCAACCCCATACTCCACCCAACACTCATTCACAGACCTTCACACGCTCTCACCAGTAGAATTCTGAAGAAGCAGACTTGTTTTGTATTTATGAGGTTTATCTTCAGGTTTTAGGAAATACAAGTCTGGGACAAGTTTAATGGGAACCACAGCATTTTTAAAAGAATGATGCACCAAAAACATAAAAATCTGAACTGCAAAAAAAATTAAAAGCAGTAGCAACCTGAAAAGAAAAAAAAAAAAAAGTTCAAGGTACATATTAATATGTAAATCTATTAAAAAATCTTCCTTAAATAGGTATAGATTTAAACCCCATCAAAAGATAATCCTTGAAAAAAAACAACAAAAAGAAAAAAAAATCTTAAAAAAAAATAGAAATTCTACTCCCTGGAATGATCTCATGACAATATTGGAGAAAAAGCCAAAATTTTAAGACAAAATTAAAAGTTATAAAAGTATATTTTAGATTAAAGTCACTCTTAAAGTTTCACAGGGCATATAAACATGTGGTTATAACTGTTAAAGAACCAGACATTATGTCTTAAGTATTTGTCTCTATACTCCTGAAGGAAATATTTCCAGCCCTGCCTCATTTCTAACCATTTACTTTTCATATACTAAAAAAAATATTTTAGATATAAGGTAAGAAATAGAAATATAGCAAAACTTTGAATAATTGTTATCTTTGAAATTTCATCTTAATCATAATTTAATCACATTATAATTGCCATGTCTCCTCTAAGACTTGCAAAGCAAGTCTACTACAATGCCCTTCAATCCAAAAGACAGCTACTTATCTGACAAAATATCTCTACATTATATGTAATAAGTGTCACAACAAGTCACTGGAGAGCTTAGATCACCAGAGATTAGATCACTTATTTAGCAATTTATAATTTTTCAGATACCCCATAATTTTTTTTAAATAATTCTTAAATTGTTATAAGTATACCTAAGTCAGCATTTCCAAAAGCATAATGCATTGAAATCCAGTTCCATAACAAGTTAATAAGTGTTTTAGGTTTAAAAAAATCATGATTAAATAATATTTGGAAACTCCAGGTTCAAAAAAGTTGAAAAAATTTCTGTATAATCTCTCATGTGTTTTTATATGCTAATGAATGATTCCTTAATATTAGGGAATATAATCTGTAACATTTCCCAAATGTACTTGATCACAGAACACTTTTTGTTATGGACTGAATGTTTGTACCCTTCCATAATTGTATGTTAAAGCCCTAACTCCGAATATCTGGAGTATTTGGAGATAAGATCTGTGGAAGACAATTTATATTAGATAAAGTTATGATGGTGGGGCCCTCATAATAAGATTAGTGCCTTTACAAAAAGATAATGCAGAGAATGCAGACGAGTACACACAAAAAGGTCATGTGAACACACAGCAAGATGGTGGCCTTCTCCAAGCCAGGAAGAGAGCTTTCACCATGCTGGTACTCTGATCTCAGACCTCTGGCCAGCAGAACTGTGAGAAAAATAAATTTCCACTGTTTAAGCCACCCAGTCTATGGTATTTTGTTATGGCACTCCAAGCTGACTAAGATACTTTGTTTTTTAGGGAGCATTTTATGAGAGTGATGTTCAATTAAATAAAGCTAAACATGCTGATTTAAATAAATGTGGTTTTTTTTTTCAGTAATGCTTACATAGGAATAAATCAAATATTTGATTGGCATTTGTTTGATAGTATAAATTTGGTCAAAAGAGCAAATAAATTTAGCATATTTCAAATATATAACAGTATTCTTATTCTAAAGTTTTATACCTACTACAACCATTTTGGATCTAACAAGATAGGTGTATGGTACATGAAAGTAGTTAATGTTATTTCCAAATAATTCAATGCCTACCACCCTAGGGAAACCTTACTGAGAGGGACTAAAGCTAACTTAAGATGTCATTCTTATCCCGGATCTACTAGCTCTTAATATGTAGCCTTCTAACTTCAGTTTCTTCATCTGATAAATAAGGATAAAATTTACTTTTCCTGCTATTTACAAAAAGTGGTTTATAAACATTAATAGATGCAAAAATACTGAAAAAATATAAATGTAAAATAAAATTTAAGGTACAGTGACTAATTCAAAATTATATAATTAGAAAATATCATTTGTCACTTCCTCATTTTGTAGATGAGAAAATAAATGCTAGTTTAAAAGAGTAATGCTCTAAGGGATGAGATACCATATGCATATTTTTTTTCTCTGACACTGAAATTATAGTTGTAATCTTTCAAAACAACATAGATTATTTACTTATGTCCACATTTTAAAAATTAAGTTGTGAATCCAATTTGTATCCTTAAAAATTCATCAGGCAGAAGACTGATGATTATACTTACACTGATCTCACTGATTTACTTTCACGTTTCAAAGTAAGTAAATGAAACTTTGCTATTGTATACATCTGCTGTTTCCAAAGGCTCATGGTGCTCACTAGAGAAGCCTGGGTTTCAGAAAGAATAAGTAAGCTCTGCTCCATTTCATCAGAAGATTTTGAATCCATTTCTTCATCTGGTGGCTGCTGAGTAAATATACTATAATCTATTTGTCCAAAAAAAAGCAAAACAAAAAGAAAATTTTAGTATATTCCTTTAGAAAGATGAAAATCTTTCTGAAGCATGTAAATTTTAAAGAAGTACATGTTTTGGTTATTATGCAGAACAAATGAAACTCTGATATTTTGACAGTATCTATTAAAGCTTAACATATGCATAGCTTATGACCCAGGAAATTCCCATTAGGTACAAACACAACAAAGATACATATATATATATAGGGTTAACCTAAACACATACACAAGAATATTCTTAGAAGAGCCCTACCCAGAATACTCATAAAACTGGAAAGAACCCAAATGTCTATAAATGGGTGAATGAATAGGTTGGAAATATGCCTGTAATAGCATAAAATAATAGAAATGAACAAACAACTGTGTAGCTACATGTAACAATATGGTTAAACCTCACAAACATAATATTGAGTAAAAGAAGCCAGATGCAAAAGAGACATACTGTATAACTCCTGTAGTTCAAAAATGATCTGATGCATGCACATATTTAAAATATTATCTCCACAACTGTGTAATATTCAACTTTTATGTGAACTTTTCCTCTGTGACTACAACCTAGCATCATATTTTTAACAAAGACTTGACTTCTCTTTCATCTCCATGTCTGAGAGACTTCTCCTGGCTTTACTTGGTTTCTCTATTAAAATTTAGCTTCAAGCTCAGTTTTCAGCCAAAATCTGTCCTTCAACTTCATCTGCAGACTGTGGAAGAGTTAAGAGCCAAGTGCCTATTTCAATATCATTTCCTGGCATTCCTGAAGCTGTGCAGGATCAATGGTAGTGTGATCATATAGATTATTAACATAACACTTAAAGGACACAGCAAACTTGGTAATGTGAATTAGATATGTTGTTCAAATTACTTTTAATATTTAATATACATTTTCAATTACAGTTAAACATTCTAAATATATTGGGAATAAAAATTTCTTTATATATTTTATGTTGAAATTTTATCAATTAAAGTATAAACATATACGTAATAAGAATAAAATGCTACACAATTGATGACTTCATTTTAAATTCAAAAACAGACATTCAGAACTTTAGATATAGAAAGACACTGACTATTAATGCAAACATTAAATAGAGTGTACTAGTTAGTCAAATTTCAGAAGAACATTATAACTTTTGGCCCAATACACATACTAGCACTCATAATAATAAACAAAACAAACTTTTGAAGGCTTTATTTCATTTTTAGTTATTTAATTCCACAAAGACTTTCAATAGAAAGTTTTATTTCAGATTCTTCCACAATTTGTGGGGATGAATTAAAAGCAGAATGCCAACTTCATCACTTCAAAATTTCAAAAGAAAGAAAAAACACAAAATCACATACAGCCACTTTTCAGATAAATCTTCTTTGATCCAGAAATGACAACAGGAGAAAAATGAAGAACCCCAAAACACATTGCTTCTCCATTGACCACATTTAAAAGTGAGGATCTGGTATTATAAATATATACCATAGGAGAAATTTTAGAGTTGGCAATTCTGACAAAATACTGTATCCATAGAAGAAGGCCAATATTTTTAAATTTGACTACCAAAACCATGAATAAGTAAAATTCTAGTAATAATTTTTTTATAAAATTTCTGATTGAGTTTAGCACGACAGAAGTTTATTTCTTTTTTTTTTTTTTTTTTTTTTTAAAAATCTTCCTCTTCTACTGGAAGTTTATTTCATGATGGAATAGTCAGCTTTACTCTTGACTTTGGTCTCACAATGACTTTAATCATCAGCCACTCAGCATTCTTACAAAACATATATTCTCAGAACCCTGACTCTTAACAACTGTGAATTAACATCCCAGTTTCCTTCATGCTCCTTATCTACCATCACAATCATTTTGCTAACCTTCAACTATAAGAAAAGCTTCCTTGACTCACATTCTTACCTTAAACTACACAGATCCAGCCTTGCTCCTTACCACAGCATTGAAATTGCTCTTGTCAAGATCACCACTGTCTTCCACACTATAAAATCCCTGTTTTTTGTTTTTGTTTTTGTTTTTGTTTTTTGAGACAGAGTCTTGCATCTTGCTCTGTTCTCTGGGCTAGAATGCCATGGCATCAGGCTAGCTCCCAGCAACCTCAAACTCCTGGGCTCAAGCAATCCTTCTGCCTTAGCCTTCCAAGTAGCTGGAACTACAGGCATGTGCCACCATGACCAGCTAATTTTTTTCTATATATTTTTAGCTGTCCAGCTAATTTCTTCCTATTTTTAGTACAGACGGGGTCTCACTCTTACTCAGGGTGGTTTCGAACTCTTGACCTTGAGCAATCTGCCCGCTCGGCCTCCTAGAGTGCTAGGATTACAGGCGTGAGCCACCACTCCCCATCTCTCGCTGTCTTATATGGTACCAAAACTATTTTTCTGTCCTCTTCTTATCCTTCCTAGCAATCGACAAATAACTGACTGCTTCCTCTTTCCTGAAACACCATTTTTCTAGGCTTTTGCATTTCCGTTCTTTTCTGAAAAAAGAATAAGCAATAATTGCTCCTTCTTGGTCATACCTTTTTTGCTCTTTCTCCACCACTCACCTCAGAGCTTGCCCCTCTACTTTCATCTACACTCTCTACCTAAGTGATTTCATCCAATTCCACAGCAACATTTATTGATGAGTAATTTCAAATTCATATTTTCAGCCATAACATCTTCACTTAGCTCCAGATGCATCTCAAACAATATAGCCAAAATTCATGTCTGGATTCCTTCTTTTCATAAACCTTTCACTTCCTCATTCTCAAGAAATGGCAATCCCATTCTCAGTTCTCAAGCTAAAAGCACAGGAATTATTCTTTTTCTTTTCCTTATCATAACCCTCTCCCACCTGCTTGATTTCCAAAGAGCTGTATTTCCATATGTACACATACGTGTTGTCTGATTATTAATAGTTCCAATTTAACAGTGAGTACATGTGGTGTTTGTCTTTCCACTCTTGTGATATTTCACTTAGAATGGTCTCCAGTTCCAGCCAGGTTAATACAAGAGGTATTAGTTCACCATTTTTTAAGGCTGAATAGTACTCCGTGATATACATATACAACATTTTATTAATCCACTCATGCACTGATGGGCACTTGGGTTATTTCCACATTTCTGCAATTGTGAATTGTGCTACTATCATCATTTGGGTACAGATATCTTTTTTTATAAAATGTCCTTTTTTCCTTTAGGTAAATACCCCATAGTGGGATTGTTGGATCAAACGCTATGTCTCCTTTTAGTTCTTTGAGGTATCTCCATACTACTTTCCATAGAGGTTGTACTAGTTTGCAGTCCACCAACAGTACCTAAGTGTTCCTATCTCTCCATATCCAAGCAAGCATTTGTTGTTTGGGGATTTTTGGATAAAAGCCATTCTCAGCCGGGCGCGGTGGCTCACGCCTGTAATCCTAGCACTCTGGGAGGCTGAGGCGGGCGGATTGCTCAAGGTCAGGAGTTAGAAACCAGCCTGAGCGAGACCCTGTCTCTACTAAAAATATAAAGAAATTAATTGACCAACTAAAAATATATATACAAAAAAAAATTAGCCGGGCATGGTGGCACATGCCTGTAGTCCCAGCTACTCGGGAGGCTGAGGCAGTAGGATCATTTGAGCCCAGGAGTTTGAGGTTGTGTGAGTGAGGCTGATGCCACGGCACTCACTCTAGCCTGGGCAACAAAGTGAGACTCTGTCTCCAAAAAAAAAAAAAAACCATTCTCATTGGAGTTAGGTGATATCTCTTTGTGGTTTTGATTTGCATTTCCCTGATGATTAGAGATATTGAGCACTTTTTCATATGTTAGTTTGGCCTCTTCTTTTGAAAAGTTTCTGTTCATGTCTTTTGCCCACTTTTTAATGGGGTTGTTTGATTTTTTTTCTTGCTGCTTTGCTTGATTTCTTTGTAGATTTTAATTATCAGCCTTTTATCTAATGAATCATCTCAAGGAATTAGAAAATGAAGAGCAAACCAATCCTAAACCCAGCAGAAGAAGAGAAATAACTAAGGTCAGAGCAGAACTAAATGAAATTAATTCCAAAGAATTATACAGAAGATTAACAAAACAAAAAGTTGGTTCTTTGAAAAGATAAACAAAATCGACAGGCCTCTTGCTAGATTAACCAGATATAGAAAAGAAAGGACCCTAATAAGTTCAATCAGAAATGAAAAAGAAGATATTACAACTGATACCATGGAAACACAAAATATCTGAATACTACAAAAATCTCTACACACATAAACTCAAAAACATTGAGGAAATGGACAAATTCCTAGAATAATTTCACATGCTTATATAATTATTTGTCTTATTCACCCTCTGTCTGGTTTATTGCCTAAGGTGTTTTGTTAGTTATGTTTTTACCTGCTTGGTCAATTTCTGCTTCAACTTCTAGCTTTAAGAACACATCTTCCAAAGTTGTCATGGAAACACCATAAGAAATAACACCCAAATTTGAATGACTGTCTAGAGCAGAAAACAAACCTAAAAGAAAAAAATAAATGCATACTATCATGAATTATTGTAAAATATCTTTTAAAAATAAGATATGACCAAATTTACCCTGCTAGCACCCTGGTTCTTTGGTCTCAGGACACCTTTAACATTCTCATGAACTGCTATGAACCTCAAAGGAATTTTCTTTAGGCAAATATATTAGATATTTATCATATTATAAATAATTAGAAATATTTACAGTACTTGAAATTAAAACTGAGAACGTGGCTGGGCACGGAGGTTCAAGTCAAAGATGATGCCAGTGTTCAGATGATGTCAAGCATAGTGGACAGAAGGAGCAATGTGGAAGTCATGTTAAACTGTAAATGTGAGTGGGATATCTAGGGAGAGACACAGCACAACCAACTGGTACCAATTCCCAAATAGGCCAAGGGAAATGCTATTGATATATGTGCATCTAGGAAGAAATGTACCTAGAAACATTGATTTAGGAATATTCTGTGTGAAAACTGTGATTAAATCATTGGTCATAAATGAGACCAGTAGATGCAAAAGTGTTAGGCATAAAAGAACAAATCTTGCAATGGAAGAAGCCCTCAGAGCTCCTCCGTAATCCTAGCACTCTGGGAAGCTGAGCCAAGTGGATCATTTGAGCTCAGGAGTTTGAGACCAGCCTGAGCAAGAGCGAGACCCCGTCTCTACTAAAAAAAAAAAAAATAAAAAAAAAATAAAGAAATTAGCTGGACAACTAAAAATATATAGAAAAAAATTAGCTGGGCATGGTGGCACATGCCTGTAGTCCCAGCTACTCAGAAGGCTGAGGCAGAAGGACTGCTTGAGCGCAGGAGTTTGAGGTTGCTGGGAGCTAGGCTGATGCCATGGCACTCACTGTAGCCCAGGCAACAGAGTGAGACTCTGTCACAAAAACAAAACAAAACAAAAAAAACCCTGAGAATGTTGCTATATTAAAAAGTGAAGGAAAAATATATACTAGAAAATGCATAGAAATCATTTAAATGTTCTTTTTAAGATAACAAAATCTATTGTGTTAATATAAATTTTAAAAAATTTATTTTTTCAAACAAAAAAGTCAATAAGAAGAAGATGTAATTTTATTTTATATTTCTGCAAATCTCTAATGTCTAAACATCTTAACAGAGGACTGATGGGTTCTCATATTTGTTCTTGAATTCAATCTGTTGTGATAGAATATGTCATGCCATCTCTGGAAAACAGTATAATCATGAAAATCTGAGGCTCAAAAAGACAAATTGTATCCTGGTATTATTAAGGAAAAATGTTGACTTTATCAACTCCTCAAGAAGTCTTAGGGTCGACCCCTCAAGTGTTTCCAGAACACATTTTGAAATCCCCTGAAATATTGTGACAATTTATCAAAGAAATACGAAAGGCAAAAAAGTATGGTGGTGAAAAACATGAGGTCTAGAACCAATCTGCATGGGTTTAAAACTCGGCTCCACCACTTTCTACCTGTCACCTTGGGCAAGTTCCTTAAATCTTTCTATGCCTCAATTTCCTCATTTATAAAATAAAAGCAATAATCTCATGTATTTGTTGAAATATTGAGATAATGAAATAAACTAATAATTGCAAAAGGCACAGACCAGCATCTGGCACAACGTAAGTAGTATATAAATGTTATTAAAAATGACAGGCAGAGTGCATTAAGTTGGCACACGTACTTTAATCTAGTTAACTGGTGATTTTTTTTTTAAAGAAGACAATTAAGGCCGGGCGCGGTGGCTCACGCCTGTAATCCTAGCTCTCTGGGAGGCCGAGGCGGGCGGATTGCTCGAGGTCGGGAGTTCAAAACCAGCCTGAGCAAGAGCGAGACCCCGTCTCTACTATAAATAGAAAGAAACTAATTGGCCAACTAATATATATAGAAAAAATTAGCCGGGCATGGTGGCGCATGCCTGTAGTCCCAGCTACTTGGGAGGCTGAGACAGAAGGATCGCTTGAGCCCAGGAGTCTGAGGTTGCTGTGAGCTAGGCTGACGCCACGGCACTCACTCTAGCCTAGGCAACAAAGTGAGACTCTGTCTCAAAAAAAAAAAAAAAAAAAAAAGAAGACAATTAAGCTACTATAGAAAATATTTTTTCTAATTATGAGATAAATGCTATAAAAATTCTATGCTACAGGCCGGGCGCGGTGGCTCACGCCTGTAATCCTAGCTCTCTGGGAGGCCGAGGCGGGCGGATTGCTCGAGGTCAGGAGTTCGAAACCAGCCTGAGCAAGAGCGAGACCCTGTCTCTACTATAAATAGAAAGAAATTAATTGGCCAACTAATATATATAGAAAAATGAGCCAGGCATGGTGGCGCATGCCTGTAGTCCCAGCTACTTGGGAGGCTGAGGCAGGAGGATCGCTTGAGCCCCGGAGTTTGAGGTTGCTGTGAGCTAGGCTAACGCCACGGCACTCACTCTAGCCTAGGCAACAAAGCGAGACTCTGTCTCAAAAAAAAAAAAAAAAAAAAAAAAAAAATTCTATGCTACATACCTACATCAGTAATAACCTTTTGGCTATTAAGCAATTCCTAAACAGAAGAAGGAGACTTGAGTTTGAGTTCCTCATTAAAACGTTAAAAAATAATGCCTCAATTAAAACAATTCAGGGGTTCACCATATAATTTGTTATAAAATCAGAACATTAACTCTGGTCATCTGGGAGCATTGTAGAGAAGTAAACAAAAAGAAAATCAAGAAAACCCATTCTCAGTAAAAGACCCTGGTTTAAAACCCAACAAACTTAATGTAAGTAGTACCTGAAAATTTGTCCATGTCCTTGAAAGGCAAACTATATACAAGTTGTTGGTCATTCTGTTGTAATAAAGTAGCTCCTGGTATGTGCTGCTTAACCATTGAAGACAGAGATTCTGTGGCACAATATTTATCTATGTACATGCTAAAGAATACCAAAAACCAATTTGTTAATGATTATTCAACAAACCAAAAGTAAATTATGATGGCTTTATATTAACTTTAGCGCCATAAAATATGGTCACAAAGTACACTATGACAAACCCCAAAAGTAACAACAGTAGATCAAGAGTATAATAAAGAATAAAGTCAATAAAGAATGATCAATAGGCCAGGCATGCTCATGCTGTAATGCTAGCACTTTGGAAGGCTGATGCAGGAGGACTGCTTGAGGTCAGGAGAGCAAGACCAGGCTGACCAAGAATGAGATCCAATTTCTACAAAAAATAGAAAAATCAGCTGAGCATGGTGGCATGTGCCTATAATCCCAGCTACTTGGGAGGCTGAGGCAGGAGGAATGCTTGAGCCAGGAATTGGAGGTGGCAGTGAGCTATGCTGATGCCACTGCTCTCTAGCTGGGGCAACAGAACAAGACACTGTCTCAAAAAAAAAAAAAAAAAAAAATGAATGATACCTTAGGCGATAGCCAATTCCCCATTTACTCTTGAGGAAAATTGAAGAACCAACACATTTCAACATTCCTTGTGATATGACAGCTTTTCTATCTGCAAATAAAGATTTATATTTCAATTTCTAAGTTAATAACAGCATTAATTGGCATTTATATTTTATGGATAATCATGAGAGACACCCATGTTATAATCTCATTAAGAGTCACCAACAACCTTATAATGAGGGTGCTAGATTATCATCACCTATTTTTCAGATGCAAATACTGAAGTAGCAAGAAAATATATTGCTTACACATTTCATATATCTATTATGTAACAAAGCTAGGAACTGTATCCAAGCAGTCTGACTCTATTAAAAATCATGTGTTGACTTAAACTTGGATTCTTTATATGTGTGTATGTGCATAAAATTGTCCAGGAAAGAGTTTACACAGTAGGTCTGAGACTGCAATCCTTAGGCCTACTTACAAGGTTGGCCCTAGGCTGGTATCAGGGAACTTAGATTTGGGGAGGGTTCCCACCATTCCTTAAACAAATTAAGAGTGGCTCACTATGCCTAAACTATACAAACAATGTGATTTAAACTGAACTCCTGCTTTCCTTCTGGGAGTCTACAATTTTGATATGTGTTAGACAGAGGTAACATATGACCAGCACCTAATAAGAATCTTATACACTTAGTCTCTAATAACCTTCCCTGGTAGACACTTCACACATGTTATAATTCAATGCCAAAGAAATTAAGGACATCCTGTGTAACTTCACTGGGAGAGGACTCTTGGAAGCTTGTGACTAGTTTCCTCTAGATTTTGCCTCATGTACCATGTTTCCCCCAAAATAAGACAGGGTCTTATATTTATTTTCCCTCAAAAGACACCCTAGGGCTTATTTTTAGGGGATGTGTTATTTTTTTTTAAGTATGGTACAATAATCTATATTTATTCAAACATAGTTAAGTCATCTTCTTCTGGAACATCATCATAGTAAAATGGAAGCCACAACTTTCCTTCTTCCCCCTGGGGACATACAATACCTAAAGCAGAGAGTCCTGCTCCTCACTTCACTGAGGAGACTTTCCCCTCAAAGCCTCAGCTTGCAGCACGCATAGGATGACCAGGACCTGACAGGGGAAGCTGACCTTGGTGGTGGGGCTGCTCGCACCTTTCCAGTCACCTCTGGGATAGTAGCTGTCATGATGAGGCAGATGAGAAGGGCTGCTCGTCTTCTTTACTGCTCCGCCATGAAATGCATGGGCTGTGCAGATGCGCTGCGTAGCCACGCCCATCACTAAGTCTTATTTTTGGGGTAGGGCTTATATTGCGCATCCTGCTAGGGCTTATTTTATGGGTAGGTCTTATTTTTGAGGAAACATGGTATCTTTTCCCTTTGCTAATTTTGCTTTGTATCCTTTTGCTATAATAAATCATAGCCATGAGTATGACTATATGCTGAGTTCTATAAGTTTTCCTAGAAAATCACTAAACTTAAGGGGATTTTAGAAATATTCAACATAAAAATATGTCATTTAAAAAATTTTTAACTTTTTTGTTATGAACATACAACATTAGGTAACATAGTTTCTCCATTTATTCCTCAGGATTTAGCATCTCTATGTCCACCTTCCCTTTGACCTTAATTCTTCAAAATAAAGCAAAAATCTCACCAGCAAGAATGTCAGCTTCATCCATGAAATGAGTAGTGAACACCGTCACCCGATTGGCTTTTCTGTATTTTAAAAGATTCCAAACAATATGGCGAGAACAGGGGTCCATTCCAGCTGTTGGTTCATCTAGCAGTAGTAACTGTGTAAAAAGGGGTAGGGAAGGGCAGGGAATCCTCAGAAAAACTAAAATCTGTAAAATATATGTAAACACTAAAAAGTTTCCCCATTTCAAGCTACTATTTTCAATCAGAAATATATCTGATCTGAGCTTTTCACTCATATTTAAGTTCACATAAATTTTAAAAATTATAAGTTTGGCATGTGAATATTTTCCTAGGGTTAATCCTAAAAGACTAACATCTGTAATATATAAGTATAATAACAATCAGATAAATAAAAAGAAAAACATATTGCTCGCAACCTTAGCAATTAAATTTGTAGATGTAACAACTGCTTTTTAAAGATGTTCTATATTAATTCAAGGGAAGCAACTTGTTCAAGACTATTTTTAATTTTAAAAACACAGTGGTGGGGGCTGGGAGGTAAATTCTTTAACATAAGGCCATAATCCAGAGTCATCCCCAAGCAGCAATGGGGAATGTGGCTGGATAGTGGGGATTGGGGATCAATGAGTAATTATCCTAGCTGCATGCCCTGGCAGCTTTCTTGCACTGTGCAAAGCAGTGCATGAATTGTTTCCCTGTTTCTACAGGGCAGGCAACAGCACAAAACAAACACAAAGCAGCAGGACAGTGACAAATTGAACTATTTCTCTGATTTTGTTCTATTTTTAAACTTCTATTATGAACTTATTATAAATATTTTTTAAAAACTACAGAGAACAATACAACACTGTTAAAAACACCATTCAAATTTAACCAATGTTATTTTTTAAAATATTTCCTTCAGATCATTTTTTAAAGACATAGAACATGGCATAACGAAAGTCCGTATCTTCCATTCCCCTCCTAAAGGTAGCCAGTATCAGAGAGATATTATATATCTTTCTGATTTCAGTTTTAAAATCTTGTTAATATGATTCCATCCATGATAACATATAGTATTTTATGTATGTTTAAACTTTACATAATGTATTATATCTTTCTACAATCTGCTTTTTATTCAACATAATTTAAAATGATTTCATCTGTAAAGCTAGTATTTATTTACCTTTGGATTCCCAAGAACAGCAATTCCTAAAGACAGCTTTCTTTTTTGACCACCACTTAATTTGTTAGCTTGGTTATCTTTGATAGCCTGCATGTCTAAATCTAGTAAAACCTTCTGCACCTGTAAAAGTAAAGTGTAAACAAGGTTATTTTAACACATCATATCATTTATGTAATTATCAATATTACTTTTTAAGTATTTTAATCATTTAAGTAATATGTGTTAAGTACTTTTAATATCAAATTTAAAAATGTTCAATTAGTATGGAACTTAATTTTGACATATATTTATATATAATTTTGAAAATAACAGATAACAAGATTCTTGAGGGAAAGATCTGTTTTACTTTTGTGCCTTCCCGAGTAATGCGGAAGGAATAAGATGGGATCATGGCGAAGGCTCTGAATGTATGTGGTTGGAGGAAGAGGAGAATAGTGAGGGATGGAGCAGGGCTGGGGGAAGAGAAAAGAAGGAAGAAATGAGACAGGGGAAGGGGAGGAGAGAGGTGAGTATCATTCAGATGAAACAAGAACTATTTTATGTGTGCTATAACATTTAGTCCAAATTCTAATTCTTTGCAATGACTATGTTTACTGGCTCAGGAAAGGTTTTATATTTAGATTTTCAAACAAATTTTTATTGCACAAGTTATTTCAAAAAGTTATTAATTTACAGGAAATAAAAGTAAAGATTTCTATATGAATAACATACTTCTTGTATTATACTGTTGGGTGGTATTCCTTTGATTGAAGCCAAAATTGACAAATTTTCTTCTACTGTCAGAACATCAAAGTGTATATCTAACTGTGGACAAATGCCAATCATTTTTCTTGCTTCAAACATTTCATCTATTTCTGAAACTCTGTGTCCATATATTGATGCAAACCCTAAAAGCAAAATATATACTTAAATATATATTAAGTACATTATTTTAAAATGTATATGTTTAAAAGTATCCTAATAACTTTTTCAATTATAATAGACGCATAAGGTAAGAATCAACATAAATTTAAAAGATACAACACATATCCTCATTTTCATATTAGTATTTCACTTATATTTTGATCTCATTTTTCTTCACTTACTGGTCATATTACATAGTGGGAAGAACAAGAAACTTGGAAGCTTAACATTAAACATAAATATCCATTGGTGCATTATTTATACTTATATTCCAGTAACAATTCTCCAGACATAGTTTTATCCTAGCTAGCTGTGTGATCTTGGGCAAATTACTTAATCTGTTTGAATTCCAGCTTTTCTTTTATGAACTGAATACTAATATATCCCACTTAAGAACTGTTAGATCGGCCGGGCGCGGTGGCTCACGCCTGTAATCCTAGCTCTCTGGGAGGCCGAGGCGGGCGGATTGCTCGAGGTCGGGAGTTCAAAACCAGCCTGAGCAAGAGCGAGACCCCGTCTCTACTATAAATAGAAAGAAACTAATTGGCCAACTAATATATATAGAAAAAATTAGCCGGGCATGGTGGCTCATGCCTGTAGTCCCAGCTACTTGGGAGGCTGAGACAGAAGGATCGCTTGAGCCCAGGAGTTTGAGGTTGCTGTGAGCTAGGCTGACGCCACGGCACTCACTCTAGCCTAGGCAACAAAGCGAGACTCTGTCTCAAAAAAAAAAAAAAAAAAAAAAAAAGAACTGTTAGATCAGTGTGATAATATATGGAGAATTGTAACAAAAACCATGAATTCTTTTTTTTCTTTTTTTTTTTTTTTTTTGAGACAGAGTCTTGCTTTGTTGCCCAGGCTAGAGTGAGTGCCGTGGCGTCAGCCTAGCTCACAGCAACCTCAAACTCCTGGGCTCAAGCAATCCTACTGCCTCAGCCTCCCAAGTAGCTGGGACTACAGGCATGTGCCACCATGCCTGGCTAATTTTTTCTCTATATATTAGTTGGCCAATTAATTTCTTTCTATTTATAGTAGAGACGGGGTCTCGCTCTTGCTCAGGCTGGTTTTGAACTCCTGACCTCGAGCAATCCGCCCGCCTCAGCCTCCCAGAGTGCTAGGATTACAGGCGTGAGCCACCGCGCCCGGCCTAAAACCATGAATTCTTATAAAAATTAAAGATATTATGACCACCAAAGAATGACACATTAAGAACAAAATCAAACTAATTTTAAAAGTTAAACTACATTTAAAGGGTTGAAATGCAGATTCAATATAATTTAGCCCTTTTGGGCCAGGCATGGTGGCTCACACCTATATTCCTAGTACTCTGAGAGGCTGAGGCAGGCAGGAGGATCACTTGAGGTTAGGAGTTTGAAGTTGCTGTGAGCTAGGCTGACGCCACAACACTCTAGCCTGGGCGACAGAGCAAGACTCAGTCTCAAAACAACAAAACAAAACAAAAAAATCGGCCCTTTTGTAAAGTAATATATTAATTGTACTGCCATCCTATTTGGTAATTGTGAAAATGTGGGGCTGCTACACTGAATTCTCACCTACAGAACAATCACATATCAGAACTATACTTCTGAGGTACTGCTCTTAAAATTCTATTTTAAGAGATGGTATGGACATTTATCATAAAGTTTTTTACTATTGCTACACATTTAGAAATCTGTATTTTCTCAACCTAAAATAGTCTATAAGTCTGATTTAAATTTCAACTAAATTACTGATTTTTCTTTCCTTGTAAATGAAGAATAAACACACATGTAAACAACATATATATGTATACACAAATACACACACACATAAAGATGTGGTAGAAACATGTACAAAATTAGGTCCTTTTTACTTTATTAAACATGATGGAATCATTTTTATTTTCTATTAAAAACAACCAAATGTGTGTAGTCCAGAAAAAGAGAAAACACCTTTACAGATACAAAACTAGGTCCCAAGTCATTGAGAAACATCATTTAGTGTACATTCCATGGATAAATAATCATATTGTGAACTTTGGTTAATAACACTAACAAAATGAAGTAGGAGATTTTTTTTTTTAAGTCAGAAAACTCACCATCAGAAGGTGGGCATAGTCCACAAAGAATATTCATCAATGTACTCTTTCCTGTTCCACTGTGGCCAAGTAATGCAGTAATCTGACCCTCATATATATCAAATGACAAATCTAGTTCAGGAAAAAAGAAGACTTAAATGTGATTTTTATTTCTATTCAGATATTCAAGGCAATTCATAATACCTGTGCAATCTTAAAGGCAATAAATTTATAGGCATATTTAAAGTAACCAGCATATTTGATAGCATATTAAATAGCTTATTTATTAGAGTCAATGGTATGAATAGTATGAAAGTAAATAAAAATAAACTTTATTTTTTCATACAGTAAGATTTAGGGGGGTACACAAAATATTTGGGAGTTTTCTGTATACTGACTTTTGAGAATTCCCAAGACAATTAAAATAAATAAAAATTTATTCCCAAGCATATTATTTACAGGCACTTTACATATATTGGCAAAAAACTAGAAATTAACTAATAGTACCAGAATGGCCTGAAAGGTTCAGTTTAATGCAGAAATATCAATGGATGGATACATAAATGAAGGAAGGAAAACAGGAGATAAGGGTCTGAAATGATGAAGCAGAAATGATTAGTCAAGACTCTAGGCTAAGAAGGCTAAAATATAAAACAAAACGGAAAAAGTTTCACATCCCAAGGCCTGTAATCCAAGTTAAAAGAAGGAAGGTAAATGGCAAGCAAAAAACAGTATCTTAAAGGTACAATGTAAGAATTGCAGATGTAGCAAGAAAGCCAAGGGAAGACCATGAATATAATTATCTCAAAGAAGCAAAAAGTGAAACACTGATAAACTGCATACACAAACACATACATATGTAATTTGTGTCTCTGAACTTATATAACTTAATAAAGCATCCTTTTGAGGTATAATAGTTACTTCACAGAAAAATAAAAGCAAAGTCAGGAGAAGGAAAGATGAGGCCAAAAAGCAACAGAAAAGACAGACAATAGAAAGAGACCTATACGAGATGCAGATATTGGCACCTTACAACAAAGCTTTTAAAATAACTATGCTATCATGTTCACAAGTGAACGCAGGCAAACAACTAGAAACTATAAAAAAACAAATGAAAAGACAAAAACTTAAACAGATATTAGGTCATTAGTTTATTATATCTCAACAAGAAGCAGTGCAATTAATCAAAGTATGTGGCGGTTTTAAACCATAGATTGACACAGTTTTGCCATCTTAACAATAGCTGGTTTATGCCAACAGTGAAGAAGTCTAGAGAGCAAGTGGCAATGAAATCGTGAAAAGCCTTTTCCAACAGGTTGTTGAGAACTGCATATTTTTCCTTGCATGAAGTGGTCCAAAGTCTGAAAGAAGTGGTAGGCCCTTGTTGCAAGGTCTTGTGAATATGGTGGATGACAGAGTTCCCAAGTCCAGCTTCTGCAGTTTGAGCAGCACTGTTTTTTACAACATGTGGTCTTGCAAGAGGATTGCACTGTCTCTACTGACCAGCTACTTAATCACAAGCATCCTCATCATTTCATCCAATTAGTTGTAGTAGACATCTGCTGTAATCGATTGACCAGGTTTCATGAAGCTGTAGTGGATAATATCAGAACTGGACCACCAAACAGACACCATTAGCTTTTTTTGATGAATATTCAATTTTGGACTGTGTTTCGGCACTTCATCATTATCCAACCGTTGTGCTGAACACTTGAGATTGTCAAAAAGAGTCCATTTTTCATCACACATAATAATAAAGTGTAGAAATGGTTTGCCTTTATGTCATGACAGCAAAGAAAGGCAAGCTTCAAATGATTTCTCTTCTGATGCTTGTTTAATTCATGCAGTACCCATCTATTCAGCTTCTTTACCTTGCCAATTTGTTTCAAATGGTCCAGTATTGTTGGAATAGTAACATCAAACCTTGCTGCCAATTCACATGTAGGCTGAGATGGATTCGCTTCCACTATAGCTTTCAGCTCATCATTATCCACGTTGGTCTCAGGTCGCCGTGTGGCTGATTTTCAAGATTAAAATCACCATAACAGAACTTCTCAAACCATCAATGTACTGTGCATTCATTAGCCACATCCTTACCAAATACTTCATTGATATTTCTAGCTGTCTTCACTGCATTGGTTCCACGATGGAACTCATATTGAAAAATAACATGAATATTTTACTTATCCATGGTTCCACAAAAATTGCTCTTAAAAAAAATCTGAAAGATAATCATAAGCCAAAACATGCATTTGAAAGAATCAGGATGTACTCTCACAATAAAAAAAAAAAAAAAAAACTCAAGAAGTGTCCAAGTGAAATGTCAGAGATATCAACTGTCAAACTTAGAACTTAAGGAAATTGGACCTTTCATACTTAATGACCTAATAAATTAAGATTTCAAAAGATAGTTTAGCTTACTTATTAGACCCAACTAAAGAAAAAAATTAGTGAATAAGAAAAGTCAGGGGAAAAAATCTAGACAATAGCACAGAGGCAAAAGAATAAGCAATTTAGATTAGAGAATAAAAAATAAATGGAATAAAATGAAAAGTTGTCACATGTAGTAATAATAATCCTAAAGTAAGAGAAAAGAGAAAACAGGACAGAAGCAATATTAGAAAAGAAATGGCTGAAGATTTTCTAAAACAGAAGAAAGACATCAAGCCACAGATTCAAGAAGCAGTACACAACCAAAGCAGAATAAATGTAAAAACAAACAAAAAAACTCCTGAAGTACACTGTAGTAAAACTGCAAAAATATACTAAAAACCAACCAGAAAGATCTTTAAAAATAGTCATGGAAAAGGTTATAAACAGTACCAACAACAGAGTAATAATAAAACTGATAGCTCTCTGCAGCCTAAACAATGGAAATAAGAAGACAACAGAATTACATTTTATAGCCCTGAAAGAAAATAACTGCCAAGATTAAAATTATACACTCACACAAATACCCTTCAAAACGAAAGGTGTAAAAAAGATATTAAAAAAAAAAATGACCTGCATTAAAGAAAGTACTAAAAGATCTTCATGCAGAAGGAAAATTATCCTAGATGGAAGATCAGATGTAGGAAGTAATGAAGATAAATGAAATGTTAAGTATACTGGTAAATCTAAAGGAACTTTTAAAAACAATATTATCTTTGGTTTAAACTACATGTAAGATTAAAATACATGAAAATAATAGTATATGAGTTATAGCAGGGATAAAAAGTAAGGTCCTAGTCTTCCTTATCTGGAGAATAGTAAAGCACTAATTTATTAGTCAATAATCAGTCAAAGATGTTGAACAAGTAATTACTATTATAAAAGACATGTATAACTAAGAAGTTAGTAAAGGGAGAAAGAAAAATGGCATAATGAAATATACTGAATTGCATCCTCCAGCTAGCCTACTGGAGGATGAAAGATCATGTAGAACAGGCAAACAACCCCACCTACAGCCCACTACAGGAATTAGCCTGTTAACAGCCAACTATGTGAGGCCAGTCCCAGATAAACCACAAGGTAACTTAAGAATTCTCCAGCCAAACCAGACTCCTTAGGCATAGTAAAATAGCGGTTGCCTTAGCTCATTAAGCTTTAGGGTGGTTTATAACACAGAAATAGGTAACTAATTCCATATCAAGAAGCTACAAGAATCAGGACAAATTAAACCCAAAGAAAGTAGTAATACAGAATAACAAAAATAGTAATATATAAATCAGTAAAATGCAAAGCAAATTTTAATAGAGAAAATCAACAAAGCAAAAGGTTGATTCCTTAAAAAAAGGGTAATGAAATTAATAAACACACTGTAAGATCTATCAAAACAATTATAAATTACAACTAATTTTGGCAATTTAAATGAAATGGACAACTTCTTTGAAAATAAACAACTCACCAAAACAGACATTATGGTGGAAATTGACAAGCTGATTCTAACATTTACATGGGAATATAAAGACCCCAAAATACAAAATTTAAAGTTATCAAAACTAACTATAAAACTGCAGTAGTGGCCGGGCGCTGTGGCTCACGCCTGTAATCCTAGCTCTTGGGAGGCCGAGGTGGGCGGATTGCTCAAGGTCAGGAGTTCAAAACCAGCCTGAGCAAGAGCGAGACCCCGTCTCTACTATAAATAGAAAGAAATTAATTGGCCAACTGATATATATAAAAAAAAAATTAGCCGGGCATGGTGGCGCATGCCAGTAGTCCCAGCTACTCGGGAGGCTGAGGCAGGAGGATCGCTTGAGCCCAGGAGTTTGAGGTTGCTGTGAGCTAGGCTGACGCCACGGCACTCACTCTAGCCTGGACAACAAAGTGAGACTCTGTCTCAAAAAAAAAAAAAAAAAAAAAAACTGCAGTAGTTAAAACAATGTGGGAACAAGGATAAATAGATCAGTAGAAGAGAATAGAAACCAAAAGCTAAAAGATAACATATATAACCATTTAATTTTCTTAAACAGCATTACTGAGATATGGTTTATAATAAATTATATATATGTCAGTAATTTAGTAAGTTTTAACATGTATATACAACTATACAATCATTACCACTATCAAGATAATGAACATAACCTTTCCAACAGAAAATTCTTGATGCCCCTTTAAAACTTCTTTCTCCTGCCTCTTACCACCCACCTCTGCCCACCTCTAGGCAAGCACTAATCTGTTTTCTTTCACTATAGTTTTTCTATAATGTTATATAAAAGTATATAGTATGTACCCTGTTGGGGTAGCTTAGAAATGTTGGGGTGACCTGGAGAGACTGCTGGTGTAGAAACCTCTGCAGACATGACAGTCTGTATAGCTGTGGCTATTTTCCAAATGGTAAGGACATTCCAAGGACAAGGTGAACTGAAAACAGTTTCTCTCCTGGGGCGGAAAACTGCTCCAGGATTACAATCAGGAACATCCAACCTGCTGGAAAACTGGACTGGCCATGATCCCAAGATTTATGTTCTTATTTTATTTTAGGCTAGAAATAGATTGTGCACCTGGATATCTTACTCAGTGGATCTTTAAAGCCGACCTGAATGACCTGTACCTGGTTATTGTAATCTTTCTAGAAATCTTTAGAACTTGTTTGCATGTGGGATCTCTATAGAACATTGTTTGCTTGTATGATTTAGGATGATCTTTTGTTCTTAAAATAAATGAGTGAGAAATTACTCTCAAGACTCTTGGTTTGGAAAGCCTTGAGTCCCCTGACCCCACTCTTTCTCCTCTATTGTCTCATTTCTTATTCCTGCGTGACACCCTGTTTTCAGCCCTGCCAGCTGGGGAATCTCCTGACAATACTCTTTATGTCCGGCATCTTTTACTTAAAATAATTTGAGATTCACCCATGCTATAGATTGTATTAATAGTGCATTCCTTTTTATTGCTGAATAGCATTCCATCGTATGGCTATACCATTTGGTTTATCCATTTATCTGGAGATAGACATTTGAGTTGTTTCCAGTTTTGGTTATTACAAATAAATTTGCAATGATCATTTATGTATAAGTATTTGTACAGACTTATGCTTTGATTTCTCTTGGCTAAATACCTAGAAGTGAAATGGCTAGATCACATAGCAGGTATATGTTTAACTTTTTGATAAACTGCCAAACTATCTTCAAAAGTAGTTGTACCATTTTACATTCCCTCCAGCAGTGTTTGAGAGTTCTTATTCTTCTACATGATCACCAATATATGGTATGATCAGTCTCTTAATTTCAATCATTTTAATAAGTAGTGATATCTGATTATGGTCTTAATTTGCATGGCCCTATTGAGCAATGATGTTGGACATCTTCTCATCTGCTTATTCACTACCTTTTTTCCTTCTTTGGCAAAAAGTATATTCAAATATTCTGTCCATTTATTAATTAATTGGATTATTTTCTTAACATTGAGTTTTGAGACATCTTTATATACTCTGGACACAAGTCCTTTATTAGATACACGATTTACAAATATTTCCTCCAGGTATGTGGGTTTGTTTTTGTTTTATTTCTTTAACAGTATCTTACAACAAGATTTTTTAATTTTGATAGTCCAATTTATCAATGAGCTATTTTATGATTTATGCTTTTGGTGGTATATTGAAAAAACTTTTATCTAATCCAAGGTCTAACAAGATTTCTCCTATTCTTTACTCTTGAAGTTTTACTGTGTTTGGTTTTACATTTAGGTGTATGATATATTTTCTGTTAATTTTTGTATATGGTACCCAGGATAGAACAAAGTTCACTTTTTTCTGGTTTTTGTTTTGTTTACATATGGATATGTAACTGTTTCAACAACATTCATTAAAAAATCTATCCTTTAGTAAATTTTTCCATCTGTGTTGAAAATCAGTTAACCATATATGTCTATTTCTATACTCTCTCCTCTATTTCATTGATCCATTTTTCTGTTGTTTTTATGCCAAAACTACACTGTCTTGATTACTATAGCATTTATATGAAGTCTTGAAACAAGGTAATGGTACTCCTACAATTTTGTTGTTCTTTTTCAAAGTTGTTTGGACTATTCTAGGTCATCTGCATTTTTATATAAATATTAGAATTGATTTGTCAAAATTTACAACAAAAAAAAAGCCTAATAGATTTGTGGTTGAGTTTGAATCTACTGAAATTTGGGTAGAACTCACATCTGAACATTGAGTTTTCTGACCCATGCACATGGTATTGCTCTCCACTTATTTAAGTCTTCTTCATTTCTCTTAGCATTGTTTTGTACTTTTCAGAAAATGAGTCTTTGACATCTTTTGTATGATTTATCTATTAAGCATACAATGTTTTTGATGCTATAATAAATGATATTTTTAATTTTAATTTCTGATTACTTGTTGGTAACATATTAGAAATACAATTAATTTTTCTATGTTTATTTTGTATCCTGTCACCTTGTTAAACTCACTGTTTAGTTCTACTAATTTTCTCATAGATTTAATCAGATTTTTAAAATAGATAATCATGTCAACTGCAAATAAAGTTTTATTGCTTCCTTTCTAATCTGGATGCCATTTGTTTCTTTCTCTTGCCTCTTTGCATTGGCAATAACCTCTAGTTGAATAACTTACATTGAAAGTGATATATAATCTAAAATGTTGAATAAAGACTCAAAAAGCACTGTAACTATAAAAGAATTGATTTATAAATTGGACTTCATTTAAATTAAGAACTTAAGTTCATCAAAAGACACTATTAGCAGAATTAAAAGGCAAGCCTCAGAGACTGGGATAAGATATTTAAATATCTATTATCTAACAAAGGTGTTGAACCCAAAATGTAAGAAAAACTTAATAGGTATTTCACAAAAGAAAACATCCAAATACCAATAATCATATGAAAAAAGTGATCAACAACATTAGTTATTGGGCAAATGCAAATTAAAACCATATTAGCAATATACCACTATACCCTACTTACTTAGTTAATTTGCTCCTCAAAAGACATTTGGCAAAGCCTGGAGACATTTTTGGTTGTCACAACTGGGATACAGTGGTTAGTATGGGCACCTAATGGGTAGAAGCCAGAAATGCTTCTTGTGATGGTTAATTTTATGGGTCAATCTGGCCAGGCTATGGTGCCTAGTCATTTGGTCAAATACTAGTGTAGGTGTCACTGTAGATGTCAATAACTTTTATAATCACCTGACTTGAAGCAGATTACCCTTGCTAATAATGGTAAACCTCATCCAATCAGTTTAAGGCCTTAAGGGAAAAACTGAGATTTCTTAGAGGAGGAGTTCTGACTCAAGAATATAACATAGATTCCTGCATGAGTTTCCAGCCTGTTGACCTGTCTATGAACTTTGGACCCAAGATTGCAACTTCAACTCTGTCTTGAGTTTCCAAATTACTGTATGCATTTTTGGACTTACCAGGCTCCACAACCTCACGAAGCAATTTCTTAAACTTCTACCACCTCTCCAACTCTGCCCTCACACTTGTCCTGTGTGTGTCTGTTGTGTGTGTGTATTCTATTAATTCTGGAGAACACTGACATAACACACTGCTAAATGTTCTACAATTCTCAGGATGGTTCTACACAACAAAGAATTATCAGGACCAAAATGTCAGTAGTGCTGAGGTTAAGAAACCCTATGTTAGGCCAAAAGAATTTTTAAAAAGCAACTAACACATATACACATGCATAATAATAAAATGAAAAAGAATATAGACTTGTTTGAATAATTGAGTATTTGCCATCTTAGCAAATATTACTTTTTGCCCTTACAATTTTAATGTTAGTTTTATTACAGATATTAATCATTTAAATAAATGAAAGGATCTTTAAAAGCAAGACAGAAAATTATGGCAGAGAAGTTTAAATTTTCCACAAGCTAGGCAAATTGCTTTTCCATTTGTACTTTAATACTATGGACTAAATACTAGGAAAGCTACTTACTTCTCAAAGCTTCGACATTTTCACCTTTCTTTCTGTATGTCTTCTGAATACCACTGATTCTGAAAAACAGTTTTCTATTTTAAGTATTTAAAGCAATTTATAAGTATTTAAAGTATGTGTAATATTTTTTATCAAAGCTGTCATATTTAATAGGAATAATAAGGTACCTTCCTACTAAAACAAAAAATCAAAGAAAGTTGACAATAACTATAGTTGACCCTTGAACTCAGGAGTCAGGGATACAAACCCCTCACACAATCAAAAATCTGAATATATAACTTTTGACTCCCCCAAAACTAAACTACTAATAGCCTACTGTTGACTGGAAGCTTTACTAATAACGGAAGCAATTAACACATATTTTGTATGTTATACATTAATACTATATTCTTACAATAAAGCTAGAAAATGTTTAGAAAACTGTAAGGAAGGTAGTTTACAGTGCTGTATTGTATTTATTGATACTATAAGTTTACACCATTTGTTTACAAGATAAATTGTATGACATGGTAGGAAACCAAAGCTGCAGACCTTAATCTATGCTACATATCAAACAAGTCAACTATTTTTTAATGCCATCACTTTTCTCTGCTTCTTGGGAGCACTTCCAGCATCACTAGTCACACTTCCTATGGATCTCATGGTGGTATGTATTCAAGGTTCACAGTACTACACTAAACATGATAAAAAATATACAAGAACCACAAGAGATTACTTTTTATTGTGATATGTAATTTACTGGAGAGATGAACTGCTTGCAAGGAGACAGTGACACACAGTGTTAAAGCAGATACTTGCAACAGTTAAGCTTACTGCAATTGGAGGTGGCTACGAAATTATAGTACTACAGTATAGAGTATAGTTAATTTTATGCAGCTATGATTTAATACTGCATCTTCATGTTTGTTTACATTTCTCTTGACTGTGAATGGCACTGTGTATGGTAAGTCTTTAAGTTTTGGTAAAGTTTAACTTTCCATAACAGATTTGTGTATATTTTATGGTATTAAGTGATAAAATACACTCACATCTACATATATTTTATGCATTCATGACATACCTAACCTTTTAATTTTTTTGCTATTCTTCAAATTGTTGCAAATCTCCAAAAAATTTTCTGATATATTCATTGAAAAAAATCCGTGAATAAGTGGACCTGTGCAGTTCAACCTCATGTTGTTCATGGGTCTACCATAAACTTATTTCAAAGAAGCTACAAGAGAAAAGTACAGCATTCCTCTCCATTTTAAGTGCCATTCATTCATTTTTCATGCCAAGTCAACATCTAAAAATAAGTGATGATGCATGGTGGTGCATGCATACAGTCCAATTACTCAGGAGGGGGAAGATTGCTTGAGCCCAGGAGTTCAAGGTTACAGAGAGCTACAATCATGCCACTCCACACCAGAGCCTAGGCAATACAGCAAGATCCTGCCTATATATATATATAATATATATATATACATATATGTGTGTGTGTATAAAGAAGCATTTGATTCACACAGTTTATACATTTCTTTTCATCTGATTAATCAAATACTTGTTACATCAGTGAATGGGGATATAAACCAGGTGTTATTTAAGGTCAGCACACATTTCAAACCATTCTAAATGTGAAAGATTCTCTCAATTCCACCTTACATTTTTTTATTTTTTTAAAGAAACTAATGGTTTTGTTAGTTTAAATTTTATCCTTGAGAAAGAAGACCAATGGCCCACTGATTACATCATCTTAAGAATTTTGAGTCTCTGCTTTTATATTTTTCTTAAATTTAAAAAACATACTTCATTTTTTAAATTTTTATTTCTTTTCTTCTTCGTTTTTTAAAATTTGCTAGTAACAGATCTAGCAAGGAATAGTAACTAATTTCTGTGATTCTTAAAAATTAAAGAGATATTCTAATTATGTCACAAAACCCTAAAGTTTTAACAGAGGATAATATATGTAGTATAAGACAATGTAGCATGAATAAAATCACAGAATATTTGTTCTGTTTTGAATTACAAAATGGGAAAGCCTTTAAGATTAATTATATAAACACTGGGTATTATTACTTTTAAAAATTTCCACTGAAACATAAAATTTCAAACCTAGCAACAACTTTATTCTAAATGGCTGCAAAGAAAAATAAGAACATAGGCCAGGTGCAGTGGCTCATGCCTGTAATCCTAGCACTCTGGGGGGCCAAGGAGGGAGGATAGCTCAAGGTCAGGAGTTTGAAACCGACCTGAGCAAGAGTGAGACCCTGTCTCTACTAAAATAGAAAGAAAATTAATTGGCCAACTAAAATATATAGAAAAAATTAGCCGGGCACGGTGGTGCATGCCTGTAGTCCCAGTTACTCGGGGGCTGAGACAGCAGGACTGCTTGGGCCCAGGAGTTTGAGGTTGCTATGAGCTAGGCTGATGCCATGGCACTCTAGCCAAGGCAACAGAGTAAGACTCTGTTTCAAAAAAAAAAAGAAAGAAAAGAAGAACATAAAAATAGCCTTTATTAATACCATGTTTTAAAATCATGAAGTGCCTACCAAATCTAAGACACCATACTAACATACATCTTTAAAGTACAGAAGTTAAATGTGGTAGGTTCTATCAGCAGCTCTTATACCTAAATTGCCAAAGACTGAATCATACCTTATGGCTTCTTTTCCTACAAATTCTGAAGAAACAGGCTCAACAACTTCATTAAAACTAATATTCCCATTAACATTGCCCTCTGATAACTCCTTATAATTTCTTTTGCTCTTTGACCAATATGATGGCTTCAGAAAATATAAAGATGATCTCCGTAAGCCAAATTCCCCTGAAAAATAAACATTAAGAAACTGAATTATCTTAGTTTTTAAATCATAAAGGCAGTATTTGAAACACATGACAACCTACATCTAAAGTGCACGTATCATTCCACAATGTATACATATTTCCAAAGATCATGTTGTACACAATTACTAATTTTTTGTCATTTAAAAATAATGAAGTTTAGGCTGTGCGCGGTGGCTCACGCTTGTAATCCTAGCACTCTGGGAGGCCGAGGCGGGCGGATTGCTCAAGGTCAGGAGTTCAAAACCAGCCTGAACGAGACCCCGTCTCTACTATAAAAATAGAAAGAAATTAATTGGCCAACTAAAATATATATATATATAAATAAATATAAATTAGCCTGGCATGGTGGCACGTGCCTGTAGTCCCAGGTACTCGGGAGGCTGAAGCAGTAGGATTGCTTGAGCCCAGGAGTTTGAGGTTGCTGTGTGCTAGGCTGATGCCACAGCACTCACTCTAGCCTGGGCAAGAAAGCGAGACTGTCTCAAAAGAAAAAATAAATAAATAAATAAATAAATAAATAAAAATAATAAAGTTTAGGTATAAAGTATGAAATCAACATTATGTGAAAAAATCAAAGTTTTATTCTAGTCCATAAATAATTTCAGAGCTGATGAGAGTTCATGGGGATATAAAGGTGACCAAAACACATTTTCTATGCTAAAGAAACTTATATCTTTATGTGTACAAGTATATACCAAATGGCTAGAATATAATGCAGGCTGAATGAGCTCAGGCTTGAATGAGTGCCATCTTAGATGGTTTTTGAACACAGGTAGTATTTAGAAAAGAGGCTATAGTTCATTGTGAGACTTTACAGAACTAGGAGAACAACACAGCAATAGGACTGAAATATGAGGCTTAGAAATGGTAGACAGTAATAACTGCCCACACAGCATGTTCCATTTTTCCCCTTTCCCCCAGAAAAACCTGTACCCCTCATTTTTGAAATATCTATTCTTCTTTTAGGGTGGCCATATGTTTCAAAGGGATCTCATCCCAAACACAGAGTAGATTCTGATTCATTTAATCGGTACTCAGCATTCCTCTGGTGACTGTTACTGTTCTAGCAGCAAGCATGTAATCAACCAGATAGAAGCAAAGGGCTTAGCTGGAGGAAGATGTGCATCCTTCCTCTTCCACTGGACATCAACAAAGAAGCATAACACCCAGTTATTGCTTACAGCCCTGAGGAAAGCAAATCTGCCAGACTGAAACAAAGGTGGCAAAAACACAGAGAAAGTAGGTCCCTGATGACATAGTTGAGCAAGTCAACCAACTTGGAATCCATCTTATCTCTGTATTTCCTTTTAAGTGAGACAGTTAATTTCTCCTTGTGTAAGCCAATTAGAAAGGTTTTCTGTTAAGAGTAGCTAAAAATAGTCTGATGTACTGCATATACCTTTAAATAGGTAAATAAGACTGTATAGACAGATATCAAGTATAATAATGAGGATGAGGAGGATAAGAGATTACATATACAGAAGTATCGTGGAAGACATTAATATATAAAGAGTTTCTATTTAATTCACCAGAATATGCCCAGCAAAGTTTCTGAGCACATAATAAATGTGATTTAAAAAGTGTTGAAGTGCTTAGAAAGACTTGAGGTTGGTAACTAAATGAGAGATACCACAGTGGTCTAGACAAGTGTTATACAACTTTCTGCAATTATGAAAAAGTTCTATATCTGTACCATGCAATTTGATAACTAACAGCCACATGTGGCCACTGAGTACTTAAAATGGGGCTTGTGCTACTAAGAAAATAAATTGTTAATTTATTTACTTTTAATTAATTTAAATTTAAAAAGCTATATATGGTTAGTAGTTACCATATAAGGGCAGTACAGGCACAGAATATAGATAAGAGTAATGAAGAACTCAAGGGGACAGAAAAGGTGTTGGATATTTAATGTTACTATTGAATATAAAGGAATTGGCTATATTGGCTATAGATGCACAACAGGAGATGAGGGGAATGATACTTTGTAGTTTTGGACCTTAAAGGATAAAATAAAATACTTTAGTTAAAAAAGACTGACATGAGAAGGAGCAAGTTAAAAAAATCAGCTAGAGACTTAAGGCTTTCAAAACAAACTGCTCTCCACCCAAATGTTTATTGCATCATGATTCACAATTGCAAGATATGGAATCAACCTGAGTGCTCATCAACTAAGGAATGGATAAAGAAAATTTGGGGGATGTGTGTGTATGTACTATGTTTCCCCAAAAATAAGACCTACTCATAAAATAAGCCCTAGCAGGATTTCTATGCATTTGTACAATATAAGCCCTACCCCAAAAATAAGACCTAGTGATGGGCGTGGCAACGCAGTGTATTTGCATAACCCATGCATTTCATCTTAGAGCAGTAAAGAAGACAAGCAGCCCTTCTCATCTGCCCCATTGTGACAACTACTATCCCTGAGGTGACCGTAAGGTGAAGGCAGCTCCACCAACAAGGTCAGCTCCTCCTATCAGGTCCTGGCCATCCTGTGCGTGCTGCAGCAAGCTGAGGCTTTGAGGGGAAAATAACACATCCCCTGAAAATAAGCCGTAGGGTGTCTTCTTGAGGAAAAATAAATATAAGACGCTGTCTTATTTTCGGGGAAACACGGTACACACACACACATACACACACACACACACACTACTACTCAGCCATAAAAAGGAATGAAACAATGTCTTTTGCAGCAACTTGAATGAACTAGAGAGCATTATCCTAAGGAATATCAGGAATAGGAAAACATATACCACATGTTTTCGCTTATAAGTGGGAGCTAAACGAGGGGTATATGTGGTCATAAAGTAGTGTAATGGACATTAAAAACTAAGAAGGGGGAAGTATGGGAGGGGGGGTAAGGGATAAAAATCTACCTATTGGGTACAATATACAGTATTCTTGTGATGGGTATACCAAAAGTCCTGACTTCAGCGTTATACCATTCATCCACGTAATAAAAAAAACTCATACCCCCTATATCTACAGAAATGAAAAAAAAATCTGTTCTCTTTTTACACAAGCTCCTTATGTTCACTAGTGGCTAAGGCATAAGGTATAAAATATACTTATTTTAAATCAATTTAAAAGCTGTAACAATGAATATGACTTAGGATACTCTGATTATAAAAAAAATTAAAATTAAATTGACCCTAAGTGGTCAAAAAAACCTAAAAATCTTTAAGTAAAATTTAATAAATACCCATATACCTGGAATGACTTGATCAAGATAGACAGCCAAGAGGACATAGAATATACTATTAAGTACTAGCATGATAAGAGTAATAATTAGAGGATATGGGCCTTCAGTTAAATTTGAAAATAAAGCACCTTCATTAAAATCTTCTAAATGCATGACCTGAAAAATAGAAACATAAACTTTATTATGTAAATATGATACAAACAAACAAAAGCTAACACTACTTAGCATTATTCATTATATCCAGAGTAACAAATAGTACCAAACCAGGCCTTTTAACAGATTTATACAGTTTACCAAATCAGTAATATAAATTTATAAGGAAAACAATAAAGACTTTACCCAAATATAAGTTTATCACAATTCCTTTCAATCATGTTTTTAATGCTGTGCTTCAGATAGGATACATCCACTCTAGGGGGACTTAATTCTAATGTTATGATTATCAAATGAAATAAAAGTAAAGCATGATGTTAATAGTAAGTAATGTAAACAAAAAGGTTATAGTCCATTTAGAAATCAAATAAATTAAATATTAGAGTATAAAATTATGATATCTTTCCAATATTGAAAAGAGAAAAGGTATTTTGATTAATTAACACAATTGTTAAAGTATTCATAATATATGTGATAGAATAGAAAGAAAAATGTATGAGAGGTTGAAGCCTCATTTAGGTCCCAGCCCTGCCATTAAGTGAATAAATTTTAATTTCACTACTCTGGATTTCAGTCCCCTGATCTGCAAAATGAAGTAGATGAATTAAATGACAACGAGAGGCCCTTTCATTAATAACAAAAACCTATGAATCTATAATTCTTCCTTCATAAGAGAAAGGTGGCCCAGTGGACTCTCTAAATGTGTAACAATAGCTCTTAGGTTTCAAGTAATTAAAATGTTTCACTCAAAGATAATAAATAACCTATCTTAATTAAATCTCTTAAGTCAATGTTCTACCCAACCAACATGAGTAATCTCTTACATTTAGTAATTATGTTTTTTATTTGTACATTATTCAAATTTATGTTCTATTATAAAAAGCAGTGTCTCATAAGATTTTTTTCATTTAGAACCTAACTACTTAAGGTTAGTTAACCTAACTACTGTAAGGACTATTAAAAATCAAATTTATAAATCCAAATATTATTTAGATAAATGACAGTTCTATGAAGCCTAGGCCTATAAAAGTTACCAGGCCTACTTATTTCACCTCTACACTTACTATATTTGTTCTGCTCCACACACAACTTTCTGCCAGGCATTCTTTTGAGATAAATTTACAAATGGTAGCAATGTAACTAAGCCATAGAGCAATCAGAATTACCTGACATTTAAACCAATGACTATAACACTGGTGTCCCCAACCCCCAGGCCTGTACAGGTCCCTGGTTTGTTAGGAAGAGGGCTACACAGCAAGAGAGGCTTCATCTGTATTTATAGCCACTCACCACTGCTCACATCAAAACCTGAGCTCTGCCTCTTGTCAGATCAGCAGCGGTGTCTCAAAGGAGCAAGAACCCTACTGTAAATTGTGCATGTGAGAGTTCTGAGTTGTGTGAGGGATCCAGGTTGAATGCTCTTTATAAGAATCTAATGTCTGATGATCTGAGGTGGAGGTGGAGCTGAGACCAACGCTAGCACTGAGAAGCGAATGCAAATGTAATGGACATAATGAGCTTGAATCATCCTGAAACCAGCCCCACCAGCCCCTGTCCATGGAAAAACTGTCTTCCACGAAACCCAGTCTCTGGTGCCAAAAAAGTTGGGGACTGCTGCTCTAACAAACTGAGTTTTTGCAGTGAAACAGATTACAAAGATATACTAATGTAAAAAGTAAAGAACTTATCAACAGAACATTTAACTGAAAATGTAAAATTGGAAAAAATATAAATAAAACTAGATATAAAATGTACTCTAGTACTCAAAAATCATCCTTTCTCATGCTGAACTTTTAAAATAATATTTTGCAAATCAAGAAAAAATTTAGTGAATACAAAATTAATGTTACCTACCTGTGCAATACCAATCAAAAATGTACATTGACAGAATGGACTGAAAAGCCATACTAATGATTTGGGAAAACTTTCCATGAGGACTATTAAAAGGCCGATAAATCCAAAAGCCACAGTGACAAAAAATTCAACTATTCCCACATGCTTTGATTTTTTGAAAAGAGGTGTCAGCATTAAGGCAAAAAATACCTATAAAACATAAATATTAACATTAATTGCATTGTTCATATACACCGGTATGAAACCAAAATTAAATTTTGTTTTTGAAAGAACAAGTTATTTTCACTGGAAAATACATTAATTAAAATACAACTATAATTTCTAAAAACTATGGTAAGGCATTTTATTTTCATATAAATAGTGATATACATGTAAAAATTTAAATTAACAATTAAATACTGCATTTTATAGGTATATCAAAGATTAGCATGATGACCAACTGTACACTACAGAAGCCATATACAGCCATGTGTTTCTGCAGTTAGATGTGTAAAATACATGAACAAAACAATAAGTCCACAAACTTTTAAATACCAGACCCATCTTTTAAACTTCCTGTGTTGATAAGATAGAAAGCCAGTTAAAAACAAACAAACAAACAAAAGCAGGCAATTATACTTGGAACTATGAGAGTTACTTATAATTTACCACTGTAATGAACAGGGGTGATAGCCAAAATATTTAACTGATAGAGGAGAGGCACATAAACCAAACAAAATGGAAGTTGGAACCTCTTAAAACAAAGACTATCAGCCAAAAGGCAGCACTAAAAAAAATAAAAATAAAACAAACAAACAAACAAAAAACAAAGACTGATCACTGATACCCAAGTATTCAGCCAATATGCCAAAAGACTATCAAGACTGTTAAAGAACTACATTTACAAAGACATATCTTTAAAAATCATCATCCTATTGCATAAATTAACTTGAAACTGACAGGATTTCATGAAGACAAAGAAAAAACATCTAGTACTAGACAATCTTATTTACATATATGGTCACCTAAAGATAATAACAGGTATATTCAGAGGAAATGTATGTGAAATACATCATGTAGAAAAAAATTAAATCTAAACCTGAGAATATTTTGTAACTTTCTTAAAACTATGGAGGTATAATAATGTTATATCACTTATTACTAAGTCATTTATCAATAGCCAAGTAATAATCTGTTACTATAAGTAAACCAAAGAAAAAAATTTTTCTGTATTATCAAGTAGTTTGAAAGTTCTTTATTTCCATGTCAAGTTAAAATACTTACAGATGACAATCCATACAGGAAAAAAAGTAGAAATATTACTATGCTGCTACTTCGAGGGAATAACGAAGAAACTGTTGCAATGACTGCCATAAGAAGGGACATAAGAAAAATCAAACTGGTATACAGAAGAACCCAGGAAAGCCTAAAATGGGAATACAAATACATTTATGGTCAAATGCATAGGCTTTAACAGTTAAACAATCATTTTAAACAAAATGTCATATTTATTTTAGCCATTTTATCCTTAAAAGTCAGTGTACTCATTTCTGTGTATGTTCATGTACTGAAAATTAATACTCTTTTAAATAATTGAAATACAGCATTAGTTAAGTTTTCGTAAAAGTGTAATCTGATGTAGAGATAAAATAGTATTCTCCAAAGAATCAAAAGAGCTATAGAAATTAATAGCAATTCATGATTAATTATTTATGTTTTAGAGTCCGCGTCTAGTTCTGTTGCCCAGGCTGGAGTGCAGTGGCGTGACATAGCTCACTGCAGCCTCAAACTCCTGTGCTCAGGTAATCCTCCTGCCTCAGCCTCCCAAGAATATAGGACTGCAAGTACATACCACTCACTATGCCCAGGTAATTTTTCTTTTTTTTGCAAAGATGGGGTCTCCCTCTGTTGCCCAGGCTGGTTTTAAACTCCTGGACTCAAGCAATCCTCCCACCTTGGCCTCCCAAAGCACTGAAATTACAGGAGTGAGCCACCACGCCTGGCTCTTCATGATTAATTTAAATATAATAGTCTTAAAATTCAACAGTGTACAATACCTCAGATTTTCTTAAAATACAAGAATTTAATGAATCAATATAATAATTTTCTTTATTGTATGTGCAGCAATGAAACTTCCGATAGCTTTTGTAACTGTAATAAAAGCTATTTCACTAATCAATGACATAATTACTACTACATAACTACACAATGTGAGATCAACAAGATCAACAATGAATTCATTATTTTTACTTAAGATTTCTCTTCAAATCAGAGCTCAATGGAATTGCTACAGTATTAGTTTTATTATATATTTATTTTTTCAAGTTAGTAGCTCATGATTTAATGCATGTTGTCATAAAATCATTGAGTTAAGGCCAGGCGCGGTGGCTCACGCCTGTAATCCTAGCACTCTGGGAGGCTGAGGTGGGAGGATCCCTTGAGCTCTGGAGTTTAGACCAGCCTGAGCAAGAGCGAGACCCCGTCTCTACTATAAAACATAAATAAAAAAAGAAATTAATTGGCCAACTAATATATATATAGAAAAAATAAGCTGGGCATGGTGGCGCATGCCTGTAGTCCCAGCTACTTAAGAGGCTGAGACAGCAGGATGGCGTAAGCCCAGGAGTTTGAGGTTGCTGTGAGCTAGGCTGACGCCAGGGCACTCACTCTAGCCTGGGCAACAAAGCGAGACTCTGTCTCCAAAAAAAAAAAAAAAATCATTGAGTTAAGGCTAAAAGGTAGCAAAATCACCAAAATTGAATCATTTTACAGAGGCAAAACTGAGGCATTAAGAGAATGATTTGGGCCGGGCGCGGTGGCTCACGCCTGTAATCCTAGCTCTCTGGGAGGCCGAGGCGGGCGGATTGCTCGAGGTCGGGAGTTCAAAACCAGCCTGAGCAAGAGCGAGACCCCGTCTCTACTATAAATAGAAAGAAACTAATTGGCCAACTAATATATATAGAAAAAATTAGCCGGGCATGGTGGCGCATGCCTGTAGTCCCAGCTACTTGGGAGGCTGAGACAGAAGGATCGCTTGAGCCCAGGAGTCTGAGGTTGCTGTGAGCTAGGCTGACGCCGCGGCACTCACTCTAGCCTAGGCAACAAAGTGAGACTCTGTCTCAAAAAAAAAAAAAGAGAATGATTTGACTAATTTCATCTAGCTACTGTTTCCTCACAAAATACTTTAATAATCCATTACATCTTAAAAGCCAATCACTTCTAAAATAACAGAAGAAAAGCAAGAAAATATGTTATACACAATAAACCCATAATTTAAAGTGTTATAATTGTTACAATGGGCTAACTGTAATAAAGTTTTATAAAATAGACAATAGCAACTCACATGCACAGTATTAACCTTATCCCAAAATGAGCTTCAAACAAATTTTCTTATTACATAGTGGGAAGAGTAAGGAAAATACACTCATAATATTTATAAAAATGTATACTTCTATGAAATTATGATTGTATTAAAATGCTGACACAGTTTTGTGTGAATACGTTTTTAAAAACTGTTTCTCTATAAATTATTTGCATTTTCTTTATCTTAATTCACCCAAGTAACTAAAACTTTCCATGAAAAAAAAGTCTACATACTGTACATATGGACTTGAATTATTTTAACTAAATTTTTAATATCATGTATATGCTATAATATTAGGGGAGGACTATAACAAATAATTTCTAACTTTCAGGATTTAATATTTTCCATATTCTGAAATATACAATGAAATATATGGAGCATGTCTCATGGATTCAAACAAAATGTGAAATAAAATGTAAACATGTATTGGCAATATAAGCTTTCCAATTCTTCATCCTTTATGTTAAAGCAAGCTAATAAGTTGTTGAAGCTTGTTGACTAGTCTCAAATTCCAAGAAAAAGGTCATCATCATAAGGAAACAGAAGCAGCACCTCTAAAGCAGCACCATTAAGCTGGGTAAATATCAAAACTATAATTCTGAAAACTGTATATTTAATATAAATTTTAATTATACTAAGTAATAAATTTTAATAACGTACCAAAAGGCAGTGTCATGAAGTCCCATTATCTTTAAAAATTCTTTTAATTTTTTTTCCTTTTCTGCTACGATATGAATTGCCAAAAAGTACCCAAAAGGTGAAAAGGCTATAACTAGGTATATTAAAATTACTCCTCGGGGAAAGATATCTATTTCTACAACAGCAGTTTCTCCCATAATAACAGCTTTAGTTGACTCCAGCTCCTTCCAAAGAGAAACATTGGTCTTCAACTATAATTAGAAAATGTAAACACATTAAATTAATTTAGTTCTCATAGAAGTCCCTAATAAAATGTGACAATTATATTCCCAAACATAGTGAATAACCTAGTACAAATATAATCCTCAAAAAGCTACACACTTGAAATAAAGTGAGTGACCTCCACATGAAGATAGAGTAGAATGCTGCATTTAATTCATTCCGAAAGCATACAATAAAGTTTAAAGTTGGTGAGTATACAAATTTTGATTAAATAATTTGTCAAAAAAAATAAAATTGCACAATTATCATCTCAAGATGATAATTATTGCATCTTAAAAAAAAGTATACACCTTCAAAATTTAGGAATTTAGGAATGATTATTAGTGTCATCATTCTTGTTTCAAAACTGTTCTTTTAAATATCTCCTATTGCTTTGAAATCTGTACATGTAGCACATACAGACAAAATAATAAAACTATTTATGCCATATGATATTTTTAACATTCAACTGAATGCCTAAAATGAGATCTGTCCTGCCTATTTACCCAAGTATGGTCTGGGTAGTGGATGGCTACAATCTTTGGCCAAAACAAAAATAAGCCCTATAAAATCATCAATGTGATATATCTCATATTTTACTATCTTTACCTTAAACTTCTGTACTATTAAATTTGTGTAATACTACATATCCTCATTACATTTACACTACGTTGCAAGAGTTTGTACAACAATTCTACATGCATCATCTGTTTTGGTTCTTACAACAATGCTGCCAAGAGAAGTATATTATTGCAGTCATTTTACTATACAGCAGTCTAACAACTAAAAGAGATAGGACTCCTATACAAGGTCTTGATTCCAGCTCTCTCACTACTCATACATAGTCTAAATATACATAGTTTAGTAGAAAACATTGTTGTTATACATTTTTTAAATTACAATTATTTTGTGGCAAAGTAAATTGCAATTAGAAAAAGCAAACAGAAAAAAAAAAGAAAAAAAGAAGCATATACTTACAGAACATGGAGGAATGAGATATGTTTAATTTGAATAGTTTGAATTCTAACCAAGGAAATTGATCTTACTGCTATCTAGCCCAGACACAAAATTAAGATTTTTAAAAATAAATTTCATGAAAATAAGACTTCTTGGTTATCTTTTTTCTTTAAAAAGTTGTAATAAGTTCCATGTTTAGGCTATTAAGTCTGAAATGACTGATTTCCTTAAGTACTAAGTTTAACAGCTGATACCTGTGACATTTCACTTTGTCACTTCTTATTTTACTTTTATTGTGAAGGTACATCCTCATTCTTTCAAAAGCATGGTTTGGCTTGTGATTATCTTTCCAATTTTTTTAGAGCAATGAACCACGGATAAAAAATTCATGTGATGCCGGGCCCGGTAGCTCACGCCTGTAATCCTAGCTCTCTGGGAGGCCGAGGCAGGTGGATCGTTTGAGTTCAGGAGTTCGAAACCAACCTGAGCAAGAGTGAGACCCCATCTCTACTATAAATAGAAAGAAATTAATTGGCCAACTGATATATATAGAAAAAAAAATTAGCCGGGCATGGTGGTACATGCCTGTAGTCCCAGCTACTCGGGAGGCTGAGGCAGCAGGATCGCTTGAGCCCAGGAGTTTGAGGTTGCTGTGAGCTAGGCTGACGCCACGGCACTCACTCTAGCCTGGGCAACAAAGTGAGACTCTGTCTCAAAAAAAAAAAAAATTCATGTGATTTTTTTTTAACATGAGTTCCATCATGGAACAAATGCAGCACCAACAGCTCAAAATATCAACAAAGTGTTTGAGAAGGGTGTGACTAATGAACACACAGTACGTAGTTGGAGAGGTTCCGTTCTGGTGATTTTAATCTTGAAAATGAACCATGTGGGCGACCTGAAACCAAGTTGCATAATGATGAGCTGAAAGCTATAGTGGAAGCAAATTCATCTCAGCCTATGCATGAATTAGCAGCAAGGTCTGACATTACTATTCCAACAATACTGAACCATTTTGAAACAAATTGGCAAGGTAAAGAAGTTAGATGCATGGGTACATGAATTAAAAAAGAGTCTGAAGAGAAATTATCTCAAAGCTTGCCTTTTTTGCTGTCACAACATAAAGGCAAACCATTTCTACATTGTATTGTTACATGTGATGAAAAATGGACTCTTTTTGACAATCACAAACATTCGGCACAATGGTTGATAAAGATGAAGTGCCGAAAGACAGTCCAAAACCAAATATTCATCAAAAAAAGCTAATGGTGTCCATTTGGTGGTCCAATGCTGATATTACCCACTACAGCTTCATGAAACTTGGTCAATCAATTACAGCAAATGTCTACTACAACCAATTGGAGGAAATGATGAGGATGCTTATGATTGATTAAGCAGCTGAGATTGGTCAATAGAGACAGGCCAATCCTCTTGCAAGACAAAACTTGACCACATGTCGCACAAACAACACTGCTCAAACTAGAGCCTGGACTTCAAAACTCTGTCATCCACTGTATTCACCAGATCTTGGACTAACTGACCACCACTTCTTCCTGGCTTTAGACCACTTCTTGCATGGAAAAATATTCAATTCTCAACAAGCTGTGGAAAACACCTTTTGCAATCTCATCACCACTCTTTCTCCAGGTTTCTTCGCTGCTGGCATAAACAAGCTACCATTAAGATGGCAAAACTGTGTTGATAGTCTAGGCGTGGTGGTTCACGCCTGTAATCCTAGCACTCTGGGAGGCTGAGGTGGGAAGATCACTCAAGGTCAGGAGTTTGAAACCAGCCTGAGCAAGAGTGAGACCCTGTCTCTACTAAAAATAGAAAGAGATTAATTGGTCAACTAAAAATATATAGAAAAAATTAGCCGGGCATGGTGGCGCAGGCCTATAGTCCCAGCTACTCGGGAGGCTGAGGCAGGAGGATCACTGGAGCCCAGGAGTTTGAGGTCGCTGTGAGCTAGGCTGATGCCACGGCACGCTAGTCTGGGCAACAGAGTGAGACTCTGTCTCAAAAATAAAAAAAACTGTGTTGATAGTTTACGCACATACTTTGATTAATTATACTGCTTCTTGTTTCAGATGTAATAAACTAAACTTTTGGTTTGAAATCAGACATTTCATATTTAATGACATAAATATTTTGATGTATTTTGTACATTTGAGAGCAGTAAAACCAAATCTTACTGTAAAGAATTAGGAAATAATTATTAAAAAATTGTTTGGGGTTTTGTTTTTCTTCCTTTATCATACTTACCTGTATAATGGCAGCATCTATGGATGCCTGTAAAACTGTGAACCCTGAGGACCAGTACTGAGCAGCCTCACATGACTTTGAACAGCCAGCTATGGGGAGAAAAAAGTGAGACTTAAGATTTTATAAAACATGCAAGTGCATTCTTCTAAAGATAACATACGCAGCGTTACCAAAATCATGTAATCAATCAGTCTTTACAGGACAAAAGAAAATAAGCTATTGCTCTTCAAAGGCAAATATCTATAAGATTCCTGATAGTTTATTTTAAATTCTGAAATAAAATGGTTACATGTGTTAGAATACTGAATAGTAAATGAATAAAAATGTAAAGAGAGAAATTAATTATAAACATAGTTATAATAAGTTTCATTTCTGTTTAAGGTATGTCATTCTATAGTGAGCTAGCTTCAAACCACTTCCATATGCAAGGAAAAGTCAAGCTTAAGCAAACAGAAAAAAAGAATTTTCAGTAAGGGCTATTTGGAATCGAGTCACAAATTCAGTACTTGGCATACTGACTTTAACAATGTTCAATAAATATTTGTGGTTGATAGTATCTATTCACAGGTTTAAACAACTGAAGGCTGTTTTCTATGTTTCATATGTAAAACTAATCAAGTTTATTGGTGGAAGACCTTGAGATTTTAAAGGTTTGTACCATACCATAAGCAAAAGCAATTACATTGAAAAAATATATAGATTTAGAAAAATCATTTAATTCAAAATACAATTTTGCTTTATGCTATCATAATATATAAATGTATTAAAATTAAAATGGATATTATATAAATACATTTTATATTATGTACATATAGATATTTGTCTAAACACAAATATTTTTATGCTATACTAGATAGTTTTCCTATCTGAACAAGTAAATTCTAAAATGCCAATATTGGACTATATCAAATTTTGCATATGAACTATAAGCAGCAAAAGATATGCATTTAATTGACTTTCAATGATTATTTAGGGCTGTTTACCTCTTGAATCCATATAAATAGAAGATACTGGAATCATATCAGGAAAAAAACGGAGTTCGTAGGACATGAAGTCTTTGAAAACCACACCTACAAAGTTGCCGGTCTTAGAATGGCTCGATGCTAGCATTTCTTTTTCATTTACATATTCTTCAGTAATTACGACTGCAAAATATTTTAATATAGTTAACTCACAAATTTAAATAGCTTACTATAACACAGGTCAAAGTTACAGTTATTTTTGATGAATGGAATATTTTATAAGCACATTTGTTTTATTCTCTAACTTCTTAAAAAATGAAGACAGCTCCTCCAAGAATGTAATACTAAATAACACATAATAAAAGAATAGTACAATTTTACAGACTACTCAGGTGTCATTTGATTACAGAAATTATATGTCAGGGTAATAGTTATGAAAATGATCAAGTATAGTATGAAACAGTATGCAAAACTCATATTTCATCAAGAGATTGCTATTTCTCAGAACTTCAATGAATTGTACCAAACTTTAATACTGAATAGTTTTGATACCATCTTGTTTCTTTAAAGTACATTGACCAGCAGGCTTACTTTCAGATAGACTCTCAAATTTAAACTAAGATTTCAGGCAGTAATAAAATTATAAAATGATAAGTAACGTGGTTTATTTACTATCTTAAAACAAATAACTTCATAATAAATGAATGAATATTTTATTTTTAAATATTTCTTCTTATGAAGAAAATTCCCTAATCCTTCTCAGAAACTAAGTATGTATTTTAGTAACTATGACACAACCCTTCTTTGAATAAAAATTGCCATTTAAATCCAGTATTAATTTCCTTTCTTAGAAGATACATGCAGAAAATATTGTAATCACTCTTTCACATCAGATAAGACCAATTTTTAAATATTTTATAGCAGTTTTGTTTATAAGCAACTAATCTTCACTACAAAAGCTTCAGAACATCTGGAGAAATGGAAAGAACATAGGATTAGCACTTAACTTCATCATTCCTTAGCTGTGTGAGCAGGTAAGCAATTTAACTCTCCAAACTTTAGTGTCCTCATCCATAATACCTAACTGATCACACTGTGTTGTTGTGAAGATGAAGTGAAGTAACAAACATGAAAATTCTTTGTAAATTTTGAAGTATAACTTAAATGTTAAATGATTTTCCAGACCTTTAAGGTGGACATGGAACTCTAGGATTGACCTAAATAAAGGGGGTGTTAGTTTGACATCCTGCCAGTGATGTTATCATGTATGTCTCTACACTGTACAACCCATTTTCAGATAGTTCTATTTTTAAAAAGATAGAACTTAAAAAAAAAAACTATATATTAATATATTCCTACTATTTTGGTATCTAAGTTAATACACACTGACTTGCATTTCTTTATACCCTTTCCTCCTATTCAAAATTACCAATGAATTTCATTCTTAACATTTCTGATGAGTTTTTTTTTTTTTTTTTTTTTGAGACAGAGTCTCACTTTTGTTGCCCAGGCTAGAGTGAGTGCCGTGGCGTCAGCCTAGCTCACAGCAACCTCAAACTCCTGGGCTCAAGCGATCCTCCTGCCTCAGCCTCCCGAGTAGCTGGGACTACAGGCATGCACCACCATGCCCGGCTAATTTTTTGTATATATACTTTTAGTTGGTCAATTAATTTCTTTCTATTTTTAGTAGAGACAGGGTCTCGCTCAGGCTGGTTTCGAACTCCCAACCTCGAGCAATCCGCCCGCCTCGGCCTCCCAGAGTGCTAGGATTACAGGCGTGAGCCACCGCGCCCGGCCTCTGATGAGTTTTTTGAGCATGTACACTAAACTCTTACAGCAACCCATGCGACCTGTGTTTAACATGATGGACCAACAAACATATAATATACCCATATATGTCTGTTAATAATATTAAATAGAAATAAACTGAAAAAGAAACCAATGGGTAAAAAGTTACTTGGCTTCTGACTGCATAACTTGCATATTCCATTCAGTGATGTACTATCCAATAATGTGATGATATATAATAGAAGTCAATCACAACTACCCTATATGACATAAACCAACATGCTAATCTGCTATTTTCTACAATTCAGCATTTCATTGTTTAATCACTGACAGTATAAACATTTCAGATACTTTCTCCAGTTCTTGCTTTAGGTTCTCTCACAGCCACTTTAGGCTCAGCTCACTGGCACCTCACTCTTACACTGTTTTCTAGTCCATTTCTTTGTGAGAAGTACACATTGAGAAAAACAAACTTAGGGACTTTGCCATAGTCAAAGTCTCCAAACTTAGGTATTACTTCAGTTTATACCATATACCTCCATAAATAGGTAGGGCAAGCTGAAAAGATTACTGCTTTATAATCTTGATCATATATTTCTAGCTTCTCAATTATTATATGACAGTCAGAATCAAAATGAAATATTCCATCAAATCTTTCATCCTATACAAATATACTTATACTATTCTATAAATGGTCTAAAAATTAAATATAAAATATGAAAATACATAAAATATGCTACCTACACCAAGAATATAATGTTTCACAAGAAACATAAGGCAGAACTAAATTATACTATAATTAAAATTAAAACTATACTTTGGTGGAAGACCACATCTGTAAGTGTTAAGACTATTTACTCAGTAAAGCAAGCTGATCAATATTGAACAAGCTTTGTGTTATAGACAGAATAGGTACATAAGCTCACAATACCATCAACAAGGTGCTCAGTAGACACTTTCTGCATGATGCTGCTTGTTATATTAGTCACTGGAGTATATCCAAGAATTAGGTTAGAGAGGATAACTTTGTCCATAGGATTAAGTTCTATATCAGGCACTTCTTCATATTTCTTATTTGGATGCATCATGCTAATTAGTATTAACCAAATTAAAAAAAATAATGGAAAAAGAATTTCCTATAATAAAAGAAACAAAGTGATTACAAAGCATAATAATTACAGCAAAAATCATCAAGATTTCTATGAAAATATAACTAATAGTAAGAAAAAAGATGAGAAAATTGGTGATCTTTTCTAATATACAAAAAGTAAAAGCAATTCTATCCCAAAAGTATTGTGTTGAGCATCTTACCCAACCCAACAGGCATATCAGATAATTTTTCCGTTGCATTCAGTTTTACTGAAATATTTTAAAAATCCAGTCACATATTAAAATAATATAAAGGGTAATATTTAAACATCTTAAATTATTGATATAAAACATAAATTTACTCATGTGATTTTATTTAAAGTAACTTACCAAACATCTCTACAGAAATCACAATAAAAATGTCTTTATTCAGTCCTGGATTAGAAATCATACTTTAATTATAACTAAATTTATACTACTAAAATCATGAAGATGAACAATGTATTTTCATCATTTAAAATTATTACTAGCTGGTTAGCCAGAGTTCTTTTACCTTTAAAAGTAATGTATGCTTGACCAGCCTTAAAAAAACACTTAAAGTAATGTATGCTGTCGGTACAAATCTGTAATAAAATTTTAATAATCTTGGACAACTCAACCCACAGTCCATAAAATGGGAGGCTGTGGAAAATTAAAGTGAGAATAATGTTCCACAAAGTTATTGTAGAACGTCAGTTCATGAAACAGGAAATGCATGCCTAAAGGTTCAAAATTTAGCACTGATGTTAGAAATTAACAAAATGCAGGAATCATTATTAAAATTTTTAACATTTATTTTTATTTATTTATTTTTATTTCAGCATATTATAGGGGTACAAATGTCAAGGTTACATATATTGCCCATGCCCGCCCCACCCGACCAACACCCAGTGAATGTTATTCCTATATGTCCACTTAAGTGTTGATCCGTTAATACCCATTTGCTGGTGAAAATTTTTAACATTTAGAAAGCATCAAATAATTCAGTTTTTTTGTGACTAACACAAGTTTTTACTGTAGAGGCAAATTAAAGAGAGCAAGAAAAATAAAATTACAATAAAAATATATTCAGCAAAATAAATCATTTCTTAAAGACAGAACAGGTCAAAGCGAAATAAACTGCAACAAAGCATAAGAGAGAGTCATTTAACTTACCTGAACACTACTTTTTTTAGTTCTGCATTTAATTAGGTAATTCTTTAGTAAGAGTGTTCTGGTCTGTCTCCAAACTCCCACCTTCCTAATTGCAGTGGCCATGTTTTCTGTATCAGCCTATTAAAGGAGAGGAGAAAAAAACACAAAGCAAACAAACCTGGAAGAATCACATAGCACAGGGGCAGTTCCCATCCCAGAGCAGCAGCTGGGCACTGATCTGTGGGCTTTTAGGAACTGGGCCATGCATCACCACTGAGCTCCGCCTCCCCGGTCCCCACCCCTCAGTGGAAAAATTGTCTTCTATGAAACATAGGAACCTGGTCTATTCACAGCAGGAGGTGAGCTGCAGGCAAGTGAGAGAAGCTCCATCTATATTCCCCATCACGGGCATCACTACCTGAACTCTGCCGCCTTCCCCCCCACCACTTCCCGTTCCCGACCCAGCCTATGATCCATGGAAAAGTCATCTTCCATGAAACTGCTCTCTGGTGTCAAAAAGGATGGGGACTGCTGCATAAAACACATGTCATTTTTAATGACAAAAACCAATAGTCATGTTTCAGTCCCAGGTAAAATGGAATTAAACATACATCAAGCCGTCTCTCCTACCTGGACAGAATGCATGGAGCAGCAATTTGAGGACTCTGAAAAGTAAATAGCAGCATGTGAAACAGGGGAGAAAGATCAGAATTTGAAATACTGCCAAACCAGCAGTGAGCTTACAGCTTTTTCTCCTTTGGTATCCCCTTAACTGATCACAGAGAGAACTCCAGAAGCAGCACTTTAGTTCTGGATTGTGGAATTGGAAAGGGCAGTCTTAATGATCAGGGACAATGTAGAAATAACAAATCTTTTTTTTCTTTTCTGAATTCTCTTACGTCCCTATCCCCAAGCAATCCTATGGTGGCAGTACCAGACTACAGAAATGAAAGTATTGCAGCCAAAATTCCAAGGCAGGAGAACCTTCCTCTCCATTCAATACAGCTATAGTTCTAAGAGGGGTAGGGCCAGTCCCCACTGCTTTTCTTCTCTACCTCCTGCCACTGAGCCCTAAATGTATGTGGTGGTTTACAGTTGCAGAAGTGTGTGGCATAATGAAGCAAATAAACCCTAGCTTTCTAGCTGGATCTCAAAAAAGTGGCTAGAGTCTCAACTACAATCTCTGTCATTCCTATTTAATAATAGGAATTGAACAGGATCAAGTAATGCTCACTCCAGTAATGTAGAATGTATGCATACTAAGAGCTATTGAGAAAGCTGCTTAAAGTAGATGAAAAAAAGATCCTGTTACACCTTCTTCCAGAGCAATTGGTACTCCCTTGTTTTATATAAACCTACCTAATGGATGCCACTGATAGGACTCCCCTCTAGACCAAGGACAATCTGTTTTAAGCTGGCTGACCATCTCCACCAAGGTAAAGAAAGCAGACAACTTTTTAGAGGCAGTTTGTCTTCTCCAAAAAAGTAAATATATATAATTAAAGTTTGGTTTAAATGATCATCCTCTTTATATGTGCAGAAGAAAGACTAGAAGACTAGAAAGATTTCTTTTAAAATTAGCAATAGGGTTATAAATGACTTTTACTTTCTTTGTGCTTTTTTTTTCTATTTTCCAATTAATATGTATTTGTAGTTAAAAAGCAATAAATTACTAATTAAACATTGAGACATAATGTAAACATATTAAATAAGTAAATTAAAAATAATAAAGCAAAAGCAGTCAAAAGTGGAGGATACATTAAAATAAATTCTTCCAACAGCCTCATTAATATTATATCATATTTGGTAAAGAATTGATAAGCATCTCTAGGCCAAAGGAAAAAAGAAAGGAAGGAAGAAAAAGCTATATTCATTCAAGGATGATTTGCTACAAGACAAACATAGAAACACTAACCAAGATAGCACAAACACATTCAAGGTAACTGCCAAAACACATTGATTTGGTGGATACTACTAAATTATTAATTCAAATTGAATGTTAAATGCTTAATTCTTCATTTATAAGTAACAGTCCCCTCATAGAGTAGCTGATGGACTCACAATATTTTCCCTTCTTTAAGAGCTGCTCTCTGAAATCAAGATTGAGTCTCTAACGGCCTTGTCTGAAGTCCGTGAACCTGTCCTTCTCTCCACACTCTACTGCTAGTCAGAGATTTTTAAAGCAGAACTAAACTGTACTCCCCACATACCGCCCTAACACATACACAAACCATCACCATCCCCACTACTCTTGAGTTTTAACAATTAAATTTTCTCCTGGGACTATGGAATTTTTAACTAAGATACTCAGAGACTGGATGGAAGTCATGGATACTCAGTTACATTGATAGCAATATTTAAGAAAGTTCAGACACTCTTGCTACTAAGCTTTCTTCTAAAGTGTGATACCTACCATGCTCAAAACTTGATTTTTCTTCCTTGGAGTATGTAAAATGCCCTATTAGCTTCCATATTAGCTTCTATTTCTTACAACCAAAAGCAACTTAACCAATATAACAAAGGCACCAAAATCAATAAACACAAGAACTACTAATGCCTGAAGTAGAAGAATATATTGCTTAAGAGTGTGACCTGTGAAGCCAAAACAACTAAACATGAATTCTATCTCTGCCACATACTAGCTTTGAGACCTTGGACAAGTTATTTAACTTTTCTGTGCCTGTTTTGTCATCTGTAAAATGAGTAATAATAGTACCCACCTCTTTGAGTAGTTAGAATGACTAAAAGAACTACTACATATAAAGCTGAAAACTGTACCTGGTACATGGCAAATAATAATATATGTTGATCACTACTGTGTACAAAAGTATAGCTAATATCCCCAAAGGAATAACACAGAATATATCATATTCTCAAAACAAGAACAATGCAATTAAGAAAAAGATAATTAGAGAACATGGAAATGAATAGACTGATAGAAATAAAAACATCAAGAGATGGAGGAAATGGCATCTAAAGACAAATTAGTGGTTTTTTTGTTGGTTTTTTTGAGACAGGGTCTCACTCTGTGGCCCAGGCTAGAGTGTAGTGGTGTCATCATAGCTCACTGCAACCTCAAACTCCTGGGTTCAAGCAATCCTCCTGCCTCAGACTCCCAACTAGCCAGGAATACAGATGTGCACCATCACATTCAGCAAATCTTTCTATTTGTTGGACAGATGGGGTCTCACCATGTTGTTCAGGCTGGTCTCAAATTCCTCAAGCAATTCTCCTGCCTCAGCCTCCCAAAGTGCTAGGATTACAGGTGTGAACCACCACATTGGGCCCACATTAGTGATCTAGATGAAAACTGAGTCAAGGAAATTCCCCAGAATGGATGGCAAAAGTACAAAGAGAAAAAAACATGAAAAGAAAGTATGAAATCTATTATCAGATTATACAGATGATCGCATGCCTACAGTTCCAGCTACTTGGGAGGCTAAGGCAGGAGAATTGCTTGAGCTCAGGAGTTCAAGACCTCATGTGTAGAAAATTAAGACAAATGAAAAGTTATACAGATGAATCAGTGTGGGGCGCGGTGTCAACGCCATTACAAGTTGGCGCCTGTTTCCGGCTTTGCCTAGAGCAGCAAACAAGTTCAGCGCACGCGCAATTGTCGGTTGCCCTGTGGCGCAAGCATGCAAACGAAGGGTCCTGCTATGGACTAATGCTTTGGTGGCTCGACAGCTGAGCGGCCTATCCCAGCTTAGGGGTTGTGCTTCTAGGGTATATAGCAGCCTGCGCGCTGCCGGGCTGGGTCTTCCGCATCATGTAAGTCTAAAGGGAACCCCATTAAAGCACTGTCAGAAGAACTCCAGTTGCCACGTCTTCCTTGCTGGCGAGGCGGGCGCGACAAATCAGTGTTATGACCTCAATAATCTGATGCTTCTTACATTCGTAAGCTCTAAGCTAATCATGTGAAAATGTTAAATTGAAGAAGAATGAAACATTCTTAACATTGGTTGTTCATAAACCTTTTAAAGTTTAATGTTCATCTAAAACAGTAACTTCAAAGCTGTAGTCCAGTCTTTGCAAACTGACTCAACAATGAACATATGCCCTCCTCAGTCACCTGTACCCTCCAACCTACAGTGTCAAAGCAGGGGCAATTTGAAAAGGGCTACAAATCAAGCAAGGACTGCTCTGCATAATAATATAATACTAACTCCACTGTAAAGATACTTTGCAAATTATGGAGTCCTTGGAAAAATATTTTGCTTCCTCTTGAGGTGTTGAGACCGCATTGTCTCTGGCAATTAACATTTGCCCTTGGGGAGAAAGGTGCACAGTACTGAAGAGACACTAAATATCAGTGAAATAAATCCCTTTTATTATGTAACAGTTAAATACCCTTGAAAATTTTAAATTTATTTTTATATATAGACCTAATTAAAAAAACAAATCCATGTTTATTTCTGTAGGGAATGAATTAAGATTATATCCTATTAAATAAAGAAATTGAGCCATTTTGATGTTTAGAGCCATCCTGCTAAGAGATGTGGTCAGTCACCTTCTTAGCATTCTTGAAAGATTCTCAGAAAGGCTCTTAGCCAAAAATATGTTTCCTACCTCCAACAGATGACTGTTAGAGGTCACTTCTAGTCTGCCCAAGCAGATGTGAAAGGAAACAAATAGGCTGTCTATATGGGCCTTCTAAAAGTTGTTAGGGCCTGAGGAAGGTTAACTTTGGAGACTGAGTCACTGGAGCTTAACCTCTTCATTACTGACCTTTTGTTATAGATTAACTTCCTTCATTATATTCTTGTTCCCAGCTCAGATCAGATGGCAACTAGGACAAAAGACCCCTTGACTATTATATCCTTAACGTGGAAGGTTAAGTACATCCTTCCCAAAAAAGAAACACTGCCTATAACCAGTAAATTGCTGTAACTATGCACTAACCTTTTATGGAAAATGATGTAATCCTGTTAAACTTCCTCAGACCTTGCCTATAAACAACCATCAAATCTCTCCATTTTAGAGCAGTGGCCCCATCTTTTTGGAGCCTGTTTTCCTCTGGGTGACTATTCTCAGACTTTTGTGCCCAACTAAACTCAATATTTAATCATATCAGCTAAATCTCATTGTTAAGGTTGACTCAGAGCTGATTACCACTCCTTTGTTCTACCTCTATACCCAATAAATACAACTGTAATTATAGTAACCATACTGTGTGATTATTTGTTTATATGTCTTAATATTGAACTTGACTATGAGATCCTTGATGAAAAAAAGATCTTCTTATTTATCTTTGCTTCTCTATAATAAATGGCAATATTATAACCAATTTCATCTTACCACAGATTCCTTTATCAAGGCTTCCTGAAAGTCCTTAAAGATCAAGGGTCTGAAAACTACACTAGAGGAGGTGGGGGCTAAATCCAGCCCACCACATGTTTTGCACCGCTCATGAGCCAGCAGTGTTTCTACATTTTTAAATGGTCAAAAAAGAATCAAAGAATAATCTTGTGACATGTAAAAATTACATGAAATTCAAATTTCAGTGTCTATAAATAAATGTTACTGGAATACAGCCATGCTCATTCATTTACATATTGTCTATGACTACCTTCGTGCTATAATGGCACAGTTATCGACAGACCGACCATACGGTCTGCAAAACCTAAAAGATTTACTATCTAGCTCTTTACAGAAAAAAGTTTGCTAACTTTTGATACAGGCTTAAAAGGAAAAGGGGGAGCAAGAAAAGTAGAATATTCACTTAACATGTACTGAAGGATTTATGCAACAAATATTATGGTGCAAAAAAAAGTTAGGCACTGTTAACATCGTTGCATATAGATAAAATTTAGTGTAATGTGATAAGTGCAATTGGGTGAAAGAGTAGAATGGAATTTCCAAGCAGAAAGAAAATGGAAAAGCTAGACTCCCAAAATGGCTTGACTTATGGAAAAGCAGAGGTACAAGGCAAAGTGAATTGGGGCAAGGGGTGCTGATGTATATTCTAGATGACATTGTAAAGGCAAGCACTGGAAATGGATTATGAAATACCTGGTATGTTATTGATTTTATTTAGGTTTTGCTCTGATCTTTGTTATTTCTTTTCTTCTGCTGGGTTTGGGGTTGGTTTGCTAGAACTACCAAACACTGAGGCAGGAAATAGCAGAGGACATAAACAGGTAAAAAACCATACCATGCTCATGGGTCAGCAAAATCAACATTGTTAAAATGTCTATACTACCCAAAGTGACTTTACAGACTCAATGCAATCCCTATTAAAATACCAACATAATTTTTTGCAGATCTAGAAAAAATAATTCTATGCTTCGTATGGAACCAGAGGAGACCTTGTATAGCAAAAGCCATCTTAAGCAAAAAGAACAAATTGGGAGGCATCAATTGACCAGACTTCAAGCTATATCACAAGGCTATAGTAACTAAAACAGTATAACACTAGCACAACCACTGCGACATAGACCAATGGAAAAGAACTGAGAACTCAGATATAAAACCATCTTCATATAGCCATCTGATCTTTGACAAAGCAGACAAAAACATAAACTGGGGAAAAGAATCCTTATTCAATAACTGGTGCCGGGAAAATTGGATAGCTATATGTAGAAGACTGAAATAGGATCCAGGACTTTCACCTCTCACAAAAATCAACTCAGGGAAGATAAAAGACTTAAACCTAACGCATGTAACTATAAGAAATCTAGAAGAAAATATTGGTAAAACTTTTATAGACATTGGCCTAGGCAAAGAATTTATGAAAAAGACCCCAAAGGCAATCACAGCAACAACAAAAATAAATAAATGAGACATGATTAAATTAAAAGGCTTCTGTACAGCCAAGGAAACTATCATGGGAGCAAACAGACAACCTACAGAATGGGAGAAAATATTCACAGGCTACACATCTAATAAAGGGCTGATAACTAGAGTCTATATAGAACTCAGGAAAATCAGCAAGAAAATATCAAACGACCCTATCAAAAAAGTGGGCCAAGGACATGAACAGAAACTTTTCAAAAGAAGATGGACTAATGACCAACAAACATATGAAAAAATGCTCAACATCTCTAATCATCAGGGGAATGCAAATCAAAACCACAATGAAATATCACTTAACTTCAATGAGAATGGCCTTTATCAAAAAGTCCCAAAACAATAAATGTTGGCATGGATGTGGAGAGATAGTAACACTCATACACTGCTGGTGAGACTACAAACTAGTACAACCTCTGTGGACAGTAACATGGAGACACCTCAAAGAACTACACATAGAACTACCATTTGATCCAGCAATCCCATTACTGGGCATCTATCCAAGGGAAAAAAGACATTCTATAAAAAAAGACATTTGCACTCAAATGTCTACAGCAGCACATTTCACAATTGCAAAGATGTGGAAACAACCCAAGTGCCCATCAATACATGAGTGGATTAATAAAATGTGGTATATGTATACCATGGAGTTCTATCCAGCCACAAAAATCAATGGTGATCTAGTACCTCTTGTATTATCCTAGATAGAGCTGGAGTCCATTCTACTAAGTATCACAAGAATGGAAAAACAAGCATCACATATACTCACCATCAAATTGGTATTAACTGATTAACACTTAAGTGTACATACAGTAGCAACATTTATCAGGTGTCGGGCAGATGGGATGGGGGATGAAGGGATGAGTATATACACACCTAATGGGTGCAGTCTGCACCATCTAGGAGATAGACACTCTTGGAGCTCTGACTCAGGTGAGGCAAAGGCGATATATGTAATCTAAACATTTGTATCCCCATAATATGCTGCAATTAAAAAAAAAATTTAGAAAAAGAAAAAAATGAAAAAAGAAAATGAAACACCTGGTATGCAAAATTAGACACCCTTATTTTGTGTACCCATACATTTTCTCTACTGCACTTTTTCACACGTAATTGTAATTGTTTAATTTCCTGGCAATCACAGATTTCACTAGTCCATTTCCTCTCCCAATACCCAAACCTTCAAAGCTCCCATTTGTAGTATCACCCTCAGATTGGGACCTTGATTCCTATTTCACTGAAAAAACTGAAGCAATCAGAAGAAACTTTAAAAATCTGCCCCTATTCTTTCCATCCCCCACCTACATCTGTGCCTAAAGTAACATTTCAACAATGTGCCATTTCAGCTTAAACTAAAGGCAGTTTTTATTAGAACTCTGAACCACAAAAACTTAAATGGAATTTGGTATTAGCTATAATAATACCAAATTAAACTGAGGTTTTTTTTTTTTTGGAAGGAGAGATTAAAACATACCTGGCACATGAAAGAAATTCCGGCCCAGCTACATTATTGGCTTCGATCAATAAAATAAAAGCACTATAAAATATGCCTTTTACCTTACAAATTATAAATGCTCTCATCTTTTCTATTGTTTTAAAATTTACTGAAGCTGGTCACTAAAACAAAATACTAATTGTCAATATAACATAACCTAAGTTTTATGATAGTATTTTTTGCTGAAGGATAAAACAATGCAATGGTACACAAACCACAAGTTATCCAATAAACTTTATCATACATGTTTCTAAAAGTTTGTGCTTAAAACTATTTTTAATAAAACAATGCACATACTAGTAAAGATATGATTTCATGGAATGTTACAAAATTCTTTTATACAGTGACTCTCTCAATCAAACTCCAGAATGGAGATTATAAATTGTATTCATCTTGGTACTCTTGGCACACAGTATAAGTATCTGGAATGTAAAAGACACTGAATGAACATTAACAAATTTGTTCTTATAGTCAATGTAAGATTTCTCTATACTAAACCCCATTTGAAGGGAAATACACTTAAACAGCACATATTGGAAAATGAGTGCCTCTTTAGTTTGATTTTAATACAAATACCCCAAACACCCTAACTGCCCTAACCATATTCTCTCCTATGGACTCTTCCCTAAAAAAAATATATATATATATAAAAAATAGTGCTCTCTGGGCAAACACAAAATATAGTGCATAAAGCACCAGAATTAGAGCCCAGCATCCCTGGGTTGAAATCTCAGCTGCACCTTTTTACTAAGGTGCGACCTTAGTAAATTAACTTAACCACTTTGAGGCCCATTTTGCACAGCTGCCCAACTAGAATAACACCCCCAGCCTCACAGAGCTGCTGTCAGAATTAAACGAGATACTACTGAACTTGGCACATAGCTAGGGTCCAACAAATACTTTTTTCCCCTTAGATTCCTTCAGAAGGCCCACGACAGAAAGTAAACGTGGTTATCTTTATTATTTTCAGATTTAGTTATCCAAAACGTAAACAGAAGCCTAAGGAGTCCTGGAGAAACCCTCCTTTAGCTATTATCGTCTCAAGCCCTACCTAGCTTTCCCACCCGCTGAAATATTCCCACGCCGGGAGCTTTTCTGAGTGTTTTAGGAAGCAGGGTATTTCCTCCCCAAATCGCGTCAAGCGAGACCTGCGCATTTTCTTCTCACCCAAACTCCTTTTCACAGACGCGATAATGAGCAGCACCAAAACCCCCCAAGGAATAAACAGCAAGTGCTAATTATCCAGCTGTTCGGAGGAAAATTTGCTGCGACAACATTCTGTTTTCGTTCTCTCTCAAAGGCTGCTCTGAGGATGGACTCGACCACGTCCGACCAACTGCAGCGTCGCACTGTCCCACGGCCAGACTCGGTCCCCACGGTTCCCCGCGGCGTCCTCGGCCCAGAGCCCCGCCATCCACACCCCTGCAGCCCTCGGGCGGGCAAATCGCGCTTCCTCGGGCAAACGAGAGGTTTGCTCGTTTCCCTCAGCTCGCCACCTCCGCCCCTGCCGAGCCCGCTGTGCCCCACACCTCAGACCCCGACTCCCCTTCCCTCCCCTCAGCAGAGGCCGCCTACAGCCGCTGCTCCCGGACCCCCTCAGTACCCCAGGACCGGCTTGACCCAAGAGGGCCTCAAGCGCCGCTCGCCACGACGCCCTTCTCACCTCAGGGCCGGAGCTGCAGCGTCGTCAGGCCCGGGCTCGCTCAGTCAGCGGAGACCGTGGGAGTGACAGAGCTTGGAAATGGGTGAGGGAGCGGCCCCGCGCACTTGCGCGCCCCCGTCGCGCGGCCCCGGCGCACACTGGCGCAGGCAAGACCGGCAGCGCGCCTGAGAGGGGAGCACGCGGCGCCAAACTCGCACCCCGCCTCCTGCCTAAAGCACCTAATGGCGAGGCTCCTAGGAAACGCAGTCCCGCGTACGCGCACGCTCCCGCCACGCGGCCTCGCGCGCCCAGGCCTACGCAGGCCGCGCCGCGCGCCCGGAAGGGGAGCGCCCCTGGGGGCGGGGTGAGCGCTGACTCACGGTGGCCTGGGTCCCCCGGGCCTGCCTGTCCCCAGAGCCGCTGGAACCGGGCCTCGAGACTCATTCCCAGGGCTTTCGGCGACTTGGATCGTCCTCCTCTGTGGAGATGTCGCCACCCTATCTCTTGAGGCACGGGCAAAACAACAGGCTTGAAGTCGCAGCCCTGCCGCCTTCTAGCGGGTGACCTTGGCCCGCAGCTGGCTCCTCATCTGCCTCCCTAGCCCTTTCTAGATTTAAGAATCCTTTATCTGTTTGCTGGCACTGGGTGGGCCTCTACAAGCGCCCTCCGCAGCGTCTGGAGTGCTGTGTCCCATTTCCATAACTGCTGCCTAGTCCTCGCCAGCTTCTCCTCCTCACCGGTTCTCACCTGCCTAGGCCGGCTGCACATTGAGGATGCTTGTAGTTCCTGCAGCGTCTGCATCAAAGTCTAGGAATGTGGCAGATCTTGAATTTTCCAAACGGCCTGAGACATATGGCATCTGTGGGAGATTGTATACCGCACTTGTTTCGCTAAAAATACAATGTGTTTTGAGTTTCGAAGTGACCTAAATAGTGGTCAAAAGTTATTGTGGGGAAAATAAAAGCTCACAATACTAACATTGAATATTTTCCTCTCCAGTTTTCTGTATAGTCACATTTCCCTGCACAAAGACCTTTTTTTAAAGAAAAAATTCTGTCAAACCTGTGTACATCATGTAGTTTTTAAACTTATCTTTGTTTTTTCTGCTTCTCAAATTTAACCCAAATCTCCCCAACAAATCACTCTGCTTTCTAAATTCTAAAGACACACACACACACAAAATCAAGGAATCAAGTTTTACTTTTCTTACTGAATATGAATTAAATAGGAAGTCAAAGAGGTTCATCAGAATCCATGATGATTAAAAGATAGGGCAGTGGGAGTCAGGCAGAGGAGGAACAAGAATGTCCAGAAACTGCAACAGAAAACTAAAGAAGGCAGCAAATGGAAACTATTCATGATATATTTTGTCTCTTTTTCAAAGATCTAAAACATTTTAGCTACAAATTCAGAAGAATGCATTCTCAGTAGCCTAGTAAATAAATGTAGGTCAAAGATAAACTTGGCAAAAATGTTACTGAACTATACTTTCACCCCAACGCTCCAAAGGCATTTCTCACTAGTACCTTTAACTTGCTTTAACTTCAGAAGTCTACTCATTCCTACAACTATTCTACGCATTTTGTGAGGTAGATAGTAAGGTATCCTGGGTCCCCTAGGGACAAAAGTGGGTGCTATTGCCCCCATCTTGTTCTGGCCCAACCCTGACTGAATCAGCCAATCAGAACTTGGCCCGCCAGCTGCAAAAAAGAATGCAGAGGACTCTCTAGCCCACAGGCCAAGCCCTATGGTTACCATAAAGTCCGAAAAGTGACCTAGAACCCCTGTGCGTAGTTAAGGCTCAGGCCATATGACTCCCAACTGTCCAATCAAAGTGGTGCTCTGGTGACCTCTGAACTATGAGGGCGGTGCCTAACAGGCATTATAAAATAAGACCCAGCCCACAGCCAAGCGCTCTCTCTCGGCCCTTCCTCTTGCTGGTTCTGATGTGACACTGGATCCGGTCATCGTGTGTGGAGTATGTACCATGCTCTTTAAGACTTTATCTTGCTTTTGCCCTATATACCTACCTTTCTCTCCTCAATAAACCTCAATTACCTGCTTGCCTAATTTTGGCGTGTCTGGTCATTCTTCGGCCATGAGAACGCCAAGAACCGACTGTTTCTGACTGAAACCTAACAATTTGTTTCTGAGTTTCTTTTCCTCATAATGTTCTCTGTCATTCATTGTCTGGCTTACTCTTCGACTATTGCTTCAAAATGACATGACCAAAGCCCAATTCTTCTCTAAAACTCTCATCACTCCAGACAAAATGACCTCACTCCTTTCTCAACTGCACACACGCTACCATCTCGTTCACATCATTTTATTTATTTTACTATCTCTTCAATGAAACGTGGTAAGTAGTCTGAAATTAAGAGCTTTTCTTTTATACCAATTTAAATTTTCAGATCTTCTACATCACAGTATACAGTAAATGTTGTTGATAATGCTACCAGTGAGAAAACGCATGTACAAAAGAGTATGCAAATATTATCAGCTCCACAAAATGTCACCACTCACTCAACAAAAACTATCTAGTCATGGAAAGTGAGTATGTCAAATTCTTCTTATAGGATGAATGATAAGACCTTTCAATAAAAAAATTGCTACAAATTAATATATGGGCCACGGCATATTTTACTGTCTTTTTGAGCAGGCTGTTTATCACACTTTGTACCTTGTAAACAATTTAGCCACATAATCTCAATCCAAATTTCTGTAGTTACCAGATCCTGCCCAGTACTAAATAAGCAGCTGCAGGGAAGATATATTGTTCCTTTCTGAGCTTTTGTATCTAGGAAATAAAAACAAGCCATACTGCTGGGTTGCCATGGCGGCAACCCAAATCCCCATATCTCATTAATAAATTTCTTAAATAAATCAGATGGGAATACAGAGATCAAAGGAGTTGCAGACTGAGATTTAACAAGTTGCCTAGCTGTACAAAATTAACAGTGAATCAGAATTTTGACACTATTTAATGTAGAGAAAGAATTAGGCTTGCTACCCTAAATACCATCCTACAACCTAACCTCCTGCTGGGGAACAATGGATTCTACTTGTGTTACTTTTTTATTTGTTAGACGCCAAAGCCTTATTTAATGGATTTCCTATTCTATTTTTGCCAAAATTAAGAGCGTAATTACTAAATTGTCACAGCAAATTTTTCCCATGTCAAATTAGTACATTAGTTTGCATGATTATAAATACATTAAAAATTACATGGGCATTTTTCAATATTATTATTAAACACTAGTGTTTGTTTTTAAACATTTAACATTTCTAGAAAGCTAAAAATGCTGCCGAGAGAAGTGATGTGGTTTCTAAATTCAGAGTTTAAATTAGGTATAATTTCACAGAATTTCAAATTGGTCCTTTTGTTTAGAATGAGGCAAGACAAAGAAATGTAGTCTTAGCTGACAAAGTAGACAGGGAATCAAGCATCTTTACCAATAGAATATGCCAAATGTGGCTGAAATTTTTATTCAATAGCTTAGGAAATGATGAATTAATGATTGGTGGAGGGTTCCATGGGAGAGGTTGGAGAAGGAAATGATTTCTAAAGGTAGTTTTAGTTTGTTTGATATTTATTGCTGCTACTAACACTATTATTAATATTGTTTATATTATAAGAAAAAATTTTTCAAGTATTTTATCCTTTCTGTCTCCAAATAGGAAAATTATTCTAGAAAATTGACATTTGAAGAACATACAGCCAAATATGATATTTAAAATTCAACCAACCACTGAGTACTTACCACATGCCTAGTATTCTTGCTTCATAAGAGCCCCAGGTTTCCAGGTGAACCAAAAGAAAGGTAAAGAAATCAACAATTATTCTGAGAGACAAAAAATAATTAAAAATCATCAAACAAGGTAAGATAATATTAGTTTTACTGTTAAATTATATGGTGTAAATTATAAAGTGGTATAGAAAAATCATTGAGAGCCGAGTTACTTGGTAACATCAAGAAGAAAAGTTGGGAAAATTAGTTTAATTAAAATAGAGAATGTTTTAGAGGGCAAAGGTAAATAAGCTTTTGTAGGTTCTTATAAACACAAAGTTTGCGATTTACCTAAAAGAATAATGTAAAGGTTAAAGATAGTCTAGACTGAATTTATGTTTTCTTTCTCTCTTCAGTAAAGAAAATGGACTTTAAATTGATAGAGGTGAAACAATATAGGAAGATAACTGAAATTTGAGATAGGTGAGGAGGCAGTAAAAGAACACCTGTGTGTTTCAAATAAGTTCATGTTTCCAGGCTCAAATTATATCCCACAGCTGTCTGCAGGTAACCTAAGACCCATTGCTGGTAAGTTCTGAGAAACTGTAAAAACTGAAAAAGATGATAGATCATCTTTTTAAAAATGATGTAAAGGTAGACACTGAAAACTGTAGAACAGAAAAGTAAAATTTCAGAGTATATAATGTATTAAAGGGTTTGGTGGTCGCTAGGAACCAAAGCAACTAAAATAAAACAAGTCATGCATACCATACTTCTTTTTTATTTGATCTTAAGAGTTAAGATGGAATTTTTTAGCCATATTATAAATTAATCTCAGCAAAGCATTTAACCTAGTCTTTCATGATACCTTGTCTTTAAGAACCTAAAGTAAAAGCCTGATATAATTAAGTGAATTCAAAGTTAGTTGGATAATTATATGCAGACTTTTGTTCATATTTTTTCATAAGTTACAACAGTGAAGACATATAAATCATTCTGGTCAAATCAGTGGATGAAACAAAAACTACATAGCACAGAACATATGATTGAAGACAGAGCCAAAACACAAAATTATTTTAACAGTTTAAACTCTGAGCTAAAACCTAAAAGATAAAATTTAAGAGAAACATGTGAAAAGTTCTACATTCAAGTTAAAAAAATAAAACTGTACAGTGCAAAGTAGGATAGATTCTAGATTAGCCATGCAAAATACATCCAGAGGTTTTTGTGTCTGTCAAGATCAATGTGAGGGTTACCCTGCACCCTTGACACTTCCATTTGAAAATGCAAGCCCCACCTGCCTCTTTCCTTTCATTCCCTGGATGCTATTCCCTTAGAATTCACTAATAATGACCTCTCCAAAGATATCCTCATCCTAATCCCTGGAACCTATGAATATGTTACGGATGTGGAAAGATGGAATTAAGATGACAGATGGAATTAAGTTTACTAATTAGCTAACCTGAAAATAGGGAGCTTATCCTTGATTGTCTCATGGGAGCCAATGTAATCACAAAGGTCCTTAAAAGTAGAAGAGGGGGACAGAAGAGGATGCCAGAGTGATGTGATGTGAAAAGAACCCATCCCACCCTTGCTGGCTTTGAAGATGGGAGGAAGTAATGTGGGTGGCCTCTAGAAGTTGGAAAAATGAAGGAAACAGACCCTGCCCTACAGCTTCCAGAAAGGAACAGAGCCCTGCCAACAGCCTGACTTTATCCAAAAAAGACCAGTATGTTGGACTTCTAACCTACATAATGGTAAGATAATAAATTTGGGTTGTTTTAAATCATGTTGTTGCAATTTATTACAGCAGCAATAGAAAATTTATTTTCATTCTCTGCATCGTAGCACTGTGATTATTTAGCATCGAAATGTCATTTCTTTTCTTATCTCCCTCTAAGCCAGCTACATGATGCCATAGAAAGGACAATGAATGATTACTTAGCTATTGTGGATTCAGAAACTTAATAACTGAGGTTTCTCCATAATCACATATTACTCATAGTTATCTTTCGTAATCACTAGTTTCCTAATTTGTAAAATAAGATTATAAAATAGCTGTCTTCTTTGACTCTCTGGGTTGCTTCAGAAAGTTTATGAGATGAAATATGAGAAATAATAAAATCTAACTGTTAAGACACATAAGGCATAATATGTACTATATACACTGTTCTATATGCTTATGTATAGTCCTTTATTTAATCTCTATAATGACACATGAGCTATGTACTCTTATGTTTCCTCCACCAAGGCAGAAAGAAGTTAAGTACTCTGAAAACTATAATATAAAGCACCAAAAATTACAAATAAATAGACATCATATAAAGAATCAATATAAGGCCGGGCGCGGTGGCTCACGCCTGTAATCCTAGCACTCTGGGAGGCCGAGGAGGGTGGATCACTCAAGGTCAGGAGTTCGAAACCAGCCTGAGCGAGACCCCATCTCTACCAAAAATAGAAATAAATTAATTGACCAACTAAAAATATATATACAAAAAATTAGCCGGGCATGGTGGCGCATGCCTGTAGTCCCAGCTACTCGGGAGGCTGAGGCAGTAGGATCGCTGAGCCCAGGAGATTGAGGTTGCTGTGAGCCAGGCTGATGCCACGGCACTCACTCTAGCCTGGGCAACAAAGTGAGACTCTGTCTCAAAAAAAAAAAAAAAAAAAAAAAAAAGAATCAATATAAAGTAAAGAAAAATTTTTTCCACTACTTTCTGAAAATATTTTTATTTTCTTATTTAAGCTAACTTTTAATATTTGTAACCTGCACATTTCCATTACAGTTACTTTCTTCATTAATATGTCACTCATTCTGTAAATATTTGTGAGTGCCTATTATATGTCAGGTACTATGCTGAGCATTTGAGATAGAACAGTGGATGAAACAGACATGGTACCAGCTGTTCAGGAATATACACTGTAGTGAAGGCTATTAAACAGAAAGTGACAATGAAGTGTGGTCAGTAGCATCATGGTCTGTAGGAGGACATTGGATAGTCATCTAAAACAGACTTGGGTTGTCAAGAAATGTCCAGAAGAAGTCATATCTAAATTTAGGACTGAAGATTAAGTAAGAGTTAGGCAAAGGGGAAAGAGAGAACATTCTGGAAGAATACTGTTACCTTCACTATTTCAGCCTTTTTCTCATTTACACTGACTTTGGTTTTTTCAACTCTGCCTACAAGCTCATATCCTCATTTAAGTTTTATTGCCAAAATATAATTTGGTGTTAAGTTCCTGATGTAAAATTCTCAAATACCTCATATTTAATAAGCTCTTTATCCATAATCCATTTGAATCTGATCTCACATTCTCTTACTCTAATAATCAAGCAATGTTACTGTTTTAGACTAATCCATTTTCCTATCCAGGTAGAACATGGCCCACTGTCATTAGCTAATCATAATATAAATTAACAAGTGAAAAAATAAACAAGTAAATGTTTTCTATATAGAGAGAATTCCATTCTTGTGGTTGCCTTTTTTTGCCACTAGATGGTACTTGTATGCCTGAAAGACAAAAGTGCTGATTCAGTTTACCTTCCTGGCAACTAGTGAAACTAACCAATCAGAGGTCATTAAGAAGAAAACACTGCCCAATCTAAATTTTAAGTGATCCTAATTCTGAAATTTATCCTTAAAAATTAACTCAACATCACCCTTTCTTTTTGGATAAATATGACAGTAAGAAATGTAAAATTAAATTACCTTTAAATTCCTGCCCACCTTGTACCACCCTCCTACTCTATGTTTTATTTTCATTTCTTTATTTTTACTTTCTAATAATACTGTCATTCTAACATCCTGATCCGGAAAATTAGACTACTTGTTCCCTATTGGATGCCTTCCACCCTCCCAGCCCCTTGTCTAAACTAACGCTTTTCCTTGTACTTGGAAAAGCCACTCCCTCCCCTTTCCATTTTTACTTTTAGAAATCCCAATCATTCTTCAAGGCACATTTCAACTAGCACCACTACCATGAAGTGTTTCCTCTTAGTACTATTAGAAAATGCCTTCTGATTCCCTTGTCACTGTTTTAACAAGCTCAGTAATTTATTTAATAATAAATGTAACATGCATTATTCTAAAGAGCTATGTGCATCTCTATAACACTTGAAGACTTTCTGCCTTATGATTATTTATAAACCTTTCTTAGCCTTTGTATTATATAATGTTTGCATCTTGAGTATAGAAACTATGTTAGTCATCTGTATACCCTGAAATATTTAGCACAGTATTATTTGGTGAATTGATTTTAATAGTAATATCCATATTCTATTGCCAAAAACTCTAAGAATCAAAAATGAGATGGTGATTCTTAATAATAGTCTCTTGGATGAAATTCACTAGCACGACCTGTGGAACCAAATCATCTTTCTACCTAGGAATGACATTTGAGCTAGAAATAACAACATTCCTGCATAAACTAGAACTCAAAAGAGGTTTTCACTTTTTGAGGCCTAAGAAGCTTATCTTCTAACTCAGTAATCTAGGTTGGGTGGGGCTGAGAATAATGGTTCCCATGAAAATTGATTGTTGCAGTTTATTTCCAATTGAACATTATCATTTGAAAATAGAATCCTAAGCTTAGAAACAGAGAAACTGCCAGGCCCTCACAGAAGGAAATGTTAAGATCCTTGATAAGGACACTTGCATAGCTCAGGACACAACAGAATCCCACAAAATAAACAACCATTACTAAAGATGAGCTCTCAGTAAAATTTGCATGTCACATAAGGGAACAGTCCACCACAAGGCAGAGTAAAAATACGACAAATAGAAAAATCAGTGCCCAAACAATTTGAGTTAATAAACCAACCTGAAAGTGACTACCAAAGAAAAATCCATAAAATGATTAAAAACATAAAAGAAGGAAAATAAAAGTCAAGTGAAGGAACAAGATAAGATAAAAAATAGAAATCTTTGAAAAAGAATAGGAATTTATCAACTCATTAATACTTTTGACAAATATTTATTGAACATCCACAAAGCTCTAGCATTGTTCTAGGTGCTGGCGATGAAATAGTGAATAAGGCATGCAAATTCCCTATTATCACAGAGCTTATGTTCTATTGAAAAAAAAAAAAAACCTCAACAGATAGATTAAATAGACTAGATACAGTGGAAGAGATGATTATTAAATTGGAAAATAAATTTGAGGAAATTACCCACAGTATAGCACAGAGGATTAAAACAATACAGAATATAAAGTGAAGTTATATTACATCCTTAAGGATATAAGAAGTTCAAACACATATCTAATAGAAATTCCAAAAAGAAATAAAAATGGAGGGAAAGCACTATTCAAAGAGAAAATGGCAGAGAATTTCTCATATATAAAGAAAAAAATGACTCATGGAAGAATACAGTTAGTCCTTAACAGGATAAATTTTTTTAAAAAAACCATCTGCACGCCTATAATCCTAGCACTCTGGGGGGCCAAGGCAGGTGGATTGCCTGAGGTCAGGAGTTCCAAACCAGCCTGAACAAGAACGAGACCCCGTCTCTACTAAAAATAGAAAGAAATTAATTGGCTAACTAATATATATAGAAAAACTTAGCCTGGCATGGTGGTGCATGCCTGTAGTCCCAGCTGAGGCAGCAGGATTGCTTGAGCCCAGGAGTTTGAGGTTGCTGTGAGCTAGGCTGACGCCATGGTACTCACTCTAGCCTGGGCAACAAAGCGAGACTCTGTCTTAAAAAAAAAAAAAGCATATGAATGATATATAATAATCAAGAAAATTAAAATGCTATAACATGAAAGAAGAGGAAGTCAGGGTGGAATATGCTCTTTCTAAATTCTGTTTTTTGAGAGGAGGCTACAGTTATTGATTAATTTTGGACATTGTGAAATCAAGTATGCATGTTAAAAATTTCAAAAGTTATTCCTGTCGTGTATTTGCTGCATCATTCAAGAATATTCAATTCAGGGACTAGAAAAAAAAAAAAGGAAAGGAAAGGAAGAAGAGAAGATATATGGATATGTTAGAGTTAGAAACTGATAAAGTAAGCAGAGCACATGTGTTGTGAACACAGAGACAGAAGGGATAGAAGGTCTAGGTAAGCATTCTAGAGACAGATGAGGCCCCTTCTGCCCTCTGCTCAAGACATTTGGATAAAATCCATGGGTGCCCAACAAGGTTATAACTAAAGCCAGGCATACTAGTCCCTGAGTCTTTCTGGTAGAGAAAATATGAATTGGTTCTAGGCACCTTCCATCTGTGGATCCTACTTTGCTCATCCTCGACTTGGGTCCTTATAAACCACAATGTTATTGGGAAAAGTTGATACTTTGAAGAATAGGAGAGATGACATGAACAATTTGTAATATAGAATTCAGGTAATTTGATCCTAACATACCAATTGTACCCTTTCCTAACTACGTTATTAACCTACTGTGTCTCCTTGCTTCCTTCTGTATGCTTTAAATTGATTTAATAAACATGATTTCAGCATCTTAATTTTGGTCTGTGAGCCTGTCTAGGCTAGCCCGTTGGTGATGGACTTGAAGACACTTGCATCATCATCACACTAATTTCCCACGAGTATACTTCTAAAAAGTAGATATATAACTTATACATGAAGAAAAAAATCACTCAAATGGAAAGCAAGAAAGGACTAAAAAAAATTAAGAAATAACATTTTAAATTAATCAAACTTCACTACTTTTTCTTTTATTTCAAAAAGGACAACTGATTTTTCATTCACATTGCTCATCACATAATTCCTTATTGGCTGTCTGGAATACTGGGTTAGGAAGTATTCTCAAGCCCTGTCCCACTTTGGTGTAAAAGAATGCCGTCATCTATTAGCAATGTCTGCCAAAAGACACTGGAAATGAGAAGAAATAATATGAGAAGCACATATTTATCTTTCTTGATCCAGGTTTTCTAAGCTTAAAAAATCACCGCTGATTCCCAAAGCTCTCAAAAAGTCAATTATATTTTCTGTTAGTATTTCTTTTTTTTTCTTTTTCTTTTTTTTTTTTTTTTGAGACAGTCTCACTCTATTGCCTGGGCTAAAGTGCCATGGCATCAGTCTAGCTCATAGCAACCTTAAACTCCTGAGCTCAAGCATTCCTCCTCCTCATGCTTCAGCCTCCCGAGTAGCTGGAACTACAGGCATGTACCACCATACCCAGCTAATATATATATATATATATATATATATATATATATGTATGTATGTATATATATGTATGTATTAGTTGTCCAGCTGATTTCTTTCAATTTTTTTAATAGAGGCAGGGTCTCGCTCTTGTTCAGGCTGGTCTCAAACTCCTGAACTCAAACAATCTGCCTGCCTTGGCTTCTCAGAGTACTAGGATTACAGGTGTGAGCCACCACGCCCGACCTCTGTTAGTATTTCTTTTAGTGTTTATTTTTCTTTCCATTTGGTGCTTTTATATCTAATCCTTTTACATATCTGAGAGAAAAGTTACTTTATATACTATTAATATAAATAAGAATATTTATAATTATGACTATGAAAATCATAATACTTTTGTCACTATATAGAAAAAAAGGTACAGTGATATGCATATAACTGGCAAGAAATTTCAACCATTATTCAACTGAATTCCACAAATGGTCATTGAGTTCTTACTGTGATATGGACAAGGCACTCCACTAGAGGATGCAAAATTGGAAAACATAGGCCCTGACCTCAAAAAACTGAAATGATAGTGAAGAGGTGATACCATGTAGACAGCCAACCATAAGACAAGAGTATGATGTCAGTAGATCCTACAACCAGCTGGGCAGAAGGCTCATCTGAGAAGTTTTTATTTGTATATTTGTTATTGTTGATTGTCAGAACAGGTCAAAGATCTGAAAACGAATCTTTAATTTATGGAACCTGGGAATCTATATTTACAAGAGTTTCCACACAAGTCTGATAGCCAGATTTGAGAACAACCATGATAAATATTATGTTATTAATACTTAGTAGAATGTGGCTTATGTTACTTTATAGCAGTTGTTTTATGACCCTAATCTCAAGGAAAGAGACATGATAGAGCACATTTCCTTAGGAGGATACTTAAAAGGATAAACATGCAAAATAAGGTATTAACATAGGTAGAATTTTAGAGTGACAAAGGACTTTATGAAGGTATTTGATGCCAAGAGGGAACAGAAATACAAACTTACCTAATATGCTAGAGGAGGGATAGGATAGGAAATATAAACAACTAATGTCATAACTGTGCCACAAAGCCAGGCCCGTTCCTTTTAATTTCTCCATATTCCCACTTCAGCCTAAAGGCTGACTCAGAAGGGCTCTTGTCAAATTTAAAAAAAAAAAAAATAGTCACATTTGTACGTTTCTGATTCCCAGATTACTAGATATTTTTAAGTCACCCACTATTATTTGGGCATATTTTCGTGTCATTTTCTAAGAAGATGGGTAGGTAGTTTTCTAAGTTGGATTGATTGCCTTTTTGTATAGACTTATTTTTGAAAATTTTTATTTTTCAAATAATTTTTTATTTTTGTTGTTTGGTGGTAGTTTTAAAATGGCTTATATTCATTCTTTACAAACCAAGAAAGAAGGCCAGGCCTGGTGGCTCACGCCTGTAATCCTAACACTCTGGGAGGCCTAGGTGGGTGGATCACTCAAGGTCAGGAGTTAGAAACCAGCCTGAGCGAGACCTCATCTCTACTAAAAATAGAAAGAAATTAATTGACCAACTAAAAATATATATAGAAAAAATTAGCCGGGCATGGTGGCGCATGCCTGTAGTCCTAGCTCCTTGGGAGGCTGAGGCAGTAGGATCCCTTGAGCCCAGGAGTTTGAGGTTGCTGTGAGCTAGGCTGATGCCACGACATTCTAGCCAGGGCAACAGAGTGAGACTCTGTCTCAAAAAAAAAAAAAAAAGAAAAAAAACAAGAAAGAAAAAGTATGAATAATAATAAAGAAAACATAATCCTCTTGTTCAGATACACTTACATAGTGTATCACTTAGGATAGACTAATAGACCAAATAGACAAATTGACCCAAAAACATACAATAGGTCAAATATGAGTGATATTTATTTAGTATTTCTTACATAGCAATTCAAAAGGATACACTGGGCATTTTCATCCATTTGAGGACAGAAAGGTTGAGAAAGCATTAAGGAACAAAAGGCCCTCTTCTTAACTGTCTGGATCCTAAAGTGACATTCATTACTTATGCCTACATTTCCTTTATGAGAAATGGCTATGTGGCTCTACTTTGCTGCCAGAGAAGTGTCTATGTTAGCTGTTTAGCCACTTCCCAAAAATAGTTCCATATTATGGATGGGAATCTTCAGTGACAACTTGCCATATTTTCTTTCCTGAAGTTTTAAAAGAATCTGCCATTGAAAGTGTTCAAGGCTGGCACTTCACAGGAGTTATTTACTGACAACACTATGTTTGCACTATTGTTATTGGTCTTCTTAAAAAATTTTGGAAACTCATATTTTCCAAAAAGTTCTCCATTTTCTAATGTATCAGTATAGATTTGTGCAATACATTCTCAGATAATTATTTTAAATGTCTTTGAATCACTGGACACATCCATTTATTCCCTTAATCTAATTCAGCCAACAAGTTGTTTATCTAACTTATTAGTGTTTTTTAATGAAAATAACTGGGTTTATTTATGAGTTCTATTATTTTTCTACATAGAATTTTTGGAGTATTACATTTGCCTTTGTTTTCAAATAGTTTTTTTTTTTTAGCAATAATAAAAGAGTGATGTACTTCCTTGTGTGTATAAAATCATTCTTTTACCTTAACACATGAATCATAATGTAGCTAAGTGCAGAATCCTTGGGTAACACCCTTTCCCTCTTTAAATTTTGTGGACACACACACACAGAGTTTTTGTTTTGTTTTCTGCACCACTTGAGACTAAGTTTCATACCTTATAACCTTTTACCCCCTAAATATTGTGGTAGGTATTTTCTAAGAACAAGGATACCCCCTACACATGTATCATTATCAATTTGCTTATTTGTAGTCTCTCCTGTAAGAACAGAAGTTCTGAAAGGGCAGGCACTACTTCTTTCTTGGTTCCTGCTATACACCCAGGGAGTAGAACTGTACCTTTCCTTTATAGAAGGGGTAGGGGTGAGGCAAACATTTTCTGCAAAGGGCTAGAGATAATATATTTTAGATTTTGCAGGCCAAGAGGCAAAACTGGGGATCTTAGATACACTACTTATATAACAAGAAAGAAGACAAATTTCCACACTTTAAAAATTTATATAATCCAAGATATAAAATAATGAAATTCAAAAAATTGAATGTAATTTTTTGTCATACTACTTGGCTGGATTAGGGAGGAGGCAGAGGGTGAGCAGAGGAAGAGTTAAGAAGAGATTGCTTTGTAGGAGAGAAGACAAACAAGGGGAACAAAATAGCAATACAGTGGGCAGCCCCCCTGGTGCCTTCAGACCTAAGGAAGTCCTCAAGGATTCTCCTGTGCGCGGAGAACTAAGTTGTCTTCAGAATGCTCTCAGTCAGTGGAGTCTGGTGAGGGTGAGGAGCGGCAGGGATCTAGGAAAGAGTTAAAATATATAGGTGAAAAGGGAGGAACCAAAGGGTATGAAGATTAGACCTGATCTCTATAGCAACCACTCAACCCTGCTTTTGAAGCAGGAAAACAACCCTGGACAACATTTAAACTAATGAGCATGGCTGTGTTCCAATTAAGCTTTATTTACGGACACTAAAGTTTGAATTCTGTAACATTTTCACGTGCCACAAAATATTGTTTTTCTTAACTACTAAAAATGTACACATATTTTTAGCCAGTGGGCTATACAAAAACAGATTGGGGCTGGATTTGGCCCCTGGACTGTGGTTTTTCAACCTCTATAATAGATATCCAAATGGAAGAAAGGAATGAATAAAAGAAGAGTTAAAGGAATTTCTTTTAATTGGTGAAATCATGAGTTGTACACAAATACAAAATAAACATATGATAAATGTTTTACTTAGCTCTTTAAAAAATGGGAATTAGTAAGGAGTCACAACTGGTTCAAAGGAGACTTCAAACAATACACACGCAATCAGAAAAGCTAAACTAAATTTACAAATGGATGTAAAATTGAACAGTATGCACAGAGCAATGATCAGTTGTATTCCTCTGAACAAAATTAATTTGCATTTCTAGGGACAAGAATAATCTGCTTCACCCCAACTTTTTCACAACCTGCAAAGTTATAAAATAGCTCAAAGACAATGAGCTGTCTCAGGCCTCTTCATTCATAGCTACATTAGGGAAACTGAGGCTACTTATCAGGCTTTTCAGTTATCAAATCAAGCATGTTGAAAACTTAAGGTATTGGTTTCAAAATATCAAATTTATATCTTAATGCTGCTTTACAGGGAATGGGAAAAATTGATTTATATCCAGTTTGTTTATAAAATATAACATTTTAATAATATAGTAACCAAAGAAACATTCTAACTCTTCTATCACAAGAATATCCTAGAGGACTTTGCACAGGATCAGAAACACTAAATTGGCTTTTAAGATGCAGATGCAAATCATAGATCCAATACCTCCTGGCTGTGTAACCTTGGGAAAACAAACAGGTTTCTTCCTTTGTAGAAAGATAATATTAGTTAAGTATTTCATAGGGCTGTTATGAGAACTAAATGAAGTAATACATGTCACACACTTAGCATATAGCCTGAGACAGTAATCACACAATACTATTATTTTTCTTTTAGATCAAGGCTTGATAATGCCTAATTTGTCTAAAATTTGTCAAGATACATTATTATTTTGGACAGTCTTGATAAGCTGAGTTAGTATTTTTATGTCACACTTGTCTATTATTAGAGAAGGTTCCCTTTGAGGGGAAATACCAGTACATTCAATTCCCTACATCCTGGCCAAAGTGTAGTGACATGGAATTGCCATCGCTGTCCTAGGATATCCTCTGATACCATCTATCAGAGGGGGTGCATTTTGGTCAACAGAAAGAAGAGAAATACCATCTAATTTTATGTGGGAATCAAAATGTTCTTTAAATTACACACAAGTCTTTTCTCAAAGTCTCCATTGAAACTATGATATTATTTTTCAGCATGCAGTTTTATTTGATTTTAATATAAGGAAATATTCTTCTATAACACTTTAAAAAACACATTTTCCACAGTACGGTGGACACCGAAGAATAATTAAATTTGAACCAAATTTCATTTCAAGTAAATTATACACACTTAATTACATTTTTCTGTACAATTTCAAGCCTACATCAGACATTTAAGAAATTAGGGCTGGGAATGGTGGCTCAAGCCTGTAATCCTAGCACTCTGGGAGGCTGAGGCAGGTGGATGGCTCAAGGTCAGGAGTTCAAAACCAGCCTGAGCAAGAGTGAGACCTCGTCTCTACTAAAAATAGAAACAAATTAATTGGCCAACTAAAAATATATAGAAAAAATTAGCTGGGCATGGTGGCGAATGCCTGTAATCCTAGCTACTCGAGAGGCTGAGGCAGAAGGATTTCTTGAGCCCAGGAATCTGAGGTTGCTGTGAGCTAGGCTGATGCCACGGCACTCCAGCCAGGGCAACAGAGTGAGACTCTGTCTCAAAAAGAGAAAGGTATCACTAAAGTCACTTTTTTCTTGAACCAGAGGTATTTTTTTTTTCTGAAATAGAGCATTTTTCTATATGAAGAGCTGACATTTTTATTCCATACCCTATCCACTCATCATTCTGCTCAAATTATCATTTCAATTCCTCAACAAAGTGGTTTGTTTTTGTGGTGGCTTTTTTAATTTTTTCCATTTATGGTAGATGAAAACCAACATTGATGCTATAAAAATTACATTAAGATGCAAACTCAAAGCCCATAAGCAAAACTTTCTGTGTTGAGGGCATTGCTGGCTGGGTTTTCAGTAAGATTGACTTTAGAAATTACCCTTTGTTTGCCTGCTTGATCAACACAGGTGAATTTAATTTTCTGTTTCTTTGTTCTATTATCAACTCTGTAGACAACACTTTAAAAGGATCCAGTAGGAAAGAACTGCCCTTGAAATGTTAAAATGTGGAAAACAGTTTGAGAATGTTATGAGGCAAGACAGAATGACGTGAAAGATATTTTCATCTCCTTGCACTGGGTGCCAACTCAAGGCCAAGTTAGGAAAACAGTCCACGATGTACTGTAAAGTAATACTGAATGGAACAGATGAGTTAAGAATGGAGTAAGAATGGAAAAGTGAGTCAGCCATAAAGTCATAACATGGTGAATTTGTCCTGAAGATAATTGTCAGTGGCGTTAATTGGCGAATTTCTGTTACTATTTAATAGTAAACTAACTTATGATACAAATATTTGCATTTTGTCGAAGAACACAGTACAATGTTCTTAGTATACAACTAGATGGGGAAGTGAAATTTAGTTCTTAACTCCAGCCTATTTCTTAGCTACTTAATAGAAAGGCCATTTATTTCTATTGCGAGTTGAAGGAGAGAAAATATGCATGAAACGTACAAAAATTTAGGGTGCTTGCAGGAAGAGTGTTCTACTAGTGAGGGACTTATTTAAGGTTACAAAGGTAGAGTGTATTTTTTGTGTCTATGGCAATTTTTCTGTATTACTATTTTCTAACAAAAATGGCATCTTTCTGTCCAAAACAAATGAGTGTTTTAAATTGCAGAGGCTATATCATAGTCTTTGATTGTTGATCCTGTTATTACATGGCCTTGGAATCATCTCAAGTTCTTAATTCCATGAACATAAAAATGGAGATGATAATATTCTGGAAAGTTTTAAATTTTCTTATGTTTTTGTTTATTTTGTTTTGGGATTCTTTTTTTGTTTTGTTTTGTTTTTGAGACAGAGTCTCACTCCGTTGCCCTGGCTAGAGTACCGTGGCATGAGCCTAGCTCACAGCAACCTCAGACTCCTGGGCTCAAGCAATCCTTCTGCCTCAGCCTCCCAAGTAGCTTGGACTACAGGCATGCACCACCATGCCCAGCTAATTTTTTCTATATATTTTTAGCTGTCCAATTAACTTATTTCTATTTTTGGTAGAGACAGGGTTTCGCTCTTGCTCAGGCTGTTCTTGAACTCCTGAGCTCAAACGATCCACCCACCTTGGCCTCCCAGAGTGCTAGGATTACAGGGGTGAGCTACTGTGCTCAGCCTGTTTTGGGATTCTTTTTTTTTTTTTTTTTTTTTTAACAGGTAAAACATAGGAGAGATGTTTTGGGATTCTTGAATGGACATTTTTCTCGCTATGAAATACTAAGCTGGGAACTTCAGAATATTGTGGAACACTCAGGGGGCAATTCTGATGAAACAAAACTTTAAAAGAATGAACTTCTAAAAACTTTTAGGATATATCTATATCAGAACAAAGTTCAAGAATTTTTTTGAATGTTGGTGGGGGTTCAGGGCAATGGGGCTTCTTACATATTGCTAAAGTAGTGTATATTGGTAACATCCTTCTGGAAAGGATATCAACGTGTGTTGATAACTTTAAAAATGGTTTTATTAGTCTGCTTCTGCGCCCATAACAAAAGACCGTAGGCTGAGTGGCTTAAACAACAGAAATTTATTTCTCACAGTTCTGTAAGTCTAAGATTAAGGTGCCAGCTGATTTGATTTCTGAAGTCTCTCTTTCTGGCTTGTAGGGGGTTGCCTTCTTGCAGTGTTTTCACAGGGTGAGGGTACAGAGGAGAGAGAGAAATATCTTTCTCTTTTTACAATCTTATAAGATCACAGTCCTATTCGATTAGGGTCCCACCCTTGTGACCTCACCTCCTAATGATCCTATCTCTAGATAAAGTCACAATGGGGATTAGGTCTCCAGTATATGAATTAGGGACACACAATTGAGCAATGTTCATACCCTTAGAACTAGTAATTCAACTTCTACCAGTCTAGCTTGTGTACCTGGTATAAAGCAGAAGAGAGTAAGGGTCGGTAACTGGAATGTAGTCTTAGATGTGAGTTTATATATACTCATCATACTCTTTATTTGCAATTTAAAATAGAAAAACAGGCTAGGCACTGTGGCTCACACCTGTAACCCTAGCACTCTGGGAGGTCGAGGTGAGAAGATCGCTTGAGGTCAGGAGTTCAAGACCAGCCTGAGCAAGAGTGAGACCCCCATATCTTCTGAAAATAGAAAAATTAGCTGGGCATGGTGATGCAGTGGCACATGCCTGTAGTCTCAGCTACTTGAGAGGCTGAGGCAGGAGGATCGCTTGAGCCCAGGAGTTTGAGGTTGCTATGAGCTAGGCTGATGCCACAGCACTCTAGCCTGGGCAACAGAGTGAGACCCTGTCTCAAAAAAAAAAAAAATGAAAATAGAAGAATACAATGTTCAGAAATTATTAATAGTTGTGCATGTTGTGACACAACATAGAAAATTATACAACAAAGTATTTTTTTGTTTCTTTAACCACAGGAAAATGATTATGTTATTAAATATATTTTAGGCCAGACATGGTGGCTCACGCCTGTAATCCTAGCACTCTAGAAAGCTGAGGCGGATGGATCGCTCGAGGTCAGGAGTCCGAAACCAGCCTGAGCAAGAGTGAGACCCTGTCTCTACTATAAATAGAAACAAATTAATTGGCCAACTAAAAATATACATAAAAAATAGCCGGGCATGGTGGCGCATGCCTGTAGTCTCAGCTACTTGGGAGGCTGAGGCAGAAGGATCGTTGGAGCCCAGGAGTTTGAGGTTGCTGTGAGCTAGGCTGATGCCACGGCACTCTAGCCAGGGCAACAGAGTGAGACTCTGTCTCAAAATAAATAAATAAAAATTAATTCTATTTTAAAATGTAGGGTATACCAGATGCAGTGGCTCCCACCTATAATCCTAGGACTTTAGGAGGCCAAGGCAGGAGGATCATTTAAGGCCAGGAGTTTGAGACCAGCGTGAGCAAGAGCGAGACCCAGTCTCTACAAAAAATAGAAAAATTAGTTGGGCATGGTGGCATGCACCTGTAGTCCTGGCTACTAAGGAGGCAGAGGCAGAAGGATCACTTGAGCCCAGGAGTTTGAGGTTGCTGTGAGCTATGATGACATCATTGCATGCTAGCCCACATGACCCTGTCTTGAAAATAAATAAATAAAATATAGGATGAATGAAAAGATTGTTTTTTGGAGACGAACAAAATTAGCATACTTTCGGCCAGGCTAAAAAAAAAAGAGAAGAGGCAAATAAATAAAATCAGAGATGAAAAAGGAAACATTACAACTGATACTGCAGAAATTCAAAGGCTCATTGGAGACTGCTATGAGCAGCTATATGCCAATAAATTGTAAGCCCTAGAAGGAATGGATTAATTTTTAGACATATACAACTTACCAAGATTGAACCAGGAAGAAATCCAAAACCTGAATAAACCAATAACAAGTAATGAGATAAAAGCAGTGATAAAAAGTCTCTCACCAAAGAAAAGCTTAGGACCCAATGGCTTCACTGCTGAATTCTACCAGACATTCAAAGAAGAACCAGTACCAATCCTACTTAAACTATTTCAATAAATTGAGGAGCAGAGAATACTCCCAAACTCATTCTACAAGGCTGGTGTCACCTTGATACCAAAACCAGACAAAAACACAGCAAAAAAGAAAACTATGGGCCAATCAATATCTCTGATGAACACAGATGCAAAAATTCTCAACAAAATACTACCAAACCAAATTCAACAACACATTAAAAAGATTATTCATCATCATCAGGTGGGATTCATCCCAGGGATGCAAGGATGGTTCAATATAAGCAAACCAATCAATGTGATATATCAACAGAACAAAGGACAAAAACCACATGATTATTTCAATTGATGATGAGAAAGCACCAATAAAATACAGCATCCCTTAATGATAATAACTCTCAAAAAACTGGGTATAGGAGGAACTTACCTCAATACAATATAAGCCATATATGATAGCCCCACAGCAGTGTATACTGAATTGGGAAAAACTGAAAGCCTTTCATCTAAGATCTGGAACCAGACAAGGATGCCCACTTTTACCACTGTTATTTAACACAGTACTCGAAGTTCTAGCTAGAGCAATCAGATAAGAGAAAGAAATAAAGTTCATCTAAATTGGAAAGGAAGAAGTCAAATTATCCTTGTTTGTAGATTATATCATTTTATATCTAGAGAAACCTAAAGACTCTACAAAAAAAAAACCACTATTAGAACTGATAAACAAATTCAGTAAAGTTGCAGGATACAAAATCAACATACAAAAATCAGTAGGGTTTCTATATGCCAATAGTAAACAACCTGAAAAGGAAAACAAGAAAGTAATCCTATCTACAATAGCTACAAATAAAATAAAATGCCTAGGAATACACTTAACTAAAGAAGTAAAAGATATCTAAAACATTGATGAAAGAAGTGGAAGAGAACACAGAAAAATGGAAAGATTTCATGCTCATGGATTGGAAAAATCAATATTAAAATGTACATACCCTCCAAAGTAATCTATAGATTCAATGTAATCCTCATCAAAATACCAATGACATTCTTCACAGAAATAGAAAAAATAATCATAAAATTTATATGGAACCACAAAATACCCAGAATAATCAAATCCATCCTGAGCAAAAGTAGCAAGACTAGAATCACATTACTTGACTTCAAATTGTATTTCAGGGCTATAATAAATAAAACAGCATAATACTGGCATAAGAACAGACACATAGACCAATGGAACAGAACAGAGAAACCAGAAATAAATTCACACATCTCTAGTGAATTTATCTTTGACAAAGGTGCCAAGAACATACAGTAGGGAAAGGACAGTCTCTAAAATAAATGGTGCTGGGAAAACTGGATATCTATATGCAGAAGAATGAAACTAGACCCTTATCTCTTACTATATACAAAAATCAAATTGAGATGACTTAAGGACTCAAATGAAAGACCTGAAACTATAAAACTACTAGCAGAAAATATTGGGGAAATGCTTCTGGACATTGGTCTGGGCAAGGACTTCTTGAGTAACACCCTCAAAGCACAGGCAACCAAAGCAAAATTGGACAAATGGGATCACATCAAGCTAAAAAGCTTCTACACAGCAAAGGAAACAATCAACAAAGTGAAGAGACATCCCACAAGATTGGAGAAAATATTTGAAAACTACCCATGTGACAAGTGATTCATAACTAGAATATATAAAGAACTCCAACAACTTGATAGAAAAAAATCAAATAATTTGATTAGAAAATGGGCAAAGGATCTTAAAAGACATTTCTCAAAAGAAGACATACAAATGGCCAATAGGTATGTGAAACAATGCTAAAGATTATTAATCAGAGAAATACAAATCAAAACTACAATAAGATATCATCTCACCCCTGTTAAAATGGGTTTTATCAAAAAGTTAGGCAATAACAAATGCTAATGAGAATGTGGAGAAAGGAGAACCCTCTTACACTGTTGGTGGGAATGTAAATTGTGCAACCACTATGTAGTATGGAGGTTCCTAAAAAAACTGACAATAGAACTACCATATCACTCAGCAATCCCACTGCTTGGTGTATATCCAAAGGATGGGAATTCAGTATATCAAAAAGATATCTGATGTTTATTGCAGCACTATTAACAATATCCAAAACATGGAATCAACCTAAAAATTGTTCATCAATGGAAAACAAATTATCCATTTTGCTTTATCCATTGACTGGATAAAGAAATTATGGTACACATACACAATGGAATATTATATAGCCACAAAAAGAATGGAATTCTGCCATTTGCAACAACATGGATAGAACTGGAGAAGATTATGTTAAGTGAAATAAGGCAAGCCAGAAAGACAAATCTCATATACTCTCACTTATATGTGGGAGGTAAATATCAAAAACAATTGATGTCATGGAGACAGAGAATAGAATGAGTTATCAGAGAGTGGGAAGGGTAGCGGGAAGGGAGGTGGGAGGAGATAAAGTGGGGATGGTTAATAGGTACAAAAATATAGTTAGATATTTAGATAGAATGAAAATATTTGATAGCACAACAAAGTGGCTATAACCAACAATAAGTTACGGTATACTTTAGAATAACTAAAAGAGTCAGATTGAAATGTTACTAACACAAATATTAAGTGCTTGAGGTGATGGGTACCTCAATTACTCTGATTTGATTAATTCACATTGTATGCTTGTATCAAAAAAATCAATGTACCCTATAAAGATATATAACTATTATGTACCCATAATAATTAAAAATAAAAATTTTTTTGAAGGCCATCTTGATGTATTTTGTCAACATGGAATTGGAATACTAAGTCAATATAGCTGAGATTTCCTTAATGTCCTTTGCTTTTTGATCATCAATTCTACATTCCTGGAAATATCTTTTATGGTTATCAATATTCCCATCACTTTAAAATATCTTAGGTATTATAATATTCCTTCTCATAAGTGTCAAAACTCATACTGAACAATGAGTTCTAGGTTGCAAATGAGGATTTTGTTTTGCACTTGTCTATAAGTTTTTGCTAATATCTGTCCTCTTTTGGTAATTTTAATTTCTTTATTCCTCAAATGGATGCAACCTACTACAAAACTCTTATATTAGTTACTGCTCCAATATTTCTCTCATACTCTTTTCCTTTTCTTGTGTTGTTCATCAATCCCACCCCCCAAATCCAATGCATTGAGTTAAGTACGGTGTGTGTGTGTGTGTGTGTGTGTGTGTGTGTGTGTGTGTGTGCACAGAAAGAGGTTGTGTTAAAGGTCATTCATTCATATAAGATATTACTATTAAGCACACTACAGGTATACTCTTGTAGTAAATAAAAGGGATACAAATGTAGAAGATAGCACTCCTGCCCACAGTTTATTATTACCTGGAAGAGAAGAAAAGGTATTTACAGAAATAACATGTTACAAGGAGGAAAGTCCATAAAGGTGGTACAGATAGTATGCTACTGTGTTTCCCCATAATAAGACAGTGTCTTATATTTATTTTCAGTCAAGAAGACACCCTAGGGCTTATTTTCAGGGGATGTGTTATTTTCCCCTCAAAGCCTCAGATTGCAGTATGCACAGGATGGCCAGGACTTGACAGTGGGAGCTGACCTTGTTGGTGGGGCTGCCTGCACCGTTCAGGTCACCTCTGGGATAGTAGCTGTCACAATGGGGCAGATGAGAAGGGCTGCTCGTCTTCTTTACTGCTCCACTATGAAGTGCATGGGTTGTGCAGATACACTGCGCAGCCACACCCATCACTAGGTCTTATTTTCGGGGTAGGGCTTATTTTATGGGTAGGTCTTATTTTGGGGGAAACGGTATCAGGCATTCTGAAAGGAACATAATACTTCCTGTTGAGGAGGTAAGAATAAATGCAGGGAGAACTATTTCATTACTAACTGCTCACCTTAGGTTTCTAACTAAGTTTTTTAAAGAAAACAGAACCCATTAGCCGGGTGTTGTGGCATGCGCCTGTAGTCCCAGCTACTCAGAAGATTGAGACAAGAGGATCGCTTGGGGCCAGGAGTTTGAGGTTGCAGTGAACTATGATGATGCCACTGTACTCCAGCCTGTGTGATAGAGTGATACTTTGTCTCAAAAAGAAAAAGGAGACACAACCTAATAGAACAGAGATGTTCTTTACAGGAGATAAGATCTTATACTTACTAAAGGTTTTCAGTTGGGAAAATTATTTTTTCAATAAATACAATAAATTGGTTTTAATTAGAAATGCACATTAAATATATGTATCCATTCAAGTTTTATCTTTTTTTTTTAACTTTTTCACCTTGTACTATTAGCACAGAATATTCAAGTTTTATCTAGTTAAAAGTGTGTGGTCTACAAACTCCGGGGTTTTAATTCTAGTTTTACCACCTTCTGGCTATGTTACCAACGGCACGTAACTTACCATTCAATATCCTTATCTTTAAAATGGACATCATTATAGATATTATTATTATGCAATTGGGAGCACTAAATGTGATAACAGTATATTCAAAGTGTAGACTCTATAAGTGGCAAACCAATAAAATTCTCAGTTGGAAAACAAAGAAATATAGTAGAAGGGCTAAACAAACTTGTTTTTAAAAACTATATACAACTTTAGATGATAACACATTAGATCCAAACTAGTTTAATTCAAGCTGCATAATAATTTCAATATGTATTACACATATTATAGATATATAAATAAAATATATATTTATTGCCATTAGATGCATCCTAGCTTAACTCATTATATATTAATTTCACATAGCAAATGTAAAACCTTTGGAGAAATCCATTGTTTGACTTTTATCTGGGATCCATAAACAACAAGACTGCTGTATAAGCAGTTGTATTAAAAAAACACTTGTATAAACATATGCCCACACTTCCTCTATACATACATAACTTTTCTTGCTGAATTTTTTCTAAAATTTTTGATGTAGTAGGTTATTATTTCATATCTTATCAACACAAGAGTATAATTTATAAATAATGTCTGAAATTAATTTCAACACTTTGCATAGAAATTACATTTTATACTTGGTCATGTCATCCTCCATTATGGAAGATAAACTATGCTGTGACACTAAAAGAGTCTAATTTATTGAAAAACAGACAGGTTTCCTGTGCTTAATATATCAAAGCACGTCGAGCAGAGAGCACAAACTACTCAATAGTTCAGTTAGGAACAAGGACTTAGCCATACTAGAGCCATGTTCTGGCATAGCCTAGAATAGCACTGCCCTCTGTAGGTAATTGTAAGAGTGTTTGTCAGGATGTGCTGGAGCCAGATACCGTGAACTCCCGAAGAAGCCGATAGCCAGCAGAACCAGTTGCCTCGTGTGTTTGGTTGGAAGAGAGCGCCACTTTGCTACATTTGCTTGTTAGCATCTACAGTGCAATGAGATCCTCTATGGCCCACATTCAACCCATGGTGGCAACTGAAAAGAGCCAATACTTCTGGGAAAGCCATTGCTGTGTTTTTTGGGAAGTGCTGGTGATGGCCCTGGCTTGATAGGAAATTTATGATCCCAAGATAATTTGGAGCATATAAGCCACATGAAACTATCAACCATATTGCTTGCAGGTATCATAAATCACCAGGTAGATCATCCTACCTGTGCCTAAGTGGTCTGCAAAAAAATGTGGCCTTCACAGAAGTGCTCTCAGAGTAGAGCTGGGCCAGCCCAAATTCAAAGTTTCATAGTTATTAAGTCCAGGTCTTGGCGAAAGTGACTACTCTGTTTCTGAGTCAAGTACCTTCCTTTAGAGTATACTAATGGTGTATACCAGGATACACCATTCCCTCTTGTACTTTCCATCCTGTTCATAAATAAAGATAGGGAACTTAAGGTTTGCCAGAAGTATCTTGATGCAATTCAATACATTCATTTGTTCAACAAACATCTATTTCATTTTTTGTTTCTGTTTGTTTAAATAATACTCTTGGAGAAAGCCTGAGTTTCTCTGTTCTCTTCTTGGCCCTGCCAGCAGTCAGCTATGGGCAAATTATTTAACCTCAGATTCTTCCATCTATAAAATGTGAAGACTGATCGGTAATATTTTCTTGAGCTCCGAGTTTATTTCTTAAATATTCTGAGATTATTTGCTTTATTTAAAGTTCATCTCTTGTTTTCCAAAAATTAAAGATCTTTTATATATAAAGCTAATCTTTTATTTCTGTGTATTGAGTCCTAAAATCTATAAAATTGGAATAACAGTGAAGGACTTGGAAATAAACAGAATACTAGGTGTCCTGTCTAAAACAACCTTTTCAGTTATCTCCACCTTTCATTGTCTTTCAGCTATTAATATTTTATAACTTTGTAAGATATAAAATACTGATAGTAATACAAACGATTCTTATCTATAGAAATCTAAATTGTGCTCACTGAGATACAATTGATCATTGCCTCTGGATTATTAACTTTTTTTATATTTATTTGCAAATTAATTTCAGCTATCCTAATTGCCTATACATACGTAGTTCTTTGAATTTCCTTGTGACTCAGTAATAACAATTTTTTGGTTTCCTCATTAATTAATAAGTTATTAAAATTGTAGATATTTTCTATTTGTATTTTATATTAATATTTGTATATGTTCATTTTATACTTGTATGACAGTCATGACTTTAGCAATTAGCTTTTAAAAATTATCCTTTAATTTACCTAAATCATTAGATTACTATGAGGATGAAATAAGATGTTGCATGTTAAGCACTTGGCACAATGCCTGAGACATAATTGTGATAATTATTATTCATATTTAGTCTATTGACCAAGTTATTAAGAGTCTTCTTCACAGGTAACTGGGAAAAATTCATAATAACATAAAGGATATAGCTGAGATGGTTTGAAGTTAAGAATACGATAGACTTGAATGAAGGATTTATGTATCATTAAACTACATATATTATGGTATAAATGTTCAATATTAATATCTCATTTACCAAATACTTCTGGAATCCATGAAAGGGCTAGCAGAGATTTAGTTATTACTACCTGAAGTGCCTCGGGACTCAGAGGCTCAAGAAAAACTACTAGTGAAGTTTGAAGGAAACCACCTTCTCACAACTCACAGTTCTGTAACTTGCAGAAATTGCCACTTGCTGAAGATTAACTAATAATATGGCTCTTGTTGCTGTGGGAGAAAATATAAGAAGAAAGGGCAAATAAAAGCGTCATAGTAAGAGTCAAATAAAGTTCCAATTGCCGCCTTGTTCCCCTTTTTATTAACTTCCCAATCTATCTTACCACCAAAACAGAGCTTGCAATGCAGAGAAGTGAAGGATATTTTCTTTATGTGTCTATTTCTATATTACGCCACTGAACAAAGAAATCCAGCTGGCTAGGGTTAAAGATACAGTTTGGATAAATAGGAAGGACTCCTGATTACAAGCTTACTGCACACTGGAACAGGTTTTCTAGCAACAATACTGGGCTTCATCAAGGCACTTTAAATGGGCTGTTGAGAGTAAGTGAGAAGGGAGAAGGTTTTAATGGAAATGTCCTCAAGGAATTTCTCTCCTTAATATCATGAGCAAAGTAAACAAGCAAACAAATAAATAAATTCAACCAACATATACTAAATACTATGTGCGAGATAACTATTTTAGCCAGAAAATTCTCTGTGCTCGTGAAGCTTACCTTGGAAGGGAGCGGGGAGCAGAGCAGGAGAGGCAGACAGGAAATGAAATGAAGACATAAATGACGTGGTGTTTTAGAAAGTGATAGGTGCTATGGAGAAAATGACAATAACAAGCAGAGAAAGGGTTGAGGGCTACAGTTTTAAATAGCTCCGTCAGAGAAGGTCACTTTGAGGAAAGTGGTGTTTGAGCAAAGACTTCAAGGGGGAGAAGAAGCAAGCCCTGAGGATGCGGGTTGGGGCTGGGGGAGAGGGAAATGTTCCAGGTCAAAGACCCAGAGGCAGGTAAATACCTGTGCTTGAGTAATAACAAGGAAGGCAGCTGGCCAAAGTGGAATGAGCTAGGGCAGAGAAGTGGACATGGTCATGGAGGTAAAGGCGTATAAGATCTTTGACTTTCACTTTCAAAGAGATGGGGGACAACTGAGGAAGTTTACACAATGAAGTGATGTCACTTGCCTTATGTTTTAAAAGGATCACCAGGAAGAAAAAAAATCAGCAACTGTAATCAAATAGCGAAAGAGTCAACAAAGAAAGAAAGGGAAGTGTCTGTAGAGGGAAACAGAGAAGTACTTGGCTGTACACCCTTCTCTTAGGCCTTTCCCACTCCACCTCCTACTGCCACAAGCCATATTGAAAAAAGTACTCTTTCAAATCTGTAGACAATCAAACTGAGTTGGCTCATTTACTTTTCTTCTTAAACCGAGGACTAGTAAAAACTATTGTTGGGGGTGAGAGGTGATATAGAGAAATGAACAAGGAGGCTCACTCTCTCTGATGGATACACAGGTTCAAAGGCCATGCAAATGGAGGAAAATGACACAAAAGGTGGAAAAACAGATATCACATACTGTGAAAAAAGAGTCAGGATGTCTCCTATACTATAGCAGAGCAAACTCAAGGTCCAAACAGAGCCACTCAAATCTTAGCAAAAGCATTAGCTTGGTAACCTTGTAACTTTCCTATGGGGTAAAGAGGGAATGCAGCATGAAAGAGGGAAAGCACCACCTTAGAGGAATCATAGATCAAGAATGGAATAAAAAAGGATAATATTCACCTAAGGAAAAATATCAAAAAGTTCAAAACTACATAATTATACAACTTAATAAAAGATTAGAAACAACAATTAACAGAATAGAATATATTAAGACTTGAATTACTGACATAGAGGAAAGGCTTTGGATAATCAGAATGAATGCATATAAAGAGTACAAAGAGAATAGGCTGGGTGTGGTGGCTCACACCTGTATTCCTAGCACTTTGGGAGTCTGAGGCAGGAGGATTGTGTGAGCCCAGGAATTTGAGGTTACAGTGAGCTATGATGATGTCACTGCATGATAGCCCAGGCAAAAGAGAGAGACCCTGTCTCAAAAGAGAAAAAAGAAAGAATGCAAAGAGAATAAAGTAATAGATGAAGCTAAGGGCTCCAGAACACAGACCAAGATAATCCAATAAAAATAATTTCTTGGCAGGCATGGTGGCATAAGCACCTGTAGTCCCAGTTAATCAGGAAGCTGATGCTGGAGGATCACTTGAGGTCAGGAGCTCAAGATCAGGTTAGATGACCTAGTGAGATGCCCATCCCTTAAAAAAATAAATTAATAAATAAATAAAGATTTCTCTCCCTGAAACAGAGGCCCCATTGAATGGTATGAAAAATATATTTAAAAATAGAATTCAAGAGAACATCCTGTAAATATAGAAAGAAACTTCATCTCTAAATTTAAAAGAACACAGTTTTTTTCCAGGAAAGTCTGATAGAGAATGCTCAAACCCAATGTGATGACTGAATCTCAGTGACAGAAGAATTCTCCAGACATCCAGGCAGAAAAAAGCATATCAACTCAAAGAAGGGAGAAATAAAGCTAGTGTTAGACTTCTCTAGAGCAGCATTCAGGGTCCAAAGATAATGAAGCAAAGTACACAAACATGCTACTCAAAGTGGGGTCTGCAAATGGGTAGCATGGACATTACCTGGAAGCTTGTTAGAAATGCAGAATCTCATGGTGGTGCACGCCTGTAGTCCCAGCTACTTGGGAGGCTGAGGTAGGAGGATCCCTTGAGCCTAGGCTGCAGTAAGCTATGATGGTACCACTGCACTCTAGCCTGGGTGACAGAGCTAGGCCCTATCTCTAAAACAAAAAGCAATATAGAATCTCAGACCCAATGCCAGACCTACTGAATCTACATTTTGAGCAAGTCCCCAGAAAATTTCTATACAAATTGAAGTTTGAAAATTATTAACCTACAAAGCTCTTAGGGAAAGATGGTGTTGCCAGGAATACTAACTGCAGTTACTATGTCATTCTATTAATAACATGAGATTACTTAGGGAATTAGCCCTCATGAGCCCTTCTGAATGTTTGATGACAAAATTCATGTCTCAAAAAAGAATTCAGAAACAAGCAAGAAGTGAAAGTATTGTGTTAACTTTGAATTCATCTGAACATAGAACAAATGAGAATTGTAGTCGAAGAAGTAAATGTAAACACAATAACCTGGATAATGCAAAAACGATGTAACTCAAAACAGGGAAGGTCTTTCACAGAAGACAGTCTACAACTGTAGCATGTTATATGTTGTAAAACACATAACTCCAGTATCAATGAAGTTTATACCTGTGCTGTCTTACTTTTATTTTTATTTTTTGAGACAGGATCTCACTCTGTCACCCAGGCTGGAGCACAGTGGCGTGATCATAGCTCACTGCAGCCTCAAACTCCTGGGCTGCAATGATCCTCCTGCCTCAGTCTCCCAAGTAGCTGGGACTATATCACATGCCACTGTGCTTGGCTAATTTTCTATTTTCCCATAAAGATAGGGTCTTTCTGTGCTGCTCAGGCTACTGTGCCTTTTTTATTTTTTCTTAATTAACCTTACAGACATTTTAGGAAATGAGTTCTTTTGTGGTAAAGAGACAGATGAAGTTCAACAAGTCCCTCAATTTCACTTCCTTTTATTTTTCTTATACTAAATTAAAGAAAATTTAACATTTTAGTTACACCAGCATTTATAGTTATCACTTTTACAAAAGTATTTTTATCTCTCTATGTATCCATCCATCACCAATCTTTTATCTGTACGTATACAAAAAAAGTTGCATATGCATTAGTGGTGCTAGAATGATGTTTAATGTTGACAACACAAGTATTTAAGTGTTCATATTTTTATATTTCTTCCTTATCTAAATTACTTCAAAAGAGCATGCATAATTTTTAAAAATAGCAAAACAAATATGAGAGCATATAAATAGTAGTTAATTGTAGATGGTGGAAATAAAGTTGATTTTCTTCTTTGAATTTTTATATATTTTTTATTTAAAAAAAAAAAAATTAGCCAAGCTTTATGTTGTTAGAGCTGGGCTTCAGCCCAAGGCCTTAAGTAGAGGGATCGAGAGGAAGAAGTCAAGATTGAAGCATATCTAAAGTAGTGTGTCTTAGAAAGAACTCTCCCTCCCTATATTAACCAGGATACACTCTTAGGGTAGAGTTAAGTTACAACTGACCTACCCAATACCCCAACCTTAGGGCTGCCTTGGCATGGAAGAAAAGGGATATGGATAAAACTACTATACTTGACAACATAAAGCCACAGCCTAGCAGATCTGCAATATGCAGCATAGCTGAGATGGGCCAGGGAATCTCAAGCCTTGAGGTAGTCCTCAAGTACTTGCACATAACAATGACAAATCTCTTAGGAAGAGGCCAGCATCGTTGTAGGCATTAGAAAATTCCCACAAAGTTTTTCAAGGTCAATGACCAGCACTCCATCAACAATAACCAAGACACAAGGTAACAAGGCAACATGAATGAGAACCAGAAGCAACAGATAAGCAGAAACAGCCCTACAAATTACCAGATACAGATTATAGAACAAATATTCTCAATGAGTTTAAAGGAATAAATGGCAATAAATTGTTTGGAAATATTTGCAGGCAGCAGGAAACTAAAAGGATGGCCTTGCAGATTTAAAAAAGAACCAAATGGAATGTCTCAAAATGAAAAATGTAACAGCTGATATTAAAAACTTAGCAGATATGTTAGGAAATAGATAAAACAAAGTAGAAGAATCAGTTAATGGGAAGATTGAAGTAATTAGAAATGCAGCACAGAGAGAGAAAAATAAAGAGAGCTTAAGAAATGTGGAGAAGTCTAACTTATGTTTGGTCAATTATAGAAGGAGAGGAGAGAAGAAATACAGGAAATACTTAAAGAGATAATGGCTGAGAATTTTCCAGAACTGATGAAAGTGCCAATCCACAGACTTAAGTAAATTCCAACAAGGCATATAGGAAGATAAATACAATGTTATGTGTCAGAGTGCGTTCACCAAAAGGCAGCTAGGGTAGCCATATTGATATTAGAGAAAAAGTAGACTTTCAGGCAGCAAGTATTACTACACTAGGGATAAAGTAAACTACTTCATAAAGATAAAACTCTAAATTTAAAAGGAAGATAGTTTTATATTTTGTGTGCACTTAATAACACAGCCTAAAAACATATGAACACACAAAAAACCCCACAAGAATAAGGGGGAAAAAATCCCTATATCACATTGTCAAAACAAAACAAAAATAACCTTTCAGTAATTGGTGGAACAAACTAAAATGTCAGGACAGAGAGATACAGAAGATTTGAACAACATAATTAAAAAAGCTTAAACTAATGGACTTTTATAGATCATGGTGTACAACAACTGTGGAATGAACATTCTTTTCATGAATATAACACACACACGTATACCCAAGATGCTCCTATGTACTCTGGAACAATGCATGGATATATGCACCATATACATATACAAGAATGTTCATAGCAGTATTATTCATAAGAGCCAAAGTGGAAACAACCCAACTCCCTGTCAACAATAGAATCGATAAATAAATTGGGGTAGATCCATTAAAAGGGTATCATAAAACAACTAGAACAAACTACAGTATGGCATGCCAACACTGATGTGTTACACAACCATAATCTTGAGAGAAAAACACAAATGCAAGACACATAAAAAGGCATATGCTATGCTTTCATTTATATAAACTACAATAAAGGGTAAAATTCAACAGTTCTCTTTAGATTCTTAAGAATAAAGAAAACCAAGGAAGAGATTTCCATAAAAGTCAGAATATCAGGATAGTGAATACCTATAGAGACAGGGAAGAGGTTGTAATCAGAAAAATACCCTGGGGGAAAGGCTTCTGTGGTGAGAGGAATGTTCTATTTCTTGACATGGAGATGGTTATTATTCATAGGAATTTACAAAGTTGTCCACATACACGGAATAAAGGTTTCTGTATGTATATTATGTTCCTTTTTTGCATTTAAATACCTGATCTATTTTTAATTTATCCTCAAGTATGGTCTGAGGAATGGGGCCAACTTTTAACTTTTCGAAGTATGGCTGTCCACACAGCACCATATTCTATGTTTAAAAGTCACTCTTTCCAGTTCACTGCTCAAGGCTTCTTGAGCTTGGCTCTGGGTCTTGGTCCTCAAATTTGGCTCAGAACAAATTTCTTTAAAATTATTTTACAGAGTTTGGCTTTTTTTCATTGACATCTTGGCGTAGTCGGCAGGAATCAGAAAAGACTCAGGACTGGGAAAGGAGCAGCTCAAACTCGGCGCCAGGTACCAGCACAGCCCTTTTAGGCCCTCGACTTGGAGAAGCTCCTTTGGTGGAACTGGCTAGAGTGAGTGCCATTGCATCAGCCTAGCTCACAGCAACCTCAAACTCCTGGGCTCAAGCAATCCTGCTGCCTCAGCCTCCCGAGTAGCTGGGACTACAGAAGGAAGGATACCTGAGACAACAGGAGACTCCAGGGGAAGAAGTTGCAGAGGACAGCTGAAAGGAGAAAGCTCCCCCCACTCTGCCCCCAGAGGCTTGGAGACCAGCGACAAGTCTGCTGAGAGACAATTTAGCCACCACCCAGAGGCATCTCCAGGGAACAGGACCTTTCTTTTGGGGGCCTACAGCAGACTGAGGAGTACTCAGACTGTGAGCTCCTTACCCGTCAGCCCTCCCAGGTTGTGGTTGAATCTCACCCTATTTGAGATTCTAGCCACCTACTTGCTCCAAGACAAAACAGAGCATGTCATCCAAAGGAAAATCTAAAGGCAAGATGCAACAACTGAACCAGATGGGAAGGAATCAGCAAAAGAACTCTGGAGGTATGAAGAATCAAATGGAAAGCACACCCCAAAAGATGAACACCAGCTCTCTAGAAGTGGACATCTACCAAAGTCAGAACCCTAAAATGACAGAAGAAGAATTTCGAACATGGATGTTTAGAACCCTGAAGGACTTGCAAGAAAAACTGGCTAACCAACACAAAGAACTTATAAAACGATTGCAGGACCTGGAAGAAAAAATCGCTGAAATCACTAGTATTTTGAAATACGAAAGAGAAAACATGCTGAACTCCTGGAAATGAATTTACTCAGAAATCTATATGTATTTAGTAAATAATTAAAACAGAAAAAGAAATGTGAAAAATCAAATTCTATGCTGATTCCCTATGCATAGAGGAAATCATAACTCAAGAAGCTTTGATAATATCTGTAATATTTTATTTCCTAAGGTGAGTGGTGTGCTCACACTACATTATTTGCATGTTACATTATTTCTTATGCCTAAAATATGTCATAATATTAAAAAATTTGACTATGTTGCTATGACAGATTCTCACCTGAGAGATAATAAAGCATTAAGAAGCCCAAAAAAAAAAAAAAAAAAAAAAAAAAAAAAAAAAAAAAGTCACTCTTTCCCCTACTAATTTGCAATGTGCAGTTATTGTATACTAAATTAAACATGCAACTGGATCTAATCCTGGATTTTCTATTCTGCCTGTCTACTTATGTACCAATACCAAGAAAGGTTAATTAGAGAAGCTTTAGAGCCTAGAATCTAGATTCTCATCCTCAGCACTGTTAATATGTTGGACCAGTTAATTCTTTGTTGCTGGGGGCTGTTCCGTGCAATGCAAGATGTTTAGCATGATCCCTGGCCTCTACCCACTAAATCCAGTAGTGCCCCCATCTCTACCTCCACTCTCACCCCTGGCTATTACAACCAAAAATGTCTCCAAACACTGCTGAATGTCCCCTGGGTGGCAAAATAGCCCCCAGTTGAGAATCACTGCTTTGAAGTATATTGTAATATTTGGCAATGCTACCTCTTGGCATTGCTCTCCTTTGTCTTCTTGCTTGTTTAATTCTCTTAAATGCATTTTACAAGCCACATGTCTATTTCCAGAAGAAAACACAATAGAATTTTTATTGGGATCGCATTACATTTATAAATTAAGGAAGGGAAAAGTTCTTTATGATGTTGAATATTCCTAAGAACATGAATATTTACATTTATTCAAATTTAAATGTGTCTTCCAGGAATGTTTTATAGTTTTTCTTATGTAAGCTTTGGATGTTCCTTATTAGGTTTTGCTATTATAAATATAGAGTAATTTCGCATTGTATCCTGGAATTATAGATTCTGCTATTTTTCTCCAGAGTGCTGATATTTATATTTTAGTAGGCCACTCACTTGGTTCAACTCAACTGAACCTATGTGTGCAGCACCTCAGATCTCAGTTCAGACTGAGATCTTCAGCCTGTTCTGTTCATGGAGAGCCAGTGGCTTGCCAGAGTCTCTATTCTGACTTAGGGATCCTTTCTCTCTTATTCTCTCCTTTCTGGGATTCCCTCCTCCCTCTCTGGAGACTGATTGTCCTGAGCCCCTTGTTTGGTTCCTCTGACAAGAAAGAGTTCAAAGATCCCTGGATCTGTGCTAGTTTTATGTAGGTTGGATTCCTCAAGTACCTTTAGACATTATTAGACCTTATCCTATCATGGCCTCTTGTACACACACAGAAATGGGATACAGCAGAATCCTTCATGGTTTGGGCTGCTTTCGTCAGTGAGCACCTGTTGGCGATTTGAGGGTCCTCCTGTTACCTACCAGGGTTATCAGATAACACATTGCTTCCCTCACTTCTCTCAAACAGGTGGCAATTTCATATGGAGATCTTGTAGGTTTGGGTGGTGTATTAGTCTCCTAGGACTGTTGGAGCAAATTTCCACAAACTGCGTGGCTTAAAAATAGCAGAAAATTGTTCTCTTACAGTTCTGGAACCCAGAAGACTGAGATCAAGTTGTCATCAGGGCCATGCTCTCTCCGAAGGCTCTAGGGAAGGGTCCCTCCTTACCTCTCTTCTAGCTTCTGGTGGCTGCCAGCAATGCTTGGCATCCTTTGGCTTGTAGGTACATCACTGTAATTTCTGCCTCCATTGTCACATGGCATTCTCTGTGTGCCCAAATTTCTATCATCTTAAAAGAACACTGATCATTGGATTAAGGCCCACCTTCTCCAGCATGATCTTATCTTAACTTGATTGCACCTACAAAGACTTTATTTCCGAATAAGGCCACATTCAAAGACACCAAGTGTTAGGATTTGAATATATCTTTTGGGAGACACAATTCAACCCAAAACAGGTTTCCCTCAATGAATCATACTGGAGGTAGAGGAGAATGGGAAAACTTGTAACCCAGTATTGTTGTAGAAGTAATTCATGGATTTGTGGTCTTTCCCTGTCTCTGTCTCTCTCCTTCCTCCCCCTCTCTCTTCCCTTCCTCCTCCTCCTTAGTTTTTCTTTTTGGTCAGGAATGGGGAGATTCCTAAAAGGTAAAAGCATTGAAGACCCAAGTTAAAAAGTGGGTTGATGGTGGAACTAAAAACAAGTTTGCTTTTGGCATAAGTATCGTTCAAGACACATCTAAATTGTGGTCCTACCTAAAACAGGTTAGAAAATCCCTATTTTAAAATTAATAAAAGATTTAGGTGAAAACATTTTAAATATATTATCTCAGACTCCAAATTTCTAATTATGATTTTTATTTTATACATAGAAATATATTTTATGTGTATATAGAGAATTAAATAACTTGCATAACATCTCATAAATAGTAAATTAGAATATAACTCACTGTGTTCTTTTATGTATTAAATACATATGCATATTAATCACATTATTTTAGAACAGTTTTACTTAGTTTACACCTATTTCTTTTAAAAGTGGAAAACCACTAAAATGAAATTAAAATTTTTTAAAAAAAGGAAAAACTCATCCTATTTCCTTAGACTAAAAATATTTTCTTTTGCATATCATCTTCCAGTATTTTTCCATTTCCATTAATACTTTTGCACAGTTGCAAGAAATCAAGGTTCTTAACTTTTTTTTTTTTTTTTTTTTTTGAGACAGAGTCTCACTTTGTTGTCCAGGCTAGAGTGAGTGCCGTGGCGTCAGCCTAGCTCACAGCAACCTCAAACTCCTGGGCTCAAGCAATCCTTCTGCCTCAGCCTCCCGAGTAGCTGGGACTACAGGCATGCGCCACCATGCCCAGCTAATTTATATATATATATATCAGTTGGCCAATTAATTTCTTTCTATTTATAGTAGAGACGGGGTCTCGCTCTTGCTCAGGCTGGTTTTTGAACTCCTGACCTTGAGCAATCCGCCCGCCTCGGCCTCCCAAGAGCTAGGATTACAGGCGTGAGCCACAGCGCCCGGCCAAGGTTCTTAACTTTTAAATAAAAAATAAAAAAGCAGAAAAATTGTATGTAACTACAGAATTCAGTTTTAAAAAATTAATTGTTTTGCATTTTCACTTAAAATGAAATCCATAACACCCAGGGGAATTTTCAGTCTTGTGAGCTGCTTCTTGGAATCTTCCTTCACGAATTGCTGACACTGGTATTACAACTGTTCTGTTTTCACAAGGGTACATTATGTAATTAAATATCAAGGCTGCAGTATACCTGCCCAAGCTATCAACTTTAACTGAAACATTATTTTATTATTAGATAATTTATTAATCTCAATGAGTTTAAGGTATAAGAATTAAAAATTGACTAGATAATTTCTGTGACTAATCACAATTCATGATATATAAATTACCATTAAAATATATATAAATTTAGTGCAAAAGATTACCCTAGATTCAGATGTGAACACCTCTGAAAAGAAATTATCTAGACACATAGCACAGAGGCAAAAGTGCTTAGTAATTAAGAATGAACTTTGACTTTGGAAAAAACTGGGTTCAGACCTTGAGTCCTTTATGAGCTGACTAGTAAAGGTACTTAAACCTCCCTAAACCTACAGCTTCATTATCCATTAGTGTAGAAAGTATTAATATGATTTATTTCAGAGGGTTCTTAAGAATGTGGTAAGATTCGTACAGTGTCTGACTTTAGGCATTCAATTACTGAGTATCAGTTGAATTCAACTGAACATTGAATACTGAATTATTAATTGTTGAATAAATATTCCAAGAGTAATAGGTCACATAGAGATATTATTCTGTAAAGCTGATTCAACTGACCTGATTCTGGTCATTTGAACCTCAATTATAACTATCACATTGGCCTACCTGATTGTGGTATTTATGTTTAAAAATACCTGAATGGGCATTTTCAACCCTCAGCTTTATCACGATAATAGAAATTAGTAGTTATAAATCATAAAAATTTATATAGTTTACTACACATTTAACTTAAACATATACATAACAAATATAATTAATATGTAGTTATAAGCGAAGTATGGTCCAGAACTTAATTCCAGTCTTTCTCAGGTTAAACTTTAGGCAGATGAAGAAAATGTTTTGATCTGGTACCCTTCTTCCTCTTCTCTCATTGTGCAGGCTCAGGTACTGTCCTGTCTCCTTGTTTTATACTGATCGGTCACAGGTTTGTCACTTCTTTACTTTAGTAATATGGATCTCAGACTACAGTTACTCAAAGTTCACACAGTCTTCATTGATGGTATTTATTTGTTGCACCACTTTTTGAGCCTTATTAGTAGGCTCGTTCTTTTTAGAAATGCACACATTTCAAAGTCATCTGATGCAGTTGTATATTGGTCAGGGTTCTTCAGAGAAACAGAACCAATGGGCTAAATGCATAGATATGTACAAAGAAATTTATGATGAGGGATTGGCTCATGCAATTTTTGAGTCTGAGAGGTCCGACAATCTGCCATCTGCAAACTGAGGCCCTAGAAAAGCTGGCAGTATAGTTCTAGCCAAAGCCCAAAGGCTCAGGAACCAGGAGTACTGATGTCCCAGCTCAAGCAGACAGAAAATTCTCTCTTCCTTCCCCTTTTTGTTCTATTCAAGGGATTGGATAGTGCCTGCCCACATTGCTGAGGACAGATATTCTTTATGCAGTCTACCAACTCAAATGCTAATCTCTGGAAATACTCTCAGAGACACATCCAGAAATAATGTTTATCAGATATCTGGCATCCGCTAGCCCAGTCAAGTTTACACATAAAATGAACCACTATAAGCTGCCTCTGGCCTTTTGTGTGATAATTCACCCTGATGGAAGGTGACATCAAGGAAGGCTTTAATAGAAGTTATTCCATTTCTTCTAAACCTTGCACCATGTCAGATAGACTGCTTGGCAGGGGAGGCATTCCAGGAGCAAGGAAAAGCTGTAAGTGTTGAGAACACATCTTATTCCTACTAGTCTAGTTACACAGAAAGGCTCTTTGGAGGAGAATGACAATGGACAAATCTGGACATGAAGCCAGATTATGACAAGCCTAACGTGCAATGCTAAAGAGTTTGAATTCCACACCACAGGTGTAGGTGCACAAGATGATGAGCCATTAGAACATGGCTTTACATTGCCATTTACATGTGCATTGCAGCAACTGTGTAGTTGATAGATAGCTAGAAAGGGCACCCGAAGTGCCATCCCTTCACATCCTCTACTTTCTCCTCAATGGAGTGCAAGCCCTTGAGCGTCACAATCTCTTCTATTCCTCTGTTCTACCGCCATGCATTCTTCTCTTTATGGCATGCATTTTACTGCGCTGCACTTATTTATTCACAAGCTTGTCTCCTTGGCTAGATCATAAGCTCTTTGAAGGCACAGGCCATACTGCACTCAGTTTTGTACACTCAATATCTAGCCTAGTGTCTACAAGACAGTAAGTAGTCAATAAATTCATTGTTGATGCAAAGAACAACTCAATAAGCATTTACTGAGTTGCTACTATGTGTTTTCTAGGAACTGCTATAAGCACTGAGTATATCACAGTGAATAATACAGTGAAAATCCCTGCCCTTATGGAATTTGCATACTATTAAATAATTCAGAGACATGCAGTAAGTAAGCAAGTAAGTAAATAAATGAATGGGTAAAATTTTAGTATGTGAGATGGTGGTAAGGGCTGTGGTAAAAAAGAAATAAGGGAGGAGAGTAGAAGGTGAAATTTTAAATAGGGTAGTCAAAGAAAGCCTCACTGTGAAGCTGACATTAGAAGATACTTGAAAAATGAGGGAGCAAGCTATATGGATGTCTGGAGGGAGAGGTTGTAGGTTGAGGAAAGCCCTGAAACAGAACCGTGCCACATTTTCAAGGAATAGTAAAGATGCCAATGTGACTAGAACAGTGAGCACTGTATGCCTGTATTTAGGATGCCATAATAATTTTGGTTTTTATTCTAAGTGGAATGAGAAACCATTGGAGGGTTTTGACCAGAGCGGTGGCATGATCCCAATGAGTAATTAAACATAATAAGTTTGGCAGCTGTTTGAGAACAGTCTGAAGAGGGAAAGGTATTCTTCTGGGTGAGAAAAGGTTGCTTGGATCAGTGTAAGATCAGTCAACATGGAGAGAAGTGCTGAATACAGTTTGAAGGTAGTTTCAACAGGGTTTGCTAATGGCTAAATGGGAATATGAGAGAATGAGAGGAGTTAGGAATGTCTCTAAGTTTTAGCTTGAACAACTGGAAACATGGAGTTGCTATTTACTGAGATGTATTGGGTGACCACTTACTTCATTGTCAAGTTATGTTGATGATGAGAATGAAAAGGGATGTTGTATACACTTGGGAAAACACATGTAAACTGGGACTATCGTAGAAAACTTCTTCACCCTAGGGCTGTGGTTCTCACTTGAGTGTATTTGCCCCTCACAAGATATTTGGCAACATCTGAAGACATTTTTGGTTGTCACAACTGGGAGGCTGCTACTGGCATCCAGCAGATAGAGGCCAGGAAGGCCAGGGATGCAAAGAATTATCTGGTACGGAAGTGTCAGTAACACTAAGGTTGGGAAACTCTGCCCTAGAGCTGGGAAGGAGAATGAGAAGGCTAAGTCTGCTGAAATGAATTGAGATGAATAGCATTATAATTGAAGAGAGAAATTATGAGGGGACTTATTCTTCATTCATTGATCATTTCTACCCAGCCTACTTCTAAAAAAATATGAGGCCACTTACCAAAAAGAGGCATACATTTATGAGCCTAGCAAAGTATTAATTAGCAATTATACATTTGAAAATATCTATAGAGCTAATCAGCCTTAAGATGACAACTGGGTTTTACTGGGACACTCACCCACTACTCAGCTATCCTTTCTTTCCTTTTCATTTTGGTAAAAATCACATAACATAAAATTTACCACCTTACCCATTTTTAAATTTACAGTACAATAGTGTTAACTATAATAGATGTATATTACTGTACAACAAATCTCTAGAAGTTTTTCATGTTGCAAAACTGAAACTCTGTACCTATTGAACAATAAAAGTCCCTTTTATCTCCTACATTTAGTCCCCGGAAACAACAATTCTACTTTCTATTTCTACAAATTTGGCTACTTTAGATATCTCATATAAGTGGAATCATGTAGTATTTGTCTTTGTGTGACTGGTTTATTTCACTTAACATAATGTTCTCAAGGTTCATCCATGTTGAGACATGTGACAGGATTTCATTCCTTTTTAAGGTCGAATAATATTCCACTATATGTATATACCATATTCTTCATCCATTCACCTGTAGATGAACATTCAGGTTGCTTTTCTGGAAGAACCTCCACACTGTTTGCCATAATGGCTACACTCTTTTACATTCTCACCAACAGTAGAAAAGAAACCTAATTGCTCTATATCTTCACTAACACTTGTTATTTTCTCTCTTTTTTTTTTTCTTTTTTTGGAAAGAAAGGTGATGCTGATATTTTCTCTTTTTTTAATAGAGGCTATACTAATTGGTGTGGTTTTATTTTGCACTAGCTATCTTCTTTCTTTTTTAACCAAAGGCTCAGTTCAGCGACAACATCATTGGTGCTGACAGTGTCTTGAATTTCCAAAGTATATAGGAAAAAATGATGTTAGAATGTAACTTTAAGAAAAGGGATTGTCATGATCGCCACCCAGCTAAAGACAACTATCTGAAATTGATTTTATAATCAAGGTTCTTCCTATCCATAACATATAAGTAAACTCAGGAAGAACAAGATCATCAAGTGAGATACCCAAACTCATTCTTATCCCTACACTCCATCTTCCTACCAAAGCAGAATAAATGAATGAGTGAGCAAATGAGTGAATGAATGAATGAATGAATGAAGACACCATTAAAAACAGTGGCAGAACTCAAGAGGCTGACTGCCCTATCTCTGCAGCTATCCTTTTTTTCTTCATCTGTTTGCACTATATGTGAAGTAATAACTACAATTTCACACTTGCTGACTTTAAAGCACTCTTTTCAAGTCTCAGTTTCAGTCTTTGCATTTTTATTATCTCCTTTTTTTTTTTATTCCTAATCAAAATTAATCATTGAATGAGACAACTCCAACAGTTGGATATACCTGATTGAGCATGTTGAGCTCTTCACAGCTGGGATCTGAGAGTGGCATGCCAACTATTAGCTAATAAAGCAAATTATTAAAATCTTTAAAACCAGCCCTAATTTTCTGCATTCAGGACTAATAGATAAGCATTCGTAAACTCAAAGCCTTTCCTGTCTTGATCTTCCTCTGTGATCTTATAACCTGGTCATGAGCTTTAATAAAATGGGCAAAAATGTCTTTCTGCCTGTGCCTAAACACTCAGAGGGTGCCCACAAGCTTTTCTTTTTGGTAGAAATGATATCCAGGCTTCATTTTGCACTTCTCCCTTCCTCAGCATAGTTTATACTCAGGCACATGAGAGCATTTATGGTCATTACATAACATGGTACAGGGCAAGGGTGGAGTGTTTACACATGCAGAACTCTGCCCTGTGTGTGGAATGTGATAGAAACAAGTTTAGGCAGGAATGTGCCCCCAAAGATGGGGAACTTCAAGGGGAAATTCGTGGAGAGAGTGATCAACCAATCTTTGTGTTCTGCTCATTCAGGTTAGATTTCATGAAAAAGAAGGAAGGCTATAAAATATGTATGTTTCTTGGCAATACATGGATTTCTGCATTCGCTTATTTGTCAGGGAGCTCTGAATGTTTTAAACACGAACACTGTTTCTACATATGTTGTGAGGCAAATAGTTCTATGGCACAACACCACTGGTACAATTAAAGAGCAAACAACACCATGTAAACTTTCAAGGGAAAAACAAAAGGGAAAAAGATACAGGGCTATGTTTGAACTTTGGAATCTCCCACGTTGCTGTTGTATGCTTGAACAGCATGCTATGATCATGGTAGAATTATATGAGGGACCACATGTAAAGCACTTCTACTCTCAGCCCTACACATCACCCTAAACTAAAACAAAACAAGCACAATGGCTAGTAGATGCCAAAAGGATTAATATATTGTCCTTACTCGACCTTTTCCTCAGTTCCATTTGAATAAAACAGGTGGTTCACTTCAGTCACTCACAGATTTATGTTCCAATCCTGAAACCTAGACTAAAGAGCAAAAACAGATCAATTGAATACCTGTTTTTCCAAGAATGAAAGATACTCATGTTCATGAAGCGGATGCCCACATTCCTTCTGCCCTCCATCTTTCCCAGCACTCACTATTAATTACTACTTGTCAATGCTTGTTAAAAGCTGCCTACATCCACTTTCTGAATCTCAGAATAAAATTAATAGACACAGTGGGCATACTTCCTGAGACTCATCATGGGGACTCTGTAAATCTAGCACATTTCATTATCTAAATGTGACAATATGAAAATAAATTTCTTTTTTGCATTTGTAAAATTCAAGAGTGCTCATAACCTTCAGGGAAATTGGTCTTTGTTCTTGTAGTATTACAAGCGAATCACATAAACTGTCTGTTCCAAGGAATACAGAAATAGAACTAAGAGTGTGTACATATTGCATCTTGAAAAGTGATTTCACATTACTTGTTATTCTGCTTCCAAAGCATTATACAAAATTGATTAAAGAGAAAACTGGAATATCATCCACCAGAGAGGAAGGTTACTTCTCAGCTCTTCATCCCCCTCATGACTTATTTTTAAAGTGCTGTTTTTAAGACACAAGGCTCAATTCATTTTTTTGGAAGGCACACTGGTAGATATTTGCTCAGTTCTTGCTGCAGAAACTTTTTTTCTTTGAAGGAATCTCAGCCACTGTGATAATGAAATCTTACAAAATATTTCTTCACTTATTATCTACTCAAAACTAGCATTGATCACAAATTCCTAAAATAGTTTATTAAAGTTAAATTAAAGATTAAATTAAATTAAAATCAAAAGATACATATATTTTTAGTCAAGTCAAAAATTCAGCTTTAGAATCCATAATAATCATTATTATAGAAAATGATAATAATATGAAAAGAAAGGAATAGTATATGGTACCTATAGGTTGGACTTTAAATTTTTTTGACTACATTAAAACTTTAGTATAATTCTAACTATCCTTTTGAAATCCTGCAGATTCACACAGGATGATTTTCACATCTAGACTTCTTTTAACATTGATAGAAGAAGAATATTTATTTTCTATGTATATCTTTTAACTCATTAAGATGGAAAGTAAATGTTTCAGCTAATAAAAGATTATCTAATTTTTCTTTTGTTTTCTGGTTCTTTTCTCATATCCCTGTCTAATTATAAAAAAAAAAAAATCATGTGGATCTTTTGGATAGGTATTAAACAATTATTATTTTAAAAATAGACTCAATTAATAAATCTTTAATAAGAATTTCTCTATTTTAAATAATAATAAAATACCCCCAATACATGCTTAAATCCCTCTACTATTTATTCATTAACCATTAGTAACGGCTACAAGAAAAAAGTGAATACAAAGGTAATGAATGTAAGAAATACAAAGATAAACAAAACGGAAGGATGTAGAATATTAAAGTCCTAATGCACTCAAGTGACTGGAAAGAACCAAAATAATGTCATCAGTAGACTTCTTTAACAAGAAAAACCATGTCATAAACACTGATCACTGAAGCTGGACAACTTTCGCCACCTTTCATTAACCACCACTGCGCCCCCTGCTGTTCATTTTGTGATCTGTATCATTATGCGGCCAAAGGCCTATATAATTCATGCCCAGGCTGTTCAGCTGTCCTTTAAATCCATCCCATATTGTGGAAAGGAATTGTTTTCTCCAGATGGCCTCCATTTCCTTTTAATAAGCATCCAGCAGTGTTTTTATTTGCCACAACAAAAAGAAATATTCCTTTTCCCTTTCTCTTTCATTAGACTAAGCATTTCTATTCATACTTCCTCATGTTGGTGGTAATTTCTAATTTCACAGCTTTTTCAAGAAAGAAGCCGATGCCTGGAAATTTAATGGCAATAATGATAACCAAAAGTCTCAACAGCTAACAGTCCTTTTTTTTTTTTTTTTTTTTGAGTCTCGCTTTGTTGCCCAGGCTAGAGTGAATGCCGTGGCATCAGCCTACCTCACAGCAACCTCAAATTCCTGGGCTCAAGCGATCCTGCTGCCTCAGCCTTCCGAATAGCTGGGACTACAGGCATGTGCCACCATGCCCAGCTAACTTTTTCTATATATATTAGTTGGCCAATTAATTTGTTTCTATTTTTAGTAGAGACTGGGTCCTGCTCTTGCTCAGGCTGGTTTCGAACTCCTGACCTCGAGCAATCCACCCGCCTCGGCCTTCCAGAGTGCTAGGATTACAGGTGTGAGCCACCGCGCCTGGCCCAGCTAACAGTCCTCGAGCACATATGTACCAGGCACTCTTCTTAGTGCTTTAAGTGTGTTTATTCACTTAATCTTCTTAACCACCCTGAGGTAGCCAGGCCAGCAAGGGGAACCTATGGCCTTCTGATTTCAAGCCACAAAAAAGGCAAAAAAGGCTTCATCTTTCTTTGCTGCACCCCTTTTAATAAAATGATTTGTTCTATAAAATTTGGATTCACTCAGGCCAGGTGCAGTGGCTCACGTCTGTAATCCTAGCACTCTGGGAGGCTGAGGCGGGCAGATTGCTTGAGGTCAGGAGTTCGAAACCAGCCTGAGCAAGGGTGAGACCCTGTCTCTACTATTAATAGAAAGAAATTAATTGGCCAACTAATATATATACAAAAAATTAGCTGGCCATGGTGACGCATGCCTGTAGTCCCAGCTACTCGGGAGGCTAAGGCAGTAGGATCACTTGAGCCCAGGAGTTTGAGGTTGCTGTGAGCTAGGCTGATGCTACGGCACTCACTCTAGCCTGGGCAACAAAGCGAGACTCTGTCTCAAAAAAAAAAAAAAAAAATTGGATTCACTCAACAGGCCGCACTTAAGGACCTAGAAGTCCACATGTGGCCTTAAGACTGCAGGTTCCCCACCCTTCACTGGTCACAGAACTAGCCATTAGGGAGCTAAGATTACAACCCAGGTAGTCTGGCTCCAGACCTTGTGCTTCAATCTCCTCCCAACTATGGCCAAGCTATATAGGTATAGCATAGTCAAATTACACCCATGAACAACTGGAAGAAGATAATGGAAACCAAAATTGGTTATGGAAGCAACTGGACAGTGTGGAGTTGTGTCAATATACCTACTTCTGTGGAATATGGTACAGGAAAATAGCATCTTCCAAGGGTATATTCTTGGTATTTGACACTTTACTATCTCTACCAAATTCTTCAAAACATAAAACTGGAGCCTAAACTTAGTAATACTCTGCTTTCTTTCTTGATTCTGTAAGAATCAAACATATAGCGCCTTGGGAGGCCAAGGTGGGAGGATTGCTTGAGGCCAGGAGTTTGAGACCAGCCTCGGCAACATAGCAAGACCTTGTCTCTAAAAATATAAAAAATAAAAAACTTAGCTGGGTGTGATGGCCCACACTTGTAGTCCTAGCTACTTGGAAGGCTGAGGCAAGAGGATAACATGAACCCAGAAGTTTGAGGCTATAGTGACCTATGATTGTGCCACTACCCCTCGGCCTGGGTGACAAAGTGAGACCTCATCTCTCAAAAAATAAAAAATAAAAAAAATAAAACATACATTGTAGACATGATATGGTTCAGTTTCCCTAGCTTCAAACTGGAAAGCACTTTGGTTTCCTATGCTACCTCATTATGATGGGGTAAGAGTGAATACACGCATACCTCAGTATATAGTGCTTCACTGTTGTACACCTCACAGATATTGCATTTATTACAGATTGAAGGTTTGTGGCAACCCTGCATCATACAAGTCTTTCAGTGCCATTTTTCCAACAGCATGTGATCACTTCGTGTCTCTGTGTCACATTTTGGTAATATTGGTAATTCTCACAATATTTCAAACTCTTTCATTATTATTATATCTGTTATGGTGATCTGTGATGTTTGATGTTACTATTGTAATTGTTTGGGGGCACCACAAACTGTATCCACATAGGACAGTGAACTTAATCAATATATGTTATGTGTGTTCTGACTGCTTCACTGACAAGCTGGCTGTTCCTAAGCCTCTTTCTTTAACCTTGGGCCTTCCTATTTCTTTAACCTTGGGCCTGAGTCATGACAATATTGAAATTTGGCCAATTAATAACCCTGCAAAGACCTCTAAGTGTTCAGGTGAAAGGAAGTCACACACCTCTCGCTTTAAATCAATAGCCAGAAATGATTAAGTCCAGTGAGAAGGCATGTCAAAAGCTGAGACAGACCAAAGCAGGACCTCTTGCACCTAACAGCCAAGTTGTGAATGCAAAGGAAAAGTTCTAGAAGGAAATTAAAAGTGCTACTCCAGAGAACACACAAATGGTATGAAAGGGAAGCAGCCTTACTGCTGATACAGAGAAAGTTTGAGTGGTCTAGACAGAAGATCAAACCTGCCACAGCATTCTCTTAAGCTAAACCTGAATCTATAGCAAGGCCCTAATTCTCTTCAATTCTATGAAGGCTGAGAAAGGTGAGGAAGTTGCAAAGAAAGAGTTTGAAGTTAGCAAAGGTTTGTTCATTAAGTTTAAGGAAAGAAGCCAACTCTGTAACATGAAAGTACAAGGTGAAACATCAAGTGCTGATGTAGAAGCTGCAGCAAGTTATCCAGAAGATTTAGCTAAGATAACTGATGAAGGTGGCCACACTAAAACAACAGATTTTCAATGTAGATTAAACAGTCTAGGACTTTAATAGATAAGTCAGTCAATGCCTGACTTCAAAGCTTCAAAGGATTCTCTTTGGCTAATGCAGCTGGTGACTTAAGTTGAAGCCAATGCTCAATTACCATTCGGAAAATCCTAGAGCCCTTAAAAATTATGCTAAATTTACTCTGTCTATGAGCTATAAATGGAAGAACAAAGATTGGATCATAGCACAACTGTTTACAGCATGGTTTATTGATTATTTTAAGCTCACTGTTGAGAACTACTGCTCCAAAAAAAAAAAAAAAAGATTCCTTTCAAAATAGTACTGCTTATTGACAATGCACCGGGTAAAACCTCTGATGAAGATGTATAAGGAGATGAATGTTGTTTCCCTCCCTACTAACACAACATCCTCTCTGTAGCCCACAGATGAAGGAGTAATTTTGACATCCAAGTATTGTTATTGTATTATATATATATATATATTCTTTTTTTTTTTTTTCGAGACAAAGTCTCACTCTCTTGACCAGGCTGGGATGCAGTGGCATGATCACAGCTCACTGCATCCTTAAACTCCTGGGCTCAAGCAATCCTCCTGCCTCCGCCTTCTGAGTAGCTAGGGCTACAGGTGCATGCCATCACACCCGGCTCCAAGTCTTATTAGTTAAGAAATACATTTTGTAAGGCAATGGCTGCCATAGGTAGTGATTCCTCTGATGGATCTGGGCAAAGCGAATTGAAAAACTTCTGGAAAAGATTCACCATTCTAGATGCCATTAAAAACATCCATGATTCACGGGAAGAGGTCAAAATATCAACGTTAACAGGAGTTTAAAACCAGTTGATTCCAACTTTCTTGGATGACTTTGAGGGGTTCAAGACTTCAGTAGAGTAAGTCAATGCAGATGTGGTAGAAACAGCAAGAAAACTAGAATTAGAAGTAGAGCCTGAAGATGTGACGGAATTGCTGTAATCTCATGATGAAACTTGCAAAGATGAGGAGCTGCTTCTTATAGATGAGTAAAGGGAATGGTTTCTTGAGATAAAGTCTACTCCTGGTGAAGATGCTGTGAATGATGTTGCAATGACAACAAAGGATTTAGAATATCACATTTGGTAAATGTGGTATTTGGTAAAGAAGCAGTGGGGCTTGAGAGGATTGAATCCAATTTTGAAAGAAGTTTTACCGTGGGTAAATACTATCAAACAGCATGCCATGCTATAGAGAAACCTTTCATGAAGCAGAGTCAATGGATATGGCAAACTTCATTCTTATCTTATTTTAAGAAACTGCCACAGCTCTCCCACTTCAGCAACCACCAACTGACCAGTCAGCAGCCATGAACACTGAGGCAAGACCCTCCACCAGCAAAAACATTAGGACTCAGATGATCATTACCATTTTTTAGCAATACAGTATTTTTAAGTTAAAGTATCTACGTTTTTTAGACATAATGCTGTTGCACACTTTTAATAGAGTATAGCATAAACATAATTTTTATAGGCACACAAACCAAAAAGTTTGTGTGACTCACTTCATTGCAATATTTGCTGTATTACAGTGGCCTGGTACTAAACCCACAATATCTCTGAGGTATGCCTGTATTATGATGTTCATAAATCCTTTAAAGATTTTTTTACATAGCATATTTTAAATAACTACTATTAGAAGCTGCTGTTATACAAAAAAATTATTGAGTTATTTATTAATTTTTTTTTTGAGACAGAGTCTAGCTTTGTTGCCCAGGCTAGAGTGAGTGCCGTGGCATCAGCCTAGCTCACAGCAACCTTAATCTCCTGGGCTCAGGCGATCCTACTGCCTCAGCCTTCCGAATAGATGGCACTACAGGCATGTGCAACCATGCCTGGCTAAATTTTTGTATATATATTTTTAGTTGGTCAATTAATTTATTTCTATTTTTAGTAGAGACGGGGTCTCACTCTTGCTCAAGTTGGTTTTGAACTCCTGACCTAGAGCAATCTGCCCGCCTCAGCCTTCCAGAGTGCTAGGATTTACAGGCGTGAGCCACCACGCCCGGCCTTAATGAGTTATTAAAAGTTAAAAGCCAGGCATTACATTTTTTCATAAAGGACTGAGTATTTTTTAAAAAGCATCCAAATGTCTACTAAAAACCTGTATAATGAGCTTCCTGAATCCTGGATTTCATGGAAATAAATTTAAGAAAATTATGCACAAAATTTCCTACATTTTTCTTTGAAATTTCCACAAGCATTCCAAAATTTATTCACAGTGCCAGATGGTGTTACCATACTCCACACAGTTTCTTTATATATAGTAGCATCCGATATGGCAACATGCCCCAAAAATGTTTAATAAATTCATTTTGATATTTATTTGGGTTAAAAATCAGAAACAAGAGGATAAATAAAGACCTATAAAATGAAAATCTTCAGTTGTCTTTAGCAAACATGCAGTTTCTAGATTCTCTTCATTTTTCATCTGTCAGTAAAGTAAGGTTGCTGGAAAGAGTTCTAGGACAGACTTCCAATGGCAGGAGTGAACAGTGGCAGGAGAGAACAACCTAATGTCTCTGTAGTTTTACTCCTTGTACTGTAGGATACAGAATCATGAACAAGTGTGGAGTATGTAGCTCATGCCATTGCACCATAAAGAGTTTAACCATAACCTTTTTGGATGGTAGGAAGCCCAATCTATAAAATTCCTATTAGATATTCATTATATTCTCAAATAGATACTTTCTAATAACATAGAATTATATAACACTTATAAAGTACTATTCAATTATATGACATATTAATTAAAACATATAGAATACACTATTTCTTTGACTTTGGCCCACAAATACAAATTATTAGTCTACCAATCTCAAGAGAGTAAATATGAAAAATCAGGATTATTTTCTACTTACCTGATATATGTTGTTCATTATGAAACATCTCCTTTGGACACTAAATCAAATGGAGCAATTTAGAAACACATTTATTTATTATGCTGACTATTTCTGCACAACTGCAGTTCAGACAACGTCTTAATTTTCTGTGGACTTTTAAACTTTTTCTATAACTTGCATATGTCATCTACTTAAAAAATTTCCCAGAATATTTTATAGTTCTTAAAAAAGTTCAGCAGTTCACTATGACCTGAATTATTCAGGTCTGTGACTGCAGCCCAGAACCATCTATTAATATCAATGTAAACAGATCAAGGTGCCCTGAAGGGCACAACGCTTTGTCCTATATCAGTGTTTCTAACTCATCCTCAAATAGTACAGTATATTGGCCAAGGTTCAGAGTGTAAAGGAGATATACAGATTTATTATGGATTTTATAAGTACTGATCTGAGCTTGTCCCAATAATAGCTAATACAAAATGAGGCAAAATGTTACTAGATTACTCTTAGCCTGAAAAAAGCACATTTCTAGGGTGCTTATTAGAAATTATCAAGTTTAAAACTAGATTGGATAAAGTAAGAAACTAGGAATCAGAAGATAAGTTTTTACATTTGTAGTCAAGATAGTTTCAAAGCACATGTTTTTCCACCTTATAAAAGGAAAGCAATAACATGAGGCGATGATGACAAACTGGGATGTTGGAACAATACATTTCACAGTGTCACTGTCAGGATAGGTACAGTGTGTGTGGACAGAGTCTATAAACTGAAAAATATTATTAAAAAATGTTCCTAATATTACCCATAGGATTTTAAGGTTCTCAGACAAGGAAGCATACTTTTTCATTTTTGTAACCTATACCATACCTATCACAACTGTAGGTCTTAATTTTAAAAGTCTTATTACTTTTTAAAATGAGATATAGTAAACTGATGTGTTTCCCTCTTCTTTTTTTTAATCTCTGAGATAAAAGAAGATTTGTGAATATTTTTTTTATAGCTGGTGTTACTCAAGCTGTATTTTGTATTTTGATTTTTCCTAATCCTTTTCTAAGTACATAGACCTACTACTTAAACATACTAGGACTTGCACATCTGAGAGATAGCTAGGAAAAGTAAAATAAGTTGAAAGTCAGATACACTCAAGGAAAACTGAAAGACAATTTTTTATTATGTTATACAATTTATTATTCTTATGATAAATGCTTAATTTAATTAATCTATCTGGAAATATTTATCACAGGCTTGCTATACATTTAATGTTGTGCTTCACATAATCTAATCTCCAGGGTCTGTAAGAGTATCCTCAAGGATTTTACAGCTGTGGAGTTATGACTTCAGTATTAGAAACAGTTAGTTCAAGTACAGTGATTCCAAAAGAATTGAACACATTTGGAAATGCATTAATCAGTAAGTGAGGTTTATAAAAACATGTAGTCAAGACCAAGTTGTAGTGCTGGTTCTACATATATATTCTGTAAAGGGCCAGATAGTAAATATTTTAGATTTTGGGGGGCAGACACTATCTGCTACAAATATTGAACTATGTTGTAGTTCAAAAGCATCCATAGCCAATACATAAATAAATGAGCATAACTGTATTCCAATAAAACTTTGTTATAACACCCAGCAGCAGGGATTTGGAGCAAGTGCCACAATTTGAGACCCTCCATTGTAAAGGAATTCTCTCAGCTTTCTCTATAATTTAATAAATGTTCAATAGGCACCCCTCATGTTACTAGGGCATGCATTGATCACCTGTGCTCCCTCTGTAGCACATATTACCTTTGAAAACTGAAATAGTATCCATGATGAGATTCTTGAATTCTTAAGGCTGAAAAAGAAGGTACAGTATAAACATGAGGTTTAGGAGGTATCCTATCTGGAAGAAGTTGTAAAGTGAGGAACTAGGGGACAGGATGGTCAATGTGCAATTTCTTTTAAATCACCCTGTATAATACAAGCCAGTAATTAATTAAATATGGAATTAATTAGGTGTGTTACAAATGAGTTCCAAATTTGGGTGTAACTTGAACCTCACATAGAGAGCACAACCATTTATTTGGCTTTCTATCAAGCTCTGATTTCTTCAGATTTTCTAAAGCTAGACAGGGCAGAACCAGAGCCAGACAGAAAATGAGTGTTGTATGAAAGAGAAAAAGATACACATATATATGTGTGAATGTGTATATATTAATATGTAATATGTGTATATGTGTATGTATATTTCCATATATATACAGTTGGCTCTCCATATCCATGGATTCAACTAACTGTAGATGAAAAATATTTGAAAAAAAAAATGACATCTGTACTGAACATATAGAGACTTTTTTCCTTGTCATTATTCCCTAAACCTGTGGTTGCCAACCCCCAGCCCATGAACTGATACCAGTCTGTGGCCTGTTAAGAACCCAGCCACAAAGTAGGAGGTATGGCCTCTGGTCTGTGGAAAAATTGTCTTCCATAAAACTGGTGCCTGATGCCAAAAAGGTTGGGGACCTCTGCCCTAAACAATACAGTATAACAACTATTTACATAGCACTTACATTGTATTAGGTGTTATAAGTAATCTAGAGATGATTTAAAGTATATGGGAGGATATGCATAGGTTATATGCTAATACTGCACTATTTTACATCAGGGACTTCGGCATCCATGGATTTTGGTTTACAAGGGAGGTCTTGGAGCCAATCCCCCATGGATACTAAGGGGTAACTGTATATGGAAAGAGAGAGAGAGACTGATTGATTAGGGTGAAAGGAAGAGGAAAAGTATATGCTGCATGTTAGATTAGATGCCATTCCATTTTTCTCTCTTGACTTAACAGGATTTGAAATCTTTTTTGTGCCCTGTATTACTCAATCTAATGATTTGGAGTTCACTACTCACCAATGCTTTTAACATACCACACAGATAATACACTGACACCCTTACAGGGTTAATGCTAGGCTGGAATAATTTCTATTCTTACCTACATCTTTTTGTCAGTTGGCTGATGGTAACATGCCTATCCAAGACTCAATATGGTTTTGGGGAAAAGGCTGAAACAGAATCACACTAGAGCTGTAAATGGTTCCTTAATTTCTCATAAATGATGAACATGCAGTTTATACATTTTTTATTCAATGGGAATGTAATCCAATGAGGTCTCTAGACAGATCGTTGGCATTTCCATAAGATATGTCAGGCACTGTTGAGTATAAACGTTTGTTGACAGTAATTTGAAAATCTGGAATATTAATAGGAATATTAGCCAAGATGTTTTTAATTAGATATCATAATTAATTAGAAATTCTTCTTTTGGCCAGGCCTGTAATCCTAGCACTTTGGGAGGCCGAGGTAGGAGGATTGCTTGAGGTCAGGAGTTGGAGACCAGCCTGAGCAAGAGTGAGACGCCAACACACCACTTTGCAGAATAGGTAAGGTTTGTATTTAAGCAATATTATTGAGAGACAGTATTAGATATATGACCCATAAGAACTAACAGATGCCATGAGAGTTTAAAGGGTAGGGATGCTTACTCTTTTCTAGGACAGAGGGATGTGATCAAGGACATCTTCATGGAAGAGAAGACCTTTAACTTTAAATGAAGTATGGAATTTAGAAAACAAAGACTGGAGGCCAGAAAAAGGCTAAGACATAGAACCATAGTATGAATTAACATATATAGCAGTGGTGCCATGTAAATTCATGGTTTAGTAAGATAAGTAATGCTGTTTTGACCAGATTGCTTAAACAAAGGAATCCTCTAGTGGATAAATGGGATTTGAGTCTAAAAAGACATAGCCAGCCTTAAGGGGTGGAAGGGCACCAAAAGCTAAGCTGAAACTATATTGGGATTTCTAAAATTTCTCCTAGCAATCATAGTTCATCATTATCCCTTAATGCAGTTAAAAGACTTGTATTTAAAGATATAGTACAACCACGACTTACCCATCCAGTCCCCTAAACAAATAACATACTTTCACATACCACAATTTTCTACAATCTAGAAAAGTAGATATTCAGACTTGAACTCATAGCTTTAACTTTGGTGCCTTCCTTTCCCTTGTTTCTGAAATCTAATAGACACCGTAGGAAAATGTTCATAAATGTCATGTGCAGATTAGTACTGCTACCTGGAAGGCATTATTTCAAATGGTAGTACGAGTATTTCTTCTCTCATCCCTTAAGCGATGTTATTATGATAGTTATCCATGTCTTGCCAAAGCAAGGAATCAGGAAGATGTTTTAGCCAGTGTAAAAGATAGAATATGTGATCATAATTCCCTTCTTTCTTTAAATCATTAGTGGCTTTAATCAGACATGTGAGCCTAGTTTAGAGCTGTGGAATGCTAGAACTAGAAGGGCCTTAGTCTGAGCTCTTTATTTTAAAGTGGAACAAACAGGCCCAGAAAGGTAAAGTGACTTGCCTTAGGAGACAGCCAACTTTTTCTACTGCCAGGACTAAAATCCAAATCTCAAGATCCTAGTGTTTTTCTCATGTCAAAATTGTCACACCACTATATCTCATTAGCTTTGAATTAACTTAAAAATAGAGTGTTCGGGCTGGACGCGGTGGCTCATGCCTGTAATCCTAGCACTCTGAGAGGCTGAGGCGGGAGGATTGCTCAAGGTCAGGAGTTCGAAACCAGCCTGAGTGAGACCCCCATCTCTACTATAAACAGAAAGAAATTAATTGGCCAACTAATATATATAGAAAAACTTAGCCAGGCATGATGGCGCATGCCTGTAGTCCCAGCTACTCGGGAAGCTGAGGCAGAAGGATTGCTTGAGACCAGGAGTTTGAGGTTGCTGTGAGCTAGGCTGACGCTATGGCACTCACTTTAGCCTGGGTAACAAAGTGAGACTCTGTCTCAAAAAAAAAAAAAAAAAATAGAGTGTTCAGTAACTTTTCATAGTATACAGCAGAGTTTCTCAAACTCAGCACTGTTGACATTTGGACCAGATAATTCCTTGTTGTGGAGGGCTTCCTGTGCACTATAGCATAGTTACCAGTAGGCCTGATCTCTACCCATTAGATGCCAGTATTACCCTCTCTCCTCCCATTCTGACAACCAAAAATGTCTCCAGACATAGCCAAATGTACCCTGGGAAGCAAAATTGCCCCCAGTTGATATCCCACATATACCTCTATAATAATTCCTTCAGAAAGCCAGCATGACCTAACCTAATGTGACCTAACCTAGGGGGCCTTCTCCCAAGAATCTCACACCTTTAACTTGACAGTACAAGGCTTCTCCCAGGTGCTCTGGTTTCCCCTGGTATTAACTCCATCATTGGAATCTAGGGTGATATGCTACAGAAGACAGCCTAAAGGAAATGCCAACTGAGTCTTCAAGGACAAATCAGAACCAGCCAGGTAGAGAATGGAAAAGATTCGCAAGGCAGATGGAGCATGTATCTAAAAGCAAGGAGGGAGAATGCCTGGCTTCTCCTGGCTCTAGTGTCAATATACAGTGAGAAATGAAGCTAGAGAGAAGGCAGAGCCCAGGTCTTGAGGAACCAATTATATCCCTACAGAGTTGGGTATTGATCCTGAGAATAATGAGAAGCTGAGAGGAAAATGCATCAGACTTACATTTTAGAAAGACCTGAAATCCAGGAAACTACAAAGATGGGGATTCAAAGCTGAAGCACAGGCCACCTCAACAGAAACACTTTTTTTTTCTTTTGAGACATGGTCTCACTCTGTCACCCAGGCTAGGGTGCAGTGGCGTCATCATAGTACATTGCAACCTAAAACTTCTGGGCTCAAGTGATCCTCCTGCCTCCGATTCCCAAAGTGCTGGGACTACAGGTGTGCACCACCACGCCCATCTATTTTTTTCTTATTTTCTGTAGAGATAGGGTCTTTCTATGTTGTCTAGGCTGGTCTAGAACTCCTGGCCTCAAGTGATCCTCCCACCTCAGCCTCGCAAAGTGCTGGGATTATAGGAGTGAGCCACCACACCCAGCTTCAGGATAAACACTTGACGTGAATATGAGTGAATATGAAAGAATAGTCATGCCAGAGTTCACTCTTGCCTTCTTACACCATGAGGGGAGGGATTCTCCTCCTAGGACCATTGATGCCACAAAGACTGGCAAAAAGAGGCACAGCCTCTTCCTCCACTCGGGAAAGTGGGAGGAGGAAAACTTTGAACACCAAGGCAGGAAAAATAACTTTTTCTTCTAGAAGCTAATACTTCACAGAGAGGTTGGGTTTCCTGTCATCCCAATTTCCTACTTGAAATTCAGGATATATTTTTTCCCCAGAAAGAAAAAATATGAAATGTTTTGCTATTTTTAAATATATGATTCAGCCAATCTATGGATTAAAGGTGTTTTGTGTATGTGTGGGTCCTTGTATGTGTGTATTAGCTATTGAGCATATTGTTGTTTCTGTGGGAAAATGAATTACAGATTGACTTTCAGAACATAATCCATTTGTCAGCTGTGGGCTGTGCATGCCTATGCAGAGAAAGTACAAGCACTAATGACAATAGAAAAATGCATCAGCCAAGTTTCACAGCTCTTAGAACTCTTCCATATAGAAGGGAGTCTGGGGCTATATAAGATCAATGCAGCTGACCACACATCATGCAAATAGAAGCAAGCTCTGGGTGGCTGTCCAGGCCCTGTTAAGCCAGTCTACATGAAGCTCCAGTAGGAATCCCAGGGCCTGGCACATAGCAGGTGCTCCATCAATGCCTGGGAAAGTGAGCTAGATGCATTGAAATGGATCTCCATGTATATGCCTCCTGGTTAAATGAGACTTAGAAAAAAATGCTGGTTCAAGGAGGCTCTGAGCTTGCATGTATAAACCAGGGAGGAAGGAACAACATGGAGTAGCCCAGAAAGACAGTCAAAGAAAGGTAGAAGGCCGGGAGTGGTGGCTTACTACAGAATACATCTGTAATCCTAGCACTCTGGGAGGCTGAGGTGGGAGGATCCCTTGAGCTCTGGAGTTGAGACCAGCCTGAGCAAGAGTGAGACCTCGTCTCTATTAAAAATAGAAAAAAATTAGCCAGGAGTGGTGGCATTGGCTTGTAGTTCCCAGCTACTTGGGAGGCTGAAGCAGGAGGATTGCTTGAGCCCAGGAAATTGAGGTTGTTGTGAGCTAGGCTGATGCCACTGTACTCTAGCCCAGGCAACAGAGTGAGATTCTGTCTCAATAAAAAAAAAAAAAAAAAGAGGTAGAAAGTCCTTGTACCTGTGCTCATGGGATAGAAATGCCTTCCTTTTAGGGGCAGAAGCTAATATGGACACGAGGTTGCCTTGATTAATTCCCAATGTCAGTAAGGTGGATCAACTTAAGTAAATTAATGTTAGTACCACGACCTATTGTATATTTAAGAGTTGATTTGCTGATTTGCAGCTGAAACATGGTGGCCTTCTTTCCTCTGATTCATCCATTACTCAGATGGCCCTGGCTTCTAGATTTCTTAATAAAATTCCAATAGTCTTCATTGGCAGCCACCGAATCTAGCCAAATCTTTCAAAGTGCTTCTTTTTGCCTTTCACTGCTGACCAGACCTATCTCTAGCCTTTCTCACCTTGATCCCTCAGGGCAAATTTACTTTCAACAATGCTTTGATTAGGTTACGCCCCTTTTCAAAATCCTTTCACCACTTCCCAATTCCTCGGGGAATAAAGTCCAAACACCTAGCCTGCCTTTTAAGGGCCTGTGGAGTCCTCACCTGTATATTTGCCCCACCCTCCAACACTCCTGCATACAAGGCAGCATGGCATCCTTAGGGTGCCCTGAAAAGGCTATCCTCACTTCTGCCACTGTGCTTTGCTCACATTGCCCTGAATTCCTCAATTTCTACCTCTCTACCTTAAAAGAACATGTGCGAGTCTGTCTACTCCATGAAGTAGAAGTCTTAACATATTTCCACTCATGCCCTGCTCACCCCTTTCCATTTCTTGCATGGAATTATTCTATGCATCTCTGGCTTCCTTGTGAAAGGTGTGACACTGTTCTCCACCATGATGCTGCCCACCCCCTAGCTGTGAGCAGTACAAGACAAATAAACAACTCAAGGCCCTAGAAAGGTACCTGGCATATCCTGGGTGCTTAACAAATATCCGTTAATTTTATTGAATGAATTCACGATTTTTGATTTTGTGCACGTAAGATTACGACCCACTTTGTCTCCTAAGCCAGGGGATCTCCTTCCCCCAAGGTGAGCAAAAGCATCTAAATATCTAAGCTTTCAAAAAGTTAGCTTAGACATAAAAAAGCAGAACTTCCTCTGTAATTCTGTAAGAAATGAGAAGTCCCCAATCTCCCGGCCCCACACCTACCCCCGTATTGAATTTCAGGTTCCTTGAAAATAACTGACCTGGGTCGTTTTTTAATAAATAAAACTTTGCACCTTCTCTGCAGTGCAAAGGTAACCTTACCTCCAGCCCAGCCAAATCACCAACAAATTCTGCATGAGAGAAAAATGTTTTTGAAAATGGAGGGGTGGGGGTAAAACCTCTTCACACAGTAACAGTACAACAGGTGCTGAGCTGCAAAATCAACACCCTAAACACCCAAACAGACCTTCTAGGAGAGCCAAAAGTTCTTTAGCTAATCTAATGTTCTTCAGTTGTTGTTTCAGGGGCTTTGCGAGAACAAAAGGGTCCCCTCCCCTTGGCCTTGCTGTTTTGCGCCTATCACTTACTACTGAGTGTGTGTCTTACTTGTTTATCTGGGCTCAATCTTTGTTGCACCCAGCCAGCTCGCTCGGCGACCCGGGCGACCACGTTTCCTTAAATCAGAGCCCCGTAGACTCCGCAGGGAACTACATTACCCAGTGGCCCCCGCGCTCTTCGCAGGAAGGACGTCTGCGCACTAAGATACTCAGTTCCAAGTTTGGAGCTTTTAGCTGCCAGCCCTGGCCCATCATGTAGCTGCAGCACAGCCTTCCCTAACGTTGCAACTGGGGGAAAAATCACTTTCCAGTCTGTTTTGCAAGGTGTGCATTTCCATCTTGATTCCCTGAAAGTCCATCTACTGCATCGGTCAAGAGAAACTCCACTTGCATGAAGATTGCACGCCTGCAGCTTGCATCTTTGTTGCAAAACTAGCTACAGAAGAGAAGCAAGGCAAAGTCTTTTGTGCTCCCCTCCCCCATCAAAGGAAAGGGGAAAATGTCTCAGTCGAAAGGTAAGAGCCTATTTGCATTACTTGCAAAAATGCAAAGGGTTGTGCATGCATTTATGAATGCATGGATGCAATTTTTGCCTGGCGATTGCATTTTTAAGTTTGAGGTTTTCCACAGCTCAGTTGCATTTCCTGTTTAGTATGTGTCTTTTTTTTTGCAGACACAGAGAGTTCCTGTAAGGCAGGGCTTGCAGTTCAGCTGTGCATTGACGTTATTTGCATTCTTCTGCTAGGATTACTGAGCTCTTTTTGCCTTTTGCACAGTCAGGAGAGATAGAGCAGGTTGGTAGCGTCTAAATGTGCAATGCTTTATATAATTGTAAAATTCTTTAGTATGCACACATGTTATAAGTAATTTTGTCTGCAACAGGAATACAAACTTTCTAAAAGTACGTAGGTGAAGATGAAAGGTAAAACTTGAGTTAAACTACTAGGAAATTAATGTAATCTTATATTCTTTTGGGAATAAACCGTTGCAGCGCCGGTATTTAGCTAAATTTCCATTGATATCGCTTTGAACATTAGGCAACTTTTGATTTTTAAAGGAAGTAAAGGTGAAAGGTGAATAAGAGCATATTACAAAAAAGCAGAGAAGTCTTGCTCTTCGGAGATTTTGCACTTTACACCAATTGCTTGTTGGCTCACAATATTTAGAAGCAGCAGTGAGGACCTAATGTTTTATGTCTGCCCAGTTGAGAGATGCTTTGCATCTGGGGGGTGGGGTGGAAATATTGAGGGGAGAAACTGTACTTTTAAGCATTACAACAATGTGAGGAGACTGCACTGTTTCATTGACATCCATAATGAAATCTTTTAAATGTACAATTGCATATATTTAGTCGGCTATACTAGGTAAGACGTTCAGGATTATGGTTGTTTATGTTTTTTTCCTTTTTCTTAATTTTTTAAACACAGTTGTATTTTGCATGCTTAATGTCATCCTGGGGAGGGGATTAAAAAACTCCTGACATGGCATAGGAGAGCTGAGGGGGTGCTGTCAGATGCCTGAGGGACCCTAAGTCACTTGTTTCAGGACAATTCTTTCTTTACCATAGAGAAAGCATATGCCATATGAGAATGTATGGAATGAAGAAGATACGAGTTAGGTAATAGTGAATTAGGCGACCTGTGGCACCGAGTAAGACCTGGTGAAATTAAAATGTCTAATAAGCTTTTTTTTGCTGCTTTTTTTTTTGGAGGAGTTGTACCAGTTTTTAATTTTACCTGATGGAAGTCATAATATCTTAGCAACCCAAAAAGGAAGTTATATTTTCAAGAATTCAAAATAGGACTCTGCTTTTCTTCGAGTATTAGGGGAGAATGAAAATCTGAAAAGTTAATAGTGTTGAAGAACCTAGGAACTGGCATTATGAAGTAGAGATGTTCCTTTAATAGGGAAGACCTAAAATCAAATTGAGCAGAAAAATAGCAATTTAGAAGAGTCTGTCTATGCTTTGGTGTATTAAAGAGATGGCATCTAGTTACTTTGTATTCGGGAAATATTCGCTCATTCATTTAATTCACTTTAATGTATGTATAAATATATTATGATATGCATGTTAATATACATATATGTGTATATATGCATATATACGTGTGTGTGTGCATACGAGATTTGGGTGACACACAAAATATTTAAAAGGAAGCCCTTTCCTTTGGGGAACTTGCCTTCTGGTTGGGGAAAGCAAGTGTGTATGGAAATCATTATAATTCAAGTTAATAGGACAGGTATTGAAGAGAAATGGTGCTACTAGAATCTAGAGATTGAAGTGATCTTCCTATGTGAGGGATAGTCAGGAAAGTGTCCTGAAGAAGGTATGGTTTACTATGATCTTATCTTTGGACCTTAGGGTCTAAACTAAATCATTCTCCTTTTTGCATACTTTTGGGGTCATTCTTAAGGTAGCTGCTTCTCAGTAGAGAACGTTTTCCAGTTGGGAAGCTAAAAGAAATTTTAGGACCGCACTCTTCACTTATGGGTGTGCCTATATGGATCAGATATTGGTAGTCCTTCAAATCAATTTCCAATGACCCAGATGAATTTTCTTAATTGGAATCTGTTTTAAAAGTGCATCTGGTATGAACATGAGGTTTTTGTCCAAAAGGAAATTTATTGGTAGAAAGAAGTGGGTGATCATTTTAGAAATGGCAAAGGAGCCTTGGCCTGGACTTTAAATGTGGAATTGGCCTAATTCAGCCACGCTATTCTCAAATGGCCAAAACACTTTTTACAGTACCAAACATCTTGTTTAATTCTCTGACCAAATAAAATGGGAGGAAAAGTGAAAGGTAGATACAATCTCATAGTATTGAAGAATTTAACAACATGTTCAATTCAAGAACCTTTACGAACTTTCTAGATCACTATAATTCGGTTTTACAGACCTCTAATTTAAGGCACAGCAGAGGCAGAAGAATTACAGACTCCCTGGGAGCTGGAAGGAGTGGGTTATTTCTTTCTAGCCTTACCAACAGTGAGATTCCGAGAAAGAATTTCTTAAAAAGAAATTTTGTTTTCCACAGTAGTAACTTTAGGTGGTATGCTTTTCAGCTTGTTTATATTAGCTGTCTGGGGTTGAGCTGACATTTTTCAAATATTAAAGCAGTAGAATGCCTTTTGAGGAAATCTGAAATGTAAGTTAACAGGAAGGGCACCCAGAAAGTGCAGGAATTCCTGCACATTACAGGAAGACAAGCTACAGGAAAAATGTGTCATCTACACTACCCAGGAGAGAAAAACTATTGTTATTAGCTATAATGATCTTCTGAGGGAGGGAGGGAAAGAGTGAGGAAGGGAGGTCTTGCATCTCCCACTACACCTGAAAATATACAAAAAGTTTGACCCTGTTAAAAATATACTCTTTCTCACTGCTCCTCCTATTCACCTTTAAAAATACTAGCTTTATTTTAATATAGTAATAAGTAAATCATGTAAGAAATGCATAATTCAGAAGCATATAGCAGAGTGGCAGTAAAGGGCTTAACCCTACTGAGTTCTTTGCCTCTGTAATTCATTCTACCCTGGGAAATGAAATGTGTAAATTTCTCATTCTGTGTAAATTCCTTTGTTAGATTGTACCAGACGGACTTGTCATGCTTAGTCTGTAATCTGAGCCAGTATGTTTTATAACCCCGTACATCTTAGGACACAAAATCAGAATAGATACCTTGGGTTTCCTGAGCTTGTTTTGTAATAGTGCTGCATTCAGTTCTTTATAGCTTGCTGCATGTTACCTGTAGGGGGACCCAGGAGGGTCTCTTGGTGGTAAATTTAATGCTGGAGAAAAGAGTTGAGATTCTCATGCCTTTGTTTTTCACAGGTTAGTATTATTTAACTACTCACCAGTATTTTAAAATCAGAAAGCTCTGTAAGGAATATTTTTAAAATGTAAAAGAAAAAAATTACATAAATAATACTTATTCATTATAGAAACATTAGAAAAGGAAAATAAGAATTACTAGGTACTGCAGTATTTGGGCATGTATCCTTTTGGAGACACACACACACACACATATATGAAACATTCCAAATATGTGTAAAACTATGTCTGTTTAGTTACCTTTTGTTTCACTTACCAATATAGTGTGAATTATTCGGAAGGTAATATATTTCTACTTTCATAGTATCCAATTACACTGATTTTATTTAAATCGAATCTTAATGTTTATTAACTTTCACTATAATGAATATTGCCTGCTGTGATGATCATCCCAGTTCATACATTATTGTGCATAGTATGGCCTTAGATTAAATTCCAGGCAGCAAAAACCACAGGTTATGGATGTTCAATTCTTCTCACTCCCTGTTCTCTTTTTTATCTTCTGAAAATAGCTTTTTTTATTATAAAAATGATGTATACTCATTGAAAAATTCAAACCAAAGAGCAATTAATAATAAGAATATAAAGCTCACTAAATATCACACCATGCATAGCTAATTACTGTTAACTTTTTGGTGACAATCTCTGCATTTGTCTGTAGGTCTATACATACATATCCATACATGCTATTTTACACACTATATATGATATTTTGCAACTTGCTTTTTTATACTCTACTATGTAGCTTGGATATCTTTCTATATTCATACACATGTGGTTACCTCATTCTTTTTTAACAATTGTATATTTTTAAGAATGTAGTCATTTGTTTAATCTCCCATTAGATTTGCATAGTTTCCATTTTTGTTTTCACAGCTAGAAACATACCTTGAACATACATATTTGCATATTTGCCCAATTATTTCTTTAGGACAATTCCTAGAAGTGGAAGTCCTGGTCAAAGAGCATGCAAAATATACTGCCAAATTGCCCGAGAGGTAACACTAATTCTCATTTCCACCAATCATGTTTGGAAGTACCCATTTTTTCCTTTCAAGTATTTTGGTAAATAATGCAAAGTAAATTGCTCTCCAGAAAGGTTATACCTTTCTTCATCCTGGGTATAAAAATTTGGAAAAATCTTTGACAATTTGGTAAAAGGTATTAATACTCTGCTCTTATTTGTGCATTTTAGTAATAAAGCATTTGAAGTTTTCACTTTTCCTGACAATTGTGTCTCATGTGTTTGAATTTCTTTTTTTTTTTTCTCATTGAGTATGTCTTTAAAATTTTAATTTAGGATCAAATTATTTTAAAAGTTAGGCCATAAAATTCCAAGATTGTTGATTAGAGAATCATAGGTTGAAACTCTGGTCCCATACATCTAAACAATTTAATTCCTTGATGAGTTCTAATTTTAATTTTAGCCAACGTGTCTTAAGTAAATAGCACATATTTTACAAACTCATTTTGTTTATATGGTCTATAGCTATCAAGACCTATATGAAAATAATAAGAAAAATGATCTGATTAATTTGAATATGGAAAATAACTTACTATTGGGCATTTTTCCATTTTAAGTTTTATCTACAGGCAAAAGTAGTTTTTCTTTAGTTTTGTAAATAACTCTTACATAGCACCTGGTTGTATTATGTGTATTGTTGCAAAATAATTTAATTTAATTTTACCTTCCTGTGCAATACCTAATCACAAAAGGTGGTTGACTTAAATTAACTAGGTTTGTTAAAAGAATTAAGTCTAGAATCAATTTTGATGACCTCACAAGTTATTTAAGTTAATCTTTAACATATCCTTTATATAGCCTTAGTAAATGTGCCTATTTATGCATCCTGATATTAGGGATAGAATTTAGAACTAGGAAAGAAGTTTGATAGTCTAGTCACTTCATTTTAGAAATGAGCTAATGAAGGTCTTGAAAGTGAGTGATTTGCCTAAGGACTTTATTAGCACCTTAAGTAGAGCTTAGATCTCCTGATACTGTGTCCCAAAGTTCTTTTCACTAAACCTCACACCAACACTAGCAATCCACATTTATAAGTGTTTTTTTTTTCCTTCAGAATCTTTAGTATATTTCACATTATTTTGCTTTGTTTGTTTTTCTGGGACTCAAACTGTCAAAGAGGGTGCTGACGAGACAATTAGCAGGGGGTTCTTTTTCTGTGCTCAAGAAATGGTGATACATGAATCATGGTGGTGGGGTTTCTTATCAGTTCTCTCTCTGCCAGAGGATATTTTGCAAATGCTCTCATTTTGATTCTCCTTGCCTACATTGTACAGCTGCGAGTTTTAACCACTGTAGTTGTTGTCTGCCTTTTATGGACTATCTTGTTTGAAAGCCCCTGCTGGGTAGCTAAACTTCTTGTATATCTTTGCATCTCCAACTCTTTTCACATTGTGCTTATCAGTAATAAGTGCTCAATAAATATCTGACAATGCAAGTATTTTTCACCAGTAGTGGTTAACTATCATTTTTTTGTAAGTCTTATACAAGTTTTGAGATCACTAAATTATAATGCAATTTTCTTTTTGTGCTTTTTTGTTTGCATTAATATTGCCATTATGTCTTTGCTTGATTATTTGCAAATTGCAAGAATAGCATAAAAAGCCACTCCCGATGGCTGAAGAAGTATTGTTTCTCCTACTGAGGCCCTCTGAACAGATTTAAAGGTTGCATGATCCTTTGCTAACTCTCTCTTCTAACAATATGCAACACTAAGATGAGTTGTCCAAAGAATCCAATCCGATGGGATCGAAGTAAATTTCTCCATCCTGTTCTGGTTTCAGGAGCTGGTTTGTAAGTCTGTGGAGCCTCTGAAGGGTTGTCAGAGACAAAGTTTTTAACAGCTGGCTGCACTCTGACAAAACAGAGAACTCTGCAAGGACAACCTCCAAATGAAATGATTCCCCACTTCCTTCTTGGCCACCTCCACTGCTGTCACCTACCCTCTTCCACTCTGTCTCCTTAGATGGTCTTCCTTCCCCAAGCTGGTCCATATGTTTGGTAATCCATAATCTTCCTCTTTCTACACTGAAGAGGATATCCAGGTTATAATACATGCACAATGAAGTCTATCAAAATCATTGTAATTTAGTCAACTCAGCTCTGAGTGAAAGCATTGCACTTGCAGCATGCCTTATCACCTGTTTGGCTTTCTAGTTTGTACATCCCTCCATAAGTCAGACCCTTGGAATCAGCCTTCTTCGAACAGACCATTAACCCTAGATCTCAATGCTGAACACTACCCCCCACACACACACTCCCAGTGTTGACATCATCATCACTTACTATATGGCAGTCACTTTTCATATACTTTGCTTTTTTTTTTTGAGACAGGATCTCACTCTTTTGTGCAGGCTAGAGTGCAGTGGTGTCATCAAAGCTCAATGCAACCACAAACTCCTGGGCTCAAGTGATCCTCCTGCCTCGGCCTCCCTAAAGTGAAAGGATTACAGATATGAGCAAGTGCGCCTGGCCTCATGTATTATGCTTTCGAATGTCCCATAAGCACCTGGGGGTCAGATACTGTTATCCTTAATTTACAAGTTAGGAAATTAATTGTTGTTAGCCACCTTGCCCATGGCCTGATAGCTAGTTAGTGGCAGAGACAGGATGCAAAGCCAGTACTCTCTGACAAGAGTGGCCATGCTTGTAACCAGGAGTCAGCAAATTACAGTTCCTGGGCCAAGTCCTGTATCACTTGTTTTAAAGTATAGCCCATGAATTAAAATGATGTTCCCAATTTTAAATGTTTGAAAAAAACAGAATGATATTTCATGATGCATGAAAATTATACACAATTCATATTCAGCATCCACACATAAAGTTTTATCAGAACATAGTTATGGTCATTCATTTGTATGATTTCCATGGCTGCTTTTTGCTCTAAAATGGTAGAATTGAGTAGTCCCAATGGAGATTGTATGTCCCACAAAGCCAAAAATATTAACCATATGGTCCTTTTCAGAAAAAAGTTTGCCAACACTGTCCCTTATGACTTTACTTAATCAAATAGTGGGGTCTTTTCATGGCAGAGCTCCCAGATTACTTTGGCTTTAATTTAAAGTGTTAACCTGGATAACTACTGGTCTGCTACCCAGCCAGTGACCCTTTGGGCCCCGCCTGCAGGAAATGTCTGAGTGGTGTTTCTCCTGGTTATGAGAATTGTAGGTCATTGCTCATTTCCGCTGAACTAAGCTACTCGTCTCCTTTAGCCCATCCCGGGGTCTTTCCCCCTTAGTTGTGCTCTTCCTGTTTTCTTTATATTTCTTTTCTTTTCTTCTTTCCTTTCCATGAGAAACTGTTCATTAATTCTTTCCCCAGACTCTTCATTCCCTTTTTCTTGATCCCACATTTTGTTTAGAAAATAAATAAACTAAAAACAACTCTCATGCTACCACCATTGCCTGGCTTTTTTGGTTGTCATCATGACCCAGCTCAGAGGTTCCATCACTTCTTTTGCGTGAAGAGGAAAGGTTCCCTCCATGTGTAGTGAGACAGCTTCCATTGTACCCAGAAAGATTTCTGGTTACTGTCTCCTAACCAGAGAGCTGTTTTCTAACAGCTGTTAGAGCTGTTTTCTAACATTAACCCCTAAGAGTTAGAGCTGTTTTCTAACATTAACCCCTAATTCTGGGTGGGCCATTTTCTTTTGAGTTATCCTTTGCTGACAGAGTCACTTAAATCATGGGTATTTTGTATATTTAGGAAGGAAGGTGTGATAAAAGTTCTGAAAATGAGGGGAGACGAAAGCTGCATGAAGACTGAGTAGCTTTGGGAGAATGAGCCTAGATTTGTTCACCATATTCAGAATGAGGTGAATTTAAGTCACGTACAAAGAAATGCTAATTCCTGCCGTCCCAGATGGTACACATCACTGCTGTGATTTTTTTTTTTTCTGTGTTCCAGATACTGTCCTTAGTGATGGACATGAATTATGTCATTTACTCTCACTAGGGCTCAGTGATGTGATGCCCTGTTTTGTGGATGAGCAAACTGAGGCCAGAGAGGTTATGAACTTGCATAGATGTCAAACTGATAGTGGCAGAGCAGACGTGTTAGTCAAAGTCTGCCTGACACCAGAACCTGAGCTCCTGACTGCTTTACTTGAGCTATCACTCCAAAATAAATTGATGAGTCCCATTACACAAAAGACATGGTTGGAGATAGAAAACATGACTGGATTCCATAGGAATTTGGATAGATTTGGGCATACCAGGGCCAAATATGGTAATTAAGAGAGGCTTACCTGTATCCAGTTATATACAGGTTCCTTTTGACATATCCCATTAAGTGTCTATTGATCTCAGAGTACTTTGTCTGACTTATTTTGACTCTTAAGGTTGAATTCCAGGTAGAAACTGCCTGTTGGTTAAAGGAAGCTGATTACATTGTGCCCACTGGTAGATACTGCTCTGTATATGCAGGAAGTTTATGTTAAAACACTGTTAACAAATTAATGATACCATTTGCTGTCTTATTGGCTGTATCACATAGAAAATAAGCAGATTCAAACTTGTGTGTTTCCTTATACATCTAAGTTAAATTGCTGTAAAACAGCAATAAGAACTTGACTAATGTGGCTTTTTACCAGAATACCGCAGACCCTTTTTGGCTTATTGGGTTCCTTTCTTCTTGGTTATTTGCATGTAAATGTAACAGGGGCAGTTTCCTTGAAATTGTGCATAAACTCATGTCTCCAGTGTTTTCCTCTTGTACTGGACAGTGTGGAGGAAACTGGAATTGCCTATTTTTGTGGCAGAGGAGGCAGAGGGGGTTGGAAATGAGTATGCTTTTCAACCAGTGAAGTCTTTCTTGGCTTTTTCTCTGGGCAAAGCAGAACAGTCACACCTATGCCTCACCTACCTCCCATGATCCCATGCTGAAGCCATGTGAATAGATGGTCTGGATGTTGCATGATAAGTTATTTATTCCCTTCCTTTATTCTCTTGCCTCCAGTTCCACATGAGATGGGATGAGTTACCAATAAAAGTAAGGCTAGAATCTGAAGAACCAGTAAGAACAGAATAGTAAAGAGTGTGGGAATTATTTTGCAGTAAATATGAAGAGATAGCCTACCCATGATATTTGAAAACCTTGGAAGGTAGTCTCTCTAATTTACCACTTCCTGTACCCCAGACATGTTTGCCATTTGAAAAAAAATAATCCCCAAAACTTTGGACATACCTAAAGAGAGAACTTGGGTAAGAGGTTGTTCAGATCAATTCAACAAATACCTTTTTGATCAATTGTTAGGTTTAAGATCTTATGCTAGGTGGAAATTGACAGAAAGGCATTTGACTCTACCATTTCACTTGTCAGCTATGTGGCCTTGGAAAACCTACTTAACCTCTAGCTTCAGTTTCCTCACCTTCTAAATGGAAAGACTGACACTCACTCACAGGGTTGTTATGAAGATTAAGCAAGGTCATGCATGTAATATGCTTTGGCCAGTGCTGGCATTCATTTATTCAACAGATATTTATTGAATGCACTTTGGTGTTTGAGGCATTTCGCTATAGTAGTTTCTCCATAAACATAAATTTGCTTTATGCTTTCTTTCCCTTTAGTCCTTAAGGAGCTTATAGTCTAGTGGGAGGTGAGAAAAGCACAAAATAAACAACACATAAGCAGATAAGCAAAAATAAGTAAATAAATAAAAGAAAAACACAAAAATGTGTAGAATACAAACTAGACTCCAAGATTCGTTTAAAAGAAGTACCATTTGCTGGGAAACCCTATGATGAAGAGAAGGATCAGGAAAGTGTTTACAATGGATGTAGAAGTATCTATTTGATCGTCACAGTTGTTGAGGAAATTGGGCCCTAGATCCAAAGTAGGTGTGGGAAGGAATCTTGACTTCCAGTATCCAGTGGCAGCAATAGATTATTAATATAGGCAGAACAATTCCTTAGAAGAATAATAAAAGGAAAATGCCCCAGCAAAATAGGTGGAGCTTCACAGACCTTAACTTGTGTTTTCTAAGAAATTCGTTTTTCTTACCAAGATAAATTACTGTCCTTATTGTCTATGGTCACAATAGGTTAATAAATGGAATATATCATCTCTCATACTTTTAGGTGATTTTTGGATTGTGGAAACTCCAGGAAATCTAGAGGTTAATAGTTAAACATGTATGTCATATCAACCAGGTTTATAGATACACTGTAATTATATAAGCAAGCTGTTGGTTCAATAATCAACATCTAGCTAGGTCAGGGAATACTTTCCAGAGGATGGCCACAGCTATAATTTTCATTTTTTATAACCTACTAACATGCCAACCTGTCCTTTCCATTTCTTAGTGCTTTATTCTGTTCTAGAATCATCTGAAATCAGTTTAAGAGGATGAAAACTACTCAGTGTTCTTCTGAATTCTCATTTTACTTACCTTAAGAGTAGAGTTCTAGGAGGTTCTTTGTTTTATCAAACTTACTTTCTCAAGCATGGTATTGGGCATTGGCAAGGGAGTTCATACATTTTTTTTAATACTTTTGATTTCAGAAAAATACAGTTTAAAAGGTAAATATATTTAATGTGATTGATAGACTAAATTAATTTTTTCTTTTATTATTTTGGTTTCAAGAAAAGAGTGACATATAGCTCTGGGCTCACAATGGGTTGATTCTCCATGAACCTATGACTTTGTCACCTTCTTTCCCTCAATGACTTCATTCAACCAGAGTCAGTACTGTGGGGTGTAAGTGTGTGGGGTGTAAATCAGTACATAAGGGTGAAGTGAGTCACCCACAGTCATGCAAGCCACAGGGCAGTTTTTGCCTCACCTGGCTATGCATTTAAAAATGAACACAGCCAGGTAGGCAGGACCTGCTGGCTGTATCATCTCATTAAGTGACTTACAAAGTCTTCTTGCTCAGGAATTTGTTCCTGAATGAGCTTTTATTTTTTCAAGGAAAGTAGGGGAAAAACACAAGATGTAATTCTGGGATTGGTTTAAGAATTAGATTGAGAAATTCTGATATATTAGAGTTAGAATAATTTTTTTCCATCTCAAATTTCATTCTTTCTTTCTTATGTGACCTATCTAAGGACAACGCAGGTAGTCAGTGTTCAGCAGGTTGTGGGAGGTGGAGGACTGTCTATTTCTTGATTGTCTTTAACGGGCATTATTGAATAATTAAATAAATCATCTGCACCTTGCACCGTGCTTGGTGAATACAAAGGTGAATAGACTCCTACCTCTACCCTCGAGAAGCTTGTACTCTGATGGGATATATTTGCTTGCTAGGGCTGTTGTAAGACAGTACCACAAATTAGGTGGCTTGGGCAACAGAAATTTATTGTTTCACGTTTCTGGAATCTGGAAGTCTAAGATCGAGATGGCAGTAGGATTGGCTCCATCAGACAGCTGTGAAAAAGAATCTCTTCCAAGCTTCTCCCCTAGATTTAGGTTGTTTGCTTGCAATCCTTGGCATTCTTTGCCCTTGTACACTCACAGCCCAGACTCTGCCTTCGTGTTCACATGGCATTCTCCTTGTCTGTGTGTCTGTATTCAAATTTCTCTTTTTACAAGCAAGCCAGTCCTATTAAAGTAGGGGCCCACCTTACTCCAGTATGATGTCATGTTAATTAATTATATGTGCTGTGAGCCTCTTTTCAAGTAAGGTCACATTCTGAGACGCTGGTGGTTAGGACTTTAGCATATTAATTTTGAGGGAACATAGTTCAACTTTTAACATGGAAGACAAACATGTCAGCAAACTAATGCTACTCTGTGTGATATGCATGGAAGTTCTGGTACAAGATGCCAGTAGGATACTGAGGAAGGTGAGGTGCATAACTCACCTGGGAAGATCAGGAAAGGCTGAGGGTAGAGGGAGGACCTCAACTTGCTATTAATATAATCGAATTTGAAGTGTGGTTCTCAGGAGAATAAGGAAGCGAAACAAGAGACTTTGCCATCTGGTTCTTGAGCAGACTACCTGCTCTTTCTTCTGGTTTTCTACTGTTAATGATAGACTGGATGCTTCTAAACTGGGATGTATTAAATTAGAAAACACACACACATACACGCACACATGTGCACATACATACACACACATACTGTTGCTATATTGATTCCCAAAACTTAATTAGTGTGTAGTGGCAATCAGACCTACAAAAAACTCTCAGTAGTTGTCACAGGCAACTTTGATGTTTAGATACAGGGACAGCAGTTGTGATTGGGTGAGGGTGGCATCCTTTCCCATTGTATCAAATGGCCTAGACCTATTGGAATAAGGTTTAGTAGGGAATAGGAGTAAGAACCAACCTAAGCAAAGTTTACTTTTAGAAAAGGCCTGTAAGCCTTACAAAAAAAAAAAAAAAGATTGACTATTAACAAAAGGTCTTTTCAACTGTGTGTATACCTACTAGAGCTAATAGCTTTATCTTCTTAATGTGATCTTGGTACATTTAGTAAAATTATATATAAAAGTACCAGGAACTCTTTCCGTAAGGAAGGACAATAAGGAAAGAAATTGTCAGGCATGTTGGGTAAGATGGCTGGGGGTAAGGTCAGGGGGAAGGAACTTTTCTAGCTTAGAACAGATGTCTGTCATCCATCAGGTTGTCCTGCCAGGGTGTCCACGGTTGCAGGCATCAAGTGTGGGGGGTCCAGGTGGGAAACTCAGAGAAAGTCACAGCAAGGTGAGGCTGAGGCTTAGGTATCCTCAGAGTTGGGGCTGTATTCTTGGGACAGGTGACCCAAATAATGAAAGAACAGGTGGGCAGCAAAGGCTAGGCAGAAAGTCAAGAATTAGATGAGTCAACATCGAAGGGAAAGAAAGAAAGGATCAACAGACAGATCAGTTGGAAAGCAGGGATCAGAGAGTGAAAGGATCTAAGAAACCAGGCAATAATAGGCAATAATATAGATTTTATTCCCTATTAGTCCTGCCTGTAAGACATGAGTATATACCTTTGTTTCTTTCAGCTCAGAAGCAGTCTTTGTTCATTTGGCAATTGTGAGAAGATGCACTCATAAGAAGCCTGGGGTGGTAGGGTTTAGAAGGATACACAGAAAAAGAGCAACAAAAACTAGTTTGGGCCTTGTTTCAAACAAGCCCAGACTTCTCTTCAATGCTGAGTACCGGTGCATGGCTCTCTAAGTGGGACCAACAGAGGCAGAGGAAAACAGGAAGTAGTGAATCAGCTGGATTGTCAGGCCACTTGATGTAAGACAGAACCCAGCTACTGGTTTCCTCTGTCAGGTTCAGAGGAGCACACAGTCCAATGGGAATAAGTAATCCTGAGACCTAGACTTCTAAGCCCAAGGCAAAGCTGGATAGAAGAAATACAAGTGCTACAGCAAGTGTCATACTGCTATTCTGTTATGAATATATATCAGGGGATGTAGAGATACTCAGTCTTTGAGAACACATTTGGCCAATATCAAGAACCTGCACAATTTTTATACCCTTTGATTCAGCATTTTCATTTATGGGACTCTATCTTGTAATACTGATAATTGGGTGCCTACTGTGTGCAAAACTTTGTGAGAAGCACTTTACTAATTAGCTCTAATCCTAAAAACTGGAGAGGTAGGCAATATTATGTCCATTTTACAAAGGAGGAAATTGGAACTCAGGTGAATAACTTGTCCCAGATTATAATGTTAGTGGTTGCAGAGCTGGGATTTGAATCTAGTTTATTTAAATTCGAAAGTTCATGCATCTTACTATGCTACTGCCATGTCAAATAATGAAAAATAGAAACACCTTTATTGTATAACACTCAGGCAATAGCTTCAGTTATCAGATACCCACCTGATGTAATAGGTTGTGAAGAGAGGACAATAACATTAATGGAAAGGTGCTTACGACTCAGGAAGAACTGATATAAATATGTCTGGTCTGTGATTACAAATAAGTGCATGTGTTTATGTGTATTTTGTTTTACCTTAAGTAAAAGAGTCTTTATTAGGGATAATGTGTTTGAATTGTAGGACGTAAAGCTGGGCCTGGTAGGAACTAAGTAATGCATTCTCTGACTCCCTCCCTCTGTCTTCCTCTTCCTTTGTAGGGCCCCTCATTTGGCTTTTCTCTGAACGTCTTCTCTGCTCTCTTCCTGCCTCTGTGGACCAGGCCTTTGCTAACTCAACATGCACATAGTTTAAAAGAGCCACTAGCCCTGTATCTATATGACTTTATAGTTGTTTTAGTACTCATCGTTTTTTGGCTGCTTACAATCTCTGATCTGAGATCAAATTTTCTATCTCCCTTCTTATCCTCCCCCCAAAATAAATCTGATAATCTGATGATGAGTGGCTGCCCAGTTGGCTGGATCTGAGTCAGATGTTCATTCCTGTGCACATGAAGAGTTACCACATGGCCCTCTGTCCACTTCGAGGTACCACAGGACCAGGTTACCTGAGTAGGGGATATAGGTGGGACAGTCAAATTGATGGACATCATCAGCAGACTGGAAGGAAATGCATTAAGAAAATGAAAGCAATGAACATGGGTAGTTAGACTTATACTTACATGAAGATTTGACAGTCTTGTGACCTGGGCTGTTTTACATCATTTTCTAAAGGAAAACTCATTATAAAGTTGCACACTTTCAATCACAAAGAAGACAGTTATTAAAGAAGGTGGATTTCCTTGGATTTACTCATGTTCCCTTGAGTGGAAGAGGCTCAGACCATATACTCTCTCATTTGTTCTGTTGCTGGTTACCTTTATAAGAAGGCCATTAGAGCAGTAAAAAGAAGAGTAATACCATCTGCTATACAAACTGAGGCAATGCCTTTGAACTGAGAGAACAACACAGAAAAGACATACTGGTGCTCTCTAATGGCTAAGTGACAAAACAAGATTAATTGTCCATTGATGTAACAGTTGCCCAAGTATATGTAATACAGAGTTTGGGCAATAAATACCAGGCAAAATGTGAAGACAAGACTTTATAATCATCATGGAATATTACATCTAGCAGAGGCTTTAGAAATCACCTAGTCTAGGCTGGGTGGGGTGGCTCATACCTATAATCCTAGCACTTTGAGAGGCTAGGCTGGGAGGATTGCTTGGGGCCAGTAGTTGGAGACCAGCCTGAGCAAGAGTGAGACCCTGTCTGTACAAAAATTAAAAAAAAAAAATATTAGCCCAGCATGGTAGCATGTGCCTGTAGTCCTAGCTTCTCAGGAGTCCTAGCTTCTCATGATCCAGGATGATGGCTTGAGCCCAGGAGTTATTATGATCATGCCTCTGTACTCTAACTTGGATGACAGAGTGAGACTCTACCTCAAAAAAACCCCAAATCTTCTAGGCTGATCACCTCACTTTATAGATGAAGCAATGAAAGTCCAAGGTACAGGTAAGCCAAGTATAGAAGACAGATCTCCTGAAACTCACACCTGGGCTGTTGTTAACATCTCAGGCACATAAGTCAGACTTTGATGCTCTGGGGAGCCCTTATATTCTTTCTATAAAGATAGAAGCTAACTTCTGAGGCTTAAAGACAAAAAGCAAACAAGATTACCAGACACGGTAGAAATCAGGAGCTCTGTTTATTCAATCGGTCGTCAGATGATTGAATGGGTCTGTTGAATCATGCAGGTCGCCATTCATCCATTTATTAATTCCCTGGACATTTATTAGCTTCTCTGTGTAGTTCACTGCTAGGTGTATAGCAGGGAGTATACAGAAAAATGATTTCTAGAAGCTCACAGTCTAATGGGGGCAGATGTGTCCACCAATGTTTGTGATTTAATGATAGCTCAAAGGAAAAGTGATTAACTGGTGAGGTCTTGAAAGGTGAATGGAAGAATGAGGGATTGGGAGTGGGATAGTCAGAGCAGACCCAGCTTTGGTCTGTGGGTGGTGTGAAATGTCACAAGTGTCGAGGAAATCCTAAAGCTCTGTGTGGTTGAAATGTAGGGGATCATCTAGCAGAACAGTGAGAGATGAAGTAGGAGAAACAGGCAGGGACCAAGGTGTGGAAGGCCTTGCAATTCAGGAGGCATTCATTGCCTGACTCAATATATTATAAAGCACTCCTGAGAAAGGGTTTCTTCCAGCAGCTAGATTAGCATAATTTTGTATTTTAGACTCAACTCTGCATCTATGTCCCTTAGCAACAGGTTTTTGTTAATATTCTGAGCTTGCTGTGGAATGGAGAGCCAAATTGGCTTTGAAGAGTTTTCCTTTGGCAAATCTATGACTTACTTTATCAGGAAAAAAAAAAAAAAAGATACTAACCTTTGTAGGGAAGAGAATTTGCACCATTTGATGACTCAACCTGTAATGACATTTTGTTGGCATTTCACCAACTTGCCCTTGCCTCTGTTCACCAGGGCATGGCCTTGAGGACTGATGACACGGTTTTCACTCATACAACATGTCTCCCACCCTGCTTTTTGTTTTTTAGCTAACTAACTTACTATTCCTGCCTGCCAAGAACCCGGGAGCTTGCTGGCCCTCCCTGTGTGCCTCCTCCATGAGGTCATGCTAGTACTATCACATCTGAGTGCCTGCCATTCTGGAGGTTTTACAGAACAGAAAACTCAGGCTCTGTGCTGTAGAGCTGGAGACTCTGGACCTTTGGAAGGTCTTAATTTCTGAAAGAGAATGCTCCAGGGTTGAACAGAGAGCCTTACAAAAGTGTGGGAGGGAGCACCTAGGTGAGAATGAAATGCACAACCCAACCTCAGGTGCTTTCTTCCAAATTTCACAAGCAGTTAATGTTATTTCTTTTTTTTTCAACTTGAAATTTCCAAAGTCTGTATCCACAGCCTTGCGTAGTTCTTAGCAACAAACTTAGCAACAAATCAGAGGAAAAAAATTAACTAGTCATCCATATTTTTAACCATATCTGTGATCTGATCTGCATCATCTAACCTCCTTGGGCCTCAGTTTCCCCTTCTGTAACTGGATGGTCATTACAGTCTTAAACACTACACTGTCTTAAAGACATGCCTAATTTGATTGGGAAGATACATTAAGGCTAAAATATGAGGAGAATATAGAGATATGGTGCAAATTCAGAAGCATAAAATTAAGAAGGGTGACCCTAGTGGATGAAATGTTTTCAACATTTTACCTTTTCTCCACCCAAGTTGGGCTCTAGGAAATTATCTGTGCTTTTATTGTTTTTGGTAGAAGTTTGGAAGATATTAACTGCTTAAACCATACTCTAATAGTAACCTGAATTTATATATAACTGACTCCTGTTTGTTTTCAAAAATTCATTTTCCCTGTCGGGCGTGGTGGCTCACGCCTGTAATCCTAACACCTGTAATCCGAGGTGGGCAGATTGGTTAAGGTCTGGAGTTTGAAACCAGCCTGAGCAAGAGTGAGATCCCGTCTCTACTAAAAATAGAAAGAAATTAGCTGGACAACTAAAACTATATAGAAAAACTTAGCCAGGCATGGTGCCACATGCCTATAGTCCCAGCTACTTGGGAGGCTGAGGATCACTTGAGCCTAGGAGTTTGAGGTTGCTGTGAGCTAGGTGCCATGGTACTCTAGCCTGGGCAATAGACTGTGTCTCAGGAAAAAAAAAATTCATTTTCCCACTTTTACTCTGTTAAGAAAGGTAAATCATAGGCATAGGCTGGGCACAGTGGCTCACACCTGTAATCCTAGTACTCTAGGAGGCTGAGGCAGGGGATTGCTTGAGGTCAGGAGTTTTAGACCAGCCTGAGCAAGAGTGAGACCCCATCTCTACTAAAAATAGAAAAAATTAGCAGGTGTGGTGGTGCACATCTGTAGTTCCAGCTACTCAGGGGGCTGAGGCAGGAGGGTTGCTTGAGCCCAGTGGTTTGATGAGGCCACAGCAGTGTAGCCCAGGCAACAGAGCAAGACTTTGTCTCAAAAAACAAACAAAAAACCCGGTAGAGATAGAGAAAAAATGGCCTTTGTACTACAGTTGTAAATACTACAATGTATGACCAAGAAAGATTGCAAAGTTTTCCAAGAAAAGGGACAGCATCAACTTTGTGAGTTGGTTTAGATCAGATGTTCCTGAAAGTTTAAAAAATAGTAATTTCAAATATATTCCAATCATTTGGAATTGATTTAAAAGAAAGAAAATAGATGTGCTGCCAACAGCATTAGATTGTTAGACTGCAAACAGCACTTAAAAAGAAATGAACAGCTGTCACGCTTTTCTGTCCTCTATAGATTTCACTTTGGAAAGATAACAAGTTTGCAAATTAACAGATCTCATCTAAATTCCACCCTTTTTCCTGGAGCTTCTACTACCCTAACCCTGCCCCACCCAAGAGCACAGCCCTTTAATTCTTTTTTTTTTTTTTTTTTTTTTTTTTTTTTTTTTTTAAGACAGAGTCTCACTCTACTGCCCTGGCTAGAGTGCCATGGTGTCAGCCTGGGCTCAAGCAATCCTATTGCCTCAGCCTCCCAAGTAGTTGGGACTACAGGCATGCGCCACCATGCCTGGCTAATTTTTTCTATATATTTTTAGTTGTCCAGCTAATTTCTTTCTATTTTTAGTAGAGACGGGGTCTTGCTCTTGCTCAGGCTGGTCTCGAACTCCTAAACTCAAAGGATCCTCCTGCCTTGGCCTCCCAAAGTGTTAGGATTACAGGCATGAGCCATCATGCCTGGCTGTTTTGATTCCCTTGATTCAAAGAACTTTTGCTTCCCTTTTCTCACTGTTGGATATGCTAATTGTCAGGCAGGGTTAACATGAGAATTGGTGAGGAAATGATATAACTATTTTTGTTTTATGACAGTGACTATACAGTAAATATTCTGTATATACTTTTACAAAAATGACTAAATGGGGGTTTTTGCTTTGTTATTTACATATTGGATCTTTGTGTCAAAGTCAAGAAACACATTTCTGTCCTGTTTATAATGCTTCATCCTCAGAGCCAGGGTCAGTGGCTGGCACATGTGAGGTGGTTAACAAGTACCTTTTAAATAAATTAATTATTTTCATAAGCATCCAGGGCTAGCCTTATGCAAACTTGTAAACTGGAATAAGGTTGTCTTTGGTAAATTCCATCTGCCTTTTCTAGCCTTTCCTCTCACTTCTCATAAGAGAACTTTTGTCGCACCTGCAGAATCCTCAGGTGTCCTCTTTATATATGTATTTTTTGTGGTAAAATATGTATAATGTAAACTAAACTATTTTAATCATTGTAAAGTGTACAATTCAGTGGCTTTTAGTAAGTTCACAAGGTTGTGCAATCGTCACCACTATCTAGTTCCAAAACATTTCATCACCACAGAAGGAAACTCTGTATGCATTAAACAGTCACTCCTCAACCCCTCTTCCCCCAGACCCTGGCAAACACTAATCTACTTTCTATAATATCTCTATGGATTTGCCTAGTCTAGATATTTCCTATGAATGGGATTATACAATGTGTGGCCTTTTGTGTCTTGCTGCTTTCACTTAGCAAAACGTTTTCAGGGTCCATCCATGTTGTAGCATGTATCAGTATTTCATTCCTTTGGTGGCTGGATAATATTCCATTGTATTGATTCATCACATTTTTTCCTCTTTATATTTCCTGTCCAAATCTAGTGTCTAGAGACCAGCTGAAAAACCAGTTAATGAATTGCATATAAGTGTAGCTAATAGAACTTAAACTGAGAACTCATCCATGGGAATTTGCATCATTCAGGTGCAAACAAAATAAAGTAATATATTTTTAATGGTGAAATTTCAGGGATAGGGAGACATTTCCAAGGGAACATGAGAGTTTCCAGTGCCACCTAAGTATATATTCATGAGTAGTTAACTTTTTGTAAAGCTAAGTCTACCAAAACTGTGGGACTGGGAAAAGCATTGAATTGAGTAGACAGGCACATGGGTTCTGATCTTGGTTTAGTTGTTAGCTAACTGGGTCACCTGTATTTCTCTGGGTCCAGCATTTCTGTTTGTTGTTTTGGTAACTCTGGGTTTGGCTTTGTATCAAGCCCTATGCTAAAGTCATTTACATGCATTATCTCATTCAATCCTCACAAAACTTATATGTATACTTTTTATTTCCTTTTTTTTTTTTTTTTTTTTTTTGGTGACAAGGGACCTGCTCTGTCACCTGGGCTAGAAGGCAGTGGCATCATCATAGCTCACTGTAACCTCAAACTCCTGGGCTCAAACAATCCTTCTGCCTCAGCCTCCTGAATATGTGGGACTACAGGCACATACCACTATGCCTGGCTAATTTTTCTATTTTTTGATAAAGATGGGGTCAGGCTGGTCTCGAATTCCTGTCCTCAAGGAATCCTCCTGCCTGGCCTCCCAGAGTGCTAGGATTACAGGTGTGAGCCACTGCTTCTGGCCTTATTCACATTTTATTAGTGAGGAGTCAGTGAATGAGGAGGTCTGGAAGACTAAATACCATAGCTGAAGATTTTTCTTCTAGTAAATTCTCAGGGAAATACTCAAATTCATGTCTGACTATCTTTAGTCTTGAGCTCATAACCACTATATGATAGTGGTTGGCAAACTATGGTCTCTTGCATGGTTTACTACAGCCTGCAAGCTAACATGGTTGATACATTTTAAAATGCTTTTAAAAAAATGAAGAGTATTTCATGACACGTGCAAACTATATGGAATTTATATTTCCGTGTCTATAAAGTTTTATTGGAGTACAGACCCACTCATTTTGTTGTGCATTATCTCTCTGCATTTGTGTTGCAACAGCACATTTGAGTTATTGGGACAGAAACTTGTTGGTCCAAAATACCAAAATATTTACCATCTGGCCCTTTACAGAACAAATTTGTGTGTTATCATTCATAAAAAGGAGGCAGACAAGGAATTAAATTTTTCATTAGGTCCCTTTCAGCTTTAATATTATGAGAATTATAGAGACATTGCTTAGATCTTCTGTTTTCCTGGGAGGGCTCCATCTCTCTCTGCCCTTCCTCACTCTCAATAGTCAAGTTTGCCTCTTTTCTAAAAAAGACTGAGTCCATCTAAAATAGACACCTCACTTCCACCCCTCAGCCATACATTCATGCCCTGACCTCTCCTCTCTCTATGACTCTATCCTTTCATCTATTCTTGATTCATCTATTCTGAGCAATAACAATATTACCATTTATTAAATGCCTGTGATCTCAAGCATTCAATGGGGTTGTGAAGAAGGTTAAGAGATGATGCATGTAAGGTCAGGTATATTATTTCCATTTTGGGGATGAGAGAGTTGAAGTTTGGGGAGGTCAAATTGCTTCTCCAGGATACATGTTAGTAAGTTGTGGTACCAGAGTCTGAACCCCAGTCTTGCTGGTCCTAGGGCCATTACTTCTCTTATCTGATGTTATCTTTGCACTCTGTGCCTACAACTATCTCCCGCTTTTCATACCCCACCACATTTCTCTGTATATGCCCTTTTTATTTTTTTCCCCCTTATTTTTCAAATGGTCTTTTCTTCTTCATATTAAGTTTGCTTCCTGAAAACAACATTCCCTTGGGACACCTCCTCTTCTGCCTAAAATAACTACTTTAGCCATTAAGAATTGGAATAGCATTTCTTGAGCCAGTAGATTCACACAGCAAATACTGTGTTAAATACTGTATATGTTGTCTTATTTAAATCTTATAATAACTTTATGAAGTTGCTACTAACATTACCATTTAAAAAGGGGGAAAGCTAAGGCTTGAAAAGGGTAAGAAATTATCCAAGGTTATACAGGTAGAAAGAGATGGAGCAGAGATTTAAATCCTCTCTATACCTTTTAATCACTATATGTGCCCAAGCTAACCCACTCCTCATCCCATATGATTCCTTTCCCCCAAGCCTGGGGTCCCATCTGGCTGATTCCTTTTTAACTCCACTCATTCTCTTCTACATTTACAATCTGATACCTACTTTATCTATGTTATTGACACTGCTCTTATGGCTCACCTGTGACTTTCTTCTTTTATCATTTCCTTTTATTTAGAAGACTTCCTTCAGCCATTCTTTTTCAAAATTTATTTTCTATTATTTTGCAGAGATAGGGTCTTACTGTATTTCCCAGGCTGGTCTCAAATTCCTGGCCTCAAACAGTCCTCCCACCTTGGCCTCCCAAAGTGCTGGGAGTACAGGCATGAGCCTGTGAGGTACTGAGCCACCATGCCCAGTCCTTTTGCCACTCTTTTTTTTTTTTTTTGACAGAGTCTTCCTCTGTTGCCCGGGCTAGAGTGAGTGCCATGGCATCGGCCTAGCTCACAGCAACCTCAAACTCCTGGGCTCAAGTGATCTACCTGTCTCAGCCTCCTGAGTAGCTGGGACTACAGGCATGCGCCACCATGCCTGGCTAATTTTTTCCTATATATATTAGTTGGCCAATTAATTTCTTTCTATTTATAGTAGAGATGGGGTCTTGCTCTTGCTCAGGCTGGTGTTGAACTCTTTTTTTTTTTTTTTTTTTTTTTTTGAGACAGAGTCTCGCTTTGTTGCCCAGGCTAGAGTGAGTGCCATGGCGTCAGCCTAGCTCATAGCAACCTCAAACTCCTGGCTCAAGCAATCCTCCTGCCTCAGCCTCCCGAGTAGCTGGGACTACAGGCATTCGCCACCATGCCCGGCTAATTTTTTGTATATATATTAGTTGGCCAATTAATTTCTTTCTATTTTATAGTAGAGACGGGGTCTCGCTCTTGCTCAGGCTGGTTTTGAACTCCTGACCTCGAGCAATCCGCCCGCCTTGGCCTCCCAGAGAGCTAGGATTACAGGCGTGAGCCACCGCGCCCGGCCTGGTGTTGAACTCTTGACCTCAAGCTATCCTCCCTCCTCGGCCTCCCAGAGTGCTAGGATTACAGGCGTGAGCCACAGCGCCCAGCCCTTTTGCCACTCTTTATGGGTAGGTCTGCTGGTGACAGATTCTCATAGTTTTCCTTCATCTGAAAATGTCTTGCTTTCCCTTTCATTTCTGAAGGGTAGTTTCTATGGATATAAAATTCTGAGTTGATAGTTTTCTCTTAGTGCTTGAAAAATGCTATGCCACTTCCTTCTAGCCTCCATTGTTTTTGCTCAGAAATCTGTTGTCATTCAACTTGTTTTCCGCTGTAGGTAATGAATTGTTTCTTTCTGGCTGCTTTCAAGATTTTTGTTTGTTTGTTTAGTTTTCAGAAGTTTCACTATGAAACTTCTAAAGTTTCATAGTGTTTTGGCTTGACTTTATTTGGATTTATCCTGTTTGGAGTTTGCACAGGTTCTTGAATCCGCTGGGGGTTGAGGTGCATGTGAGTGTGCGTGAGTGTGTGTGTATATATGTATATATATGTATATATATATTTCTCAAATTTGGGAAAATGACAGCCATCACAGACACATCCTGCTTAATGATGGGGATGTATTCTGAGAAATGTGTCATTAGGCACTTTTGTAGTGTGAACATCATAGTGACACAAACCTAGGTGGTATAGCCTCCTGCACACCTAGGATTTATTGCATGACCTGTTGCTCCTAGGCCACAAACCTGTACAACATGTACTGGATATTATAGGCAATTGTAACACAGTAGTAAGTATTTGGATATCTAAACATAGAATAAGTACAGTCAAATATGGTTTTAATCTTATGGGACCACTGTTATATATGTGGTCTGTTGTTGGCCAAATGCCATTATGCAGTACATGACTGCATTTCTTTAAATACTTTTTCATCCCCAATTTCTTTCTCCTCTTCTTCTGAAGCTCCACTGACATACATGTTATGTCTTTTGTTATATTAATAATTTTTCACATCCCTGAGGATCTGTTTATGGATCTTTTCAGTCTGTTTTCTCTCTGATTTTCAGATTGGGTAGTTTCTACTGATCTATCTTCAAATTCACTGATTCTTTTTTCATATCCTCCATTCTGCTGTTGAGACCATCCACTGAGATTTTTCATTTTGGTCATTGTTTTTTGTAGTTCTAAAAGTTCCATTTGGTACTCCTTTATATATACCATTTCTTTGCTGAAACATTCTCTTTTGTTTCAAGCATATTCAATTGCTTGTTGAAGCATTTTTGTGATGGCTGCTCTAAAATCCTTGTCAGATGATTCTAACTTCTGTGTCTTTGCAGTGTTGATTACTTTTTCTCCTTCAGTTTGAAATATTTCTGTTTCTTGGTATGATGAGTGGTATTTGATTGAAACCTGGACATTTTGTGTATTATGTTATATGACTTTGGTTCTTTTTTTTTTTTTTTTTTTTTTTTTTGAGACAGAGTCTCGCTTTGTTGCCCAGGCTAGAGTGAGTGCCGTGGCGTCAGCCTAGCTCACAGCAACCTCAAACTCCTGGGCTCGAGTGATCCTTCTGCCTCAGCCTCCCGGGTAGCTGGGACTACAGGCATGTGCCACCATGCCTGGCTAATTTTTTTATATATATATATCAGTTGGCCAATTAATTTCTTTCTATTTATAGTAGAGACGGGGTCTCGCTCTTGCTCAGGCTGGTTTTGAACTCCTGACCTTGAGCAATCCGCCCGCCTCGGCCTCCCAAGAGCTAGGATTACAGGCGTGAGCCACAGCGCCCGGCCCGACTTTGGTTCTTATTTAAACCTTACGGTTTAGAAGGTCTCTTTTGATACCACATTGGTTGGTGAAAGGGGGTGCTGCCTCTTTAGTGTCAGGTGGGGGTAGATGTATATGTTCTCTACTTGTCCTCTGTTGACACCTGGAGGGAAGGAGCTCTCTGTTACTGCTAGGTGGGGGTGATTTAGGCTCCCCACTAGGCCTCCACTGACTTTCTCAGTATTATTCACTGTTCAGTTGACAAAAGTCTGAATGCTTATTCTATGGTAGTTCTCTGAGATAGTTACTGAAGAAAGAAAGATGGGCAAGAACTAGTTTTATGCACTTGCATTTGAGAGTGAGTGTCTTTTTAAGGTTGTCCCCTTAGGTCCCTTACTTTCCTTAACCGAATCCTGGCCCTAGTAAGATCTTCATTTGTCCTAGGAGCTCAAAATTGGGGTAAAGGGAAGAGTTTCCTCTCAAAACCGAGGAAAGCATAATTGCCATAGTAGAGATTCCAACAACACAGAGAAAACAGTGACTAATTTTACAGGAGGGGTGTTTGGGAGGGGTAGGGTTAGGAAAGCTTCACAGTGGAAGTGACATTTGAGCAGGGTTTTGAAGGACAAGTTCTCCAGCAAGGGGCACACATTTTAGTCAGAATGATGAGCCTGGGAAATGCAAAGAAGGGATGAACATGTCCTGTGTGGTCTGTAAGCTCTGGTACACGTGGGGTGTTCCTGGATTATTTTAATAAAACACCCATGCTCTTCTAAAATCCCATTCTACTTTCATATGGAAGGTCTGAATATAATTGATCCTAAACTACTTTTAGATAATCTAATCTTCTAGGTTTGTCTTTCTGTACCATTGACCTACAACTGGATTACTTCCAGGATATTTTCCCCCTCTACCCCTGTAGTTTGCTATATAATATATATTGTGAATGGAAAGGTTGAACAGGGTCAGGAGGTTTAGTGGTACCTCATTTGGTGTTTTCAAGATTGAGCAGGGTGCTCTGCCTGGTCCTGGTTGATTTCTTGGCCTTGAGGATGATTTCTGAGTTAGTAGAGTTTTCTGTCAAAAGGTACAGAAAGTGATTCTTGTTGATTTTGGCAAGAAAAAAATTATAGAAATCATTTGGGGTGGCTCATTCCAGAGGGCCAGAGAACTAGAAACAGAGGTGACAGAGCTGAAATAAAGCCCCCCAACACACCCTAGAAAGGGTCTGGTGCAGATGTCACTGCTCCCACAGTGGATCCAGATATCAGTACCACCACTACTGGATGTGGGGTGTGGTCATCATCAGAACGGCTGGCAGTAAAGCTTTCTTGAACTACATGAAGATGATACTGTCATAGTCAAGTGCTGAAATGGATCCTGTGCTGTCCCTGCCTGCCCTGGCTATTCTAGCTGCAAAGGATGCTGGGAGAGTCCAGCACTTTCAACTTCTACAATGGATGGCAGGCTGTGCTGTAAGAGGTGGAGGATTCTCCAAACATAGAAGGGGAGTGAGATGTCAAATGTGTGACAGATGTCCACTGCGATCTCCAAGATGCCTGTTGCATGCATACTGTTAACTTTCATTCAGTGGAAACTTATAGGAAATCCAAAGTATATCGGCATCAGGAAAAGGTTTTAATTCTCTGAGATAGAGGAAGGAAACTCGACTCAGGGAAGTTAAGCAGTGGAGAGAAAACTCTTGAGTCTTAAATTACTTCCTGACCTCAAAAGCAAAAGGGCTGGCTCAGCCTTAGCTGCGCCTGTCTGTCAGTGAGCTAATTCTAGTTCTCATAACAAAAGTAAAATTTTAAAATGTTAACAGCATTGCTTTGATTTGTGAGTGATTTTCAGAAATCATAAATAAAATAATAGAAAAATTTTGTTTGGTCCATATTCAAAACTTGATGAAGTAGAACAGGTGTTTTTCTTATTTTGCAGGTGAGACAACTTTTGTGGGTGTTTAAATGAAGTAGCTTGTTTTGGGGTTATGTGACTACCAGGAGGTAAACCCAAGGCTAGGACGCAGTCTCTCCTTTTCCCTTTTAGTATTCTTACTGTTCCGTGAGTATTTCCCTATAAGGATTCCATTTTCTTTGAGTAACAACTCAATTATTTCTAAAGCCGGTACCATAAAGAATACTAAAACAGCCCCTGATTTTATGTGTAATGATTGGGTTGATAGGACAGACACACTGGCTTTATTTCTCATGGGTGGTAATTTGGATGAGGGATATGGTACATTTCTGCACTCTGGCTTGAAAAAGTAAACCCTGTGAAGGTCTTTCTTCCTTATTTTGAGATATTTATGCTATCAACTTCAGTTTCAAATGTATTGATTTTAGGTTTTGTTCAAATTTATTTCAGTTCATTAAAATATGTATTGCACATGGCATAAGAAATCAAATAGGTACACACACACCTAAGGAGTTAACAGTTTAAGCAAGAAAAAAATGTTTTTTTCACCCTGCAACAAAGGTATTTTGGGCATGTAGCATGTTGTTTTACCAGCTGCTGCCTTCTTTAGCATTAGATTTGCTTTCATTGCTCTAGTCTCTTCTGATGATTAATAGAAACCAGGGTTGGGGAGGGTAGATCTATCACTTTGCCTAAGAATATCAAGTTTATATAATCACACCAATAATTGACAGTTTACTGTTAGCAACAGAACTCTCGTATTCTCCTAGGAAGTGAGAATATAGTACAAGGATACAGCCTGCATTTACGTTGGTCAACAAGTTTTTTTGCCGACACACAGAAAGCCTAAACTGTACTAAGTGCTAAGAGATTGAGTTGCTGGATTAAGAGCCCTATTACACGTGCTAAATCAGAAGTAGCAGGACTGGCCAAGCTAAGTCACTCTCTGTTCCTCAGTTTCTCTACTAATTTTTATACATGTTTACTATGTGCCTGGCCTCTCGTGTTGGCTCATTGCTCCTTAACTACTAACCTATTAGGAATGTGTTATTTCTCCTTTTTACAGGTGAGGAAACCAAAACTCAGCGAGTTTGCATAATTTCTGTTGAGGCCATGGTTGCTGGTTAATAGCAGAGTAGGGGTGCCTACTTAGATTGGCACACTCCAGAGCCACGCAGCCTCGCTGCCTCCACTTACCACTGCTTTTCAAGCATCGCTTTGGTACCCCACCCCCAGACTCCAACATACGCACGTGAATGCCTCCTCCACCCTTTTAGCAGTGGCCGTGTTTTGAGCTTCTTGGGAAATGAATGCTTGAAAATACAATTGCTAGACTTAACAATGACTTTTTAAATAAAAGATATGGAATTATGCAATTTTTTGAAGTAGTCATTAATTTGATACTTTTCACCAGTTTGATGAGGTGGGTGATTTATAGAACTGCATATTTTATTATAACCATTGTTTCTTACATGCCAGGAGTCATATGTAAGAAATAGGTTTAGGAATTGGGATTTGATGATTGCATGGAGAACAGTTCAGTAAAGAGGGAGGCATTGAAAGAGGGAGGAGATGGGGACATGAAGATTTAGAGCAGTGATTGAATTAGGGGCATACAGAAGGGTAAGCATTAGCCGACCAGAGAGGAGACAGTTAGTAAAGTCGTGCTAGGAGTGAGCAGGGGCTGAGGGACAGGCATTCCTAGCTCCTAGCGGGAGCCCAGGCTGGGGACACTGGCTGAAGAAGAGACTGGGCTGAGTCCAGGGAAATGCAGATCTGCCAGACTGTTGAGGTCAGTTGGCAGACGGGGCCATTTCAACCCAAAATTGAGAGACTGCATCTGGAACACAGCAGAGAGGGGACAGAGCCACTCTGACTGTTAGTGCAGAGATGAGGGGAGTGAGCCAGTTAGCGTGGGACTGAAACAGAGAGGCATCTTTAAATGCCTCCTCAATCAGTAAGCCCTGACAATCTCACCTAAATATTGTTGCAGCATTTCTCTAATTTGTCTTGTTCTTTCTAATTTATATTCCCAAGACTCCTTACCCTACCATTAGTCAAGCAATGGCTCAATTATCCAGCCCTGTAGGGAAATATCGTAATATGATTTTTTTTAAAAAAAAACCTGAAGTTTAGCCCTCTTAGTGCTGAGGCCTAATTTAACCCTGTTTTTTTTTTTTTTTTTTGTGGGACTCTTTCTAAAAAACACTTTCTTTCTTGTCACTTAAATGGAGTCTAACTTTTTATTTAGGAAACGCTATAATTTTGCTGGTCTGCAGTGCACAGAGAGCCCATTAGAGGTTGCTAAGGTGCGGGCCTTTCTGTTCCCAGCCCCAGGCTGGAGCGTCTGTGGTCTCCCCGTTGCTGTCTTGCTGTCTGCAGAGTGTCCGCTGGTCACTGCCCTGGACCCACTCCCAGCTGCAGCCAGCCCTAGCCAAGGCTCTTTTCATTCTCCATTGTATTTTCTTCCTGCTTTTTTTCTTTTCTCAGCCCCATCTCCACTCTTGACCCCTGTGGTTTACTTTTTTAGCCTTCCCCAGGTAATAAGAAGGCTCTTTCCTTCTGGTCAGTGGATGGATTGTTTGCAGGGCCGGATGTCCTCTTGGTGCTTTACCTCATCTTGGCTCTTGGCAGCATTGCTCAGAGGATTTGTTTTCATTGCTGGAGGTGGAGGTGACTTTTTCCCTCTCTCTTCTTCTGTCCTTTGGGTTCATGGCTTTTTCACACGCTGGGGTTGCTACAGAAAAAAAGTCTTCCTTGACAACTCAGGTGCTAGCAGGTGCTGTAGGGCCACTAGCTGGGTGTAACTGCTGCAGGTGATCAGCCATGTATGGTGTGCCAGGGTCAAGGGCAAAGGTCAGCGCTCCCAGGTTTCAGTCTTAGAAAGGGATACTGCCCATCCTTTAATGACAGTGACAAAAAGTTACAAAGGAGTCTGTTTTTTCCCTTCTCTTAGCATTATTATAATTTTATTATGCTAAGAGAAGGAAAAAGGCAGTTTGCTGATGGAGTTTGAGCCAGGCTGCCTGGGTTCAAATCCTGACTTTTCCATTGACTAGCAGTGTAGTCTTGGGCAAATTACTTAACATCTCTGTTTTTATAATCTGTAAAATGGGGATAATACTAGTATCCAGAATGTAGGGTTAATATGAGGATTATGTGCTATATAATATACATTATATAAAATATTATATAAGATGTATAATATATAAATTATTAATACATAATTAATATATACAAAGCCTTTAGAACAGAGGTGGTGTACAGCACACAGGTGCTAAATAAGAGTTTACTATTATTTTTCTTTGTTTTTGTGAAGTTTTTTTGGGGTAGGTACATTTTTGTTTTTGACTTAAAAGCAAGGCTGTTACTCCTTAGACTCCTTTGAGTTGTTGGTTGTCATTTTTCTGTTTAATTTAAAGATACAACATTTTACAAGTTGTAGGCACTGAGTGAGTACATGTTGTTTGATTTAAAACTGAAGGACAGTAAGTACTTGGCTTGATTCTGAGTCTGAGGCAGTAACATTTGTAAAGGTTGTTCTCCAATTTGCCTGGCCAAGAGATAACCTGTTGGTCCACCTGTACCCTCTCCTTGGGCCTGCAAAAGTGGTTCTTGTTTCCATAAGTGCTTTTCTGCTGGATTCAGAAACTCTTGGGTTTGGTAGGAAGCCTTGGAGGTTATGCTCTGTTACAACCTTCATCCATGCTTTGCTTCTCTGGAACATTCTGGAAGTAGGGGATGGAGGAATCAAACCTAGTATTCAACTTTGGGGTAACAGAGTTTCTTTTCCGTGGAGCATTTTAAAGATATATATTTCATGGTAAGGCTGAGCTAGGGAGTGAGACCAGCTTTTTAGCTTATTCAGTAAACACATTTTGTAAGCATATTCTGTGCTGGTCACTAAAAATATAAATAAGACCCTGTCCTCAGAGTAGTTACAGTCTAGACAGTGGTGTTTTATAAACACATATATGAAATAAAGTATAATAGGAACACTATGATAGAAAGTATTTATGACACATGATGACACAAAGGAAAGAGGTTCTATTTAACCTTTCAGTGAAATGGGATGGGTGGAGGTGAATGTTGAAAATGTTTATGGAAGAGATTTTATTTGAGCTGAATCCAGAGCATTGAGTAGGTTTGCATGAGTCAGACAGGGAAAGGAAGCATATTCTAGACAGAGAAAACAGCATGAGTAAGGGCACAGAACCTCAAAGCATCTTGGTGGTCTGAGAATTGCAAGAATTTGTCATGGCTGAAGTGAAGGCAAACAATTAGAGTTAACAATAGTGAACCATCAGGAGCTATCAGTGGCTGAAGCTGGCTTGTATCTGGCTTATGAGAGCCAGTTATTAAATAGCCAGTCATTTTGCAAGCTTGTTGTTAAACCATCGGTAGCTTGAAATAAACAGTGGTGGAAATATTTGCACCATGGAAATCAGCAAACACTACCACTACATACAGGGCCTTCTTCCCCCACCCCTTCAACCCCTACCACCAAGAGTTGCTTTAGCAGCACACAACTGGTTGTGGTTCCTTTGTGTGCTACTCCAAAAATTATTCTTTAAGGCCCCTCAGTGTAGGCAGTAGAAAGTGAGTGCAGAATGAATGGTTGGCAGGGGAACAACATAGGCAGATTTGTAATCTAGAAAGATAGCTCTGCATTTTTGGCCATGTCCTTCAGGAAACAGACCCAAGAGGGAGATTTCTATGCAGGAGGTTTGTTTGGAGGGTTCTTGGGACCTGCACTTGAGGGGAGGGACACTAACAAAGCAGATTTGCACAGAAGGAGGACTTGAACAAATAAGCAGCTGTAGCAAAGGTTCCCCTGGTCCCACAGGGAAGCTTTGAAACTGAAATGGTCCACCAGGGTGGTCCCACCCAGAGGCATGGGGGTCAGGCCTTCATACCTCTGCACTGAGCAGTCACCAGATACAGGTTGCCCTTGCGGAGGGACACATAACCATGGTGAAGTGGCTCTCTTCTACTGAAGACAGTTCCTGGAGTAGGCTCAATAGTAAGGGGAGAGAGTGCCTCGGGCTGAAGGTGATTCTAGGTGGTGCACCCCAGTGTCCACTGCACCTTGATGGCACTTTGGAGGATGTGTGAGATCCTTGGAGGCGGGTGGCAAGGAGACTGGTTGGGAGTGTATTATAGTAGTCCATGTTAAAGATGATGAAGACCCAAACTATAGTAGCAGCAATGGGGATGAGGCAGGGGAAGGGGGAAGGTAGAGGTCATGGACCAGTTCTCCTAATGCAATTGTTCTCAGGGGAGGGTGGGGGTTGCCCCCAGGGTATATATGTCTGCAAACACTTTTGGTTGTCATAACTGAGGCAGGGGGAAGGTTCTACTGGAATCCAGTGTGTAGAGGCTTGGAATTCTGCCAAACCCGCAACAAAAAATGATCAGACCCTAAATGTCAGTAGTGCTAGATTTGAGAAACTCTGCCCTAATGCTATTTTAAGGGAAAGGGAACATAAGATGCCTTCCTTCCTTCTCTGTTCCTGCTCTGGATGTCTGAGTATCGAATCCACAATTCAGTACCAAATAGCCAAAGTGAAGCAGATGGAGAAGAGAAGAACTTTGATCTTGCAAGCAAATACATATCACATTAATTCTAAAACCTTACCTGTCTTGTACTTGTAAAAAAAAATTTAATTCTGGATAGCAATAGATTCACATGTCTGTCTTTCTCTCTTGTCTTCCCTCCAACACAAAGTGGAGTTTCATTTCTGTTTAAAAACCCAGAGATGAAAGTAGGTGAAAGCAAGCAAATAATAAGGGCACGGCAGTGGCCAGAGTGGGGGTGGGGACTCTTACATTAACCTCTTTTGTTTTGCTACTGGTAGGAAAAGTCTTGCAAAGAAGTAGTAAAACTATGGGGATAATTTTAAAATGTATCACTTAGGTTTTTAGCAAAGTGGTAAATCAAATAATGACAAATTTAATTAGGCAAAACCAGAAGTTGATGAGGGTGGTCAGAATTTAGGTCCTGGTGAAGCATTATATAAAATATCTTAGTTTGCTTCCTAATAGTGGCATATTCCACGTTAGCCAGTTGGTGAGAGCTTCGGTACTCTCTCTCATTCGGCTGAAAGCTGGTTATCGTACAGAGCGAGAGCCTCAGCCAGGTGGTCTGCAGTGTCCTGGTCAGAGCCGAGGAGCTGATGCCAGTCAGGTTGTTGGGATGCAGTGAGGCCTGGAGACACTCTGACTGCCCTTTGCTGGAACTTACCTGAGGAGGCAGAGCAGAGGTGTTGGGCAGGAGTGCAGAGGGAGATACATTAATTCTTGGTATAAGAAACTAGATTATAGACTGAAAACCTTTTCTTTAAAGGGCCACATTGTAAATATTTTAACTTTTGCAGGCCATGTACTGTCTGTTGCGACTCTGCCGCTGTAATGTGAAAGCAGGCAGATGACTCAAAAACGAACCCAAGTGTTGTATTCCAATAAAACTTTATTTACCAAAAGAGGTGGTGGGACAGATTTGGCCCTTGGGTGGTAGTTTGCTGCTGGGTGTACTTAAAAAAGTAATTTTGGTGCACTATTTAAGGAAGGTGTTGATATGGAGATGGAGGTTCAACTGTAAGATTTATGAATTAAGGAGATGAAACACATTAATTTTCTTTCATTTATCTTGGTGTCCTTTTCCTGGCCATCTTTCTGCTTTCTTTAAATAATTTGGAATATATATATATATATATACACACACACACACACACACACACATATATGAACTTTGTATTGATTGATAATTAATTTTTGTTATTTTTTGGTGGTGTTAAATAGTAGGGGGAACCTTTTCTAGTTCTCTCTCTTAGTCCTTTGTAAATGCAATTTAGTGATTTTTCTCTTGGGTATAGTTCTTAGATACATTTTCTTCTATTTGTTATTGACCTTGAGCTAGTGGTTCCCAGGAATATTAGAATAACCTGAGAAACTTTTTGACATCTCAATGCCCAGGCTGAATTTGGAACAATTAATCAGAACTCTAGGGCTAGGCCCAGGCATCGTTACATTTTAAAGTTCCCTGGAGGATTTCCATGTATAGGAAAGTTGAGAATCACTTCCTTGGATTTATTTATTTATTTATTTATTTTTGAGACAGAGTTTTGCTTTGTTGCCCAGGCTAGAGTGAGTGCCGTGGTGTCAGCTTAGCTCACAGCAACCTCAAACTCCTGGGCTCAAGCAATCCTCCTGCCTCAGCCTCCCTAGTAGCTGGGGCTAAAGGGATATGCCACCGTGCCCGGCTAATTTTTTCTATATATATTAGTTGTCCAATTAATTTCTTTCTATTTATAGTAGAGATGGAGTCTTGCTCTTGCTCAGGCTGGTTTCGAACTCCTGACCTCGAGCAATCCGCCCACCTCGGCCTCCCAGAGTGGTAGAATTACAGGCGTGAGCCACTGCACCCGGCCACTTCCTTGGATTTAAAGAAGAAGAAAAAATGTCCTCAACACTTGTTTTAGATGCTGAAATAAAGAGGAAAATTTTCATGTGTAGGTAATGGCGTATGGCCCTTAGGTTATACCTATGAACGTAGGATTCTTCAGATTTTTAAAGACTGTATTCAGATAAACTTATTTCCTAGTGACACAGTTGAAAACCTTTGTTGTGGTTTGGTAGAGGCAATAAAAGAAATATCAGGAAGCTGTTGCAACTTGGCTGATGTCTGTATTTTTAGTCAGAAGAGTTTTTTCCATCATAGTGTGGTGACAGCCTTTGAGCTATGTGCAAGCTTCCAGGTTCCAGTGATTAAGTCATTATCCCCAGAAGCCAATCTTACCAGAGTAAATGATCAGGACAGATGTTCTGACTGTGTCCAGAAGGAATAACCTTCTAACACTATCATAGGTGCATACATAATTGATGACATTTCTTAAAGAGAACATAATTGACCTAACTAAAGGTGATTTTTGTTTGTGTTTCAGAAATAAGACAATTCAAAAGGTAAACTCAAGAAACTTTTATAAAGATATATTAAAATTAATTTGAATGTATATGTGAGGATAATATTTTGTTGAGTAGAAACTTTTTAAAGGGATCCCATAGCATTATGCTTACAAGCATCATTCTTTTCATTTTACAAATGGAAGTTCTAATTTTATGAAACTGGATTGCTCAAGCTTTCAATAGGTTATATTTCAAAGACAATTCAATAGCCTCTTTCCTAAGCAAGAGTTAGAGAGTCATGTATTTTTGGAGGTGGAGGGTGGTTTAAGAGTGCAATGCTCTGAAGGGTTTTCCAGCTGGGAGCAAATGATCCTTAATGTCTACTGCACCTTCTCAAATTCCATTATAGTGGAGATATGAGAGAGTTACTTTGTTTAGTGTGGGACCGTGGAAAGAGAATAGGATCTGTCCATTGCATGTAACTGAAAACCCAACAAAAGTGGTTGCAACAATAGTGGTTTATTAACCACCTGCTCCCCCACTCATGACGATACCTGGAGTTGCACCATTCCAGGGTTGGGTAATTCAGTAGTTCAACCATGCCCTGGCTTTGCATGGTATCCCTGTGTTTCCTGATTCTCTTGATTCTTTCTTTCTGGTCACAGGTTGACTACTGAAGCCCTAAATATCATAAGGTAATATGAAAACATCAAATGACAGGAGGGGAAGTGGGCATTTTTCTGGATCTCTTTGTTATTATTTTAATCAGGAAGGAAAATCTTTCCAGGATCTCCCAGCAGACTTCCTCCTAGGTGTCAAACCTGGAGCCAAAAGCTATGTCACTTGTTCACTCTCAAAAGTATTGTATACTGTCAAAGGGGGTCCCTGTGGGTGGCATGCTACCTGTGGGTTAACAAACTTCTTCCATAAAGTATCAGACTGTGAATATTTTAGGCTTTGCCAACCACATGTGGTCTCTGTTGCATCTTCTTTGCATATTCTTGTTTGTTCTTTTTTTTTTCTTAATTCTGTACAAATGTTTATTCTGTACAAAATTATTATTACCTTTAGGGATGGATGCCAGGCCATGGCTCCAGCATAAACAAATTAATTTATGTTTCCTTTCCTGACACCGGAGAGGTCCACTATCCCTGACCACAGTGCCACCCATGTTCTGAACAAAACTGTGATTTTTTGTTGGCAGCCAACTGTGTTTGCTTTAATGTCTAATTTGTAAAATTGTTGTAATAATTGTTAAATGAGATAACTAAATAAAGCATCAAATATAGTTTTGGGCACATCATAGGCCCTTAGTAAATAGCAGCTACATTTATTATTATTGTTCTGTTCTTTTTAGAATTCCTCTATTATCCCTGGGGCATTTTTTCTATTTTTAGTAGAGGCGAGGTCTCACCCTTGCTCAGGCTGGTTTTGAACTCCTGACCTTGAGCAATCCACCTGCCTTGGCCTCCCAGAGTGCTAGGATTACAGGCGTGAGTCACTGTGCCAAATCCCCAGGCATTCTGTTATCTAAACTCCACTTATATGTATGAATAGACTTCTGATTAGATTGTAGCAAGATATTATTTTGTGATTTCCAGTTGGTTTACTTTTCCTTGATTGTGGGAAGCATGGCCTCTTAATTCTCTATCTTGTCCTTTTATACAAAAATTTGGCAATCGATAATTTGATGAAGAAAAATTAGGATATGAATTTTGAAGTCTTTGTTATTCTTTTTATTAGGAAGGGGGTATTATTATCACTGTGTTAGTCAGTTTAGACTAGGCAACAACTCCTATATCTCCATGGCTTGACACAAGAAAAATGTTATTTCTTCCTCACGCTGTGTCCTGCATTAATGAGCAGGGAGCACTGCTCCACACACTGACTCGGGGACCCACTCTAATGGAGCCTTTGCCATTGTGCAGGGCACCATCTGGAACACATGGCTTTCTCAGTCTCCATGACAAGGGAAAGAGAGAGATAGAAGACTAGTTCTTGAGCTTCTCACTGCCTTAGCCTGGAAATGACATATTTCACTTCATATATTACTCATATTTTATTAGCCAGAACTAATCACATGGGTCAATCTAACTGTAAGGAAGGTGGAGAAATATAGGGGAGCAAATGGAATATTGGGTGAATAGTCCTGTTCCTTCCACAATCCCACTACTTTATTAATATTCTTCCAAAAGGAGAGAACTGATGAAGTTGTACCATTTTAATACCAGTGGTTCCTAGTCCTCTATCTTGTCTTAAAGTCTGGTTTATCCCATTCTTGTTTATTTTTTTTTCCTTTTTGTTGTTGTTGTTTTTAGATTTCATTCTTCCTTTCCCATGCCTTTTCCTTTTCTTATAACAGTTTAGAATCTATCCAGTAGTTTCTACAGTTAGAATGAATAAATAAGGAAATTGTAGATGTGAAAAGGTATATCATAATCAGATTATTACAATATGAAAAATCAAGAAGATTTATCATTGTAATTTCACAAAGCACTTTCTTTTGCCATTTGAACATTCCCATGACATAGTGGGTCTCAATTGGGGGTGATGTTACCCCCCTGGAATAAATCAGGCAATATCTAAGGACATTTTTGGTTGTCACAATGGTATATGGGTTTGCTATGGTTTGAAAGTCTGTGTCCTTCCAAAATTCATGTTGAAACTCAATCCTCCAACACAACAGTATTAAGAAGTGGGACCTTTAAGAGGTGATTAAGTCATAAGGGCGGAGCCCTCAGGGATGGGATTAGCAACCTTATAAAAGGGCTGGAAGAAACTAGCTAAGCCATCTTCCTGTTCTGCTTTCTGCCCTTTGAGGACACAGCAACAAGGTACTATCTTGAAGGCAGAGAGCAGCCCTCCCCAGACAGTGAATCTGTTGGTGCCTAGATCTTAGAATTCCCAGCCTCCAGAACTGTAAGAAATAAATTTCTGTTGTGTATAAATTACCCAGGTTTAGCACGAATGAACTAAAGAGAGGCTTGCTACCAGCATCTAGTGAATACAGGCGAGGGATGCTGCTAAATATTCTGCATTGCACAGGATAGCCTCTGACAATAAGAAATTATCAGGCCCCAGTGTTAATAGTCCTGAGACTGAAAGTGTTGCCTCTGTCTCTTACTAATTATCACTTTGAGTCTTCGTATTCTAAGGCAGCCTATTTCATATTTACATGACTCTGACTTATTTCAAATCTTTGTGGAATATATCCAGGTAAAAATATAATCCCCCAAAATGAATGTAGCTGTGTAGTTGATTCATCAACAGATTTTGTTTGTTAAGTAGACTTTCTCAGGATTCAATTAGAATCTCTGAAAGCAATTTTTACCTAGTTTTACCCTTGTCCTTCTAAAAATTTCTATGCTTATGAAATTCTAAAATATTTCATATTGATTATCCAAGTTGCCATTATCAAAAGTATAATTTCTAAATAGTAAAAAGTGTGATTCATACAAATATATAGTGAACATTCATCAAAGACACATAATTCATTAATAAGCATAGCAAAACTAGTTCATGGAAGAAAGCAGGAGACTGAGGATTTATAGACACTGAAGAAAGAATATTGGTATAATGGTGATAGTTTGGATACAAAACTGTTTAACATCCTTCAGAGCTATAAGACTAACCATAGGGATTATTTTTGCTACCAGACAGAAATCATTTGCATCTGTACAAATATTTGTACAAGTTAACACATAACTTCATTGAGTCTGAGTTTAATCAACAGTAAATGGAAGTCGGTTAGACAGTACTCTAGTACAGTGGTTCTGACACTTTAGCATGCATCAAATCACCTGAGGACTTGTTGAAACAAGATTATTGGACCCCAGTCCAAGTTTCTCATTCAGTAGGTCTGTGGTGGTGAGATGGGGCAGTCTAACAAGGATCTCAGGTTTGATACAGGTGATCTAAGTCCCACACTTTGAGAACCATTGCTGCTAACATGCCGTTGACTTGAAAGACATATGGTTGACCTTCTGCCTTATTTTAAGTTTTGCATACTTTTTCTTAACACCCATAGAAGGTATTTCATAGTTAAGAGTAAAAGGGTAACGTAAAGGAATGTAGCCAGAATAAGCTATGCTGGGATGACAAAGTCACTTACAAAGCTCAGTGACTTAACATAAGGGACTATTTTCACACATTTTATATGATGAAAAGTTGGATAAATCTTAGACCACCCTCCTTTAGCAATACTATCTAGAACATGTGGATTTTGAAGGTGTCTATGTTAGGAGAAGAAAGAGCTAGAGATTCTAACACAGGCTCCATACTACCTCTTAGACCAGAAGGGACACTCATTACTTCTTACATCCCATTGGCCAGACCTTACTGCAAGGAGGTTGGGAAGTGTCAGAAAACCCATGGATATTCAGAGAGCATTCAGTGTCTCTATTGCATGTTTCAAAAATACAAAGGAGTATGTAAATATGTGCTTACAGTTTCCAGGATCCAAAGCATTGTAATGATGGAAAAATTATATGTGGATCCTCATATTCACACTTAAGATTAAATGTGATTAATCTTCTAGATTCTAGATATCTAGAAGAGCAATTAAGTGATAGTGTAATCAAAGAAAGACAGTGAAGTGAACTACAGAAGATTCTAGTGTTTGAAATTTTTATTAATGATATAAAAAGAATTATGTGTGGGGAGAATATTAATCACATCCACAACCAGTTGTAGCCCCCAGTGGAACATGTAAAGAGTGAGAAACATTAACTGTCTTAGTATGATGGTAGACTCTTCAGTCTCTTCGGCCTTAGGTTTGAAATTTGGCAGATGGGATTCTAAATCTTGTCTTGTCTCAAATTCCTTAATGGGAGTGTTAAACCTCTTTGCTCACCAAACATTTGCTTAAGGATTACAATGTATCTTACTCGGGTGAGATGAATTCAGTGGTTCCTAGAAAACCTCTAGGTGACCAGCTGTCCTTTACCCATGGGAGTTTAGCTTCCTGATTTTGAGTTTACTTGTCTGTAAAATGGACCTCATAGGAATGTTGTGAAAGTTAAATGAACATGAATACTGAGTTCCCAAAATACCTGGCCTAATGTTTCCTTTTTCTTCCTTACCCTTATACTTCTTTTTTCTTTCTTTTTTTTAAAAATAATTTTTTATTAAATAAATTCTTTCTTTTTTTTTTCAAATCATATGCTTGTGTAATTAATTTTTTTTTTTGTTTTTCTTATATTTAGTTGCCTGGCTAATTTTTTCTATTTTTAGTAGAGATGGGTCTCACTCTTTTTTTTTGAGCCAGAGTCTCACTTTGTTGCCCAGGCTAGAGTGAGTGTCATGGCGTCAGCCTAGCTCACAGCAACCTCAAACTCCTGGGCTCAAGCAATCCTCCTGCCTCAGCCTCCCGAGTAGCTGGGACTACCGGCATGCGCCACCATGCCCGGCTAATTTTTTTGTATATATATTAGTTGGCCAATTAATTTCTTTCTATTTATAGTAGAGACGGGGACTTGCTCTTGCTCAGGCTGGTTTTGAACTCCTGTCCTCGAGCAATCTGCCCGCCTCGGCCTCCCAGAGTGCTGGGATTACAGGGATGAGCCACCACGCCCGGCCTTACCCTTATACTTCCTAACATGGGCTACAAAAGCTATTTTTGGGATCCTTGTTTTGTTATAGGGTGGCCAACCCTACAGATGTAGCTGGAACTGAGTGGGATGCTGAACTTCCATGTAAAACTGGAACCATCGGAGCAAACCAAGAGGCATTGGACACCCTTCTTGGAACCTGGCCATGGATGGCATGGGGGAATGTGTATGCTTTGGAACTCTTTGGGGAAAAAGAATACCTATGTTTAAGATGTCTCGTTTGTTCTGTTACAGGGAAGAAACTTGATTAGGGATGGCCTGGGATTTGTGTTGAGTCTTATTTTAAGATAAGGTAACTTTATGTCTTCAGAACTTCAGAAAATCATTGCTTCTAGAAATTAACTTGAATGAATCAAGTAATCATCAGATATTCAAACACATTATAGGTTGGTCTGCTAAGAGCTACTCATCTGTGACTTTCATAGGGTGGATAGTAATCGGAGGGTGAGGTGTTGCTCCATGTAGAGACATGCCTGATTGGACCAGTTGCTTTCTCAGTGGGATCTGGGATCTCAGGTGATGTCTGTCCTAAACGATTTTTCTCCACTTTCTTACTACCAAATCCTGCTATTTCTACCCAGAGATGTCTCTCCTCCTGGCCTTCTCCTTTCTTTCTGGTTAACTGGTTTATTTTGGGTGCCGACCATCTTCATTTGTACTCCTACACCACCTGCCCTTATTTATACATTTTATCACTCTACAGGCCCAACCCCTACACTGCTGCCAAGTACCTGCCTACAAAACATCTATCATCACTCTTCTGCTTTAAAACTTCCACTGCTGCTTCCTTTTGTCAATCAAGATAAAAGCCACCTTATTAGCTTGGAGCTCTGCCTGACCTGCTGCTTCATGGGCCACCTACATGGGGCCCTCTCACAATCCACATTTTTTTATTTTTTTTTTATTATTTTTTTTTTTTTGGTGGTCACAATCCACATTTTTGCATATGCTGTTCCCTGTTAGAACATCTCTTTTTCCTTGTGGAAACATCCTTTCTGACCTAGATCAAATGTTCTCTTCCCTGCGAGACTTCCTCAGCCAGGATTCCCAACTAGAGAGATTTCAGCACCTTTCTATAATATAATGGTGGTTTCTTCTGCTGAAGGGTGCAGCTTAGGGATTTATGAGGTTGTGACTTCCTACAAGTGCCTCTGATTACTTTTGTGCACCGACAAGAAGCATTTAAGGAAGTACCCCCATTGCAAAGCACCTTTACAATATTTTCCCTGTCTCATTGATGCCTGTGATCTGTGTTTAGCCCCCAGGTTGAGTGATATTTATCTGGAAATATTCAGTGCTTGGCCCACAGTAGGTGTTTGTATGAATGCTTGAATGAATAAAGGAGCCAAATTTGGGATTTTCACAGGGGGTCTTCTTTTTAAAGTATATTTTTTGCTGGGACCTTATTACTCCAAGACCAGCAGCCTGGCAACATCAGGGAGCTTGTTAGATATGCAGGATCTCGGCCAAATGCAGTGGCTCTCGCCTGTAATCATTGCACTCTGGGAGGCCAAGGTGGGAGGATCATTTGAGATCAAAGTTCGAGACCAGCTTGAGCAAGAATGAGACCCTGCCTCTACTAAAAGTAGAAAAAAATTAGCCAGGTGTGGTAGTGCACTTCTGTAGTCCCAGCTACTTGGAAGGCTGAGGCAGGAGGATGGCTTGAGCCCAGGAGTTTGACCTTGCAGTGAGCCATGGTGATGCCACTGCATTCTATCCTGGGCAATAGAGCCAGACAATGTCTCAAAGAAAAAAAAATGCAGTCTCTCTAATCCCACCACAGACCTGCTACATCAGAATCTCTTTTCTACCAATGTCCCCAGAAAATTTGTATGCACGTTAAAGTTTGGGAAGCACTGCTCTAGGCTGGTCTTAAATTATGGTCCCATTACTATCTATAACACAATGCTTGGAATGCAGGGAGTCCTAAAAAAAAATTGCACCTCCCTTCTACCCTTCCTTCATCCTTCCCCACTTCCCTTCTTCCACCACCCCCCTCACCTCCCATTTACAGGACCTGCCCTGGATCTATTGAATCAGAATACCAGTAAAGAGGGCCCTTTAATTTAAGAAACACCCCAGGACATTCATATCACCCTGAAATCTAAGAACTACACCCCAGGGCAAATATTAACTCTAGTTTTCTCTGATTTCCCCCAAAACTTTGGACTGAAGAGGCCTACTCTCAAAATTAGCATTAACTCTATGGAAGTTCATACTTGTCGACCTTCTGACCTTCCAGCTTCCCTGTTGCTGTTAGTAGCGCTATTATTCTCCTTGCTGCCCACCCCCAGGTTACCACCTGCCCTTCATTCCCTTTATTGAAATACCCCTTTTCCTTATATTAAAAAATGTATAGTGTCTCCAAGTTTCTAGAAAAAGAAAACAAAGTCTTTGTTTGCATCTGTGGCCTTTTCTAGTAATCATCCCATTTCTATGCATGTGTCACTCTCCTGTCAAGTTTGCAGTGTGTCACCACTGTCCCTGCTTTCTGTTTTCTCAGCGCCCACTCATCTCTTAGGGCCTGGAGTCTGGCTTCTCTCTGGACTTCTCTACCAAAACTCTTCTTGCAAAGGTCACCGGGCACTTCCTTATTTTTAAATTCACTGACCTTTTGGAGCACATTAAAGCAAACCTCTTAGAGGTTGGCAACTGTATAAAAAAATCATGTATTTGGCTCTAATCTCCTTTGCCGGTGTGCAAAGTTGAACATGAATAGCAGCCTCTAAGCCGGGGAGAAATTGGACCTTACTCTGTTCATACTTGCCAACCCCCAGGGTAGGAAAGTAGCCAGTCACTGGAAGTTTTTATACTTAAAAAGATGTTTTACAAATTCAGGTTTACTGCGATTTTTTTCTTAGCATCAATCTAGTTATTTTAATTCCTAATTCCTTTAATTATTGAATTCCTTCAGGTAAATAATTTCCTATACTTTTCTTGTTATATTTAACATTCTCTAGTTGATTCTGACTTGACTCTTCCTTTGTATTATGAAATGCACCATATTCAAAAGAGCTAAATAAGTCATTACCTTCCCTTAGAGGACCTATGAACTAAATGTTTAAAATTCAAGGGAAGGGGAAGTACTTAGATTGAAAGGAAATAGAATAAGAAATGCACAGGATGCAGGGTGTCCTAAAATAGTCAATCTTTTTATTCCTTCCTTCCTATCTGCCTTCCTTCCTTCCTTCTTTCCTTCTTTCCTTCTTTTTTTCTTCCCTCCTTTCTTTCCTTCCTCCCTCTCTCCCTCTTTCCCTTCCTCTTTTCTTTTTCCATTTTTAGCAAACACATCCTAGGTAGTATTAGGGTTTGGAGGTAGAGCAATGAAGCAAACATGGCCCCCTGCCTTTAAGATGCTTATAGCTTAACATGGGGCAGTCTTGTTAAACACACAGAGAAAGTGAAGATCCAGTTATGAAGGTTGGGTGAGTGGAGAATGGGCAGAGGCTCATACTAGAGGGCAGGTGTTTGAGCTGGATATTTAAAGATGTCCTCCCTCCAGTTGCAGCAGTAGGAGGGCAGAGACAGCTGTTTCAGGCACTGCAGCTGCACAAGCAGGACCCGGAGGTGTGACATGACCTGGCACAACAGAAGGAGTACTGAGTGATTTGAGAGATGAGGCTGGGTAAGTTGAGTGAGCAAGAAGGCGCATGAGTCTGGACTTTAATGTGGGAAGTAGCATAACCATGTATCTGTGACAGAGGACAGTGGATTGGAGAGGTGCAATCCTGAGAGATAGGAGATCAGCAAGAAAACCAGTGCAAAAGTCTAGCCAAGACTTGATAGACCGGAGTTCAGTACTGAGAAGTCACTTAGAGTTGTAGAAACCTGGAGAATAGGTTTCCACGGGTGAGAGGCACAGGGAGAGAAGGGAGAATAGGCTGAATCTGGCATCACAGGTCAGGTCAGCCTTTGATGAGGAAGAGTGAAAGAGAGAAACCCGTGTGATACAGATTTAAATCGCTCACTATCCTTTTCTCCATTCTATCCTTTTTTATTTTTATTTTTTGAGACAAAGTCTCACTCTGTTGCCCAGGCTAGAGTGCCGTGGCATCAGCCTAGCTCACAGCAACCTCAAACTCCTGGGCTCAAGTAATCCTCCTGCCTCAGACTACAGGCATGCGCCACCATGCCCAGCTAATTTTTTCTATATATTTTTAGTTGTCTGGCTAATTTCTTTCTATTTTTTAGTAGAGACAGGGTCTCACTCTTGCTCAGGCTGGTCTTGAACTCCTGACCTCAAGTGATACTCCCACCTTGGCTTCCCAGAGTGCTAGGATTACAGGCGTGTGCCACGGCGTGGGCCCCCTTTCTGACTTGTAAGACAGTCCTTTTTTGATGTGACTGGTATTATCTTTTTCCTTTCCTTCTGGAGTAACTCAGAACACATCTATTTCCCTTTTAACCCAAATGGCTCTTGAGATGATTGGAGGAAAGCTCCTGTGATTTTCCTTTTCCTTTTCCTTTTCCTCTGTGGGTGACACACTCCCAGGTGTCCGTACTGTTCTGTATGCGACGTGGTTTCTAAACCACTTACCTTCACTGTGAGCACAGCCAGCAGCACATCGTCCAAATGCAACACAAAGAAGAAAGGCAGTGACTTGCTCTGTCTTCATGCTTTTTTCCTTCTGCAGAGATTTCTTTCTTCCAGTTTTTACAGCCGACTCTGTGGGAGTTGTTGGGTCAATGAGCCTAAGGGGTGGAGGAGACAGCTCTGGGCCTGCTGAATAGTCTGGCTTTGTCTGGGGGCATGTTTTTCTGACTGTTTATGGTGACTGACAGGGTTGTTTTTGTTCTGGGGAGAGCTGGTTTGAGAAAGAAGGCTGCTGAGAAAGCTGTGGGGCTCCACTTTCCTCTGGAGCTATCTCCAGGGCCCCCCAGGGAGCTGTGAGTTAACATCCTGAAGGCACCCCTTGCCCAGGAGTTCATCTGAGGCCCTCTGCATCCTTGTCCCAAGTCTAACTCTGATAGTGAGAGAAGAGGAACTTCACTAGCTTAGTGGTAGTCAGGAAGGAGCCCAGGCCAGCAAGATTCCATTTTAATCATCAATCACACATTACAAAAAAAAAAAAGAAAGAAAGAGCAGCAGCTGTGTATCACTTTTCATAACTTTTCCTCCATAGTTGGCAGTCAAATTGCTTTCTTTCGCAGAAAACACAATGTCAGTTTCAGTTAGAATTTAATGTGTAGAAATTTGAAAGGAGGCAATTTGGAAAGGAAGGTGAAATTAGTGAAGTTTTCAGTTCACATTTGGAATGAATTACACACGTTTGGTATGGTAACATGCAAACATTTTGGAATTTTCCTTCTTAGGCCCTCCTGCTTCATCTCGTAGCCCTGGGCACATGGCAGAGTCCCTCACAGGCAGGCTTTAAATAGAACAAGGGGAACACCGGCAAGAGAGGACATGAGAACGTCCACTCAGTTAGTAGGGGACAGGTTCGCATCTCCTCTGTTCAGGGAATGGACTCTGGTCAGCTGATCAATGTGGCAAGTACATTCCAGCAGTGCAGAGATGCTTGGCCGGTCTCTGTGGGTTGCAGAACATGCAGTCCCTCCATAAAATGACAGGGGAACACAGTGTGCTATTGAATGCTGTTGGATTTGCATTGAGCCGTCTACTTTTTCCTCTAGAGTTGTGACAAAGGTGGTATCTTTGAGTCAATTCTAGACTAACAGTCTAAAGAACTTTAGATTTGGTCCCATATCTACCCCATTTTAGTCTGATGACTTTGGGTAAAGTTCTTAACCACTCAGAACTACAGTTTCTTCTTCTATATATGCCATGGATATTTTTGCCCTTCATATGTGACCCCACATGATTGAGTCTCAGTGTCATTTCTGAGCCTGTCCTGCACTCTTCTCCTTCTTTATGCACTCTGGGCTTCAATGGACTTTCCTCAAGTCCTTCGTACTTTCCTACCTCCATGCTATATGTGCTTGCTGCTTTCCTTCTTGAAATTAGAATGCCCTTTTCTCTATATTTGCCTTTGAGGAGTCATATTTTTTAAAATTAGCTCAGGTAGTATCTCATATGTAGAGTTTTCCCAAAGATGCCTTCCCATTCAGAAATACATGCTGGAAAATGTCCAGATGCAATTCTAGGATGCCTGGGATTTGCTTCAGAGAAGCCTAGCAGGAGTAGGGGGTATAGATGAAGCAAGACTGGTCAAGCATTGATGATTTTTTGAATGGCAGTCATGGGTACACAAGGGTTCATTATATTGTTCTCTTTTGTATGTTTGAAATTTCCTATGATAAAAGGCCAAACAACAAATAAAAGTTTTCTTCATTGCTCAAGCCAGAGGTGATCACTCTCACACATGTTTGAAGCTTCCTCGTGGTAGGTTCTTTGGACATCTGCTTCCTGTTATGGCTGTTGAAGAACAAGTATAGCTCAGTCATTAGGAGAACGTGCATCCTGATTTGCCAGGACAGTCCTGGAATACTCCTTTGTCCTGCATTCCACCTGGGTTAGCATTTATCCCAGATTTTTATTTTTTTAACAAAGTATTATTATTTAATAATTGCATTAAAATAAACCACAATGGGTCTTACAGACTACTGCTTTTTTCTTCCTCCTTCTGCCATGGTCTATCAGTGTGCAAAATGTGAATGCCATGAGCAGAATTTTATGATTATGCACATCCAAAAGGATCAGCAATGACTTGTCTCTTTTTTCCTCCTCACCTTTCACAAACAGCATGCAGGGTGCTTGTTGGCTGATAAATACATATGATCAAGGATGGCTAACTCCTTCATATCTTAGGTGGTGATGGAGAAGTATTTGATGCTGTTGCCCTTGCTGACTACTGGGTGCACCAGCCATTTGTGTGCCTCTGAGACAGTGTTAGAGGCTTTATGGCTAAGACACTGGTTTAAGCTGTGTGAACATGTGCCAAGAGAAATTCTGCTTATGTTATTTTGTAATGGTTAGATAATCAATATGAAATATTTTTTTCTTTCATGTACATGTGTATATATTTATGTACATATATCTTTCAATTAATTTATTTAGAAAGAATTTCATTTTGAAAATAAGCTATGAATAAGTTTGAATTGTATAGGTTCACTAACACAAAGGAACCAGTTTGTTGATCAGTAAATAAATATTTAAAATATTGCATAATTTTTATTTTTCATACCATCTTTCACTCACAAAAGCGTCCATTTTTCAGATGATAAAGTACATGATTTCCTTGCTTACTAGTCAAGAACATGGACTCTGAAGTTAGACTTTTGGCTCCATTCCCCAACTCTAGGGCATATGAGCTGTTCCCCTTGATTTTCACCTCTCTGGGTCTCGGTTTCCTTATCCATAAAATGGAGATAGTAATGACAGTCATAATTGATTATGTAATTTTCATGAAGATTAAATGAGCTAATGCATGTGTAATGTTTAGTATAGTGCTTTCCCATTATAAACACTCAATCACTGCTTGTTATTATTTTTGTAAGATATATATTAATCATTTCTGCTAGATTATACATTTATTTAAAAGAGGAAATGTTTTATTTATTTTTTACAGACCTCCTGATGCATAATAGCTCCTTGATAATATTTGTTGAATGAATGAATGAACGATAGCTGATTTAATGGCTAGAGCCATCTGGACTGGTTCCAAGTTACAGTCTGTATATATGAGATCGGGCCATGTCCATGCCAGAATTCCAGACTCACCCTGTCCTTGTTAGCACCTCAGCTGGACTAACTGAAAAGACCACCTCTAACATAAAATCTTAAATAAAATGCTATTACTGTGGTCTGTAAATCTATAAATTACAGCCTGTGCACTTATTTTCATTATTTAAATTTTTACTCTGCTCTTGCATTTTCTATCAAAAGCATCCAAATTTGACCTTTGAACCTCAGCACAAGCAAACATTTCTTCATTTTGCTTTAAGATTCCCAGTGCATATGTATTCATTCAGAAACCATTTGTTCAGCAACCTGCCGTATACCTACTGTATACTTAGCATACTTAGCAGAGGGTTGAAGGAAGAAAGGCCACCTCCTGATAATTCCTCTTGGCCAGTTTTGTTAAGGGTAGAAGTGACAAAATAGGGGACTCAGAGGGAGGATTTGCCCATCCTGGTGATGCATTTTAGTGTTCCTCATTCCTCTCAGACTTTTTCTCCTCTTCTTAGAAATGTTAATATTCAGGCCTCTACTCCCCCCCCCTTTTTTCTCTAGTAGATTGTCCTCTATCTTCTCTTCCCCCTTTGGGAAGACATTTTATAAACTAAAGAAGTTAAAATATAAGGAGATATTCTTTATACTTTTATGACCTCAGCTTTTCCAGAAAGTATCCGGATTCTTTTTCCCATCCCTCAGCTCTATTCCTTTGCTGATTCCTTTCTGGAATCCGTTTCTCAAGCCAGTGGCACCACGTCCCCTCCAGTGGTTCGAGACTGGGAAGGACCTTGTATCTGCCGTTAAAGCAAAAGTGGAAATAGTGTGCTTTTAGCATTCCTAGTTGAAATCGCAAGGCATTTTCTTACAGAAACAGGTTATACTTGGTGGATGGGTTTAAAGTGTTATTCGCAGGACTAATTATATGACCCGGAGCAACCTTAGTTTCCCCATCTGTAAATGATAACATGATCTCCACTAACTTAAGGCCAGCTTTGGAGAGCTATGATTCAACTTATGTTGTCAGTTAAATGTGCTTTGGGTGGGCTGGTGTAAGGAGCTCCCTATTGAAATGTTGTGTATCTGTGAAAATATATTCATAGGTAAGCAGTCAGATTCACAGGTAAACTTTTGATACACCATCTGTTTGTTAAGATGGAGTCTACTGTGGACTCTGTTGGAAGGATAATATTAACAAAGCAGAAAGTGCATCTTAATATTTACATGGATTACCATAAGAATCAGTGATGACTGATGAACTAGTAATTTTACCGTCCTTCTTGTTAGTTCTTTACTTGAAGCTGAGTATTGCTCAGCCAATTATTTCTTCATACCTGCATACTAGGCAGGAATAAAGGTATATCAGGTGAAAGATATGGGATTAAAAAGCAAAGAGTTACCATATATGAACATAGACAGAAAGAGACTAAAAAATGTCAGAATCTGTGTTTTGATACCTCTTGGAGAGAACTTCTGAGCTGGTGTTACATCCAGTACTTCAAGATACCTGATTGGTCTGCTCTGCAGGGATCACAGCTGTGTGATGCTCATGGGCTGATGTTTGTTATGAAGTGGGCCATCTGTAGCCAGCAAGTTTTGAAATAATCAGAAAGAGAGAAGTGGGAGGAGAGTGGGTTGCATGGAGCTCCAAAATGCCATTGTAGTGAGTTTCCTTTCATTGTGTATTGATTGGCTCTTCTAGGGGGCAGCTGTGGACTGAGTCCTTTCTCATTTTCACTGCTGCTAGGTTGACTATAAACAATGGTTTTAGACTTGGACTTTTTGGTGAGACAACTGGGAACATCCTGGAAGTTCCACACTATAAAACTGTTTGTGGATACATATCTACTATAATAAATAATAACTCCCAAATCTCAGTTTCCATCTAGCCCTTTCCTTGAGGCTTAAGACTTGAATAGACAGTTTGCTGGATTTTTTACCTGAACTGTGCCTCAACTTCACCCTACTTTAACCCAGCTCATCCCTTCCCACCTCCCTAGATTTGCTTATCCTGTGATCCTGTTCTCAGTTGGTACAGACCTTTTGAATATAAGTGTTCTCCTTCCCATCTCTACTGTGACTAGTCAAGTTCAGGCCCTCCTCTCCTCTCATTGGGACCTCTGCCATCATCTCTTAACCAGTTTCCCTGTCCCTAGTCTTCCCCCCATCTACTCTCCATATGTCACCAGAATGACTAAGGAGGTAAGTAATTCAGTGACCATTTATAAGCCCATTACTCTTTTTTTTTTTAGGTCTGGGGATAAAAGAGTGAACAAATCACTATTTCTGTTCTCACAACGCTTATTTTCTAGTGCCAAAGACCAACATCATGCACTCAGACAAATAACTAACATGTTTATAAACTCTGTTGTATTACAAAGAAAACAAACAAGGATTTGAGTGAAGAATAGAAGGGTGGACACACGTTGCATAGGGTTGATGCACAAGGCTCTCCTTGATGATAACATGTAAGCTGAGATCTAAAGGGGGAGAAGGGTGGAAAGAGAAGAAGGAATGAATATTCTAGGCAGAGCGAGCAGTTTGTGCAAAGACCCTGAGATATGCAAGAGCAACTAGAAGAGAATAATTAATGCACAGAACAATCAAAGGACAGTCACATGAGACAGGATCAGAGAAATAGGCATGAACCATATTACACAGGTCCTTGTAGTCTATAGTAAAGAGTATACCTTACCCCAAGTTCCATGGGAAACCATTGAGGAATTTTAAGAACACACAGGGGCAGCTTTATCTAATTTACATTTTACTATTACTCTTGCTACATGGAGCATGGACCAAAGGAGGATGAGAGAGAAAGTATGGAGAGCAGGTAGGAGGTTGTTGCAGAAGTCCAGGTAAGAGGTGATGATGGTCAAAGGTGTTGGCAAGAGAGATAGAGAAAAGTGAGCAGATTTGGGATGTCTTTTGGAGATAAAATCAATAGGATCTCCTATTGGATTAGACATAAAGGCAAAAAGAAGGGAGGAGTTAGGATGGCTGGTTTGAGCAACTGGATGGAGGGGTTATCTATTGAGATGAAAAAGATTTTGACTTAAAGAAGAAACTCAGAATTATGTTTTGGATTACTGAATTCCCTATGAGACATTCAAGCGAAAGTGACAAGAAAGTGGTTGAAATATGAGTTTTATGATCAGAGGAGTAGTCTAAGATGTAGATTTAGGCTGGGCTAGGTGGCTCACACCTGTAATCCTAGCACTCTGGGGGCCAAGGTGGGAGGATCACTTGAGCTCAGGAGTTCAAGACCAGCCTGAGTAAGAGTGAGACCCTGTCTCTACTAAAAATAGAAAAAATTAGCTGAGTGTGGTGGTATGCAACTATAGTCCCAAATACTCAGGAGGCTGAGGCAGGAGGATGGCTTGAGCCCAGGAGTTTGAGGTTGCCGTGAGCTAGGCTGATGCCACAGCACTCTATCCTGGGCAACAGAGTGAGACTCTGTCTCAAAAAAAAAAATAAGTTGTAGATTTAATCTGGCGCCATCTTACAAAGTTGGAATTTATGGCTATGGCAATGTAAGATTGACTAGGAGGAGAAGGATGCCCACATAATCCGAGACTTAGGGGTCAAGTGTAGAAGAAACCAGCATAGGAGACTGAGAAGGAGCAGCCAGTGAGCTAGGAGGAAAACCAAGAGAAAGAATTGTCTTGGAAGCCACAATAGCAGACTGTTTTAAAAAAGAGAGAGTGCTTGAATGTGGCGAATCTTCTGAGAGGTTGTATTAGTTTTATATTGCTGCATATCAAATTATCACAACTACAGAGGTTAAACAACACCTATTTATTAATATCATCTTATAGTTCTGCAGGTTAGAAGTTTGGTATGGGTCTCACCAGGCTAACACACAAAGGTTTTGGCAGTCTGCGTTCCCTTTTACAGTCTCTAGAGGGAGAATAGATCACTATTTCCTTGTAAACCGTAGGAGTGAGATCCCTATTTTCTTACTGGTTTTTAGTTGAGAACTGTCCCCAGGTTCTAGAGGCCACCTGCATTCCTTGACTTCTGCCCCACTTCCTCCATCTGAAAAACCTGCAAGGTTATTCTCACCTTGCATCTCTCTGACCAACCCTTCTGCCTTCCTCTTCCACTTTTAAGGACTCAGGTGATTAGATTGAGCCCACTCAAAAAATCCAGATAACTCCCCATCTCAAGGTCATTAACATTAATCACATCTGCAAAGTTCTTTTAGCCACGTAAGGCAGCACTCACAGGTTCTGGGAATTAGAGCATGGACGTCTTTGGTGGGTGGGGTAGGTATTATCCTGCCTACCACGGAGGTTAAGTCAAATGAGAAAAGTATCCACAGAGGTGGGTGGTGACCTTGACAAGAGCATTTTCAGATGCACGATGGCAAAGGAGAGTCACACCATTAGTCAGTGCAATGAAAGGGGAAGTTATAAAGTAGAAACCATGCAGTGTGTGGACAACTCTGGAGAACTGGGGTTATGGCTGGAGGGGGATGTGGAATGAAGTGAAGCAATTTTATTATGGCAAATACAAGAGCATAGATGTTTACTGATAGAATAAACCAGTTGGGAGTATTGCCAGGGAGGGAGGAGAGGAAACAATGGAATCCTTCATCCAGGGAGGGTGGATGCTTCGTTGAGTGGGGCGGGAAAGGGGGGAGGGGGCACTGGAGTGACGTGCCTAAAGCACTGGGACCCCTCCTAGGATGAGAGTGGTTGGATCCAGAGCCCAGTGGAGGGGTTGGCCTTTGATGGCAGTGGTATGAAAACCTTTGTATAGAAGGTAAGAAGAAGAAGATGGATGGTTTATGACACTGCGATGGGAACTGAATGGGGTCCCACCTCATGGCTTTCATTTTCTTCAACGAAGTATAAATCAGAGTCATCATCTAACAGAGAACTGGGACAACATGACTCTGTTGCTTCAGATTCCTCAATGGCACTACCTGCTTACCTCTGTTTTCATTTCCCAGTGCTCTGCCTAGGATTTTACACTACAGCCTCACACAGTTCATATGGCCCTCTGGTCATACGGTGCCTCTTTGCTTTTGACTTTGTATTTGTTATTAATAGTACCCTTTACTAGAATGCCTTGCCTCTTCTACCTTCCCCTTTACCTCCTCCCGCCCCCACCTCCCAGTGCACACTTCTTTTCTAGAACCAATCTTGAAATACACCCTCACCTGCTGCTTGGCTTCTCGCAGAGCTCTCTGCTTATACTTCTTTTACTCCTAATATAACTATTAGAAGTAACAGCAAGTAATATAATTGTTTTTTGTCTGTTTGTCATCTCTACTGAAACGTATGTATGTGGGGATAGAGGCCATGATAGTAGTCCTGCCAGCTACTTGGGAGGCCGAGGCTGGAGGATTGCTTGATCCCAGGAATTTGAGGCTAGACTGGGCAGCAAAGCAAGACCCCATCTCAAAAAGAAAAGGTAAAAAAATGTTTAGATAAATGATTTTGTATGGTTTCAAAATTGTCTGTTTCTCTAGAAGCTGCAGTATCTAGCAGATCTTTTCCTCTATATGTCCTTCTGTTCTCTGATTAGCCTTTAGAGAAAACTATGCTGATAGCATCTTGATTTTGATGTCTTCATCCATTTCAGAGGCCTTGGGTTGTTCCATGTATGTTGATTTCAAGTTCTGTAAAGCAGAGTGACTTATTATATTGTTCTTCAACTTGTTTTCTATAAAGAGCCAAACACATTTCACACGTGCTACTGATGCATGGTAGCTATGTAACTAGTCACTTAACAATTACAAATAAATATACACCTTCACAAACAGTATTTGTAGTACAGTAGGCCTCAGATAACATCATTTCATTCAACAACATTTTGTTATAATGTTGATGAGATAAAAAAAAATTGATTCCTGGCTGTGGCCACTGTCTGTTGGAGCCTTCATGTTCTCACTGTGTGGGGGGGTTTTCTTTGGATACTCTGGTTTCCTCCCACATCCAGAAGATGTGCATGTTGGTTTCATCAGCATGTCTGTGTTGTACCCATCTGAGTGAATGTGGGTGTATGTGAGTGTGCTCTGCGATGGAATGGTGTCCTGTCCAGGGTTGGTGCCTTCCTTGTGCCCTGAGCTGCTGGGACAGGCTCCAGCCACCTGCTACTCTGAACTGGAATAAGTGGGTAGACCATTATCTTACTTGTTTTTATTTTTATTTATCTATTTATATTTTTTTGAGACAGAGTCTCCCTCTGTTGCCTGGGCTAGAGTGCCGTGGTGTCAGCCTAACTCACAGCAACCTCAAACTCCTGGGCTCAAGAAATCCTCCTGCCTCAGCCTCCCGAGTAGCTGGGACTACAGGCATGTGCCAGCGGAGATTACATGCACCGCTAATTTTTTCTATATATTTTTACTTGTCCATCTAATTTCTTTCTATTTTTTAAGTAGAGGTGGGGTCTCGCTCTTGCTCAGGCTGGTATTGAACTCTTGAACTCAAAGGATCCGCCCGCCTTGGCCTCCCAGAGTGCTAGGATAACAGGTGTGAGCCACCGTGCCCAGCCCTTACTGGTTTTTATTAATCTTTCTTAAATATATGCATAGCTCACATTTATTTCAGTGTTTAGCTTTAGAAGTGTTTTCATCTTTATTTAAAAGTTTGGTGATGGATTTGTGACCAGAAATATGTCATAGGAATTCTTGTTTATATCAGTTAGCCTATGATAAAATTGGTTTCATTATATCTTATTTTGCTTAAAGTGAGTTTCTAAGAACCTATTGAAAATGTTAAGTGAGGACTTATTGTACTTTGAGTAGAATATTTTGCAACTAAAAAACAGTTTACAAAAATAAGTGTAGTGTCTTCAGAAAATGTTCACAATAAAATGCTAAGGGCTAAAAGCAGTATTAAAAATTGTATATACAGTATGATCTTAATTTCATGAGAACATTCTATATCTCTGTAAGTATATATAGTTCTAAGTTTGTGTACAAAAATGGCTGCAAAGTAATATGTCAAAATACTAACAACAGTTTTTCCTGTGTGATGGATTTTCAGTAATTTCGGTTTTTTTCCTTATACCTTTCGTTATATTCTAAATTTTATAATAAATAATGCCTACTTTTTGAACCAAGGAAATATATGGTATTTGTTTTTTAAAGCAATTTTTTCTTTAGGTATCATTGGTAAAATAGCTATTTTTTCTTCTCTATTGTTGAAGAGTACAAGAAATCAGGAGTTCCAGATCTGAAATGTTTTATAGCCAAGAGGACTAGAGAGTGGCAGTTAATGTGCATAAATGATTGATCCAGGAGAGCATTTGGAGATTACTTAAAATGTAAAAGTATGTTCAGGGTTCAAGATATTTTCAAGGCATACACAATCAGATCTTTGATTCCTCGCCCCAGCAGATGTTCCAGTGGTTTCTTAAGAGGACCTCTGTCTACTCTGGCATGTGTGATTGCAGTTAGACTTTCTGAATGCAGTTAATGCCCAAGACCAAAATAGCCTAGTGAGTCATTTGGACGTATTCTGAATCAAAGATTTAAAAACCAAAGCATGCAAATAAATGCTCCTAATGCCTTAGCTTGGAGTAAACGTTAGTTAATTTTAATTTCAAGGTAGCCAAACGGCTGTTGCTCAAGGTATCCAGAGTAATGTTAGTATGAAGAGAGATATCTCCTTGTGGCCATAAGGGCTACATATGTTGGTGTGCTATGGTATGTTATGATGTGCTATTTTATTTTAATTATTTTTTCATATTCTCTATGATGCTAATACAATGTTAGACACATACAAAGTGCTGGATGAATGACAGAAACCAGAGCAGAGTATTATAAAGTACTGACTGAGTGGGGGCCATATGGCTTGTTGGCTGAGACTGTCCAGCGTTGTAGCTCTTGTCTTGGTTTAATCATTACTAGTGTCCTCTTTACTCTTAAAATTATCCCATTTTGGTGATCATTTTATAGGGCCACCCTTTGACTGAGGTGGCTAAATAAAATCTTTAGATTCCATGATTTCATCTCTGCCTGCATAGCAGTTGTCTGCCTGGCAAAAATGTCAGAGTCACACCCAAGGGCACATGCTTTTTAATGCCCCACCCCCCTTCTTACCCTGCATGATAGCTGCAGTAGATGCTTTTGTACTAAGCCTTTTCAGATAGATAAATAGAACTGTTGAAGAAGCTCTAGAGGATTAAAGCTCTGGACAAGTTGATCTCTTTCTATTACCACAGCTGTTCCAGATGGTGTTAATACTTGTAGGCCCCTAAACACTGCATTTAGGGCCAATGGGATAAAATCCCAAGAACACATTGAAACTGACAAGTTGCCTTGACATTTGTGCTTTTGCTCCTTAGCTGTGGATTTATTTCTTCTTCATGGCAGTTTGCACTCTGTTTCCTTTATTCCTCTAGGGACTCCTGCTCAATCCTCTTTTTTTTCTTTAGAAGAATGAGAGTTTAAAAGGCAGCATGTCTAATTCTCTGAGGATTTAGTGCCCCTTAATTGCCTTAGAAGCCTGAAAAGTCAGTCTCCAGGAACAAGCTCCAGGAGGACTCAAATTGAGACAAGCATTTGTATTTTGACAAAGGCTGTGCAGTCTTCTGCTTCCTGCCCCAGGAACAGAAGTGCAATAAATGAGACTGAGAAAATACTTGTATTTTCTGAATTAGGGTTTAAGTTGCTGGAAACCTCTTGTGCTCTGTGAATTTAAGATTAAAGACTGTGTTAGTTTAAAGTGAAAAGGGTTCTAAACTTTTCTTGGGTCACTGAGCCGTCTGAGAAAATGACGCTGACTAAGGCTCTGTTCCCCTCCCATGGGCATACATAAAATTTTACATGTAATTTCAGAAGTTTTATGTTGCCACTTCACTCCACTCTGGATTGTAGGTTAATGTAGCAGATAGTTTGTTGCCTTCCCAATATCCATGCCTGGCAGCTCGTCTTCCTTCTTCCTAGGAACCCTATTCCTTTTAGGTATCCTCCTTAATGTGATGGTGTGTTTGAAGGGAGATTCTGAGTCCCCTAGCTCCAGGGGTGGTGGTGGTGGGGAGGATGATTGGCCTAAATCAATCATCATGGTCCGATGTCCTCGTATGTGATACATTTCTGGCAAATAAGACAAGAGTGTAATTCTGCTGGGGAGCTTTGGGACAAAGTTTCATCACTTTTAAAATGAGACCATATAGTAGTATGGATGAAGCAATCTTGAAAGTTTTTTAGATGTATTATAGGATTGACCAAATGAGAAATGGCCAAAAGAATCCTTCGGGATGGATTGAGATTGGTATATTGATGTGAATTCATGTTGTCTAAAATATGCAAATGAATGTAGATATGTATGTTTATATGCAGATGCATACACATGTATATTTATGAATATGTGTGAATGTATTATGTATATGTATGTGTATATATATATATATATATACACATATGTGTATTGATTGGTGAAAGGACCAAGAAGAAATGATACCCCAATAACAATAACCTGATACCCAGATCTTGATACCATTCCTCACTAAAAGGAAACAGGCTTCCTCACAGAAATTTCAGGGCTAGGGCATAAATCCAGGTGATACTGGAATAGCAGGTTATGTTCCTCAAGCAAGTGTCCTAACTGAACTTTTAACAGGCCATTCCACTATTCAATTAAGCTGACTGCTTTTGAATAATGAGGCATATGAGAAAACTAGTGCATTCCCTGAACATACACTCATTGCTGTACCTCCTTTGACACAGATCAGTCCTTTGGTCGGAAGCAATATTACATGGGATACCATGCTGGTAGGTTAGGCATTCTTATGTCCTTGGATAGTGACACTTGCAGAGGCCCTGCAAGAAAAAGCAGAGGCCCCGCGGAGACAGCAAACCCAAATTTGGAGTAGGTATCAATTCCCCTAAGCATGTATTGCTATCTCCTCTCTCCCCTTTAAGGTGAAAGTGGTCTGTTGTGATCAACTTTTCACCAACACCAAGGAACTGGCCGATATCCTCCAAGGTGCTGTGGGAATGGGCATTTCACTCTGCTATTGGTTGGTTGGTTGGATGTTCAGCAGTAGCAATAGCTATGTCCTGGGTGAGAGGGAGCCCATAGTGCTGGACCCATGCACAGCCTCCATCCCTGCCACCTGAGCTATTCCACTCGTGGGGCTATTGTGCCAGCACTGGCTGACTGAGAAGAGGAAGCTGGCTGACATCCATAGGTGAGTCATGCGTTCTACCAAGCACCATTGGATCTGCTGATTCATATGGCTTAAGTGACAGGGCAGATTGTACCACAGCCCTGAGTCTCCTCCTGCTTTGGACCACATTTCTGCTACCTACTAACTGAATGCAGAGCTACAAATAGAGACTTGTGTGCACAAGGCTTATTTGTCTATGTGATCCCAAGAAGTAGGAGGAACAAGCAGGATGAAACAGGGAAGGAGAGAAAGCCAGTAGAGTGGTCATGCTAGGGACAACTAATGTTTGATCTCACTGGATCATCTAGGAGCCTTATGAAATTTATCTCAGACTTGTGTGTCTAGGGAATGAAAGGGACTATTCATTGACTGCTTTCCATCATTGTTCATTCATCACAGGGGCCCCCACATGCTTTAGCTCCCAGGTTGAGCATGTCAGCAGGCGCAGCAGCTCCTGCCAGGTGTCAGAGCACTCTTAGGGCTAGAATCCAGACTTAGATGAAGGTATCTAGTACAGCCGAAGGTGAGACACTGTCAGGTTGCATATGTTTGGGAGCTAGTCAAAACCTATGCTAGATTGGAAAGCCACATTAGGGACTGAAGTAGGAGGTGGATGAAAAGAGAAATTGGGAGTGTTGCATAAATTATGTGCCATGCACATGCGGCACTCCAAATGGTCTATTGAGGAAAATGCAGGCTTTGAACTAGACACACCTGGCTCCACTCTTATCTAGTTGTAATACATTGGTTTATGTACCTGACCATTCTAAAGTTTAGTTTCTCATCTGCACAGTGAGGATAAAAACTCATTATGCAACTGGGAGGGTTAACAGCGGTGATACCTGTTAAGTTCTTTGCTTCTGTCCTGGTTTAAATGTTAGAGACCCACCCATGGCCATGCAAAGCAGCAGAAACACAGATAACTTTCAGTCTTGCAGGTGGAGGAGAAGGAAGGTAAAGGTATTCTAGGTGGTGGGAGCAACATGGCCAGAGGAGTACAATCCAGACCAAGGTTAGGCATGTTCAGGGAAATGGAAAGGACTTCCATTTGGCTATCCTGTAGTTATTTCTTAGGAGTGGAAGTAGAAGATACTGAGGTAGGTTCTTCAATGCCAGTTGGAGTAGTTTGAACTACAGTTGGTAAGCAGTCTGGAAGGAGGTGTAGGTAACTTCTTCACAGACTGGGAATTCAACCAAAGAGGCCACCTTGCTTTCTCTTCTCCCCATGTTCCCAGCTCACTTAGGCCATGCAGGAAGTTACCACTGCACTGTCCTTCCTGCAGCCTCTAGGAATATCACAATTTAAGATAATCATTCTAGAAGAAATGTACTAGGGTTGGTGGGTAGGGGTAGGCAGGAGTAGGGGGCTAGCTGTAATTAATTCATTTCTCATTTTCAGAGTATAGCCCAGTGCTAATGTAGAGTAGGTACTAAGTAAATACTTGAGGACAGGATAAATGAATGAAAGCACTGTGTGTTTATCTCTTCTAGTTCCCTTCTTGGTGTCACTGTTAGCTTTTGTGGCCCTTAGAGTAACACATTTACTCTCCTTGTGCCAAAGCCAGCTATGAGGTGGGTAGTCAGTCTGCTTCCTTCCTAGCACAGGCTCAAGTTCTCTTAAGTCCTGAGGATAAAGACTTTGGACAGGTTTTGAGCTTAAACACACACACACACACACACACACACACACACACACACACACACAGAGATAGAGTATGGGTCTCCATTTTTCTTCCTCACTCAGGTCATTCAATTCACTGGAAAATAGTGTGGTTGTGTAAATACTCAGAAGGAAGTATAGTATGACCAGTGATTATTGCTTCTGCCAGACTATCTAGAACAGGATACATTCTGCAATAAAAGAGACTACTACAATCGCCACAGCTATTTATTTTATTTAAAAAAAAAATCTTGAGCTCTAGCTAATAGCCTACTTATTCCAAGCAGTACAGGATGAGCATCCCTAATTGGAAAATCCCAAATCTGAAATGCTCTAAAATTCGAAACCTTTGAAGTGCTGACATGATGCCACAAGTGGAAAATTCCACACATTAATACATAACACAAACTTTGTTTCATGCACAAAATTATTAAAAATATTGTATAAAATTACCTTCAGGCTATGTGTATAAGGTATTTCTGACACATAAATGAACTTTATGTTTAGATTTGGGTTTCATCTCCAAGATTTCTCACTATGTATATGCAAAAATTCCAAAATCCAAAAAAAAAAAAAAAAAAAGACAAAATCTGAAATACTTCTGGTCCCAAGCATTTTAAATAAGTAATGCTCAACTTGTATTAAATATAACAGGGTCTCAGTACCACCATTGAATTTGCACAATTTCTTGGAGCCTTACATAATAGACTTTTGACTTACTGTAAGAATATTTGGAGAGCTAAGTCCGGGAAATGTAATTTTACTTTCTATAATATTTCTCTGGCTGTTCAGTTACTTGACTATTTGCTCTTTCCAAGTACAAAAGAATTTGTAGAATAAATCTGATATTTCCAGGTTGAGTGTTTTCTTATTTGTTTATAAAATTTGTTTAAAAAATTAAGTATATTTTTTTAAACATTCAGCCATTCAGAGTCTTGTATTCTTGAGAGCTTATCCTTCTAGAAAACCTAGCATTATTTCCTAGAATTTTGCACTCTGTGCTCAGCTCCTTCATGTTCTTTCACTTTCGTTCCCTAGCATGTGAAACACCATGGCAGCAACGCTTCTTTCTCGTGGCTCTGTGTCCCTCCTTTTTTTTGCAGGACATTCCGTTCTTCCCACCAGCCCTAACCTGTTTGCAACTTGGCAAGCCCTGAGAACAGGACTCTCTGCAGTCTTACCCCAGGGACTAGTTTCAGCTTTTCAGAGAGCAAAGCTTCTGGCCCAACTGCTTTTGGATATTGAGACAATTTGGGATAAGTAGTAATGTGTTTCACTCAGAGAATGTAGTCTTTGGCATAGAAGGAGGAAGCTGTCTTGGCATCTGTCACGAGAGCCACTGGGTATTTTGGAAAAAATCCATTTCATTCTTCCTTTTTTTTTTTTTTTTTTGATCCTGAAACAAGAGGCTATAGTATATAGTGCCAGTGAGGAATACAGAGATTGGTAAGGAAGGGAAAGATTCAAGTAGCCTTCCGAAGCTATACCTCCAGTGTAGCTAAACAAACAAAATGCTCGTTGGGAAAGCAAAATTATCTGAAAACAACCTGCATTTGGAGGTAATAGGAAAAATAAAAAAAGAAGAAGAAGAAAAAGTAGTGCTTTTTCTTGATTTAAAATGGAAACATTTAATGATAGGATTGAAAAGTAGTACTTCTAGGTTGGGCTTTGGTTTCAGACCTGGATAGGAATACTGACTGTTAGAACTTGAGAAAAAAATGTTAGCATCTAAACCTTAGCTTCTGAACCTGTAAGTTGAGAAGATCATACTAAATGATATGGAAATTCTATTTTTCAGTTTTTTTTTTTTTTTAGGAAATAGTTCATTTTTGTAGGGTGGTTATAAGATTTAAATGCATGTAAAAGGTTGTAGGTTGGCTTCAGAAAATGTTGACTTCAATTAGTCATTTAGACTGTAAAGTTAATTAATCTGATCCTTGGATTTCAGGGAAAGAAACTGAGTCCAGAAAAGTTAAGAAACTCATGTCTCCAAGTTTCTAGATAGTGTCAGACTCGGAAAAAGAACCAAGGTTTCAGCGGGGTCAGGACTCTTAATAGGCCACACACCATTTCTTTCCAATCCTTTACAGGCTGTTCTGTTATTTGCTATTAACTATTTTTTGACTTTTATGACATTTTATTTTATTCATTTTTTTAAACTTAATTTTCTAAATAGGTAACATATTCACATGATTCAAAATTTAAGAAGCTTACAAGGGCTTACAGTAGAATGTTTTTCTCTTATATTTATCCTCCAGCTTCCTGGGTACCTTCCCCAGAGTGAACTGATATCATTAATTTCTTATGTATTCTTCTAAAGAGATTTTATAAATGTATAAAAAAATCCATTTGTGCATTTTTGGACATTTTTTTAGTACGAATGGCAGTATATAGTCTTCTCCATCTTGATTATTTCACTTAAAGTATTTTAGAGATATTTCCATGTCAATACATAAAAAACTTTCACATTCTTTTTTTAGCTACACAGAATTCCATTGTGTGAATGCCCTATGCCTCATTTAGCCCATCCTTTGTTGCTGGAGAGCTGATATTACAGACAGCACTGTGTTGACAAAACTTGTATGTACATCATTTTGCATGAGTGGATGTACTTGTATGTACATCATTTTGCATATTCCTAGTGGAATATATATATTCCACTAGTAATATATATAAAATATATTCTTAGTGGTAGAATTAGTGGCACAAAGGGACTGTGCATTCATAAAACAGATTTTGTCAAATGGCCCTTCAAAGGGCTTTACCAATTTATACTTTCACCATCATCTTATGAAATCTTAAATAATGAGGAGAAATTACTATATTAGATGAAGCACTGCTTTATTTGTCTAATGATGACTGCCTGTATGAGGGCTTAGAAGGATTCAAGGCAAAATCAGAGGACTTGCCCCTTAGATCAGGAACAAGACAAGGATGTTTGTTCTTGCTACTACTATTCAACATTATACCGCCAGGGCCTGTATACTACCAGGACAATAGGCAAGAGAATGAAATAAAAAGGGTTAACTTTGGAAAAAAAAGAAGTAATTCAACTCTATTTGTAGATGGCATGACTTTATATAGAGAAAATCCTAAGGAATCCACTAAAAATCTATTACAGCCAATGAGCAAGTTCATCAAGGTTATAGGATACAAGATCAACACATAAAAAATGAAGTTAATTTTTATACACTAACAACAAACAATTTGAAAATGAAATTAATAACTATTCCCTCAATAGTAGCATCAAAAAGAATAAAATACTTTGGAATAAATTTAATAAAGTAAGTATAAATCTTATACTCTGAAAGCTACACTGTTAAAAGAAGTTAAAGAAGACCTACATAAATGGAAAGACATACCATATTCATGGTTCAGAAGACTTAATATTGTCAAGATGATAATAGTTCTCAAATCGATCTAAAGATTAAATGTAATTCTTATCAGAATTCTAACTTCTCTGCAAAAATTGACAGGCTGATCCTAAAATTTACAAAGTAATTCAAGGGCTACAAGAAAGCCAAAATAACCTTTAAAAAGAACAAACTTGGAGGAATCACACTTCCTGACTTCAAAACTTACTAGAAGCTACAATAATCAAGACAGTGTGATGCTGGCTTAAGGATAGACATAGATCAATGGAGTAAAATTGAGGGTCCAGGAATAGATCCTTGCATTTATAATCAGTTGATTTTCAACAACAGTGCCAAGATGATTCAATGGGGAAAAGAGTACTCTTTTCAACAAATGGTGCTTGGATAACTAGATACACATATGTAAAAGAATTAATTTGGACCCCTACCTCACACCATTTACAAAAATTACTTTAAAATGAATGAAAATACCTAAATGTAAGAGCTAAAACTATAAAACCCTTAGAAGAAAACATAAGTGTAAATCTTCATGACTTTGGGTTAGTCAATGGTGTCTTAGATATGATAGCAAATCTACAAGCAGCTAATAATAAAATAGATAGATTTAATCAAAATTAAAACCTTTTCTGTGTCAAAAGACACTGTTGAGAAAGTGAAAAGACAACTGACAGAATGGGAGAAAATATTTATAAATTATATATGCCTGATAAAGGATCTGTGTCTAGAATATATAAGAAACCTTTGAAACTTAATAATAAAAAGATAAATAGTTAAAAAATGAGTGAAAGATTCAAACAGAATGTACAAAAATCTAAAAAAAATGTATATCTACATTTGTAGATCTACAAAGAAGATCAACAAATGGCCATTAAACACATAAAATTATGCTGAGCATCATTAACTATCAGGGAAATGCAAATCAAAACCTCAGTAAGATCTATAACATCTATTAGGATGGTTACTGTATTGTTATTGTATTGAGAGGATGTAGAGAAATTGGAACCCTATGCACTGCTGATGAGAATGTAAAATGATATACCTGCTTTGAGAAATAGATTGGCAGTTTCATGAAAGGTTAAACACAGAGGTACTGTTGGACTTGGCAATTTCACTAGTAGGTATATACCCAAGAGAATTGAAAACATATGTTCACACAAAAAAATTGTACATGAAGGTACTTAGCAGCATTATTTGTAATAGCCAAAAAGTAGAAACAATACATATGTCCATCAACTGATAAATAAAATATGGTACAGGTATATCCATACAATAGAATATTATCAATAATAGGAAGAAGAACTGATACATGCTATGACATGGAAAAGCCTTGAAAACATTATGCTAACTGAAAGAAGCCAGTCACAAACGCCCACATATTGTATGATTCCATTATATGAAATGAATAGTATAGGCAAATCTATAGAGACAGAAAGTAGGCTAGTGGTTGCCAGGGGCTGGAGGGAGAAGTAGTGTTGTAGGGAAATGGGGAGTGATGGAAGGGGCGGGGGGCTCATATGTATGAAGTTTCTTTTGTGGATGATGAAAAATGTTCTAAAATTGATTGTGATGATGATTGCACAACCCTGTGAATATTCTAAAAACCATGGAATTTACAATGTAACTAGGTGAATTATATGTTAAATGAGTAAGTGAATTCTATCTCAACGAAGCTATTTTAATAAGAATCAGAGTGCAAAGGTAATATTTAGACCTTGGGGTTTACAACTCCAAGATTAAGAATGCAAACCATTTAGTAGCAAACATTATAAAATGTCTAGAAAAGTGAACTACATCACATACTCTCACGTGACCTTTTAGACTCACGGATCATTCTTGAGCTGGGAACCACTTCTGAGTCATTTGTTTCCAGGTTTTATGAGGTGCAACTTTGGAATGAAGGAGGCTCTTAGAAGAAATAAGTTTTAGGTCATGCTTACTGTCTAGCCTCGTGTAGTTTTGTTGCCTGCCGATTGGAATTTTATGTTTCTCACAGAACATTGACTACTTCCTCAGAAACTTATATGCTGTTACAGTACTGGGTAAAATTTCACTAGAAGCTACAGGAGCTCCTTTGCTGACCTATTCTGGCTATTTCTAATGTTTCTTGGCCTCGAGTTTTCTAGGACCCCATGGGAAATCTTGGCAGAACACCCTGTTATACATCAATACTAAGTGTCTCTCTCAACTTCCCTTTTCATCAGATTTTCTCTCTATTGTCACTTGTTTTGCCCTTTTTCCTTCTTGTCTTAAAGAGAGACACCCCCAACTCCTTTCTCTGATGCTACCTCTCTCCTGGGCCTCCGATCCCATACTGTCCACGGGGACACTGCCTCCTCATTTCTGTGCACTTCTCTGGCCTTTTTTGACCCATTGCCACATAAGCTTTTCTTCCCCCCTTGGCTTGACTGTTGCTCAAATTTCTCATCGTTTTTTAGAGAGTGGTGACAAATGCACCCAAACTGCCCCAAGCATCCAAACTTTCCTTAGATTTTTATGTTTTCCTCCATATACTATGATCTTTTATTTTCTCTCAGTTAACTTTTTAGAAAAGTCTGTGTATGTTTCCATTTCCATTTATAAACTTTTGATGAGGAGACTGAGGTTACAAAGTTAAGAGCCTTGTGCTAAAATTAAGTCTAGATGCCAAATGTATCATACCTGCACATGAAGGAGAAATGAGGTGGCCGCAAGGAGAGAATATTTTCTAAATTGTTTTCCCAGGTGGTTGTACCAGAAACCCAACAACCTAGAAGCAGATTCATATTCTGGTTACGGTACTAGATACAGTGAGCATGTTATTTGGTATAAGTTCTAGTTTGTTTATGTTTTAGGCATTGGAGAATGGGAAAGTTTCTTGGGAAGAAAATACTGTCCTTGGTATTAAGAGATAGGAGTTCTTCCTACGGAGAAAATGCCCCGAGAAAGTTATCAAGATGTATTTCATTTCATTTTGAATGTTAAGTTTTCTGATATGAAGCCAGATTTCAGAGTCTCAGTGACCTTGAATATTCAGTTTAGCCTGGGACTGGTGAGTCCTCAAGCAGGAAAGGAGAAGCCTCAGTAACTATTGGAAAAGTTGTGACTGCGATCTAAGGGCCCTTTTCAAGCATCATTGAGACACAGCGTCTTGCAAATAGATCGCAGTCACAACTTTTCAAATAGTTACTTGCCCATTACCCTCCTGCTAAAGTAATTTATGTCAGGTAGGGACTAATCTTTTCAATTTCATCAGAAACCCCATTAGGGAAAGGGCATTAGTTGATAAACACACCACAGAACTAGGGAAGAGTAGAAAGCTTTGTGATCCTATCTCTAAAGCTAGTGTGGTGCTCCCCTCAAATACCAGAGCACTGTTTAGTGAAAAAAAAAATTAGCTAGTTGATTGGCTTATGTTTTCCATTTTAGCATCAGGACAACTCAAGTGCAGGAAGGTTAAAGTATCTTGGACAAAGCTCATGCCAGTGTGGCTTTTTGATGGAGTCTAGCTCTCCCACAATAGGCCTAGGACATGTCAAAACAGGTCCTGGTAAACAGCTTTGTAACCTGCTCATGTTATCTGGAGAAGCCTGGATATGTGAGTAGAAGGCCTGTACAGTGGATTTAATCCAGGACTTTTTCCTTTGGATACCAGAATTTATATATAGACCTGACACAGTTCAGCAATAATCTTTCCACAAGCTAGTGGAAACAGAACTTGGGGCGGAGAGTGATTTCAGTTGAAGGACTAAATGCAACTATATTATATGGGCAAGCTGACTGCTCAAATCTGGGCAAGCTCTGTGTATCTGGATAGGTCCTTGAAATAGAGGAAGTAACACTTACCCCATGCACTTGTAGTGATCATTAAATTAAACAATTCATGTGAAATGCTGAGAACTGTGCCTTGCATATAATAAATATGCAATAAATTCTAGTTGCTATTATTATTCTTATGAGCAGCCACTCGTTAATAGGAAAGTATCTGCCCAAAATAGCAGTGTAACTGACCTGTAGCTTTCAGCATGCATCTATCCAACAGGTATTTGTGGAGCATTTCTGCATGTATTGCTTTACTCCTTCAACCCCACCCAGGTAGGTGATGGTATTCTCATTTTAAGGATGAGGCTTAGATAAATAATGTACCAAGTTCTCACAGCTAAGGAGTTCTTTCCCATTAAGCCTTCTTTTTACAGGGTCATGTTGTGTTGTTTTCCAATTTACTACATATAACATCGTTGGAGACTTTTAGATCATCTGGCTATGAGTGGGTACTTCCTTCAATCCTTCATCCTGCTACCTAATAATAAAGAATTGTGAGAATTTCCATCAATAACATTCAGTTAAAATGAATCCAGTAAAAACCTACAATTTAAGGAAAATCTTATAAAATTAGCATATCCAAGGGATTATTGTAAATTATCTCCACTTATTTTGGGTTAGCCATTAAAATCAGTCAAATAGGTAGCAGTGTGTATGAGACACCATGGAGCGTTATTAATACCTTTCACATTTCTGTGATCACATAGAGGGAACATTGTTCTGATGCAATAAGGAATTTATATACTTTTTCTTGTGCTCAGTCTTGGAGATTAACTGATTTACATATTTCAAGGTGACTGCCTGGAAATTACCTAATATTAGAGAAGTCCACTTCTTTTGACCTCCTGAGTTATGGCATTGCCTGAAGCAGTATTTGTTAATTACAGGGAGGATGATTTATTCAGGAGTAAAAACTGAGGGTTTAAGTCTTTCTATAGAACCATGGAATTTTCCCTTTAAGGGTTATGTGAGGATCTGAACTAGTTAGTATGGAAATATGAGTACACTTGCACGAACCAGACTACAGTACTTTGAAAATAAGTTGTTTGCTTTTGTAGATTAGCTTTCTCTTTTCCGAAAATCTCACGTTTAGATTTTGTGGTTTTCTTGGAGCGATTTCTTAGTCTGTGCTTTTTAATTGGCCACGATGAACCTCTCACCGGAAGTGTCACTGGTGGGAGATGCACTAAGCCAGGAAAACTGGTAGCAGAACAAAAGGCAAAGGCTACTATGGTCTTTTGCCAGACTGAGGTTTGCAAAACATGACTCTCAAAAACGTCCAACTTCTCTGAAGAGAAAGGTGACTAGATGTTGCAGAAACAACCATGAGGCAAAGGATTAGACTGAGGTTTTCCAGGCTGCAGGATTTGAGTTACAGGGTAAAGAATTCTGACATATTTTTTTTTTTTTTGCGTTGGCCATGGTTTCTTTACCCTCTTGTTTTCTTATTGGCAAGGGAACATGAGGAATTTCAGAATATGCCACAGGCCTGGGGAAAGGGCTACATTTCTCCCTTATGATTTTTCCTTTGAGGTGGCATTAACTTAGAAGGACCTGGAGGAAAGTCAGTATCTCTTCCTTTTCTCCGGCAAAGGGTATCCAACAAAGAGCAGGGTGGATCCCTCTACCAACACCAGCATTTCTAGTTTTCAGTTTAATTTCTCACCTTTGCTCGTTTTGCCTCCTTATATTGTCAAGTTGAGGCTTCCCAGATGTTTCTTGAGTCCAGGAATTAGCAAACTCTTTAAGGTTCTGTCATTGGCAGTGCAAGATCAGAGGATGCTTCCGAAGGCCAGGGGCAAAAGCAGTTGAGAAGGAAATAAAGACAGTGACAGTGAGGTAGTGAAAGAAAGAAAAGAGAAGGGGAAAAGTAAGAATACATTTGTTATAGAGTGTGGCAGCGTAGGTATTGTAGGAAGGACACTGGATTATATCAACAGATGATGAAAAGAAATTTGATAAAATTCAGTGTCCATTTCTAATAAGTTAGCATATTAGTTTTTCATAGCTACTGTGGCAAATTACCATAAACTTGGTGGTTTATTTGTTCGTTTATTTATTTATTTATTTATTATGTTTTGAGACAGAGTCTCCCTTTGTCACCTTGGGTAGAATCCAGTAGTGTCAGCCTAGCTCACAGCATGCTCAAAGTCCTGGGCTCAAGTGATCCTCCTGCCTCAGCCTCCTGAGTAGCTGTGACAACAGGCAGGCACCACCACACCTGTCGAATTTTTTCTATTTGTAGTAGAGATGGAGTCTTGCTCTTGCTCAGGCTGGTCTTGAACTCCTGACCTAAAATGATCCTCCTGCCTAGGCCTCCCAGAGTGCTAAGATTACAGGCATGAGCCACTGTGTCCAGCCAACTTGGTAGTTTAGAACACCAGAAATTTCTTCTCTCACTCTGGACTTCAGAAGTCTACAATGTACAAGGACTCCAGAAGTCTACAATGTACATGTCAGCCTCTTGTTGGAGGCTCTGGGAGAGAATCTATGCCTTGTCTCTTCTAGCTTCTGGGTGCTGCTGGCATTCCTTGGCACTTTTTAGATTGTGGCTGCATCACTGAAGTTTCTGATTCAGTCTTTACCCCGCCTTCTCATCTCTGTGAGTGTGCACTTTCCCTCTGTCTCACTGTTGTAAAAACACTACTGATTGCTTTAGGGCCCACCTGGATAATTTAGGATGATCCTCTCATTTCATAATCCTTAATTTAATCACACCTGCAAAAATTTTACCATGGTAACAGACACAGGTTGCATGGAAGAGGATATGGGCATGTCTTTGGGAACCACTATCAGCCTGCCTCACTCAGTAAAGTATGAGTATTGATATCCTTCCTCAGTGGGATAAAAATTATTCAGTTGGTCTATCCAACTGAATCCAAAGTCAGCATCATTTTTTATTGGGAAAAGCAAGAAAGAATTCTCTTAAAGTCAGAATCAAGTGAAGATGTCTGCATGATTATTTAGTATTTCTTCAACGTGGCAGCCAGTACACTTATATAAGAGAACTATGTAAGAGGCATAAATATTAGAAGGTGTATTAAATTAATGGGGAAACAAATGGATAGATTAACAATTGATATTAGGACAACAATGCAGCCACTCAGGAAGAGGAAAGAATGTTCTTGCCTTATAAAAATGCAGAGAACAGAAAGGAATGCAAAAATTAAAAATTTTGCATGATCAATAAGGAAAAAAAAACCTCAGTGTGCATGCATATGTATGTGTGTTGCAACACTAACTACAAAAGGAAAATGTCCTCTCTTATAAATAAAACAATAATAATAATAACCTATTATGAAAGTGAGCAAATGACTTGAACAGGCCATTTACAAAAAAATGAATACAGATGTTAGTAGGCATGTAAAAAATACTCAGCTTCATTAAATATTTTTAAAATGTTGTTGAAAATGATCAAGTACTCCTGTGTACTTATCAAATTTAGAAACATTAAAAAGTTTGTTAATTATCAAGTGTTGTTGAGGGATTATTCACTTATTTGTACTTTTTTCCCTTTTTCCATTAAGAGTTTAAGATAGCTTGCTAGGTTGCATAAAATTCAGCAATTTAACATAAATTAACAGTAAGTGAGACCACCTGTGAAATAGTCTTACCAAACAATCTGATCGAGTTGAATCTGATCAAGTTCTAATCAGCTAAGGATAAAATCAGCAGAAGCCAGTGGGAAACTTTATAGGACAAATGACCTACATTTCTTCAATAAAATAATGATATGAGGTTGGGGTGGGGAAAAGCAACAAGACACAGAGGGAGATCCCCTAGATTAAAAGAGAACTAAGAAACTTAACTGGTCATAAGGCATGGACCTAATTTTGATCCTGATTCAAATCTACAGTAATTTAAAAATATTTGTAATATCTATGAGACAATTAGAATTTTGAACACAGAGCAAAAGTTATTTGTTTAGGTGTGATAATGGTATTGTAGGTATTTTTTTTCCAATGGTCAATTTCTTTTAGAGATATTTGGTAAAGTATTTATGGATGAAATAATTCGATGTCTGGGAAAGTAGTTGTGATACAGATAAAACAAAATTGGCCATGAGTTGATATTTGTTGAAGCTGGAGAATTGGTATATAGGGGTTGATTTTAACTGTTTTTTTTTTTTTTTTTTTCATTTGTAGTCATGCATTGCTTAAGGCTTAACAAAGAGAATCTGTTCTGAGAAACGGGTCTTTAGGGGATTTTGTCGTCAGACCATCATAGAGTGTACTTATACATACCTAGATGCTATTGCTCCTAAATTACAAACCTGTACAGCAGTTGAATACTGTTACAGTTGTAAGCAGTTGTAACACAATGGTCAATATTTGCATGTCTAAACATATCCAAACATAGAAAATGTACAGTAAAAATACAGCATAAATATAAAAAGTTATACACCTGTTTAAGGCACTTACCAGAAATGGCACTTGCATGACTGGAAGTTGCTCTGGGTGAGTCAGTGAGTGAGTGGTGAGTGACTGTGAAGGCCTACTACATTATCGTGCACTGCTGTAGACTTAATACACATTGTATACTCAAGCTACACTAAATTAACAAAAAATGTTTTTCTTTCCTCAATAATAAATTTACCTTAGCTTACTACTTTTTTACTTTATAAACTTTCAAATTTTTTGATACCTTTTGATTCTTTCATAACACTTAGCTTAAAACACATATTGTACAGCTATACAAGAATACTTTCTTTACATCCTTATTCTATACACTTTTTTTCTATTTTTAATGTTTTAAAATTTTTTTTTAAAAACTGAGACACAAACATACATATTAGCCTAGGCCTACACAAGATCAGGATCATCAATATCACTGTCTTCTACTTCCACATCTTGTCCCACTGGAAGGTCTTCAGGGGCAATAACAAGCATGGAGCTGTCATTTCCTATGATGACCACGTCTTCTTCAGGATGCCTCCTGAAGGATCTGCCCAGGGCTATTTTACAGTTAGCTTTTTTTGGTAAGGAAGAGTATACTATGAAATCATGATAAAAAGTATTGTATTTAAAAAATAAAAAAAAGTAAATAGTAAATACAGAAATAGTAAATACAGAAATCAATAACATAGTTGTTTATTATCATAATACCAATACTTAGTACATATCATTGTATGTACTAGACTTTTATATGACCAGCAGTGCTCTGGGTTTGTTTACACCAACAGCACACAAACACATGAGTAATATATTGCAGCTACAACATTATGACGGCCATGACATCACCAGGCGATAGTAGTTTTCCTGCTCCATTGTAATCTATGGGACCACTATGGTATGTGGTCTATCATTGACTTCAATATCATTAGACAGTGCATGACTGTATTAAAAATGTTCTATAATAAAATGCTGTTAAAAGAATAGGTAAGACAGAAGCAAAGGAAAGCTATTAAAAAAACACTGACTCAGAAATGAATAGGAATACAATTCCCAGTTTAGCCCTAAGCTTTTTAGCCATTAACTCAAGGAAAGCAACATAGAGAAACATTATTCATGCTATCCATAATCAGGGATTGGTCAATTATGCAGAAGCCAATTCTTCCTGTTATTGATAACACACATTTTTTCCCCCCGAGTCTTTATAAAGAGACATTATGAACAGTAATGAAAAACATCCTTACAGAGATGCATTTTGGAGGCCTCTTTTATTTATTTATTTATTTATTTCAGCATATTATGGGGGTACAGATTTTAAGGTTTCAATAAATGCCCATTTCTCCCCCTCCTCCCACAAGTCTGAGTCTCCAGCATGACCATCCCCCAGATGGTGCACATCTCACTCATTATATATGTATATATCCGCCCCCCTTCCCCCTCCCACCTGCCCAATACCCTATTACTGTAGTACCTATGTGACCACTTAGGTGCTGTTCAGTTAATACCAATTTGCTGGTGAGTATATGTGGTGCTTGTTTTTCCATTCTTGGGAAACTTCACTTAATAGTATGGGTTCCAGCTCTAACCAGGAAAATATAAGATGTGCTATGTCACCATTGTTTCTTAGAGCTGAATAGTACTCCATGGTATACATATACCACATTTTATTAATCCATTCTTGGATTGATGGGCACTTGGGATGTTTCCACAGCTTTGCAATTATGAATTGTGCTGCTATAAACATTCGAGTGCAGGTGTCTTTTTTGTAGAGTGTCATTGGATCTTTTGGGTAGATGCCCAGCAATGGGATTGCTGGATCAAATGGTAGATTCACTTGTATCGCTTTAAGGTATCTCCATATTGCTTTCCACAGAGGTTGAACTAGTTTGCGGTCCCACCAGCAGTGTAGGAGTGTTCCTCTCGAAGCTCAATTAAAGAAATTGGATGGAGCTGGGTAAAGGGCAGAATAGTTTCTATAGTGGTAGCATTCTAGGAAGGGTTATAGATGAAGCACTTTCCTGTCTATTTTTGTAGTCCCTTAGACTTCAAGCAGCTGGTTGGATCAAAGTTACTACTTCGTAGTTTTCTTTGGTTAGAAGGGAGGTGATCACAGTGCTGTTCAACTTGTGGTCTTGGACCAGAGGAAAAAAAGAATCCATTTCCAAGAAAAAAAACTTTAACCCTCTTAGACACTATCCCAGTCTTTTATCTATTAAAAGAGAGTTTTCTGTGATTTCATTGCTTTTTAAGAAAATCTTTAATTTAAAATTGTTTTTTTACTTTATAAACTCAAAACATTTTTTAAAGAAAATTTTTACATTTTTTAAAGAAAATTTTTACATTTTTTTAAAGAAAATTTTTAAGATATTTTTTAAAGAAAATGTTTACATTTTGGTAAATTTTAAACATATTTAGAAGTAGACAGTGTAATGAAACACCAGTATCCCTAGCTTCTGCAATTATCAACTCATGGCCAGTCTATTTCATCTATATCTCCTTTCTCCTCCCCATTATTTGAAACAAATTCTATAATAGAATCATATTATTTGATTTGTAAACATTTCTGTATTTATTGCTAAAAAATGAATGCTCTTTTTAAAACCTAAGCAAAAAGTGTGAATTTTGAAAAGATCAAACATATCACTAAATTTCTTCCCAACATGTTACCATATTTCTATTTTAAAGTGGTATTGTTAACACCGTTAGGACGACGTTTCCTTTTGATAAAGACTCATGAAGCAGCATATAAATGAGGAAGGCGATGAGTGCAGACGGCAGGGTTCCCCGCCGACCACTACCCACATCCTACCTCCATGGTGGGCCTAGACCACAACTCTAGGGTGTTGGCTGTGATTTACTTGTAGGTTCTTTTATGATCACCTAGTCAGCACCAAATTGTTAACATAACAAAACTTACTTCAGCTCTACCAGGTCTAAAAAAAGAGCTTCAACCACATGAAGCTGTAAGAAAACCTTTCTGGGAGCATTTATTCTTTGAAAATAGAGCCATTTCCCAATTAGCCCATGGGTCTGTTTGGCATAGACTGGCTCATTCTCCTTCGACAGGAGAATCATTCTTTGTGTCCTTCACTGATCCTTCATTCTCATTGCATTGGCTCAAAATGTTCTTGGCGTGGCTACCTTCTCTTGTCTCATTCTTCTTGCCTCCCTGTTTGACTTATTCAGCTTTCTGCTTCTCTGTTTGTGACCCCCAGATCCACATATTTTCCCCCATCCCTCTCTTAAGCTCTATGTACCTGCTTGAATTTTGCCGTGTGTCCCTCTAGCATCTTGTTTTTAATGCATTTGAATTGGAACTCATTGTCTGCCCTCTCCCCACCACTCCCCCAAATGGCCTGACTTTCTTCTTTCACTTAATTTCATCTTGATGTAGAAAAGCCAGATGGTGATCATGGTTACAACTACTACTTCTTAGCTTCTGTTCTTTGTACCTCGTATCCAGCAAGTTACCGGAGGCTGCAGATTGTTCCTCAGCAAAATTTAAGCAGCTTTTATTAGCCAGGTTGCTGTGATCTCTGCCCCTGATTTCTTAGGTCTGTTGTTTAAACTCTGTACATGGATAAGACATGGGCTCTGGCTTTGAAGAGCTTGCATTGTTAGTTGAAGAGATGGATGAACAGATGGGTTCGATTAATCAGGGTAGGAAGGGGGACCCTGAAGAGTTATCCAGGACACTGTGGAAGCACAGTGGATGATCACTTACTGTATTCAGGGCTTTTGTGGAAGGCTTCCTGGAGAAGAACTTGCTTGAGCTGACTGTTGAAGTTGATAGGGAAGAAAGATAATAAGGACATTCCAGGGGAAATACAACAAAGTCCTGGAGGCTTAAAACATCGAGGCATGTAGTATATGTGCAGGGTGTGTGTGTGTGTGTGTGTGTGCGTGCGTGTATGTGTATGTACCACAGTTTCAAAATATCCTGCAGCTATTACTGATATCTTATTACATTATTAATCTTGTGACATTATTTTTTGCTGAAACATTATAATTAATAGATATGACATGACACTTCTCCACTGAAAACATAGGTGACTTCTCTTCTTAAATCTGAAATTTAAAATGTATTAGTTACAGTCTTTCAGTCACTGACTCCAAACTACCTTTCCTAGCTTCTCTCTCTACCACCTTTTACTTTGTCCAAAGAAGAGAACTCAAAATTTTATTAATATACCACAGTGCCTCTCCACACCATTGGTAGCATATCTTCATTTTACTTGGAATCTGCTGTGGCTTTCCAAGTCCTGATTGTCAAAATCCTACCCATTAGTTTTTTGAACTTTTTTATTTTGGAGACATTTAAATATGTACAAAGAAATATAGTATAATGAAGCCTCATGTACCCCCAAATCCTACCAATTATCAAAGGACCACCTAAAATACTACCTCCTCTGTGAGACCATTTTTAGTGTCCCTTGCCTAATTTCTTGAGTCCTGCTTTCAGGGTACAATGCATGTATTGTCCACCACACACACTCCCTGTTACTAATTATATTAATAGGAATTGGGTTTTTATATCCTCTGACTCTTTGAAGGCAGAATTTGCATTTTACTGAACTTTGTTTCATGCAGTGTCTTTGGTGAATTATTGACATTTGCAGCTGAAAGATAAAGGTACCTCAGTGAGGAACTTAATTTGTAATTAAATTCTTACTAGCCAGAAAAAACTGGTCAGTTGTGTGGGAAGTGACAGCAACCTGGGGAGAAAGTATACTTGTTAACATAAAGTGAGAAATGGTGGAAAAAGAAAAACTTTACCTAGACATATAACAGACAAGGAGTTTCTTGATCCTGGCTAGGATCAAGAAACTTGTGATCCTGGCTAGGATCAGCCACTTGTGAAACTTTTTTTTTTTAAAGTACAGATCCCAAAGTCTCTGTCTCTCTTTTTTTTGTAGGGATGGGGTCTTGCTCTTGCTCAGGCTGGTTTCTAACTTCTGAGCTCAAGCAGTCCTCCTGCCTCGGCCTCCCAGAGTGCTAAGATTACAGGCACAAGCCACTGCGCCCTGACTATCCAAAGCCTCTGTTTTGAATGCAACTCTGTCAGTTTAGTTGGTAATTGCTGTCCCCAGCAGCTGAGGGGCTGGGATAAAAATGCACCAACAGAGTATCCACCTGCAAGGTCCTTTTTGGGTGGTTTCACCAGCAGGGGTCGGATTGCAGGTGTGGCTACAATGACACAAACACAATGTGAAAAATGTGAAATTTTAAGGGTTTTTAGTGCTTACAGACCCTGGCACCTAGAACAACTGGAAATGACACACACACACACACACACACACACACACACAAGTCAGGGAGCACAGGGAGAAAGAGAGAGAGAGAGAGAGAGAGAGAGAGAGAGAGAGAGAGAGAGAGAGAGAGAGAGAGAGAACCCATGGCCCAATGCCTTTATTAGGTACAGGGTGTTATCCAAACAAATTTCCTGTGGGGAGCTTTAATTGGGCTTAAAGCAAGCAGTCACTAGTTCCAGAAGGTTACACTCTGACTGAGAGGTGGTCACTTTATTTTCAGGAGCAAATGTCTGCATGGTCAGTTTAAAGGCAGTGGCAGGAAAGCAGGGAGCTCAGCCTGCTAAGCAGGAGAGATACCACTAAGTGTTATCTCTGACTACCAGCTGGAGCCATTCCAATGGGGTATGGTATTGGAAACTGTGTCAAGGGCGGCTGAGCCCTGCTTCTGGTATGAGAACATTTAACTTATACTTAAAAATGGATGCTGAGACAACATACAATTATAAGCACTCACTATACTCACTCCCAGAACTCCTGAGTCTATAGACCTGGATAAGTTCCCATAGTCAGTGGGAATAGAGAGTATGGTTCAAGATTGATGAAATGTTTGAAAAATGTAATTTTAGCATAAATAACACAAAAGAACAGAGGGCAACATTTAAAGAAATAAGATGCCCACATGCCCATAAAGGGGACATTCCATTGAGCTCACATTTTAAAAACATAAGCACGAACATGGAAAAGAGAAAAAGTATTTATTGAGCACCTATATTATGCCAGACATAGCCAGACTTCTTAACATACATTGGGTTAATTGAGTTTCTCAATGACCTGGGGAGATTGTACATCATCTCCAGTTTGCAGGTGTGGAAACTTAGTTTAAGATATGAAATGTTCTCAAGGTCACTTCCTTAAGTGGCACAGCTGATATTTGAAATAGCATCTTATTGATGCTTAAAATTTGTGCTATTTCCCCTCTATTCTTTTTTTTTTTAAACAGAGTCTCACTTTGTTGCCCGGGCTAGAGTACCATGGTGTCAGCTTAGCTCACGGCAACCTCAAACTCCTGGGCTCAAGGATCCTCCTGTCTCAGCCTCCTGAGTAGCTGGGACTACAGGCATGTGCCACCATGCCCAGCTAATTTTTTCTATATATATTTTTAGTTGGCCAATTAATTTCTTTCTACTTTTAGTAGAGACAGGGTCTCCGTCTTGCTCAGGCTGGTTTTGAACTCCTGACCTTGAGCAATCCACCTACCTTGGCCTCCCAGAGTGTTAGGATTACAGGCATGAGCCACACACCTAACCTTCCCCTCCATTCTTGGTTGTTCTTTTTGTTTGTTTGTTTGAAGATTTCAATACGAATGTACAAAACAGTTGAGAAAAGAACAGCAAATTTCCAGTCAGTAGATATACAATGTGCAAGCTCTGGGCAAAATCATTGCCATGATGGAACTTACATTCTAGTGGGGAAGATAGATAATAAACAAGTAATAAATAAATGCAAAAACCAGTAAACACAAAAAATAAAGTAATTATAGATTGTGAGAAAAGGTATGAGGAAAATAAATCCAAGATGGTCATGGAGATCTATTTTAAAGAGAGTGGACATTTTAAGCTGAAATATCACAGTTTCGGCACAATTGCTTTGAGCTCATGTTGTATTCCAGCCCTTGTGTGAAATGCTGGAATGTGAAAGCAGAGATGTGCTGACAGCGATCCTTAGACTGTGCTCAGGAAGGTCTGGGAAGGTTCTGAATCTGGAAGTCTGAGTTCTCGTCCACAAGAGGGCTGGAGCTCTCCTGGCAGAAGGCACTAGTTCCAGAAGGTTACACTCTGACTGAGAGGTGGTCACTTTATGTTCAGGAAGGGGACATAATGGGAAGTTTATGTACGGGGAGAGGTGAGGTCCTTGGAGATTCATTCTGACTCCTTGAAATCAAAGTGAATGCCAGTTTTAAAATGAGCTCTTCTCATGCATGCTACTCTGGTGATGGGCACACTTACAACTTTGACTCAAACTATGCAAAAGCAAAACATGTAATCAAAATATTTGTGCCTCCATAATATTCTGAAATTAAGAAATAAAATTTGGCAGGACTCATCTTGCCATTTAGAAACTAGTAAATTTTTGTGTATATAAACTGCGTAATATATTTTTATTAGGCTTCCAAAGTCAATGGCTACAGAATTCATTTAACTTTGATTACATACTATATAGTCAGTCTTGGTCATTCAGATAAAGTAATCTCTTATGTCAAATAAATAAATAAATAATAAAATAAAATGAGCTCTTCAGCTTTTCTTCCTTAAACTTTATGTAATTCCAAAGAAATGTATCCTGCTGCTTGGAGTCTCAGTGGTGTATGAGTTCCAGTGGTTTGGGGGATGGAATGGTCCCTGTCCACTTTCATATCACTGTCATAAAGCCTGCTTTCTCCCTGCTCTCCCCTTCCTTTGCCGTGCTCCATTAGTTGCTTTGCATGTGATCATTGCAATTTAATAACATCAAATGACAATTCTCTGCTGATTTTATTGCCAACTAGCCTTGGAACTCAAGCCTAGATGCAAGTAGTAAGGAGAGGGCAGCCAAGGCCTCCAGGTTGCCAGTTACTTGGCTGGAAATCCCATTCATATTGGGAAACAGATTTTTAAAACAAATTTGGCACTGGAAGCACTGCCATCCTTTGTGAAGCTGTGTCAGTAATCATAAACCCTCATAATCATGCCCCCCAACTCTCAGCCAAGCTGACAAATATTTAGGCATCAGCATGTCCTCACGATGCCACCTTCTGTTGACCGTGTGGGCTTCTCGTGCTGTTTCAGTTGGCACCAGAACACGGTCTTCTGTTTTATGTAATAAGGAACATCAGAGAAGCCCTTTGTGCTCACCCTCTGCAAGTGGGTGCTGAGTAAGACCTCTTGTGTACCCCATCATTTTTGGTACGGTCAAAGCTAGTGAACATTTCTGTGGCCTGGTAAATATTTTCTAACTCTTGGCAAGGATTTCTTTTTTTTTTTTTCCAGTACCAATTTTGCTCCAGGCCAGGATTCTAACGACCCAGCTTTGGTTTAAGATAAATTTTGCAAATACATGTGTGTGGTGGGACTACAGTATTTTCAGAGAACACAGGCATGGGTGTGACATGGGCTGATGCAATATAGTGCTGCATGTGCCCAATCAGGCCATCGAGGCTTACTTTTGCAGACTGTACCAAGAAGAGGGCAAGGCTTGTTGAGATCTGCAGAAATATACAGAATTCCATCTTTCTGAGAAGGTTTGTTGCTAGCATGTGACATCATATAGAGCCTATCTTCTGACTTTTTTTTCTTTAGAGTATCAAGGGAAAAGACCGTTTAACAGAGTTGGCCGCTTAGCTTTATTATTCATATTGCTCCCTCCCATTAATTTTTTTCTTTAAACACAGTGTTCAGTGTCAGCGTCAGGTGTTGGCAGCCTTCCTAGGGGGAACAGATTGCTTTGAAATAAACACAGCTGGAAACTTACCACGTATTGTTTTTCTTTCTTTTAAGAAATGAAAGAGGCATTTATAGAAAGGCCGGAGAACACTGTGCTGTCCAGAATTACTTTATAGATTTATTCCTCCAAGTCTGGTTAATGATTAATGTCACGCCTGCCTGGGTGTCCAAATGGACCCACTTCCCTACTCCCTTCCTGAAGCCGCAGTTTCCCTGGGAACAATGAATCTGCAGAGGTTTGCTGCAGTCTGAACTTGAGGAGGGGGTGGAGTCTGCTCAGCTCTGTTTCTCCCTGTTGAAGTGTGGTCTGTGGAGCTAAGCAAAGAATGACTTCTGTGGGGTTTTCTTCTGCTGGCCTTCCCTGCAGCCTTGAAAACCTCATCAGAGTCGCCTCTGCTGGCTTCTTGCTGTGCTGCGCTGTCAGAGATGGGCAAGTAAGTGAATTATGGAATGTTGGCGGGTGTGCTTGTGATTTCTGTTTTATTCGAGCTACTTCTTAAAGCGAAGGCAGTGCATTTTCTAACAGTGTAATTCTACTAGGTTTTTTGTGTCTTCTGGAACCGTTTTTTCTTGTTGCTGTAGGTTTAAGGAAACTTTGGAGACTATGCAAATCTCCAATTTGTACGTAGTCAGGGGGGTCTGGAGTCTGAAGGTAAGAGGTAGGTAATTTCACCCAGTAGGCAGCAAATTTGGGGTTAGAGTGATCTTGATATGGTTGTAGAAGGCTGAGTATAAAGGTGATGAGGGGAGAGAACCAAGGGTCTTCTGCTTGGGAGACTTTATTATTGTCTTTTATTCTTTGGGTTTCTGTACCAAAAGGTTCTCTCTCTCTCTCTTTCTCTTTCTCTCTCCTATTTCTTTGTATAGACCTTCTGTTAATTTCTTGGCTTGTAGTGTAATAGTTAATTGCTATTAAGAATTGCCACTAATCAATTGCTATGTTAAGGTTTTTCAAAGGAGATTTCCTCAATAAATAGCTATTTCTCTGTACATCTATCTTGTAAGAACTGAGTTTGAAATAAAGAAGAGAGAAATGTAAGAATTTAAGAGTAATTTCTGTTTTTGGTTTGCTTAAATGGCAACTGAGGACCTTTTCTCACAGGCAAAATATATTTTCCTTCAGTTTTGTCTTGTTTTATTGGTGAGAACGATTAGGATTGCATCTGTTGGGATTACCTGAATTACCTGTCACCTGTACTGCACTGGGAATGTGTATGGACTTATCTGAACAAGTTGAATCTGTCATTCATTCCTCACTGGACTATTTTGTTTAAAGTAGCATTCCCTAGGCTATTTGACTGAAGTCCATGAATGGGAGTTGCTGGAATTAAGCCATATCTCTATTTGGATCCTCATAGTTGGGTATAGCACCTAACATAGGTCTTGGTACATAGTAAAACTCCATGTATTGGCAAAAATGAGTTAACTTAGTAACGTGCTGAACGGTCATATGAGCCCCAAGGGCAGGAAAGTGAGTAGTGCGTTTTGAACCTTATGAAATACATAGGTAAGCCCAAAGGAGGAAAGAATTGGGAAAGCCTGCCAGAATGAAGGTGATCCTAAAAAGCTTTCTTTATGTTGATTACTTTTTTCCTGTCTTTATACAACTTGGCAGAATTACTCTAGATTTTAGATTTTGAAGAAATAGAAAGAAAAGACCCCCTTATACGTTACACTGGGCTCTGACAATATGGCCAATTCTGTTCATGAATTTCTTAAATTGCGTTTTAAAAAAATGAAACTGTGCAGATTGTTTTTCTATATGATTCTACTTAACAGTTACTTAAGGTATCTCAATGTTCTTTCATATACATTATCTGCTCTGATTCCCAACTCAGTCCACTGAGGTGGTATTGATGTTAATTATCCATTTTACAGTTGAGAAAAGCAAGAGTCAGGTGAAAAGTGATTCCAAAGGTTGCTTGGTGAATGGAAGAACCAGATGCAGGCTTATTATTTTAAAACTCAAAGTCCTGTATTCCCTCCACCCCATTCCCTCTGTGGTCATCTCTAAATTTCCTCCATTGTGGAATAGTGGAAAGAACTTCAACCTGGGGGTCAAGAGACTCAGATTCTGATTCTGATTGGGTCATTGCTGGCTCAGTGATGTTGAACGAATCACCAAAGTCCTTGTATGTCATCTTCCTTCTAGGAGTTTATTTGATTTTTCAGATATTTCTGTAGCTTCAGGATTTATCCAGGGCCTTATCTAGGGTTTGTGTACTCTCTGAAGTGCTCCCCTGCAATGCAGAGAAGAAGTGAGAAGGTAGCATTCTTTTTAGGCATTCTATTCAGCTCTGCTTTGATTTCCCCTGCCCAACGCCAAAAGACACAGGATCTCCGTAGATGAGGGAAATCTCAGGCCCTTACAAGTCTGTCTGCTCTGATCTGCTTCCTGAGCTGGCATTTCTCAGTCTGTTCTTTTTTACTCATCAACAAAGGTATTTGAGCCAAATTCTCTTGTAGTTTCAGCCCAGGAATGAACAACACCAGGTTATATTCCCATCTGGCCTTAAAAGAAGTGATAACCTCCTTGCATAAATCCATCTGTTATCTTAATCCTTTTTGGAACAGGGCACATATAAATAAATATTACCGTATACCTCTCTTAGGGTTTTCAACTTACGGTAGGTGGTTAAGGAAAGGGCAGGAGAGAACAGTAGAAAAAATTTTCTTTTTACTTTACTTCCATTACTAACTGTAGCAGTTGTTCACAGACCAATTTAGAAAATTGTGGGATACTGAGATAAGGGTGACTACATTTTACTGACATTAAAAAAGAAAGAAATAAAGCTGTAATCAGCATTGATGCCATCATCATTATTGTGTAAAAGAAGAAAACAAAGAAGTTGGAATGACAAACTCTCAGTAGGGAGAAAGGGTATGTCTTCCTAGGAAAAGACAGCTGGCATTCTTCTCCTGACATTTTCACCCTGGGCTAATGAAAAACCTCATTCATGACCACGGACTTCCTGGGTAGGAAATGGTGTTCTGGACTCGGGAGATGAGAGCTGCCTGCCTAGGTCAGCTCTTTTTCTCTGCTGCAGTCTCTGCCCTTGCTTTCTCACTGTGATTTAGAGCTTAACTTTGTCCTTACATCTTTCTCCATAGGCAAGAAGCGAAACCCTGGCCTTAAAATTCCAAAAGAAGCATTTGAACAACCCCAGACCAGTTCCACGTAAGTTGGCAAGATCATCATCTTAATCCAAACATGGATTTCAAATGGGAGTTCATTTTCGGACTTGTGAGCAGTGCCTCGACTTTGGAAATAGTTATCAGAAGAGCCAGCCCTTTAAATAGGATGTTGTTTGCTTACTGTTCTGAGATATGAAATGCTGATACTTCGTCTGTGTTGAATGGGTAGTTTTGAACTCAAGTGTCTCAGATTATTGGTTGAGGAAGAATTGAATGACACATGCATTTGGCAGATGGAGTTCTGTGTAAGCCCAGAAAGGTCCGTGGCTGTGGACCTCCTTGCCTTTTTCCTGTAGATTTGAGCAAACAAATAAATCCCTGTGAGAGTCACTGCTATTATATAAAACTTGGGTTGAGATGGAAAGATGGTATTTGGTGAGCACCCACATCCTGACACCTAAATACTGTCCCATGTAAACCGAAAGCAAAATGAGGTAAAGGAACACTTCTTTATTAGCTGAAGTTTGGGCATACATCCACAAGTTAGCTCAAGTACTAGTAAAAGACACCCCCTCTATGAGCCTCCTTTTTTTTTTTTTTGTCTCTTTGTGTGGTGGGGAGGGTACTTCCTGTCCAGCTGGAAGTATGATCGCCTACCAAAGCATCTGCATGGGAGGAATGGACATTCCAAGGAAATAAATCACAATAGAGGTACTCAGAGACAGATTAAGTGCAAAAAGAAGACATCTCAATGGAAGCTTGAGTATTTAAGGCTTTTGCTCATGTCTACAAAAGTGCCTCTGATTTTGGCTGTGATCTATCCCATCAGAAAGCACACCCTCTACAGTTGGGCATGCTCTGAAAAATGATTATGACTACCGTGAGACTTGGCTAAGGCCATTGATCCTTGCATTCCATACAGCAAGTATGAAAAAACTTTCCACTGAAGAACTTCCAAGGAAAGAACACAGTAGAGGACCCCTCTTTAGCATTCTGAACTATAGCTCAAGGGGTTAAACTCAAGTTAGAATATTCCTTTTATGAGGATCTGCAGGAGGAAGTTCTTCCCATACTTACTAGCAAGATAGTTTTTTTCTTTTTCTTTTTTTGGTCTTTCTGTGCAATTGGTTTTTGTTTTTTTGTTTTTGTTTTTTTAAATCTGTGGACCTGTGAACTGTATAATTACTATTTTTTCCTCTCTGATGGTTTCTTGAAAGCTTACAGTCAAATATATGGCCTACTTGAACTACCTGCATTGGATTTTATGGGCTGTTCTTTTAAAATTTTTATTTTGAAATAATTATAGATTCGTAGGAGGTTGCATAGAAATGTACAGGGCACTCCCATGTACCCTTTCGCCATCCCACACCAAACTCCAACCCCACCCTCATGTTATCTCACATGACTATAGTACGTTATCAAAATTAAGAAAGCAGCATTGGTGCAAGCCATAGAACTTTTCAATTTCACCAGTTCTATAGTCATTTGTGTGTGTGTGTGTGTGTGCACGCGTGCGCTTCTGTGTGTGTGTGTGTTGGTCTATGCAGTTTATCACATATGTAGCCTTGCATAATCACTATGGTAATCAAGATACTCAACTAACTGTAGCAACTGTTTAATGGTACCCTGTCTTAGTCACATGCACCTCTTCTCCTCATCCCCATGCCTAATCTGCAGACACCACTAATCTGTTCTCAATTACCATCTTGTTATTTCATGATTATTGAATAAACCGCTTTTTGAGATTTTGTTGTTGTTGTTTTTCAGCATAATTTCCTTGAGGTTCATTCAAGTTATTGCATGTATTAACAGTTGGTTCTATTTTATTGCTGAGTACTGTTTCATGATATGGTTATACCACAGTTTGTTTAACACTTTAGTTTTTGATGGAGATGTGGGTAGTTTTCAGTTTGGGGCTATATTACTAATAAAGCCATTATGAATGTACGTATATAAGTTCCTTCATGAAAATAAGTCTCCATTTCTCTGAATTTTGTTGAATATTTTTGAAGAACCAGCATTGTTTTATTGTTTTGCTTTTTGCTGTTTTCAATTGTATTACTTTCTGCTCTTATTTTTATTATTTCCTTTGATACATATTTTTACACATGTATATATACATATATATATATATATTTTTTTTTTTTTTTTTAGAGATGGGGTCTTGCTGTGTTGCCCAGGTTGGTTTTGAACTCCTGGGCTCAAGCAATCCTCCCAGGTTAGCCTCCCAAAGCTCTGGGATTACAAATGTGAGCCACTGTGCCCAGCCTCCTTTGGGATATATTTTTATATCAACCCGCCAACCATCTTATATTCTTTCCCCCTAAAATTTTTATTCTTTACCTTTTACTAATTTATGTTAATTTTCTCTATTTTATGAATTTTTTAAAGCCACCATAAATTCTTGCTTAGGATAAACAACTGAATAAAAACCAACATAAGGATGAAAATAGTTTCTATTTTGTCTTACCCTAATGTGGTGGAATATCCTTTGAATATACTTTTATGTTACATTATGTGAAGCCAAAAGCATCACTTCAATATTGTAGAGCATACCACTTCAGCTCAAAGAGTCTTCTTCTTATTTTAATACCAAGGCTTAAATTTGTACTCCTAAATAAGTAGCTTCCACATTTTGTGTTTTTGTTGGCAATTTTTTTGAGGTTGGCCTGGTGATTCTTACCATTTATACCCTGCCTTCTTCTGCTGTGCTATGCACAAATAAACAGCCTGGGACAGACCTCCATTCTCCCAAGTTCAAGGTGTGTGGTCCCTGTGCTGGAGTGCTTTCTTTGCTTTACCAATGCCAACGTGTCTTTGACTCAGGTTTCTGAGCTGTCTCCTTACTTGACTGATGGTAACTAATCCTAAATCAACTCTATGGTAGTTAATATTATTTTGTTTAATCACTACAAGAAACTCAGGAGGCAGCTTTTATTACTCTCACATGACATGAAAAAACAGAACTCTGCAAGGGTCAGGTGCTTTGCTCAAAGTCGTTGAGCATAGCTTCATGGGTAAGGTTCAGCCTCTGAAGCCAGAATGCCTAGGTTTATATTTGGGTTCTAAACTTCACTAGTTGCTTAGGCAAGACACCTAACTACACCAAGCCTTAGTTTCCCCTTCTACAAGACAGTAACTGTGATGTGGTTGTTTGAGAGGATTAGATCTCATAATCCATATTAAGTGTCCACCTAGTGCCCAGGGCATTGTAATTGCTCAATGAAAGGTAGCTCCAAGTTGATGTTATTGCATCGTTTCTAACTGGAAGAGCTGCCTTACAAACTCAGGGATCTCCGACCCTCAATTATAAGCTCTTAGCCACACATTAGCCTGGTTGAGATTGTGATCTAACAGTTCATGGCTAGTGAAATGAGAGGTAGGATCCTTTACTTTTGTAGTTGAGAAGTCATCATGGTACAGCTGTGGGTTCGAATCTCATCATCTCTTTTGAAAGTTCTTAAATTATTTATTCTCATTCCATGTCAGGTCTTCCCAGTGAAACAGAGATGATAAGACCTCTAAGAGTTATAAAAACTAAAGAAGCTATTTTTTGTAAATGGTCTAGCACAATCTCTGGCCCAGATAGGTGCTTAATAAATATTTTTGAATAAATGAATAATAATTGGAATAATAACCAGTGAACTGATTAGTCATACAGAATTATAAATAAATAATTGTTGTAATAAAAGCTGGCTGTTCATATGAAAAACTAATACTAGGTGACCTTTGGAATGCCTTTGGTCTTTCATGGGAGGAATTTTGTAATAAGCTTGGTTCTTTCCACAGAGGACTAAGATATTGAATAAATGACAGAGAACATCCACCCACAGTATAAACTTCCTGCAGAGTCACAGTGTCCCAGGCAAACTAATATGCCCAGCTGTGGGCAGAACACAGTGTCAACTAATCCAATCCGATCTGTCAGTGTTGGCCCCATCATTTGATGCTTTTGGCAGATGTAGTGAGCCCAGAGGCCTGAGGCGTGGGTGAATTGATCATTTTCATGGGAGGAGGTCTGGGTATTGGGAACAGGTTCCTTGTATTCCGTCAGACTTGAATGGGAATGCTGGGAGTAAAGCTCTTAGCCCAGTTTTCATATTTTCTTCTCCTCTTACACTTTCTCCTCCTTATTAAGACTGAGATAGCTTAAGACGGAGATTCAAAGGGATGTGAGTTTTATTTTCAGCTCTGTCAATGACTGGATAGCTTCAGAAAATCACCAAGCTTTACTGGGTTTCATTCTTCTTAATCTGGAAAATGGCACCAAACCCTTTGGTTGAGGTGTAGTGCAAGGTTAGTATAGAGCAGAAGTCAGCAAACTTTTTTCATAAAAGGCCAGATAGTAAATATTTTAGGCTACATGGGCCACAATGGCTTCTGTTGGATATTCTTGGTTTATGTATTACAACCATTTAAACTATTTTTTTTTTTTTTTGAGACAGAGTCTTGCTTTGTTGCCCAGACTAGAGTGAGTGCCGTAGCATCAGCCTAGCTCACAGCAACCTCAAACTCCTGGGCTCCAGCGATCCTTCTGCCTCAGCCTCCCGAGTAGCTGGGACTACAGGCATGCGCCACCATGCCCGGCTAATTTTTTCTATATATATTAGTTGTCCAATTAATTTCTTTCTATTTATAGTAGAGACGGGGTCTTGCTCTTGCTCTTGCTCAGGCTGGTTTCGAACTCCTGACCTCCAGCAATCCACCCGCCTCAGTCTCCCAGAGTGCTAGGATTACAGGCGTGAGCCACCGCGCCCGGCCCATTTAAACTTATAAAAGTCATTCTTAGTTGGATCATAGGCTATAATTTGCCAAGCCCTGGTATATAGAATACAACAATATTAGACCTGGAAGAGATTTTTTTTTGCATTAATAAATATATATACTCTTTTCTAACTAGAATGTATTCCCTATGATGTCTGAGAGCATGAACATTTTATAGACTATTACTTCCAAACGGTTAACTGAAAGTCTCAATACGGTTAATTCTATAGAAAAAAATAGAACATGACAGCTTACAATGAAGAATTAATTGTTCATATATTTGCTCAGTTATTTCCACAAATTACTTAAAGCAAATATTACTAGAAGGCAAACAATAACTATGGAAATAATTTAAGAAGCATCCTAATCCTGCCCTTCTTAATATTTTTCATTCTTGACTTTGATACTATGTTAATAATAATAAACCTCATTTGAAAATATTTTTATATGGTGTACAAGGAAGCAGGAGAAGCAAAATGATTTGGTAAATTCCAGCCAGTCTCCAAGAGAATAATGGTTATAATAAAAATAATGGCAATGGCATCACCCTGCATTAGTATAGAAATGGGTTGTTCATAAAGCCCTTCCACGTGCTCCAGACCAACCTTGATTCTCAGTGAAAATCTGTTAATGCTATGCTGTGTAGAGCTGGGAACTGCCCATTGATTATTCGTTCATGTGTTTGGGTAACTGCAGAACTATTTCCCAAGAAAACCCTGGCCCCATGCCCGAGTGCTCACTTGGCACCATGTATTTACTACATGGGCATATCTCATCCACTATCCTCATTGGATGGCAAGAAAACAGAGGTAGCCCCAAATAATTAGTGACCTTTTTGTTGCTTCATACTTTTCAAAAGGCAGAGTCCTAAATAATTCCAAGGGATGTTTTATTGTTTATATTGTATGTTTCAAGTCATATTTGTCTTCATTTCCAAGTGCCATTACGATTAGTACAAATTGTGACAACTAAAGAAAAGAACAGCTTTGGGAATTTTAAGAATGAGAAATTAGAATTTTCAAAATTTGACTCTTTCAGAAAGCTTTTTCTGAAGAAAAATTTCCTGCTTAGGTGTGAAGCCATTAGAATTCTAGAGGAAAACGTTGGAAATACTCTTCTAGACATTGACCTGGGCAAAGAATTTATGAAGAAGACCCCAAAGGCAATCACAGCAGCCACAAAAATAAATAAATGGGACCTGATCGAATTAAAAAGCTTCTGCATAGCTAAAGTAACTGTCAAGAGAGCAGACAACCTATAGAATGGGAGAAAATTTTTGCAAGCTACACATCAGGTAAAGGGCTGATAACTAGAATTTATTTAGAACTCAGGACAATCAGCAAGGAATCAAACAACCCTATCAAAAAATGGGCAAAGGACAACCCTATCAAAAAATGGGCAAAGGACAAAAAAGGGCAACAGAAATTTTTCAAAAGAAGACAGAATAATGGCCAACAAACATATGAAAAAATGCTCAACATCTGTAATCATCAGGAAAATGCAAATCATACCTGCAATGAGATATCACTTATCTCCAGTGAGAATGGCTTTTATTAACAAGTCCCAAAACAATAAATGTTGGCATAGTTGCGGAGAGATAGGAACACTCCTACACTGCTGATGGGACTGCAAACTAGTCCAACCTCTGTGAAAAGCAATATGGAGATACCTTAAAGTGATATAAGTAAATCTACCGTTTGATCCAGCAATTCCACTACTGGGCATCTACCCAAAAGATCAAAAGTCACTTTATGAAGAGGACACCTGCACTCGAATGTTTATAGCAGCACAATTCACAATTGCAAAGTTGTGGAAACAACCCAAGTGCCCATCAATTCATGAGTGGATTAATAAAATGTGGTATATATGTATATACTATGGAGTACTACTCAGCTTTAAGAAACAATGGTGATATAGCACCGCTTGTATTTTCCTGGATAGAGCTGGAACCCATTCTACTAAGTGAAGTATCTCAAGAATGGAAAAACAAGCACCACATGTACTCACCAGTAAATTGGTATTAACCAATTCATGTTCATATCTGTATTTATATTCCTATTTCTTCCTTATTCTTTTATTTATGTATTTATTTTCAGCAAAAGGGATAGAATCATAATATGTTACAGTTGGGAAAAATCGTCATTGCCAAAGCATTCTTTTCTCTCTCCTTTTCATCTTCCCTCCTTCCTCTCTTCCTTCCATTTTCCTTTGCATTTTTCCAAAGATAGTTCTGGATAGAATGTGCCTCCAGAGAGACTTGAGTTTCCACCTGTTTGGTCACCCTCTGTTCTGCCAACACAAGCATTCCTTTATCTTTAGCCTCTAGTTTTTCTAGTTGTTTGGTCATATTAACCATATGTTTCTTGGCATTTGTTACTTTTGTCATGATATCTTTGGTACATTTCCTTCAAGAAAATGCCTTTCTAGGCTCCTGGTTTGGTGCATAGCCAAAGACAAACATCTTTCTCTTGAGTAGATTAATACCAACTGCGAGATCATTGAAGTTGTAGAGAAAAGGACACACGAGGAGACTATGGAAACACAAGATCAGCAAACCTCTGGTTCCTGAAACCCCTGAAGAGTATGTACACCATATATGGAAGAACTATCACTGGACTCAGTTAGACAGCCTGGTGAAATAGAAGGAATGCTGAGCTGGAAATTAGGGTTGGTTGTGACCCGGTGCAAGTCACTTCACCTCTCTGGACCTTTTGTCCCTCTATAAAGGAAGGGACTAGATTTGGAATTCCTATGTTCTATGAATTTTATGAGTTAACAGAATCATGGGGCAAGTATTATTTCTTTTTTTAAAAAAAATTATGGAAAAGTCATGAAATAATTGTATATATTGGTACTCTTGGGTGAAAGAAGTTTGAGACTTACTACTATAGCATAATTATCTATAATTCCATATATATGGCTCATATTTATTAGATGTTTACTATATGCCAAGCATTCTGCTAAGTATTTTATTTGGACTATCTCATTTAATACTAATTCCTACTACACGAGGTAGGTATATTAGTATCTTCATGTTAAAGAAGAAGTGGAGGACAAAAGAGATTAAATAATTTAAACCCAAAGTGTATTTCATTTCAAATCTCGTACTATTCACATTCCTATGCTGCTTTACAGTTCTCATGAACTTCCACTTTAAACCTCTCCAGTCACGTGTGATTTAGGAAGGACGTAGTTGACTAAATATCTTATGTTTCTTCTTTTCCCTCTTGTCCTTCCTAGGCCACCTCGAGATTTAGACTCCAAGGCTTGCATTTCTATTGGAAATCAGGTGAGAAAAATCATATCTGCCAGCTAATACCTTGGCCATTTTCTATGTAGGCTTTCTGATTGACCTCTGAAAATTTTATTTTCTCTAACATGCTGTCAGGGGACGAGTCAAAACAAAGCTTCAATTTAAAGGGAAGGGGTATATGGAGCTTTTGCTCTTTTGAATGGTGTATTGAAATTAGGCAATTGTGGTTCTGATGGAAGGTATTTGAGGAGAGTAGGTGATTCTCTTGGGAGTGCATTTCTCAAAGCCCACACATAACCTAGTTGCCGCCAGTCAGTAATGGATTACAAACATCATGGAGGGGTTATGGCTAAAGAACTACAGTGTAGAAACCTTCCACTGAGCCATGGGAAAGCTGAGATGGAGTTGGGTTTCTGTGTTGCCTTTGACAAGCAAGTGGCCTCCTTTGGAAGCTTAAGTATCTCCTGTCGCTTCTTGCTTTCAGTGGCTGCTTTGACGTGCTAGAAAATTTTCTGGCCCAGAAATAATCCCTAGAACATTGGGAGAAAACAGATAGAGGACAGCATGGTCTCTGTTCAGTTTATTTTTCTCTGCCTATTGCATTATCACTTTTCTGTCTCGCAGAACTTTGAGGTGAAGGCAGATGACCTAGAGCCCATAATGGAACTGGGACGAGGTGCATACGGGGTGGTGGAGAAGATGCGGCACGTTCCCAGCGAGCAGATCATGGCAGTGAAGGTAGAGTTGACGTTCCCCAAACTTTCTATGTCTGCAGTGTGTATGTTTGTCCATCTCAGTTGTAAACCAGCCCTTTTTGTGGAAGCAGAACAATCTTCATTAGGGTGAAACAGAAAAGATTATTTGCAGGGAACAATATTTCGCTCCAGATGTGTGGAAAATGCTTCCTTGTTATGAGTTGCATCCACTTTTATTTATTTTTTAAATGGTAAGTCTCCCCTCTCCCTCCATTTTTCATTTTTATGAAACCACCATGTCATCATCACACTTAAAAGAAATAACAATACTTCCTTAACCTCTTCTAATATCCAATACAAATGAAAATTTCCTTGATCATCTGAAAGTGGCTTTTTTTTGCCCTCTCCTCTCTGGTTGGTTTTTCAAATTAGCATCCAGACGAAAGTTCACATATTGCATTTGGCTATTATGACTCATAAATCTCTTTTATTCTATATTCTGTTGCTTTTAAAGAATTGCCCCTAAAAATCAAGAAACCAGAACTGAGAGAGGAAATTGTCTCCATTTGTAGGGAAAGAAGGGTAAAACATATCTAGAGTAAATTTGCCTAGCTTTTGTGCTATGCAAAGAAATTCATAATCATTCCATATTTCCATATTTCATTTTCATGTATCATAAATAGCTAATCACTTGGGGTTGGTATTCGGAAGATGTTGCTAGAAGTTGTATTGTGAATTTTGTACTGTTTTCAGGGTGGAACTCCTTGAGGTCCCTGCTTTACTCATCCTCAGAGTAGTAACTATAAATTTCCCATGCGTTCCCATTCAGCGGATCCGGGCCACAGTAAATAGCCAGGAGCAGAAACGGCTACTGATGGATTTAGATATTTCCATGAGGACAGTGGATTGTCCATTTACTGTCACCTTCTATGGCGCACTCTTCCGGGAGGTAGGTGATCGATCAATTCAAAGTTCAAGAACAGTAACTAAAGAAGTTTCTCTGATCACATAAATGCCATACACAGTCATGGTGCTCTTTCTTGTTTGACATGTCTTGTTTAGAGGGTTTTTCATGTGTGCAGTGATGACCTACCTTGGTGCAAAGTTGGCTTGAAATTATGGTACTTGCAAGTGTGGTTAGCCCTTTTGAAGATGCTGATTCTCTTCTCCTTTCTGTTTCGTTTTGTCTATTTTGGCAGAAGTGTCTTTTATCAATTGTCTATAAACTGATTTGCATTGATTCCTTAAAAATCTGAAATATTCTGGTCTTTTGGCCACTTTATGAGCTTTGTGTAGCCTGCTTGTGTATCATATAGACTTAATTTGATTTTTGTTCTACCTCTGTTTTTCACTTTACCATTATGTGGATTACAAGGCTTCACCTCACTCTTAAAACCAGGCTTTTTTTCTGACTATTGCTGGTGCTCAGTGTAGGGAATCAGACATGGAGTACGCATTTAGACCTAACTCCTAGACAGCAGTAAGAGTAAAGGCTTGGATTTCTGGGGTTCCATTGCTTATGACTGTTAGTAATTAGATTCCATTTTTTGTTAAGGACTGAAAGATCACATGCAGGTTCAGTGCTTGGCTGTTTACTGGTTTGCTCTTTGGAGATAATCTTGCTTATTTATAAATACCTTTGAGATCTTAACCGAAAACCATACATTTCCTCCAAAAACTCAAGCAAGAAATAGTCAGTTCATCAGGATAGGTGTTAACTGTTTTTGCTTTCTCCCTTTTCCATCCTTTTTAACAATCCCTGAATCAATTTGTCTCCAGGGTGATGTGTGGATCTGCATGGAGCTCATGGATACATCGCTAGATAAATTCTACAAACAAGTTATTGACAAAGGCCAAACAATTCCAGAGGACATCTTAGGGAAAATAGCAGTTTCTGTGAGTATATTGTGAACCCTACTACAAGGAGAATATGAGAAATCTAGGCTTTCTGTGTCTTTGTACCTGGACCACCACTACAAACCAGTACGTGTCTGTTGAATGCATGAGTTCATTGGTGGATAGCTAAATATATGCTTTTCCTTCTGAGCACTGTGTGGAGGATTCCAGCATAACTTGATTTGGCTAACTCTTAAGTTAAATGCCTCTAAGCAGAGTATTCATCTCCTAGGACTACATTCCTGGTGTCTATATTCTGATTTTAGTTTATTTTGATTTTCATCTGTAGATTTTTTAAATGTTTTCTTAAGAGTAATAGGCACAGAAGGAAGCAGAAGAAAAAGAAATAGAAAGGTCTGCTACTTTAGTGGCATTGAGTTCAAGAGGGTGGAGAGAAAAAGGAATGCTTGGGAGCAAATGAAGCGCAAGGTAGATGAGGGAGACATCCTCTCTGCTATAAGATACAGTCCTCTCTGGTAGGTGGAGTACAATTTGTGTAACTTCCCCTGTCTTTTCCTGGATAAGACACCAGTATTTGTTTTTTGTTTTTTTTTTTGAGATGGAGTCTCACTCTGTTGCCCAGGCTGGAGTGCTGTGGCATCAGCCTAGCTCACAGCAACTTCAAATTCCTGGGCTCAAGCAATCCTTCTGCCTCAGCCTCCCGAGTAGCTAGAACTACAGGCATGCGCCACCGTGCCTGGCTAATTTTTTTCTATATATTTTTAGTTGGTCAATTAATTTCTTTCTATTTTTAGTAGAGATGGGGTCTTGCTCTTGCTCAGGCTGGTTTTGAACTCCTGACCTTGAGCAATCCTCCCGCCTTGGCCTCCCAGAGTGCTAGGATTACAGGCGTGAGCCACCGCGCCCGGCCAAGACCACCAGTATTTGAGAAAATACCTCACCCTGGGACATTAAGCTAGGGATAAAAAAGCTGGATATACTTAACATTCAGTTTCTTTCCAGTAATGGGGTAAATAAATCTGTCATCATTTCTCTTACAGATTGTAAAAGCATTAGAACATTTACACAGTAAGCTCTCTGTCATTCATCGAGGTAAGTATCCATGGACCTGCCTCGCTGTTCCTTTCGTAAACTTTATTTCTTTTACCTGAAGTCCCTCCTCACCACCCTTCCCCCCACGGATGTATGTAGAACTGAGCAGGCAAGAGAACTAAGGAACCATCCTTTGGGGTTGGATAGCAAATCATAGAAGTAGCTATTCCTTATCATGGCTGAGGACGTAAGAAGACATGGGCTTTCTGTTACCTTTTTACATTGAATATAAAATGCCTGTTAAAATCCCAAGCAGTGCTGTGGGATTGTGGCATTGAGAATTTCAGAGAATAGGATAAAAATTGTATTGGCCATCACATGGGAACTTGTTAGAAAAACAAAGTCATGACTCTTAATACCAAATAAATTGGAATCTGCATTTTGACCAAGATCCCCGGGCGATTCTTGTGTATATTAAAGTGTAAAGAGCTCTGATATAAAGTAGAGCCCTTTCAGATAGGAGGCAGGACAATATGGTCTGTCTCTTCCTTCTCTCCCTTCTCCTCTTCCTTACTTCCTCTCACTTTTTAATCTCTTTATCCTTCCATTCATCCACCTATATCCATCCATCTGTCTTCGATCTACCTATTCATCTATCTATTCATCTTTTATAATATTTTAAAAATATAGCTCTATAATAGATGCCCTGAGAAGTCATTTGAGAAGAAAATAATATTCTTATTAAAATTCTATGTTGGGATTCTTGATAGGAAAATAAAATAAATATATAAAAATAGGGGGGAAAACACCTTGGAAATATGAAAGTAGTATAGGTAGAATGTAAAACAAAAAAATGATTGTCATTTGGTGATTATAGTCAGGGAAAGCTTCTTGGAAGAGATATATACTCAACCATGTCTTTGAGAAAATTAATGGGAAGTATTGATAACTAGTAGGACATTGTGGTTTTGGTAATTTTAAACTCTCTGTGCCTAGAAATAATTTAAAATGTCTTATACAGTGTTCTTATTATTATCATCAGTTGTTATTAATAATTTGGGAAATAAGATGGTGGAAGATGAGGAGGAGAAAGTGGGAAAGGATACAGATAGAAGGAAGAATATGGATTATCTACAAACATGAAACTGATTTTTAAGAGTTCATTTTAGAATTATGAAATATTTAATTCATAATAGAGAATATATATAAAGCATGAAAAATAATAAAATGAAATTTATCTATCCATCAGTTTAAGGGAAAATTTATAAAGGATAATTTTTAAAGCTTTTAATATATCTTTTTTTCTGATCTCATGTGCTTTGTGAAAAGTATCACCAAGGGAAAAAAAATAACTGTAATTTCTAATTCCATTATCCAGAGATGACAATAGTTAAGCTTTTTGGGCGTGTGGGTGGGTGGGTTATATCTTTCTAGTCTGAAGACTTCATTCCAGATCTGTTCAGTAATACCTTTTCTTCCGTGACCTGACCCATGGTCTGGAATACCTGGGTTTATGATGCATTACACTCTATGACCTCTGACATATCTCTTGTGCAAGTTTCAATCAAAACTGGCTGCTTTGATTATATTTAGTGTATCATTGTGTTACAGTCTGCCTTTTCATTCCTTGTTCTATTATTTCTAACCTAAATATCAATAGATCATTTTGAACTGAGCATTTGCTTCAGTAATAACTTTTAAAGTCCTTTGTTCGTGGATGGGGACAATGAAGACAATAAATTAGATAAGAAACAGTTCTTTCCACTGATGGATTCACAGTCCACTAAAACCTGGACAAAATCTGAAATAGAAAATCAAGTTGAAGTCAATAAGCTGTATATAACTATGAGTCAGGGATGAATGACAGTTACTTCTGTGTGGGGCAACTTGGGGAAAGGAAGATGAGGGACAAGTAGAGATTTCAGGCCCTCTGCTGGTCGAGAAGTGAATCTGAAAAGCAGGCTGAAATGATGGGATCCTGATTGCTTTTGCTTTCAGACGTCAAGCCTTCCAATGTGCTCATTAATGCTCTTGGCCAAGTGAAGATGTGCGATTTTGGAATCAGTGGCTACCTGGTGGACTCTGTTGCTAAAACAATTGATGCAGGTTGCAAACCATACATGGCCGTAAGTACTTAGCTGGGGGTGGCACCTGAGAACGCAACTGCCAGCAAAGCACGCAGGGAGATAGAATACAGATGGCCACAGAGGGAATGTTGAAATGTGCCTAAGGCTCTAGAAATATTCTGCATTTCCTTTTTTCCTTAAATATGTCCTATCTTAAATCTTTACTCACTTGTTTCATATGTTGTCTTCGTCTGTTCTGGCTGCCATAACAAAATAACATAAACCAGGTGGCTTATAAACAATAGAAATTTGTTTCTCACAGTTTTGGAGGCTGGGAAGTCCAAGAGCAAAGTGCCAGTAGATTTGGCGTCTGGAGAGGGCCCACTTGTCTAAGGTTCATAGATGACATTTTCCTGCTATGTTCTCACATGGTAAAAGGGGTGAGGGATCTCTCTAGGGCTTCTTTTATACAAGGCACCAATCCTACTTGTGAGCATTCCACCCTCGTGACCTTGTCACCTCACAAAATCCCCTTCTCCTAATACCTCACATGTGTGATTAGGTTTCAACATGGATTTTGGGAGGGACACAAACCTTTAGACCAGGGCATACAGATTAACACCACTTTTTAAAAATCAAGTAAAAGAGATACATTATTTGGAAAAAAAAACACATAAGCAATACATAAAAAACACAAAAGCATGTATAATTTTCCACACTGAGTTGCAGGTGGGTGTTACCTTGTCTGTTGAATATTGAATAGTAGGTAAAATTTAAACTACCCAAGCAAAGCAGTTGGGTTAGTTATGAGAGAACTTCAAAGCTGTGAAGATTTATAGCCATTAGCAGAGACCTTGGGATCCTCTTTGACTGAAAGAACTTAACACTGCATTCTATCTGTAAATGGACTTGCACTTGGAATTGAAAGGCTTTCTGTCTGTGCTTAGCTAAAAATTCCTTAGGTCTATCACTATCAATGTGGGACAATAGCCCAGTGACTCTTCTCTGGTCTTTTTCTTCTTTTTCTTTTTCCTTTTTTTTTTTTTTTAGAGATTGTCACCCAGGCTGGAGTGCAGAGGCACAATCATAGCTCATTGCAGCTTCGAACTCCTGGGCTCAAGTAATTCTCCTGCCTCAGCCTCTAGGAGTGCTCTACCAGGCCCAGCTAATTTTTTTTTTTTTTTTTTAATATCTTGTAGAGATGGCCTGGGGGGGCGGTGGTCTTACTATGTTGCCCAGGCTAGTCTTGAACTCCTGGCCTCAAGCAATCCTCCCACCTAGGCCTTCCAAAGCACTGGGATTCCAGGCTCAGTGAGATAACACACCTGAGCTGTTGATTCTTTTTTCTGTGTTCTAGACTATTGCTGTTTTTCACAAGGATAATTCTAGATGGTAGCTGTATAACATAGACCCGCTTTCTTCTTAAGGTGAAATTGAAATTGGTGATTTTGAAGGGAACTCGATCCATTACTGTGCCCAAGAAAAGACTAACACAGAAGAAGGAAAACCCCAGGAAGACATTGATATTTAATTGTAATCACTGAGCCCTCTTGGCCTGGGAGGTGTGTTAGCAGCTTAAAACAACTCACTTGGCAGCTGGTGCAACCCCCCCCCAAAAAAACTTTATCGAGCTAACAATGTCATCTCAATAGTCTTTCCAGTTTTTCAGTTGTCTGTCTCCTTTTTAGCCGGAAAGAATAAACCCAGAGCTCAACCAGAAGGGATACAGTGTGAAGTCTGACATTTGGAGTTTGGGCATCACAATGGTAGCGTATGACAATCATCATGGACTATAAGGTTAAGGGGATGAAGCTGCAATGGGGGTGGATTTGGGACCAAGAAGCAAATGCCCAAAGTGCTGGCTTGGGGCATCCTTTCCTGCTGATATGGCAGGAGGTTTTGAGTGATAATTGTTTGCAGTGTGGTATAGTAGAAACCCTGAACTGAGATTGGACAAATCAATTTTTCTCTTTATTCTACTTCTGATTAGTTGTATGCACTTGAATAACTAATATAGTTACATAGACTCTCTTTTTGTCCTCATCTATAAAATGAGAGGATCTGACTAGATTCCTTATAGTTTAAAATTAAATTATTCTAGTCAAGGCAAGAAGCTTCAGCTACACAAAGAGTACTAATGCGTGTGGACTTTAGTAGGACAGTGTTATCTAGGACATAGGCTATGCCTCCCACGGTATTTTTATCATAGAAATCTTAGCTGTTGAGGTCAGGTGTATCCTAAAGACATGATAACAAATAGGGTAATTTCTTTAGGCACAGCTCTAAAGTTATACGATAAGTGCCTTACACATAACTTTGGTGATCATAAATTTGTAGTGTATCACCAAGGGCTGGAATTATCCACTGCAGTCCTGGCTCCCTCCTGGGCACAGCAGCTGACTAAATCCTGTGAATTATTTCACGTCCCTGCCCAGAAAACACGTGATCCTGTGACGGCAAAGTGGCCTCTACTGAAGTCCAAAAAAAGATCATTTATTTGGCCCTAGATTACTTTCCCCACTGCCATTTCACCAAAGCACCTGCAGATGGCAGTAGAGGTACAGTTTTGTAAAGATCTTAGGATGGGAATTAACTTTTCAGACCACATTTGGAAAACCAGTTTACTTTGCCTACTGAAGTTTAATACTGTTGGCTTACAATTTTTATGAATTGCCACAGTGGATTTTAGTGAGGGACCCTGTTTTAGATAGGTTTAAGTGACTGTCTCTAGTAAGATCTTATTTGAAAATTCCTAGAACTAAGAATCTGGGGAAATTGTTAGAGAATAGATTATTAGTTTATTTTTCCCCAAAAATTGTACTTGAATGTCACCTTTGTATTTCCCTCTGGTGTTCCAGGAATGAAAAACACACACCTGCTTCCCTGAAGCAGTCTTGTTTAACCTGTTACCTCCTTGTTTCTTCTCTCCCCTAGATTGAGTTGGCCATCCTTCGGTTTCCCTATGATTCGTGGGGAACTCCGTTTCAGCAGCTCAAACAGGTGGTAGAGGAGCCATCACCACAACTCCCAGCAGACAAGTTCTCTGCAGAGTTTGTTGACTTTACCTCACAGTGGTAAGAGAGCCTCATCTCTCAGGTGTCAGTGCTAAAGAAGATGAGTTCTCGTGGATTTCCGCCATCAGGTGTAATCCATTATGCATGCATTCATTCCGAAAGCATTTGTGGAGTATGCCCTAGATGCTGGAGACAAATGACTATATCACACTCCCTGCCCTCATTGAGCTCACAGTCAAGTAAAGAAGTCTTGTAAATCAGTAATTGTCATATTTAATATAATACGGCAAGTCTAGTGATGGAAATATGCACAGGGAATTCAGGGAACCCAGAGGAAAGGCATCAGGATAAATTTTCCTGGAGGAGATAAATCTTGGGCTGAGACCATGAGAGGTATTTTCCAAGCAAAGGGGAAGCAGGGGAGGAAAGGTATTCCAAATGAAGGAATATCACACGTAGTGTCACAAAAGCAAGAAACTCCTTTATACAAGCTATAAGCAATTTGATGTTGATTAGAGTAGAAAGGTAAAGCTGGTAGTACTTAATAGAGGTCTAGAGCTAGGGAGTAGAGGAAAAGAATCACTTTGGATGGGAAGATAGTGGGTAGTGTGGGAGTGTTATTTAGGTACCTCGATGTCTTACAGAAACTTGGCTCCTGTAGAAGACTTGCTAACTGCGGATGGACTTGCCCCCCCCATGAAAGCAGAATGGATCATGCTGGGGGGCTGGGAAAGGAATCCAAAGGAAGTTGGGGTGGAAAGAAGAAAAGAACCATACTAATACAGTATTGCCAGTGCGATCAAGAAAAGTAAGAGAGGGAAGAAAAGTATTCTCCAGACAGTTGAGTGCTTTGTGTCTGCCTAGTGTCCATGATGTCTGGCATAACTCGATAGTGATGACCATGGCCAGTGCTGCTGGAAACAGGATGCCAAAAGGAAAGCACAAAGGGAAGCCACATTAGTTTATTTGGGCATCCTGGGAGAAAGAGGGGTCAGAGACAGTGGCACACCCAGCTGTGACCCTCGGAGGGGAGCATTTCTGACCACACGCTGCTGAGGAAGGACCCGGAGCTCTGCAGGCTGTTGGAGGTACAGAGGAGGGTGACAGATCACCTTCCCCATGATGTCATCCCTTGGCCTCCGTGATTCCTGGGAGAAGTGTTCTGAATACAGCTTTTATTGGGGACCATAATGCAACAAAGCAACTGTCTGTTGCTTGTGAAACTAAGACCTCTTGGACTTTTCATGAGTCCTCGGCCCCTTCCCACTCCTGGTATTTTTACCTAATGATAGATGAGGCTGCGTACAGTTGTTTGTTTTTGGCTGAATGGCCAGAGAGCGGCTGGAGCACTGAGACCTGGTATAATATGTTCTTGGATGCCTCTTAAAATATACATCCTCTGGACTGCTGGGGCGCATCCTCCTGTCTGTTTTCCTCGAGGGAGTGTGCAGGATGCAGCAGTACATCTGCCAGGTTGAAATGGTTTCATGATTTTGCTTTCTGGATTCAAAACCTTGGTTTTTGTTGTTATTATTTGTTTTTATTTTTTATTATTATTTTTTTCCTTATCCTCAAATGTTTAAAGGTCACATAGAAAAAAGGATGAGTCATCTTGGATAGTACAAATCAGTTGTTCTCAAGAGGGGTGGTGATAGGGAAGGATCTTATCTTGGCAAGTCTCTTCAGATTCCCTGTCACCCATCTGCCACTTGTCCGTCCCCCCATTCCCCCCCTACCCCCCATTCTGGGTACTTCAGGAAACTTTGGTGAGGAGAACAAGGCTGGTGTGCAAAGTCTGAGAAAGCTGAGTCCCCTGATGCGAATCACCTGTTTCATTCCACAGTTCTCAACTGTGGCTGCTCGTTTATAAAACCCTAGCGAGCTTTTGCAACTACTGTCCCCCAGGCCTCACTCTTGGAAATTCTGATGTAATTGGTCTGAGGAGGGGCCTGAATATCAATATTTTTCAAATGTTCTCAGGTCATTCTAATGTACATTGGGGATGAGAAGCCTGGTTTAGGCATAAGATCTGAGGACCTGCTCTTCGCTGCTTTCTGTTCAGAGGCTTTTTTATCTTCTGCAGTTTATTTTTTTTTAAAAAATCATTCCATTATTAATACTCTTTTTCTTTCACCAGACTATTTTTTTCCTCTTTGAATTTCTCCCAAAGAATCAGAGCATTAAAACTTTTACAGATATTTTTAAAAATGAAAATCTTGAGAAATAAATGTTTTCTGACTTTAATGTACACTCATGTATGTGGAAATCCCAGAGACCTGGCCACCACATAAAGTGGCCACAGTGTGCCTACCCTCCCCTCATACCGCCCATATTATCTTCGTGGCTGCCCCCTCTGAGATATACCTTTCCCTCTCTTTTTCTCTCAATTTTAGTCCCAGCTAACATAGTTCATTAATTTAAACATTTTCAGCTGTAGACATCTTCCAGTTTTCCTGAAACTGTTAATGCTATTAATACTGTTAACACTGTGTTAATTCATTTCCACTCATGTAAGCCAGTCGGTCTCAATTATGGGGTTTATTAAAAATTATAATATTAGAAGCAAAAACCGCTTCAACTTAGAAGTCATCAAAAGATAAATTTGTCTTCCTCAAACTTTCAGTATTATTTATAGGTCTGGTAGAATCCAATACTTAAGGACATCAACTGTGTGAAATGGTGAGTTATTTTTGTTGGTATGAGAATTAGGAAATTGAAGAGGAACATTAATTCTGAATTTTATGAGCATTCTTATCCTCAGTTGGACTTTCTCAGAGTACAAGCTCTCCTGTTTCAGATCCCATGTCAATATTTTTTTTGCCTGCCATAAACCACCAATATATTTTCTTCGATAGCCCCTAAGGATGAATATTAACTTATTTTGAAACCAACAGAGTTGAAAAGTTGTCTCATACTTCAAAAACTAGCACAGATTTTTTTTAGACTTTATGATTGGCTTAGATATTTATGGAAGCAATTTAATTTTTCATGTATGCTAATATATGAGTACATACCCTCAGTCAGTACACTGTAGATATTTCACCTGGTTTATTACTGAAAGTTTTACGTTTGATTTGGAGCTAGGTGGGAAGAATGGACAAATGATTGTTACTGAAGAACATCTCTTCTACTTCCTGATAAAAAGAAGAATGTTGTCTATATGCATACCTCCCAGTTATCAGCTATTCTTCTGTTTTCCTATGTATAAAGCTGTACCATTGAGACACGTCTTCATAAAAGGACCCTTTTTTGAATGATCTCCATGTTTTTTATATTTTTAGGACACAGGCTGTGGTCCTTCCAGACTTCTCCAAAAGCCCCCAACTCTTTGCACTAAATAGGAAAGAGGACTACATATTTGGAAAGTGAAACATTTTATCCCAGATTTCAAGATGGATACATCTACGTTTTTATTTCCTACATCTATCTTTGGGATAAATGTAGAAAAAGGGCACATTATCTGTAGCTTAGGTAACTGACAGAGTATTTGTGACCTTTCGTGGGATGTATCCTACCCTGGGAATCAAAATCATAAGGCTGCTAGGTAGCATACACCTCCATCCAGGGGACCAACTTGGAATGATGACATCATAATGCTGCTAGGTACTGTCAATCTGCTTCCAGAGAATCACTCTCCTCTGGCCCACCAATACTGATCATGGTTTGTCAATTGACCATAAATTATAGTTGGTTGGGGTAGAGTAGAAAGCACTTACAGGCTGTGATCATCACACCCAAAGTTACATCTAGAGCCCAGAGTTCCCACTTCTATATTTCTTTTGCAGTAACATCAGACAAATGTTGTCTTCAAGGGAGGTGGTGGGGGAGGAGGAGAAAGTCAACCATATGAACTTGAAGGGAAAAAAAACCCAATGGTTTCTTACAAACCCTTCCTTTCTGTATTTATTTTGAAATACGTCTACTGAATGACATTTTCTTCCTCTGTTTCCCACATATGGAGTTTCTTATCATAGGGGTTTTAAAGAGTTCCTGGGGTGGGTAGTGCAGACCACATTGGCCTTGTTTTGGGATTCATAATAGAGACATCTGATAGAGCAGTTTTTACATGCAGGAGGGTTAGCAAATGAGTTTCTCCAAAAAATGGAATTTTAGCAGGCTCACACTTTTCATCATAACTTCTTCCTATAGGTTCACAGAAGGAAGTCACAGGAAATCACCTGCCTAGTGCCACAATAGCTAGACTTCCTTTTATTGTTCCTTCAGGCCTATTTAGGAGGCTTGGTGCTCAGCTGACCCGTCTGAAGGCGTATTGAAGTGTGTTGGAGGCCCATCCAGACGCAGAAACTGTCTGCCTCAGAGAAACGTGTGTAAAACAGAGACAATCAAATCCAGTCTCCTACTTGTTCAGGAAGAACAGTAAAAAGAGGCACTGGATGTTTATTTAGCTTATGACAAATATATGGCTTGAGAGGTGCAATGTGTTTTTATTCTGTGGAGGCACCAAATAGCCCTTCTTGGAAACCATCAGGGCAATTCAAATAGGCAGAAATCCTCTGGTCAGCACAAACTTCAGACTAGCAATTCTCAAGACAGCATGAAGCTGTTTTTTAGTGTCAGCTATGGTCAGCAGCATGTGTTGTGGCATTTGGAAGAGGAATTAGGGCAGTTAGCTAATTGCACGCTTGAAAATGACAAGCCACTTGAAAATTCAAAAGTCTGACTCAAATTCAAAAAGGAATTGATGTAGCTTTGAACTCCACAGTTGTTATTTTATACTGAATTTCAAGCACTTCCTATTAAACATGGAAAATTTGCTTTTTGTCCTAACCTTATCCTGAGTATTTTGCTATTCTTAGCCCATGTTTTGAAGTGTTCTTCATTTAAATGGTGGAGAGAATGGGTTATATCAGTTATGTTAACTGTATAAACAGCCTTGCTTTGCTGTGTAAGTATTTTCCATTAATATTCTGCAGTAGTACTTGGGATAAATTTTGAGCTTTCTCATCGGGGGCCATAAATTGAGAAATGGGATACTTTCCCCATATTTTCTTTATACAGATTACAAAATAATAATTTTGGAAGTTTTTTTAATAAAAAATTCCAGAAGTGAAAAGATAAGATAGCCTGACTCTAAAATCACCTTTACTTAAAAAAGTGTTTAAGCTCTTTTACCTGTTGGGAATAAAGAGTCTTATTTTGTTATCTTATTTACTAAATAGAAAGTAAAAAAAAAATCAGTAATACCAGAAAGATCCCTGGTTGGTAAACGAGACCATTGTTTTCATTCTCAAATGAAAATAAGCAAGCTTTTCTTCCTTATTCCCTTGGTTCTGTTGTTGACCAATGAAAGCTAATAATGGAAAGGTGGGCTGGGGTTCTCAGTGAGAATGTTCCAGATTCAATGTAGAGTTAGGGTCTAGAAACACCCAAAATCAACCCTTTGAATATTGAGTGTAGATTTAATGTTGTGTTTGTACTTTTTTGTTATTGATTTAGCAAGTTGAATTGGTCAAATTATAGAGAAGAATTTCTGGTTTTTCATTTGCTTTGAACAATGGTGGGAAATTCAGGGCTTTTGTACATTAGCCTGTTTTTATTTTGTTTTGTTTTGCTTTGTTTCCTTTTTTTTTTTTTTTTTTTCTTGGGTCTATGTGCAAGTTAGCAATGTTGACTGTGTGACAGGATCATGTTTCTTCTGTGTTTCTTTCTTGGTGAACTAACTCTTGAACTTAGAAAGAAAAAAATTTTTGCTTTTGGGGTGGGAGGCAGTTTTGGTGAGAATGTGCCCAAATGTCAGATGAACCAGTTGGAGATTCTTCTTTTACGTGAATTCCTTCTCAGAGAAGGAGATAGGACGTAGCAACAAGGAGGGACCCCCTAGCAGGGTTTTTCAATCTCTGCACTAATGACATTTTGGACTGAATCATTCTTTGTTATGGAGGACTGCCCTGTGCATTTTAGGATGTTTAGCAACCTCCCGGGCCTCTACCTATTAGATGCCGGTAACACCCTGCCACCAGTTGTGACAACCCCAAATGCCTCCAGACATTGCCAAATGTCCCCTGGGGAGCAAAATCACATCCAGTTGAGAACCATCCATGTAGACTCTCAGAATGTAGATATATAGAAAGCCATGAGTGGGTGTTATAAGGTCTCATTCATTTCACTCAGGCACACATTCCCATATCAATCCGACTTTGACAGTTGTTAATTCCTCTTTCTAATGCACTCTTATTTTTATCCTCAGTTGAGATGAAACTTTCTCTCATAGGTTGTCTGGTCACTGAGGTCACTAGGTCCTAGGTCTGCCCTCAGTTCCAGGTTGAAACTTCTCTCCTCACATCTACCTGTACCCTGTCTCAGGTTCCCTGGCTTCTACCCACAGCATTGCCTGGAATAAACTGGTAGGCTGCTTTTAAGTTGTTTTGGTTCAAAAACTTTCTCTCTTTTAAAAGATATTTTGTTTTGTTTTAAACCACAGGTTCTCAAAGTGTCTCAATGACTTTTTATTCTTTTATGGTTTTATACCTTGCCACTCTCATGAGTAGTTCCTGTGGGTGGAGAAAAGCTCATGTCACACATACTAGGTCTCATTTGCTCAATATGATCCATTAGCACAAATCCTAGCAACCTAATAATCAGTTACATTTTGATTCCTTCAACTCTAGGCAAAGTTCCTTTCCATTCGTGTATGATTTTGTGACCCATAGGTCACAGAAGTCTATAGGTTGCCTTGCAAATCATGGTTTTCAAAATCATCCTTTTATCCATGCATAACCTGGGATTCCAACTCCAAGTAAACTAATTCTTTTCTTTTTTCCATTTTAAGGCTGGGGGTGGATAGAAGATAGGAATGGGTTAAGGATAGGGGCAATGGATCGGTCTCTATCTGCAATTTTATTACTGTTGCCTCCATATCAAATGTTGTTAAATGTCTATGTATGGCGAGAGCTGAATGACCAGGTGCCACTTGACTGTAGTGCATGACCATATAGTATTCCTAATAAGAATAATTGGCAACTCACTGAATGAATGTGCTTTCTCTCTAATCAGCTAAGATATCATAAACAAGTAGTGTTATCTTAGAAGTGTTACAGGTTTACTGCTTCTGTCCCAAGCAGGTTTGTTTGGGAGTATATAAAAGCAAATTATACATTCAAGAGAAACAGGATCAAGGAAAGCCAGATAGTTAGACAGTGAAGAGATAACAAATACCTGCCAATTTTGGCATTAAAAGCTGCTTCGAAGGAAAGTAGATATATGTTTTGAAATACAATGGCTGTAGGTGAGAAAAGTTAGCTTGTATGTAATTGGTAAAGTATCAAAAAGAAAATACACACACACACACACACACACACACACACACACACACACACACACACACACACACCCCTTTCCCTATTTTTACCATTTAAGTATACTCAGAGTGATTTAAAACATACTTTATAAGTGTTAAAGAAGAGGAAAGTCAAGATAGGAGGCCCATGTTTTTAATACATTTTTATAGCTGGTTATGTTTAGTGTTCTACAGGTTCTGAAATCCTAGTCTAGTGAAAATACAGGTGGTTTCTAATTTTAATGTGCTTAATTTTTCTCTTTAAGCTTGAAGAAGAATTCCAAAGAACGGCCTACGTATCCAGAGCTTATGGTAAGTATTGTTAGTGTAAACATGTCCAAACTAGCAGCTAGTGAAAATAAAGTAACTAAGACCTAAATTATAATCAAATAACTGTGTTTTTATAGTTTTAATTTTCCACCTTTTAATTTTAGGAGGGGAAGGAATAGTTACGTTAATGCACAATTTCAAAAGAGATAAGAGCAAACATTGATACCCTTTCTAACTGGAGCATAGTTATTCAGCAGGCCTTAAATGCTTACTCCTGGCCAGGAACAGTGGTTCATGCCTATAACCCTAACACTATGCATAGGAGGCTGAGTTAGGAGGATTGCTTGAGCCCAAGAGTTCAAAACCAGCCTGGGCAACATAGTGAGATGCCGTCTTTACAAAAAAAAAAAAAAAGTTAACTGTGTGTGGTGGTGTGTACCTGTAGTCTTAGCTACTTGGGAGGCTGAGGTGGGAGGATTATTTGAGCTCAGGAGTTTGGGATTGCAGTGAGCTATGATTGTGCCACTACACTGTAGCCTGGGTGACAGAGTGAGACCCCATCTCTAAATAAAATAAAATAAAAATTAAAAAAAATGCTTGCTCCTATCCCATCCTACCCACAAGCAGGGCTGTCTTCTAGACCAACTCAGGACATGTCACAGAAGCACAGATTCCTGGTATCTCTTAGCAAATGGTGTGGTGAGGTGGCTCAGACGTGGGGAAAGTACAGCTTGGAAGTGTCAAATCAGGAAGAGTTATGGAAAGCCAATTAGGAGGGTGTGTGATAGTCACAACCAATCACATGGATTTTCAGTTCTGTTGGTTAAGCTTTGATAGAAGTCCATGCCCCTCTCTAATTGGATGAATTGGAGACAAGGCCATCTTTTTGGGCCTCCACTGTCCCCATTAAAAAGACAGTCTCCAGTGCTCAGCACTCTACAAGCTCTACTCAACTAAGACTCATAGTTGAAGAAGAAAAGATGAGTAATACTTGAGAAACTCTTAGTATACACTACATGTTTGGGTTGAATATTTCCTCCCTGATTATTTTTTTAATAGCTAGTTAGTGGGCTTTTCAGTCCTGGCTACCCTTTTTGTTATGCTAATGCAACCCCACCCCAAGGGCATTTTAAAATTAATTGCATATAAAGTGCAATAGACTTACAGTGATTCCTGTAGGATTCTCCAGAGACTGTAATCCTATTTTAAAGTTGCCTTGTTTTGTAACTATTTTCAGATAAAAGAGGAATATTTTCTGTATATTTCTGCCTATTTAAAATGCAGAACATTTTTGTTTTCCAAGTAGCCTCTTATTAGAAATTTCACTGGAACACATTTGTGGAAAAAAATTGTCTAATATACGTTGGCAGCTGATGTTAATTCTACTTTTGCAATATATCCTAACACTGTGACATTTTATGGCCTACATATTAATATTATAAGATCATGTTGCTCCCCCCCACTTCCCCCCACCATTCTCCTTATAGCATTAGTCCCTGTGGTACTGGGAATGGACTTGCCTTTTAAGACTATAACTATTCCCTGCTTTCCTGTGGAATTGAGGTTTTTAAATGGAAAATCTGAGTTCAGACTCCCTGACTTTAGCATTGGGAAAACACACCCTGAAAGGCTATTGTTTGGATTTTAGGAGTTGTTGGAGGGAGGAAAAAAAAAATCTTTTTTCCAGGTGAAGGGTAGTTTACTTAAGGCCTTAACCCAGACATGTACCTCTTATAGAAATCCCAAATGTTTTTCTCCCTAACTCAGATTGAACATACTGTAAGGTCATCTCGTTGGCTTGTTCTCTCAAGCTTCTCCTGAGGGTAGGCATGACTCAGTAGGATTTGTTTTTCTAGAGTAGATATCAACTTTTTCTGTAAAGGGCTAGATAGTAAGTATTTTGATCTTTGTGGGCTATTCAGTTGCTGTTCCAACTACTCAAGTCTGCTGTTGCAGTGTAAAAGCAGGCATATACGATATGAGGGCCCCCGGGGGAAAGTGTGTGTGCAACTGTGTTTCAATAAAACTTTCTTTAATAAACAGACCATGGGCTAGATTTGGCCCTTGGGCCATAATTTGCTGACCCTTGTCCTAGATGATAGCCACCAGAAATGATGACCAGGTATATTCAAACGATTGCCTGGTGAGGCGATTATTTCCTCCAAATACATTGGGAAATTCTAGGTTGAATTGCAGTGTTAAACAAAGATACCTGAACCTAAGGACATAGCCTAGAGGGATGGGGCATTGTGCAGGGGGTGTGGAGACCTGTTGGTGAGTGTAGCTTGTGCTTCTGCTCCTGACAGTATGTTCATAGATCTCCATGTTTTCTACAGGCATGATAGTGAAACCTAAATGATGCAAAGTCCTCCCTTCCTGCACCTGGCTCCTCTTTTGGGAAAGCCAGCCTGGGACTGTGGTCTGGGGGTTGTTCATGGTGCCTAATTTGTTTGTCTCCTGGTTACTGTCCTTCCTTGCTATTCTTAGTCTGTCGCTTCTAGAAGGGACTGGGTTTCCTCCCAACCCTTTACAGCCTCAAAACCCACACAAGAGGGCAAGTCACACTTTCCATTTGACATGCCTGCCTGCTTTCCCCTCCCCCTCCTGGCTCTCACAGCGTCCTCCAAGCCTGGGAATAAATGGAAATGTCCCTGTGGACGTTTTCTTTTATTAAAGACTTCAGGTCAGGCTATTTAATGCATTCTCAGACGCAGGCTCCTTCCACTGCGCTAATAGCCACCAGTAGGACGAGAGACAAGGTGGGGCTGGCAGGCGTTGGAAGCAGTCACCAAGACAATCTGAGGTTTGGCGTGTCCTGTTTTGATAGTATAAAGCTTTTAAGTACATTAAAAGATTTCCAAATGTCAAGAGGATGTGGGAAAGCTAATAAGCACGATGGCAAAGCACTTGGTGAATGTGCTGTGTAAGTGGTTAGTAATAAGTAGCGGTGCTGCTATGTAGTTGTCGAGGAAGCTCCGGAGGAGGGACCCAGCATCCAGAGCTTCAGTTGACATCGTGGGTGTGAGGATCCGGGCCAACACCCAACCTGTATCCTCAGACAAGCAAAGTCAGAAAACCTCTTTTCCGTTTTCTGAGTCATGATACTTAACAGTGACCAGCGCTATCTTCGTTTGGCTTTTATGTCCTTGTTCCTTTCCCATTTGCATTGCTTCCTAAAACTTTCATGGGTGGGCATTCAGTTCCCCACAGAGCTGACTCATTCAGCCCTCTGCTGTCAGGTTTAAAACAAATATAATTAGAAAACCTACAGCTAGGCAACAGGAAGGTTGTAAACTAAAGTTCCTAAAGTCAGGGGAAACAGAGTGAGTCATGTACATGTCTGCATGTAAAAATGCTCATATTTAGCTGCTCAGCTGGTCATTGAGAATAGTCGGCAGCCCCGGGATTGGCAAGTGGGTGTGGCAGGTGAGGAGGAAAACAGCATTAGGTGCTACCTGGAGGCATCGTCCTTTTTGGTTGGTTTGGTTGGTTTTCTTTCCACTGTGAGAACTATGGATCCATGACCTGATGTATCTCTTTCTAATTAGAGGTGGCAGGTTCCACTGTGACAGCTGGGCACTTTTTGTGACAAAATTGAGCCATTTGGGGAGAATTGTGCTGGTGTAGAGAAAACGACTTCATCTCCCCAGAATTGTTTTTGAAATATGCAGCCTCTTGAATCATACTGTGCCTGTTCACCTAGCTAAGTCCAGGACTTGATGTGTTTTTAAAGTTGATCTGAGCTGTGTGAATAGAGACCAATGTTTCCTTTTCAATCTTTAATCTCCAAGTTCAATTTCTCTGCATATACCTAGAGTTTGGCAGTCTATATTATTTTCCAGATGGATTAACTCTTCATCAAGAGAGACATAAGTATAACTCGTGGCTTGGAAAATGGCTTTAACTGTTTCAGTCCAAATCAGCTCTCTGATATCAAAAGCAAGGACTGCCTTCCTCGAATATTTACTATTCAACAAAATTGGTTTCTCATTCTACCATCTATTTCCTGAGAAATGAAAGTGCATAAATCTATGAAATTTCTAATTATTTTACTACTGTATCAGTCTGAAATGACTTTGGAGGACCAAAGTTATTTATAAATCAAATTTTTCTAAAGCCAAAGAGGGTAGTGGAAACCTAGAGATATCAAAATGGGAGGAGTGGCAACTAAGAAATATCTTTAAATGTTTGCATCACTAGATGTGTGCTTGATTTTGGAAGGGATGAGAAGAGTCCAGCTTAACTCTGAGAGGGATACTTAATCTGTTTACCAAACAGATCTGTTAATTTGCTAATCTCATATATTGTTTGTCAATGACAAATATTAATACCATGTATTTTTCTTTTCTTTCTCAGCAACATCCATTTTTCACCCTACATGAATCCAAAGCAACAGATGTGGCATCTTTTGTAAAACTGATTCTTGGAGACTAAAAAGCAATGGACTTAATCGGTTGACCCTACTGTGGATTGATGGGTTTCGGGGTGAAGCAAGTTCACTACAGCGCCAATACAAAGTCATCTTTCAGATAATTTAACCCTGCCTCTCAGAGGGTTTTCTCTCCCCATTTTCTTTTTTTTTCCCCTCCAAAGGGGGCTTTGGAATCTAGAGTATAGAATGAACTGTCTAGATGGATGAAATATGATAAAGGCTTAGGACTTAAAAGGTGATTAAATATTTAATGATGTGTCATATGAGTCCATAAGCTTCTCAGACTTCTCTTGTTCTTTATGAAATGAATGCATTGGCCCTGGCAAAAAGGTGCTACAGTAGTGATGAAATTATAAGTAGATTTTTAGTGTGTCCCATTTATTATTTTAATATTTATGTTTTAAGTGCTTGGTTGAAAAGATTCCATTTTATGCAAGAAGGGAGATACAAAAGACAAGGTTGGGTTGGCAATATTTATAGGGCTTGTAATTTTTAAGTTCAGTCATGTCTGTGGTCCAGAAGAAATTATTTAATATGCATCTTTAAGAATATTATAAAAATATCATAAAGGAGCTCTTCTTGTGAAATATTTGTTCTAGCTATTGTGGCTGCTGCCACGTTCCCAAACTTCTGCTCCATCCTGGGTGATCACCACATATTTTTGGTGAAGTGGCAAGGTATCCTGGTCATATACTTTTCCAAACTTAGGAAAACATAGAAATCACTTTTATCATAGCTCAAAGAGTAAAGAGTTTGGTTCACTTGACATTTGTGATATAGTATTAGTGGAAAGTGATTTGTGATGTGATTTTATATCTACCTATTTATATACCTGTGTGTATGTGTATTTGGTAACTCACAAGTCCTGCCAAGTGGCTTCTATGAACATTATATTTCATAAAGAGGACATTTGTCAGTTTTGAGGGAAATACATTAAACCACAGAGAGAATCGGTGCCTTCTGCTTTCATCCCTCCTGCAATGTATAAGCTCCAAGGATTGCTTTTGTAGTTAATGTACTCTTTTGCTTTGTTTGTTTGTTTTCTTGTTCAATGAAGAAGCCTTATTGTTCATAGAAGAACTACAGTAGAAGAAAATTACAGGCAATGAGTTGTTATTCAGTAAGATGAGGAGGGTTGAATTAATTCCCAGGAGTAGACTACCAAATTTCAACAGTTTGAGTTGAGGTCACATCTTTCTTCAGCAGCATGCAGTAGCTGGGTCCCCTAAAGGAAATGAGGTCCATCGTGAACTCATAGAAGGTTTACTGAGCAACGAAAGTTTTTTCTCGTGGCTGAATATACCCACAGGTTCTCTGGTTTAGAGCTCTAGGTTTCTCTAGGATCAAGCAGTGAAGTGACTGACAGGGAAACATAGACCTGTAATAAATAACCAGAAACTGTTGCTTTTGGACATTGTGTCCAAACCAGGAACCATTGCTTTTGGACAAGGCTACTCTTTGAATGTAAGAACAGAGGCTTTTGCTTAAAAAATGAAGAAAGAAAGAAAGAACACACTTTATTGCTTTCCTTGCCTCAAGTTCATGGATATGGAGAAGATTGCTCCTTAAATCCTCTCTTCCGCCCCCTTTTAGATTTTGCAGTGCAATCATGTATGTTTCTCTGTTTGCACTTTTCCCTCCTTGTTCTTGACCTCTTGCTTATGTCAGGTGCCCAAAGTGAGTATGACACTGCCATACACCTCTTGGTATTCAGGTCCGAGAGAGATACCTGTTTTGTTAAACATCAGCTTCCTCGGCTTTGAAGCTACTTTTGTCCTCATTTTTGTCTAGCCAGAAAAGGAGCATCATCCTAGTGATTATGGTCATTCCCACCTACCTTCCTAAATCTGGAAGTTCTTCTCTTTGAGACCAAGAGAGAAATCACAACTGTGTGTCTTGCTTTATTCACATCTTATGAAAAGAGAAAGTAGTAGGAAAAAAATAATCTGGGGTCACTCCATTATAACTTTTGGTAAAATATATAGAGCATCTTTCTGGTCTGGGTCAGATTACTCTTACCTGTTTTTCTACTTCGAAACATTCTTAACCAAGTGTGCATTTCTCCCATGTATCCCTCTCCAATCTGTGAACCTAAGTCCTAAACTTGCAAAACAATCATAGTAAGTAGATAAGGAGATAAACTATGATTCTCAGCCCTGGGGCACACTGAAATAATCTGAGAGTTGCGAACACTGTTGTTGCCAATGTCCCAGCCCCCATAGATTTGGATTTAATTGGCGGGGCCTGGGAATTGGTATTATTATTTTTTTTTTATAAGCCCTCATGTGGTTCTGATTTGCAGCAGGGTTGAAAACACTAGTCTACTACCTTCTAAAGAGAGAACTGACTTAAAATCACTTTCTCTTGAACATTTGCAGGGTAGCAAGTGACTGTCCAGAGTGCCCATTTCTTTCCCTGTCCTCATTGATGGGGATATCTTTGTCACTAACAGGGAAGGCATGTTCCTGGCATGCAGATGTGAAGTTTAGAATACCTATTCCCCATAGAAGCAATATTCTGTGTGGTGATTATATCTCTTATGTGCTACAGTAGAAAGACTGGCTTGACAGTCTTACAAGTCTAAATTTTAGAACATGGTTTTATTTTTGGAGAGCTGTGTTGTAAGTTCCAAACAACCACCTTAAAAAAAAAATGTCAAGATGCATAAACTATTTGTAAGTTGGGTGTCCCCTGTACATACAGACAGATATGTATATATAAAGAAAAAGGTATCTGTATTCGGGGATGATACTCAAAATATTTAATGTTCAACCAATTTGGACCATCTGCATATCTGCCCTGTCTATGTCTACCAATGTATTATAAAATCAGTATAGATCTGCAAAAGTGATCATGCTCATGTTCCCAAATGTATTTGATTTGGTGTCACATAATTATCCATAGTATAATTTATAAAAATATCCCTTTCTCTATATATATTATTGATTTAAGAGGTGTGCCAAAAAAGTAATGTGAATAATTTTTAAGACAATTACCATACATGTGTACATATCAATGAGTATTGCCCTTCAGAGTAGCCACCTTGAGAGACTATATATTTATATAAATAATGTTACTAAAATATTTTTACCACTTTTCTGTCAAAAAAAGTTTCAGAATTCATTCCCTTCCCTATATGGATAGTCATCATTTTAGAATTATTTCTTAGGTTTGTTGTTGTTTTGTTTGTTTTTTTTACAAAAATCCTTACTAGGTATTGTCTTCTTTGATTCACTTGCCTGTTTATCGGATTTAGCATCAAGTTGTGTTTGACAATTTCTAGAAGTTAAATCTGCCCTTAATGCTGAAGTTTTACCATCACTGAATCTTTGTAAAACACCATGTCATGGGCTCCGAAGATAATTTTAGATGAAGACCTTCTCCCCAAAAAAGTGGAAAATGTATGATTATTTTTAAGTAAAGTCATTTTTCCTGGAATAAGTATACAGTCTCCTAAAATGGCTACTTTGAAAGAGAAAGAACTTACATAAATGTATATATATATATTTGTTGATAAAATATCAAATAGTCACTGATTTCACACATGACACTCACCTATTAGCCATGATTGAAGGCCCGGATATGGAGGCATAATCCATTGTTCTAAAGACTGTGTTTGGTCACACTGATACAGTCAGAACAGATTGGTTAAATAAGCAGCTCCTACTTCTGTCTTAGTTAAGCCATCTGAAATGGAAATGAGTATGTGTGGGTATAACTCAAAATTGTTTGTATATTACGATTCTTGTATAGCCCTCAAGCCTAACAAAAATTGTATATGCCAGTGATTCCCAAACTTTTTCTGTTTGTGGTGCCATTAGTTGTCTTAGTAACTTTTTTTTATGGTGCCCTTGGCCAAAATAGATACTTAATAATTCAATCTATTAAGTAACTAGGTCCAAACAGCTTAATAGTAGCAGTTTGCATGATGTCCTACAGATGTTGCTGTGTTTCCTTTAAATTTTACAACATTTTGCCATGCCTGTGAGTTTGCTGCAGGGCCTCAGGGTATCTCAGGATACAGTTTGGGAATCATAGACATATGTTGTGCTGAGTTTGCACTATCTACAGTTGGTGACCCTCAAAATGCAATTCTTGGTCACTCAATCCTCCATATCATTTCATTCTTTGTGTTGTTATTGTTATTATTGTTATTGCTTGCCCATGGCTAATTCACTTTTTAATTGCAGTCCTACCCTTCTTTGCTATTCATCAATCCTGCAGTGCTAATAATGTCCTAGTCTAGAAAATGCAATACTTACTCCTAAATCCCAGCGTTAGAGGAGGCTGGTACTAATACTGTCAGGGTTCCTGAGTTTTCCACATGAACTTGATTTAGTGTCTTTGGAATTATAATCTCAAAGGAGGCGGAGAGGGCTAACATTTCATAGTTTAAAACTAAAATGTCTTTGTTGACCAACAGGCTTCATTAGCTATGCTCAGAGAAATCACTCTGTTTCTTCCAAGAGTGTCTGACAAAACACTTTCTCTTTGGCCCGAAATTACAACAGATACCTAGTTCTTAATTTCTCACCCAAGTGCTGTTTTGGCTATGTAACTCCCTCCGACCTTGAAGGTAAGATTTGTATATTCATAAAATTCCTTAGAGCCGTAGTCAGATCTAGTAAAACGAATTAAATGTCTATTGTGCTGGGATTTTGCCTCCTTAACGTCTGTCTATGGCTGGAAGTGGGATTTGCTTCACAGGGATCAAAGGGATCTTCCACTTTCATTGAATTAGCAAATGAAAAGATATTCAAATAAATGTCACCTTCACAGGACTTTTTTTTTTTTTTTTTACTTTTCAAGTGGAAGGTGCAGTTTTCAATTGGGCCCCTGAAAATTTACATAATCAGATGGAAAAATGCCTAAGTAAAATCTAGGAAGAGGAAGCTACCAAACCTAGAAAAAAGGAATTTAAGTGTTGAAGCTCCAGGTTTCTCTTGTCTAGGGGTATGTGTGTGTTTTAGCACTGTTAAATGTGCCGACAACTAAAGATACTCTTTGGTTTTCTCTGGCTTTAATTGGGGTACTCTGGCTTCCTTTGGGAATCTGTTGCAAGCTGGGACCGTACATAGTACGTGAAATACATACTTTTGCAAACATTTTTTTGTTGGGAGGAGGCGATTGCAGTTTATAAACCCCATAGGATCTATAACTCTGTTCTGTAAAATGTGGACAAAATGTGGACTGTGACATCCTAGACCAAGGTTGGCAAACTTTTTCTGTAAAGGGCCAGATAGTAAATATTTTTGGCTTTGTGTTTGATATGGTCTTTGTAGCAGCTACTCAGCTCTGCTATTGTAACGTGAAAGCATCCACAAACAATAACACATAAATGAATGACCATGGTGGTTGTGTTCCAATAAAATTTTATTTACAAAACCAGGCAGTGAGCTGTACTTGGCCCGCAGGCCATGGTTTGCCAACACCTGTCTTAGCCCAGCAAATTAAAACTGTAATTTGATTATAGGTATGGAGTTCTTCCATTTAGTGAATATTTAGCTCAGCTGCTTTTGAGGTAGATTAGGAAAATGGACATAGGAAAATAAGTTCAGAAAGGATAGGGACTGTTTACTCCCATAAAAGGTGCCTGTTAATCTCTTCAGGTAAGTGTTAATTATTCCAGAAGCTGATGGAAAAATTTTCTGCAGATTAAACTGAGTACCTATTTTTTCCATTTCTATGCAATCACCAATATAACTTACTGCAATTTGGAAATAAGGAGGTGCGCTTCTCTTAGGTGTTAACTATTAATATATCCTTGGCTCTTAGCTTCTTTGCATTTTCTTCCTCTCTGTGGTGTGATTTGCACACGATGAGAATCATGAACTCAGACACTACTCAATTTATTTCCTTATTCCCTGAACTGACCTAGGACTGGGGACTTTGGGAGTCCAAACTCTGCCTCAAAGGTAGAAGGCAGATGGAATTCTTAACATCATCCAATTCATCCACCTCAACTATTGGTCTATCTTTTAAGAAAGTAAGAATGTTTGGGGGTCAAAATGCTTGTTCTCAGGTGGTCTTAGAGCTCCAGGTTCTCACTGTGACAGAAGACTCAGGTCTACTCGCCTTGTGTACTGTCCCTGGACTTAGGGGGAGTACTCTTTTTTTTAAATCATTAGTAAATTTCAATTTCAAATGCAAAATGCCCCCTTTCCATTGTGATTTTCTTGGTTTGCTAGCCCTGGGTAGATTTCTGGGCCCCATGGCCTCTAGTCCTGTCTTCCCTATAGAACTAGAACAGCTGTGTAATTTGCCTCCTCTTCTGTTAGTATTAATAGTTGCACCTTCTTAGCTGGACAGAATGCCATATAAATGACTGCCAGTGATCTAAGCTTTCTCCTTTTCCTTGCATAAGAGTAGAAAACATCTTAGTGAAAGCTGTAGTCTCTTTATTATTCAGAAACATTATTTTTCCTGCTGCACCACCAGGCAAACATAAATTACCCTCAGAATGATATTTGGAAACTCCTTAAGAGGGCATATTTAAGTATGTGATCTGGCAATTTACCTAAAAGAATGTTTTCTCTTCACCTAGGGAAACAAAACCTGAATTCCAGAACCTTCAAAATGGAATTTTCCTTCCAGGGGAAGCACATTGCTACTAAATACATCATGTATCACTTGCTCCTGGTGACTACAAAGAAGATGTATTATTTTTCTGAGGTTTAGAGAGTCACTGTTTACAGCTATGCAAATATCATTGTACCATTTGCAAGTTTTCTACTGGAATAGTTAGAAATCAAGATTTTAGTTGGGGGTAATCTTTTCAATTCCTGACTCAAACTCTTTTTTTAAGCAAAATTCCTCTGAAAGACTCTATCTTATCTTAGGCAATGAGGACTCTAGCCTAAGTAGAAACACAAAACAAAGAACTTTATAGTAGGCAATTTTTGTTTTTAAGAAACCAGTAACATCTGGTAACACAAACATGTGTTAATAGAATTTAAAAATATCCAGCCTGATTCCTGGGGACTTTCACTATCTTGACATCCTGACATCACTTGTCGTTTGAACTTGGACATTGAGCTTTTTATTCTTGGGAGTTTACAGTTAGATTTTGGAAGATTCATGTTATATTTATTTCTTAAAGAGTTGTCAGTGTGAACAGTTGTTTTTTTGTTTTTTTGTTTTTTTTTTTTTTTGGTGGGTAGTTAATCTTAGCATGCTCCATGGTTTTCCCTAGTTTATACTTTTACATTTCTGAGATTCAGGGTCTTTTTCAAGGAACGAGGCAAATGCTTTTATGGCTTGGAGATTGAGTTTCAGGAAAGCATGAGCAAGTTTAGGCACTTCCTTGTATGTTAATGTGGGAAACAGAAACTTTCAAAGTAATCTCTAGAGTTTGTGGCTTAGATCAGACCACCAAAAGTCTTTTCTGTTTTCCCTTGTTGCATTTGCTTGTTATTATTCCTCTGTTGGTCACAAATGACCTGGGCTGACTTAATGCTTTTGTGGAAAGGAACTGATCCAGCCATTTTCATATACCAAATATCAAAATCAACAATTTTGTATCAGTCTGCCTAATTGAACTCTACTGTTTCCAGTTCTTGAAAATGTAAGGGCTATCAAAGAGAACTTTTAGCAAAACCCTCATTCAAAATATGAAACCTTATAAGAAGAGCTTCCATTTGGCTTTGAAAGAAGAGCAGCCAGGTTGGGTATCTGATTTCTGTAAGTAATACTCTGTTGTGGTCAGAAATGAGTAATTAGCGTCATTTGGTCCCTACCAACATTTGTATTGGAGTCTGAATGATATTTCAACAAAGTAAGTCAGATGGCCACTGTCTTAGGGGATTGTCATCAGACTTTGGAGTTTAAGTCTGAATGATGATGTGAAATCATGTTTGGGGGCTGGGTGAAAAGATAAATGCAAAGCGTGGTGCTAAATTAGGTAACCCCTAGGAAGAGCGAGCTGATAAAGGAAGCTGGCAGACAAGTATATCCTTTAACTTATTTGCAGTGTTACTATTTTATAGAGATGGTCTCCTAATGGGAAACCCCACCAAAAAGCAAAACCCTTTATTGTTATTTTTCTTTTAAGATACTGAGATATAGGAAGATTCAGAGAGTAGCATGAATTTGGGTATCAGAAGATTATCTTTTATATCCCTAGTGTTATTGATTCTAAAGAGTCACCGTTTTAAGCTGATGGCACCCAGAACAAAAGTAAATGATTAGAGGGGTGATAAGATGGTTGAGAAAAAGAAACAAAATGCTAAAAGCATTTGGAGGATATACAACTCATCCATCAGCTAGCTTCTGGGTAAAGAAATACAAAAACAAAACCTGAAACCCTTTTAGTTTTTTGTGGCAGACGTTTTTAAGAAAGGTAAAGGCCAAAGAAGGTTATCTGATAAGCAGAATTTTTTTTCCCCACGCTGCAGAGAACTGTGAATGTTCTTAGAAAATACACTACAGGTATTCACCCGAAAAATTTTATAATTTTAAAATATAACACTCAAAGCTAGTTTGATTTTCAGAAGCAGTGAATTGTGGGGGAAGAAGTGGTTGCTTTATTTTATTTTTTTAATCTCCAGTTGTCTGTCCTGTTGTATGTCAATACTTGGGAAGATAACAGTGACGTATAGCTGTGGTTTCCAGACCATATTCAGTGGTGCTCTTGTGGGTCTCTTAGCATGAACAGAAGGGGAAGAGAGTGTGATAAAGATCAGCCTTGCCCAACCAAACCTCCATCAACTTCCAATCAGAATACTTGGCTACCAATATTGTTCCTTTTAACTGGAAGTCTCTGTGGCTGTTAAAGGCTTGGGAACTTTGGATGAAATGACTATGTTAGGACTTTAAGCAGCCCCCAAATGTGGGAGATTTTGTAGCTAACCATGTCTGAGTCCCTGGCTTTTGCTTTTTTGAGTATCCTGACAGAGCTAGGGGGACAGGTGGCAAGAAAAGAGGGTAATTTATTTTAATTTTTAAGCATGAGTCATTTGAAAGAAAATGCATGAAATCAGGATGTGATGGCCATGTGATATAGATCATTACATGGGTTATTTTTCTAAAGTGGTTGCGAATGATGTGATCTGCATTCACCCTCTCAGTGACAAGGAGTGGAGTGATTGGGCTCTTGATGGGCAGTGGAATTTTTATATTTCTAGACTTGCAGAGGCAGGAGTCATAATTTTTGTTCATTCACCAAAAGCTCTTGAAACAGTTTTGACTCAGACGAGGGTACTAAGACTCAAGCTAGCAGAGCTACCCACTGCTGAGTTTTACAAAGGTGTTGTAGGTGGGGAAGAGTAATGGGAATCTGGTACAGCCATTAGAAGCTGAGAGCTATGAAGATATGTCTCTCATGAACTGAACACAAGGGAATGCATAGACCCCAACTGAATCATATCAGGTGCCTTCTACACATACATAAAGAGTCTGTGGTGAATTCTGACAGTGTTATGTTTGCCTCTAAAGCAAATTTAACAGCTGGAGTTTCACATTAACCATTTTAAAACACTACATGGGCCACAAATTTACACTGGCCAACAATCTGTAGTGTTCTCAGCCAATCTCTGCATAAAAGCCACTTGAGGAGGTTTGATTAAGAAAATTCAGACAGTTTCTCTCTCATATTACCTCTGCGTTTGATTTATTCTTTAGTCTCAAGTTTATTATCTGAGTGAAGTGATTTTCTATTTGAACTGAAATGATATTTTAATAGAATAATAGGTATTTTTAGAGGAAAAATATTTTCTTTGTGTAATTAACTTACACAGTTAGAACATATTTCCTACCATGAGGAATCCTCAAATTGGGTCATTTAAAACTGAAAGAGGTGTTGGGGTGTGGTTTCAAGTTATTTAAATACACGAGCAGTTTTCTATATATTTTGTGAAAATCTCAATGAGACACTAGATGGAACTTCTATGTGGGATGGAACTTTAGAAGAATTTTAATAAAAGAGGTGAATTTCCTCAGCTTTCTCTGTGCTTCAGTTTCATAGGTGAAAATGCTGCTTTCATTTATTAATCTAGTCTTTGTAAGAAAAGAAACAAGAACACTTTTTCTTACATTCTGTAAATTTTGTGATAGACACATTTTATTTGTATATATGATTGATCGTTTTCCTATTTTGTGCCCAAATTTATTTTTAAACCATGTTCATTGTAAAGAGATCCCTTGGGCAAGTAGAAACATGCCCTGATGCTAGAATGAAGTAATACCTTAAGCTAGTTAGGAGCCTGCTACCTCTTCTTGGTACCTGAAGTATTCTGAAAGCAGATCAGAGAGGTTGCATGCCCCATCTCTCAAAACCCATCTCCAGCACTTAAATTTAATGTGTCTGGAGAGTTTGAAATAGAAGAATGAATACTATTGGGTGGATTCCCTCATCACCTCCCTCATCTTTCCTGCCATGTGCAGCGTGCTGCTAGCTTCCCTGGTTGGAATGATCTCTTCTTTGTGGATTGCCATATATTTTCTTTGTGAATGAGGCAGGCTGAACTTAGAAACTGATAAAATAAGGACCTCTAAAAGATGTGGGTGAATGTTTCCATGCCTTTCAGGTGAATGTTAACTTTAAATTCTGGCTCTGGGAACTCTCTGCTTGTGAGCTGCAGAAGAAACGAAGGAGTTAGGGATATAGGACTTAACTTTGTGTTTTTCTATATGGAAACACATGAGTATCAAATGATAACCTCAATAAAGCCTTAGGAATATATTTTAAAATACCTGTTTTGTGGGATAGCACACCTTTGTTATGCCTGCCTATTGGCTTTGGTGACCCCAAACATTTTCATTTTAGTCTAGCTTTTCTGTTATCCAGGTTGTGTGTATTTTTTTTTTATTTTGAACTATTGCTTATCATAATTGGTGATGTTATCTCAAAATCCTGAAACCTAGGAGATAGCCAATATGCAGGACTTAGGGGTAGATACAAGCATTGGTATTGATGTAGGTTGAGTTTTAATAGAGTTCCCAGAATTATACTGAATCGAGGAATAATGCGGCTTTAAAGAAGTGATGTTTGTTTCTAACATTTGGAAAAGCCAATTGTCCTGGGTCCCTATTCTTGAGAAATTCATCTTTTCATGCAGATACCATCATGGGGCATACTTAATAGCCTGGATGATTGGCTTCTATCAGCCATTTAAGAAGGAATTATAGGCCAGGCGCGGTAGCTCACGCCTGTAATCTTAGCAGTCTGGGAGGCCGAGGCAGGAGGATTGCTTGAGCTCAGGAGTTTGAGACCAGCCTGAGCAAGAGCGAGACCCCATCTCTACTAAAAATAGAAGGGAATTAATTGGCCAAGTAAAAATATATAGAAAAAATCAGCCAGGCATGGTGGCACATGCCTGTAGTCCCAGCTACTTGGGAGGCTGAGGCAGAAGGATTATTTGAGCCTAGGAGTTTGAGGTTGCTGTGAGCTAGGCTGATGCCACGGCACTCTAGTCCAGGAAACAGAGTGAGACTTTTTCAAAAAAAGAAAAAGAAAGAAAGAAAGAAAGAAAGAAAGAAAGAAAGAAAGAAAGAAAGAAAGAAAGAAAGAAAGAATTGTAATAATTGCCAAAGGTGAGGGTAATTTTGCTTTATAAGTATATAGGTCATTCTATGGTAAAATTTCCTATCCAGCATCTCGTAAAAAAACATACCTTTATCATTTCCCTTCTCTTTTCCGATCCAAGAGCATATTAAAGGAAGAGTGGTTTTCTGATGTGTTATGAAATATTTCTTTGAATTTGTGTTTTTGACTAAGGAAATGGCTGAGATGTTAAACCAAGTGGTTGTTAAGTGGTTCATATGGCTATCACCCAGGCTCCCCTCTCACCGTGTCAAAAAGAAAATGACGTTGGGAGATTAAATTAAACTTGAACTCCTCTGTTGATGAGGAGCTCTCACGTTGATTTCCTATCTCAGGATATTCTTCGGTTTCATACTGCTGCTGAGGAGAAAGGAACAAGCTGCAGACACTGTAATTGGTCTCCAGATGTTTATGCGTGTGTATGTAGAACTTCACACTGTGTGTGTTGTGTTCAATGTTGTGTCAATCTATGAACGGACTCAAACAACAATTTAAAGAGCAAGAAGACAGCAATGATGGCAAAACAAAAAAAGCCCAACCACCTCTTTCTGTCAAAGTGCTTGCTATGACCTTCATAGCTAGGACAAATAACAAGTATTCAGGAGCAAGGTGTTCTTGAAAGAAATGGTGTGTCGATCTCATACAAAAATGTACAACCAATAAAAGACATTTTAAACAGCACAGCGAGTCTGTGTATTAATTGAGTTGTTCGTGGAAATCCTGTGTTCAGGAATGCTATGTAAAAGGACCGTCGGGTAAGAGCTTCGCCTGGACTATTTATTCTTTTTTTTTTTCTTCCTCCATTCTTCTGTCTCTACTATCCCACTTCCAAAACAGAACGAAACAGAACGAAGTGACAGTATCGCAGTTCCGAAGACACTACCATGCTTGGCTAATTTTTCTTATTATTTGTAGAGGCAGGGTCTTCCTGTGTTGCCTAGGCTGGTCTCCAACTCCTGGCCTCAAGCCATCTTCCAGCCTTGGCCTCCCAAGTAGCTGGAACTATAGGCGTGAGCCACTGCACTTGGCCTCTTTATTTGTTGTTGTTTGTTTTAATTGTAGGATTATTGAAGATAAGTATTGGAAAGGAAAAAAACAAAAGACCTTTATCCTTGAATACATTTATACCAGTGTAGATAGAATTATTTTATAAGTACCACATAGTATGCTGCTTTAGAGATATAGAGCATTCATTGTGTAGACTTCATGGTGAACCAGGTCTAAGAGATAGTGACCTTGAAGCTTAGAGATGACCTAAGTGAATGCTGCTTCCGCTTTTCCCACATCCAGTGCTTCCTGGTATTGTCTGAGTCTTAATGCACCCCACCTTTGGTCCTTGGGTTTCCTTCCACTGAGCATCTAGTCAGAAACTTCCTTGGCATGTGGTGACTCTCTGTCTCCCAAGAAGAGAGGCAGACTGAGAATATAATGCTGTTTGCCTAAGAGTAATCAGCTCAGCTCAGCTCAGAGCAGTTTTCCTATGGTCCAGAATGACCCTGTGAACTGGGAGGCAAAGAGTTGTTCTTAGACAAGAACTTGCTAAACCACTTGACCTTTTCAACAGCTGCAGAACTGTTTATCGGGAGCATGCCATCTCTCTTGGCTTCTCCAATTTGGCAGCCAGGAAAGTCAAGCCAGTGACATTGTGTGCTTTAGAAACTTCTGAACAATTCACAACTTCCACCATAAAGTGACTAAATTAGTCTCACTAGTCAGATAGCGATCTCCGGATGGGTCATCCTTTCCTTGAGCTGGTTGGCTTTTAGGACTCATCCACTGGAATCAAATGAGTCACCGCTTGGAGATAAACGTGAATACCAATTTGCCAGAGCCTCCAATTCCCTAAACTGTAGATGATAAAGAAGAATAGATTACGTCTGTTCCAGCCACAAGCCTAGGGCAAGTGGTAACGTCTGTTTGCCAGTAACAAAGAGCGTGAACTTTCTTCATTTATATGAGTGATTTCTCAAGAAATAAAGGAGCCAGTGAGTTTTTAATGTCACCTACGTGAAAATTTGTTGTGTTCACAAATAGCCATCGATTCATAACATACATTTGCGGATGATGTGAGTAGAAACATGACTTAATAATGCTAACAAAATGGGTGAGGATTTATTTTAAAACAGAGTGGTTGAAAAGTAACTGAGCAAGAAGCAGAGCTTGTGTTGGTCTTGAAACAAGGACAAGGGACCAATCTAGAGCCAGGTAGGCTATTTAAAATTCTGGCTACACCACCTACTAGCTGTGTGAGTTTGAACACATGCCTTAAACCCTCTATGCCTTAGTTTACTCCTTAAAATGGAGATCATAATAAGAACACTTTAGAGTGCTTGTGAGAATTAAATGAAACATTGCGTGTAAGTATAAGCACTTAGCTTTCTGTCTGCCACATCATTATCACTCAGTAAGTTTTTATTAATATTATCCTCTGATCAAACTCCCTTTTCAACAAATGTAATTAAATAAAAATGTATATAAAGGAAAGATAACCAAGCAATTTTAAATGCAAAGGTGTTTTAGATCATCTAGCCCATAATACTTTGCTTTTGTTGGCTGAACATATAGGATTATACATTTGAGCTAAATCTCAATGTTGTAAATAAATGTTCATATTTTTCAGTTTGTATATGAGACTAACAACTTTGTTCACCAACTCACGGAAGTGACAAAGCCATTTTTTCTTTTTTTACTTCTGCAAACCCTGTTTTATGACATTAAAACAGTGACCACCACTTTTAAAAGAGCAAATCTAATAATATATTGAAAAGAATTTTCAGGGTATTCATTAAGATTAAAACATGATATTCAGGAAAAAATGGCAGACTCAACACTTGCTGATTTGTTTTTTTTTTTTAACAGATTAGGTCACTGATATTAAAATACTGTAGACTACTGGAACATCCTTTAAATACTGAATATATAAAAATATTTTCAAATAAAAATTTCTTTGCCACTTATCAAATACTTGAGAAACTATTCTACGTGGGATAGTTTGAGGCTTTTAAAACCATATATACTTTGCTATTCTTTCTTTATTCGCAGAGCAAGCACCAAGCATATGTCAGTGGCAAGTGCCACCCATACCTGGGTTTGAATGTCAGCTCTACTGCCTACTAGCTTTTGGGGTCTCTAGGATAAATTTCTTAAAACATTCTAAGTCTCAGTTTTCCAGCTAAAATAGGAGAAAATAGTAAGTACTGTACAGGAGAGAGGGAAGTAGGAATTGTAAAGATAAGAAATAAGAACCTAGCACTGTGACTGGCATATACAGGCAGTTCTCCATTTATGTATAATGACCTTAGTTATCATAAGAACCACACAACACAGTTCCCATATGTGTGCATTTCAGTTAACATAGTGCCATGCATAGTACTGTCTGTAAGTTTTCAATATATGGCAGTTGTGTGTAATTTCACTATATTAATAATGTCAATAAGAAAATGTAGCATTTCACTTTAAAATGACAGTAACATTAATGATTGAGTATTATTTTATTTAATCCTTACAAAATGTCAAAGAGGGCTGAGCATGGTGGCCAGCACCTGTAATCCTAGCACTTTGGGGCTAAAGACGAGAGGACCGCTTGTGCCATCCCAGGAGTTCGAGACCATCCTGAGCAACATAGCAAGAACCTATCTCTAAAAAAAAAACCTCAGACTTGTGGAGGGAGGGAGGAAAAGGGCATTTATTGAAACCTTAAAATCTGTACCCCCATAATATGCCGAAATAAAAATAAATAAATAAAAATTAAAAAAACTATGAACAACAACAAAAAAATAAAATAAAATAAAAAAAAGAAAGAAAACTTAGCTAAGTGTGGTGGCAACTTCCTGTAGTCCCAGCCACATGAGAGGCTGAGGCAGAAGGATCACTTGATCCAGGAGATTGAGGCTGCATTGAGCTAGGATCACACCACTGCACTCCAGCCTGGGTGACAGAGCAAGGCCTTGTCTCTAAAAAAAGTTATAAGGGATGCATTGCTGGAACCATCCTTTTTACAGTTGGAGAAAGGGTGACCCAGAGGTTTGGTCTCAAACTCCTGACCTCCAAGCCATCTTCTCACCTCAGCCTCCCAGAGTGCTAAGATTACAGGCCCAGAGGTTTGTAACTCAACTAAGTTTATGCAGCTAGTCAATAGAAGAGTCAGACAGAAGGGGCTGGTTTCTCTAGCTTATCTCTTTTAGATTTGCATTAAAAAAAAGAAAAGTTTTCTAACTTTCATGATCCTGAGACAAATTTTTCAGTCTTTTCAGTTTTATTGGGGAAACCAGTGTTTGAAGTGGGCCAATATGGGAGCTGGGTGAACTGGGACCTTGGTGCCCTGGGTGATCCAGAGAAGCAGGGAAATCCATTAAGGACAAAACCCCAGAAAGGGTCAGGACTGACCTCATCAGTCCAGCTGCAGAGACCCTGCAAAGGGGTGGAATTAGGAGACTCAATTGGGTAGGCAGGTGGTATCCCAGTGGGCGTAGGGACTGATCACTAGGACTTCAGCAATTGGGCAGGCTTTAGGGTGATGTCTTGTTTTGTTAGAGTGGGGTCAGGCAGAGGAAAGACTTGGATCCTAATGAGGGATGAAACAAGGGGATGCAAACAGAAACCTAGACCAGTGGGCCAACCTAAGAGAGACAGAGGAGAACTGTAAGTAGGCAGCCCAGGTGACCTGAACTTTTCCCTGTGTGCTTCATCTCATATAAGGATCCCACTGATGGAGACTATGGGGCAACCTGGCAGTCATGATGGCAGGGCCACCAGGTCTGGGAGCAGGGCTACAAGCCCACTCCCCTACATGTAGGGTGGAGAGGGGCCAGTTGCAACAACAGAGGTTCCCCGGCTCACAATTGGCAGGCTGGACTGAGCCTTAGGTAAAAAGGACTGGTAGATCCAACCAAGAAAAGACAGGGGATTGAGGGGCCAGGAGACAGCACCCATAATCTTGAGCTTGAAGCAATAGCAAAAAAAAAAAAAAAAAAAAAAATCTATTTTCCAGATGGAGGGAATGATTCACACTGACCACATGTAAAGTGTAGGGCAAGAGGGTTAGGAAGACGAGATCTCAGGTCCTGTGTTCTTCACTTTCAAGAACTCCTTAAGAAAGGTCTAAGATGGGGGCTGTCACCCCGCAAGGTGACTTTCCCCCTTGGAACTTGGGATTTGTAGTAGTCAACTCCGTCCGGGCTGTTCAGGTGAAGCATGGAAAATCAGGCCCACTTGTTGAAAAAAGTGGCTGTAGAGCAAGTGAATGACTTTTGTTCCCCAATTCAAAAGAGAAAAAGAAAGGAATTCATTCTTTTAGAGCCAAAGACAAATGTTACCATTATTCAGAAATGCCACCATGCTTCCGGACTAAAAAAATACCTGCTTAGCTGTTTAAATTAAACAATTTTAAAATTTACAGTGGTTGTCATGAAATGGCAAGATTTTCTAACATCAGATTAGGAGATCCGGGGCTGGAGGGAAAGGAAGAGGGCAGCTCTCAGCCTCCCACGTGCACGGTCCTGTCCTGATGAACGCAGGAAAACAGCGTCTGTGTCATAGAGAGTCTGGCACTGAGCAAGTGAATGTCTCTTGTGGTCAGAGTCGGTTATGGAAAATGTAATGTTAATATATTTTGCATGTGAATAGAGACTTTATTCAGAGCGAAATCATACCAAACATTTACTAGGTGTGTGTGGGGTGGCAGGCAGGGGAAGGTGGAAAGATGCATTTGGGAAAAGCTCCACTGAAACTCTCCATTTACCCCCTTGTTAATCTGTAAAAGACTTCTGGGCCTTCTCTTGTGGAAACTTCCGAAGCAGATGGAAATATTTTAAGATGTATAATACACATGGGCCTGTAGCATGAATTTCCATTTTCCTTACAGAAGTGAGCACAATGGAGTTTGCCTTATCCTTTGGATGCTGGCAAAAATTCCAAGGGGAATTAGGGGAGTTTAGAAGTAACTGTCTGATTTGTGAACATGAACAGCACAAAAGCTGTGCTCCAATTCTTCCCATTCTATTTTCAAGGTTGTGGTCTGCTTCATATCAGGTAGCTGATAGTTCTAACCTTTGGCAACAATTCAGCCAATGCAGCAAATTTCTATTCCTCTCCACCCCAAAGAAATTTTGTCTTTTGAGGCAAAAAAAAAAAAAAAAAATTAGCTCATAGGTAATGAAATAGCCATATCAACATATTTTTCCCCAGAGTACATCATCAATTTTAAATTATAAAATTATCTTTGCTAAGTTACCCTGATTTTAGTAATTTACAGACGATGTAGTACATTCTTAAAAATGCATTTGTATTGGTGTACCATCAACATTGCCAACAATAACTAGATAATAAAATATATATGCAGCATTTTTATGGACGTATAAATAGGGAAATAAGAGTGCTTTAACACCAAAAAATTCTGGGTGAAATTCAAATATACCATCCAAAGAATCACGCTCTAGATACACAGCTTTGTACATCTGTATCACCACATAATAACTGAAATCTACTCTTTTCCTCAGTTTGGGGTGACTTGTGTACTGTCTATCAAAGCAAGGGCCTCACTGGTGCTGAATGGACAGCTCTGGATAGCATTCAGTTTAAGGTGGCCATGGGTGCCTCAGTACCCAAGGATGGCTTCCAAGGGGCTGTGATTGTCACAAAACTAATTGCAAAATTGTGTATGTATGAATGTATGCACCTTTTCCGGAGAGGATCCATAACAGTGAAACCTTGCAACTGATATATATATAAAAAAAGGATAAAGTCTATTGCTTTATTCCTAGCAAAACAAATGGAATTTCATAGGGGGTACCCTATTTATTATAAAAGTTAGTAATGTGTCCCATCTCCTATCCAGACCAGATAACTAAATGATTGTAACCCATTAAATCCATGACAACTTTTCCACAAAGTAAAACAAGGTCTCTTCATGTATTGTCTGTATATTAAATATACCTTAAATACCTCAAATGTTTTAAGATTATACCTTAATATTTTATATTACTATATAATATTTAGGCATATTATACTTAATGTATATAATATATATACTTCATAAAGACTTTATATTATAACATATGAGAATATATTAATATATTTAATCTCAAGTTTATATATTATATTATAATAATATGTATTATAATATATATTTAATGTATAAGTACATTATGCCTTAATAAATATGCCATATAATATTTTTGCTGATCCAAAAGCAAATTATCCTAAAACTTAGAGTTTACTAACTTGTAAGTGGGAGAGGGAGAGTAAATGTTGACAAAAAAAAGAGGGTCCAACCAAAAAGTAACAATCGTTATCAAATGTTTGATTGTCATTATTTCATAGTACACATATTGTAGTTCCTTAAAATATTTGTCTTTAGTGTATTTCATATTTCTGAGGGGGAAAAAAAACACCCCTATTCAATGCTTGAGGTCAGATCAGGGACTGATATGAATAGGAATGAGCATAAAAAAGCTGGAGAGAAGAGGTTGATAAATGTTTAAATTAACTAACTCGATTTCTAAACCATCCAATAAATATGTACCGTAAAAATTTCCAGGCCTATTTTGATCGGTTCACATATTTAGCAGTGGGTTTTTGTTGTCGTTGTTCCATTTTTTTTTTTTTTTTTCCTTTCTCAGCCAACCTGTCAGCTATGGTTACGATCTGCAGCGTTTCTTCAGCATGGACGGGCACACTCTTTTTAAGTGACTCCTGGCTTCTCTGCTCGAGCTGCCCTCCCTCCTCTCTCTCGATCTTAAAATGTTGAAAATTGCTTAACGTGTTTCTAAGAAGCAGACAACACAGTTTACAGTTCTCCTCCTGCCCCTTGCCATATGCGGGTCTACTGATGTGGGTGATACGGTGCATGGTCAAGCTCCGGTGCTGGACTTCGGAGGAAAGAAGTATCTTTGCATTGGGGAAGTTTCCATCAGAAGATCCCTTTCAAGCCCGGTCGAGACTTCAGTCATCCCTGTGTCGCTCGGAGCTCGATCACAGCTCAGCGCGCTGGTTGGAGTACATGCACGTTTTAGGTTGGTGGCAACGGCACAGAAATGCATACTTAGCCCCTTAAGGTGAGGAGTTTTAATTGCAAAATTTTATTCCAGGTTATCGCTTCAAAGAGAGAAATGTAACGTGACCACAAGGGGGCAGCAAAACACACCAGATTCCCTTCGGTTGTGTCTCCACGGGTAAGAGGAAGGCAACGAAAGAACGAATTGAGGTACCTGGCATTTGAGCCGTCCTCCAAACGCTGGCGTTTCTAGCACAAATCACAGTGAGACGGCAGGGAAGGGAGGAGGATGCTATAACTTCCTAGGATAAGTGAGTAAAAAGCATTTCTTATGGAGAGCTGCTGGTGATTTGCACCCAGGGAGGGTTTAAAACCTGCTAGCTGATGGTGACACTTCCCCTTGGAGCAAATTGTAAATAATTCTTCTTCCTTCTCCTCTTATGATTTCCCTGTATTCCAGGGGCAAATAACAGTTGGGCAAAGTGTCAATTAGATTTAACTTTTAAAAATAGGAAACAGACTCTCTTGCAAAAGAAGCAGCAAATACTTATGAATCACTTACCAATTATCAGGCACTGTTCAGCAGAGAATCGTAAAAGTGTCGTAGAGTCCAGGGTGCTGGTTCAAACCTGGATTTCCGTGTCAGACTTTCTTGGTGTGAAATTGTACAGCCTCGGGCAGGTTTCTTAACCTTCAGGTGTCTTAGTTTCTTCATTTGTAAAAAGGGGATAATACAACAGGTTGCTGTAAAATTATACATGCTGTAAAATTATACAGGTAAAATTATACATGTCTGCTCAATGCCTGGCATATGGCAAGAATTCAATTAACAGTTATAAAATTATTGTCATAGATGAGTGGCATATGGTCATATTCAGTAATTACTTTTTGGTAACTAAATGATAATATGTTATTTTATTTAATTATTTCTGCTAGTCTGAGAGATGGGTTTTATTTCCATTTTTATAGAAGAGAAAGTTGAAGTTCAAAAAGGCTGATCATGTGGCTAATATAAATAAAATGGAAGAGCTAGTATTTGAACCCATGGCTTTGTGACTTCAAGCCCATGTACTTTGAACTACACTTGTGCAGGTAGGCTACTATAATTTTTTCTCTGTTGTTGTGTAGTCATATAGAGGAAGCAAATGTTACTTACATATCTCAAACCCAAACCAGCCTCAGCTACAAAATCAGTTTAAGGTAATGTACCTTTAACTCATGATCACCCTTATTTGTTCCTCGCCTACATCATTGAATGCCATCCTTACCATCCTCATCCATAGGAGCAAGTGATTGTTGACATGAGTTAACTCATCTGTGGTAAAGAGCTATATTGACGTCTGGAATCAGAATATGTTCCTGAGGTTTTTTAATCTTTTTAAGAAACAAACAGTAAGTGCATGGAATTTCCTCCACCTGCTGTCTTTCAATATGGTGTAAAATAGTCCTTCTTTTCCCATTAAAGGAGGCAAGGGCCACCTTACATTTTTTTTTTATTAGGGTAGCCACCCTCACTTCTAGGTCTAGAAGCATGTTCCTAACCATGTGGGTTGAGAAACTACACTGAGTGTACCTTTTACATTGAAAATGCAAACATACGAACAAACAAAACAAAAGCAGAGAAACACCTCTGGGTAAAGCAGCTTGATCATCCATAAATTCTTTGTTCTTGTAGACCAGGAGTTTCTCCCCTGTGAGATTAACCGCATCAAGCAACAAAGATAAAGTAGCCCACTAACCTCTATACACTCTTATTCCATCTGAGATTCATGTTACAGAGATGACACAAGATATTTCCTTCAGCACCGATTATTTTCCCAAGTTACTTAACAAAACTCTGGTGTACCCCGAATGAATAAAAGCTGTCCTCAGATCCTAACTTCTTCCCGTAGTGCGGGGAACATCGCAGAGGCAAATGGGGTCTGATCAAGATCCCTCCTGGTGGACATTCCACGGCTGGGACTACCTGATGGCACTCGGCCACCACGACATCAGTTTCACAAGGTTAGATCTAAACAGTGAATGCTCTCAAAATGTCTTCTTAATTACCTGCTGATTTCAAGAATCATATTTAAAGGTACTATTCATTTATATCCCAAATGGAAATTATCTTGTTTGCCCCTTTTAATACCCTTGACATTGAATTGCTGTGGTTTAGGGAGAATTCTAAGTGGACTCTGTGTGCTTATTGAGGGTGAGCCTGGAGAAGCATACTGATTTTCTGCAAGTTTGTCTCTGCAGAGCAAGCAGTCTGGGCGACTGCGTCAGAACATGGGGTGAAGTGGGGGTGAGTGGGTGGAGGTTAAATGCTTCTGGCTTGCCTAAGATCATCCCTCCATTCTCTAACTTATTCTAGGGCCAGACTTGCACTCTGAAGAGTGCTGTCTGTGTACTCCAAAGAAAGCTCTACGATGTTTCTTTGGGTGTTACTTACCTGCAAATGAAACAGCACATTATGCTTGGTAAGTTTCTCATCACTTGTGGTTATTTAAGCATATGGGGAGGAATTCTACAATATATGTACATAGAATAGTCAGATATGGGAAAGGCATAAATTATACTCTGTACAAAGGCTCCTCTACTCATTTTTGATAAATTATAAAATACTACTTCTCATGTCACACTGTGCCTTTAATATTTAAAATGCAATGATATGCTTGCTAAATTTTTATAAAGGAGGTTCTTACATCAGCCTTCCTCATGAAGATGTGTCCTTGCCTCATGAATAAATCAAGGTAGACGAAATTTATTTATTTAATCAGAAATGTTTCTACTCAGCTCTTCCCCCAAAACGCCAGAATTGCTAGTAGCAGATCTCATACACAGAAATTACAGGTGAAACTTTGATAGAAAAGGAACTGGAAAGATAATCACTGATGTTCTTTTTCTCCACTGCCCACCCCTCCCTCCTCCTTTCCCCTCTACTCCCATCTCATTCTTTTTCTCTTTCCTTTCTTCTTTCTTCCTCTACCCTCTCTTCCTCCTCCTCCTCCTCCTCCTTTAAGAAATGACATATTTTAAGACACTGCTGCAGATGATCTAAAACATATATTTACCTCCCTTTATTGGAAATGACCTAAAAGGAAAAAGTGATGTAAAGGAAGAAAATGGCAGGTTAGAATAGTTCATCCTTCTTTTTGTTAGAACAAATGTTCTGAGTGGGAAGATTGGTCTCCAGGAGTATAATATGAAGGTAGCTGGAAACTGCTCATTGTCAGGGTGATGTTATATGCCTGCTTGAGAAATGAAAAGATGATTTAATCTTGTGTGAGTATTTTAATAGGATTAACGCATGACACTGTGGAAATGGCAGAGTAAGGATCTCACCCCAGTGACATAAAGAAATAGAATTATGAAACTGAAGACTGTGTGCTGTCACCCAGTCTGGAACCTCAGCTGTGTTCAGCCTTAATCCTTGCCCAGGTTGGAGACCTCATCCATGTTGTTTTGACTTCTATCCAGAAGTTGTTCTTCCCCATTGAAAGTGAGAACTGCTTCATCAGGGCAGTAGGGAAAGACATATAAAACAAGATAATCTGGAAATCTGGGAGAAATGTCTTTTGTCCACGAAGTTAAACATATCTCAATAGCCTGAGGTTTAAAACGACAACAACAGCAACAAAAGCAAACAAACAAGAATAAGAAACAAAGACACTATTAGCAATGATGATAACCAAACCAAACAAAAACAAAAACCATCCTCTACCTCTCTGGGTTGCAGACTTTTAACATCATTTTAAAGTTTGCAAAAGTAAGAGATTTTCTTGTACAGAATGTAGACATGCAAGCAGAATAAAATGAAACTCACAATCCTGGCATTCAGAGATAGCTACTGCTAACATTTATGGGTATAGACCTGTGTGTGTGTGTGTGTGTGTGTGTGTATGTGTTTCCCACACACAACCAACACTCACAATTATAAATTTATAAAAATGGAAACGTTTTTTGCTTTTATTCTTCTTTAGCATATTCATCCTTAAATAACTGCAAAGCATGTGATCATATGAGTGTACTCTAGTTAATGTAACAGGTCAATATTGTTGGGTTTGCAAGGTGTTTTGCAATTTTTTCTTCTTATAAGTTGTTTTATTGAAATTGTTGTTATAGCCAAATTTTTGTGACATTACAAATACTTACTTAGGATACATTCCTGGAAGTAGGATTTCTGTGTTAAAGGTTAAAAACATTCTAAAAGCTTTTATTATTAAATAACACCAAGATAGGAAAAAGTCTCACCCAAATATCCTCTCATCCACACTACATGAGACAGCCGGGGTTCTCACTATTCCTGAAGTAATCATTGAAGTTAAAGCAAATATTTACCAGTGGATTTTTAAAGAAGAATGACAAGGCAGTTCTGTTGCTTTGAATACTCAGAATTTATTGTCGAACCAGGTCTTTTTCAGGAATTCGCTTGTTACCAAATGACTTAAGAGTCATATTCAAGCAGAAGCTACAAAAGGGGTCATGCCAATGGTATTGTTCACTCACTTATAAGAAAGGTCACGTCTTTCTTGCTTTATTCAAAGTAGCGGAAGCTGGCTTGCGTCCAGCTGGGATATCCTGATTGGAAGTTAACTTGGACACCCAGCTTTGCTTCTTCCTAAAAATCCTTTTGGAGCAAATTCCTTAAAGAAGAGCATGATGTCTACACGTGCTGGTTTGCACATACACAGTGCATAGGACACGTGATCTACTTTAGTCATCCCATGTGGCTTTGAGGTCCAAGGGGAGGGGGAGAGGAAAGAGGCTGAGAAAACTGGAAGTTCTTCCTGGTAAGTCCATATCAAAGATTAGTGTTTGGCTCACGAACAGCTGTTACGCTAATTATTCATATTAATAACAATGAGTAATGATTTTTAGAAAAATCACGAGCACCAGCCGACACTACATTTAGTGCCATACAATATTCTTAGGTCAAAGTCCTTGTTAGACTTTTTATAATAGCCTTTAGAATAATATCTTACTTTCACAAAGCTCTTAACGGTTGACAAAGTATTTTCATAATGATAAGCTCATGCATGGCGGTTGGTCAGGTTTGATGGTACTTCAAGCTTTTCCCTGTGTTTGAAGAGTGCTCAGTTTCAGACCTTCTGATGATTCCTTCTGTTTCAGGTTTATAATTTAAGTCCTTATTTAAAAAAAAAAAAAAAAAAAAAAAAAAAAAAAAAAACAATGGTGGGCTCAAATCTTATATCCTACTTCTTAAAGGGATACAATAAAATAAAAGATGCATTTAGCTCTTATGACACATTAAAATAAATAGAAGTTATATAAAAGTCAAATATGTGGCAAGATGAGCTTTCACTCAATGCTTTGTCCCCTTGGAAGTCAACAAGAAAATGTCCTATGGGTCTTGGATTAGAAAAATCCCCAAACATCTTTCATGCATGGCTGGATGCGTAAGACTCAGTACGCTGGCTCTAATCCAGTGCAATGGGGGAATTTCAAGAGCTGGTTCACATATCTGTAATTTTCCAGCTTTAAGCACACACTTCCTATCCTGGCCATTTGTGTTCTCTGGGAGCAGCCAGCAAGTTGCTTGTGCAGAGGACAAAAGCTTCTTGATACCTTAAAACCGTAAAGGGCTGTGGGATGTTTTTGGATGAAGAGTTCAGGGAGATCATTATTTTTGTAACCACTGTGTTGTCATTAGCACAGCTCTAGACTTACACTGTTTTATCAGGGTGGTTTGCATTATTAGTTTACTTGCAGAATCATTATGAATTATTGCTGCTGTCATTCCACTATGGGGAAGCCCAGTAAACTGGAGGAAATAAAAAGGCATAGTTTTTTTGTTGTTGTTGTTGTTTTTGTTGTTTTTAATCCTAGTTTATGAGCTTCAGTGTTCTCTAACGTCCTTTGGAAATTTATAAAAATAGTTGTCAATTCTGAGAGAGAGAGAGAGAGAGAGAGAGAGAGAGAGATATGCTGGTACAGAGAACCACCTGAGGAAGCTTCAGGGTACAGAGGGGCCCCAGAAGGTCTTTGAGCAGAAAAATAGTAGCATGAGCAACAAACTACCTTGTTTGGTTGGAATGAAGGATTCTCACAGAAATTTGAAAGCAATGGATTAAAAAGATAAAATTAAGAGCCATTTGGCTCTGCAGGTTTACAGTATCTTTTAAAAAGCTGGAGCTAACTGCTAAGCAAAATCTCCCAAGAAGATGGAGACACATAGTATGTCCTTCACGGGCTACCTGGCCCATCCTGGGTGCCAAGTTGTCCTTCATGACAGCCTTCCCTGCTCATAGCTAAGTATGGTGACTGTGACTGGCCAGAAACCCTTGTTGGGGGGAGAAGGGAAGAGTGGAGGCACTTACACAAGAGATACATTAATACTTCTCATTGCGGAAATGTACAAACAAACCCAAAGCCCACCACTCTTGCTGGATCTACTTATCCCTCTAGATGATCTGTGCTCTTTTGTGATTTTGGCTTTCTGTAAATGGTATCCCACTGCACACATAAACTTCCTTATGCTGTGTCCAATATTTCCTATAGCTCTTTCCATATATGTATACTCAGAACCATTTTTTAAATTTTAAACTGCTGTGATACATTTCAAAGTATGGATATACCCCAGATATGCAGTCATTCTCCTATAAATGCATACTTTGGTCTTCCTGATGCTGCCTGTTTGATAAGAACAATGTTGTGGATTTCACGTGCTTGCCGTCAGTTATTTTCTGCCCAGGCAGGCAAATGAGAAATGATATTCCAAGAATGTCTAAGGTTGGCTGGCTGGCCAGCAGAATTAGGATTGTCAACCTTATGTTTTTGGCTCTGCATTTGTGTGAGCAAATGCGCTAGACCTAGATTGCCCCTTCTAGCCTGAGAAACAAAGGGCTCAATCACAGTACTGAGGGGAGTATGTACAACCAGTCAGGGGACACTTGTAATTATTCCACAGGAGAGTTATATTATACTACATTTTTCTGGCTTTCCACTCCTTTCTCAAAGGGTGGGGGAAAAATACTTTTTAACCTATATTTTAGACAACAGTGAGAAACTTCTACGCCCACACTTTCATTACTTCTCAGTTTATAATGGATTAATAGAAACAACTATGAAAACTTAACATTTTGGCATCAGCTTGTGGTAAAGCTTAGAACATATTCTTTATAGCCTAAATGTTGGTATAATTTCTGATTTTAACGACTATGTTGCCTTCTCGTTCTGTGACAGAGACTTGGCTGATACTGGCTACGGTATGGATATATCATCTGAACTGCTGTAAAAGGGGTTGTCAACTTCACTCCTAAAATCATTAAAAGAACAAATCCTATTATGAAAAATAATGATTTGATCATAACATCTATGACAAATAGAGCACTGATTAATTAAAATGACCTAGTTAAACATATTAATTTTGTTCATGGGTTTTAAAGTTTTATGTTCCCATTGAGCAGGAAGGAAGAATTTATCTAAGGCCAAGTGGAGAGTATTACAGGTGATATTCCTGTAGACCCAGTCAGGGGGTTATTTTATTTAAGGTTCAAGGCCTTTTATGTCATAAAATAAATAGTAGGTGTTTCATCAATAATAAAAATAGGCTTTGCTCGGATGACTTTGCTAACTGATACCATTTGATATAGAATAATGAGTTCAGTTCAAGGTATCTGAGAGCAAGGAGTACAAGGGAAAATTGCTCTTTCTGGAAGAGACTAGTTTTTGATTATACTTGTGCTAGCTTCCGAATGCTGCCTGAGGTCATAACATCTTGGAGAATGCTTATGTTGTGCCTAAGCAGGCAGAGAATCTTTGTTTATTCCCAGCAAAGAGGTGGCATATCCAGTTACTCAGGCTTAGGAAACAGAGCAGTCTTCCTCTCATGGTGCTCGACTTTGTACCATGCAAAGGAACTGGCCTCCTTCAGGTGCTTTTTTATTTACTGTACTAATTTGAGCAAGGAGCACATGGCTAGCCATGATTTACTCTGTGTTTACGAGAGGAAAACAAACAACCAACCCTCCCTCATTTATTAGGTAATCAACTGATGTTTAGGGAGTATTTACTGTGCATTGTCAATTGTGCCATGTCCTCTTGGGGATGTAAGAATAAATTATTAGAAGTTTTTGAACTACCTCCCCCATCCCCTCCACACCATCCTCCTCTCTAGGCAGGATTTTCCATTTAACTGTACCTAAAAGTCCCAAGTCAGATAACATTTGGGATTGCGTCCGGCCTTCCCAGAAATACCAACTCATCTGGAGCTCAGGCTTTGGGATTGCTTGAACTCGACTCTCTGCCCATTTTTCTTGTCTATGTCCTGTACCCCTTACCCGTCAGATTTTTGTTTTGTTCCTGAGTCTACTGTGGGCCTCTTCAGACTTCCTGTTTCTTCACCTGTCTGCTCCTGTGTTCTAAGTCAGATTCCCAGCTTCACTGCCTATTGGATTCAACCCCTGTTGGCTCTGGGGTCTGTCTCTGCTTGGGCCTCACTTTGGTGACCCCCAATTCTAGTTTTGTGGTCTAGATTCTGTTCTTTTTTTTCTTTTTAGCTCGCAGCTGGTGCTGAGCCATGGTTTATACCCATCACAGCATTAAGCAGAGGTGTATACCTTGGTTGAAAAATTATTTCTTCTTTAGGGACACTCACTGTACTGTCCAGGTTAGCTGTAGAAACACATCTGGGACATCAATTGTGGTTACAGAATTGTAGTAAGGACCTCATTCTGGAATTAAATAACCTTGATTCCTTCTCCTTTGCTCCCCAATTGTGTAGCTTTGAAGAGGTTGTTCACCTTCAGTTTCCTCATATGTAAAATGTGGAATATGACAAGTAAATTTCACAGGGTTTTTGTGAGCTTAGAAGATGCATATGATATTTTTAGAATATAATAAATGTCCAGCAAATGATAGCTATTGCTTTTACCATAATTGTTGTGGGAATTACTGCATGCTTTAATAAAACAAGAGTTAAGCCACAAGCTTTTGTTAATCCTTCTAATTCATTACAACGGGTATCTATTAGGTATCCCCGATGAGCAAAGGATTGTGTTAAGAATGCTCCAGGATGAGAAAAAGAATAGGGTATGATTTCCCCCCAAAGGAGGCTGTGATCTATTAGGAGACACATGAAACAATGTTATTAAAAGGCCAAATGCAAGGCAGGTGCCAGTTCAGTGGGGGCAGAGGGAAAGAATGGACTGTCTAGGGGCTCAGGGAACTGGGGAGAGCTCCATCAAGTGGAGGACATTTGGGCCTTGAAGAATGCGGATATTTCTGTAGACAAAAAGTGGAGATACAGGATTTTGTGCAGATATTGAGGTAAAAGAGTATATTTAGGTGGAAGTGGTCTTTCAGGGTTGTTTAATTGTGTGATGTTTGTCAATGTAAAATTGGAGACCATGGTTGGTCTCAAATGTCATGGCAGAAGTTTAGACTTTATTCTATGGCATGTGAATGATGTTAAGCAGGGAAGTGTTATGTTAATAATAAGGTCACTTTTAAGGGAAGATTGAAGCTAGAATAGACCTGGAGACAGCGAGAAGAGAGAAGAAATTATCTCATTTGTCTAGAGAAGGAATGATAGGCAACATTGGGATTTGAGGGAGAGCACATCTAAGACTCATTTCAGTGGTTGAAGCGGGACGGTTGTTAGAATGTTAGAAGAAATTGGAGAAGTCACTTGGGTCTGGGAGTCTGGGAAAATGGTGACATAATAGAAAGGGAAGGAGGGAGCATGACAAAGCAAGATGATCAGTTGTGTTTTGTACATGTAAGCATGGTGTCTAGTACTAATGGACCATCCAAGTAGAAATACCTAGTAGACCATTGGAAAGAGCTAGCAAGGTAATGTGGCTCAGATTTCTGTGTGATTTAATTTGTTTTTAAATTCATGAAGGCTCGATTCTTCCTCATGCTTCTTGTAGTCGGTATTAGTTTTTGCACTATACTCCTTAGCATCTAATACCAGCTTTTGCATTTGGAGGTCTGTCCCAGAGGACAGTTGGAGAAATAATGATCCTGAGTGGCTTGGGTGTGAGTGTGTGTCTGTGTGATTATTATAGCTCAGTCTATAAGGGATCATGCAATCCTTTAACTTTTCTGACCTCAATTTCCTATCTTGTAAAATATGGTTAATAATAACCACCTTATCTATCTCCTAGGATGGTTGTATGTCCAAATTAGAATGTTGTTAAAAGCACAATTAAAGTGCTATGTAAATAAAGTAAATCATTCTTATACTCATCATCAAAGTTCATAGCGGATGTCTTTCATGTGACTTTTAAACCCATTCCCCCATTGCTTCCTATAAAATAGGAAATCACCAAACGAGAACTACTTTTTTTTTTTTTTCTGGCATTAGTCTGTGAATCATAGGTTTATTTCTTCTAAACTGACAATTAAAAGCAAAGAGAAAGAAAGCCCAACTGCATAAACACATCGATTTCTATTTTTAAGCTCAAAGTGCATCGCCCAAACCACAAAACCCCAAATCAAATTTAGCTCCTTCTGAGCCCATGCCCAGCCCTTGGGCTCTCCCCGAGGTGAACTGCTGGGAAAGTGTCTGGGCTCCAAGCCCAGGCTTGTTTCAATGGCTTTTTCCTCTCCCCTCCCCACGCCTTCCCTCCAGCACACCTGTTTGCAGAACTCCTTCCTCTCTTGCCCAGGCATTTTGATTCTGGTCACGACCACCTGTTAAGGATGACGCAGATTTAGCCCTACGCACATCCTTGCCTTGTTGCTGTCTTCAGGGTCCCAAATTGGGTTGATTCACCCCACCAGGGCATTATTTTTAGCTTTTATCTGTTAGTGTGTTTGTTTTCTTTCCGCCGCCTTTTGACCTGAGAGTTGGAAATAAAGTCCGCCTTCCATAAAGACGAGAAAGTTGTCAGTCATTTCCTTCCTGCTCACATGAAAGGCCAGCCCAACAGAGCGCAGGGAAGATGCTGGAAGTTTTAATTCACTGAAAATACCCGCATTTGAGGAGCAAATTTCATCTCTTCCGTGCACACTAAGCAGAGTGGTTGCCTAGGCTAGGCAGCTGTTCTTTCACAGGGTCTTGAAGATGCTCAAGGGAAATGCAGTTACAAAAAATACATCACATTTTCTTTCTCCTTTTGATTATGGTTGCTGAACTCAAACATCTGGGTAGCCTACCGACTTCCCATTTTGGGGGAAATAATTAAAAGAAATTCACAGGCAAAGAGAAATTATTGCTTTTTAGCATGAAATCATGTGAAACTATAGCATCATTGGACAGGAGACCTAGTTTTTACTATACGATAAAATACGAGAAATTGCTTTGCGAATTTTGTAAAGTGCCAGGTGTGTTAAAGGGCTTGAAAATTAGTTTGTTTTCCCTGATTCTGAAATGAATATAAATATATTCAAATAAAATGGAAAGAAAGATATAAAGACATACGCATGAACACGTAGCATCCCATTCAATATTGGAATCCATTTTAAGGCTATTATAATTTAACCAATTGGGTTATTGATGAACTTTATTTTTGCTATGCCAGTACTACTGCCACTAACTTCCTTGTAATTTTATCTTAGTGAACTTTTCTGTCATTATCCTTGAGATTAAATTCTACATATAAATTTACTGACTCAAGACATATACATTTAAATTTTTAAAATTAAGTTATAGTTGAAAAAAATTACCTGTATTTATGGTGCACAAAGTAATATTTTGATATACGTATATGCTGTGTGTGAAATGGTTAGATCAAGGCAATTAACATATCCACCACCTCATATATTTATTATTGTTTGTTGTAAGAACATTTAAGGTCTACTCTCTTAGCAAATTTCAAATATACAATTCATTATTAACTACAGTCACCTGTTCCTCCAGAATGACTGCACCGATTTTAATTTCTTCAAAAGCGTACAAAAGTTTCCATTTCCTCAAACCCTTGCCAAGAGAGAGTTTTGTTTGTCTTCTTTATCTTCATCACTCGACTGTCGTCTTCATTACTGGGTAACGACTATCTTTGCATATATTTCTTATCTGTTTATATCTGTATTTATTGCATTGCTTACTTTTGTCTTTTTCCATTGTTTTTTCCTATCAGGTTGTTGTCTTTTACTCATTGATTTATAAGAATTATTTTTCTATTGGATATTAATTTCTTGTTTCTCTTATACATGTAAATATCTTCCCAGTCTGTTCTTTGCCTTTCAACCTTATAAGGTGTTCTTGTTGCCATATACATTTGATTTTTTAGGTGGCTGTGCCTATCCGTCTCTTACTTTATAAGTTCTGCTCTTTGCATTTTCCACTGGGTGGCTTTATCTGTCACTGGATGTGAGGCTTGCTTGTAGGCAGGCTTTGGAGCTAGATAGAACAAATTAATTCTCCCTTCTGTCTCATATTGACTGAGACTCAGAGAGGTTAAATCACTTGCCCAGGTCTGTAAATGGGAATAATAATACCTATTTCATGGTGCTGTTCAATGAGAGAAAGAGGGCGTAGGGCTCAGGGGCTCAGCACTGGGCTTTCCAAGAAACAGGGGAAGGTTGTTATTTTTGTTTTTCCCTCTCATCTCCAAAACTAACTGGAAACTGAGTTGATTTAGTTCCTCTAAGGAGAATGACAGAGTTGAGACGGTGTCTTTTATTGTCTTGCTTCCAATTGATAAATGTTCTATAGAGAAGTGGTTCTCAGGATGTCTCTGGGTACCAAGGGACTGTCCATCTCTTCTTTGCTTTAGCATCTTTTTTTGAGAAAGAAAATAGATAATTTCTGTTCCTTTGTCTTCATCAAGTGATACATTTTTGAAATAATAAGTCTTGTGGCAAAGTGAAACTCCCTTCAAAGATTAAAAATAGATTGAATATAGATGCTGTTGCAAATGTCTTAAGCTAAAAAGAGACGAAAGGAGGAAGCTGAGATGCTAAGGAGATTCTTAGGAAAAGTTTCATGGGAACTTCCTATAGAAGAAACCTCTTTGAGAAGTTTCTACCACTTTATCACTCCCAGGAGTACCTTTATGCTAATGAAAACTATGCTCAGTAATTTAAAAAAATGCTATTAACTATGCTCAGTAGTTAAAAAATACATTGTTATTTCAGCCTGAATTTTACAAAGTTATTGAATCATTTATAAATCATTTTTTTATCTGTAGGCACTGTCTATTTTAAAGCTCTGTTCTTTACATCCATTATCAGACAAGCTGATGTTTAAAATATTATGCTTTACAAGACAACTGTTGCTTCTGATTCTTTAATAATCCATCTCCTGCTCCTTAAATAATAGAATTTAAATTTCACAAGCTTACTTGAAACCATCACTATGGTGGGATTAAGGATAAATTCAGCATCTATCATTAGAAGGTAATCCAGAGATAGGATGGGCATGGTTTTAAAAGACTACAGTATGAATAATCATATTAATAATAATGGTAATAATGATAAACTACATAAATTGATTATTAATAAAAATAATGATCAGATAGTATTTGATTGGTTGATTGATTCATTCAGCAAATATCTATTGAGTGCCTACTATGTATTAGACATGGTTCTATGTACTGAGGATAGGATGGGAAACAGGTAAGATCCTTGCACACACAGAGCTAATTATCCCAGAGCTGATGGAGGAAACAGATCACAAACAGGAGAATTCAGAGATAAGATGGTTTTAGATAGTGTTAGGTATATAAATAAAATGGAGAGATGTAAGAGATTATATCATGGAAAGGAAGGTGGTAGGGGACCTGTAATACGTAAGTTAGGCAGGGAAGGTCTCTCCGCAGAGGTGACATTCATGCTGGGATCTGAGCATGCAGCATGTGAAGAGCTAAGGATGAGTTTCCATGCAGAGGAAACAGCTAGAAACAAAGGCCCAGTGGCAGGCTTGGCGGTTGTACATATAATGGTTAATTTTATGTGTCAACTTGGCTAGACCACAGTACTAGATGTTTGGTCAAACAGTAGTATAGATATTGCTGTGAAGGCATTTTTTAGATGAGATTACATGTAAATTAATAGATTTTGAGTAATGAAATTGTCCTTTGTAATGTGAGTGGGCCTTCAATCAATTGAAGGCCATTAGAAAAAAAAGATTGATGTCCCTCCTGGAAGAGGAAGTTCTTCCTCCGGATTCTCTTTGGACTGAGCTGCCACATCAACTCTTCCCTGGGTTTCCAGTTTGCCCGTCTGGCCTCCAAATTTTGGACTTGCCAGCCTCTATAATCATGTGTGCTAATTTCTTAAAATAAATCTATTTGTTCTGTTTCTCTGGAGAACTCTGAATCATACACTATATGAATAATAGGTTGTAAGGAGGAAAGACTAAGATGGCAAAAGTAAAGATGAGAAGAAATGGGTGGCTTTGGTACCTGTTGAAGTTACTGGTCACACTACTTACTCATGAATTGGATGTGTGAAGTGTGGAAAGGGGTGAGATGAAGGGAAATTCTTCTGCTAGGCTCTGTGCTAGTGATTCTCTTTACATTAATAACTTCTCTCATTTTCACATAATCATTTCCACTTTGTATAGGGGAAAGCAAGACTCAAAAGAGTTGCAGACATCACCAAAATCAGGATTCTACAACATTTGTAGATTTCCTAAGGATCATTTGAAACTACATAGTATGCAGATATTTTTCAATTGGTTTTGATTTCATGAGTGAAGGTGGAGTTCAGGGAAAGGGTTGTTTCAGTGGTTTAATATCCTATTGATCAGTTTGTCCTACCAAATGCCAACACAACTTTCCTGTCATCTTGTTTTTCTCACTCTTTCTTTACACCTTTATCAGTCAGTAACTCTTCACTTCATTCTCTGTATTTTAGTTGTTACTCAGTTTCAATCTATTGCTTAACACACATGTGGGTGGTTAGAGGCTTTTCAGAGTCACAATGATATTGACGATATCTTTGAGGGAAGAAAAATAAGAAAATGATTGGTTAATTTTGTGTCACTTGACATATATTATGTTATGTAGTCTTTCCATTTATCCTACCATTATCATGCCATTGTTCCCAGGCTGTGGAAAATCCACCAAAGGCTTGGAAAAATAATGTAGTTTTTCTCAGATCACGGAACTAACACATGACAAAAACAGGGCATAAACAGAAGATATGCTAGACTATTCATCATTTCATGCTATTGGTGTTTTGTTATTTTTTTTTTCCACTTTTCCCAGTATCTCTACCCTTGTGTTGTTTCATACTACAATCTTTCTCAGTTGCCACACTAAATATATATTAAAAACATGTTCTGATTAATAACTCACCAATGACATAAGATATTCCAGTCTGTGTGTTTGCTGGGGGGTGTGCACATACACTAGGACTCTGCAAACCTTAATGTAAGTAGGACTTTTATTTATGATGGTTTAACATCTTAAAACCACTACCTCCTCTGAAGAAATGATTTATATACCCCAAGAGCATTTGACTTTTAAGACAAAGCCTGTTTTACCTCCTTTGCTTCAGTATAACATTAGTTCTAGTAAAGGTTATCCTTTTAGTTAATCTAATTTTTCTTCAGTAATGACATTTCATCATTTTTGCATTGCATTACATTCTGACATTGCATTTTTGCATCTTTACCTCACTAGCATTCCCAAGATTTTTCTCTTATGGTCTCCATTTTATGTAGCGGGCAATGTGTTTGGGACTCATTCTGTAATCCTAGTGTTTACTGCCTCAGCATATACAATATTACTGAGGACTTTCAAACAAGGCAGAGAAGGCTTTCAAGTTTTCATGTGCATGTTTGCAGCTCTGATCCAGGATATCATTTAAAATAGGCTTTTAATTTCATTTATGTTTGAGTTCTGTTAACTTTCTAGGTGACCTTGCCATGTGTGAAAACCATAGACCAACCAAGAAACTGTTTTTTGTTTTTTTCCCCGGCTTTCAGACATCAGATTGTTTCCTTTCACATCTTGGAATGTCAGAAATTTATTAACTTCTTTCTCCCTGAGATGTTTTTCTCTTACAATATTATTATGGTGACAGTGATATTTTGTTTACTTGTTGCTGGGTGGGTTTCCAAACTCAGTTGCAATAGGAATAAAAAGCCAACCAATCTCCCTCTCCTTCTACCACCTGTCATCATCAACGAGAGCAACAAAATCAACTCTTGCAATCATTTCTGCTACAAAGAAAATGTTGCATGAAGGCTAGAGATTTAATACCAAAAATGCTTCGTGACATTTGTAGGGTTGGCCTTAGGTTCAGAACAGGGAAGTGAATGTCCTAAGAACTTGGTGGAGTAGCTGTGTCATGGAGTAGCCTTGGTGTGTATCCAATTCCATTCTCTATTAAATAACAGTCTTGATAGAAGGTGATGGATTTTTTTTTACTAAACAAAAGCCAGAAGAGATTTGGTGGCAGAGATATTTAGTGCTCACGAAATATCAGCACTTCGTTTGCTTCCATTTCTCAGGTTGCTTGCAGTTAAGTTGGAGCTGTTGACCGGTTTTGGCAAATGGGCTGTGTGCAGAAGTGATGTCTCTGCTCCTTTCATATCTGGCCAAAAACATTCCTCCGTGACTGTTCAGTTCTCTTCTCCTATTCTGCAGAGGCTCTGGGAGCTGAGATGGTGAAAGGGTGGCATCATAAGATAGAGGGGCCCTGGAGAGGATTTTCTTGGAGAAAATTCTGTGTTGGACTTAACATGAGTGAAAATTGAATCTTTGCTATGTCCACCCCTTCTTCCCCCTATATTTTGGGTTTTCCTTGTTACCTCACCAGAGCATAGGTTAACCCATTACACATTTTTCAAATTTGTTTAATAGCAGAATGATTGTCCAAATTTTTATCGTGGTTCCGAGCATTGCTTTGGAAATTGTCCTAGACATAAAGGTTTTATTTGCACAATCTCATCATTCTTAGCCCAGTCATTTATACATATTATCTGGAAGAGCTTTGGTTGCAGTGTTTGGCAGCTCTTTACGTTATGCAAAATATTCCTGCAGGTTTTGAAAATGCCCAGACAACCCCAACAACATGGGAGTTGAGAAGGAGAAAACATAGAAACAATTTCTCTTCAGAATTATGCATTTTGCACATAGTGCAAGATAGAAGGAGCAATTGCGAGAATTGAGCTTTAAGTAGGGTATCATTTAAAATTATGGCCTGTAAGAAAGTGGGAATCACTGTAGTTCAAGTTGGTTTTTGAAAAGTAGCTCTAGAGGAAGTTTTGTCCCCATCACCTCTCCCAGCTGTCATTTTTTATGTCTTGCTGCTTACTGACTGTCACATTCCTGCCTCTCAAACCATCCTCTGTATCTACATGGCCTTCACTTGGGCTTCCCCCATAATTCGTTTTCTCAACTTCTTTATTAAATGCAATTGTCTTTGTTGTCATTTCTTCAGTGAATACCTAATTAATTAATTAGTAAATTTATCCATTCCTTTATTTAGCAAACATTAACTAAGAACTTTCTATATGCCTGATAGTCAGTGTGGTGGGTTACATCCAAGAAATTATTGTATCCCATGAATATGTTTCCTTTTTCCTTTAACTCTATTTTGAAAGTGCTTAAGACTTAAAAATTTTTTTCAAAAATAATACTAGGAGTTCTCATATACCCTTTACCAGGTTCCTCATATATTAAGATTTTACCACATTTATTTACAACTTGTTTTCTTTGTCTTTCTCAGAACTTTTTAGGAATAAGTTGCAAACATGATATCCTTTACCCTGAAATGTTTCAGTGCATGTTTCCTAAAAATAAACATCCTCCTATATAACCACAGTAAAATTAGGAAATTAAGGTTGGTCTAATGCTATTACGTAGTCCAGCAGTTGGCAAATGTGGCTTTCCATCTTTGTAAATAAAGTTTTATTAGAATACAGCCATGCTCATTTGTTTATGGATTATCTATGTTTGCTTTCTCCCTACAATGGCAGAGTTGAATGGTTGTGGTAGAGACTGTATGGCCTGCAGAACTAAAAATATTTGCTATCTGATCTTCTAGAGAAAATGTTTGTGATCCCCTGATCTAATTGATAGATCTTATCAAATTTCATCAATTGTTCATATTGTCTTTTATTGCAAAAGAAAACAAAATTCTAGTTTTGTACCCAATCCAGGATCACACATTATATTTAATTGTTTTGTTTTTTTATTCTCTTTTAATATAAAATAATTCGTTATTCTTTCTTTATTGTTCAGGACCTTGATGTTTTTGGTAAATACAGTCTATTTATGTTGTAGACCATTCCTAAATTTAGGTTTATCTGAAATTTCCCTCATGATGAGATTTATGTTATGCACTTTTGGCAAGAATATCTAGATGTGATGTTTTTGTCTTTCTCATACAATTTAATGGGAGGCACATGATGTCTATTTTTCCTCATTATCAGTGGTGGTAATTTTGATCTCTTTTATTAAGGTGGCATCTGCCAGATTTTCTCCAATGTAAAGTTATTGTTTCCCTTTGTGCTTAATGAGTATCTTGTGGGAAAACACTTTGAGTCTATGTATCTTTTTTTAAATTTCAAAATATTAAGGGGGTACAAATGTTTTAGGTTACATGGATAGCTGTTGTAATGCTTGAGTCCTGGCTATAGGTGTGCTCATCATCCAAATAATGTTCATTCTACCCATTAGGTAGATTTTTGCCCTCTGCTCCTCCCCTCTCCCCTATGGTTGATTTCCACTGAGTTTTACTTCCCTCTGTGCACATGTGTTCTCATTGGTTAGTTCTAAGTTAATAGCGAGTACATGCAGTGTTTGTTTTTTCATTCTTGAGAAGACACATGCCCTCAAATGTTTATTGCAGCACAATTCACAATTGCAAAGAGGTGGAATTGACTCAGGTGCTCATCAATTCATGAGTGGATTACTAAAAAGTGGTATATGTATACCATGGAGTACTACTCAGCCATAAAAAAGATGAATTGATACCTTATGTATCTTTTTAAAAAACTCAAACATTCACCTAATAGTTTTAGCATTCATTGATAATTCATCTCTAGAACAATTATTACTATGACGGTTGCCAAAAGTAAATTTTAAAATTACTTTGTTCCTCTATATAGTAATTAGTTTGAAATCTATTGTTAGCAGTCTTCCTTCTATTCCTTCTCTTCCTTCCTTCTTTCTTCCTTCCTTCCTTCCTTCCTTCCTTCCTTCCTTCCTTCCTTCCTTCCTTCCTTCCTTCCTTCCTTCCTTCCTTCCTTCTTTCCTTCCTTCTTTTTTTCTCTTCCCATGGGCTCATGGATTTTTACTTTTATTTTGTGATTTAGAATCAGCAAGTATCGTTGTTTATTTTGATGCTCAGAATGTTCCAGAACAATCTTTGCTTTTAACAATGATTCATAAGAAAATAACTGAAACTACTAGTGGGCAAACACTATGTTTCAAACATCTCTGTATGGCCATTGATTAGCACAGTCCCTGGAAACGTTAGGCATTCTATAAGTATTTTTTGAATGCAGATTCAAACTCAGATGAGCAAACCCCAAATATGAAGTGCTAGACTTATTTAGACAATGTGTTAAACATGTTTTAGGGTAAAGCTTCAGTACCGTTCAAATTATATAGCCAGCTTGAGCAGAAACCATGGTAATTTTCTTCCTTTCTAAGAATATTGAGGCTCACTTCATTTTTTAAAAATTAAATTTATTTTTTCTCACTTACTTTTGAGACTCTAAAATCTCCTTGTCAAAAACATGGCTTTCCCTAGACATATTCTGGTTCTGGCTTATTGGGAAGTGTCCTGAATTCCCCTGTGGTCTAGAAACTTCTTAGTTTTACCCAAGTACTGGAAAGTGATGATCCTTGAGGATTCAGGAAAGGTTTTCATCTGACTCTACTAAAACCGATTCAGAGTAAAAGCAGTTCTATGTATTTTCCAAATCTCTATTTTCTGAGACCTATAAAAACTGATCGCGATAATTATTCTAAGAAATCATATCCTTTTATCTAACACCACCCCTCTTCTGCCCCACTTTGTTTTTCCTCATTTACCAACAAGGTGGAAATTCCTGATCATGTTTTGCGTTTGCTGTTATGACTACCATTTGTGATTTGCCCTTGAAATCAGCAAACCGGCTGGGGTGGAATGGGCCTGTTTGGGAGTCGCAGGACCGCTGCTCAAGGCTGTCTGTGTCTGGAAAGAAGCCATGAGTAGTAAAGAGGAAATAGCTGAGACCGGCTTAGAGGAAGTATAACAAGCAATGTTTTCCCTATTCCGAAGTCAAGTCTTTGCTTTTACCGTCAATAACTGCTAACTCAGAGGATACAACCTCAGGAGTTCATTTCCTTAAGTAAGTGGCTTACACAGGCATGTTGCGTATTTGCTGGCAGGCATCGAAGTGTCGAACAGGGCTTCGGTTAGACTTCCAGACTGTCGTTTTTTGTACCTCTACGATCCTCTGCTCATCTCCCCAGTCTGGGAGGTAGAATCGGGTAGAATGTTGTCTTCCTTTTGGCTCTGTGGCATGGCAGAGCTGAATCAGGAGGTTTATATGCAAACTTGCTTTTTGATTAACACGTGAATTGCACTTGGTTCCCAGAGTGAAATTAGGCCATCATGTCTCAGTTTTGGAGATTAATTATCCAAGAAGGTAACGATATTTCCCCTTGAAGTAGGGGTCAAAAAGTTATTCACTCTGCTTAGATAGCTGAACCCAAATTGTTCTTGGGAGCAACATGACCATCAGATATGTGCAAAGCAATTTAGAAGTAACTGTATAGGATGTCATGCATTCATTGCTCTTCCCAAGAAGATTAGGCATTATTCTTTAACTGGTGTCTATAGCGTCTGTCAGAATTCCCTTCAGCATGTCAGTTGCTCACCCTCTGCCAGCTTTTTCTGTTCCTTCTGAGTTCTCCTTCAGCAAGAGCTCTGTCTCTTCTATGTGGCTCATGGCGCACCGTATAAATGGCCACACCAGAGTGTGATGAACTTTGATATTCATGGAAACTGCAACCCAGGTGGGAGATAACCTTTGACAGGCTCTCGCCTGTTCCCCAGCAGCCAGTTTCACAAAGGAGCTGCAGGAAGCTGCCTCCAGAAGGCTGAGTCCTGAGGAGGAGACGATAACAGTGGGAGAAGCACCTGGTAACAGCGGCACTTCATTCAGGAAGAAAACAGGATCTGAAATATAAACAACATCCTTACAACACAAGCGAGTGCCCAGTTCACTCCTGAGTTTGCTCGACTGTATCCTTCCAGAAGTCTCATGAGAATCTTTATTGAAACAGGAAGATGGTCAACAGATGAAGCGAAGTGTCAAGATTTCCAGGGGCATCATCAAAAGGTTTTTTTTGTTGTTGTTGATCTTTTATTTTTAAGCACGAGTATGATCAACTACGCCCTATCTACAACGTTGGACTTGTTTTTAGCTGAATAAAAATTTAAATACCTCGGCACTGACCCTATTTTTAAGGGAAATGATGTAAATGGGAACAAGACAAAAAGAAGAAAGGGTTTTGATGATCTCGTCTTTCTTAAATCATCTTCCGAAACAGATATTATCTGTAATAGACATCATATTAATAGCAAAAGATGACACTTACTGTGTTCACCATTCCAGGCATTGTGCAAAGTGCTTCATGTGTATGATGTTTTTGAATACACCTTGAAACTTATGCACAGATACGTGAGGCAGTTCTTCCAATGTTTCACAGTGAATGATGTAAGTGATGGACCTAGGACTGAGACCCAGGCAGTGTAGTTCAGAGTTAATTCACTTGTCCTTTACACTCTTAGCCTATGAGTACTATCCTCGCTTTTTTTTTTTTTTTTTTTTTGAGACAGAGTCTCGCTTTCTTGCCTAGGCTAGAGTGAGTGCCGTGGCGTCAGCCTAGCTCACAGCAACCTCAAACTCCTGGGCTCAAGCGGTCCTCCTGCCTCAGCCTCCCGAGTAGCTGGGACTACAGGCACGCGCCACCATGCCCGGCTGATTTTTATATTATATATATTAGTTGGCCAATTAATTTCTTTCTATTTTTATGGTAGAGACGGGGTCTCGCTCAGGCTGGTTTTGAACTCCTGACCTTGAGCAATCCGCCCGCCTCGGCCTCCCAGAGTGCTAGGATTACAGGCGTGAGCCACCGCGTCCGGCCAATCCTCGCTTTTTAATAGGCATTGTAGTATATCCATACTATTCTTTAAAGACCCTGTGATTGGTAAATGAAAAGTCATGATCTGATCAGTATGCTAATTTTTATCCAAATCATCAATGTCTCTTTAGTTGTAGATTCAAAATGCCAGTTACATTTTTCAGCAAAAACCCGTTTTCTTATATTGGCAGTGCTACTAGATAGTTGTTCAAGGGTCAGGCCTAAGCCCTTTTTGCTATAAATTATCAAGAAAAATAATGTCTCTACTTTAGAACTTCTCTATACTCTCCTTGTTTATTGCAAGAGAAAGAAACTGGGCAGAAGACAAGTTGAGAAGGTAAATGTCAAAATTAAATGCATAATTCTTGCCTCTGAACAGGCATAACTATCATGAATTTTGTAAGAAATGGCAAAGTGGGCATCCGGGCTAGTTCCTTTTACTCAGAGCAGAGCCCTCCTTATAGCTTCAGCTATTTCTTCATTTGGATTGCTGCTGATATTTCTGGGAAGACATGAAATCTCTAAAGATTAAGGCTTTCAGAAATAGATTTATCTGGCTATCTTGAAAATGTATCCGCCCACCTGGGCTAACTAGAAAAGTTGCTATTACAACAAATAGCACATTTCACTAAAAAAGAAATTGGAAAGAATAGCTCAAGATTTTCAGACTGGTAGTAAATTCTACCTCATCATAGTTATATGTTCATGTTATTAATTTATTTATTCATGTAGCAAATATTTGTTGAGCACATGCTATACATCAGGAATTTATTCTGGGGTTGAATATAGCAGTGAACAAACATAGAAACTGCTGTCCTCCAGTATCTTACACTCCAGAGTGTTATTAAATTCTCTATGTGTTATTAATATTCAATAACAGTAGACTGAAAAGACAAATGATGTAAATGATCATAGTAAAAATGCAACTGATTTATTAAATTTTAATAGGCATCATCAGTGTGTCAGGTACTTTACATATATTAACTCCTTAATCTTTACAAAAAAAGCTTATGCAGATCTTAATCTACAAAAATGAACAGTTTTATGGTTCAGCCAAATGTAATTATCATTCCTACTTTAAAGACGAAGAGAAATAAAAATCCCCCCAGATGGATAGATTTCCTCAACATTGTACACATATATGTGTTGGAGCTGGGAGTCAAACCCAGGGCCCCTAGAAACCACGTGTACATTCTCAATCACCATGCTTTACTGGGTCAGAAGGGCAGAGCTTAAAATTAAATATGTCCAGATGAATAGTAGATTGGTTTAAAAGAAAATTGGCAACTGTTTATATAATCACTCTGGATGTTAATACAATATGGCCATCTCCCATTGGCTTAATTTTATTTTCATCATCATCTTTAGATAACAATAGCATTTTGCCCTTGTAATGATTTCCAGGTGCCAAGATAAGGCCTGGAGAAAAAGCTTCCTTTCATAGTTAACCCAGGGAATGATTTATTCTTCTCCCTATGATAAGGTATTATTATTCTAAGTACTCAGCGTTCAGTGAATGTTGTGGGGATCGACATAGATTGCTGGCTGGCTATATTTTACAAGTTTTATCGACTTTCTCCAAGGCACATCAGTAAGTTGAATCCATTTACAAATGGTTCCTTGTGACTCTTTTATGTGGAGTATGACTGATCCTTGCAAAAAGTTAAAGAGCCTTAGTTTCCTGCAGGAAATCTGTGACTGAATCCAGGACTTAGAGCGGAAACATTAAGTGTATCGTGGGAGAAAAGGAAAGCAAAGTGCTAAAGTTGTTACTCTGAACAGAGGATATTGGAGCATCCTGCAAAAAACTTCCTGTTTAGCCAGTAGACTAGAAAACAAGATGAAAAACACTCAACTTCAATGACTATTGTGTAAATATATTTTTATACTTTCATTATCTTGGGCAGGGCTTACTCACAAGAATTCACAGTTTCCCAAGGTAGAGAGTTAGTAATTGAGTCACATCCAGTTTCCCATCTTCTTTGTTTTGGCGGCCACACCAAATCCTTGTGTCATTTGTGTAGGCTACCCCTAGGCCTGTGCTGCATCCTAGGCTGGCCTTCCCCCCTGCAATGCATTTCCTTCAGCTTGTATTAAACACACTCTAAGATGGATTCGGAGAATGCGTCTTCAGCATTCTGGTTTCAACTCTTCCGCCTCCTCCAGGGTCAGGCTGTGGGAACCAGCGGTTCAGAAAAGAGCAAGAAACACTGATAGTTAGATGATGTTAAGCTGCTATTTATGCTTTTCATTCCCAAACACTTTGAAATGGTAGGATAAGACCAAATTCAAGAAGAAAAATTGAAGTCTTGAATTCCTCTATTAAAAGTTTAAACATTTAAGAAAATTTCAAATATTATGTCAAGCACATCCTATGTTATGCTGTATAACTATGTTATGCTGTGTTTGATGTTAGTCCGTTGCCCTGGTCATTAATTTTGACGACCGCCTCATCATAGTAACCTCTCTACACTCCTTGCAGTGGCTACACCTCGGACCATGTTGACAATTCAAGTTGCTCCACTTTAAAGATCAGGAGTTCTCTCTCTCTAACTCTAATTACTTACCTGGTGGTCTCCCATAGGAGCTTCTATTATACCTGTTCTTTGGTCTTATTGTGACCTCTGGTCATTTAACATCTCTAAATTTCTATCTGGTCTTTATTTCCGTTCCTACCTAGCTCAGACAGATTCTACATTTCATTTCTTTATTCGCTTACTTAGCTAATATCCTAGATGCCTTTGCTCTGGTTGTCATTGTATTGTTTTGATCTCATGTCTATGAGACTGAGTTATTAATATATTTATTGTTAGTCCATGCACGGTTCCACCTTTCTTTACTCATATTTATATTATTTAATTATTTTCCCCATCTTCCTCCATCCCTGATCCATAAACCCTTCTTGGCATAGGCATCTGCATGATTAAATTAGGGTATATATTTCTAATCCAGTTTCTGCAGATGTATTGACCTGAATATATCTAGCTATCTATTCAACAGGGCCATTATTTTTGCTCTTTCCTCTACCTGGAATATTCTGCCTTCAGATACTTGGGAGAGATGTCTCCTTCACTTTCTTTCGGTCTTCAGTCAAGTGTTGTCGGCTTAGTGAGACTTCTTTGAACACCATATTTAAAATTGCAACCCTTCTTCCCTGACATTCTTATTCCTTTTCCATCTGATTAGCACTCATTACCATTCGACAGGCCGCACATTACCCTTATTTGTCTTGCTTATTGCTTGTTCTGTCTTCAGTTAAATTATCATTGCAGAGATTTTACCTTTTTTTTTCCCCACTGCTCTATTCTCAGTGCTTTCAGTGTCTGGTACATGACAGGTTCTCAGCAAACATTTGTTGAAGGTATGAATGAAGGTCCTCAGCAACCAATATCACTAGGCTTTCTGTTTTTGCCTGATGGGTGCAAGATGACATTCATTGTTTTAATTTGTATTATTATGATAACTTTTAAAGGATAAGCATCTCTTCATTCTCTTCTTGCCTGTTTGGATTTTCTGTTGTAAGAAGTACCTGTTCAGATCTTTTGCCTATTGAGTTTTTTATATTTTTTCATTGCTGACTTCTAAGAACTTCTTAGAAAAACTTAGGTAGTAATTCCTTCCCAGTTTTAGCTATCGCAAATGTCTCTAAATTCTTTGTGAATACTAAGCTTCACTCAACAAAAAAAAACATTTATTGTGATGCAGCTATATCTATTTATAAAGGGGCAAATTGAATTATGTAATTCCCCTGAGGAAAATCCCGCAATGACTCTTAAGATAAAGGTGAAACTTCTTACATGGTATGTAAGATCCTCCAAAGTCTACCCTTACCTCATCTCTTGCTACTCTCCCTCCTGTTCTTTGCTTTCTTGCTGTAGTACGACCTTGTCATTTATCTTCTAAACTAGGACAACTTCCAAGATGAAGAGAGGCCCTATTACTTATTATGCCACAACAGTTGATTATGTACGAGGACTGTCTAGGTAACCTGGGACTTCTGGTCACCTTAGCTATATGTAACTTCTTTTGGTTTCTTTGAACTTGAGAAATATTTCCAGGCCCTTTCTCCACCTGTTTTCCTCTGTCTTCAACATTCCTTCCCACTCACTCAACTTTCAAGGGTGAGCTCTCTGCCTTGACTTCATTTTTCAGGTCTCAGAGTCACACCAATTCTCAGAGAGGCCTTCTCTGGCTATGACTACATGCTCTTAAAATTGTTATTTCTTCTTCTTTCATCATACTCATTGTACTTTTATTATGTTTCCTATTTAGTGGCTAACATCCCTGTCCAACTGTAAGCTCTGGGAGGGTAAAGGCTTATTTTTTTTAAATCACCGCTTAGTCCCCAGGGGCCTAACAGATGCCTGGCACAGAGTTAGTGTTCCCTTCGAGCTTGCTGAATGATGCAAGCTCAAAGTTGTCTTTGTGGCACCTCTAATTAGGTGGATATTGCTATCCCCTACTTTTTAGATGAGGGAATTGAGGCACATAGAGGTTGTGCAAAATCACCACCCAGCTAATAAATGATAGGTGTAATGTTAAAATTGAAATATGAACTCAAACTTCACATTCTTAACCATCATGCATCTTGCTTCTAGAAATGAATTCTATTTTGTTAGTGGTCTTTTAGGAAACATATCTCAGGCACTCTTGTTGACTGCTCTTTGGACTATAAATCTCAACAGTTTTGCTAAAAAAATCAAGTTGAAAATATATTTCAAAAACTAAAAATATTTTGTCTCTTTGATCCAATAATTCCATATTCAGAGTTCTATATTGTAGACATAAATGAAATATGAAGGAAAATTTATATGCACAAGGATATGTGCTGCAAAATAATTTACAGAAGTAAAAATGTAAATTGCCTTCTTCATGGCCGAGTAGTATTCCATGGTATATATATATATATACCACATTTTGTTCATCCACTCATGAATTAATGGGTATTTTGGTTGATTCCACATATTTTCAATTGTGAATTGTCCTGTAATAAACATTGAGCACAGGTGTCTTTTTTGATAAAATGACTTATTTTCCTTTGGGTAAATACCCGGTGGTGGGATTGCTGGATCAAATGATAGGTCTACTTTTAGTTCTTTGAGGAATCTCCACACTATTTTCCCACCCTTTGAAACAAGGATAGCCTTATAACTTGCTTTGACTAATAGAATAAAATAGAAATAACTTTCTATGTTATAGGAGTCTAGGATATATAGACTAGAAATGCTAGAAATGCTGCAGGAGTCTAGGATTTTGGAATCTAGGCCTCAGGAGATCTGGGAGCTTCTGCTTGCTAGAACTTGGAATCTAGCCACTATGCTGTAAGAAAATCCAGATTGACCACTGAATGATCAGTGACTGTACATAGAGAGGCTGGGAATAAATAGGTCACAATGCTTTCTTTCTATACCTTGCAGCCTAGTAGGGGGGACAGCTTTATAAACCAAAACTCACAAAGCATTGTAATGTGTGCTATAACAGAGGTTAAGTACAAAATGCTGTAGACATCAGAATAAGGAATTAGTAACCTTGTGGGGTGTGTGTGTGTGTGTGTGTGTGTGTGTGTGTGTGTGTGTGTGTGGGGAAGGGAGCTTTGTGGAGGAGGTGACACCACTTGACCTCTACCTGGAAGGTTAAATGGGGGTTTCCTAGGTAGAAAAGGGCATCCCAGACTTACAGAACAACATTTGCAAAGGCATAGAAGTGTAACAGAACAAGAAGTGCTTAGGGAACAATGAGTGATTAGTACTTTCTACAGTTCCTTTGATGCTTATATTTCTAAACTTTAGGTAGGAGCTGAAAACTCTCTCACTGCAGTTCCCATGCTGGCAGATGTGGAAAGTGCATGAGAGGGCTTCTTCCTCCACTGATCAGTGGAGAAGGGTTTGAATTATAAACATTCCTCCCTCTGAATTGACCCTTTTATTGTGACATTTGAATGTACTGTATGCATTTCCTAGGGCTGATGTAACAAAATGACCACAAGCTTGGTGGCTTAAAATAAGGAAAATTTATTCTCTCACAGTTTTGGAGGCCAGAGTCTGAAATCGAGGTGTTGGCAGGACCATGCTTCCTCTGACGATGCTATAGGAGAATCTTCTCTTGCCGCTTCCAGCTTCTCGGGGCTCTGAGTGTTCTTTGGCTGTGGCGGCATAACTTCTCTTTGTCTATCTCTTCACATGGCCTCATTCTCTCTGTGTGTATCTTGTCTTCGTATAAGAATGTTGTCATTGCAGTTAGGACCACCTTAATCCAGGATGATATCATCTTGAGGCCCATAAGTTAATTACATCTGCAAATTACATCCATTCCCCAAATATGATTACCTTCACAGGTTCTAGATGAACATATATTTTGGTTGCAATCACCAGTCAACCCTCTACAGATAGTGAACCAAAATTTACCTTTGCTAATGGTTTATATTTAAGGATAGATTTTTTTTAAAGAAAAAAACTTCTTGTTTTATCATTTATAAATTTCAGAAAGTTTAAAACTCTAAAACGTTTAATTGTCACTATGACTTTGGTGGGGTCTCTCTTCTAAGCAACACTTTAGTAGATTTTCTTAGACAGAACTCAAAAAGTCTACATCAGAGCATAACTGGTCCTATGATTAGCTATGCTAAATTGAAATCTTATGAAATATAGTGTGATTACATTAAATGATAGTTAGAATGTGGTCTATATTGTTAATATTACAAATAAATGGTTTTCATTATATTTTACTCTCTGCAAATGTTGTGAAACTCATTGCCATTCCTCATATGAATACCTTGAGGAGAGTCAGAAAAGACACCAACATCTGAGATTTTTGTGTGGATCATTTTGGGAATTCCAAAGACTTGAAATTCAATTCAGAAGACAGGAATGGAAATACCATGGGATTTAATTGGACTTTTATCTTTGCCTCCTTTGTCAGTAAAGAATGACTGTCTTAAAACTTGAGATTGTTGCTAGACCCTACTTGTCTTTTTTTTTTTTTTTTTTTAACTCAAGTTTCTACTCTTAATCAAAGCCTCTTGGGGGAGAAAACTCACCCACTACATAGAATAATAGACTTTTACCTGCCAAAGAAACATGTATGAATTTGGACAGATTTAAGTGGCTTTTTCATTAGAGAGGAGAGATTTTAGTTTTATGGGAACTATTTCTTTCTTTTTCCAATTGCTACCACTGGAAACTGTAGTAATTTTAAGGGTTTCCTTAAAAAAGTCCAAGTCTGCAGGAGGCAATGGGAAGTCTATTCCATTTAAATCTTCCTGTGAGTATTGAACAGCTTCTAATATCTTGATCATCATAATTATCATCACTACCTGGAAAATTCCCTCATTGAACTAATAGTTGGTACTCATGTTGTCCTGGCTTCCAAAACAAACAAAAGAAAAAGGTGATCTAGAAAATCTGTGTAGGCTATTTGCCTGACTGCTATTTCTGTGTTGATTTCATTTATGTATTCCAAACACTCCCTGACTCTAAAATATTGAATCGTGCTCTCAAACAATTAGTCTCAACAACGAAGAATGAGCCTGGCCCATGACTCTGTGTCCTCCTGTTTCTCACATTATAATGATAAGCTATCACAGAGGAGTACAATGTTCAAGTGAGATCTTTGTTATCTTTTAAGATGAGAAGCATAACTCTCATGCAAAGTAGACATTAGAAAGATTGCATATGCTCTGAAATAGGGCAAATTACCTCATGCCATTTTCCATAGAGTTTCTAACTTTTCTCATGTTTAGTTATCAATTGCTCATTGGATCTAAGCATATGGGAGAAAAACTTTTTCTTTATTCTCTTATATTCTGTGGCTGGGCCTGCAAATTAAATGGACAAAAGAAAGATGAACAGAAAAAAATTCATACACATTTTAGTTGATGTTAGTATTTTTAAGTGCATAGGGGCTTCACAGAAAAGAAGTGAAAAACCCAAAGAAGCAGTTAAACTTGAGGGCTTATATACTGTTTTAACAAAGGGTGATAATTTGAGGAGAATTGACTAGACAAAAGAAATGGGGTTTGGGCTTCTAGGGGTGGTAAATGGTGGAGAGGTAAATACGTGGGGAAGACCAATGGTAAATAATGGCTATGTTTAGTAAGATTTATTTATACAGGCTCATTTTGGTGCAGTCTCTCTCTCATGATAAAAGTTGTTCTCTTCTTTCTGGTAGGAAAGTGGTGGGTGCACCTTTGTTAAATTAAGTTTAGCCTAAAGCTGCCTCCTCACTTATTTTAATTTCACCCTAAAGGTTTCTCCACACATAGTGAACCGTACCTATGTGTAAACACAGTCACAGGGTTTTGGACAGTCACAAGCAGCCGACTATCCGAACTATTCAAATAAGGCAGATGCAGAGATGCAACCAATCCAGCTGTTTTCTGCACCTCACTTCCATTTTCTGTGTGTTGTTTTCCTTTTTCTGTTCATAGATGTTATCTGACCATGTGGCATCCCCGGAGTCGCTCTGAACCGATTCTGGTTCTAGGAGCTGCTTGATTCCCGAATCTTTTTTTTTTTTTTGCTCACTTAAACTCTATTTAATTTTTCTAAAGTTTTTTCTTTTAACACTTTCATAAGGGGGAATTTACGCTCCCGTTTTTAGGAGAGATGGGGAAAGCAGAGAGCTCTTCTGTGTCTGCTTTTTCTCAGTTGCCTCCAGCTCAAAAATAATTCTTATAACAAAGTGGAATATTTTGGGGTGACATATTCTGATCTCTTTCACTGGAAGGCAAGCCCCTGGGTGTGGCCCTAGCAAAGACTCTCTTCTTAGAAATGCTTCCTAATTCAACAAATAGTAGCTAAAATTCAGAAGCCAGGTCTTTGTGTGTATTACCTAATTGTTTGGCACACAAAGATATGTCAAATAAAAGATGGGCAGGCAATAAATGCATTGAGAAACCTTGTCAATCTTACCTAAAGTTTCACAGACTCAGAGAACGTATCTTTCTACCTGACAACTATTCGAAGCAGTCTGGCTGCCCCAACTCCTGTCCTGATTTTCATTATACAAAAGCTGTGAGACTGACATTAAGTCTTCCTGGAGGACTCATTTAATTTAACGATTTGGAAAATTGTTGAGGAAATGTAGAAGCTAGGTGGCGCTGGTTGCCACAGGCTACACAAGGTGAACTCCTACATGTCAGAACATGTCCTATGTCCAAAGGACACACAGCCGTGAAACCTTTCTAAGGAATTTTGTATGAGATACAGGGAGACTGATTTGAAACAAAAGAGAAATGCAGAAAATCCACTGCATCACTCTCAGACCGTCCAACATTACCCATTCTCTAAACATCCATTCGTTTTGACTTACAAATGAAAAACTATTAAAGCACAATTTGTATTTAGCTATTTTCTAAATAAAATCCTCCTGGTCATTTGCTTTTCTAATATTCTGTTTGGCCTTTTTTGCTTTTGCAATCACCGTTGACTTGGAGTTCCACAGTAAAACCAGAAGTTCCAAAATAGCAACCGGAAGAGAACTTGGTTTCAGTCCCTTTTTCATTAATGCCTGTTTTCCACAACCACATAACCTGTGCATTTGGAATATTTTTCCAATAGCACTGGCTTTCATAAGCTGTAGCGACTGTCAGGAAATAAAACTGCTTTGGTGGAAAGACCAAAATTATAGCTGAGAACACAGGAATGTTGAACTAGCCTTTAATGTCCTGCAGAACAGGAGAGAACAAAAGTGGACAGTGTCAATGAGGCAGGTTTAATAGAAGTAGAACATTTATGAATTTCTAGTCACATCTCCCAGTCAAATAATCTTCTATAGAGTCACTAAGCCTAGGCACAGGAGATATTAATCTTACAAGTAGATGATGACCACACTTAAGTCAGGATATATTAATAGTCTGACAAAATTTTCTGCTTTGTGTATGTTTATGGAAAATGTTTCATAGGTAGAAATATTAAATTACATTTATATACACATTTAATAAATTCCATTCATGGAAAAAAATACAACTACAGGACAATGAAAAATTCACTAAGAACATGCTTTTTATTAACATTTCCAACTCTCCTGAAAGATATGAAGCATCGTTTATATGCATCTGTAATCCCGAGGGGTTTATTGCACAAGAAAGAGCAGAGCATGCTGTTGATATTTTTGAGACATATTGGCTAGTAAAATGTTGGTACTAATTAATCCTGAAGTGGAAACAGACTTACAGGCTGGCAGATGGGTTAGAAACCTATTTTTCCATTGGTTACAGAACTGCTAGAATCCTTATTCCAACACAAGTTGCTGTGGTCTGGGTTAATATTTCTACTTCCACTCAGTGCCACTCCATCCACCCTCCTTCCCATTGTCAAAGGAGCCTGTTGAAGAGAATTTCTTTACCTGAAAAAGTACACCATTCTCCTTTACCCCTCTTCCCTCATTTCCCTCCCCCCACCTCACCAATGCACAGATTCATAAACTCTTGTTTCAGTTTGTTAGCCTGGTAGTGATGCAAGACTTCATGGAAAAAGTAAGGAGTTGTAAATTTCAGCTTTTCTTCTGCCATAGGAATGGGTTTCAGTCTCATTTGGATAGAAATGGCCAGAATAAATTCACAGTGAAGAAAATAGGCTCAAAAACTCATTTTATTTACCACTATATTTTTGGCCTCAGGTGCAGTACTTGGTATACAGTAAGTGCTCCTTAGTTAAGCTTCCTGTTTGCACCTGCTTCCATATTCTGAAGATAAAAGGGTCTCGGACGGTTTGGATAGAGTATGAGATAGCTTATCAAATAGTCAACCAATGGTACTGGGCACCAATTACATGCAGAGCTCTAGTTGCTATGGGGATTGCAAAGAATGATACATTACTCCATGCTCCCAACAAGGTTACCTATTAGTACATAACTACATAGTTTTAAGGAGACATTATAGCATATTTCCTATGAACCATCTGCCTCAGCATCTAGCAGTGTTTCATCTGGCTCAGTTTGCCAAATGCCACAAGAAACCACAAAGCCAATTTGTGTTCTTGGATAACCGTGTGCAACATCCATCAGCCTTCTATGGGCAGGATTTGGCCCATAGAACTCATCTCTTGCCAGTGCTCAAAGAAAATCAGGGATTAAATAATTCTATTTCTGTATTCCTACAGTAATGCCTATGAATCCATGAGGCCACAGTCACAGTGGCATACTTGGCAAGTTCAGGGCACTGTTATATTATCTTTTGAATTAATTTTAGTGACCTGTTTTAAATTTACTGTGTTTCAAGGGCTTTTGGCTCCTCGTTCCAATGTCACAAGTTTTCTTCTACAATAAAGGTCATGTCTATGTTAACTTCTCTTTTTGCTATCATATGATTTTTCTTTGATGTCACGTTAAACTTTCCCCCTCCCTTTTGACATACACAGATACATAGCTAAATTGTAGCGTGAACAGGGTTTCTCAAACTTGGCACTATTGACATTGAGGCCAGATCATTCTTTGTTGTGGGGGGCTATCCTGTGCATTGGAGAATGTTGCCCAAGATGAATAAATTTTAGAGATCTAGGGCATTGTGTCTATAGACAACAATACTATATTGTACACTTAAAAGTCTGTTAGGAGGGTAGATCTCATGTTATATTCTTAACACAATAAAATTTAAATGATAAAAAAGAACAATATGTATGAACTTAAAAAAAAAACCTGAAACACAAAATTTTAAATGAGAGGTTAATTTTTTTCCAGGCTTTTCTGATTATTGTGAATGGAAATGACTTTGATAGATGGAGCTATGTTTCTTTTTGGTCTATGCTTCTGCATTTCCTCACAGCCCATCATTATAAGCCTGGTATACTGAGGGACATGGAGATGGATAAGGAAAAAAGATCAAGGAGAGATAGGGCAAGGGTTGGAACTGAACTAACATTTGTTGACCAAGTGTCAGTTGACATTACTTCATATATTGCTTACAAGAAACATGCATCTATTTCCTATTGTCTTAGACTGTGTTGCTATAAAGAAATACCTGAGGCTGGGTAATTTATAATGAAAAGGAGTTTATTTGGATCACAGTTCTGCAGGTGTACAAGAACAAAGGCATTAACATTAGCATCTGCGATTGGTGAGAGCCCCAATCTGCTTCCACTCATGGCAGAGGCAAACGGGGGCTGGTGTGTACAGAGATCACATGGCAAGAGAGGTAGCAAGTGACAGAAGAGGAAAGTGTCAGACTCTTTTAAACAACCAGCTCTCATGGGAACTAATAGAATAAGAACTCACTTATCACCCTGAGGATGGTGCCAAACCATTCATAAAGGCTCTTCCCCCATGACCCAAACACCTCCCATAAAGCCCCATATCCAACATTGGGGATCAAATTTCAACATGAGATTTGGAGGAGTCAAATATCCAAAGCATAACACCTATTTATAAGTGAGTAAACTAAGATGAGAAAAATTAATAAATGTGTCTAGGAAGTTTTAGAGTTGAAATTCACATTTTCCATCGTGGGACTCTAAAGCCCATTTTCCCCCCATGACACCGCGATGTCTCTGGAAAAGATGAAGCATCTGTCATATCAGCTTCTTGTGCTGATGACAGCACTGTAGGTAGGCATGGTGCTTGATGAGATATGAAATGTCGAGCCAAAACATTATGATTACAAACTATATAGCTGCCAAGACGTTTGTATGTATTGATTACAATCTGGCTGCAGAACATAATATTTGACTTCCAAAGATTAGTTAAAGTATGTTTCTGTTGCTTTCTATTTAACACATAATGCTCAGCAAAGAAAAGGCTGATGAAAGCAGATAGTTACATGAAATATTTTCAGATATGCTATTTTCTATTTTAAGAGACCGTTTAAGATTTTGTTTTATTTTTGGTTTCAGAATTTTCTTTGACAAACATTTCTGAGCCTCACAGAGGCTCTAGAATGTGTTATGAACACTTTACAAAGTGGTGAATTACTTAAGAATTTATGAAATATAGAATTTTTTTCTCATTGTATTTCTTATTGATGGATTGAACTCATTCATTGATGCTCTATTCCTGAAAGTATTAGCCAGACCTTCAGTCTTGTTATGGAATGTGTTAACGTAGTCATCTACACAGCCCATCCACCCCATGGAGCTTACCAAGCCAAGCTCTGTGACCACCTCACCTCCTGCCATCTCTGGCCTGCAAAGGGAATCTCTTCTGACTTCTTAGTGGTAATGGTCCATCTCCTCTCACCTTATGGCCTTGATTAAAGGTGTCTGTGTCTTCTGGGCTTCCCATGGAACATGCTCCTCTGGTGGACCTTGCAGACTCGTATAATTTATCCATTTCATCAAGGTTATGCCCCTCAGCCTCTTTACTTCTTCCTCTCCATCTACCAGCACAATCCAGGCATTTCTGTATTGCAGAAAGTTGACCATTGTTTTCTCCGGGCTTTTAAGAGCCACACCTGCAACAAGCTTGTTCCATCCCATCAGTTCCTTGCTAGATGTTTAATCCCGTTAAATAAAATACCTCTAATTCAGTGAAATGTTGCTTATCTGGCCTTATATTCCAACATCTTGATCAAGAATCCTCAGATTCACTTCCCAGGAGAAATCCCCTGACTTTTGCCAGTTCTTAGGGATATAATTCTTTAGGCATATCATCTCTTTCTGCCCTTATCAGGCCCAGCATATCCATAGCCTACTTATGTTGGAATGTAACCCCAGTTAGCAGACTAGAAGCGAGGAGAGAAGATGTGGGCAGCTCCTGAGTGGGGAACTGTATTGGTTTCCTATAGCTGCTACAATAAATCAACACAGACTTAGTGACATAAAAGAATAAAAATATATCATCTTATAGTTTGGGAAATCAGAAGTTCTAAAATCAAGATGTTAGCAGGAGAGAATTTGTTTCTTTGCCTAACTACTAGAAGCCACTTGCATTTTTTGACTTGTGGCCTCCTTTCTCCATCTTCAAGTCCTGCAATATAGCATTTATGACTCTCTCTCTCTCTCTCTCTCTCCCCCGTCTTCATTGTTTTTCCTTCTTCTCTGACACTGATCCTACTGCCTTCTCCTTATGAGAACTGTTTTGAGCCCACCAAGATAATCCAGGATGATCTTTATATCTCACGATTCTAATTAATTACATTTGCGAGGTTTTTATTTATTTATTTATTTATTTTTTGCCATGTAAAGGCAACATGTTCACAGATTACAGAAATTAGGAAATGGACATCTTTTGTTGGGGGTGGCTATTATTCCAGATACCACTGACACATGGTGTTTTATGGGAGAGGGACTTCTACAGTGGAAAATGCTAGCCCTTATTAGAGGAATGGTGGGCTACCTCATACCAGCCACTGTTCACACTCTTCCTACCAGTCAGGATGCTGTCCTCTTCCTCTGCCGGGTGGTAATTTAGCCAGACCTAATTCTCATCTCATCGCCTGTTTCTGTGGATCACTCCTGGCATGACTTTTGTTATTCTAGGTCTTCTGGGAAGTAGATTCCCAGGTGGGATTAAATATGTGGGGAAACAGCTATAAACATGTGGGGGAAATGCCATATAAGGGAAAATAGGGAAGGAGTTGGGATAGGCTAAGAGAGCCTTAAGACAATGTAGTAAATTGTGATCCTGAATGGAGATTCCTCTCCTTCTATGGAAAGTTCAGTAGTGCTCTTGGAGGGTCCTCAAGTCAAAGTTGGCCACTGGGGAGAGTCTCTCTCTCTCTCTTTCCTGAAAATGGGTTAGTCTGAGTATCCTTGCTGTATTTAGTCACAGACCAGGAGCAGCCTATGGAAAGTATATCCTTGCCACAAATGTGGCACCTGGATTCCAGAACTCAGCAGGTGGAGGCCCTTGTTCCGTTATCCTCCCTGTATTGAATCTGTAACAAACATTCTCATGCTGCCACAGACACTATTTTGGCTTAGGATATATAACTTAGACAAAAAACATGCAACCATAAAATTATCAGATGGGGCTCCAGGATATAGTTCAAGTACCGTATAAGTGGTACTGTATTAATAAAAGTGTTGTAAACTTCCCTGAAGGTTAAAATAAAGGAAAAAGCACACATTTAGGCTAAGAAAAATATCACGGGCATTTGTGATGGACCTTGCTGTATGATTGAGACCCAGATGGGTTAATACTGCCAGAGTGGAGAAGGGCATCCTTCATAAAGCAAAAAACTGAGCATAGTTGTCTTAATAGAAGGAGGATGATATGCCTTGTGTCTGGGAACAGTGTGTGGTCCAATGAGCCTGAAGCATCAGGTGTCTGTAGGAAAACAAAGATTGATTTGGTGCCTAGCTGGGGTTATATGGAGGACAAGGAAGAATAGGACGGTTAGGAATGAGTCAAGCAATAGGGAAAGGAAAGTGTTCTGGGGAGGAAATAGCAAGTGCAAGGAGAGACACTTATGAGTGAAGATGGGGAGGTCTAAGAGAGAGGAGTGAAAAGTAGCTATATTAGTGGATAACCAAGGTAGGCTTATCATTAGAGTTAAAAAGTGTCTAGGAACTGTGAGACCAAGGTGTTTAAAATCATTTTAACATAGTAGCTGATGGTATTAGAGAGTAATGGCCACAGCAGAATGAAAAGAAAGACTTGAAGCCAAAAGTCGGAGAGTGAGAAAAGAGAGATGCTTTGAAATTCTGTAGACCATGATGAAGAAGAAAGAGAGAGGCGGATGTAAGTAAGTGGCATGAATTACTAAGGATGAGATGTCAGGACAATGAAATACCTCTTTTTTGTGTTCCCGGAGTATGAGCATCTATCATGGACCAACCAACAATTGCAATAGGTGTGTGATAAATGCTATCTCTCTTAGCAGATTGTGAGTATCTTAAAGACTCATTTGTCTTTGTATCACCAGGACCTGGCTCAAAAACAGCAACATAATATATTCACTAAGAAACTGCTGACTAAATGAATGAGAAGCAAGCATCAAGAAAAGAAAATCAGTATCATTTGGGTATATGCTGAATGTTAGGTACTGTCAGGCAGTTTTGTCCATACTTTTTTACTAATCTCCAACAATCCTATGAGGTAGGTACTATTCCCATTTAAGAAATGAAGATATTGAGGCTCTGAGGGCTTAAATATCTGGCCTCAGTTCTCATCATTAGTAAATGACAAAAACACAGAGCAGGATGCTAGAATAGGGTAGGCGATGTCAGTAGGAGCTCCCTCCATTGGAAAAGCCTTTGATGTGGTTTTAAAGAAGCCTGGTTTGGGTTAACACTAGGAAATTGAAGGAGTTCGTGAATTAAAAGGTGCAATTTAGTGGTAAGACAATGAACTTCCAGATGTTGCAGAGAAAATGAGACTAGGGAGCAATGAGTAGAGTTAGAATGGTCTAGTCATTGAATAGGGATGAGAGATTAGAAAGATACAGCTCCAAGAAAGGATTTGAAAACCCAGGATTTAGGAATCATTTCTTTGATATTCCTTTCAGTTTGTTGAGGAACTGTATATAAAAGAATAGAAAATCAAGTTATACCATGGATTGGTTATCTACTGCTATGTAATAAATCATCCTCAAACTTAGTGTCTTAGAACGAGAATATATGTTTGCTCATAGTTTGTGTAGATCGAAAATCTGGGAATGGCTTATCTGGGTCATCCAGCTCCACGATCCCCACAAAGCTACAATCAAGGTATCAGTCAGAGCTGATCTCAAGGCTTACCGAGGGTGAGATCTGTTTCCAAGTTCACTCACAATGCTGTTGTCAGAATTTAGTTCCTGGTAGGCTGTTAGACTAAGGGCTTCAGTTCCTTACTGCTTAGCTTCTCCATGGGGCAGCTCACAACAGAGCAGGTCGTCTTATCAAAATGAGCAAGTGAGAAAGAGCAACAGAGTGCCAGCATCATGGGAGTCACAGTCTTTTATAACTTATGTTCAGAAGTGATATCCCATCACCTTTGTTGGTTAGGAGCAAGTCACTAAGTAGGTGTAGCCCATTCACAATGGAGGAGGGGACTGCACAAGAGCATGACTATCAGAAGCTAGAGTCACTGGGGCTATTTTAGAAGTAGTCTATTACAAATGGATTTGCCAGAAATAAGATGCTGTCTTCTAAACAAAGAGTTAGAGGTGAAGTTGTTGATATAGAGCTTAACATGAGGTAAAAGAGGAATAGGTTATGAATCATGCCACTTGGATCTATAAGGAAATAGAATGATTTATCCAAACTCAGATTCACTCCACCTTCTGCAGTGAGCTTTTTGGAAAAAAGTTACCTGTAACCTTACCTGACCTCAATTGAAATGCTGGATAAGGTAGAACTGCCTCACCAATCTTTCAGGGTATCATCCTTATGTGAACATTTCTTCACAGATTTGTAAGATTATAGTACTTCAGTGATAGCTCCTCTCTTCCCAAATCTTATCCAGCGATTCAATAATAAATGCATTTCTTCTTTCTTATGTTTCTGGAGCCTCGGCTAAGTTCTGAAACACACATTTTATGGCTAGAGAAATTTTCCAATGGTCTTCAGTGGCCAAAAAATAGCAGTGGTTGTGACAAGGTCCTAGATATATTGAGGGTCGTTATAAGTATTCATTAAGAAGGATCCATTCTTATTATTGGGGGAAAAACACCTTTTCTTAATCCTTTGGAAACCAGCACCTTGTTACTGTGAATCTAAAGGCAATTTCAAAGATCTCTTGTATCTTTGTGGGAGACAAACTCAGCCAAGACTCCTCCCCCTCTCACAAGAATGCCAAGACAACTCAGTGATAAAAGAATAGTCTCTTCAACAGGTGATGCTGGAACAATTGAATATCCACACGTGAAAGGATGAAGTTGGAAAAAGCAAGAACAAAACAAACCAAAAATTAGTATTGATGGAAGGAAAGAAAAAATAAAAATCAGAGCAGAAACAAATGAAATCGAGATAAGAAATACAGGAGATCAAGGGAATGACAAGTTGGTTCTTTTAAAAGATAAACAAAATCACCAAACCTTTAGGTAAATTAAGATAAAAGAGAGAATCCAAATAAATAAATAAAATCAGAAATGAAAAAGGAGACATAATAACTGAGACCTCAGAAATACAAAGAATCATTAGAGACTATTACCAACAACTTGGAAAACCTAGAAGAAATGGATACATTCCTGGACACATACAACCTACCAAGATTGAACCATGAAGAAATAGAAAACCTCAACAAACCCATAATAAGCAATGAGATCAAAGCTGTAATAAAAAGTCTCTCATCAAAGAAAAGCCCAGGACCTGATGGATTCACTGATGCATTTTACCAAAATTTAAAGAACTAGTACCAGTTCTACTCAAACTCTTCAAAAAATTGAAGAGGCGGGAATACTTCCTAACTCATTCTACTAGGCAAGCATTATTACCCTGATAATAAAACCAGATGAGGACCCAACAAAAAAACTACAGGCCAATATCACTTATGAACACTGATGCAAAAGTCCTCAACAAAATAATATCAAATCATATGCAGTAACATATTTAAAAAGATCATTCATCATAATCAAGTGAGATTCATCCCAGAGATGCAAGGATGGTTCAACATATGCAATCAATAAATGTAATACATTATGTCAGCAGAATCAAAACCAAAAACCATTCAATTATTTCAATAGATGCCAAGAAAGCACTTAATAAAATTCAATAATCCTTTATGATAAAACCCCTCATCAAAATGGGTATAGAAGGAGCATACCTCAAAGTAATGAAGATCATCTTTAACAAACCTATAACATCGTACTGAATGGGGAAAAATTGAAGGACTTTCCTCTAAAGACTGAAACAAGACACTTTCACTATTATTATTCAATATAATACTGGAAATTCTGGATAGAGCAATCAGACAAGAGAAAGAGATAAAGAGCATCCAAATAGGAAAGGAAGGAGTCAAATTACTCTTATAGCAGAAGACATGATCTTATATCTAGAGAAACCTAAACACTCCATCAAAAAACTATTAGAATCAATAAAGAATTCAGTAAAGTTTCAGGAGACAAAATCGACATACAAAAATCAGTAACATTTATGTATTCCAGCAGTGAACAATCTGAAAAAGAAATCAAGAAAGCAATGCCTACGATAGTTTCAAAAAATATGAAATACCTAGGAATCAATCCAACCAAGAAGTGAAAGATCTATACAAGGAAAACTATAATATAAAACTCTGATGAAAGAAATACAAGTTTTCCACTCAAAAAATGGAAATATATTCCATGCATATGGATTGGAAGAATTAATATCATTAAAATGACAATACTACCCAAAGTAATTTACAGATTTAATAAAATCCCTACCAAAATAACAATGACATTTTCATAGAAATCGGAAAAAAAAATCTTAAAATTTATATGGAACCACAAAGACCCTGAATAGCCAAATTAATTCTGAGCAAAAAGAATAAAGCTGGAAGCATCACGCTACCTGGCTTCAAAATTTATTACAAACCTATAGCGACTGAAAGAGCATGGTACTGGCATAAAAATTTCAGGTTGTGACTCATATGCAGGGGCTAAAAAAAGTGGATCTCATGAAAATAGAAACAAGATTGATGGTTACCACAGGTTGGGAAGAGGAGGGTGGAGGGGGAGAGGAAGGGCAAAAAATATATATAAATGTATTTATTACACATATCTGTACACTTAAAAATGATAAAGGTGGCAAATTATGTATGTATATTTTATCTCAATAAAAATTACAAAAAAGAATGAAATTAGAGTCTTATATACAAAAATTAAACCAAAATGGACCAAAACCAAAATGTAAGAGTGAAAAACATACAACTCTTAGTAGAAAACAGAAGAGTAGGCTGGGCGCGGTGGCTCATGCCTGTAATCCTAGCACTCTGGGAGGCTGAGACAGGAGGATCGCTCGAGGTCAGGAGTTTGAGACCAGCCTGAGCAAGAGCGAAACCCCATCTCAACTAAAAATAGAAAGAAATTAGCCAGACAACTAAATATATATAGAAAAAATTAGCTGGGCATGGTGCCACATACCTATAGTCCAAGATACTTGGGAGGCTGAGGCAGTAGGATTGCTTGAGCCTAGGAGTTTGAGGTTGCTGTGAGTTAGGCTGATGCCACACAGCACTTGAGCATGGGCAACAGAGAGAGACTCTGTCTCAAAATAAAAAAAAGAAAAGAAAAGAAAACAGAAGAGTAAATTTTTGTGACATTGGATTAGGCTATGGTTTCTTACATATGACCAAAAGTACAAGCAAGCAAAGCAAAAGACACCATCAGTGAAAAGACAACCCACAGATGGGGAGAAAGCATTTGCAAATCATGTATCTGATAAGGGACTTGAATGAAAAGTACATAAAGAACTCCAAAAACACAATAAAAAATAAGGCAAAGAACCCAATTTAAATCAGACAAAGGATTAAAATAGACATTTCGCTAAATAAGATGCACTAATGGTCAATAAACATGTAAAAACATCCTCAGTATTAATCATTAGGAAATGAAAATCAGAACCACAGTGAGATACCATTCACACGGACTAGGATAGCTCTAATAAAACATAAAGATGATGACAAGTGTCAGTGAGTTTGTGGAGAAATTGGATGCTCATCCTTTGATGATCGGAATGTTGCTTCGGCAAACAGTTTGGAAATTTGTCAAAATGTTAAACATAAACTTACCATATGATCCAGTAATTCCATTCCTAAATATATACCCAAGAGAATTGAAAACATATGTTTACACAAAAACTTCTACATGAATATTTATAGTAGCATTATTTTGGCCAAAATGTGAAAACAATCTAAGTATCTATCAACCAATGAATGAATAAACAAAATATTTATAATGCATAAAACATTGGAATATTACTTGGCCATAAAAAAGAATGAAGCACTGACACATGTTTTACCATGTGGATGAACCTTGAAAACATTATACTAAGTGAAAGAATCCAGACACAGAACACCACAAATTGTATTATATAATTCCATTTATATGAAATATTCAGAAAAGCCAAATTCATACAGAAATAAAGTAGGTTAGTGGTGGCTGAAGTTAAGGGGAAGGGGAAAAGGGGAGTGATTGTTAATAGCTCTGTTGTTTCGTTGCGGGGTGAGGAAAATATTCTGCAATTGGATAATGGTGATCAATGCACAACTCTGTGAACATACTGAAAGCCACTGACTTACACACATTAAAAGGGTGAGCTTTATAGTATGCGAAATTGTATTTTCACAAAATTGTTATTTTTTTTTAAAAAAAACTCTCCTCCCATTAAACCTCTTCTGAGTCTTGAAATTTAATAAAACAAATATTAATAATAGTTGAGATTATGTTGTAGGAGCCTATGAACCATCACAGATCAATTTAAACTTTTAACCATTGACATTTCACTACATGTTCCTTAGTTATTATATATTTAATATTATACCCTGTTGAAAGTTTCTGACTCTGCCACAAAAACCCATCACATCAACCTAACTGCATATCATTCAAAAAAGTGTAGCGTTCCATTCAGCATGAACATAAAGGCCAGGAAAAAATGCCATTCTTTGTCATTTGTCTTTCGAGTTTTCATTAACATTTTGTTTCTAAGGAAGAGTAATCTACCAAAAATAAATTTGATGAGATGCTGACACTTGTCACATAAAATGTAAGACAGAGTTCTAGTTCTAATACCCACCCCCTAAATTCTCAATTCTGTTTTTAAAAGTGGAAATAATTGGTTTTGGGGCACAGGATCAGATGCGTTTAATATATTTTAAAGCACAAGCTGTACAATGACAAAAATTAAAAATGTGGAAATTAAAACACATGACAGCTTATCTTTTTTAATTTGTCAATTTTCTGCTAAGTTCAAAATAGCTGGAGAGAGTGGCAAGTAACAAAGTGAGAAAGATTTATGGAACCCACACTTGGCAATATTTTTGTGTGAAATTAGTCAAAATCATTACACTTGTAGATGAAGGAATGGATTCCAACAAGTTTACATTTTTTTAAGAGCAATCATATTTGGTCTAAGTGAACTGGAAGAACTGAGTAATTTATTGGGTTAGTTGATCACCAGCATTGTTACTCACAATAAAATATGAGGAAGTCCGCCAAGCGTTGGCTCTCAGAGAAGTAGGATAATAATACACTGATTTTCAATAAGTAGAATTCAACCCATATTACAGCCTAACTTCCTATCCAAGGAACTGAGGGGAGATAAGCCCTCAGAAGAATTTTCCACTGAAACTTCTTTGTTTTGATTTTATATGTCACTAAAATTTTATAACAAACGTGCCCCATTTTAAGAATTGCGCAATTATAATACTTCAATTTTAAAGTGTAATTGAGAAAAATGGCTAATTCCCGGGCTTGAAGGGGCTGCCACTAGACAAGTCTGGGGTGATCTGAGTGTTAAAATAATTAAGTCTATTGATAAATTATAAATCATTGGGGGGGTGTGTGGAAATGGAGCTCACAAGTTTATACCAAAAATAAGCAGACGAATAAATCAGAGAGATGGGAGGGTTCTTGCTAATGTTAGATCAACAAGGGTCAACTGGTAAGTGTTGGGGGAGCATTGGCGTTGGAAACTTATCATTTTACAACCGTCATGGTACAAATCAGGTAAGGCAAAAATACTCAGTGGATTTTTAATCTCAGAATAACTTTTGGTGAGAAACAAGATATTTGTATGGTCTCAAAGCGTCTCTCCACAGACTGCTGATTTGCTGTAAGGGAGGCAAACAATACGTAATTATGCAGTGGAGAATCAGATCTCACCTGGACTGCACCTGGACTGATGACCCCAGTTACTACCATCCGTAAGGACAGATGGGCTTTGTGTGTGTCCAGGTGTGAGACTCCCAGAAGGGCACCACAGCGCTATGCAGTGCTGCAGTTGAGAATGCATAATCTCAACACAATCATGACAAAATACCAAACAAACCCCAAAGGAGGAACTTCCTGTTAAACAAAACGATGCTTTCCAAAGCATCGACACATAAAAGACAAGGAAAGACTATAGAAATGTTTCAGATTAAAAGAGGTCAGAGATACAAGGTAAGTGTTGGTGGGGTTATAAAGACAAGGGAACCTGGTACACTATTAGTGCAAATGTAAATTTGTACAGCCATTATGCAAAACAGTATGTAGGTTCCTCAAGACATAGAACTATCTTATGACCCAGAAGTCCCATTATTGGGTATATGTCCAAAGGAAATGAAATCAGTATGTTGAAGGTTTATCTACACTCCCATGTTCATTTAAGCATTATTCACAATAGCCAAGATATGGACTCAGTCTAAGTGTTCATAAATGAATGTATGGACAAAAAAAAAAAGTGGCATATATATGCAGTGGAGTACTATTCATCCTTGAAAAAGAAGAAAAGCCTGTCATTTGCAACAACATGGGTGAACCTGGAGAACATTATGTTAAGTGAAATAAGCCGGGCGCAGAAGACAAATCCCGCCCAATCTCACTTACATGTGGAATCTAAAAATGTCGAATTCATAGGAGCTTAGAGTAAAATGGCGATAACCAGGGGCTGAGGGAAGAGGGGAATGGGGGGGGGATGTCGATCAAAGGACACAACATTTCAGTTAGACAAGAGAAATACGTTCAAGAGATCATCATAACATGGTGACTACAATTACAAACAATAAAAAAAAGAAGTCAAAGAGAAATGAACAAGTAAATACAACACCTGCCCTTAGACTGAATTCTGTGTTGGAGTAGGGGTGGGGCAATGCAATATAGAAAATATTTGCTAATAATAAATTTTTCAATGTTGACAACTCCTCTTTGGTTATATAACAGAATATATCTATTCCTAGGAGATGCATACTGACATATTTACAGGTCAGAGGCCATGATCTATTTACTTTACCATCAAGAGGTTCAGAAGAAAGTTTAGATGCAGCTAAATAGCTAGATACGTTGATAAATAGTACTAATGATAGAAAAATGGAGTAAAATGTTATCTGAGTAAATGATATTTTCATATTATTTTTATTTCTACCATTGTCTATAAACTTAAAGTTATTTCCAAATAAAAGTTAAAAATATATCACTGATCTGAGAAATTTTTGTTTCCATTGGCAGAGGATTGCTTGGTTCTCAAGAACTCAGCAAATGAATCCCTTGACTTAGGAAGTCCACCAGTACTTTTCAATTATGATGACTTTGCAAATTAAAATTTGGATGCAAGTTTGGGGATTATATTGAGAAAGAAAAACAAAAGACTGATTTTACTTTTGTTTAGAGATCATTTTGTTGAAAGAAAAAAAAAAGCTCATGTTAGCCAAAAGGAAATTTATTATAAATAAAAAGGGAATTTCATGTTAACCAAAAGGAAATTTATTATAAGAAAGGAATTGAAAAGTACTACTGGCCTCATAAGAACTATAAAGATATCAGACACGTCGCTATCTCTGTCTCTGTCTATGTCTCTTTCTCTTTCTCCTTCTCTCTCCTATTTAGTTGGGTGTGGTCCGGGTCACTAGGTAGAAAAAAGAAGTAACTTCTGCAGCAAAAGATATAAAGGCATTTCCACATATGAGTGCATGGGATGTGTGGACACACCAACTATTTTATTTTTATGTTGAAATTAAAGAAGAATAACCACTGTTTCTTGATTGATAACTTAATTTAATTAATATGCAATTAATAATTTATCTTAAGACCAATGTAAGATTAAACAATGTTAATGGTGAGCAGTGATATGCTTAGATTTTCCTTTCATTAAGATCTCATTGGCATAGAATGAAGAGTAGATTTTTAGAGATAGGAGAGTGAAAGAGGGATATAGTTTACAGGACATATTATCATAATCCAAGAAAAACATGGTGGCTTGGACTGGTAGGACAGCAGCGTGGAGATGGACAGAAGATGGAGCAGTGGATTGTAGATGAGGAACATCTTTAAGGGGTATGATGGACAATCCAATGTTGGATGGGATTTGAGTGATTGAGGAAGAGAAGGTTTTCCAAGGTTTCCAGCAGGAGTGAATGAGAGAGCCATCTATGGAGATAGAAAACAATAAGGAAGGAGTAATTTTGGGGAGAAAAATATCATAAATTCAATATAGGCCTTTTAAATAATAGCTTGGGAAACTAGTAAGACACAGTAAGACTAGTAAGTAAACTAGTAAACTAGTAAGACACAGTAAGACACAGGGACTCTTGAGTAGTTAGATTCATGAGTTCGGGGCTTGGGGCCCTGAAGGAAGGGCTGATGTAGAGGTATAATCTTGAGGAAGGTTGGTAGGTGTAGGATCTTTGAAGCCATGAAAATTTATGCAGCAACTTCATAGGAAGGGAAGGAGGAAGATGAGATGAGGCGTTGGAGCCAAACTCTGAAGAACTGCATTTAAGGGATAGATGGGATGGGGGGGGAGATATCACCAACAAGAGACTGCAAAGGAATGGCTTGAGATGTAAGTGGGGCATCAGGAGAGTCCTGTGTTGTTAAATCCACAGGAAGATTTTGAAAAGGAGCTAGTGGTCAACAGCATTGCTTAGTGATGGAACAAGTAAGAGGCGGCAGGTATCATTCTTATCCCCCTTTTGTAAATGAAATACTTGTTGAGGCTCAGAGGACTTAAATGACTCACTCAAGATCGTGGAGCTGTTAGGTGATAAAGCTGGGAATTGGACTCATGTGTCCCTGACTCGAAAGCCTGTGCTCTTTAAGCACTGCTTCGTTCATTTGATCAACACATGTTTAATTCATACCTACTATGCATGACGGATACTGGAGATAATGTGATGAACAAGACCCATGTGATTTAGAGCCCGTACTCATTAAATTGCAATTTATTGCCAAGGGAAAGGTGCAATTGGCAGGGAATGGGTAAAAGAGGCTGTATTCGTTTCCTATTGCTGCATAATAAATGGCTGAGACCTCACAGCATGGAACAACTCCCATTTATCACCTCCCAGCTCTGTGAGTCAGAATGTCTGTTGGGAGGCCCTGACCGGGTGCCATGCTCAGAGTCTCATGGTATTCACATGTTCCACCCACACTCAAAGGACAGGGAACTAGATCATACATGGGTGAAGCCCATCAAGTACCTGCTAGAATTCTGCCTACCTCATGGGCATAAAACCCTTGTTGCTTCTTTCTGCCCAATCCGTCTGTTCTCCCTTTTAAAAAAGTTCATTGTCTGAGAGAGAAGAATGCATGTAAGTGAACAGTCCATTGACTTGACAGTAACTCAGCATTCACACACACACGCACACACACACACACACACACACAAAAGCCTAGTCTCTATTCTCTGGGAACCAGTTCCCAAAGTGGAAAAATCTAAGAGGATTCTGCAGCAAAGGGGATGTGCTTCATTCCCCAAGACGCCACAGCTGGGAGGCTCAGCTGCCTTTCTGGGAAGACAGACTGCTCTCTTCTGCATGGCAGGCCACCCACGAGGGAGCACATGCACGTGGGAATCCAAAGAAACAGCGCAACGCCACGAACATGGCATCAAATTCTAACACAGCTGCTTTGTTGCCTCCCCCAGGGAGTTTGAGACAGACCACTGTCCAGAGAGCGAGGTGATTAAGGGGAAAATCATGCTCTGGGTATGAGCAACACCGGGGACTGACTGCCCAACCTCCCGGCTCGTTTTCAGCTTGCTGCTTTTCAAGTTGTACCAAGATGTCCTTTCCTCGGAGAACGCAAAGGGAGAGACAGGGAAATGAACAATGCAATTAAAAGGGCTGCCAGCTTCTGGGAGTCTGGGGCCTGGACTCTTGGCTTTCAGGGCTGCAAAGCCTTCAAAAGGCCGGGGAAGCATCAGTGAACATGAATGGAAAGCCTCTGACAAACATGCCATGAGCTGCGGAAATTGCAAGCAGATTTGGCATGCTTGCTCAGGAGCCCGACGGAATCTGAACATCCCTTGGTGTTAGAAGTCATGAGACAGCAGGCGCTCATTTCACTGGAATGGGCTTTGGCATTAAAAAAAAAATCACCACCTGCTTTTTTTTTTTTTTTTTTTTACTAATTCAGAGCCCCAGGGAGAGGACTTTGGTGTTGTTTCTGTGTCCTGCGTCTCTTTTGTAGCACAGAGGAGTCATGTGGGGCAATCAGTGGCTGTCTGAACTTACTGGAGAACAGAGAGAAGCAGAAGTCTTAGGATGAAGAGTGCTGAGATAACAGGGCTCCCACGTAGACTCAGGCCTGGTTTAAACCCTCATTCTGCCATCTGTGATCTGAGTGGATGCTGCTTTTTCTTTGTGATTCCCAATCAGCTTCCCTGACTCCCAGTCTCTCATCTGAAACATGAGGGCGTTGGGAGGGAATATAGTCGAGAAGCTATGAAAAGAAACTGACACAGAGGAAGTGTTCAATACAGAGTAGAATCTCAATTGTAGGCAGTATCCCTTCCTATATTCGGAGGACCTATTGGCTTGCCTGCTCAACAGGTGTTCCTCCCACTTTCTTCATGGCTGTGGGAGCCTGTCTTCTAGTATGTGTGCTGAAAAGGCACAACACTTGTTTCTCTGGCTTCTCTCATAGCCAGGACATAGGCACATGACCTGATCCTAGCCTGGATCTGCTACAGCCACCTTGAAACTTTAAGGGGAGATATTAATGGTTGGCAGAAAAAGGGAAAAATGGAAAGAGGGGCAGCTTAATGGGCCATGACTTTGCAGAACTGCTGAATTAATCCTGGAACTTCCTTCTGGTATTAGTCAGGATCATCTGAGATATGCTGAGGAAATAAGCTTAGTGGCTCATAAAAGTAAAGGTTTATTTTTTGCTGATATGGTATGTACAGTGTGGATTGAATAGGGGATTTGCTCTATGTCTCCTCACTCTGGAAGGCAGGTAGATAGAACAACTGTACCTTAAACAGTATAGTTTATTGTATCAGAGGAACAAAAAATTCTCTAGAGTGTGTATAATAATCCTTTAAATTGTTTTCCTGTCTCTAGTTTATTTCTCATCTAATCATTTGGTGAACTGCTTTAAAATTCTACCTTCTGCCTTTATTAGATAGTTTCTGCTGTAGCAATGCTGTGTAACAAACATCCCCAAACTTCAGTAACTTATAATAACAAACACTCATGGGTATGTGGGTATGTGGGTCAGTTTCTCACCCATGCATATGTGGGCCAGTAGTGGTTTTGCAGGGCTAAGCTGGGATTGGCTATGCTTGACTTGCCTATGCTCAAGTGTGCTCCACGTAGCACCTTATTTTGGGATTGGCTGTTACCTGCTATATGTTCTTTTCGTGGCTACAGAAAGATATACGGACAAACCAGTCCATGCAGACATATTAATATCACTGCTGTTAATTGAGTTGACACTTCATTGATCACATCAAGCTACAAGGCCAATCCTAAAGTAAAATGGCAGGCACAATTATGCTGCCTTCTCTACTGGGAGGCACTGCAAAGTCACGAGTAAGGGGATAGGGACATAATAAGATTTTAATACAAAGAGGAAGCAAGAATGAATTGACAACAAAACTCTAACCTACCACACACATTCCAGTCCACTGATCACAGCCAGCAACATAAAGTTTAAGGCCCTAAATTTGCCATTTGGGGCTTTCTGTGTCCTGGGTTCTCCCTTCTGCTCCATCCTTTTCCACCATGCCTCTTTACTCAAACCAAACTGGTCTATTTTATTACTCCCTGATCATCCATGTGTCATATCTTTCATTGCTTTTGTTGATTACATTTTTCCACTGAGAGAAGTCATAACCTTCTTCCACACTCCAGCCTGAAGCCTAAGATGCCCTTCCAGGCTTTGAGTGGTCTTGCGGTTCTGCACTGTAGCATCTATTTGGACTGTTTCTTTGGGGCTTAGCAATTGTAATCTTGGATAAACGGTTCTTTTTATCCCATCTCGAAACCATAACTTTGAAACATAGAAAATAACTTGAGCACTTAAAATTGAAATTCTTGGCTTTACTATAGGGGAATATCCACAGACATGCAAGCCAGTAATCATTTTCACTTCCTTGAGATATGAACTGTTACTGGTAACAGGACCTCCTTTTTTTTTTTTTTTATTAGCCATGGGTATTTGGAATCCTTGGATAATTGACATAAAACAAAATGCAATCCCGTTCATATAATCTTTGGTGATTTAATTGATTGCATGACATTTGGTTGAACAGAACGCTCTCTCCGAAACTGAAATACGAACAGTGCTAACATAAGAAAGGAAATAAACCTTTTCCCATTACAATATTTTATATTTAAATGTCAGTTATCTCTCAACACCCGGCCCCCCAGAAAAAGTTCTTGAAAATTTTAGGCCACCTCTGCTACCTTTATCCTTAACATGGAAATCTTTGTCATGGGAGGGGATTTTCCATATTCTACTGTGAACATTCAGTGTCTAGAAACATTCGGCTCCACAGTTTGGCTTTAGAAAGTCTTCTTTATGTCTGGTATCACTTGGTCGGTGTTCAAATACTTAAAGTTACATAGATTGGGCATAGCCGTCATTGACAAGGGAACAACATACGACAAAAGAAATTGAAGTTATCCCAGGGCAGCTGTCTTTGATAAGGAAGAGAATGTTGTTATTAAATAAATGCTGTGATATTGCTTAACTCTGAAGAAGTTTGTGTTAGTCAGGGTTCTCCAAAGAAACGGGGCCAACAGGATGTGCGTGCGTGTGTGTGTGTGTGTGTGTGTGTGTGTGTATCATATATATGCACACATAATAGGATCTATACTTATATCTATCTGTAATTGATTTAGCTTAAGAAATGGGCTCACATGATTTTGGGTGCCAGCAAGTCCAAAATCTTCAGGGCAGTCTGGCAGGCTGGAAATTATGGCAGGAGTTGATGTTGTAGTCTTAATTCCAAAGGAATCTGGAGTCAAATTTCCTTCCTTTTGGGGAAACTTCACTCTTTCCTCTTAAGGGCTTCAACTGGTTGGATAAGGCTTACTCACATTATGAAGGATAAAGTGAATTACTCAAAGTGTCTTCATTTCATGTTAATCATATCTTTAAAAAAATTCACAGAAACTTCTAGACTCATGTTTAACCAAACAACTGGGTACCATAGCCTAGCTAAGTTGACACATAAAATTGACCATCACACAGCTTTACTTCCAGATTCCTGATGTTGAGACAGGAAGTTCAGAAATAGACACCTAGCCCTGGCTGAAGCCATTCCCATGGCAGGAGAGTACAGGTTTCCTAGGACTCTGATAACCTTGCACTGGCATCTCTTTGATCTCTGCACTCCAACTCCAAATGCCTGGTTCACAGAAATCCTTACTAGCCCCAAAAGATTCCAGGTAGCTATTCTGAGAGCTTTGTATAACTTGATTTATCTTTTATTACCTCCTTTAAGACTATATTTTAAGACTATCTTCACTGCCTCCACTTGCCATGTCCTTTTCCTTTTTGTCTTCGTCCATTCTGATCATAACCTTACTTCATTCCCAACAATCAAGTTTTTCGAATATCATCCTAAATTTTCTATAGATGGGGGCTATATCCCTTACCTTTTTATACAGGCTGTGAAATAAAGACTGTGCTTGTTAATGAGAATTAAGTCACTATGTCCATTGAAGACATGTCTTGGTTTGCACAATTAGTAGTTGAATAGTCAAGCATTTGTTTAAGGGTGTTTGAGAAGAGAACACTTTCAGGGTAAGATTTGGGAACGGGCAATTTCCAAGGTCAATCCAAATGAGATAGTTTTAGATAAGATTAAAGTCTGTTTATTAAATCATAATTTAAAGAGGTGAATATTTTATTTCAAATAAATTATAAACAATAGTATTACTCTAGTAGCATACATATTAAAGTAGGATTGATACTCTGAAGAGCAATATCATCACTGTGCAAGGGTGATATGTATAGAAGCATTTCATGTATTTTAAAATTCTCCCTTTGTCCAAGCTATGCATATATTTGCATATTATCCCTTCTCCAAGACCTTGCAATACCTAAACACTTTGCATGAATCTAGTCCAAAACTCACACTGTGTGCAATATTCCATATTTGTTTATTTTCCTTAAATCAACTTAATTATGGCCTTAATCTCATCTTGCCCCTTGTTCAAGGGAAATTATATCTCAATAATTATCGGAATACCGTCTCTATCTTTTCTATTCTATTCTTCCCTCTCTTCCCCTCTTCCCACTCACATTCACTGGCATTGCATAAAGAGTCCAAGGTCAGCAAAGTATCCAATGGACATGGAGAAAGGAAGTGGGTAGTTTTTTTTCTCCTTATCAGTCAATACTGGTTACTTCAAGTTATCTTTTATCCCAGCCTTTCGGTTTCCTTCAATGCTTGTCCACTGCTATTTCTGTGTCACCCTGGGGCACAGACATCTTTGCCAAGGTTGGGAGACTCTCTCCCTAGGGTCTAACATTCCTAAAGCACATGAAGCCACATCCTTTGAGGTCTTGCTGTCTGACAAATAGTGCGAAGCAAAACCACCCGGTGGACTGTTTCATGGACTGAGACAGGTGGACCTCATCTCATTTTGGGTGAATTTCCCTTCTCTTTCCTTCTCTTTCCTCACACAGCCTTCCATCTCTGTGCCCACTACATGGAAAACCTGTGGCATAATCTCCTCAAAGAGTCCAGGCACTAGAGAAAAAAAAAAAAAAAAAGATTCCAGGCTCTAGTAAAACAAGAACCAGGCAGGGAATATCTGATGGTAAGAGAAATCCAAATGGGCCACACTGCCCTGCTAGAATGGAGAAGAAGAAAATTTAAGAAGAACTAATTTGAAATACATATAACTTGTGGCACATGAACATGTACTAGTGCATTCTGGTTATTTCTGTTTTATTTGTCTTCCCTGCTAGACGGAGAACTATGTTGGGTCTGTGTGTTTTACTTCTGACTCTGTAAATGTGATCATAGATACAGCAAGTCCTCAAGAGATGTTGTTGAATGACCCAATGCAGGAAAGGAGCAAATACAAGTATAGAAAGTAATATGGACATAGAATGATCACGGGCTGAGAAAATCACTTGGGGAGCATTTACAGATTTCGATTCTGGGCCTCAGGCCTGAAGAATCCATTTTAGTAGGACTTGAGGTAGGTCTCAGGTATTTGTACTTGCAGAGCAACCCTGGGATTTCCAGTTAAAGAATCACTAATTATAAATAAATAATTTCATTTTGCGGAAGAACAAAATGAGGCCCAGAAAGGTTAAGTGACTTGGAAAGACTCAGCTGATGAGATAGAAGAGAAAGGGACCCAGGTTTGATTTGTGTGCCTTTTTATAAACATATTGTTTTTGTTGTAAGGACAATACGTATTTATGTTAGAAAAATCAAATGGTACATAGAGGTTTAGGGTGAAAAGTGATTTTCCCCTTCCACCTCTGAGCTGTTCATTTTCAACCCCAAGAGCTAATCACAAATTGTATTTTCAGACACTTTATATTAATATATAAGTATAAAAATGTACATGCATATGAAAATCATGTTTTACATAAATGAGATTATAGTATATATAGTATTATATATAATTATTATATGATAATTTGTCATTTTTTGCCACTCAAAATATTTTATTTTTTATTTTTTAAAAGATATCTTTTATTTATTTATTTTTATTTCAGCATGTTATAGGGGTACAAATGTTTAGGTTACATATATTGCCTTTACCTCACCTGAGTCAGAGCTTCAAGCGTGTCCATCCCCCAGATGGGTGCACACCACACCCATTAGGTGTGTATGCATCCATCCCCTCCTCCCCTCTCCCATCTGCCCAACACCCAGTGAATGTTGTTACTATATGAGCACTTAAGTGTTGATCGGTTAATACCAATTTGATGGTGAGTACATGTGGTGCTTGTTTTTCCATTCTTGTGATACTTCTCTTAGTAGAATGGGCTCCAGCTCCATTCAGGATGATATCAGAGGTGCTAGATCACCATTGTTTTTTTGTGGTTGAGTAGAACTCCGTGGTATACATATACCACATTTTATTAATCCACTCATGTATTGATGAGTATTTGGGTTGTTTCCACATCTTTGCAATTGTGAATTGTGCTGCTATAAACATTCGAGTGCAGGTGTTTTTTTTATAGAATGTCTTTTTTTCCTTTGCGTAGATGCTCAGTAATGGGATTTCTGGATCAAATGGTAGTTCTACTTGTAGCTTTTTGAGATATCTCTGTATTACTTTCCACAGAGGTTGTACTAGTTTGCAGTCCCACCACCAGCGTATGAGTGCTCCTATCTCTCTGCATCCATGTCAATATTTATTGTTTTGGGACTTTTTTTTGTGGAGACAAAGTCTCACTCTGTTGCCTGGGCTAGAGTGCTGCGGCATCAGCCTAGCTCACAGCAATCTCAAACTCCTGAGCTTAAGCAATCCTTCTACCTCAACTTCCCAAGTAGCTGGGACTACAGGCATGCGCCACCATGCCCGGCTAATTTTTCTATATATTGTTAGTTGTCCAGCTAATTTCTTTCTATTTTTAGTAGAGACAGGGTCTCACTCTTATTCAGGCTGGTTTCGAACTCCTGACCTCAAGGGATCCTCCTGCTTCGGCCTCCCAGAGTGCTAGAATTACAGGTGTGAGCCACCATACCTGGCCTGTTTTGAGACTTTTTGATAAAGGCCATTCTCACTGGAGATAAGTGACATTTCATTTCATTGTGGTTTTGATTTGCATTTCCCTGATGATTAGAGATGTTGAGCATTTTTTCATATGTTTCTTGGCCATTAGTCTATCTTCTTTTGAAAAGTTTCTGTTCCTGTCCTTTGCCCCCCTTTTAGATAGTGTAATCCTTTTTGACATCTCATTTTTTTCTTGCAAAGATGGTTTCAGTCTTGTTAATGCTATGGCAAAATATGTCAGCTATCTTTGGATGTTCCAGGAACTATCTACTTATAAAATGCTCTTGCATGCACTATGACGATGACATATGCCAAAGCAAAAGTCGCCAACCATGTACCGTCCATCACAGCCTGCTGGGTTTGCCTGGGTGGCCACATCTGCATGATTCCCCTCGTGAGAAATTGGAAAGAGTCCTGCAGAGGACTCTTCCGTCAATCTAAGGGAGAAAATATAGGATTCTTAACAAGGTATGTTAGTCAGCATAACATTTTTCTACACGTGACAGATAATTCAAATAATGTGGCTTTAACAAGAAAGGAGCTTATTTTTCCAAACAAATGATGTCTGGGATTAAATGGGTTAGTGATGGGATGGCGGCTCTGCTACATGGAATCTTCTTCCAGATCGCGACTCTCCTGTCACTAATCTGTAGCCACTGTCTTCGGGGTCCAGGACGTCAGTGCCAGTGTCCCAGGTAGCGGAGTGGAAAATAAGACAACAAGGAGTCCGTATCAGCCATTTCTTAGGGAAGGTTCCTGCATCCCTTTTTTTAAACAGCATAGTTTATTGTGGTACAATTGATATACAAAGAACCTCACACATTTAATCTGCACAATTTGCTGAGTTTGAACATATGCAAGCACCTGTGTGTGATATCAACACCACAATCAAGGTAATAAACACACCTAACACCTCCCAAGCTTTCCTTATGTCCCCCTCCCCCTTTTTGTGGTAAGAACACTGAACATGAGCTCTACTCTCGTAACAAATTTGAAGTGCATGACACTGTGCTGGATAGCAGGTCATGTAGGCACTAAGCTGTACAGCAGGTCTCTAGAACACACTCATCTGGCAAAACTTGCTTATATCAGAGGGTGCCTTCTGCTTCATCCTTTTAGTGACACAGCCATACCTGGCTGCAGGGTACGCAGGCCCATGAGATCTCTACTATGCGTGGCTCATGTCCAGCTAAAACCTACTATTACAATTAAAGAGTAAGGGAATTAATAACATTGGCCAATATTATTGTCTGCTACAGCATAATACAATAAATAATCTGGCAAGGAAGTAGGGGAAAAAGAAATAATGTATTATACATTGAATGTGGCATGCACTGAACTAAATTCTTTTTTTTTTATGTAATATACACTGCACACCAGCGTTATGAGGGGGAGTATTAGCCCCATTTTATGTAAGATATGATTGGGGCTCAGGAAGACCATGTTTCTTGCTCAAGGTCATATGGTAAATGGTAGAGTTGGGATCTGAACCCAGGCATGATTGTAGCCACCAGTTGTGTTTTTCCTTCTAAGCCATGCTGCTACTCTGGGGGACAAGACTCATGTCAGAGTGGTTGACAATTGGAAGACTGTGCCATTGGGACTAGAGAGTGGGGAACAATCCTTTTAATCACTTTAAGTGGTTAAAAGTATAGTGGCATTAAGTACATTAACAGTATTGGGTAATCACTGATATCCATTTCTAAGACTTTTTCATAATCCCAAGTAGAAACTGCATATCCATTATACAATAATACCCCTTCTCCAAACCCTGGTAACCTCTATTCTACTTTTTGTCTCTATGAATTTGCCTATTCGAGGTACTTCATTTAAGTGTAATTGCATAATAGTTGTCTTTTTGTGTCTAGCTTATTTCACTTACCATAATGTTTTCAAGGTTCAACCATGTTGTAGCATGTATCAGAATTTCATTCCTTTTTGTAGCTGAATAATATTCCATTCTATGTATAGTCATTTCCCTAATGAGTAATAATGCTTAGTATCTTTTCATGTCCAATAAGTGCATGAAATGGTCATTTGCATATCTTCTTTGGAGAAATGTCTCTTAAAGTCCTTTGCCCATTTGAAAATTTTTGTTGATATTGTTGTTGTTGAGTTGTGTAAAGCTCATCTTTTTTGTTTTAACTGCTTCTGGTTGGTCAGGAATCCTGCCAGGAAAATATACATCTGATCATCCAGGTTATTAGAGAGCTTGTGGGGGGTCTTGAGAAACTTTCTCTGTCTGTAGCATATTCTGTTGTGCCCAGTCTACATCCCCTCAGGCCTGACCATGGTCTTGTATTACCGCCGACTTCCAACTATTTGATAGCTTTCTCTGGTGCACAGAGCATCTGGAAGTGCTTGGGAATTAACCCCCTACCCTAACAACTCTCAATCAATGGCAGATGGGAGTTAGGTGTATAATTAACCAACTGGGTGGGATAACACTGAGGCACAAGTTGTGTACTGGCTCCCAGAGTTCTTCAATGGGATTATGCCCCATTTACTCTCAGTGGGAAAGAGTTTAATAATGCACCCTTTATTTCTTCTCCATTCCTGGCTCACTGTTCCATTTTCCTGGAGTTTCCTAGCATCTCCTGCTAGACAAACAACTTGCACTTAATTCCTTGTCTCGTGATTGGCGTCTGGGAATCTGAGCTAAGGGAGAAGCACAGAGGGTATGGGGTTGGGTGGAGTGGGGCAGTGTCAGAGCCTTCTTTTCATTACTGTCCTCTCCAGGATCTTCTCCCAGTGGGCTCCTAAGATAACTCATTTTCTTCATAGGGTGGAATGGGACGCATTTACTTACCAGGCTACCCATAGGCAATGAGGCAGTGGTCACAGCACTCAATGACATAATAAAGTCATTTACTTGTTTTCTATGGCAAAAATGCTTTTGCAGAACTAATTTTAGTTTCTGGATACTTACTTTTCCAACACAATATGCTTGGTTAGATCAGACAGTGGCTTTATATCAAAGCTTGGACATTATTTTAAGATGCTCTTCCAAAATTTTGAGTGCTAGATAAATATGACCTTATGGTTAGGAGTTTCACAGGCAAGTTGTCATTTGCTCCTCAGCACTATTTCGATTTCCATCTTACAGATGAGAAAACTGAGACCTAATATCTGAAACACAGTGAGTATACAACAAATCTTAAGCTTTATTTTTATATTAAATTTTTGATTCTATGACTTAAATATCGCCTTAATCAATGGATAGGGCAAAGACAAAAGGCTCACTTATCAGACCTGCATTTGCAACAAAAGTAGAGGGTATAACTAATATGCTAGTTAAAAGACTTAGGTTTCAAATATCCCAACACTTTTAATTTAGGCAGAAAAAAAAATTATAGGACAAGTATAGGATGTGGGAGCCCTGGCTAGACAGTAGTTGACCACAAATTTTATATGAGCCAGCAGTGTGATGTGGTTACTGTAATGCAATGTCCAGCATCATTCTAAGATGGGTGTACTCCTGCTTGGTCAGATCAAATGTGTTCATTGGAAGGACCAAAATTTAAAGACAGACGTTGCTGAAGTAGGAAGCTATGAGAGGACTTTCAGAATGGGGAAATGCTCTGGAAGCCCTGCTATGTAAGGAACACTTGAGGGCACTAGTGTTTATTCATCTGGGTCTAGGAGATACAGTGCAATCATGAGCTTGGGAATCAAATAGATCTGAGTTGCATCTCAGCTCCTCCCTTTGCAGCTTTGTGACCTTAGACAAGATACTCTCTGTACTTCAGTTCCCTTTCCTTTAAGGTGGGGATACTATTATGTATCCTCATATATCCTATAAGGTCCAAATAAGAGACTAGGTGAAAAATAATTGGCGTATACCAGGTGTGTAGTAAACATTAGTTTTCATTCTTTGAAATATTTGGAGGGTTGTCATGCAAGAAATTAACCCCTTCCTTGAAGACGTAACTAGGACCAATGGATAATAGTTACAGGGAAAAACTTTTGGTTCAATATTAGGACTAGTCTACTTACTATAATAATAATGCTGTTGTCTTACAAAAAACAGTTGCCTCAAAAATCTGGCCTTTACCTAGAACATCTGACTTATGTAGCCAACTCTTTACATGGAAGACCTCTCAAATATAATAAAGTCAAAGCAGAATTCTTGGGTTGTCTACATTGCCTGGAAACCTGGTCATCCCCCAGGTTTCTATATATCGTTAACTTTGCTCAAGGGTTCAAATCAAGTATCTTGAAGTTGCATGTGAGTCTTCTTTATCTTACTCCCCTCTCCCCAACCCGTGCCACATTCTAGCCAGTTTTGTCAACCTTAACCCCAAAATGTGCTCCACATCCATCCACTTCTTTCCATCTCCTCCATTACCACTACAATCTGAGCTATCAAAATCTTTCCTCTGATCTAGCACAATAGCCCTTATAATTGGTATCCTTGCTTCTACTTTTATTGCTTTGGATTCCATTCTCTATACAGGAATAGCATTTTTAAATTCATTGTTTAAAACTGCCAAATGGCTTCTGATTGCACTTAGAATAGAGCCCACAGTCCTCATCACAGGCTATGAAGCCCAACATTGAATGGCTTCTGCCCACCATTCCAGCTGTGGCTTCCAGTACCCTCAACAGAGCCCACCAGTCTCTAGTCATTGTTTTATTTATTTTTCAATGCCAAGCTAATTCCCACCTTCTCCCAACTATTTCTTCTGCTTGGAATACCCTAATTCCCAAGCCCCAATGGCATACCCTATAAAGGGCCATCCGTGAACACCCAGTTTTTAGTAGCTATCTACTCACCTTCATTATTCCATTTTAATGCTTTGAATTTTATTTATGACTATCTTATGACTTCTTTGTTCATTAATTTGTTGTCCACGCCTATGGAGGTCTTTAAAATATATATTTAATACATAGATGCGTGAACAATGGAACTAAATGCTCCACAAAATAGTGAGTCCCTTATCAATGGAAATATACAAGCATACTTTTTTTTTGTTGTTGACCATATATTAACAGATATTACAGAAAGATTCCTTCCCTGGTCAGAGGTCCAACTAGATGACCATTGGAATCCACAGAATCCATGATCTTATTGACAATTTCCATCTTTAGCAGCTCAAAAGTTGTTTTAAGTGTGAAGAAATCAGTGATTTGCTTTGGATATTTTAAAAAAACAGGAGGAAGACAAGTGTAAGTTTGAATATCGATACACCAACACACAAAATAAGTTTATTAGTCAATTTTTATAAAAGTTTTTAGTTGGTAGAGCTGGGACAAATATCACATAGACTCATAAGCCCTGACAATTATGGGTATTCATCCACACATCAGCTTCTACCATGTGCAATTTTCTTACTGTGTCAGTCTCAGATGTTGGAATTTGTGCTTTTCTATAAAAATCAAAAAGATTCATTCTCATCCATGGACTTCATCTGTTCCTTGTTTCAACTGTATAACTATTATTTACATGTCATGGGTTTCTGACCTCTAGTGACGGAGACCAAATCGATTACCCACGAGCCGCTCAATTTGCAATCATTTAAAATTCCAGACTCTCTCTGGCCCAGAAAAAGAACAATGGAAACTTAGCGCTCTCTCTCGGTTTATTTCTTTCCCTTCATTTTTTTTTTTTTTTTTTTGTTATTTTCCCTTTTGTCCCCCACCGCTTTCTCTTTTTCCTTTCTTCACGTCCCAGGAGTCCCTAAGGGAAACTCAGATCTTCTTTTGCCATTCTTCTCCTTTGTGATCACCAAATTAAAACGCCAGATCTTCCCAAGAATCCTCCAGACTGACTGGGTCAGTAAACCCAAGTCTGCTGAGTGCAGGTGTTCCAATCTCGAAGGAGGGATTGAAGGGATCAAGGGGGAGGGACTGTCATGCAAGCTGCATGTGGTTTATCTACCAAGTGGCAACATCTCTCACTCTCACTGTCCCTGCACCACTCTGAGGGCAACCTGATCTGTCTTTAATCTACTCTGACCACAGAGCAAATGTTTTAAATAAAGTCTCTGCGTGAGTGAGTCACTACTCTTCTGGCTTTTACATGGCATACTGAGGAGGGATGGTTTACTTTGCCTGAGTAACAAAATTAATATAAGAGAAACATTTTTGTTATGTGGTATCTTTTAAAAAAATTACAGAAAGAAGAAGAGAAGAGACATATGGACCTGGGCAGTGAAATCTGGATGAAAAAATTCCACTTGACACTAGGAAAATAAATTTTTTAAAAAAATGTAGTAATTTTTTTTTTGCTTTTTTGGCAGAGAAGGTTAAAAAAAAAAAAACCAGCAGGAAGAAATAGAGAAAAACACTTTCGCTGAACAGCTGCAGGGACTCTAATAGTGCCACTTATGTAAGGTCCTAATTTCTAAGGAGCTTCATTTTATGTTATCATTTTAACTGAGACATACCATATTCGAAAAGTTTTAGATCTGCGGGGTGCTTGTTTATGTGGTGGAGTCTGCACTACAATGAAGGGACATGCCGGTATTTTTGTGTGCTTCTCCCTGGGGAGGCTGGTTTAGAGACACATGCAGGCGGGTAGTGGTTGCCTTCCTCTGGTTTGCATGGGTGAGGTGCCCATGGCATGTGCAAGCTTCTAAGCTATTTTGTCCGATCCCAAATGCCAACGTTTGTAGCTATCCGTTCAGTTTTCCTAATTTCTGAACCCCAAACCCGATGTTTCTACATCTAGTGAAAGCGTTGCAGGCTGAAGATGAGCAGAGCATTCTGGGTGCCTCAGTGATTGCTTGCAAGTGAACATTTCATAGTGCGTGGAGTGGAGCTTGTGTAGTAATTTAAATTCGCCATGAATTGATTCTCATTACAAAATGGAAAAGAGTTTCTTTTGGCCCATATCTTGCCTTTATCCAAAGAAGACACAACCTATAGAAACAAAGATACTTTTGCCCAGGTTGGCAAATCTCGCAAGGGAAGAGTCCCGTGATGAAATGGCAGGCACAGGCAAGGTCAAAGAGAGATGTGAAGCTCAGTATTGAAGAGAGGACCAGTTGGAGAGTGTCCTGTCTCTGTAGCCCTGGGTTGGCTCTACTGGCTCTGTTCTGCCACTTACTAGCAGTATATTCTTGGGCAAGTTATTTTTCTTGGAGACTCATTTCCCCATCCCAAAGTGGGGCTAGTCATACTTGCTTTTCTCTATACAGTAGGAATAACTGAGATTACATATGCAATGTACTAGCATATTTGTGCTATATGATCGATTCATGATTAAGTACTATGTAAACTATAGGCTTTTTTAGGCAGACGCTTGTTAACTTATATAGGGAAGTCTCCAGTTAATGATTCAATAAATATTGTTATATGCATTATAAAGTACTTGCTGAGAGCAACCTCAAGGGTCCTTTATCTTTCTTCTGCCTGGTAAGACATTTACAAGCAACGGTTCCTTCTTCAACTCAGAGTGCAGTGTTTGATGCTCTTTAAGTGATAGCTCTATACTTTGTTCCTGAAGCTAATATAGGTCTTACTTTATCTACAAAATCATAGGAAAACATTAAGTTGTTTTAGCAAAAATTTAATTACATTTGATTCTCAGTTTCTAACTCACTGGCTTAGCAGGGAACTGAATCTTAATCAAAACTGAGGTTTCTTGGGAGTTGAAAAAATTTTTCTGGTGTCTTAGGCAGTGCAGAATATTCAGGGGCTCACGTTGGGCTGGGCCCTTATAGAGGGACTCTGTGGCTTCTCTGTCAGCTTGGGCACTAGCCCCTTCGGCAAGACTGGGATTGCTAGTGTTTTGAGTCCAGCCTTCCTACGTCGTTCTGTTCTGTCCATGGAGTTCTGGTTGTTTTCTAGAAAGCTTGGAGGAAACGGATGCAGGGTCCCTACTGTGCACAGGACTCATAGGTTGCTATAACATACCTGAGTTTGGGGAACATACTTTTCTTTCTCTCTACACCTAATACCTCATTCTCTCCAATATACCCCTCACGTCTCTCACCCCATGTGAAAAATACCACCAACTACAGTTTACTCAAAAAAATTTTAGGATTTTGAAGACACAAGCCAAAAAGTGAAGCCGTCTTCAGACAACTTCAGATTTTGCCCTGCAACACAAACGCTATCAGATGAGAGAGCATTAAAGTCTGACCTATTTTCTCGCAGGGAGAAGTACAGAGTAAACAAAGCTCACATTTTCATTATAATAAATTAACTTACCATATGCCAATCTTGAGGATGATCAAAGGTGGCATTTTGGAAGTGTAATTTTTAATTTACTTTTTACAAATTTAAAATGGGTAGACACGTTCCTTGTTTAAAATTGGTAGTGGACAGTTGGAGGAGAGAACTCGGTCTTGGATTTTTTTTTTTCAGTAAACTTTTCTATTTGAGAATAGGTTTAAATTTACAGAAAAAAAATCATGAAGATAGTGCAGAGGTTTCCCAAATACCACACACTTGTTCCCCCTATTATTAACATTTTACATTAATGTGGCCCATTTACCACAACTAAAGAACCAATGAGTTGATATATTATTAACTAAAGTCCAGATGTTATTTAGATTTCCCTCATTTTAACCCGATATCCTTTTTAGGATCCCATCTAGGACACCATATTACGTTTAGTTGTCATGTCTCCTTCGGCTTCAATCTTGGCTGTAACAGTTTCTCAGACTTTTCTTGTTTTTTGGTTTTTTTGTTTGTTTGTTTGTTTTGTTTTTGCAGGCTTACCAGTTTTGAGGAGTACTGGTCAGTTTGTAGGATGCCCCTGTATTGCAATTTTTCTGATTTTTTTTATAGTTATACAAATGTTATAGATTCTGGGGAGGAAGACCATAGAGGTAAAGGGGCTCTTCTCCTCAAAGCATGTCAGGGGTCTGTGGTGTCAACATGACATCACTGTTGCTGCCAACGTGATCACCTGGCTGAGATGAGGTCTATCGGGTTTTTCCACTGTAAATTATGCCTCCCTCCAACCGTATCCCCCACTTTTTATTCTGTAGTCTTTGGAAGGAAGTCGATACGCATCGCCCACTCTTATGGGGTGGGGAGTTACGCTCTGTCTCCTTGAGAGGAAAATATCCACATGAATTGTTTGTGATTTTTTTTGCATGCAGTTGTCTAGTATCCCTTATTTAATCATTTATTGTGATTTATAATAAGAAATATATATTTGGTCTTCATCCACATTTCCTGACATATAGTTTCCCAAACTGTAAACTCTTTGGGAAATCCAAAATGGCAAGTGTCTTTTTGTTGCTACTGCGATGGCTGATGGCTGATAGGTGGCATCAGGATGGGGGTTTGTTGGAGGGGAGCCAACCATACAATTAGAGGATTGGAACTCTCAGCCCCATCCCATGAACTCCAGGGAGGGGAGAGGGGGCCGAAGGTTGAGTTGATCACCAGTTGCCAATGATTTAATCAATCACGACTGCACAACGAAGCCTACATAAAAAACTACAGGGATGGTGTTTGGAGAGCTCCCAGGTCAATGAATACGTGGAGGTGCTGGGAGGGTGGTGTGCCCAGTGAGGGCATGGAAGCTTCATGCCCCTTTCCCTACAACTCTCTTTCCAAGTTGTATGCTTTGTCATGAAGTGGTAATCTAGTAAGTAAACTGTTTTCCTGAGTTGTTCTAGCAGATGACTGAAACCGAAGAGGGCATGGTGGGCACCTCAGATTTGTAGCTGTGTTGGACAGAAGATGTGAGTCACCTGGGGATCCACCACTTGTCATTGGTGTCTGAAGTGAGGGGCAGTCTCGTGGGACTGTCCCCTTAACCTATGGGGTACGAGCTAACTCCAGGTGGATAGTCCCGCATACATTTGGTGTTTGTTTATTCATTTATTCAGTGATGTTTATATCAGTATGTACTCATGGATACTTATTTTACACGTTGGGGTGTAATACAAAAGTGTTGACTCTCAAGTAACACAGGTTTGAACATGCAGTTCCACGTATACGGGGATTTTCTCTCCACCTCTGCCACCCCAGAGACAGCAAGACCATATCCTCCTCTTCCTCCTCCTTCTCAGCCAACTCAATGTGAAGATGAAGAGGATGAAGACCTTCATGATGATCCACTTCCACTTAAGGAAGAGTAAAAATATTTTCTCTTCCTTATCATTTTCTCGATAACATTTTCTTTTCTCTAGCTTACTTTATCTGAAGAATACAGTATATACTATTTATAATGTACAAAATGCATGTTAATCAACAGTTTATTAATAAGGCTTCTGTTCAACAGTAGGCTGTTAGTAGTTAACTTTTTGGGGAGTAGAAAGTTCTATGCAGATTTTCAACTGCATGCGGGGTTGGTACCCGTAACCCCCACATTGTTCAAGGGTCAACTGTATTATGTTATTTATTTTGCTCAAACTGTTTCAGTTTTTCATTTAACACAATTTCCTATGCTTTTTCTTTGGTGCCCCACTCCCATCCCTTTACCTTATAAAAATGATATTTATGAAAACCTTTAGGATGGATGGATTCTAATTTCTGTAAATGTGCTTAATGCTAGGTGATTCTTAGGTCTGAAGAAAGCAAATAAGCAAGTGTTGCCAAGTTAAGAATGCACCCGTGACCTGTGCATTTGAACTTTTGAACTCACCATGACCCTGTTAAGATTTTCAAGTAAGTTTATTCTTGACAAATGACCACTTCCTGTTTTTACAAGGAAAAAATAAAACCCAACCTCTACTAAGGTCTGAGATATCAAATGACTCCGAAAAACAACATTTGGTTGATAGAAGTTTAAGGGATTAGATATAGATGGATTTGATTTCCTTCAAAACACACACAAACTGTGAAACTAAGGTATAAGGGAAGACTTAAGGCATAGCCTATTTTACATTGTTGGTTTTTTTCCTCCACAAAACTTTTGAAACTGGTTCAAGATATTTGAGCATTACCAAAATCATCCTGGGGAGTATCTTCCAGAAAGTTCTTATATTTATATTCTGAAATTTATATTTAATAATCCTAATATTAAAAGGTGTCAATAAAATTGTGAGTTCAGGATCATCATACTTTAGCTCTAGAATTAGATTAAGTTAGATAATTTCATGCTATTTCATGTGTGACCAGGTATATTAAGTTTTATTTATAGATTCTTCTGTCCAAGATGGAATAATGTAAGCTTAGCTCCCCCACTGAGCACAACTAAAAATATTTGGATGAAATACAAAAACCAACTATCTGAAGGTATTTAAAAGTCAACAAAAATTAGAACGTTGTGGAATGGAGTGAAACATCGGAGAAGTGACCCATAAGGAAATGGGTTGTCCTTTTTTTATTCTTCTTCACTATTATGGTCCTGAATTGCACAGTGGTGGCACGGGAGGTAAAAACTCCCTAGTGACCCCATATATCTATCCCAAGGGAGTAGAAAAAGGTGTACTATAGTCTGAAAGTCTATAGTCTGAATAATGTGGGAGGATCCCTGTTTTCTTTCTTTCTTCGTTTTTCCCTCTTGTTTTGCCCTGAGGGCAGGCCTCAGTCACAGGGAAGCATGGCCCTGTCGGCGCAGGCCACTAAAACTCAGAGAGAAGCCCTGCCTTTCTGGCCAGAGCTACTAGAAAAAGAGGCCTGTAGATGTGGTGGATAACAGAGAGAAGACAGCTGGAGAAGAGAACCCCTGATTCTGTGTCTGGACCCACACAAGCCCAAGGTTCACCCCTGAGCAGCACATTTGTGAGATAGACCCAAACAAACATAGCAAAGGCTTTGAGAACTGAACTAAGATTTAAACCACAGCCCACGTTTCTGGTTAACCCATGAGTGGTGCATTTATTAGGCTGACACAAAGCAACATAGCGGAGCCTTTGAAAACAGAACTGAGTTTAGGATCACTGAGCACAAAAATTGAGACCAAGCGTGCATCGTAAATCTAACAGCATGTGTGGCTTGCTAAAATAAACAAATTAACATAACTCAATAGATTTTTAACAGGACCTAGAGTTACACAACATAATATTCAAAATGCCCAGCATCTACTCCAAAGTTAGGCCCCCCAAAAGAAGAAGCAGAAAAAAACGTGCCTAATTCTCAAGAATGAAACGTCTGGCTTAAAGAGATGTTGGAAACATCCTACAAAGTATCAGCAAACACACTTGAATAGAAAGAAATACTCATCAGATAAATATAAATATTTAAAAAGCAAGTGGAAATTTTATAACTGTAAAAGACAAGATCTGAGCTATAAAAGTCACTGAATAGACCTAATATCAGGATGGGGATAGGAAAGAAGAGAGTCAATGTGTTTGAAGCTAGAGTAATAGAAATCGTTCAATAATGAAGAACAGGGAGAAAAATAAACTGGAAAAAAATTAACAGAGTCTCTGGGCCCTATAAGCTTATATCATACCAAAAGTTTCAGTGTATCATTGGAGTGTCAGAATGACAGGGAAAAGGTTGATGGAGAGAATATGTGTAAAGATATAATGGCTTAAAACTTCTTAAATAGAGGGGAGGACACAAGTTTATGGATTTAAGAAGTTCAACAACCCCCACACAGAATAAATGCAAAAGAATTCATGCCCAGGCACATCACAATCAAAATACTGAAAAGAAAGACAAAAAGAAATCTTGAAAGAAGAGAGGGAAAAATGACACATTATAGGAAAAAACGTAACCTGAATGAACAGAAATCATGGAGACCAGAAGACAATGGCATATATCTTTAAAGTGCTAAAAGGAAAACGAAAACCAGAAAACAAATAAAAAACTGGTCAATCCAGAATTCTATTTCCAGGGAAACTATCCTTTAGAAATAAAGGCAAAATAAAACATCTCTGATAACAAAAAACCTAATAAAATTCATCACTAATAAACCTGATCTAAAATAAATGCTAAATAAACTTCTTTAGAGTGAAGGGAAGCAATGAAGAATGAACAATAAAAGTGGAAAATATCTAGGTCAATATTAAAACTATTTTTTCTCCTGTTGAGTTCTTTAAGGTTTATATTTCTGTTGAAAACAAAAATTACATAATTTTCTGATGCATTGTCAATGTATGTACAAATAGTATATTGGACAAATATGAAGAGGAAGAGTACAGGCATCTCTGTGTTAGAAAGGCTTCTACATATTACTTAAAATGTTAAAATATTAACTCTAATTAGACCATAAAGGGACATATATATATGTGTGTGTATATATGTGTATATATATATATATAGTAATACTTAGAGCAATCACTACACAAATTCATACAAAGAAATATAAACAAAACCTAGTAGATAAACTAAAATGGAATATTAAATTATTCAATAGTTTTTTTAAAAGCAGGAAAGAAAAACGGAGGGAAAAAATCAGTAGAGACAAGAGAAAGCAGAAAATAAAATCATAGACCTAAATTCAACCGTATCAATAGTTGTATTAAATGCAAATGATATGAACAAATTAATTAACAGAGCTTGTCAAATTGAATTTAAAAAGAAACAATTGTTCACTATATGATGCCCATTACTTTAAATATAAAGACATAGATAGGTTAAGTATTAAAGAAAAAAACCCTCATGACAGGTTAGATGCAAAAGAAAAAAAAGCATACATATGATAGTCTCCTCAGTAAATGCTAGAACAAGTAGACAGAAAACCAGTAAGGCTACAGAATTCCTGAACAAGTCTATCAATCAACTTATCTAATGTTTATTGACTACTCCACCCAACAACAGCGGAAAACATGTACTTTCCAAGTGCATGTAAAACAGTCACCAATACAGACCAGGGTGGACCGTAAAACAAGTTGTAACATATTTAAAATAATTGAAATTAGTCAAACTGTGTTCTCTGATCATAATGAGATTAAACTAAAAATCAATAACAGAAAAGTACCTGGAAATTTAAAAAGTATTTGGAACTTTAAAAAGACACTTCTAAATAACCTATGGGTCAAAGAGGAATTTATAAAGAGAATTAGAGAACGTTATGAATGGAATGAACATGAAAACATAGCACATCAAAACTTGTGGATTTCACGCCTGTAATCCTAGCACTCTGGGAGGCTGAGGCGGGCGGATTGCTCGAGGTCAGGAGTTCGAAACCAGCCTGAGCAAGAGCGAGACTTCATCTCTACTATAAATAGAAAGAAATTAATTGGCCAACTAATATATATAGAAAATTAGCCAGGCATGGTGGCGCATGCCTGTAGTCCCAGCTACTCGGGAGGCTGAGGCAGCAGGATTGCTTGAGCCCAGGAGATTGAGGTTGCTGTGAGCTAGGCTGACGCCATGGCACTCACTCTAGCCTGGGCAACAAACGACACTCTGTCTCAAAAAAAAAAAAAAAAAAACTTGTTGATTGAGCTACAACATTGCTTAGAGGGACATTTATAACATGACATGCCTGTATTAGAAAGGAAGAAAGCTCTCAAATCTATAACCTGAGCTTCTACCTTAGGAAATTAGAAAAGCAAACTAAAATCAAACAGACGGCAGGAAGGAAATAATGATTAGAGTGAAAATCAGTGAAACAGAAAACTGAAAAACAATGGGAAAAAAATCAATAAAACCAAAGGGTGTTTTTTTGAAAATATCAACAAATTGACAAACATGTAGCTAAAATGACTAAGTAAATAAAGAGTAAAAAAAACATGTTATCAAACTCAGGGCTGAAAGAGGATATCTCACTACTACATAGAAATTTAAATGATTATCAAGGAATACTATGAAAAACTCAATGACAATTTTTTAAAATAAATTTTATTGTGTATATTTCAGGTGCACTGAATGACGTTATGGGATATATATGGATAGTAAAATGGATACTATAGTGAAGCAAATTAATATATCCATCATCTCACAGGGTTACCCATTGTGTGTGTGTGTGTGTGTGTGTGTGTGTGTGTGTGTGTGCATGTCTTGGGCAGTGGGAAGAATGTCTAGTTACGTGCTTCCTTCACTTCCCTGTCTCCCACTAACTCAGAGCAGTTTTGTCTGGTGTGCATTTTATTGGAGTTCCATCTAAGATTTTTCTTGAAAAAGTGCTATGGCTAAAAATAAATATGAAATCCTCTGCTCAATCAAACAAAGAAAAGACCAAGGCAATTGACAAGAATCTCCAAGCCAGACGGCAGGTGGATAGCAAAATTCGACAGTGAGCTAGCACTATTTATGCTATCCTGGATTAAGCTTAAGCCCGTTATCCAAAGTGAGGCGACACAAGACATGGAAAATGGGCCCCACATCTACTCGCCATCAAATCGGTACTGGATGATTTAAACTTTGGTTTTCAAATGGTGGCAATACCCACCAGAGATTCGGTGGTGGTGGGGGACCCAATCTTAGGGATAGGATGAGCATTTTGGAGGGGGAGGGCATAACTCTAATCCTTCTTAGGGAGAGGCAAAGATATACAATGTAACCAAAATGTTAAAAAAAACAACAAACTTTTTAGCAGGTGGTGGGCAGGCGGGAGTGGGGAGGAGGAAAGGGGTGTATGTTTCCATAACGTGTACGATGCACACCACCAGGGGATTGGACATTTCAGGGGGAGGGAGGGGGCAGGAGCAATATTTGTAACCCTAACAATATTTGTACCTCCATAATATGATGAAATATATATATATAAAAAAAAAAGAAGTTGGTAACAGATCATTGAACATGAAGGATTTTTCCATGATCTTCTCAGGGGTAATTTGGGCTTTGAGGACAGGGACCTTAACTCCTGAGGAACTAAAGGACTGGTAGGGAGGTCAGTAGGTGATAGGAACATTACAGGGACCTGGTCAGCAATGCCATTGAGGTAAGAACACATTTAGTGTTAATTGGGCTATAAAGATCTGAATTATAACTATGAGAAATAGGATGCAGTAAACTATGACCTGGGAGCAGCTTTAGTCCCAGAGTCCAGGATGGGGCCAAATCTATATTGGGTAATGCCCCCATGCAATGCCCTTCAAGGGATGGTTCTTGGAATATTTCATTTATTAATGGCATCACATAAGCAATTGGTTTAAAATGCAGATCCTGTGCTTCTCCATCAACCTACCGAATCAGGACTAGGCTGAGGTCCAGAAACCTCCTCTTTTTTTTAACAAGAGTGCATCTTGGTGAATCTAACATCTTCTCAAGTGTAGAATAACTTGCCAAGATTTTCAAAATGCTTTGTTGGGCTAAGAATCGTGCTGGTGCTTGTTAAGCATTCAACTTTTTAGGCCCTTTCTCTGATAATGCCTGGGAGAGATGAAACTGGGGTATTTATATGCTGGGTTGTTCTTATCATAGGTAATACCAACAAGAGATATCTGGGTAAGAGACAAATTAGCAGAATTTCCGGCCTTTATTGAGGAACTATTATAACATTACAGGTAACTCACAAAGAATATGAAAACCACTTTCAGATTTTCTTTCTTTTACTAGAAACAGTTGCATGAAAGAGTAATCATGGACAGTTTCATGAAATTGAGACGGAAATCACATGTGACATAAAGTGTGGGTTTTGTGGAAAAGGCAGGGGTGCCTACTTGCCATTATTTGCATAAATGTAACATATAATTTGAAAATTAAATCAGTACACATCCAATTTGGAAATTAAATCAGTACACATCCAAATGGATATTACTTTCCATTTTTGTGCAGAAAAACATTATTAACCTCAAGGGATACTTCACTTAGCTATAACCCATACATGTTAGAATGTTTTTTCTTGCATTTCCCTTGGAAATTTACTGGATAAAATCAAGCACTTTTCCTAAAAGGCAATTTGGGTATCTGCTTCCTTTGTCTCATACATGAATGAGTGGGACATATAGAAATAAAAATTCATTTTCTGTGCTTCTCAAACTTTAATGTGCATATACACCACCTGGAGTTCTTGATAAAATATAGATTCTGATTTAGTACACCTGAGGTGTGGGATGAGATTTTTGCATTTCTGTTCAGCCCCTCCAGGCAATACCAGTGTTGCTGGTCTTCAGACCACCCTTCAAATAGCGTAGGGCTAGAATGCGGTTATATTGTCCCCCTCTGTGAAGGCTCTTAAGGAAGAATGACCTTCACTCAAGAGAAGGTGAGTACAAATGTACCTTACCTGAAAGAACTGCAGATGGGAGCAGAAAGTGCACGTACAAGGTTGATAGAATATTATGCAATTTCCCAGAGCTTTGAACAAGCTCTTGGAGTAAGCCCTTGCCAACAGAAATCTCTGCAGGGAATTAGCAGGTGCTGCCCCTGGAGCTGGTTTTGAGAGAGTAAGGTTGGGCCACAGCTGCCACTGACTGCCCTGGGTACTTTGTGAACAGTTGAGAGCTACCACCAAGAACTCTGTGGTTGAGGCCCTAATACAGCATATCTTCACCCTCAAATTTCCCAAGCATTATAGTTTTCTGGGAGAGAGAAGGAAGCCCGACTTAGATCTGGGACAATGGAAGAACAGAGATTTAGGGCTTCTCACTATTCCTGAATAACTAAGAGCCTGGAGCAATACTTTCATCCCACCATGAAACTTGGCTGGGTTGGAAGCTTACAAACACTTGTGTATGGGTGTGGGGTGGAGACGGGTACAGAAGAGAGGGCTGTGTCAATAGAGAGACCCCTGGTATCCTGAGCTTTGGATTTGCATCCTGGGCAAAGAGGACCACAGAAGCAATATTCTTCTAAAATAATCAGCAAACTTTGAGAATTCCCATAAAAACTGTTGCTGTTTCAAATTTGACTTGACCTTGTTTTCCCGTGATTCCTACTACTGAACCCCAATTGTCCTCCCTTCTTTCTGGGTAGCTAGGATTAGTTTCATGCCACCGATTTTTCAGTGTTCCTTCTAGTGAATATTGTAAAAGTTTTATTTCTCTTCTACAGAATGTAAGTGCTTACCTCAATGTCCTTGCCTGCAAAAATTACATGAGTTTTTAATCTCAGTAGAATATTAGCATTTTCATATAAATTATTGATTCAAATTAGGCACCATGAAAGGGAGTACAAAAGCTGAGAAAATTTAATGGGAAAAAGAGTCCATATTTGAATTTCCTATTATCTAGTAATTTTAAGTGTGTATTAATTAAAGAATCTTAGATTTTGGAATTGTTCTTTTTAAATGAAACTTGAGTCCTTGGAATGAAGGGACTGAGGATAAGGAGTCTGAAATGGGATGTCACATTGCAGTTTCTTTATTAGGTATGAAAGTCTTTATAACTTTATTCACAATTTTCTTTTGAGAATTGTTAAAGTCTTGTTCTCTCTCTCTCTCTCTCTCTCTCTCTCTCTCTCTCTCTCTCTCTCTCTCTCTCATTGTGTTACTTCTTCTTCTTAGTCCTTCGGCAGAGAAGAAAACCAAGAAGTCTGAACATAGAAACTTCAGGTTTGGAATGATACAGAGCCAAGTCTTTAACTGTGACTAAATGGTTTCATAGGTTTACGTTTAGATCCTGCAAAGTGTTTCTGTGGCCATGTACCAATCTCACTGTCTCTGGTTAGTTAAGTGGCCTTCTCCGAGTACAAAATGTGAGGAAATCTCCCCTGAATTAGCCTGAGGAAGTTAAGATAAATGGCAGTACTGATGCTTATCAGTGTCATAGCAGGAAAATGTGTTCTTGATGAGTAAGGCATCGGGCTTGTTCAAGGCATCCAAATTGGCCCAGATAGATGGTTGGTGGCAGATAAGATATGGTCAGAAGGTGCTGATTCTATTACCTTGGAATTTTTTGAACCAAATTTTGTGTTCCAAGGGAAAACAAACAGGCAAGTGAACAAACAGTAAAACAAGAAACACGAGCAAGTCAGTCCCTTAATATTACAAAATCAAAGGAAAATGAATCAGAGAACTGAATGTGTGCATTGATTATTGTGTTATAACTTTGCAGATGGACATTTTGTATAAGCATTATCCAGGACATGAACCCACTGAAATGATATCCCACAATTAGATTTCAAACTTACTAGGATGTCCTAGCAAGACCTTCCTTTCCAGGTGAGCTTGGTTGACTCCACTTACTCAGACCTGCAACTAAAGGTTAAACACAATATAATATATAAAGAGTTTTTACACATCAATCTAAAAGCTTATTAGAAATATAGGCAAAGAATATAGGTACTAAGTAACTTTACAATTGCTATTAAAAATTTGAAAAAAGTGTTCACTCTGACAAGCAAAACATTCTAAATGAAAATAGCATGACTGCATTGTTTTTGAATCTATTAAAGAAAGCAAAAACAAGAAGAATATACTCAATGATGGTATCTGTTGAAATCAAGTACCCCATTAATGAATTGGACACTCTTCCAAACATCTTGTGGCCTCATAAATTGTTGTAATTTTCTAAATGACAATTTGGCAATATATACATTCATGACAGCTCTTCATTATTATTTGACTCATTCTAAAATAGAAATAAGATAATGATTTTTCTGCATTATAATCCTCTGTTGGTTCCCTGTTAATTAAAGTAGGGGGTCATCACACATTTTGGTCCAGATAGTAAATATTTTAGGGTTTGTGGGCCACATGGTCTCTATTTAAATTATTTAACTCTGCTGTTGTGCACAAAACAGCCATAAAAAACAGCTAAATGAATAAGCATGGCTGTGCTCCAATAAAACTTATTTATAGACATGAAATTTGAATTTCATATATTCTCACATCTCACTAAACATTATTGTTCTTACAGTTTTTTTCAACCATTATAGAATGTAGAAAACCATTGTTATCTTACTTATTGTTCCAAAACATGTGGCAGGCTGAATTTGGGCCTCTGGCTCCAGTTTGCTGATTTATGACTTAAAGCGTAAATCCCCAAACATTTTACTATATTTTCCCTAAACAAGTCATGCACTTTCATGCTACTTGTAGCTGTTTGCTTATGTCTGCCTTTTGCTTTGTCTAGAATGTCATCTTCACTGCCCCTGTCCTGAATTTATTTTCATTACCTATGTTGACTTAGACATGAGTTTTGTCTCAGCTACCTGGGACAGAGGGAGCCAGGCTCAAATAGGTCTTTTCTGATCACTAAATCCCCTCTTAATAAAAGGAGAGAGTGCTTTAATTTATTCTTCTACAAAACTAAAAAAAAAAAAAAATCTTGAAAAAGGTAGATATTAGATTAAAGCAAGGTTTTGGGTATGATTTAGTGTGAATCAAGGTATAGCTAATCAACAAGTAAACAAACATTTAGATCTCTTTGATAGTGTAGGGACTTGAAGATTGCAGGAAAGAGCTGGGTTTCTCAGTTTGGAAAAAATATTATCACCCAGGACAATGGGAAAACAGGTACAGAAAGGGAAAGTTGGGCACATAAGGAAGCCATAATACATTAGGACTTTGCATGGGGTTGACCTTCTTTATTTTCAGCTGGATTGAGACAAATGAAAGCTAGACAGGCAAGGGGTTATGCAATTGATAAACAAAAACACTTCTACTTCTCATGATTTATGATCTTTTAAAAAATAGAGTTAATTTACCCTAAAGAGATAATGCAATCAGTTAATTACTTTTTATTATAGTGTTTCTTAAAATGTATAATGTTTTAATGAATGAATTCTAAAATATTATTGTATGAAGTAGTTTGCTAGTCTTGAATTCAATAACCCATACCTCTGGAGAACCCAGTTGTATGGGACATCAGATAATGATACTAATGCCAGCTTGTGCTATAAATATATACACACACCTATACACACATTACTTAATTATTACTATATGTATTGTACACACATATATACATTACTTAAAAAGAAATGTCCTTGAGAAAACTCACCTTGTGAACTCTAATCTATAAAGTAACAAAATATTATTAATAGCTAATTACCAACAACTAACTGAATGCTTCCTTTGTGCTTTCTAAATATCTTATATTTAATATCCTTTTCCCTTCCCTAAATATTAATCATACAATATTCCAAACATTTGTAAAAGAAAACAGACCTCTACAGTCATCTGCCTGGTACCTGTTCCTCAGCTTCAAAAATTAACAATTCATGGCCAAACTTGTTTTGTCTATACACTCACTGACTTCCTCCTCCAATGTTATTTTGAAAGCAATTTTAGATATGTTACTATTTTATTCACAATATTTATGCTTGCATTTCTAAACGATAAGGACTCAATAAAAAGCACACCACAATGCCATTATCACCCTTAAAAATAATTAGCAGTACTTTCTTAGTATCATCAAATATCCAGTCAGTGTTTTAACTTTCCGGTTATCTCTTCAGGGTTATAAATGTATATCTGTGTATATTTTTAATTTTTTATAAATTATTTGAATTGACATCCAAGTGAGTTCCATGATATAATTGGTTGATATAGCTCTCAAATAACTTTCAATTTATAGGTTCTCTCTCTCTCTGTCTCTCTCCCTTATAATTTATTCATTAAATAAATGGGGCCATTTTTCCGGAGTCTGGATCTTGCAGATTGTACCCCATCTGGCTCTGTTCTCTGAATTTCCTACAAATTGATAATTATGTCTGAAGGCTTCATCAGATAAATCCAACAATTAATTAGTGGGGAAAGAAAAAATCTTAGGAGTGGTTTTAGGTTCTTCCAGAAGGAAGCTTGTTTTCTCTTTTTGCTTTAGCAACCAAGATCCAGGCTTAATTCATTGGGGTTTGCGAAACTGTTATAGTCTAATTCTAGCAACCTTTTTTTTTTTTCATGTATTAGCTAGAAACTTCTATAAAGAGAAACATCTCATTTACAACTTTTCTCCCAAGTGGTAATAACGTATATAGGAAGATTAGAATAAATGCTGAAATTTTCTACAGAAACCCAACAAATAAAAATGAAAACCATTATTTATGAAGAGCCTCTCGCCATGCTAATCCCTCTATTGTCACTATGTCTCTTCAAGCTTGTAGTAATCCTATAAAGGAGGCATTATTATTACTATTCACATGTGAGGAAATAGGTTCTTAGAGACTGATTTGTTCAAGATCACGCAGATCGTTGGTATCAAAGCTGGGGTTCCAAAGTTTGTGCTCTTTTCTCTATACCATATTGTCGTCTTCAGGGATGAATAGGAGTTTATCAGAGAGAGAAGGCAGGGAGAGAGACAGCCATTCTAGGTAGAGCTTCCAAGGCATGAAAGCATATAGGACGGAGATGTGTGGACAATCATGCCCTTCGCTGTGGCTAGAGCAGGAGGTGATGATGAGGAGAAGGAGGTGACATCAAGGTAAACTAGGACTAGGGGAAGGAATAGCCTGTCATTCTAAGGAGTAAGCAATAAAACTTCACCTTCCAGTCTTTAAGTTGAGGAGTAAGTAGAATGATCAGAACTGTGCTTAGAAAGATAATACTGTTGGAAAAGGAAAGTCTAGAGGCAGGGAGACCACGGAGGAGGCTGTCGTAGCAGTATAGAGAAGAAATGGTGACTGTCTTGGTTGGAGCACTGGCAGTGAGATGGGGTCAGGGAACAAGTTCAAGATACACTCCTGATACACTATGAGGCTGAGGGCCTGGGGACATGAGTTCTATAGAAACATTTAATCATTAAACCACATAAATGTATGGCATTGAAGAAGCACATTTTTTAAAAGAGAAGACAGGACAAGAGCCAAATGTGGTGAGGGCAATGTGCTGAGATGGCCATTGATAGCACCATGGTTCATCATAGATACCAACATTAACGAGCCTTCTTTGGAGGGGGTCTGGAGTAGAATGGTTAGGGTTATATTAATAATTACAACTAAATTAAGCTGGGAGTTGTGATGTCTCAGCTGAGCAAATATTGAGGAGTTGAGAAAACTAAGAAAATACATGTTATTTTCAAATGGGATTCCTACAAAATAAAATGACCTTAATGTGTCAACTGGTAATTAAGTTAGAACCACAGGGAGAACAAAAAAAAAGCTGTTAATTGTGAATACATCTTAAAAGTGAAAATATTGTGCTCTGGTTTAATACGTTAACATCTTTAATTTGCCAAAGAATCAATAATAATAGCAAATTTGGTACTCATTGAGAAATCATATAACTGCTGAA